>NW_026126448.1:10918125-12365000 GCF_943737965.1 Phodopus roborovskii
CTGACACATATGATTGTGCAAATGAGACTTACAGATATTCTGTAAAGCGAAATAAGCAGTAACAAAAAGGCAAGCACAATGTGACTGCACGAAGTGAGATATTTAGAGTAAGCGGTTGCTAGGAGCTGTGAGGAGAGGGAACAGGGAGTGATGCTATTGGGGAGCTTCAGTTTTTGTGAGATGAAAATGTTACCGACAGAGGAAGCTGCACACCAGTGCCCATGAACTGGACACTGAAAATGATTAAGATGGCAGATTTTGTCAGGCTATCGTGTTGCATGCCTTTGACCCTAGCACTTGGAAGGCAGAGATGGGGGGGAGTGGCAGATTTTACAATCCTCTGCATTTATAGTCCTGTGAGAGCAGTGTCAGTGGGTGGTGGAGGTGGTTGATCTGGAGCTAGGATTTACATGTCAAGTGATTCTTTGGACAGTCTAACACTTGCATTCTGTGATTTGTTTTATTTTGCTCTTTTTTTTTTTTTTTTTTTTTTTTTTTTTTTGAGGCAGGATCTTATGTAGTAGTCCAGGCTGGCTCCAACTCCTTGTGAAGCCAACAATAACCTTGCATATCTGGTCCTCCTGCCTCTGCCTCCCCAGTACAGGCACCACAGTGCTTGGTTTTTCCATAATGTTGGAAACTGAACCTAGGGCTTTGTGCATCTACCAACTAAGCTGCATCCCCAGTCTCTCCTGTGGCCCCTCTAAGAAAGCAAATAAGCTGGTTTCTATTCTGTTCCACAGAATCACACTGAGCTCCTGACTGCATTAGATGACTTTCTGCCTGTGATAAAACTCTGAGATCACCAGTTTTAAAGAAGGAATGAGTGATTTGTTTTGGCCCCCTGATTCAGAGGTCTCAGTCCCAGATCTCTTGGCTCCGAAGCTTTGGAACCTCGGATTAGATAGCATAACTGGCAGAAAGTCCACGAAAGTCAGTAAGCAAGCTTAGAGGAAAGGGCTGGTGTCCCTCGAATCCCCTCAAGGAAACGAGAACGTCCAGGCAAAGGGAAGTGTCTTACACCACAGGAACCAGGAGAGTAGCATTATCAGAAGAGGGGCTGATTTCCCACACAGGCTAAGTCAGCTCTTCCTTGGAATGCTGGTCATCCGAGGACAAAGCAGTCTGGCAAGCTAATGGTGCCACTGCGTGTGCAGTCTGACATAGTGCCTCTCCTCCTGTGGCGAGCAGTGCAATCAAAGAGGATAGCTGAGGAGCAAAGAGGCTACCGGTCAGCGTGCCGCCGCCCTCCTCTCTCCCACTGCTGCTCATTCCCTCCTTCTTCCCCTCGTAAGTTTCAATAAACCTGTGTCTGGCATGAAGCCTTTGGGTGTTTTCTTTAGTCTCAGCAATCTATCCCATCCTGTCCTACAGTCCTAGCTCAACTGCACTGTGGACACCACTCTCCCCAATCCTCCCCCAACCCCTGTTCAGAGTCAATGGGTCTTACCAATTCCCAATAATGCCACAGGCTGGCAACCAAGCTTTTCACCATAAGAGCCTTTGGAAAATATTTAAGGTCCAACCCATTAATGTGTGCACACCCCTTTGTGGGTGGGTATGTTTTAGCGGACTGATGCTTGTTGGGAAACAGGCATCTGGGAGCCAAGTGTCTGATTGTCTGGACAGTGCTGCTATACTGACCTGCTTGAAGAACTCTCTGAAGGCTGTACAGACTGGGACACAGCATGCTCTGAGTTTGAGTGGAGACAGCTTTCGGAAGCCAGCGAGTCCTTCCTTGCCTATGGTGACTCCCCCTCTCTGCAAGCAGAGTTGGCACCCTGTTCCAGTGAGGACCAGCACCCACCACATGAGATATGTCCTCTTGCCTTAGGCAAGGTGAAGGCACCTTGAGAGATCCTCTAAAGTACAATTTCTTAGTTCCTCCTAGCCTGTGCTGTGATGGTTGAATGCTTCTCTGCTTAGGTAGGAAGAAATGTTGCAGACAAGAGGTTACTGGGAAGGGAGCCCAAGTAGTAGGGAAGTCAGCAGACCAACCTCATACCTGACCTGAGGCTCTCTAGCATCTTGTCTTGTATTAAGGATGTTGTTTCTTTTTGTTTGTTTTGTTTTTTCATGGTTAATAGGGCACAGAGGACTGGGCTGGGTATCACAGCACCAGGATGTGGTACCCAAGTACCAGGCAGAGTGGGGAACCATCAGGACCTGGTCAGACCCACCCCCACCCCACCCCAGCCCATTTCTCCTTCACTCCAAACACTTCACTTATCCACAGCAAACATACTGATTGAAAGCTCTTGTCTACAGAGTTAGTTACAGGACAGGCTCCAAAGCAATACAGAGAAACCCTGTCTTGAAAAACAAAACCAAAAACCAAACCAAAACAAAGCAAAAACACCTCTTGTCTATATAAGGTGCTTGGTGAGTAAGGCACTCACTGTGCAAGCCTCATGACCTGAGTTCCATCCCTGGAGCCCACAAAAAGGTGAAAGGGGAGAAACAAATCCAGGAGGAAATGCAAGAGGACAACAAAGCCACCCCACGTGCAGCCCATTTGTCTACACAAAGAATGAAATGAGAGACCAGTGAGAATGCCAAGCCTGCCAACCTGAGTTCAATCCCCAGGACCCACACGGTGGAAGGAGAGAACCAACTCCCACCAGTCATCCTCCGACCTCCACACACACACCAAGGCACACGCTTGCCGCTACTCAACTGAATAAATAAATGCAAAAATAAAATGATCACATCTATATAGTAGTGGCTACTGAACCTACTAATGAGGAAGACAAAATAGCAAGCAATTGAGTTATATCCATAGCTCATGTTGCTTGAACTAGAGAAAATGAAGCCGGGGATTGATGGAGAGAAAGCCAGTGACCAAGGCGGGAATCTGCAAAGCGGACGTTTGACTGTGGTGGGGCGTTAGGGTCTTAGAAAGTATTTCCTGCCAGATACAAGCTACTGGGTCCAGTCTACCTCTGGAGACTTCTGGAGCCCGTGGCTTACCTGATTCCAGAGTCCAGGCAGCTGAAACCCGCTAGCCATGCTGCCCTCTGTCTCCTTTAATTGCAACTTTAGCTCAGGTGCACATGGTCCCTGGAGGCAGCAGACTCAAGAAAGAGCATACAGTTCTCTCTGGAAAGAATCCAGCCCAACAGCTGGCCATGGCTAGGGAAGATTCCTAAATAACAAGACCTGAAACATCCCAAGAGGGAAACTGTGGATTGCTAAGAACTGCAGTCCAAGATGCCTTGACTTGAATGAGGAACTTACATTAGCCACATTGGGGGTGGGGTGGGGTGGGGTGGGGAGAGGGGTCAGTGCCTCCAGGGAGCATGGGTTTTCCTAGCTGGGTAAGAGGGCAGCCCCTCCCAGTAGTGACAGCGTGTACCGACGGAGGAACAAGGGGACAACAGGTGGATTTTAGACCCACTGCAAGCAAAGCCACAGGGGACTGAAGAAGGTGCAAAATCAGGGCTCTTCCGAACCCTCCTGAAGCTTGTATACACCGGAAGGGGCTAGTATAACCAACTGCAGGCCTGCTGCTCAGAGCCAGCCCCCACAAAGCAAGACTCCAGCTACACTGCAGCAAGAACCCCTGGGCAGCTGTGGAAGCCAGAGGACAACCCTGAGTGTCTCTCAATTGCTTCAAGTCACCAAGCAGGCTAGAGTAGCCAGCCGGGAAACCTGTCTCTGCCTGCCCAAGGTTGGAATTCCAAGTGACTTCACCACCCCTGTTTTGTTTTGTTTTAAACACAGGTTTGGGGACTGAGCTCAGATCCTTGTGTTTTCCAGACAAGCGCTATTTCCTTAGCTCCTCTCATTTTGAGATAGGGTCTTACTGTGAAGCCTAGGCTGGCCCTGAACCCTAGATCCTCCTGAATTACTCTTCCCCAGTGTGACACCCTTCCTGGCACTGTCATCACTACATGTAGCAGAAGCCAATAGTGTCTGTCATGTGTGTGGGAAAGAACCAGTGCCACTCTGAACATGAAAAGAATAAGAAGAATGGGAGAGTGTGGGATGGAGACTATCTGTCAGTGTTTCCATCTGCTGCCTTTAAGAAACACTGTGATTGGCGCAGGACTATAACCCGAGCTCAGTTGCTAGGATGCTTCTCCAGCATTCTAGCCTAGGTTCCATCTCCACCACCACTATACAGATGTGGTCGTGCACACCTGGAATCCTAGCACCCAAAGTAGTTGCAATAGGATCAGAAGTTCAAGGTCATCCTGGGCGACATATAAAGTTTGAGGCCAGGCTGGGACACTCAAGGAAGAAAAGCTAGGGGCTGGAGAGACTGCTCAGTTGTTGCAGAGAACACGGGTTTTGTTCCCAGCATGTGGCAGTGCCTCATAACCATTGGTAGCTCTAGTTTCAGAGAATCCAATGTCTTGGCCTTTTTCTGACCACTGCAGGCCTCAGTTCCCTTTTGATTGCCACTTCTTATTATGAGACAGGCTGAACACCTGTCCATACATTTAAGTCATTTATGCTTACTTGTAAAATCTCTCCACAGTTTCTGTGATTGTCTTCTATGTGCACAGCCATGCACCCCCCTCCCCAATGCACATATATATAATCCTGTAGCTAAAATCCCTTCCCATGGTGCAACAGATGTAAACAAGGTCTACTTTCTCCTAAGGCCCCAAGGACAAACTGAGGCACAATTCTACCAAAGTTCATTCTGGGGAACCTATGAGTTTATATGGGGCTTAATTACAGAGCAGAGGTAAGGGGTGCTCTTCCCACCAAAGGGCTGCACTGGAAAGTCTTTCCCAACAGGGATGAGAGCTAGACTACCTAGCTCTAGCCCTTCCCCAGGGCCAGGTGTTATTAAGACACATTTGCTTCACCTTGGTACCCAAGACACACAAAGACACAACTAAGAAAGAAAATTACAGACCAATATCCCTGATGAACATCGATGCAAAAATACTCAATAAAATACTGGCAAACCGAATCCAAGAATACATCAGAGAAATCATCCACCATGACCAAGAAGGCTTCATCCCTGGGTTGCAGGGATGGTTTAACATACAAAAATCTATCAATGTGATCCACCATATAAACAAACTGAAAAAGAAAAACCATATGATCATCTCCCTAGATGCTGAAAAAGCCTTTGATAAAATTCAACACCCTTTCATGATAAAGGTCTTGGAGAGATCAGGGATAACAGGAACATACCTAAACACAATAAGAGCAATATACAGTAAACCAACAGCCAACATCAAACTGAATGGAGAGAAGCTTAAGGAAATTCCTCTAAAATCAGGAACAAGACAAGGCTGCCCTCTCTCTCCATATCTCCTCAATATTGTACTTGAAGTTCTAGCTACAGCTAAAAAACAACAAAAGGAGATCAAGGGGATCCAAATTGGAAAAGAAGAACTCAAACTGTCTCTATTTGCAGATAATATGACAGTTTACATAAGTGACCCAAAAAACTCTACCAGGGAACTCCTACAGCTGATAAACACCTTCAGCAAACTATCAGGATACAAGATAAACTCAAAAAAAAAAAAAAAATCAGTAGTCCTACTTTATTCAGACAACAAAGAGACAGAGAAAGCAATCAGAGAAACATCATCCTTTTCAATAGCCACAAACAACATAAAGTATCTTGGTGTAACGCTTACCAAACAAGTGAAAGACCTATATAATAAGAACTTTGTGACTTTAAAGAAAGAAATTAAAGAAGATACCAGAAAATGGAAAGATCTCCCATGCTCTTGGATAGGTAGGATAAATATAGTAAAAATGGCAATCTTGCCAAAAAGCAATCTATAGATTCAATGCAATACCCATTAAAATCCCACCAGAATTCTTCACTGACCTTGAAAGGATAATAATCAACTTTATATGGAAAAACAAAAGACCCAGGATAGCCAAAACAGCCCAGTACAATAAAAGAACTTCAGGAGGTATCACCATCCCTGACTTTAAGCTCTACTACAGAGCTGTAGTCCTGAAAACAGCCTGGTATTGGCACAAAAATAGACAGGTAGACCAATGGAATGGAATTGAAAACCCTGATATCAACCCACACAACCACGAACACCTGATTTTTGACAAAACAGCTAAAAGTATACAATGGGGAGAGGACAGCATCTTCAACAAATGGTGCTGGCACAATTGGACGGTGGTGTGTAGAAGACTGCAGATAGACCCATGTCTATCACCATGCATAAAACTTAAGTCCAAATAGATCAAACACCTCAACATAAATCCAGCCACCTCTTAGAAGAGAAAGTAGGAGGTGCCCTTGAACAAATTGGTATAGGAGACCGCTTCCTGAATATAATTCCAGTACCACAGACACTGAGATCAACAATTAATAAATGGGACCTCTTGAAACTTAGAAGCTTCTGTAAGGCAAAGGACACAGATGACAAGACCAAACGGCAGCCCACAGACTGGGAAAAGATTTTCACCAATCCTACATCTGACAAAGGGCTGATCTCCAAAATATACAAAGAACTCAAGAAATTAGTCAACAAAACACCAAATAACCATATTAAAAAATGGGGTACAGAGCCGAAGAGAGAATTCTCAATAGAGGAAATCAAAAAGGCTGAAAGACACTTAATAAAGTGTTCAACATCCTTAGCTATCAGGGAATTGCAAATTAAAACAACTTTGAGATACCATCTTACTCCTGCCAGAATGGCTAAAATTAGAAACACCAGTGATGACTTATGCTGGAGAGGATGAGGAGAAAGGGGAACACTCCTCCACTGCTGGTGGGAGTGCAAACTCGTACAGCCATTTTGGACATCAGTATGGCAGTTCCTCAGGAAAATGGGAATTAGTTTACCACAGGACCCGGCAATCCCCCTCTTAGGCATATACCCAAATGATCCACATGTATGCAACAAAGACATGTGTTCAACTATGTTCACAGCAGCATTATTTGTAATAGCAAGAATCTGGAAGCAGCCTAGATGCCCCTCAAGTGAAGAATGGATAAAGATGTGGCACATCTACACAATGGAATACTACTCTGTGGAAAAAAAAATAATGGAATTTTGAAATTCACAGGCAAGTGGATGGAACTTGAAGAAACCATCCTGAATGAGGTAACCCTGTCACAAAAAGAAGAACATGGTATGTACTCGCTCATATATGGATTTTAGACCTAGAGCAAAGGATCACCAGCCTATAATTCACACCACCAGAGGAACTAGGATACAAGGTGTATTCTAAGAGATTCATATAAGGTCCCTCACAGAAGGGGGAAGGGATAAGTCCCCCAGAGCACATGGGAAGTGTGGGGGGGCAGCGAATGGAGAGAGAAGTAGGAGAAAGAGAAGGGGAGGAGAGGAAATCATGTGTGACTAGGAAGATTGAGTCAGGGTAGAAATAGAAAACAAGAGAGAGAGAGAGAGAGAGAGAACATAAAAGAGGAAGCCATTATTACTTTGAAGAGAAAACTGAACCTAAAGAAATGTCTAGATACTGACTCCAACTAACAATTTGAGCAACAGTGGAAAGGCTACCATAAATGCCCTTCCCTGATAGTGAGAGCAACAACTAACTTATCCACCATCATGGAGCCCTCATCTAGTACCTGTTGGAAACAGAAGCAAACACCCATACCTAAACACTGAGTCAAACTAGAATCCAGATGCAGAGAGAGGACAAGACCAGGTTGCAGAAACACATAGAGACAGCTGATCTGAACAAGGAGGAGTTAACGGTCCCCCAGACTGATAGCTGGGAATCCAGCATGGGACTGACTCAGGCCCCCCTGAATATGGGTCTCAGCTAGAAGGACTGAGCAGTCTAAGGGACCTCAGACAGTGGAACCAGGATGTATTCCTGGTGCACAAAAGGACCTTGTGGTCACATCCCCCCATGGAGGGATAACTGCCTTAACCTAGAGACAGGAGAGAAGTCCTAGTACCTACTTCAAATGACTTGTCAGATTTACATGACCCCACCTGGATGGCATTGCCCTACATGTGGAGTGGGGGTGGGTGGGATGGGAGGGTGGTCAGGGTGCATGTGAGGGGGGAGAGAGAGTAAGAGGGAGGGAAGGAGGGAGAGGGAACTGGGATCAACATGTAAAATAAAATTAGTTAATTAATTAAAAAAGACGCATTTGCTTCGAACAGGTGGTAGGAAGCAGGCAGGCCACTCTGGTGAGGGTCCTGTGACCCTCCCAACTTCTCCAGGAGGGAATGTGAACAGTCATTGAGCCCAGCTGCCATAACCCTTGTGCAAGTGTGAGCCGCTGAGCGCCCCAAGATTGTGGGTGTTTGGCTCAGAATAGTCATTCACAACAACCTCACACACAAACACATGAAAAAGAAGATCAAACAAAAAATTCTTCATGTATTCAATGGTCGGCTCTTTGGTTTTGTTTTTTGTTTTTTTAAGGTAGAGTCTCACTCTGTCCCCCCAGTCTGTTCTCCGATTGCTGGGCTCAGGCAATCCTCCATCTTTATCTTCCAAGAGCTGGGGTGACAGTCCTGTGTGATCACTTCCAGCTTCCATTTCCTGATCTTAGATACTCCTACTCCTCTGGGTTGACACTCTGTAGCAGACTAGTTTCAGCTATCTCTGCTTTATAATACTTTGCTTCTTCTTTGAGACTGGGTCTCACACTGTAGGTAGGCTGATCTTGAACTTGTGGAAACCTTCCTGCCTCAGCCTCCCGAGTGCTAGGATTATAGGCAAGTGCCACCATACCCAGCTCAGGATTTTGACATTTGTAACTGGACATATGTAATTTTGTATTTGGAAGCACCAATACCATTGTTTCATAATTACATTTATTTATTTGTGTGTACATGCACACCCAGACACAGAGAGTGATTGTGGACCTCGGAGGATAATTTTCTTGAGTCTGTCCTCTTCTTTTACCATGAGAGTTCCCAGGAGTCAAACTCAGACTGGCAGGCTTGGTGGCAAGTGCCTTCACCCACTGAGCCATTTCACCAGCTCCCAATACCATTGTTAATGGGGAAGGGAAATAACTAGGAATTACAAAATCCTGAAAAGCATAAAACAGAAAAATCACTGACTAACACTATTCACGTGACTGTTATTTCTATTTCTTCCAGTTTTCCCTAAATGTGACTTTATTGATATTAGACCATTCACATTACCAACATTGTTAAAAAGTATTCCAAAAGCATACTTATTCTTACTGGAGTATTCTTGTCAATTGCTGGAGCATTATTCTCAAGACAGGGTTTCTCTGTATTGCTTTGAAACCTGTCCTGGAACTCTGTAGACCAGACTGGCCTCGAACTCACAGAGATCCACCTGCCTCTGCCTCCTGAGTGCTGGGACTAAAGGTGTGTGCCACCAACGCCCAGCTTTGCTGGAGTATTCTTATACTACATCGTGTGATTTAGAAAAAAAAAATATATTTCTCTGTTCTTGTAAAACAATGCTTTTTTTTTTTTTCTTTTTTGAGATAAAATTTCTCTGTGTAGCCCAGGCTGTCCTGGAACTCATTCTGTAGACCAGGCTGGCCTTCAACTCAGATATCTACCTGCTTCTGCCTCCTGAGTGCTGGGATTAAAGGTGTCCACTGCCAACACCACCACCACCACTTGCCTACTTTAAGAATAATACAAGCCACGTGGTGGTGGTGCATACCTGTAATCCCAGCAGGCAGGAGGCAGAGGCAGACAGATCTCTGTGAGTTGAAGGCTAGCCTGATCTACATAGCAAGTTCCAGAACATCCAGGGCTACATAGAGAAAGAAGAAGAAGGAAGAAGAAGAGGGAGAAGAGAAGGAGGAGGGGGGGAGAAGAGAAGAAGAAGGAGATGGAGAAGAAGAAGGGGGAAAAGAGAAGACGAAAAGAAAAAAATATAAATAAAATCATTATAGACAACATTTGTGAAATGATACGAAACTTTTGCAAAATCTCTTCAAAGGTAGCGGTCATACAGAAAAAAAAAAACAGGCTATCAAAAACAACAGTAAGGGATTAATGGGATGGCTTAATAGTTAAGAGCACCTAGTACTCTTGCAGTGAACCTGAGTTTGGTTCCCAGCACACACCTCTGGCAGCTCACAATAGCCTGTAACTCCAGCTTCAAGGGATCCAGCACCTTCTTCTGTCCTCTGCAGGCATACACACGACATATACTCACACAGACACGTATCAAGTAAAATTAAAAAAAAAAAACAAGGCTAATAACAGTGTGTGTGTGTGTGTGTTGGGGATTGAACTCAGGACTTCTAGAATAACTGAGCTATAATCATAACTCCCAGGTATTTTAATAGCAGCACCAGAGGGTAAGTAATTTCTGAGGAAAAATAAATGTGAAATTAGAATTCTATACCCGAAGCATGCTATATATAATACAAGAGTTTACTGGCAAGTTTAATGTCAACTTGACACAAGTTAGAGTCATTTGGGAAAAAGGATTTCCCATTGAGAAGATGCCACTAGATTTGCTTATAGTCAAGCCTGTAGTGCATTTTCTTAATTGATGATTGATGTGGGAGTGTCCATCTCACTGTGGGTTGTGTCATCCCTGGAGAGGTGGTCTTGGGTCATAAGAAAGCAGGCTGAGCAAGCCTTGAGAAGCAAGCCAGTAAGCAGCATCACTCTATGGCCTCAGCTTCAGTTCCTGTCTCAAGGTTTGTGTTAGAGACCCTAACTACGGCAAAGAGTAATGGAGAAATTGATTTAAAAAGTCAGGCATGGAGGCACAGGAGGCTGAGGCAACAAGTGGGCTGGAAAATATAGAAAACCATGTTAGTCACTGTTGGTGGTTTGAAAGAAAACGGCCCCCAAAGGGAGAGACACTATTAGGAGATGTGGCCTTGTTGGAGAAAGTCTGTCACTGTGGGGACCAGTTTTGGGGTCTTTTTTCTTAAGCTTCCTGCAGTGAGACAGCCCGCTGACTTCCTGCTGCCTTCTGGTCAAGATGTAGCACACTGAGCTCCAGCGCCGTGTCTGACTGTGTGGGCCATGCTCCCCATCGTGATCATAGACAGACCCTCTGAAACTGTAAGCCAGCCAGCCCAATCAAATATTTCTTTATGAGTTGCAGTGGTCATGGTGTCCCCTCACAGCAATAGAAACCCTAAGGCAGTCATCTAGATCAATTTGAGGCTGGCAAGGTGGCTCAGCAGGTAAAAGTACTTGTCACCCAGTCTGGTGACCCAAGTTCAATCCCTGACACCCGATCGTCTTCTGACCAGCACATGTGTACCAAGGCAGGCTTGCATGTGTGCACACCCCGGCAATCCCACATATCTGGGCTCTGACAGCAGCTTATCAGGCTGCAAGCTGTCTTCCTAGTAATGTCACCCTGGGAAATTTACTTGAATACTCTGTACCTCAGTTTTGGTAGCTGAAAAAATGGTGACAATTGTAGTACACACAGCATAGGCTATCTATGAGACTTAAACTTGAGTAAGCTGAGCATACACTTGTAACCCTAGGACTGCTGAGGCAGAAGAATTATAAATGTGAGGCCAGCCTGGGCTACATAGCGAGTTCCAGGTCAACCTGAACTACATACATAGTGAGATCACATCTCAAAAGAACCAAAAGAAAAAAATAACTCACAAAAGAATTAAAATAATAAATGATAATCAAGTGGTAAAATATTATTTTAAACAAGGAAAGGGGGTTGAGACAAAAGGAATGCTTTCCAGGGCTGAACGTGCAGCTTGGTGATAAAGTACTTACTTCCCACATGCAAGGCTCTGGGTTTGATCCTCAACATTATTTTTTTAAGCCCCTGAACAACAAAACACCTTGAAAATGTCCTCACACCATTACTTCTGCCTTAGTGTTTCTATTGTTGTGAAGAAACACCATGACCACGGCAACTCTTATAAAGGAAAACATTCACAGATTTCAACCATTATCACCATAGTGGGACATGGTGGAGTGTAGGCAGACATGGTGCTGGAGAGGTAGCTGAGAGTTCTGTATCTTGTGGAGGCAACAGGAAGTGGTCTATCACATTGGGCAGTATCTTGAGCATATACGACACCTCAAAGTCCACAGTGACACACCACCTAATAGTGCCACTCCCCTTGGGGGCCATTTTCTTTCCAACCATTACAGCTTATAAATGAAAACAGTATCAACAACTGAAGAGTCCATTAATAGGTTGTTTTCATTTTGTGTGCATGATGTGTGTGCATATGCATGTGTATGTGCCTTGTGTGTAGTAAGCACAGGTGCACACATGACATGTGTGCAGGCCAGAGGACGTCATGTTTCAGGCTTCACTATTTATTTATTTATTTATTTATTTATTTATTTATTTATTTATTTGAGACATGAGCTCTTGTCTTCCTTTGTGTATGCCAGACTAGCTGGTCCACAGGTGTTTATGGATTCTCTGTCCACACCTCGCATCTCATTGGAGGAGCACTGGTTAAAGATATGCATTACCGCACCTGTATTTACATGGATTCTGGGGATTCAAACTCAGGTCCTCATAATTATACAGCAAGCATTTTCCTTACCAAGACATATCCCTAGCCCAAGGATTTTTTTTTTTTAACAATGTAGTCTAAGGTCAGAATACTAAGTATTATCTATGTTGTAGTTCAAGCTGGCAAGATGGTTCAGTGGGTAAGGACTCTTGCCATGCAAACATGACCAAGCTAAGTCCAATTTCCAGCACACACATAAACATTGAAGGAGAGAACTGACTCCACAAAGCTGTTTTGACCTCCACACCCATGCTGTGGCATGCAGAAAATAATAGTAAAATAAGATATTGTATGTATGGGTCTGACCAACCTGCTACCCAAGGGCTGCATGTACCTACAGATAGCTGTGAATACAACCAAAAACAAACTCAAACTTACTTAAAATGTTATGAGATTTGTTATTCACGGCTTTTGTAACTTGGGGCTGGAGAGATGGCTCAGTGATTAAGAGTACTGGCTGCTCTTCAAGAGGTCCTGAATTCAATTCCCAGCAGTGGCTCACAATCATCTATAATGAGAGCTGCTGTCGTCTTCTGGCATGCAAGACAACAGGCAAACAGAGCACTGTATACATAATAAATAAATATGTCCTTTTAAAAGTTTTGTAAGTTGATTGTGCAATTCTCAAGTGTGCACATTGTGGATGGCAATGCCATAGTGCAATGTCAAACGGCTGAACATGCTTGAATCAAGAATTTTCTCATTAGGGCAGGATGTGGTGGCATGTGCCTTTAATCCCAGCACTAGCGGAGGGAGGCAGAGGCAGGTGGAGCTTTGTGAGCTCAAGGCCTGGTCTACACAGTGAGCTCCAGGGTAGCCAGCACTACATAGTGAGACTCTGTCTTAAAAACAAAAACAAACAAACAAAACACCAAAAACATTCAGGCTACCTGTACACGTACACATGAAATATAAGTGAATTTTTTTATGTGTAGACATTGGCCCCATCCCAGTGTATCTTCACAGATCAAGGTAAGCCAAAATATGACAAAATTAGAACTGTCAAGCTCTTCTGATGTCATCATAATCTATACAGCCCCCAAAGACTTAGTAATAGTAAGAGAAACTAAAGCACAATGCTTAATGGCATAAGCATTGCTACCACACATCAGTGGGCTGGAATCTACTACTACTTTCAAACACCAGGAGTTTGGAGAAGTAATTTAACCCTTTTAAGCCTCAGGTTCTGCACTGTGGATAACTGATACACAGTGCTTAGCACAGTGCCTGGCACATTGATATTACCCAGTAGGTGGGAAGAGTTATCAGTACTCCAAGTGTGTGTTTGTTCATGTACAGCTCAAAGGGGTTTCTAGAGGTAATCTATTATTTTGTGTATACATGTGACATATACATACATACACGCACCCATAGGTGTACTCATATGAGGAGGCCAGAGGTTAATATCAGGTGTCTTTCTCTCTGGTTCTCCACTTTTTTTTGAGGCAGGGTCTTGCTGAACCTGAAACTTGACAACTAGGCTAGAACAATTGACCAATAAGCTTCAGGGATCTGCCTGTCTCTACCCGTTCAGTACTAGTCAGCCTCCAATCTCTGGGCCCACTTTTAAATGAACTGGGGAATGAACTCAGGTTCTCATGCTTCATAGCAGGCATTTGACCAAATAAACCATCTCCCCAACTCCAAGGTTACCTTTTTTTTATCTCCTACTGTAATGGCTTATCTTTTTTGAAAAATTATATTCATCGTGTGTGTGTGTGTGTGTGTGTGTGTGTGTGTGTGTGTGTGTGTGTGTGTGCAGATCAGAGAAATTTGGTTCTTTCCACTATGTAGGTGTGAGGAATTAAGCTCACATTGCCCCACCCACCCCTTCCATCAACTTTTACAAATTCACTAACATGGTCATTATCGTGTCCTTAATTTCCAGGTGGTAGTCATCCAGTTTGTTTCTCCTGCTTCTTTGGTGATGTTGAGGGTTCCACTGCTTTCTGGTGGAACTGAAAATGTGACCATGAAATAGACAAATGGTGTCCAAGGCATCTTGGAGAGAAGAGCTGGTTCTATAGACAAGTGATAGGCAAATTCCATGTGAAAGCAGGTTTATTCTGGTCACCAGGGGGATTTCAGTGTCCGCTGACAGGAAGGAGGGTGTGCATTTCCGGGAAACAAAGGTAGAGCTCATGTTTATACCATTTTCCTAGTGGGTGAGGGCTATAAGGTAATGCCTTTGCTATGGAAACTATGTAGTTTGAATTCATCTGGAGACAGACCATAATTTAATGTCAGGGGAAAAGTAGCTAGTTTTCCTTTGTCTAGCTAGGGTTTGCTCTCCCCACCCCAACTTGTGTTTTAATCCTTCCAGCAGTGGCCTGTCAACTCTAGGAGGGAATGAGGTCTCATGCCTTCAGGCTGTGAGATCTGGCATCCTAGAGAGACCAGTATCTTAAAAACACAGGCTATACTCTAACTCTACCATTACATTTTCCTTAAAATGTTTGTTTTCTCCTTTATGAAAAGGGATGTCCTGTTACATGTAATCTTTTTGGACTTACCCTTTTCACTAAGGTGTTGCTAAGATTCATGCATATTGTTACATATCATCGAGGCTCATGTTCCAGTTATTATATCACTTTACTCCCTAATGATGGGCATCGGGATAGTTTCTAGGGTTTTGTATTTGTGAAAGTATATTTTTTCATATTTCCTGTTGCATCCATATGAATTTCCCTTGACATATGCTCAGGAGTAGTATTGCTGGATTGTATAATATGTGAATACTGTTATTTCATATATAATTGTCATCTAATATTTTTACCTCCATGACTTCTTGCATCATCTCTGAGAATATATACTGCTGTTATTTTAAATTCTTGGTCTGCTTATTCTATTAGCTCTGTCTTTAAAATGTTTAAGCATGAACTTAAAGGATCGTGAAACTATACAATTATGTATAGTATAGTGGTCATCTTTACAAGGATTGAGGTCAGCAAACTCACAAACATCAATTCAACATCAGTTTGACAGTTCCAGAGGTCATTTCATTTTTATTATGAAAAATGTAAAAGAAAATTCATCCAGAAAAAAATAAAAAACATAAGAACCCAAATAATTTTCTTGAGAAAGCAGTGATAGTGAGGGATCCCTCTGCTGCAGACATGATGTCCATCTGTCTCCTTTGTATTTCATCTCAAAGCTCCGAGGTCACTATAACCCCAGATCTCTCCAGTCATTCCTGACTGTGAACGCCAAGCTGAGAGACTGGTCCTTTTACACAGCTATATTAAGAACAGAAATTATCAACATTTCTCAAAGTGCAACTTCCATTCATTTCGACTTCTTGGCATTGGGCTCCAGTGAAGAGCTGAGCGCTCCACGGTCCTTCCTCCATTCACAGATGTCTACATAGTCACAGGTCCGACACTTCCATGCGTCTTCTACATCAACACCTTGAGGTTCCCGGTGGCCCATCCAGTAGGCCACATAATGCTGCACCTTGCTTTTCACTTCTTTCTCTTCAAAGGCTACAATCTCTGTGCCCAATACAGTGGCAGTCTCTTGATGGATATACTCTAGTCTTAGGGTATCAATAGCTGGGAGGTCAGACAGGGTAAGGGACAAGAAAACCAGTTCTATGAGGTCACTCAAAGACTTCACAGAGAAGCCTCCTTGTCGGGCATGCCTCAGCACTGAAGGCCCCAGTGGCTTGTCTAGACACAATTTTGTATGGTGGACTAGGCCCGCAGGAGTCACTTTCCCTTGTACCATGGCATCAAAGATATATTTGTATAGACTAACTTGGAAATGGTCTTTCTTTTTCTGAGCTGGCAGAGGGAGCATTGGGCGCCTTCGTGTCTTGAGTTCGGCTAGCTCCAGTTCCCCCTTAGATGTGTAGTGCAACTCATCAATCACTCCAACAAGAAATATGCCCTCTACTTCCCCAAACACAGGAAACTCTCTGATGCGCCCTTCTGACTGTAGGGTAGGAATCATTGAAAGTATGTTCAGAAACTTGATTGCCCAGGCATCTTCTTTAGTGGTGATGGGGACAGTCACAAGATCATGAAGTTCCAGTTCTTTTGCTAGGTGGATGCTAGCACCAGTGTCCAAAACAGCTGCCTTCTCAGGTGTCAAAAACCCAGGAAGTTCCTTTCCATACACCATTTGCAATTCACACCAGTTCTGAGTACATAGGTCAGTGACATATAAATATTTCAAATGGAATCTCTCCATGGGCGACAAGACATCCAATCCATTTTTCCAGTTCTGCACACTTACAGGTTTGTCATCTTTCCCAGGGAGTTCAGAAGAAGGGCCAGGCTTGCTAACTGAAGCAGTTGATTCTTTGGCATCTTCCAGGTCCAGAAACTCTACCAACTCCGAGTCACTCAAGTCAGAGAACCCTGAGGCTTCTGCTGATGCTGTCTCCTCTTCCCTAGTCTCAGCCATTATACATGGTACGGTTCTAGACTGAACGAAGAGGGACCTAGATAATGTACCAAACATTGTCAAAGACTTGCAAATTCCTATGAGACTAACAGGATCATATCAGCTGACTGACTCATCCATTCAATGCAGCACTGGAAACTGAATCCAGGACCTTATGCATGCTGGGCAAGTACTCTACTCCTAAACTACATCCCCAGCCCTAAGAAGACATATGACTAATGAGTAGTTACAAAGAGTTACACACAGGTACACTTTATGACTCTTCTTACTTACTATCTACCCATCCATGTCTATTTCTTGTTTTCACTTCTACAGAGTCATAGCACAAGTTAATTAAGTGATGTGCCACCGAGAGTAGACTATTTTATTTTTATACATGGATCTGCTGCTGATATATTTTGTCATGGATGACTTTAGGCAAATCTTATTTTCTTGGCCTTGATTTCACATTGAGGTTTCCCTATTTTACTCGAAACTCTACAGATTTGGAATATTATTTCACTACCTTTAATGACTATAGGTCTTGATATATATTAATGATGAAGAAAACCTCTTATTCTTACTAGCCATGCATGACAGGGCAAGACCGTATCCCATGTACTTGGGGGATGGAAGAAGGAGGCAGCAGAGTTCAAGGTCTCACAGCTACATAGCCAAGTTGCGTTAAGTCCTGCTTGGGCTACATTAGACCAATCAAAACAATAGCAAAAAAGAAAGCACACACACAGTTACCCTTATGACCTTACACAGATCTTCTTTATACAAATTTGTGTTAGCCACTACCCTGGTGCTTGCCATTAATATTTTTCTCCTCTCAGTAAGAAATTAGCTTATGATGAAAAAGGCCTATTAGCACAATTGAAAATACAAAAATTAGTACCCTGATACAGACATGCTGCATTTACTTAAAAGAAGGAAACAATTTACACTGATGCACACTTTAGACTCAACCACACGACCCAGGCATTTTAAACCCAGACAGGGTCTCTTTCTGTGTAGCCCTGGCTGGCCTAGAACTTACTCTGTAGACCAGGCTGGCCTCAAACTCAGAGATCCACCTGTGTCTGTCTCTTCAGTGCTGCGATTAAAGGTGTGCACCACCATCACACAGCCAGCCTAGACATTCTTATGCTGCTAAAAAAAAAAAAAAGTTCAGAAAGGAATATGACACAATGTACTATAGACACATGACCTGTCAACATCATCTGATGCCTGCACCAGCATTTTAAGATATACCATAGATTTATTATAAAGCTATTATAGCATCTACCAAATGCTTCATTAGACTTCTGACCTTTTTTTTTTTTTTTGAGGGTGGGTTGAGATGGGGTTTGTAGCCCTGGTTGGCCTGAAACTCGCTCTGTGGAACAGGTTGGCCTCAAACTCTGGAATTCTCCTGCCTGTCTTTTTCAGATTAACAGCATGTACTACCACTGCCCGGCGTACATCTGGCTTCTTTAAAAGATTCATAAATACCTATTAATATCTATGTTAAATATTTAATATGTGAACATATATGTTTAAAAAGTGCATAAGTGTAGCTAAAACTTACTAGGTGAAAACAAAAATGAGATGTTTAGAAAGTACCAGGACAGAATCAAGAGACCACAGAGTTTGAATCTAATCCTGAAAAATCCAGTAGAATTTGCTAGTATGCTACTTGTTTCTTGAATACTCCTGGGCACATTGAAAAAAGATTCTGATGTTACTGACACATCTTTAAAATGTAGAATTGGTAGGCTAATCCTTCTATGTCGGTTTAGCTAAAACACAGTACACATAAATGTGGCTTCCCTTCCTCTTTCAAATGAATTGATTGGTCTATGTATCTATTCGCTCCGGAAAATGGTAACTTTAGCAGAGCAGGAGCTCGTACTCACCTGGGCCTTAGCTGATTTCCCTCGTCAGGGAAGGGCGTGTATTAAAATGGCAAAACGAGTGAAGATGAGTAGGCACTCAGGGCCTTGCTGTGATAAAATGTGAACTTCTGTTTCTTTTCACCTCATGTTACGGTGTTACCCTGCAGGGACAGCTAGCTATCATAACTCCTCCCAGCACCGGCCTCTCCAGGGCAAGGTCTCCATAACTTCTCATACCCCAGAAGGGCTACTTGATGCAACCCCTCTACTTGGCGCTGTTCCTCCCTCCAGGCTCCCAGCTGCAGCCCGAGGTCGGAGGCCGTGCCTGGCTGATGGGTTCCGGCTGCCGCCACTGCCTTTATCCACGGGGGAGGCCTGCGCTTTCCACTCAGCCCCCGAGCTCCTGTCCTCCTGGTGTGCACCCTCAAGTGTGCTGAGCCCACGCGCCAGGACTCGGATCCGTCCAGGCTCAGAATGCACAGAACAGGAACCTCATTCAGGACTATCCCTCAGCAACTGACCACCGTCTTGGACTTCCTGGCGGCGGTCCGAGAACCGCCCCTTTCCAGAGACCCAGCCCCCGATCTCGCGAGACTAGGGTTGAGCGGGCGTCTAAACCTGGTGCATTTGTATGTACTGTGTGTAGTGTCTTTTAGCCTGGAAGCATCTAGCAGCCGCTGTCCGGGTCTCTTGCGACCACCAGCCCACTGAGGAAGGTCTTGGCGGTCACCTCACTGGCTATCCCCAGTACAGCTAGCAGGCTTCTGACACCCTTGGAACCTGAATCCGGATCTTAGCATCCGGCACCAGCTTTCCCTGTTTATGGAGCAATTACGAACTCAAGCTTCACAGACGCTGGCCTCCTGTTGTCAGTGCCCTTTGGTTTCCTTTCATCCTTTATCTTGACCTCCAGTTGGGATACTGCAACCTCTGTTTTTTCGGTGCTGGATTACAGGCATTATGACCTTATGCTCAGATTCTTTCTAAAGATTTTTTTTTAATATCTGGCTTTATTTTATGCGTATCGATGTTTTGCCTGCAGTATAAGCACCATGAGCCTGCCTGGTGCCTGTAGAAGCCAGAAAGGGGAGTCGGATCTCCTGGGACTAGAGTTAGAGAAGGTTTGAAAGCCAGAAACAAACTCAGGTCCTCGGGAAGAGCAGCTAGTGCTCTTAACTTGTGAGCCATCTCTCCAGCTCCAGTTGTTTCTATTCTTGGGAAATACTTTTCAGCCCGTGGTGACCCACACCTAAAACCTCAGCTCAAAACTCCAAAAGGATAATGCCTGACTGTGTTGCTCAATTAGTAAATTCAGTCAAGAACTCAAGGGTTTGCCAGTTTGTTTTTAATTTAGATATCACCACAGAGGCCACAAGTGGGTATTGGATCCCCTGGAACTGGAGTTACAAACAGTTGGGAGCTGCCATGTGGGTGCTGGGAATTGAACCTGGGTCCTTGGGAAGAGCAGCTGCTGAGCCATCTCTCTAGCCCGAAAAGTACTTTTTTTTTGTTTGTTTGGTTTTTTTGTTTGTTTGTTTGTTTTTGTTTTTTTTGAGACAGGGTTTCTCTGTAGCTTTGGAACCTGTCCTGGAACTCACTCAGTAGACCAAGCTCTGTAGATCCACCTGCCTCTGCCTCCCAAGCGCTGGGAATATATATAATACATATATATAATATATACATATATATAATATATATTTCTCTGGTCTGTGGAAGGATAACACATGCCAAAGAACTTGGGCAGGAAAAAAGGGGGGGACTTGCACAGATGGGGACTAAAACCAAGGAAATACTACACACACTCAATGTGGCAGGAGCAAAGATAAAAGAGGGACAGTTCTGTGCCTCTCCCTTTGGCACTGTTGAAGGAGTGGACCCAGAGAAATTAATTTCCTGGGAGCTCGTGCTGGAGGAAAGGAGATGCTGAAGCATCATGCCATACAGAGGATATGTCTCCCAGGAGACACTTCACACGCCCCTTACCACTTGTCAGACCACTCTGCAGGAAACAGCTGAGACATGGGCAGGACCATCCCTTGACCAGGACATCTTAGTTGTGTACCTCTCTTGGCCTCTGTTTAAACCTAAACTTTGGCTGGGCAGTGGTGGTGCACACCTTTAATCCTAGCACCCAAGAGGCAGAGGCAGGCAGATCTCTGAGTTCGAGATCAGCCTGGTCTACAGGGTGAGCTCCAGGACAGCCAGGGCTACACAGAGAAACCCTGTCTCCAAAAAACCAAACATAGATAAAGAAACCTAAACTGCATGTTAAGACCATCTTACGGTCTTGGGAATCATTAGACTTGTTTGTTCCTCTCTCCGAAGTGGCCTCATTGCATGCATCCCCTTTCTCTGCTTCTTTCGTTAAGGGAATATGGAAAGTGAGTGGCTGAGCTTGGCCTATTAATGCTACTAGAGCTCAGCATTAGGCCCCAAGAAAATCCAGTAATATGACTGTATATTTGGGGGACCACAAATCTTTATGACAGAGCCAAAGTACATTTGGGTGGAAATGGTCTCAATGGTTCTACATTTAGATAAAATGACATTTTTCTTCACTTAATCATAAACAACTGGGGATTTTAAGCAATGGTTGGGTGTGTGTTATAGTATGTCATTGTAGCAGCACACAGCATATATATATTTGCTAGAGCAATGGTTCTCAACTTTCCCAATGCTGCCACCCTTTAATATAGTTCCTCATGTTATTTTAGTGGCTACTTAACTGTAACTTTGCTAGTTATGAATCATAATGTAAATATCTGACGTGCAACCCCTGTTAAAGGGTCATTAGACCCCTACCAAAGGGGTCACAAGCCACAGGCTGAGTACTACTGTGCTAGAGGAAGATCGACTGATGATGACACAGTTAGAAAATGCTAAGAACTTGCAGGCTGACCCTGACCTAGAGAGTAGGTAAACTGAGGCTGTCCTAGAACAGTACTTTGTGATCAACTGGGGGGTGTAATGGGTGAGAAGAACAAGTTTAGCTGGAGAGTTGGATTGATGGTGGTACAACTTTCTAAGTTAAGGAATGCAGACTTTACTGAAAAGACAGTAAGATTTCAACATGTAGCGTTTGAAGCAGTTATAATCAATACCCACACTGAATGTAATTTGGAGCTCAAGAGACTTCTAAGGTGGAGATGAAGAAATGTAAAATGTCAGTAAGATCAATTAGACCCAATGCATGACCATGGGAGAGAATGCTAAGAGTCATGGAGAAAAAAATGTCTGTCATTAGCAGAGGGAGAAGTGACGGTGTGGTAAATAGTAACCATGACGGTGTGGTAAATAGTAACCAAGCAGGTACTGGCAACAGACCAAGCCAAGGGGCAGGCTCTAGCAACAGTGTGCAACTTGCAACTTCTGGGCTACACTCACTCCAGGATAGTTAAGAATTAAGCTCAACACATAACTGTAGTTCAACTGCAAGGTCCTTAACTCTGTGTGTGTGTGTGTGTGTGTGTGTGTGTGTGTGTGTGTGTGTGTGTGTGTTTGCGTATGTTTGTGTCTGAGTCTGCGAATTTAAATGTAGTACTTAGAAAGGCTGGAGGTATTAGATATTAGATACCCCTGGAATTGGAGTTACATGCAGTTGTGAGTGGTCTGAGGTAAATGCTGGAAGCCAAACTTGGGTCCTCTTGCAAGAGCAGTCTAAACTCTTTAATGGCTAAGCCATCTCTCCCAGCCCAGGTGGTAACATTTTAAACTGTAGTTCCCAAATACTAAACTGCAAGCCAATGAGTCCACCAAGATATAATTTATTAATCTACCATGAATGAGAAAAAATAATTATGAATTTTTTATAACGCTGGATTTATTATTTTGCAAAGTGTCAGCAGACAGTGGTAATCAATGTAGTGTTTGTTTATACTACTGACAAAATAAAAAATTCCCATTGTCATTATCAATTTCTTAAATTTGAGTTCTGAAATTTTAAAGCTTAGAATCACCAATTTGCCTTTTGTTCATGTATCCTGTATCATTTTTTAAACATTATCTTGAAAAGAGTTCCTCTTGTGTATTTTATAGTGTCGGCTCAGTGATGAATTATAGCTGAAGGACTTTCCACATTCATTACATTCGTAAGGTTTTTCGCCAGTATGATGCCTCTGGTGTTTCTTAAAGGATGAATCGTGCCTGTAGGCTTTCCCACAGCGGTTACATTCATAGGCTTTCACTCCTGTATGAACAGTTTTATGGTTGCTAAGGTGTATCCTCTGCCTAAAGGCTTTCCCACATTCCTTACATTTGTAGGGTCTCTCCCCAGTGTGGATTCGCTGGTGATGTGTCAGATATGCTCTGTGACTAAACGTTTTACAGCACGAAGTGCAGGCATAGGGCTTCTCCCCGGTGTGAATTCTTACGTGTTCACTAAGGTGCCTAATCTGTCGGAAAGTTTTCCCACACTCGTTGCAGCTAAAGGGTTTCTCTCCAGAATGCGTCCTCAAATGTTGGACCAAGCTGATGTTCTGGCTGAAGGCTTTCTGACATTTATCACAGACGAACGGTTTCTCTCCAGTGTGAATTCTGTGATGCTGGTTGAGCGATGAGCGATGCCGGAAGGCTTTGCCACACTCCTCACATCCGAAGGGTTTCTCACCAGTGTGGATTCTCTGGTGGGTATTAAGCGATGCGCTCTGACTAAAGGCCCTTCCACATTCCTTACATCTGAAGGGTTTCTCACCAGTATGAATTCTCATGTGCTCTGTAAGGTGAATGGGTTGTTTGAACATTTTTTCACATATATTACATCCATACATTCTGGCTCCTATGCAGCTCATTGGATCGTTAGTTGAATCTAACTTACATTTGTTCCTCCTCCTACCTGGGTTGTATTTATGATGCCTCTGTTCTAAGATAACATTGGAACCCTCAAGGTTTTCCCCAAATTTGTTTGCTTCTTGGCATCCCTTTTTGTGGGTCAAAACAGCTGGCCTCACACCTTTTCCACGGGTTTCCTGGTGCCTTTCTAGTGTAGCATCGTAGCTGGAGGCTTTCTTCAATGCAGAACAGATGGCATCATCCTCTGTGAGCCTTTCCATCATGATGCCATGACAGAATTTAGGGGGAGTGTCATTTTCTGCAGTTGACTCCTTGGTTTCTGGTTTATTCTTCACATCTGAAAGACATAAAAGAAAAAAAAAGAGAGAAGAATGTGAATAACTCATTCATGAAGCTTTGAAAAAAATCAACAGCTGGGGCTAGAGAGATGGCTCAGTGGTTAAGAGCACTGACTGCTCCTCCAGAGGTTCTGAGTTCAATCCCAGCAACCACGTGGTAGGTAGCTCACAACCATCTGTAATGGGATCAGATTCCTTCTGGTGCGCATGAAGACAGAACACTCATGTACATGAAATATATGAATAAATAAACCTTTTTAAAAAGCAACCACTGTGTTACAGAATAGAGATTTAGATAACAGTACAGAAAGCAGCATGGGATTTTTATTGTGTTTAGACATAGCTATACACCTGGCCAGGCAGTAAGAAATGAAATTAAGAAATAGAGAATGGGGCTGTTCAGTTGGCAGTGCTTGCCTAGTTTACATGAAACCCTGGGTTACAGTAAAAACTAGATGAGAGAGCATGTGCCTGTAATCCCTTCACTTGAGAAGTGGAAGCAAGAAGATCAGAAGTCCAAAACCAGCTTGAGACACATGAGACTCTATCTCAAAAATAAACAATTAAAAATAAACTGAATAGGTTGCTTGCATCTATTTTTATATGTTGCAAAACTTGCACCATTCAATTCTCTTTGTGTATCTTTTTATTTTTTTTAGACAGGGCCTCACACAGCCAAAGGAGTATCTGAACTCCTGCTCCTCCTGCCTCTACCTGTCAAATGCTAGCTATGCATCACAAAAATGGCTTAGTTGTGTTCTAAGAACACTAAAGAATGACTCTGGGTTATGCCTTCTAGGATATGACTTTAAGTTGATGTCACGCACATCCCCAGCAGCAGCACAGAGTCTCCAGGTCAGAACACAGGGACCTAAATAAGAGTACTCACAAGAACATGATGCTACCATTAACTAATAGTTGGAGTTACTATGTCCCTGGGTTTAGCTCTGTTCCCTATAAGCTATTAAAATATCTATAATTTCATTTATGCAAAGGAAACATACAAGAAACCCAGAATGGCTGTTGCTGCTATATCTAAGGTAGATGTCTCATAAAATTCTGACTAGTTGTTTTGGTCTTTAAATATTATTTAATTTTTTGAGACTCAAAATACAGGTGGGAAGAAGATTAACTATAATAATTAGAATGCACATGATACATGTATGAAACTCAAAAAACAGTAATTTTTCTTTTTTTAGTTTTGGCTAGTTTTCTTACTTAGTTATCTATTACACCATTACTAACTACTATTTCAAGTGATAAGTTTGTATTCATAGAAGGTTTAATTTCCCGTGGTTGGTTTTTGTTTTGTTTTTCAAGACAGGCTTTCTCTATGTAGCTTTGACTATCCTGGAACTCAATCTGTAGATTAGGCTGGCCTCAAATTCAGAGTTCCGCCTGCCTCTGCCTCCCAAGCACTGGTGCCACCAGGTGTGTGCCACCACAGAGACAGTAACAAAGTCTAAGCTCGCCAGGCCCTTGGCTCTGGTCTGAGGAAGAGAAAGCAAGACTGAACTTTGAATATGGAATTTTGCTTGCTATTTCACTGAATAAATAAATACTTGCTATTTATTTGGGGTTTTGATTTTTTTTAAGGCAGCGCTTTAAGAGCCCCAGGTTGGCCTCATCCCTCTCATACACACCAGTATGACGTCACGACCTGCCCCTGCCCTTCCTGCCCCTCCCTTTAGGGCTGCGGCCACCACAGTGGCCGGCTGGTGCTCATTTTAAAACCCTCTACAAGGTCACTTTTAAAGAGTCTACCAAGAAACCAACAACACTCACAGCAGCTTCCCTCTTTTTCTGCTGGCTGCTTGCTTTGTGATCCTGGCACGTGCAGGCAGTTTCCTGCACCTGAAGCCTGTATTCTCATCATTATCAGTGTGGATGATAAAACCAAGGAGGATGTACAAGCAATTACTATTTATAACAGGGTAAAACAAAGCGGCTGGCTACTTTAAATCATTATGAATATTAATTCTGAAATATTGAGAGGGTGTAATGGCTTTTACCTATAATCTCAATACTCAGCAACCTGAGGCAGGAGGATCACCTTGAGTTTAAGGCCAGCCTGGACTACATAATAATAATAATATACATTTTGAAACAGTATATTATTAAAATGCCCCAAAACAATGAATTAAAAAATTTTTTAAGTGTCAAAATAAAAATGTTCAAAGTGTTACTACTTAGTAGCAATAAACAAGATATAATTCAAGAAATATATCATCTACAGTAGCAAGTGCAGTATCTCATGATGAATCTGATGCAGGACATGTAATATGTGTAAGACCTTTATGGAGAAAATCCTGAGCTTTTTTTTTTTTTTTTTTTTTTTTTGAGGCAGAATCTCATGTAAACCACACTAGCTTTGAATTCCTGACCCTTCTCCACTACGTCCTAAATTCCACATTGGCAGTTAAACAGACACTGTGGTCAACATACACGTGCACATATCTGTCCTTGTGCATAGGCAAGTAATCCTCTAAGATGGCTGAGGAACATTGCTGGGTCATGGGACAGATGTGCCTTCCTTTGACTCGAGCACACCAAACCACCTTCCAATCGGTTTCACTGTTTTGCATTCCAGTCAGCTTCAGAGTTCTCAGAACTCAGCATTTTTGCCAAGGCTGTAACATCACCGAATTATTCCTCTAACTTCCCTGATTCTTCGTGAGAGGAAAGTTTTTAATTATTCAAATTACGTTTGTGTGTACATATGTGGGCAGAGGTGGGAGGGCAGTCAGGAAGTCAGTTCTCTCCTTTCACATTGTGGCTTCCAGGGGTCACATTCAGGGGTTTTAGTCGCGGCAGTAAGGACCTTTACCGGCCGAGCGGTCTCGCCAGCCCGCTTGCAGGACTTTTTACGAAGTTGTTTGGAGGAAAATTATATATGTGAGTTAGGAGAAACTGAAGTTGAGATCATAAGGTAATAGTGGGGGGGGGGGATAAAAGCAAAAGAGGAAAAGATCTGTGGAATATAATGTGGCACTGAAAAAAGACCCATGTTAACGTCAGCGACTTCCCTGTTCTGTGAGGGGATCGGATTTAACTCGAATGAGGGCAAGACTCCTGTCCCTTCTGACTGCAGTGAAGGCGTGAAGGATCGGACAGGAAAGGAGCAATGGGGAGGCTGAATGGGGAGGCTGAAATAGGGAGGCGGGAAAGTGCAGGTCCCGCCAGCCCTGAGCCTTCCCCACAGCCTAGGAAGACCCAAGCGCTCTTGGCCTACCTACCCACAGGACTCATGCACCCTGGTCTCACCAAGAATGGGGTCCTCTGGGCCTTGACTCTCTGCCATCCATGGTCCTTCTCCTTTCTCCAACTGGGAGATCACACTAGGCTTGGAAAGTTGATATCCTGCTCAGAGTTAGAGAAGAATTATATAATGTTGATGCTGCTGTTTGAGACCCTCCCCAGAGTTCCGGTCCACCGTTTGCTATTCGGGATTCTGATACCCAATAGGGTCGCATATCTCTCTTCTAGCTCTACCAAAAAAAAAAGCTGTCCCTTAAAGAATTCATCAATATGCCCTGGCATGATCTTCAAAGGAACAACAAATCTCCAATACAGAACCCACAGCCAAAACCCAGTGCACCCATGACATCAACGGTTTAGCAACAGTGGCTCTCCAATAATGGGCAGGTTTATGGAGGGCAGTTGACATGATGGTTAATTTTTATTTGTCAACTTGACACAACTTTTAACCACCTGAGAAGATTTTTTTTGATGTGTAATTTTTAAAGTTTGTTTTATGGATCCTTTGGGGATTTCCTGAGAAGATTCTTTATTGAAGAACTGTTTAGATCAAGTTGGTATGGAAAGCTGTCTTGATTAACAAGAGAAGAGCTCAGTCCACTGTGAGTAGCACCATTCCCCAGTCTGGGGCTTTGGACTATGTTAGAGTAGAGGACGCTGGCTGAGAGCAAGCAAGCAAACAAAGATGTATTTATTCTAGCCTTTGCTCTTTATTGTAGATGTGATGCTTAAGTTCTTGCCTCAGCTTCCCCAAAATAATGGATGGGAACTAAAGCTATGAGACAAATAAGCCTTTACTTTTTGTGGGGGGATTTTATCCCAGCGACAGAAAGGAAAGGAGAATGAACATCTGGTTGGTCCTTACCCACTGACACCAGGTTCCTGTAGTTCTCCAGCATCACTTCCCGATACAAATCCCGGTGTGCAGGAGCCAGCTGCCCCCACTCCTCCAGGGATAAGTCCACAGCTACGTCCTTGAAAGTCAAGGATTCCTGGAATATCAGACGGGCAATGTGAGTCAGTACAGCCCAGTCAAAACCTGAGGAGCGTTCTAAGAACCCGGCAGTGTTCAAAGTTCAGAGAAAACCCACACCAGTTTCCCCAGGAGCCGCTGCTGGCTCTGCCTGGATTGTCTAGAGACTGCTATAGATGACTAAGCACACGGCACAGGACAGAAAAAGATGAGAAAGTGGGAAAGCCAGTGAGAGTCGGGGTGATCTTCTCTTTGGGGTGTAGTGAGAGCAGCGAGCGAACGGTTTGACAGGAGGCACTAATGGGGGGGGGCAGTCACGTGGGATCCGTGGGATCCGAGGGAAAGTACTCTAGAATGGGCCAAATGCCTCAGACTGAGGACCAGGAACCGCATGGTGGAGGTGGCTTTGCGACAAGGGACAACAGAAGAGGTAAGAGCAGGTGAGTGGGGCGAGGAAGGAGGTGCTTTCCGTGGCACTCACTGTCCCCAATGCCTACACATCCCTTTGTTTTCCTCGAAGAGTTTACATTAGCACGCACAGAACACGTTTCACTGTGGCATTTTACAACAAAATTGGTTTTCTGTTGATTCTCCAACCGTCTTCTCCCTCATGTCCCTGAAGCGTGTTCCTTTACACGCCAATCCACAGCCTCGTTCCCACTTTCAAGTCACCTTGGTGTCACTGCCCTCTCCCATTTCACACCTCTTTGTCCCTCTCATCTCCGGCCTACTTCCCACACTTCCCCCGCCCACACACAGGCCTGTGGATACCGTGAGTGAGGGCCCGCGCATGAGAGGCCACGTGGCATTTATCTTTGAGTCTGGGTCTCCTGACTTTGTACCATTCCCAGATCCACCCATTTTCCGGAAAATTTCATGACTTCATTTTTCTTCACAGCCCAATAAAGTCCCATTGTGTAACACCATGTCTGCATTACCCATTCGCAGGCTGAAGGGCATCTAGGCTGGTTCCATTTTCCTGCTACTGTGAATAGTACAGCAATAAGCATGGATATGTAGGACTTTGTGGTGGAACAGAGTCCTCTGGGTATGTTCCCAGGAGTGGGATAATGCAGTCATATAGAAGTATTTTGTTAATTATTTGAGAAACCTCCATACTGACTCATTTAGAACCCACAAGCAGTGAGTAAGGGCCCGTTTCCCTACATCCTGCATTCCCTACACCTGCATCTGTTGCCTCTTTTCTTGATGACAGTCATTCTGACTACAGTGAGATGGAATCTCAAAGTTGCTTGTTTGTTTTGGTTTTTTAAGATTTATTTATGTATGTGAGTCTTTTCCCTACATGTGTGTATGTATATGTACCACGTGTGCCTGGTACACTAGGAGGCCCAGGAACTGGAGTTACAGATGGTTATAAGCCACTGTGTGGGGTACTGGGTACCGAACTCAGATCTTTTGCAAGAGCAGCAAATATCACTGTCACTTAAGGCAGACTGGACTGACAAAAACAAGGTCAGGTTAGCTGGGCTTACAGGAATGCACCACCATGGGACTTTTTTTTTTAAAGTAGCCAAAATCATTATAAGACAAAAATGGGACAATGAAAAAGTATTCCATCCAAAAGAAGGTAGCAGAAGATGAACAAAGTAACAAATACAAACAGGACAAAGAACACAGTACACATAGAAGCAACCACTGTGTAAGAGGACTAAGTATGTAAGGCCACACTGTAGTCAGAGGCTTAAAGAAAGAGAGATGGGAAAGGGGCTCTGTGCAAACAGTAGTGGAAAAACCAGACAGCCAAGCTAATCAAAATGGACTGCAGGCAAAAACACACTGCAGATTTTAAAACAGTGGTTCTAAACCTGTGGTTCTGGAGCCTTTCAAGCGGGTCACATATCAGATATTTACATTATGATTCATAACAGTAGCAAAATTACAGGTATGAAGTAGCAACAAAAATAATTTTAGGGTTGGTGGTCACTACAACATGAAAAAGTGTATTAAAGGGTCATAGCATTAGGAAGATTGAGAAAGAAGGATACTTCATAGAAGACTGATAGGTTTGGGTTGGGATGGCTGTAAATCAGTGTGCTATTTCATAATGCATTGAAGGTCTGTTTAAAGAGACAGACCGAGCATGGTTGTGCACACCTTTAATTCTAGCACTCAGGAGGCAGAGGCAGGCAATCTCTGTGAGTTTGAGGCTAGCCTGGTCTACATAGTGAGTGCTACGATGGCCAGGGTTGTGTATAGAGAACACAGAAAAGACAGTGTGTTTCTGATCAGAGAAACTTCAGAGGAAGCAAAATTGATTTCCCTCAAGCCCAAACTTCAATAGAACTCATTGTCTTCCAAGTAAATACTAATTACTAATAAACAAAACTATCAGACCTAAAGAGACAGACAAAAACAAAAACAATCCACCTTTTAAAACTTAAAAAGAAAAAAGTCTAAAAATAAACTTTTTGGTGGGTGGGGGAGTTCTATACAGGATTTCTCTGTAGCTTTGTAGGCTGTCCTGGAACTCGTTCTGTAGACCAAGTTGGCCTCAAACTCAGCGATCCACCTGCCTCTGCTTCTGCTTCCTGAATGCGGGGATTAAGGCATGCACCACCATGCCCAGTTTACAGGCAATCTTGAGGGGCCCGACATGAATGTGAGGCTCAAACTCAGGTCCTCTGCAAGAGCAGTACATGCCCTTAATCACTGAGCCATCCCTCCAGCTCCAATAATCTCCCAGTAATTATTTCTGGGTTTTTTAAAGATTTATTTGTCGTGTGTGTGTGTGTGTGTGTGTGTGTGTGTGTGTGTGTGTGTGTGTGTGTGCGCGCGCACGCGCGCGCGCATGTGTACATGTGAGTCAGAGTGTGTGTATGTATGTATACCATGTACATGCAGGTGCCTGTGAGGCCAGAGGTGTTGGATCTCTCTGAAGCTGAAGTTAGGAGGTACGTGATGTGGGTTCTGGGAATCAAATCTGGGTCCTCTGTAGGAGTAACAAGTACACTGACCACTGTAGAGCTATTTCTACAGCCCGTTAGTATTTCTTTGTACCTATTCTAGAATTTCCTTCTGTTTCAACCAAATTTTTATCAGGCAGTGATGACCTACTGCTGCCACAAATACCTAAATGGTTCTGAGTTCTCTTGTTTGCTAAAAGGTGTGGGCTGTGTGGCCTGACTAGTTTCTTTTTCTATTCACTTTTCCTGTTTTTAATGCTATACCAATGGTCATAGTCATATTCACAGATCACTAAGAACCTTGGAACAGAATTCTACTTACACATTTGATGGCTATTATTTATGTTAGAAACTGCTTATCTAATCTGTTGTGTACATATGTATGTATGTATGTATGTATGTATGTATATGTATGTGTGTAATATATGTACATGTGTGCACTGTGTTTGCCCAGGTGAACATGAGGGCACTGGGTGTCCTCCTCCATCATTCTTTGTCATATTCAAACCTCCAGCTCGTGCTTATTCAGCTGCGCTGGCAAACAGCAAGCCCCAGCAATCCCCCTATCTCCACCCCCCATAACACTAGGGTTACAACACACCCAGATCGTTATGCCGAGGCTGGGATCTGAACTTAGGTCTTTACCAGTGTGTAGCAGTCACTCCTATCCAACAAGTCCTCTCCTCTCTCCAATACATTAATTATTTTACTGATGTTTATCTTAGACGCCAAGTGATTCTGTCAGTTCGGGAACATTGCTTTCTACCCTGAAATTAGGACAATGTTGATTTCTGACATTGCCACCACAGAAGTCTAATTTTTTTATATATCAGTAACTTGTATGTCTTAACCTACTTCCACTTCTCAAAAAGGCAGTGTACATACCTAAAAACTAAGAAGGAATGTCAAAAAAATAAGAGGAAACTCCAACACACCTGGGACTCTGTTGCAAGGATGCTAGAGGTCACGCCTTCTGATAAACTTTCTTGTTGGCTCCCATAAGTATCGTGTGATATTGGAGCTATAGAAAGAGAAAAACCATGAGATGTGTAACCTTCCCACACCACCAAATAGAAAAGCTGGCCCCCTCCCCCCTGGTAGGGCTCCTTTCCCAAACACTCACAAAGGGCATGCAGCCTTGGCTGGCCTGGAACTCAGAGGCCGGCTGGCCTCTGCCTCCTGAGCACTGGGGCTGAAGCTTTCCACACCACACTGGGCTTGCTTTTCTTTTTAGACGGGGTCACACTCTGTCACTCAGGCTGGCCTCAGCCACACACTCAACTTCTTAACCTTTGATTAGACTTATTTCTTTTTCTTTTTTTTTCAAGACAGAGTTTCTCTGCAGCTTTGGAGCCTGTCCTAGAGCTCACTCTGAGGACCAGGGCTGGCCTCGAACTCACAGAGATCGGCCTGTCTCTGCCTCCTGGAGTGCTGGGATTAAAGGCATGTGCCACCACTGCTCAGCAGGGAAATGACTTAGCACATGCAATCAGAAGACGGCTTCCTGATCCTTGTCTGCCAAAGAACTTTTTAAAGGCTATCTGCTATTATTTTTATCTCTATGTATCTACTGTACCAATTAGTAAATAAGCATTCAAGAAAGTTCTTCATGCCAGGCATGAATAAGCAGGGGTGGCTCACACTTCTAATCCCTGCATCTCTGTGGAGGATGGAAGCAGTAGTGTAACAGATTAAGATCAGCCTCTGTTACACAGCAAGTTGGAGGCCAGGCTGGGCTACACATAAGACACTGACAAAACACCATTACCAGCAACAAAGAGGGGTAATTATTCTTGTTTCCATCTGTTAAGATGCTTAGCAACAGTCCCTTAGCTAGAACATTAAAAACAACACCCCCCAAAAAAACCAAGCAACACCCCCCAAAAAAAAAAAAAAAAAAAAAACAAGCAAACAACAAAACACTAAGCTAGATACCAAGCATTATGGATATGAATGAAGAGATCACAAGGAACATTTACTCCTTTTCCCAACTAACTACTTTTGAACAGACTAAGACCTAGACATGCCCTAAAGGGACTGACAATAACTTAGATAAAATGAGAGTAGTCAGGCATTTTGTTCCTGCCACTCAGAGGAAGATGATGGCAAAAAGATTAATACTGACTAGAGTTAAGATGACCTGGAGCTTTGCAGAAAACCTGAGACTCAGGGGACAGAGGCCTTTGAGTCCCCATCTCTGAGTTAGATCCCATACTCAGGAAGCCTGTGGCCCATCTTCCTGCTGTATACTGTATCTGGGGAAGGGAGATGCAAGTAGTGCACAGTACAAGTCACTAGGAACTAGAGGAGGGAACCCAGCATTTCCTTCACAAAGATCCCTTGGCCCCCAAACCAGGCACGGACCCCACACAGACCTCCTTATCCTCAAAGGCCTACTCCCTCCTCTATCAGTCTGTCCTCACCTTCTCCTTCAAGCATTTTCGTCACGTCCTCCCATGGGGAGGCCCCCTCCTTGGTCTTCTCAGGATGGTTCAGCATCACCCAGGTGCTGGCCTCACTGGACAGGGTGATCAGGAGCTGCTGAGGCATGATGGCACCCACCTCACTGTGGGTGGCAGCTTCTGTTGGGGAAACTGCTGGAACTTCTGAGGGTGGGCTTCCCAGTCCTATGGATCTTCTCAGATCATAAGCTTCTACCCACAAAGTTTGCTGAGACCCTGTAATATCAGAGACCATATCATGACCTGAAGAACTGTGGAAACAGATGTGGAGGCAATCCTGAGAGCCAGATTAAGGGTTAAGTCCTTTGTACCTCTCTCTCTTTTTCGAGACAGGGTTTCTTTGTATAACCCTGGCTGTCCTGGAACTCACTCTATAGACCAGGCGGGCCTGGAACTCACAGAGTTCCTGTCTCTGTCTCCTGAGTGCTGGGATTAAAGGTTCAAGCATCACCACACCTGGCTGTACTTTAAAAAAAAGTATTCATTTACTTGTCTGTGTGCCCAGGTGGAGGTCACAGGACAACTTAAGAAAGCCATTTTCTTCTCGCCACGTGGGTCACAGGGACTGACCTCAGGTTGTAAAGTTTGGCGGGTGCCCTTCCCCTCTGAGCCTTCTCACTAATTCTATTTGTACCCTTGAGGATTGATCAAAAGGCAGAAAGGTGAGATCCAGCTCATGTTGTTAATCCTAGCACTCCCATGAATTCCGAGGCCAGTTTGGTCTACAGAGAGCTCCAAGACAGCCAGGGCTGTTACACAGAGAAACCCTGTCTGGAACCCTGCCCCCCAAAAAAAAGGAAAAAGGAAGGAAGGGAGGGAGGGAAGAAAGAAAGAAAGAAAGAAAGAAAGAAAGAAAGAAAGAAAGAAAAAGGTGTAACCAGAGCACCTATCATAGAACCAGAAGTCCAGAAATTAATCTATAACTGCAAAAAGGTAAGATTTGGCTCAAGGCTGAAATAACAGTGTCCTGGATACAGAAGCACCCTTCAACTCCAAACACACAGATACAAAGATGTACAAATGCCCACACACCCTGACCTGACCTTCCCGCCTCCTAAACTGCATGCTCCTTCCACCTACATATTTGGAATCCAGAAAGAATCTCTGATGTCAGTACCCCCGAGAGCATAATGTACATAGAGCTCTAAAGAATTTCAAGCCTGAGTTTCAGTTTCCCATCTATAAAACGCGAGTGGTAACTGCTTCACAGGGATGCAGTGTTGAGACGATGTTAGGCCTACAGCAAACTCCAAGTTAATAATTTAAACCTTCTCATTTAAAGCTCTGCAACAGCATTATCTTAAACTTAAAAATTTGTAGGTGCTTATTTATGGGGGGCGGTCACATGACAACTTTTGAGAGTCGGCTCTCTCCTTCCACCAGGATTGAACTCAGGGCATCAGACCTGGCTGCAAAAGCTTTCACTGGTTGAGCCATCTTCGCCAGCCCCAAGGTATCATCTTTTAAAGTTATTTTAAAAAACAATTAGACATCTGAACTTAAAGTTCAGCTTAAGTATCTTGGCTGATAAAACAATCCACATAGCTGCCCCATCACTCACCCAAGATGCCCAGCAGCTGGTGAAAAGAATCCTCGTTTCAAAACTAATTAAAACTGACAGAGGGGTACATGCTCTCATGGAACTCGGATGGAGGAAATATGTATGTCAAGTACAACCAGAATCACTTCAGAACTGACCGTAGCAGCAAAATTGGAAACAACCTAACAGCGATGAGTAGTTGCTGATACCGGGAACTGTAACTCGAATAAATAAAAGACCCAGCGACAGATATTGGGGTTCGAACTTCAAGCTGAATATCAGAAAAGCAAAGCAGCCAGTCTCTAGCTCTCACCTCTAGCTCAGGCTTAAAGGACCGATCCACGCACGAGCTCTTCACCAAGAACGAAGGGCTCTCTGAGACCTTGCTTCTGTCTTACATACTTCTCTGATGTTGGGATTAAAGGTATGAGCTATAATTCTCTTTTAGAATGAATCACTCTTGTGTAGATTTGGGTGGCCTTGGACTCACAGAGATCCTTCTTAATCCTGAGTTCTAGGGTTAAAGGTGTGTATCTCCACATCTTGGCTTCGGGCTGCTGGGATTAAAGGCACATGCCTGGTTTCTAAGGTTTGTGGCTATAATTTTGCTTTTCTGAATCCTCAGTCAAGCTTTAATAAATCATATATATCACTACAGAGGACCAGGTCCAGTGGATCTGAGAGCCCAAAAGCGGCTCCATCCACGGGGGACGGGGACAAACTTTTTGAAGTTTGGGGGAGGGGAAGGAAAGGTGAACTACTGAGTGTCCAACGAGACCGGAGCTGGTGGATATAGCCCCGAAAACGTAAAAAGTCCGGGTACTAAGTGCAAAAACTTTCGGCTGTTCCTTCCGAAAACGCTGACAATCACAGAAGCTTGCTGGGACCCATCCTCGGTGCCAGCCACCCCGACCTGCTCTTACTCACCGGAGGCTCTCTGGAGTAGCCCCGGGTGGCGGGATCCGTTCCCCGAGGCGCCTAGCGCACACCGAAGCTTCCGTGGGGACGCAGGGCACCGCTGGCCTCGGGACTGGACACTGCCTTCTCCCACTTCTCACCCGCTGCACCCGGGAGCCAGGCTCGGCGCTGACGGGCGTCCGACCCGAGCACCTCCTGCGCCAGCCCTGGACGCCCAGGACGCCCAGGACGCCCGTCGCCGGCTGCGGTTCAGATGCCACAGCGCGACTGTCTCACCCCGCCCCTCAGGCCCCGCCGCTGCCCGGCGCCTCCACCCGGGACCCGCCCACCGCCCGCCGCCCGCGCCGGCGCCCTGCCCGTAACTCCGCCCTCCCGGGTGCCGCGCGATCCCGGAAGCCGGAAGCCGCCGGTGACTGCCAGAGCCAGGGGCGGTGCCCAGCGGAGCCCCCGGCGCCTGCTCCGGGTCTCCCGGGCCAAATGCCCCGGCGGGTCTTCCTGGGGAAGCCGCTTCTCCGTCATTCTTTCATTCTTCTTCCGGCTTCAGGATGCAGCCCTAAATAGCACTCAGTTCCTGCCTTCTCCTAACCTCATTCTGGTGAAATCGATAAGTAGAAAAATAAATAGACGACAACCCAAATGGCAACAGGGGCCTAGAAAACAATAAACTTAAAAACAAAATTCCGGGATATATATTTTTAATGTCCCTGAAGGCATGTATTAGTTTGCTAAGGCTGCCCTAAAAAAACACTGCACACCGGGTGGCTCAAACAATAGGAATGTGTTTTCTCACGGCCCTGGCGGCTAGGGACCCTTTCTTCCCATATTCTCACGGAATGTCTACTGTGTGTCTGCAGCTGGGGGGAGCGCCTCGTGTCTCTGTGACCCAGTCTCCACTTAAAAGTCGCCAGTCCGACTGGATTAGCCTTCCTCGGTGCCTGGTTTTAACTTATCTCTTTAAAAAGTTCAGTCAACATTGGAGAAAACTGAACCCATCTGAAGATAATATCTAAGAGATGATAGGAGAGGGTTACCAAAGCAAGAACTGGAAAGTCAGCATCCAGTAAGTTTATCAGAGTTAGAAGCAGCTTTTACTCAGCTAGCTGGAAAACTGAACTTTTGTGCTCACAGAAGAGTGGGAGGAAGATAACGAGTTGGGATGGATATAGGAGATCCTCTTTACTTGACTAGGACCTGAAAGGACCGGCAGATCCCTTAAAGGGGTAGGGGGTTGACTGAAGTAGAACAACGCGGGAGAAATTTCAGAAGCGAAAATATTTTCCTGTCTTGGGCTGTGATCTTGGATCAAGGACATCTCTGACTGCCCATTGAGTTGAAGACAGTAGCACTTGGACTGTTAATGATTTGAAAATGATTTGAAAAAAAATAGACAAATGGACAGTAGAGAATTTATTAAACACACCGCTGATCAAACCCATCCGGTGCTCCTGGAGAAGGGAGTGTACAGCTGAAATGGGGTGGAAGGCCTTTGGAGCCGGGAAAACTAGTTTTAGTTTTATCTCGTGGGCCAGCTGGCTCCTATCTTGCTAAGTAGTCCCTCTCACAGCAGGAATTAATTATCTCCTGGGCAGACACCCTGTGTCATTCAGAGGTAGGCTCCAAACGCTCCTGTGACAAGTCAATGGTCACGTTTTATTTCACTTCTGGGCTTTTTATTTATTTATTTATTTGTCTCTACAGTCATGTTACAAGAAAAAATAAACCCGTGTCTTCTTTAGCAGATAGCGTTATAATTGTAAGTGTTTGGCTTCCTAAACATAAGTTTTCAGTTACAATGTTAAGTGAAGACTTAGAAATGACCAAGCCTGCCTGAGACTCTTAATTCAACTTCCTGGACCCCAGGAGGAGCTCCAGAAACTAATGTTTCTTTACTTTAAAAGAAATAAAGCATAACTTGAATTATTTTGGTAGATACCTGGAAACCATCGGTATTTGTGCACATGCACACATGACAGAGTGTGTGTAAATAAGATATTGAGAGTTTTCAATGCATACTGTAACTCAGGCAACCACTGAAAGAACAGGAATGTGCAACTTCAAACCAGTAATGAGGAGAAAGGAATGATAAAAGATATCCAGGTGCAACTGCACTAAGAGCTATGTGCAGTAGGCACTGCCTTACTGAAGGCAGCTGAGAAGGTGCCCTCTGATATGATGCTCTAAGTGCAACAGAGATCTGCAAGAAGTCAGGTCATGGCTATCTAGTGAAAGACTGCCCTAGCCAGGCAGTAGTGTCCCCTGCCTTTAATTCCAGCACTCGGGGGGCAGAGGCAGGTAGATCTATGAGTTCAAGACCAGTGTGGCTACAGAGTTAATTCCAGGACAGCCAGGGCTACACAAAGAAACCCTGTCTCCAAAAACCACCACCAACAACAAAATGAAAGACTGTTCTAGCAGAGAACAAAGTCCCTGAGATGGGAGCATGTGTAGTAAGATGCAAGACTTCAGGATGGTTAAGGCAAACCATGCTAAAAACATTGTGCCAATTTGAAACATATGGGATGCCACCGAAAAGTTAGGAACTAAGAATCAGCATGCTCCATCTTCTATTTTTATACCATGCATATGGAAGTCAGAGGATAACTTGCAGGAATTGGTTCTCTCCTTTAACCTCCTGAGTCCTGGGAATCAAGCTTACGTCACCAGGTTTAGCAGCAAGTGCCTTTACTCTCTGACCATCTTTTCCAGCCCCAAACTTCTCTTTTTAGCACAATCAGACCTCTGCTCCATGTAGTATGACCTTCGGTAGATGCAGGTAGAAATAATAATAGCAAATCGTTTTTAGGCGACAACAGCAGCTGTAATGAGTAAAGGTCTACTTTTAAGCTAAACTAAAACACTACTGTGTGAGTCCACACTGGTGCATGTGTATGTAAAGGTCAGAGGGTCAGCCTAAGGTGTAGTTCCTCAGGTTTCACCCATGTTTTTTCCCAGAAACTGATCTGTCTCAGCCTCCTCCAGCCATTGAAATCACAAACAGGGCACCATTTGGGTTTGGTTTTGTTTGTTTGACTTGGAGAGAGGCATGTCTTAACTATGTTGCCTTTGCTGACCTGAAACTTGATAGACAGACCATAGACAGACCTGGCTGGCCTTGAACTCACGGAGATCTACCTGCCTCTGCTTCTCAAGTGCGGGGATTAAAGGCCTTTGCTGTGTGTAGCATTTTTACATGTGTTCTGGGGAATCTATCTCATGTCCACATGCTTGCACAGCAAACTCTATACTGACTGAGCCCTAGCCTTCAGACCGAAATACTTGTACAGTTCATTAGTGTTAAATACATCCATATTGTTATGAGACAGGTCATATATGTGATAGAATTTCGGTCCAAAATTCATTGTAAAATTTTGACATCTGTTAGTACTAGCTTATTCTACCATAACAATGCAAAAATCATATATTTACTTAAAACATCACTTCTAGAAATGAGCCAACTAACATTTTTATTAGCCCTCTTCTATGTAAACAAAGGGCTGGAGTGAAACATTCCCTTTTAATTCATCAAAGACAATCTAAATCAGTGATCCTGAGTAGTTAATCCTCAGATCCCTTATCTACCAGAAATTTCCATTGGTCTAAAATGAAATGTGAAAACAAATTTGGGGGTTGGAGAGATGGCTCAGGGGTTAAGAGCACTGGCTGCTCTTCCAGAGGATCCAAGTTCAATTCCCAGCAACTACATGGTGGCTCACAACCATCTGTAATGAGATCTGGTGCCTCCTTCCGGAGCAGAGGCAGACATGCAGACAGAGTCCTCATACACATAAAATAAATAAATAAAAGAAAAAACACAAACTTGGGATACATTTATAAAACTGATTTAGGACAATATAAAAGGCCACTCGACAAAAATTTTAACCTATTTTTTGTATTTCATGTTTTTACATTTTTAATTACATTTTTAGAAATGTATTCCAGGGGTATGAACACACATGCTACAACAGAGTAAACGGTGGGTGTGTGGAGGTCAGACAATGGCTTCTGGAAGTTCTCTGTCCTTTCCCTCCACATGGGCCCTGGGATCAAACTCAGGTCACTAGGCTTGGCAGCAGGCACCTCCCACTGAGCCATGGTAATGTTGCTACTTAGCCCCAGCTGTCCTCAAACTCACTGTGTACCCTAAGCAAGATTTGAACTTGCAACACTCCTGCCAGTGTCTCTCAGTGCTGGGATTTCAAACCTTTGCCCACCACACCCATTGGCCCACACATGCATCTGTGGAGGTGAGAAGTTAATGCTGTGCCTCCCTCTATTGCTCTCCACCTGATTGAGACACAGCTTCTCCCTGAATCAAGAACTCCCCTCTTTGGCTGTACAGTGAACTCCTGGAACCTACCAGTCTTCACCTCCTCCCCAGCGCTGGGATTAGAGATGTCTCACTGCACCCAGGTTTTACTTGGATCCTGGGGATCATAATCCAGACTCTTCTGCTTGTACCACATGTTTTTTTCTTAGGCATTGAAATGGTCTTTCTGAAACAAAGTAATTAGTGGTTGACTTCTTTTACTTTATTGTTTAGGGGCAGGCTGGTGTATACGCCAGTGGCATGTGTATGGAGGTCAAGGGATGATTTTGTGGAATCAGATCTGTCCTTTACATGAGTTCTTAGATTGAGCACAGGTGTCCAGCTTGAGTGGAGGGGCTTCACATGACTTAAAATATTTTAAGGGTGTATGTGTGTGTGACTTTTAAGATATGTGGTTGGCTGGGCATGATGGTGCAGGCTTTTAATCTCAGTACTCAGGAGACAGAGGCAGACAGATATCTGTGAGTTCCAGGCCAGCCTGGTCTACATATTGAGTTTCAGGATAGCCAGGGCTATGTAGAGAGACCCTGTCCAAAAAAAAAAAAAAAAAAAAAAAAAAAACCAAAGTGAACAAAAAAATAAAAATCTGTGTGGTCATTCCCATGAGAGTTTGCGGTCCCTCTCCACCAGTCCACACCAGCAATGAACCCTGGAGACTCTATAAAATGATAATGAGATTGATGACTAACTTATCCACCATCATAGAGACCTCATCTAGTAGCTGATGGAAACAGAAGCAGACACCCACAGCTAAACACTGAGCAGAACTGGAATCCAGATGCAGAGAGGGAGGAGTGATAAGAAAATGGGGACAAGGTCAGGCCACAGAAACCCACAAAGACAACTGACCTGAACAAGGGGGAGCTAATGAACCCCCAGACTGATAGCTGGAAAATCAGCATTGAACCAATCAGACCCCTTAACATGGGTCTCAGTTAGGAGGCCTGGGCAGCCTAAGGGACCTCTGACAGTGGAACCAGGATGTATCTATCCCTAGTGCACAAAAGGACTTTGGGAGCACATCCCCCATGGAGGGATACTCCCTTAGCCTAGAGGCGGGAGGGAGGGCCTAATCCTTACTCCAAATGACTTGACAGATTTTGTTGATCCCTCCCAGAAGGCATCACACTCCCTGTGGAGTGTGTGTGTGTGTGGGGGGGGGGGGGGAGGAATGGAATGGGAGGGAGGGAGAAAGGGAGGGAGAGGGAACTGGGATAGATATATAAAATAAGAAAATAATAATAATAAAATAGAGTTGTTGCCCCAGAGATCACCAATAAGACTCCAGAATCTGGAATACTTGGTAATAGCCTAGAAAGAGTGTGTGGAGGTGGGGTGGGGTGGGGGACAACCACTTGAGACAGGGTCTCATTACATTAGTTCTCTGATTGGGTTGGGCCACAGCCATGAAGACCCTAGGATTCTCCTGTCTCCTGCCTCCTAATCTCTGGAATTACAGGTACATACCACTGCACCAGCTTTTTTTTTTTTTTTTCTAAACAAGGGTTCTGGGAATTGAACCCACAGTTACTGTCTACTAATATCAGATCAACTTCAACTATGTAAATGTGTTGGAAGGAAATGAAAAGAAAAAAGTCTTCAGTGGGGAAAATGGGCAAAAGACATGATTAGACATGCCATAGAGGGAAAGTCAAAAGGACGAGCAAAGAGTGGTGTGCACAAGGTTCACACTGTACCCAAACTGGCTCACAGGTAGCAGTTAGAGAAGTCCCTACCCCTCCCTAATAGAGTGTGCACCAGCTGCCCTGCAAAATGGTTTGTAAGACAGAGTTTCACTCTGTAGGCCAGGCTGATCTTGAACATAGCCAATCCTCTTCCCTCGGCCTCCTGTTGCTGGGATTATAGGCAAGCGTCACATACCTGGCAATACCAAACAATCTTAAAAGCAGACTTAAAAGTAGTGAGAAAATCTACACACTTGGAAGGTGGAGGCAGGAAGATCTGGCCACAAAAGACGTTTGAAGCAAACTGGGCTAAAACTCTTCCTCAAAAAAGCAAATAAAAGAAAAAATGACTTGTAGGAGAAAATTGGCTATTTGAGCAATTGTAGTTGACATATATCTGTAATCCCAGCATTTAAAAAGCCGAGGCAAGAGGATTTCAAGTTTGGAACCAGTTTGAGAAAAAAAAAATGTGTTAAATTAAACCATATGAAGTTCCTGATATTTGACCAGTTTTGACAAACAAAATTTACATGATTCAGCCTAAAATTACCTCACTATCCACACAGGCACACCCAAATAGGCACATCAGGGAAAATGCATACAGATATGCACATGGACATACATGTCAGACATATATGTCAAACATACATATATGAGCACATACTCATATTTACATAAACTATACATGTTAAGAAAAATGCATACTAGATTGCTAATATGTACAAATTAAGCAAAATAAATACAACGTTCTCTGAAAACAAGCTATGACCTCCCAATGCTGTTTGAACTAGGAACTAAAACTGAGTGATGTTTCAGCTTGCTGTTTTGTTTTAATAAAGGTATTCAAAAGAGAACAATTTATCTCCCATTGAGTAAGAAAGCACTTCAGATCATAAAACAAAAACATTGTAGCCAAGGAATTCAGCTTTTTAAGGAAACAACCTAATCAATTGACATAGCTACAATAACCTATTTCAGAAAGGAACCTGGGCCTGCTTCTCAGTTTTAAGAGGGTTCTGCAGGTAGAAGATGTAAAGATTCAGGTATTACACTGGCCTGCCCCTGTCACCTGGCAGAATGCACTCAGGCAGTACTCTGGTCAGCCCAGGGTTCCATGAGTACTAGTCTGCTTCCTGTGTAACAGCCTCTGAGTGCGCATCACACTCTCCTCCCTATTTCTTAACTGCAATCATAATACAGAAAAGAAGATTAAAATATCTATATGAAGGATTTCTATCGTGTTAAAAATTACTAAAAATTTTTAATGTTAAAAAGTACATTTAGCAGATCTCTGTGAGTTCGAGACCATCTGGTCCACAAGAGCTAGTTCGGGAACAGGTTCCAAAGCTACACAGAGCAATGCTGTCTTAAAAATCAAAAACAAGGGGGTGGTAGTGAACATCATTAGTCCCAGCACTCAGGAGGCAGGCAGAGGCAGACAGATCTCTCTGAGTTCGAGGCCTGTCTGGTCAATAGAGTAAGTGCCAGGACAGGCTCCAAAGCTACAGATAAACCCTGTCTCTAAAAACAAAACAAAAACCATGAAACAAAACAAGAGAACAAAATACATTAAAAAAAATTAATCTGAGTGATCCATTTGAAAATTTGTAATTCAGGGCTAATGACTTGTCCCAGCAAATAAGCAGACAAACATGGAGGCAAAATACCCATACACAAAAAGATTTTTAAAATAAAAAATAAAACGTATAGAGTCCCTTCTTAGCAAGGCTGTGGCTCTAGGTTTGATCTAGCCACACCACTAGAAGGAAAAGGAAAACTTCATCTTCTGCCAGGCATGATAGCAAAGGCCTATAATCCCAACAGGGAGACGGAGATTTAAGGACAGCCTGGGCTACAAAGGAAACTGGTTTCAAAGAAAGAAAGAAAAAAGAAGAGGAAGAGGGATGAGAGCAGCTGATGATGTCACACACAGAAAGCTACCCAAGAGTAACAACTCTTTACTCCACTCTTCATTCCTTGTCTCCTCCCCTCCACTCCCCACTGGGTCTCCTGAGTTTCACTAATAAGCGACTTGTGTGCCCTTCTTTGTCTGAGGCTCTGCTTCTGAGATAACCCAGACAATCCCCGAATGCGTGAACAATGAGCTGGAAGTCTCCCTCTCCTGTGAAGTGAGCCATCATGTCTAACCGGTCTGCACTACCCTCCCCCAAACAACAGGGTCCTTGAAATCTCCTATTTAATGGACCTGGAATAGATAGCATACCCTGGAAAGACAATTCATCAAACTGTCCATGGAATAATTTGTATTTTCCTAGACACAGGGCATACCTCAGTTAGCATCTGAAAGGATAAATTCCTAACACTTAAAATTGTTCTTTAGTCACAGTTACACTGGTTCTGAGCTTCTGCTTCCAGTGAATTTGCTTGGTTTATTTCTACTTATTTTTGAGACAAGATCTTGCCATTGAACCTGCACTGACCTCAAACTCACAGCAAGTAAGTACTGGGATGTCAGGCATGCCTGATTTCCATCCAGCATACAGGTCATCCACCCTTCCACCCCTTGAAGACGCCAGTTTTTATGGGAGCCTTTTCACTTTCAAAGAGCAGTGTTCACTAGCACATGGGAAGGTAAGCAGGATTATCCCTCTTCACCTTTTCTAGACACAAATCTACAGGACAAGGTGAATGGGAAAGGAGAAATATAACAGTTTGGAAACTGGCAAACAGAGGTGGGTGCTAAGTAGACTCGAGGCTGAAGCCCTAAGCAAGCGTCGAGAAGAACCAGAAGGGACCATCTTTGACACAGATGATCGCCTGGGGTATACTGAAATGGGAGTGAAAGTGATGCTAAGAGCCGAATTCTCATGAGACACTGCTGGTGCAGCACTGACTTCCAGCCTCCCTGTGTTCTGTAGGCAGAGGGCAGCCCTCTATGTGTCTTTCCAGGAGCCTGGAGATGCCATCTCAGAGGGGACCTAATGGGCACCAGCCACAGAGGAGGACCAGTTCTATGCTGAACATGGAGGATAGGATGGGTAAGTGAAAGAGTAAGTGAAAACATGCACAAAGAACTTAGGACTCCAAGCCTTCTTTCCAGAATGTCCCATCTGATCTACATTCCATAGGGGTATCTGAAAAACCCTCTCCAGTGAATCCAGAGTGCCTGAGGGAAAAGATCTAAAGATACCAACTAGATGCCACTCAGGAAGGTGAAGATCTGTGAGGGAGGCTGAAGGCCCTGTTGGGTGAGGCTTTCTTAGGCAAACCTTTCATTACCTAGGCTCCATACTGTCTCACCAGATAACTGGACAAGAGAATTACAAGCATGCAGGAACTGGCAACAGCTAACATTCTAATCCACCTGTACAGTTACTCCCCTTTGGAGAAGGCCAGGAGTGAGACACATAAGTACCAATGGGACTTTAAGTTACCTTCTCAGGACAGCATCTTGGCCTTATTGAGTGGGCTCAGAATCTGCCCACTAGCTCAGGTCCAGCAGTAGAATGCAAGGCTTCATTTCCATCTCAGTAATGTCTGTCTCCAAAGCTGGGGAAATTTTAGCTACATGGATGAAGTAGCCATTTATTTGAGACCCTATTCCCAATTATCCATCTCCAAAGATCTTGGTATCCATTCTGATATCATTGTTAAAGGCAACTATTAGGAATTTCATGACTCCATTGAAAATAGGAAATGCATTTCATCAACATTATTTTTTTTTTTAATTTAATGTGGTCCACACACATACTGAGGTCAGAAGAAGGGGCTGAATCCTGTGGAACTGAAGTTACAGTTTTAAGTCACCCCGTGGATGCTGGGAACTGAACCTGAAGATCCTCTATAAAAGCAACAGATGCTCTTAACCTCTGAGGCAGTCTCGCCACCACCTCATTAGCATTCTTGGTCTCCAGAGGAATGGCTACTAAATGGTGTTTAAAGATTCTCATACCTGTTCTTTGGACTGGGCCTTGAATAGCCTAGAATGCTCTCAAGCACTATGCAGCCAATGATGATCTTGAACTCTGGATCCTCCTGCCCCACCTCTTGGTTATAGTGCTGGGATTACGGTGTGTACCACCATGACCAGATTACACAGTGCTGGGGATCGAACCCAGGCCTTCATCCATGCTAGGCAAACACTCCATCAGTCAAACTATCCCTTTTCTTTTTCTTTTTACTTTTTTTCTTTGAAACCATCTTTTTATGAGGCCCAGGATATCCTTAAACTCTATGTCTCCCTGCTGGGATTACAGGCCTTTGCAACCATGCCTGGTGGAAGATGGACTTTTGGGCACATCATTCTAGTGGTGGTGGCTAGACCAAACCCAGAGCTGTGTCCTTGCAAGCACTTTTTACAATTAAGTGAGATTCAAGACTTTACTTGGGTTCCTACCAGTGGCAGGTGACAGAAGGAATAATATCTTTAGTAATTCATCCCATGTTTTTTTCTTCAATATCTTTTTCTATATATGCAAAACAATGTCTGTCATCTCAGCTTTCAGAGCAAGTCCATATTATGCTGAGCCTTGTCTATTAAAAATATGCCCATTTGGAGGGAGGAAAGGAAAGGGAGAAATGCTACAATTAATTATATTAGAATATATATATTTCAAACTCCCCAGCTGGGGCTGGAGAGATTGCTGGTTTTACAGAGGACCCAGATTTGATTCCCAGCACCCATCTTATTTATGTTTTTAACTACTACCTTTAACTCCAGTCCCAGAGCATCCAATGTCTTCTTTTGGCCTCCATGGTACTACATATAATGCACACAGACACATATGCAGACTACATATAATGCACACAGACACATATGCAGACTACATATAATGCACACAGACACATATGCAGACTACATATAATGCACACAGACACATATGCAGACAAAATACCCATACAATAAAATAAATAAAATTTATTTTTAAAAATGGGCCCAGCTACTAGATCTAGTACATTAAACGACAAACCTGCAGTAGGTGTGTCCATGTGGATAAATATCACCAGGCTGTAGAAACGTGTTTCTCCTCTTGAGCGAACAGCCTCAGTATTTTGGATACATTCTTCACCATTTCCCCCAAATTGGCACAACAGTTCTCCTTCAAGTCTCAAGACTTAACTTCCAGATTCTTTTTCCCCTTTAAACACATCTTGTTTGTTTTTACGTGTGTTTGTGCACACAGGCTAGTGGCATACACGTGGAGGTCAGAGGACAATTAGTAGCAGTAGATTCTGTCCTTTCACCACGTGGGTCCTGTAGGTTGAACTCAGGTCATCAGGTTTGGCAGCAAGTGCCTTATTTCACAGAACCATCACACCAGCCCAACTTCCAGTTTCTCAAACAGTTAAAAACAAAAACAAAAACAAACAAACAAAAAAAATCAGTTGAAATCCAGGGCTGGAAAATGGACTCAGTGGTTTGGAGCACTTGTTATTCTTGCAAAGGACACAGGTTCTATTCCTGGCACCCACATAGAGGCTCACCACCTCCTCATACACTAGGCAGACATTTGGTGCATAGATGTATATGCATTTTTAAAAAGCACTCATGCACACAAAATAATACAAATAAATCTAGTTTTTTTTGTTGTTGTTGTTGTTTTGAGACAGTGTTTTTTTCTGTATTACAGCTCTGGCTGTCCCAGAACTCACTTTGTAGACCAGGCTGGCCTCAAACTCACAGAGATCCTCCTGCTTCTGCCTCCCAAGTACAGAGATTAAAGGTGTGCACCACCATGCCCAGCTAATTTTTTTTTTAAAGTTTTATTTAATTATTTATTTATTAATTATACAGTGTTCTGCCTGCATGTGTCCCTGCAAGCCAGAAGAGAGCACCAGATCTCATTATAGATGGTTGTGAGCCACCATGTGTCTGCTGGGAATTGAACTCAGGACGTCTGGAAGAGCAGACAGTGCTCTTAACCTCTGAGCCATCTCTCCAGTCCTAAAATATTTTTAAACTGAAATTCCTACCCAAAATTAACTGAGCCCTTCAAAAAGTCAATGCACTAGGGCGAAAAGTTAGAGCCACTATTCCAAACTAAACAAACAAACAGGCATCATAACAAACTGTAGTTCATAAAGTCAAGAGTTGGGTCCTAGTTTAAAAGGAAAAGCAACCCTGTGCTGTGCAGTCACAGCACTCAGGAGGCTGAAGCAGGAGAACTTCAAGTTCAAGGCCAGCCTGGGCTTCATAGCAAGACCTGATCTCGAACAAACAGGTCCGAGAACAACATGAGATATTTTTGCAATAACTTGTAGCAACTGAGAACAGGCTGACCTTAGGTGGCATGAAATTACCTTTGGTTTGCACAGGATATCATTCTTAGGAGGCATACACTAAAATATCCAGGGGTACAACACACTTTCAAATGACAGGGTGAAAACATTAAGTTTGTGAGTACCCTTCATGTAGTTACATGTAACCATTCTCCAATAAGATAACTTCCATTCTCTCCAGTAATCTATTGCATGAATATAGCATGATTTAGTTATCCATTTTTCTGCTGATGGAGTTTAGATTGTTTACAGTTTGATATTATGAATAATGCTCTCCTGAACACTTTTATGCTTCTAACGGTCAAAGACAGGCATTTCTATTATACACATCTAGGGGCAGAATCGTTGCCTATTAGTGATCTTAATAGCTAATGCTAAAGCATTCTTCCAAGAAGTTGGATTAGTTTCCTTCCCCACTTGTTCTGGTTGCTCCACATTCTTTCTAACACTTGGAAATGTATTTTTTCTCTTAGTCATTCTGGTACATGTATGCACACATGCATGCATGTACACACAGACATGTGTATTTGAGACAGGGTCTCACTATGTAGTTTTGGTGTGTATTTAGAAAGGACTAGTTTTGAATTCAGATTTTTCCCTGCCTTTTCCTCTGTGTTTGGGTTATAAAGATTTGTGCCCTATTTAGAGATACCTTGCTGTGGCTTTTGTTTCTACTTCCCCAACTTCTAGTAAGGTTGAACATTCCTTCATTCCTTTGTATGGATATGCTAGTAGTTTGGTTCCCTTAAAGTGCCTATCCTGTGTGTGTGGTGTCTATGTCTGTCTGTGGTGTGTGTGTGTGTGTGTGTGTGTGTGTGTGTGTTTCTTTCCTTTCTGGCACTGGGGATGGAACCACCCAGGGTCTCATGCATACTAAGTAAACACTCTGTAACTAAGCTATATCCCCACCCCTCTGGCCTTGAACTCACTCTGCAGCTCAAACAGGCCCTGAGCATGCAATCCTCCTGCTTCAACTTCTGGAGTAGCTGCAATTAAAGGCCTATGCCACCAGACTTATCTTTTTCCTGTTTGGCATGATTTCTTCACATATTCAGTATTCTTATTACATGTTTGGAGCATCTTTTCCTGTGTTGTGGCAAGTCATTCATTCATTCATACATACACACACATACATATATAAACACACATAATACACACACACATATATATATATATCTTCATTGTTTATTGGGAGAAAATACTCCTTAACAAGCCTGGAGGAAGGTAGCTAAGTAACCAGCAAAGCTGAGAAACTTGGAAATTTAGCAGCCTACCACTGTTGAGGTCCGGCTTCTTCATGTCAAGGACACCAGGGTCCTCCTCCTTCTTCAGGAAATTTTAAAGTTATAACTAAAGAAGCAAAGCAAAAATATTCTTTTTTTCCCCCCCTTTGAGACGGGGTCTCAGTGTATAACATTGGCTGTCCTGGAACTTGTACTGTAGACCAGGCTGGCAGAAATCTACCTCCCTCTGCCTTCTGAGTGCTGGGATTAAAGGCATGCACCACCACTGCCCAGCACAAAAATAATATTCTGACCTTGTTTGTTCCTGAGAGTGAGGCAGACAGTTATTTTGCTTTTTCTTCATTGGTTTGGAAGTCATACTCTATTTCTTACAAGCAACACTTGAAATCCACATGTACATTTAACTTAGCACAGCCTGCTTCTCTACTTTTAAGCTTATTTCAGTTTAGTCTTCAGCCCACATTAGTACATTTCCAGCCGTACCATCCCTATGAAGAAGCTGGTATATGCGTCAGATGCTGAATCCCACAGTCCCTTCCCTGCCCACTTGGCATCTGTGACCTCTCCACTGGTCCCTAGGGTGCCCTGGTTTCCCAGGATGCTCTGATTGCATCTGTGACCTCTCCACTGGTCCCTGGGGTGCCCTGGTTTCCCAGGATGCTCTGATTGCATCTGTGACCTCTCCACTGGTCCCTGGGGTGCCCTGGTTTCCCAGGATGCTCTGATTGCATCTGTGACCTCTCCACTGGTCCCTAGGGTGCCCTGGTTTCCCAGGATGCTCTGATTCTACATCTTCATCCTCACCCCATCTTCTCTTTTTGGGCACTTCCTCTTCAAGCCCTACTCAGAATGAATTGTTCCCCCAAGGTTCTTTTCCTAGCCCACACTTCTCCTTTCACTAATTCACTGTTTCTGATTCCATCCACTCCTTCCATGGGGCTAACTCTCAAGTTACTTATTTCCAGGCAACCTCTTTGAACCTCAGACTCGAACCCAATTTCCAGCTGTCAGACTTGACAGGCAGCCTAAATGCAGCATGCTTGTCTGCTTCTTCCATTAATTCTTGGCACGCCCTAGAAACTCAGAATGCTGACCTCCCACCTCTACCTCCTGGTGTATTTTTCTGGTTGCTTTTTCCAAGTGGTAGTTCATGGACATTAGATATTTTAGAAAAAATAGATTCTATAGTAAAGTTAGACTGCTAAGTGCTGGAAAGCTATGGAAAACTGTTTCCACAGGAGACACTCCATGGCTATTAGATTCTAGGTACACGAGGTGTAGTCTAGATACACACGAAGTGTGAAATCTTTCCCAAGATTATTTTAGGATTTCTACAGGGCACTGGATAGCCTTGAACCAGTCCATTCTTCCCTAAACCATGCCAGTGCCCTGGCATTGGCTCATCTTGCCTCCTTAGACATGTTATCCACAGTGGAACAAAAATAAGTTATTTAGAACTCAAATGAAAAAAAAAAAGACAACTATTGTTCATTTTGGGGGGGGGGGGTAAGGCTGCTTCCTGTGTGGCTTGAGAAGCATTCTGTGACCTGGCCAGCTCCACCTGTCTCGTCTCACACCACAGACCTACTTATACTGTAGGAATCTCTACCTACTCTCTTCTCTCCAAATACTTTGTTCACATGGTGCCATCTGGAATGTTCCTTCCCTTTCCTCTCCTCACTGGATAACTGCTACCTCTCTAAGATTTAGCTTGGATGCTACTATTCTCCAACCCTAGCTCATAATCCATCATCAGCAATGATTAAACATATTGTGCAAAGCTTAAGATCAGGAATTTATTCTTTTTCTTTGTTTTATAAGACAAGGTTTCTGTGTAGCTTCAGCTGTCCTGGAACTCACTTTGTAGACCAGTCTGGCCTCAAACTCGGAGCTCTGCCTGCCTCTGCCTCCCAAATGCTGGGATTAAAGGCATGCACCACCACTGCCTGGCTAGTTTATTTTTTTCTTAAATCCTAAAACCTAGTGGGTCCCAGGGTTTAGCCCTCTTCTCTTGATTTGACCTCCAAGATAATCCATCTGTACTGATACCTCCCAACTCACGTCTCCAGCCAGCTCATTTTCAGGGCTCACATTTGCTTTACTCTTCTCTAGAGCTCCACCACACTGGTAGCTTATTCAGGTCTATTAGAATATAACCTCCTCCGACACATTCCATCCAAATCCCCATGCTCAGCGAGGTTGATCTGATTGTCCATCTTTCCTACTGAATTACCCCCACACAACCAGAGCAGCTCCTTACTGTGCTGTCTCTAGTGCTTCAGACAGTGTCTGGCACAATGTTTACAAATTAAATACGTGCTGGATGAATTAATGTCTTACACGTCTGACACATAATTCTAACTGACATTTGAATGCTTGCCAACTGCCCTGTATTGTGTTAAATGCACCACAGGAATTACTTTGTCTCAAGGCTACAATTAGCTCCATTTTATACTGAGACCCTTAGGGATAGTAGTTTGTTGGAATTCCGGTTAAAAAGGACATGGATAGCAGTGGCTCACTGTGCACGGACCGTGCTACTCTCCCACTTACATGGGTAACACTCAACCATGTGCTCAAATGGAAGGGTGGTGAAGGTCGGAGATGGGGAGGGAAGGGAGTCAAGTAGAGGACATGCACTGCTGACCCAATGTTGTCCTTTGCATTTTGCCCTCCCCACCCTAGCCAAGCAGAGCACCATCCTTATTTCATGATGGAGAAGTCAAGTTCCTCCTAGCTTTCACTGCTTAGAGGCTGGGTCACCTTTAACCAGGCAACCAAATGGAGCTACTGCTCCCTTGCCAGGGAGGAGTTTCATCTACATGTTTACTCATCTGGGTACAGGGAAAGAACAAAATGCTCACAGATCAGTCTTGGAGTCTACTGTGGGCTCTGTCAAGGAAGGGTTGATGCCTGGTAACTGCATTCCTTGTCTAGGTCTCAGCTTTTCCACCTTAGGGCTACACACTCCAGAGTCTGACGTTTCACAACCCTTACAGTGCAGAGCCCCAGACCCTTCTGCTCACTGCTCCGGATACCACTGGAGGAAGGTCTCCTTTCTATCTTCTGGCCTGGCCTGGCCCTTGGCAAACCAAGAAAAGAATTCTTTAAAATGCAAGTGAAGGTGAAGATGCCCTTGGAAAGCAAAACTCCTGTGTGTGTGTCTTACTGTCTTCCAAGAGTGACACAGTGACAGCCGAGCAAAAGGTCCTTCCCTGCAATATTTATTAAGGAATTTACACATACACAGGAGAAAGGCAACCAGGCGCTGTGGTTCCCACACATGAGATCTTTGAAGCAAAGTTTTCTTGTTTGAGTTTTCAAGTGGGGTGAACAATGGCCGAGAGAAAGCTGTCCAGGCTCTCTGCCTCTTACACCTGGAAAAGGCGGGCAGACAGCACTCAGACACGAGGGTATCACAGATGGTGGATGGGAAAAGGGAAAGCAGGAGGGAGCTATCAATGAGATGGCAAGTTTTAAACAGTTTTAGGCTGTTGAGAAATTAATTCCTCTCTGTTGTAAACCTAGAACTATAAAAACAAAACACCCACAGCAGATGGGGAAGTGGCAGGTGGGCTCGACACCCCCCCCCCACACACACCCACACACACACACACACAAGCCGTGCACACATTAAGCTCTGCATTTCCTCATAGGGGCTGGTCTTTCAGCCACAGGGCCAGATCCTGCCCTAGGGCAGGCAAGGGGTGTGTGGGACCTTCATGGAATCTTTGGTGCTAATAAAGGCTGACTGAGCAGCGAGTCCTGAAGCTCTCAAGACGGAGTGATACTGTTGCTCATCCTCATAGGAAGGGGCTTGCCTCACTCCAGGACCAACTTGACCCAAGACCCGAGGAGTATCTGGCTGCAGAACTTCCTTCGTTCCCACAAAGCTGGGAACAATGCCTCCCTCTTCAAGCAAAACTGCCAACATTTAGAAACAGCTTAAAACAAATAAAGGACTGCCCCACGTTCCCCCTGCCAAGCACTCAGACTCTACAGACTTTCCTGGGGGCCTGAGAGGAGGCTCAACCTCAAGGCAAGGTACTGAGCAGTTCATGTACCCTCTTCTGCCGATAATTTCTAAGGTGCTGGTGCCGGGAGAGGGTGGGGAGGAAATCAGGACAGTCGGGATGTGACCAACACAAAGCAACAGAGAGGTCTGTGAGTTGGGAAAGGGGCTGGATTGGGCATGATGCCAAATCCCAGATGACTTATGTGCAACTTCTAAATCAAACAGAGAGAGCTAGGATAAAGAGGAGGAGATGGCTGGGAAAGAAGAGAAAAGGGAAAGCAAGGGCTGAAGAGTGGCAGCCATACAGGCGCTTTGCTTTTATTTCCACATCTGAGGACTTAGCGTCTGATTGGCTGCCTGGCCATTTCCACTGCCCATTGACTGTCCATAGTTCATCATGCCGTTGGCGCCGTAGAAGTTCATCCCAGCCATCTGCTGGGTCATCTGAAAAGGACAGAGATTTCTGGATCAGGCCTTGGCCACTTAGCCAGTTCGTGCACAGAGCAGGGGAGGGGTCCTGTCTGTGGGAGGGGAAGGCGTCCTGATCTAGTCACCAGAAGACCTCCAGTGAGCTTCTCTTCTTTCCAGGCCCTCTCCTCATCTCCTCACTTGGGGCCCACTGTCAGCTGGCCACAGCCTGCTCTGCAGTCTTAAGAACAGGCCCCTGCTGCAGTGCTCCACCTCACCCCCAGCAGAGGGCACTAATGCAGGTATGAGACAGGGTCTTACTGTGTAGCCTGACTGGCCTGGACCTCACTGTGCAGATCAGACAGGCCTCAGACTCGCAGTGGTTGTCCAGTAGGGACTTCTTTGTAATTAGATAAAAGACAGACTGAAATTTGCTAGATAAACTCTTTTTCTTCCATCAGCTTTTCCCAAAAAATCTCAGTTTTCCTTAAAATTGAAAATTAGGGAAAACTGGAAGAACAATGTAACAAAATCCATGTTTTGTCTTTAAATCCACAAGTTGTTACAATTTTAGCCTCATCTTCTTCTGTGTACACATACATACAGGTATAGGCATACAAAACTTTTAAGGTAATTTTGATGTGCAGGTATCACACCACTGCACCCCCTGCCCTGGAGGTGAGGGAGCATCCCACCAGGACAGGACAAACACTTTCCCAGAACCATGCGCCAGTCCACCCAAGAAATGTCACGCTGCTACCACTGTCCATACTGCCTCACTGCCGCAACTCTTTCCTCTCTAGCCTGGGTGTTTATTTCTGTTTAATGTGTAACTGACAACTTCGTGTGTGGGGTGATGTGCAGAGGTGGCCTCAGCCCAGAAAATTTTCTTGTTCTTTGGTGCACTCCTTTAATCCCAGCACTTGGGAGGCAGAGGCAGGCGGATCTCTGAGTTTGAGGTCAGCCTGGTTTACAGATCGAGTTCTAGGACAACCAAGGCTACACAGAGAAACCCTGTCTCGAGAAACAAACACACAAACAATACAGGGATCCTCCTTTTATATTATACTCTTATTTCCAGAGGTGTTAGTTTGTTTTTTTTTTTTTACAGTTTTAATATATCAACCCTGTCCTGTGATCTTATTTTATTCTTTAGTTATCTACAAACACATATGCTACCCATTCTTTGCCTGCTTCTATATTACTTTCTATGATTCTTTTTTTTAAATCGATCTATTTATTTTTATTTTATGTATGTTTTGTTTGTGTGTTTGAATGCGTACCATGAGTGTGCCTGGTGCCTATGGAGGCCAGAGGAGGGCACCTGTTCCCTTAAACTGGAGTTACAGACAGTTGGGAGCTGCTAAGTGGGTCCTGTGGGGAGCAGCCAGTGCTCTCAGCTGCTGAGCCATCTCTCCCACGCACTCCGGTTTTTACACCTTTGTTTTGTTTTTAGTTTGTGTCTGTGCGCCTATGGGGGAGTATGCACATGGACACTACCCCTTTTTTTATATCTAGTTTCCTTCTCCCACTTATTTCACGCCTTTTGCTATCAAATATATTTTTTAGCTGAATCCATTCACCTCATTGTAGTCTTTCTTTCCGAGATTATTTTGTCTTTTCCTTCAATTTGCCCCGAATACAGTGAACTTCCATTTTATAATTTACAGTTTTCACAGTTCTCCTGACTCATCCTCCTGAATTCTGGGATTTCAGGTGCTGGCTGCCATTCCTGGCTTCAAGCAGTTTTTCTTATTTGCAAATGTTTGTTTAAGGGGCCTTCATTCAGGTTGGTATTCTTTTTTTTTTTTTTTTTTTTTTTTTTTTTTTTGTTTGTTTGTTTGTTTTTTCCTGCTTTATGATTGGGGGTGGGTTCATTATAGGCAATTCTTTGACTTTTAAAAATGAGTTCTTTGGGTGTGGTTCATGTAACCTGTTTCGATCATATTTACCCCTCACCCTAACACTTCCCCATTTCACCCAACTTCCTCACTCTCTCAGCTGTGTGTGTCTTTCTTCTTCTTTTTAATCCCTCAAGAACAATTTGTTAACCAAATATTCTCAGATATGGCCTTCTACTGGAGCGGTCAGTTTACCAGGGCAACACTCTTAGGGAAAGCTCTCTCCTCCCCCCAGTTCCGTGCCCTAGCTCCACGGCTCAGGGTGGGATCATGTGCTCTGACTTTTGTTTTCTACTTTCACCAGCTACCACGTTCTGCTTACTTCCTAGCACTTCATTCTTCTGAGGCAGTGATCATGCAAACAGATATGAGGTTCGGGGACATTACTAGACAGGAGTTCCAGAGCGCCCTCTCCTGTTAGTGGAATGATTGCATAGATGAATGGATGGTGTGTCTTCTGATTTGTAAGTCTGTGTTCCATCCCTCACTTCTTTCTTTCCCATCACCCAGTTTTTCAGACTTTCGCCTTCCTATGTCATGGTCTCCTCCCCACACAGTATCTTTCCAAGTTACCAACCAGAGGTCTGTGTGTTTCACTCCCATGTCTGTGAGGTTCCAGGTGCCCAGAGCTCTACTCTGCCATGCCTTCTGCCTGTTTTCAGTATGCCTCTACCAGGACGGGCCTTTCTCCTTCTGGTTTCATCACCTCTAGGCCTCTGCTCCCTCTCCTCTTTTTGTGTAGCCTCCTCTCTGGCTTTGTGGGGATTCAGGCGCTCCTAACATTAATGTCACGTCATGTGTCATGTACTAGCACTTTTGCTCATGCCCCTTGCTTGTCTATAGAGGTTTGTTTGGTTTTCAGAAGGTGTGGGGAGACTCAGACAGTCTATGGGTCTTGTTCTCTAGGAGCTCAGGAACCCTCAAAAAGTCTGACTTCACCAGGCCTTCTAGGGAAATAAAACGAGGTGTATCTCTGGCATTAGTTTGTCCATGTGGAAAGGACTTGGGGGATGGAGGAGTGGCGCCAGGTGGGACAGTGAGGACGGCTCTCAGGTCCCATCCGGGGTACAGTGAGGCTGCTCACCTGAGTAAGGTTCCACTGTAGCTGCCGAGCTGGCTGAACCCCATACACAGTCTGGGGCACAGCCGCCATGCTCGCCATGTAGCCGGCCTGCTGAGTGGTCACCATCCCGTTCGGTACTCCCATCATGGAAGCCTGCATTCCCCCCATGTAGCCTGCAGGCATGGCCATGGGGGCAACCATTCCAGAGGCTCCTGGCTGAGCTACCATGCCTACTGGCGGGGGCATCATACCCCCCATGATACTGTTAGGTGGTGTAACCCCAGGGAAACTGGGGTAAGCTGTGGGATATGCCATCTGAGCAGGAGCCATGAACATTGCTGCCAAGAAAGCACACATAAGGGTCTGTTAAAGAGTAAAAGACAGAGTTAGCCCGAACCCTCTGCAGCTATCCCTCTCCTGGGAGTTCTCCGATTACTCACCTTGGAACCCTGTTATCTACCCACAGTGAAGCAGCAGGGTGGGCTCTCTACAAGTCTCTCTGAGGTTACACTGGGCCTTGCTCTCATCACCCAGGGCCCCGTCCCTGCTGTAGTCCCTCTCCATTACTCCTCCTTCCAGTTTCTTATCACATGTGTCAATAAAACCTTCCCCTCTCGTGAGCCCCTTTCCAGTTTCTCAGACTCTAGCCTCAATTACTCTCATATGTGGATTCTAGCACATAATTTTTGCACGTTTACTTATGTGAGAGCAACATTAAACATGTGGTATATGCATTTCTAAGCCTGGGTTATCTCAATATAATTTTTCCCAGTTCTAGCCACTGTTTACGAATTTCATTTTCTTTATGGCTGAGTAAAATTCTAATATAGCATAAATTCTTACATGCTTGCTCTCAGTCTTCCCTGGAGCAGCTCTGTGACTTCACAGACTTTACCTTGGGCAGGCATTTGAGGCGTCTGGGACCCATACAGTGACAGGATGGAGTCCTTGGAGAGCTGTTTCTTGCCTGTTTCTTCTGATTTGCTCCCTGGCTCAGGAAACAGGTTCAGGTTCTCAGGGACAGAACCAGCACTCCCTGCAGTAGGCATGGAACCCACAGCCTAGGGCACAGAGGACAGTGGGACAATTGGTTGGCATGGAACCTATAGCTTTAGGGCAGAGGGCAGCAGGACAATCAGAACGGTTGCCTGTGTAAGGATCCTAGCAGTTTCTGATACTTCTATCATCTCTGATTACAATTAAGGGCTCATGTATAGTTGAAACAGCTCACACCTACAATCCCAGAATTCAGGAGGCTCAGGCAGAAGGCTAGATGGAAATCTGAGGCTACCTGGGCTACACAGTGAATTCTAGGTCGGCCTGGACAATGTTGTTAAAGTGTGAGACAATGGGGGATAGAGGAGTAGAGAAAGAAAGAAAAGGATGTATGGCGTATGTTAAGTCAGCAACTTCCTGAAAATTTCATCACAAAAACACTTGACAAACCCTGTAAGTTTGTTCTCCAATAAAGCAATAAGACTGGATAATAACTAAATAAAAACAACCCCAAAATGATGCAGCACAGAGAGCTAAGTTTGGTTCAGTATACAGGCTGGGACAGCTCAGTGCCAAAGTGTTTGCCTAGGATGTATAAGGTCCTGGGTTCAATTCCCAGCCTTTCTCTCTTACACATACCAAAATCCCAGAGTAGCTATTCACATAATACAACCAGAAGAAACTTCCACAACTAAGTGTTCTCATCAGCAAAATACACATTTTAGAGAATTCCTGGGAGACATGAAAGTAAGCAAAATATACAAAGTGACACTGTGGTAGTTTGAATGTAACTGGTCCCCACAAGCATGAGGAGGTGTGGCTTTGTTGGAGTAGGTATTGGAGTATGCCTTGTTGGAGGAAGTGTGTCACTGTGGAGGTGGGCTTTGAGGTCTCATATAGGCTCAAGCCATGCCCAGTGTCTCAGTTCACTTCCTGTTGCCTGTGCAAGATGTACAACTCTTATCTTCTTCAGCACTTGTCTGCCTGCATGCTGCCATGTCTCACCATGATGATAATGGACTAAACCTCTAAACTGTAAGCCACCCCAATTAAATGTTTTTTCCTTTATAAGGGTCATGGTGAGTCTTCACAGCAATGGAAACCCTAACTAAGACAGACACAGACACCAGTTCTGGGGTACAGTAGCAAGTACTCCACAAATAAGAACTGCTGAAGTTCAAGTCTCTCATTTGCACAATACCCTGGCAGGGGTTCAGACTGAGGGGCTCATCTCAAGAATCAGCCTTTAAATAACTGACATCCCTGTGCCACAGACCCATTCAACGAGTCACTCTCTGGGGGCAAAAGACAAAACAGTATGAAACAGCAATCGTGGACTAGGATAAGATAACACAATTCCAAAGAGAAAATGAGAAACAGAAGTTCAGCACTACCAAGGAAGCATGAGTCAACTCCATAGTCAAGCTACCAACTTTCCTAGAATGTTCTTTAACCCCGAGAATTGCAGAAGACTCACCTTTCTGGAAACTGAAGAAGGGGATGGAACAGAGGCCAAGAGATCTAGATCCTTTTCTAGGGTGTTGCTGGTCTTACTGTTTGCAATTGAGCAGGCCACAGGGGCATCTAGGAGGAAAGGCAGAATTAAATACAGCACAGCTATGGAGACATGTCCTCTATGTGAGACAACAAATGGACACAGCAAGGCCACAGGTTTTGGCCCAGGGAGCCTGCATAGGGTTTTCAAAAGAGGCCTCATCCCACATTCCCACAAGTGCTCTGGAGTAGGCTATAGCCAGTCAGAGGGCAGCAGAAACTCAGAAGACCTCAGTGCCACAGCTGAGCGGCTGGCTTCCTCCTGGTTACTAGAAGGACAAAGTGTGTAGGACTCACTTTGAGAGAGAAATGAGGTATGGAAATTGGAGCCATGGTAGTTGTGACCTGAATTAGCGGCAAAGACCCGGAGGTACAAGGTCTGTGAGAGAGAACACATTTTCTCCTTGAAAATGGCAAAATCAGGGCTGCACAAAGAAAACGGCTTGCAGGGTAGCAGGCCATCTCAGAAAATGGCCGCACAGGACTAGTGGCTAGCGGGGGGAGTTCAGGAAAGTGGCAAAGGTGTTGATGTGAAATTGCCACCATTTACTAAGGGCTTGGCGGAAGCAGGAGAGGGACCAGCAGCCTCAGAGGTAGAGACTGACCCGCCACACCACACGGTTATGAAAGTAACATTCAAGGTTAAGTAAACTACCCACGATCCCAGACAGTAGGTCATACTTCAGGGCCAGAGGCCCTGCTCTCAGACACTGCACTGAGATGCTGCTCTGGAAAAGGCTGAGCAAACACTCTCTTAGAGTAACTGTTCAGAATTAAACAGGAAGAGCATCTGAGGACAGTCTTAGTGAAGCAGGCACAAACATAAGCCCTGACTCCCAGTCTGCCTGCAGTGGCTGAGAATTCACCGAATCTGCAAGGACACAGGAGTTGAAAGGTCTAATTCTTACCAAGGCCCAACAAGTCCATGACAGGGGCTGCGGATTTCGGGGAGCTTTTCCGAGGTAGCTGTGCGTCTTCTTTTTTCTGTGGCTAAGGTGAAAACAATGTTATAAAAAAGAGCAAGCAGTTGTTTTTGACTACACCCCCATCACTGTAAAGCCACAGGTATTCTTGTGGTATGGCTGTTTGTCAAAGACAGTTACCAAAGAAACAAGACTCAGGAAGTGCCAGAAAGCATAAGTGCATGAACTGTCCACAAAGTGACAGTGTGTGGAAACAGTCCATCCTGTGAGCAGGCACCAACAAAAACTGGTTTTGGTTGGGGAGGGGGGAACACACACACACACACACACACACACACACACACACACACACACACACACACACGACAACACCCTGAAGGGACTACACAGCAGATAGAGCAGACAAAGCCAAATCTGACAGCCTGAACTCAGTTCCCAGGACTCTCGGGGCACAAGGTGACAGCAGATTCCCACAAGTCACATTCTGACTTCCACGTGTGTGTGTCACAGTACATGAATCCCACAAATAAACAAATAAATTGGTTTTTGTTGTCCTTTTGTTTTTGAGACTGGGTTTCTCTGTGTAGCCCTGGCTGTCCTGGAACTGAACATGTAGACCAGGCTGGCCTTGAATTCATAGAGATCCACCTGCCTCTGCCCCCGAGTGCTGGGATGTGTGATACTATGTCTAGCCCAGTTTTACTTTTTAATTAAAGAAAAAGTCAGGTGGCACAGCCTTTAATCCCAGCACTCAAGAGGCAGAGGCAGGCAGGTCTCTGAGTTTGAAGCCAGCCTGAGTGAGTTACAGGTCAGGCTCCAAAACAATACAGAGAAACCCTGTCTCAGGGGGGGAAAAAAAAAAAAAAAAAAAAAGGAAGGAAGGAAAAGTCAAGAACCAACATATTTCTCATTTTGTTTAGAAGCCCTTTTACTCTATACTAAAGGAGATCACTTTAAAGAGTCCCAGTCTTCTCTACCATTATCACATGGACATGGACAGAGTCTACAGACGCGCTTCACAATGACGCAAAGAACCTCTCCTTAAGTAATAGTAAAAGTAGCATTAAAAAAAAAAACAAAGTCTGGAGGGATGGCTCAGTGGTGAAGAGCACAGGCTGCTCCTGAAGAGGACCTGGATTTAGTTTCCTGCAACCCACATGGTGACTCTAGTTCCGGAGGACACAGTGACTTCTTCTGGTCTACTCGGGCATCAGACACACATGTGGCACACATATTTACATGCAGGTAAACATTCACATATATAAGATAAAAACAAATAAGCCTTTAAAAATAAAAACTAATTGACCATCTTTTCTCAGAGGATCTGCTCACAGCCACAGTGCCCTCTGGGGAAGAAGTGGGTATGACCTTACTCCTGGGCTGCTTCACACTGCAGCAGGGAGAGGAGATCAGAGGTCTGCCAAAACTAACACAGAGGGAACATCTGCTTATAAGGCATCACATTGCCATTGTACATTGGCAGAGGATATGCACCTTGCTCAAAAGGGAAAGATACAGTTCCCAAGCTTCCATCTAGCCTACTCTCAGAGAGAAGAGCTATAAGCTAGACGCAGTGTGGCACACCACTAATCTTAGCATGTGGGAAGCAGGTCTCTGTGAGTTCAAGGCTAGCCTGGCTATACAGTGAGACCTCTCCAAAAAGGGAGTTGGGAGAAGAAAGCTGGGGTGTTGGGGGGGGAGGGAGGCAGACTACAGAGCATATTAGACAGCACCAGGGACAGGGCAAGCAGCAGGTTGGTCTGTACTACATGTGGGCCTTTAGTCCCAGTAAAACAGTACAATATGGTTTCAACCCACTCACCCTCCTCCTCCATATATGTGAACACGAGACCACCCACATGATGAGAGGTTCCCACTTACCATTTTTACTTTCTCAAAAACAACAGGCTCCATCTTTTTCTCTGGAACAGGTTCACTCCCTCGTTTCCACTTATCATCCTTCTCTTTCTAAAGTGATTTAACAGACAGGGATGTCTTAGCATTAGTACAATCCAAATGCAAACAGGACATCAGAGCTCCCTAAGATTCTGATGCAGCAATTCATCCAACCTGGTATGAGGAATGAGCACTGACCTCCTCTGCCTGATTTACTCATCACCTTGAAATTTGTAACACAGGCTATCTATAGAGGTTTAAAAGATGCCACCCATTTGTGCCCTTTTAGAATCTCCTCTGTGTTATAAACAACTACATGAAGTCAAAGGAATATAGAAAGTAAGTACTAAAGACAGGCATGGTGGTGAATGCCTGTAGTCCCATCATTTGGAAGACTGCGGCAGGAGGGTTTTGCATTTGAGACGAGTCTAGGCTATACAACAAAGACCCTCAAAACAACAATCCTGAAACAGGAATAGCTCCGGCCGGGCGGTGGATCTCTACAAGGCTAGCCTGGTCTACAGAGCTAGTTCTAGGACAGGCTCCAAAGCTACAGAGAAACCTGTCTTGAAAAACCCAAACCAAACCAACCAACAAACAAAAAACCAAAACCAAAGAAGTTCAAAGGTAGCTTTGGCTACATATCAAGTTTGGTTTATTTGAGACCTGGAAGAAGGAAGAGAGGGAGGGAGGAAATGATGGAAGGAAGGAAGGAGGGAAGGAGAGAAGGAAGGAAAGAGGGAAGGAGGGAAGGAAGGCAGGTAGGAAAGAGGGAAGGAGGGAAGGAAGGAAAGAAGGAAGGAGGGAAGGAGGGAAGGAAGGAAAGAAGGAAGGAGGGAAGGAGGGAAGGAAGGAAAGAAGGAAGGAGGGAAGGGAGGAAGGAAGGAAGGAAGGAAGGAAAGAAGGAAAGAAGGAAGGAAGGAAGGAAGGAAGGAAGGAAGGAAGGAAGGAAGGAAGGAGACCAGGCATAGTAGCTGACACCTGTAATCCTAGCAATTATGAGACAGGGGCAGGAAACTCAACCTGAGTTTGAGGCCACCCTGAGCCACGATGAGACCTTGTCTCAAATAACTTTCATATTTCCTGTAAAATAATTTTATCGTTAATAGTATTTTGTCTTTCTGGGTATTGTGTGGCACTGGAATTCAGAACACTATTCCTTTCTGTCTCTGTTTTTGGAAATGTTAGTCCAGGTTGGCCTCAAACTCACTATAGCCAAGGTTGACCTTAAACTCCTGATCCTTCTGCATTTATAGCCAAAGTGCTGGGATTACAGACAGGCCCAGCAGAACACTATTTACAAACTGAAGTTGAAAATGGTTTGTCTATTTTTAAAATGAACTTTTGATGGGAGTAGTATGCACACTTTTAATCCCAGCTCTAAGGAAGCAAACATGGATCTCTATGAGCTTGAGGTTAGCCTAGTCTACACAGTAAATTCAGGCTAGTCAGAGCTATATAGTGAGTTTTTTTTTTTTTTTTTTTTTGCTTTGTTTTTATTGTTGTTATTTCCCTTTTTCAGACTATCTATGTAGTTCATGTTGGCCTCAAACTTGCGGCAATCCTCCTGCTTCAGTCTCTACAGGCTGGTGTTACAGGTATGTGTCATCATCCTGGCTGCTGAAAATACTCTTCTTCTTTATGGTGCTAGAGACTATAGTAACTACTAATTCTTGGTATAACAAGAATGTAAAAGCATCTAAGCACACTGAATAAGGAAATGACTGCTTCAGTTCAAAGGAAGCATTTCCTTTCCAGATGCAAACACTTGTTTTGTGGGGGTGGCGATACAGCAATACCAAGATGAGCGCTAAGTGTCTTCCTGCCATGTCCTCAACCCCACCATCTTCTGGATCACTCTATGTATTCCCTCATTTAGTTTACACTTAGTACAGTGAACACAGCTTTTATTTTCTATAACTAAAAGAAACTGTATATGTTTGGGTTCAAACTCTTTCTAAAAGATTTACTTTATTTTAAAATTGTGTGTAATGTGTGTGTGGAGAGAGGTATGCTGTACACAGGAGTGCAGAGCACAGGAACTGGAGTTACAGGCAGTTGTGAGCTGAGTGCAGTGGACTGGGGACTGAGCTCTCATCCTCTGCTATAGAGTAAATGTTGCTGACTGCTCTAGCCCTGTCAAATCCTTTTGGATGATGCTCTCTGGGTGTAACTCTACAAGGAGTTAATTCTTTCTTGGAACCGTTAACTGATAACCTTATTTTTTCAGATGACTGTGAGGAGTCCTTCGTATTAAGCTGGGAAAGAGTTCCTCTTCCCTGACTACCTGCACTACCTTGCATTTACCTGCCTGTCCAGACTCACCAGCTAATGCCCTTCTCCTATGCTGCCAAACGTCCATCTACAGCTGGCTCCAATTAGCTTAACTTTTAACTATCTGGGACAGCTTTTACATGAAATGGTTTAGGGAGCCCCATGAGAGCATAGTAACTTCACTGACTATTATATCATCCATTAGAATAAACAGCAAAAGGATAGGGTATGTAGCTCAGTGGTAGAGTGATTCAAGCTCTAGCAATGCAATAAAGAAAGTGAGCAGTTGAATAAAAACTAGAAGACAGACAGATGATGGGTGGACGTGACCTGTGCTAGGACTACAGAATTTCATACTTCCTATAATTCCATGGCTGGGAAGAAAACATCAATTATTCTAAAGGATCTCGGCAAAGCTGACTGAAGCTCTAGAGTGGCATCTTTACTGCTTCTTCCTTAGTCATCATTAGTGGGCACACTCTCTAGAAACTACATTGCATTCCCTCCTGTGAGTTGTCATTGTCCCAGTTATACACATGGCAACTAGTACCCATCCCTCTCCTTCTGAAACTCTTCTAGGGACAAAGGAAGTGTCCCATTGGCAATGAGTGCAAAGCAGCGACCATCAGCACATCGCAGTGGTCAAACTGAGGAAACCCTGATGAGGTAACTAAACCTGCTTCTTTGGCTTCATTAATAAACAAAAAGTGTATGTGCACATTATTAATGTATACATACACATGCACGCAATATCATTTTGCTTGACCTATTACATCCAACATGTCCATCTCTAAAAAATAATCTGAGGCCAGCAGACAGCTCAGTGGATGGGGCCTTGCCTTGCGGACTCTCTCTCTGAGTCCACTCTCTGGGGCCCATGAGGTGGAAGGGGAAAAGGGACTCCAATAAGTTACCTCCACATGTAAACCACACACACACTAGATTAAATAAACAGCTTTTAAGGTAGGAATTTGGGATCAGATATAGAAGATTCCTATAATCCCAGGACTCAAGACAGTAGGGACAGGAGTTCTGAGGCCAGGCTGAGCGGCATAGTGAGACCTTGTCCCAAAAACTCAAAAAAGGAAGGTGGGAAGGAGGAAGGAAGGAAGAAGGAAAGGAAGGAGGGGAGAGGAAGGGGAAGAGGGAGGGAGGGAGGGAAGGGAGAGAGGGAAGGAGGAGAATGGAACTGGGAATCAGTAGCACTTCTCAATATAGAGCAGGGCAAAGAATCCACTGGTAACTGTCCTGCTTGCTCAAGAGTTAGGCTCAGAGGGTGTTCCATATCATGACCTTTCTCCTACTTTCACATTTTACTTTTGTTTGTTTATTTATTGTAGCCTTAGTTTGAGACAGGGTCTATATTTGTTCATTTACTGTAGCCTTAGTTTATTTATTTGAGACAAGGTCTGACTATACAGCCTTGGCTGGCATGGAATTGCTATGTAGACCAGGCTGGCCTCAAATCTGTAGTGATATATTATTTGTGACTTATTAAAGCTTGACTGAGGATTCAGAAAAGTCGAGTCAGCCACAAGCTACAGAGATCAAGCACTGGTGATATACACCTTTAATCCCAGCAGCCAGAAGCTAGGAGAAGGTGGTATATACCTTTAATCCTAGGACTCAGGATTAAGAGATAGCCGGATCTCTGTGAGTTCAAGACCACCCAGATCTACACAAGAGTGAATCAGTCTAAAAGAGAATTATAGCTCATACCTTTAATCACAGCATCAGAGGGGTGTAAAAGACAGGAGTGAGGGTGGAGTATGAGGCAGTCATTCTCCAGCCACACTGAGGAGAGGTTACAGTCTGAGGCTTGGTGAGCACTCGTGGAGACAGGATCAGCTCATTCAGCCTGAGGTAGAGGTAAGAAACTAGTGGCCAGCTGCTTTGCTTTTCTGATATTCAGCTTGAGGTTTGAGCCTCAGTATCAGTCTGTGGGTCATTTATTTATTCATGTTACACAAATTCACAGAGATTGCCTGTCTCAGCTGGGATTAAAAGTGTCACTGCCATGACAGGCTACTTTCACATTTATTAACTGACCCTTTGGGACACTTTGCTGCTTCACTGATATTCCGTTTATTATGTGAAAGTCTCAAATTCTTCCTGGCCTGATTAAAAAGTAAGCCACTAGAATAAACAAAATGAAAGATTTACAACCAACCCTAAGGGCATTGATGTCCAGACTTCGGTCCATATATTTCTTCTTCTCATATTTATCTCGAATAAATCCTTCAACAGCTCTGTAAACACTTATTAAGGACAAATCAAGAGTGACTGCAACGGTGGGAATGTGAAAGACCAATTTGTCCCCACAGCGATGCTCTCCTCTTTCCTTCCTGCCTGGTTTCCCCACAGGAATCTTACATGCAGCTTCCCTGACCAAAACCTTGAAATCATCCCTTCAAAGTTACTGCAGGTGGCCACCATTTTCTGGTGTCCCTTAGGACTGATGACAGTGGCAAGTGGGACAACCTTCACTGAGGGCGTGGCACCTGTGGCTGCTGTATTAACCTTCACTGAGGGCGTGGCATCTGTGGCTGCTGCAGGATGCAGGAAAAGCAGTAGGTGATCTGTTTTAAGGTGATCAACAGATGGCAAAGGCACCTAAAGGCCTCCCCGCAACAAGCTTAGGCCTAGCTGCCAGATTCTGACTGATGGGTCTCTGCTACCTAACAGGCTCCACCAACACCTACCAAAGTCAAACCCTAAAGAGGTAAAGTCCCCCTTGAGGAACACCACCTTCAAATGGGCTTGTTCAGCCCCTGCTGAGGGAATGGAGGAAGAACAATACTGGCAGCCTGGTCAAAAGTGATCAGTGCTTTCACACAAGCTAGTTTTAAGAAGCAGTAAAAAATGAGTGCCAGTTTTGCTAATTGCCAGGGTTCAACAGAGCACAGTAAACCATTCTTTTCATCAAACAATAGTTTCAGAGATTCAGAGACTATTGGAGCTGTCACTCTATGGAAGAATTCACAGTAAAGTTGCTGCAGCCCTAATTACTGTGCTTTCCCTGCATGAAACTACATGACAATTCCAACATCAGCACACACGTGCCTTTTCTATCTTGGGTGAAGGAGAAAGAAAAGCCAAAGTCTTTGACTAATCCACACAGAGATGCCCAGTCCTCTCACAGCCCTTGAAGGTCATCTGGCTCTTCCCCAACATCAAAACTGCACTCAGTTACCACTCCAGTAAAAGATACGGGTCTATCTGAGGCCGCCGAAAGGTCTCAGGAAGGTAGGCTTCGTAGAGTCGGTTTGCCTTCCCATTCCCCATCTCTTGCATGCACTGCAACGAAAGAGAAGAAGAGCAGATCAGACCAGAGTGCATTCGTCTCACCCAGTTCTGCCACTGTGCAGACGAAGAGCTGACTCCAGAGAGTGGCAGAACCACTGGGTTCTGGTTTCCCAACATTTTGTTGCTACAGCTTTTCCCTCTCCATAGGTTACTTCAATTTTTTTTTTCTTTCTGCGTATGGGTGTTTCTCTAGCATATACATCTGTGCACTGTGTGTGTCCAAGGAGGCCAGAAGAGAGTACCTGATCCCCTGGGACTAGAGTTACAGACAGTTGTGAGCCATCATGTGGATGCTGGGAATGAATCCTGGGTTCTCTGGAAGAACAGCCAGTACTCTTAGTCTCTGAGCCCCTGGATAGTTGCTTCTGTTGCTGTTATTAATTGAAAGAAGTGTCTAATAAGAGACAAATAATTCAGTAACAATTCATGCTACATAACTATCCATCAAATTTCTACAGGGCCAGCACTAATGGGTGCTATGATTCTAAGTTAATAAAAGTGTCTTTTGGCAATGCTGAGATTGGACTCAAGGCATAGTACATGGTAGGCAAATGTTCTACCACTAAGCTACCTCCCTCGGCCCTTCTAAACTTACACTTTTAGCTAACTTATTCAGTTCTATTATCAGTAAATAATGTTTTTTCCCATTAAGCATTTAAATGGACCCCTGTGCTGACTATAAGCTTGATACAACCTAAAATAGTCTCAACTGAGGAATTATGTAGTTCTGATTGGGCTGTGGGCATGTCTATGGAAGACTGCCTTAACTATTAATTGATGTAGGAGGACCCAGCCCATTGAGGGCAGCACCATTCTCCAGGCAGAAGTTTCTGGACAATGTAAGAGAAGCAAAAGCTAGATGAAAGGCAGCATTCACCTGTGTCTCTGTGCTCTGACTGCTGGTGTGAAGCGACCAGCTGCTCAAGTTCCCGCCATGACATACCCCAAATAGTGGCTTGTAACCTAGAGTTATAAGCCAAATAAACCCTTTCTTTGCTCCATTATGTTGCTTTTGGTCAAGGTGCTTTACCACAGCAACAGAAATGAAACTAGAAGAAAAATGTCACTCACCATTTAGACCTACAGTGGTCTATAAATACAGTCAGATCATTTCTAAAGCCTCTTCAGACATGAATGATATAAAACCTAATTTCTCCCATTAACTTTTAGCTAGTTTTCTTTGGATCCTCCCCCTAATGCCTCTGCCCAAAAAAGAAACAAACAAACAAACATACAAAAACCAACAAAACTTCAATAAAGTGTTTCAATATAGGAAGAAAATAAAGAATAAAGCTACACCAGGGAGCAGACCTCAGGCCACCTGGCAACATTGATTTATCTGTCACCCTGAGCCTTCCAAGCTAATAGCATGCAAGATAGATTCATGCATTTTAGCAATATAACATTTCTCTAAGGCCTGGAGCATAGCTCAGAAGCACAACTGAGAGTATCTGCTTAGTATTGTGTGGCCATGGTTCAATCTCTAGAACAAGGAAGAAAAATGAGTAGTCTATAATTTGGAAAGTTTTTGGTTTTGCTTAAATCTAGCAAACTTCTTTCAAGCTAGGCAAATACTCCCTCACTGAGCTATACCCTCAGCCCAGGAGGTTTTGTTTAAATGACTGCCTACATCTAAAACTACAAATGTTATATCTGTCAATGCCAAAAGTCCTAGGTAGTCACAGATGTCTTGAAAGAGTAATAGTTTTATCAACTAGAAAGACACATCTGTAACCTCAGGACTTGGGAGGCTGAGATAAGTGGGAAAGAGTTAGAGGCCTGATTGTCTCAAAACAACAACAAAAATAACAATTTTCTGGGTATAGTGGTACATGCTTTTAATTCCAGCACCCAGGGGTACACTGTGAAATCCTGACCTAAATAAATAAAATAAAAATTAGAATTTTCAAATGTGTTTGACAACTAAATTTCCCTCTTCCTTTCCCCTCACCTTCATGACCAGGTTAGAGTTCACCTAGAAATATTATTCATACTCAGGGACAAGAGAAGTTGGCCATCCACTGTGATCATACCTGGATCTGCTCTTGAGTCCACTGGTCGAGGTTCACTGATTTTACCCTGGATATATGTACCCCCAGATTTCTGTGGATTCCAGCACACCGAATGCAGATAAACACGCCAATGTTCCAGGAGGCCCATCGAGGCCCTGTGAAGACAGAACAGGACAATCACGTACAAATTATGATAACGTTCCCGCCCATCTGTGCAATTTAGATTATCAAGCAACATTTATGCTAAAACCAAAAGAGAGAGATTTTACTGCAATTACCTTTATATTGACTTTATTCATTCCTATGAATCAACATTTGATTTTTCATCATAAATGGTTCACAGGGCATCACAGAGCTGTGCAGTGACCATCACTCTAATTCTAGAACAGCTTGATCACTCAAACCCCAAACCTACTAGCAGGCACTCTGCATCCCCCTCCCCACCTACCCCTAGCTCCCAGGTCTTGGCAATCACAGATCTATTTTCTGACTATGGCTTGCCAGTTGCAGACATCTAATCTCCATGGAACTATGCCATGTGCAGACACAGGACAGGTTTTCAGCATCTAGTGGGTATTACTTGTATGATGAGAACTCCCAGTAGAGTGGTGGGAAGCCACGTCACAGCCTCTCTAGCCTGGTACCTTACACCAACAGTGGAAGACACTGAAGGAGAGGGGCCTGCCTTCAGCTTTCTCCTAGGAAAAAGGATACACACAGTGCAGGCTAGTCAGGTAATACTGAAACTGAAAACGCCGTAACCCTCTCTTCTCCTCCGGCCTATGAAATATGCATCCACAGTAACCTAACAGGATCCTCTCCCCTGGCCTGATGTCCCTACTTTACCCAACTACAGAATTATCTAGATTCAGAATTGGCAGATAATATAATTACTTGAATGTTTATTGGTACAAAAGAGAAATCTCAGACTTGAATTTAATAGGCTGTTTCAGAATCTCTTATCCCCTGACAGTTCTATTCACCCTAATAATATCTCTGGAAAATCCCCAAACTCCTCATAATTTTATATGAAAAAAAATCACTTTTATATGACAACTGCCAAAGACTGATTGAAAAATCTGGCATAGTTCCCTCTCCATCATTCCTCAGAAACTGATGACATAAATTAGGCACAGTATCAAAATTAGAGGCTTTGATTAAGCATTGAAGTGACACCAATACTGACTTTCTACAGAGCCCGTGCTTGGAAACAGACAGTTGTCCAGCCTGTGGATTTTCACAGCAGTTTTAATGAACAAATGCTAGAATTCTGTGAGAAATCTTCGAAATCTGAATCCATAATTATTACCAGAATTTTTGATTCAGGTAAAGTTCATTACGGCAAAATACAGCACAGGAAACGCACATCCTCCTAATCACCACCAGGAGGCGCTCTCTGCTTGAACCGTTATTGCTATTCTCCTGACAGGCTCGGGTTTATCTTCAAAAAGATCGGCAGCAGCTCCAGGTCGGGAGCCAACTGCAGTCTTCCACAGACTAACAGACACACAATGACTCATATACTTGTTTCTGGTAGGGGGGTGTCATACAGATGCAAAATGAACGAGGTTTCTCACAGTCCTGAATTCCTGTTTTTGTGAACAGTTTTCAAAATTCCCATATGGTCTTTAAAATTTGTAATGGGACCAAATATCATTATTTCATGTTTCTTTGACACTTTTCCTTTGTTCTAGATTCTAAAGTCTTAAAATCAAGACAGTTGAGATTGGGCAGGTAAGATAGCTCAGCAGGTGAAGGTGTTTGCCACAGAGGCCAATGACCTGAATGAATAACCCGGAATCCATACAGTGGAAGGAGAGACTGCACTCCCATAATTGGCCTCTGGTCCCCACACAAATGCAGTGGAATCCCCTCTCAATATCCCCCCCCACACACACACACAATAAATAAGGTAAAAGTAAAAGCAGGCGTTGGAAAGCAGTTAGTTGTGGAGTATTAGGCTATCTGCTTCCTGGGTCTGAGTCAGAGAAAGCAGTTTGCAATCATCGCAGACACTGGCATCACTGTGGAGTTTCTCCAGACACTCTTGGGTTGAAAGTCTTTCTGCCCAAGTCTACAGGGCCCCTTGCAAAGGCCCCAGAACAGAAATACAGCAATTATCTTTTAATAAGCAACCCCATGACAGCCTCCTCTTCCTCTCCCACGGGCATTTTCCCAGTGAAATAGTGAGGCTTCTCATTCCTGCCTCACGCAGTCTCTTTCCCCCTCACCGCCCTCCCCAAACCCGAGTCTGAACCAATGACCTCATACTTTCTGGGCAAGAGCCCAACTACTGCCCTACAACTTGGGTTCTCTTTTAATTTTCAGCAACTAGACTTATTTGTCACCAATTGCATAATCCATAAGACAGTGAAATCAGGGAGGACAAAAGTCACTTCTGGGCTAGGAGTAGGGCTCAGTGGTAAAGCACTTGCTTACTATGCTAGATTCTGGGTTCAAGCCCCAGCACTCTTCCCACAACTTATATGGCTGAAAATGTGAGGAAATGGTGTGGTTATTTAAAGTATAATTTGTGGAGTCAGAAACGACTTAGGTTTGACTGCAACTCCATCAGTGACTACACATATGACCTTCAGCAACTTCTTCTTCCTAGGCCTCAGTTTCCCTGTTTATAAAATGTATATAATAGCATCTACCTCCAACTGCCTAGAACACAGAGAAGCAATAAATAGCAATTGCACATAAGAACCTGGTACAGGGGGCTGGAAAGATGGGTTCAGTAGTTAAAAGCACTGGCTACTTTTCCAGAGGCCCTGAGTTCAATTCCCAGCAATTACATAGTGGCTCACAACCATTTGTAATGAGATCTGATTCCCTCTTTTGGTGTGCATGAAGATAGGTTACTCATACACATAAAGTAAATATTTTTTTAAAAAAGAACCTGGAACACAATGAGAATTCTAGAACACATTTCCCATTCATCTCCACATGTGTAACCCAACACTGTACAATACTACAGAATGCTAGAGGTTTGTGGTTTGTTTTGCTGTTAGCCCTGGCTGGCCTCAAACTTGTAGCAATCCTTCCTCTCTGCTTCTGCAGCATTAGGCTTATAGGCAGGTACCACTACACCTGGCTTCCCCCCCCCCTTTAGTTTTGAATTCGATTTATCGTGTTTCATGGTACACACTAAATTATAAGATACACGAAAATGGTTACTACAGTGGAATGGACTCAGTTTCAGTGTTTCAAGAAACATGAAAAAATAACTAATTGAGCCCCAGACTCCTACCAGAAGAATCATGTCTCTAAAATACAAGTTTATACCAATGAGTCCTAATTATAACTATAAACCTTCCATGGTATTTCATATACAGGGGTAAAAGTGAATTTCATTTGCACATGAGAACACAAACACACACAGAGATAGATAGATGATAGATAGATGATAGATAGATAGATAGATAGATAGAGAATTAAAAATAAATCTTTAAAAAGAACAAAATTCTCAATAGTCTCCAAGGGCCTTTTAACTTATTACTCTTTTGTTACAGAGCTTGTTATGTAGCCCAGGCTGGCCTGGTACTGGCCATGTAGCCCAGGCTGATTTGATACTGTGGCATTCCTCCTGTCTTGGCGTCTTGAATCCTGAGATTAGAGGTGTGCACCAATATCCCTGGCCTCCAAGGTCTTGTGCCTACCCATGCCTAGACATACCCGACTGTTCCCAGTGCCTCAAATGCTCTTCCCTGACCAGCAGCCACCACTGTAGCCAAACCAGCCACATAAAGTGCTTTCTGCCTAGTGTCTGGGGCACCAGTGGCACAGTGCTTGTTTCAAAGGTGTGAGGCCTGGGGTTCCTTGGTTATTAATCTGCACAGTTCACAATCCTCCTTCTGTCTTTCCTTTTTCATCTTACATTTTATTATGGAAAACATCAACCACACGACAGCAGAGTATAACTAACCACCAGCTTCAGTGATTCCCTACCCACCCGCCATCCACAAACCTCAGATTAACTAGAACAACTGAAAGAAATGTATAAATCCCAATCCCATCTTTTCACTTGAGTGTCTTCCAACCTACATCTTTAAAGCAGTAGGGTGTAGGTGCTATGAGCCTGATTCTCCGTTTTCTAACTTACACTATGCTTTGTTATTATGTACTTATGTCTGTGATTGTTCCACACTTCTTTCCTGTTAAACTATAAATGTCACAAGAGTCGATGGCCCTCATTGTCATCATTAAGGTACAGCATAGCTCCCCACATATAGCAGAGAGGCAAAATTTATTTAAAACTCATTTAAAAGTTAGCAAATCCTTTGCACCCCTCTCCCCATCACCTGTAGGAATACATTAAGGGAAAAGCAGGTCTGATACATGAATATGTTAAAAATTGTTTATTATTGTTGGGCATGTTGGCATTCACTCCACTCCTGTTATCCCAGACATTGAGTTCTGGGCCAGCCTGGGTTACAAAATGAGACTCATTCTCAAAAAAAAAAAAAAAAAAAAAAAAAAATATATATATATATATATATATATATATGTATGTACACATATACATATATATATATTATACACACAATTATATATGTATATGTTAATTTTAAAAAAATGGTCTCACAATCTAGTTCCAGATTGGCCTGGAACTCACAGGCCACTTGTGTCTCACCTCTCAAGTACTAGGACTGCAGACATGAGCCACAATACCTGGCTTAATGTTGCTTTCTAAAAGCTAAAAAAAATACATTGTTAGACTATATAAAGGAGTTATGAAAATTTAGGTCTCCATTTGAATAGAAATAGTTCTGTTCTGCTGGGCTTGGTGTTGCACACGTTTAATCCCAGTGCTTGGCAGGCAGAGGTATGGAGATCTCTGGAAATTCAAAGCCAGCCTGATGTTGTGGAACTGTCTTTTTGTCCACTGGGAAGATGTGTTGCTCTCTCTAGTTTAATAAGAAGCCAAATGGCCATTAGCTAGGCAAGAGGTATAGGTGGGACAGCCAGACACAGGATGCTGGAAAGAAGAAAGGCAGAGTCTCCAGCCAGATGGAGAGGGAGCAAGACAGGTAAATGGCACAAGCCACAGTACTGCCACAGGTAAATGCCACAAGCCACAGCACTGCCACAGGTAAATGCCACAAGCCACAGCACTGCCACAGGTAAATGCCACAAGCCACAGCACTGCCACAGGTAAATGCCACAAGCCACAGCACTGCCACAGGTAAATGCCACAAGCCACAGCACTGCCACAGGTAAATGCCACAAGTCACATGGCAACATGTAGACTTATTTAAAAAGGGGGGGGGTTAATTTAAGTTGTAAGGGCTAGTTTGTAACAAGCCTAAGCTATCAGCTGAGCATTTATAATTAATAAGAGGTCTCTGTGTGCTTATTTGGGAGTTGGCCTATCTTTTTTTTCTGCCTTGCTCAGTGAAGGATGGAATAGTTTCCAACATGCTGAGCACTCACAGGAAGGAGACGAGCTAACAGATGAGGCCATGCATAGATGGTGGCTGTCCCATGCTCTGGGAAGAATATTCTAAGTGAAAACAAATGGCACACATCCAGAAACAGAGAAGTCCCACCAGGGGCAGAGGCTAAGCTCTTGGGGATGGCAGAGAATGAGCCTGTGTGGCAAAATCAGTGAGCAGGTGAACAACAGGGCTTCGATTCCTTTCTGCTGTTACAGTTCCAGCAGATGACTTGCGGGTGACTTTTCCTGTGATAAATGCAGCTTGAGCCTCAATATTCTACCATTGAGCTATATTCCCAGCACCATGGCTGGTTGTTTTTTAGGTTCTTTCCTGTGTTTAGTCACTGTGACACTGTTTGAGCGTAACAACTCAGGGAAGAAAGATTTATTACAGTTTCAGTTCTTAGCCCATCGTGGTGAGGAGAGAACAACAGAGCTCATGGCATAGTGATTAGGAAGCAGAGAGGGAATGCCTGACTGCACCAGACAGATCCCACAGCCTCCCAGGCAGTGCTACACATATGCAGATCTCCCTTCCTTAGTCTTCTCTAAACTTTATTAATCTCCTAGGTAGTTCACAATCCATTCAGACTGACAACATTAACTTCATGCTCCTTGGCAGCCATTAGTGGCTTTACAAATGCCAAATGAAGAAGTGAAATAAAATAGCTCAGCAAGTAAAGGCATTTGTTTCTAAGTCTGATGAGGGACCCACATGATAGAAAGAGAGAACTAACTTCTGCAAGTTGTTTTGTGTCTCCATATGTATGCCATGGCTTGTGTGCATAGGTATGTGCAGTGTGAGTGTGTGTGTGTTTGTGCGTGTGTGTATGTGTGTGTATGTGTGTGTGTATGCAAAATAAGTACATGCCAAATGAAGATGTCAAATGAAATAATCAGATTATAGACATATTAGATGTTAATGAAACTAAAACAGTCAAATTCAGTTCATGAGCCTAAAACTGGCACTGAAAACTGGTTTAAATGTGATAATGTCCTGGTTTTTGTGTCAATTTGACACAAACCTAGACATATCTAGGAAGAAGGACTCTCAATGGAGAAAATGCCCCATTGGCCTGTAGGTAAGTTTATGGGACATTTTCTTGATTAATGGTTGATATGGGAAATTAAGGAGGGCTGCAAGAGGTTATGTTTACCAGCCTGTTTTTATTTATTCAAAAAAGCATCCATCCAGTTCCCTATACCAAAACAGTAAGAAGTAACTTCTGTAAATACAAGCAATGTAAGGAACATGAGACTAAAATAGGGCTTGCTCAATCAAGCTCTGCAAGAGAAGCCACGTGTTCCTTCCGGGCCAGATTACAACAGTGTTGCTTCTGTCTGTCAAACAGGGGCATGGTCCACATGTACAAAGTCAAGGAAAGGACAGACGTTACACTTCCTAAATGTCTGAGACAAAGAAAACAGAAACATTTCTCAGGTCACTTAAGGGATGAAGGAGAGTACTACACTAAGGAGTTAAAAAGTCAGAGGTAGAGCTGGGCACACACCTTTAATTCCAGCACTTGGGAGGTAGAGACAGAAGATCTCTGTGAGTTCAAGGCCAGCCTAGTCTACAGAGTAAGTTCCAGGACAGCCAAAGCAGAAACCTTGTTTCAAAAAAAACAAAACTAAACTAATCTAAAGTCAGAGATGGAGAGATTGGAGAGATGGCTCATTGGCTGCTCTTCCAGAGGATCAAGGTTCAATTCCCAGCATCCACATGACAGCCTTCATACTTGCATACATGCAGACAAAACAACAGTGCACAAAACTGAAAAATAAATAATTTATAAATCATTTTAAAAAAATCAGAAGGCTGGAGAGATGGCTTAGCTGTTAAAGGCTAAACTCTCTCTCTCTCTCTCTCTCTCTCTCTCTCTCTCTCACACACATACACACACACACACACACACACCAAAAGGAAAAAAAATCAGAGAATCACAGGTACAAAGAACCTTGAACCTCAATGAGCCCAGCTTCCTGAACTGGATGCAGGAGACCCTTCAGGTTAGCAGTTTTAACCTGTGGGTTGTTACACCTTTGGGAGTCTAACAACACTTTCACAGGGGTAGCATATCAGATATCTTGCATATCAAATATTAAAACCCATAACAGTAGCAAAATAATTAGTTTTGAAGTATCCACAAAAAGTTTTGTTTTTGTTTTTTAAGACAATGTTTCTCTGTATTTCTTTGGAGGCTCTCCTGGAACTCTCTGTAAACCAGGCTGGCCTCGAACTCAGAGAGATCCATCCATCTGCCTCTGCCTGCTGAGTGCCGGGAATAAAGGTGTGTGCCACCTATGCCCAGCTGACAAAAAGTAATTTTACGGTTGGGGGGGTCACCACATTATGAGGAGCTGTACTAAAGGGTTGCAGCATTAGGAAGGTTGAGAGCCACTGCTTTCTTTAGGTAATGGCTGGCTCTAGAGTGGTAGTGAGTTAGGGATCATCTCAAAAGGTAGCAGGTTCTACTGTTAGATGGCAGACTGCTAGAGAGGGCCAGGTTCCAGTCATCTGCAGGGACCACTTCCATCTCCCAGGGCTGCTCTTCACTTCTCCTAGATTTACATAAAATATGCAAGGTGGAGGCTAGGAGATTCTAGCAAAGAAGAGTAGTGCTTCTTACAGTCAACAGAGTCGACATAATCAAGGGGATCAATAAATGAACAGATGCAGCAATTGGATTGCTATGGTGTCAGTGGAGGTGCAAAGCAGCCTTACCTCCTACCAGGAGCCAGGGAAGGAGGTTTACAAAACACAACACTGCCAAGTACTCACTGATGAAATAAATGATAACCAGAGCTGATCTGTGCCGATTTCAGCAGCCAACAGGGCCTTTCTCAAAACACAAAACAATTATCCAAAAGTGAGAAAATAAAATTCATAAAAAGCAAAACAAAATAAAACAAAAACTATTTGGATCCTTCTCCACACTGTAAGGAAAACACCAATCTCTGGAGTCCCTACATTCTACATTGATGCAGGATATAAATCAGGAGATAGAAGTAAGGTGGTTCAAAGCCCTTATAACTGTGCAAAAGGCAGATTTGTATGTCATTCTAATGGTACTAATGGACTTTACAGAGCCTCTCATGATAGTTACTGACTCTCAATATGCAGAGTCATCTTACTACTGAATATATTCTTGATGATACAGAATTAACTTCATTATTTATACAATTACTAGAAATAATCAGGAATAGGGATCATCCCAAATATATAACACATATCAGATCTCATACAGGTTTGCCAGGTCCTCTAGCACAAGGTAATGATGAAATTGATTAATTACTAATAGGAAGTGAGCCGGAGGCCTCAGAATTTCACAAAAAAAAAAAAAAAAAAAACAAAAAAAAAAAAAAAAAAAAAAAAAAAAAAACACCATGTGACTAGCAAAGGTTTAAATAAAAAAAGATTTTTTTCCATCACTTGGCAACAAGCTAAGGAAATTGTAAAAATCCTACTTGTTCCTTCTATAACCAAGCTCCTTTACCAGCATGAAGTAACCCTAAAGGTATGAAAAGAAATGAAATTTGTAAGTGGATGGGTTTCATTTTACAAAATTTGGAAAATTAAAATATGCACACCATATAATAGACACATTTTCAGGATTTCAATGGGCAACTGCTTTGAGCTCTCGAAGGGCTGATTCTGTAATTACAGACCTATTAGAAATAATGGTATATCTGCAAAAATAAAAACTGACAATGCTCCAGCACATGTCTCCATTAAATTAAAATAGTTTTTTAAAAATATTATAACATAAAGCATATTATAGGTATACCACACAATCCTACAGGATAAGCAGTTATTGAGCGATCTAATCGGGCCTTAAAGGAAAATGCTCTATAAACAGGCAGGGCGAACCAAGACTCCCAAAAACAAACTGCATAATGCTTTACTAACCTTGAACTTTCTCAATGCTAATGAGAAAGGAACAACAGCCACAGAAAGACATTGGACAATAGAAAAAACTTCTGAGCTACATCAGGGATGTATTGACCTCACAAACCAGGATATGTGCTACATTGGGGAAGGGGTTTCACTTTTGTTTCTACAGAAGAAAAGCTATGAATACCATCAAAGCTAATTTGATTTGAACAGGAGAAACCCCTTGATGAGGAGAAATGACATCTCATCCACCAAGGTAAAATCCCACAAGTTGTAAAGAAACTTCACAAAGTTGGGACAGGGTTCTATTCTTGTCTTTACAGGAAAACAGCAAACACCCATCTTCAAGAAGCCAAAAGACATTGGAAGTATAGATGCCTAAAGAAGAAAGGATAGCTATCCAGAAAGAATCATCAAATAAAGAAGAATCTGATTTATGGTACCAATATGTAATACAGGATAAAATCTCATTACCTAAACACCGATATCTCCTTACTTCCATTATAGTGGTATTCCTGAGTCACTTAAAACTCAAAGTTGGCTTTCGAGTTGGACCGTGGCTCTCTCCTTCTCTAAATTCAAGCATGTTGTCAAAAGAAAAATTCAGTTTCTGTCTCATAAGAGCCAACTGGTATGAGAAGAAAACAAAAATCTAGGGACTATTACAGTCAAAACTGTTATCTCTCAAAAATCCTAACTTTCCTCATACTTATTTTCATCCTTATTGGTACCTTTCCTCATTTGCATACCTTTACATTTTGATATTAATGTTTAATATTAAATAATGGAAATAGTGAACAGTAAAATTTCCTAACAGCAATCTCTGAAGTCTCCAGAAAGAAGATGGGGCCCCACAACATTGATTCCACTTGATTCAAAATGATGTCTTTGAACTAGTAAACACCACTCAATGATTGGTTTTGGACTAAAACTGCTCTAGACAATTCCATATTTTATAGCTATGATGGTCTGCCTTCTTACAACACTGTGGCCAGAGCTTCAGATAAGCATTACCTGCTATTCAGAGACCAGCTACAAATGTTACAGCTCTTGAGACTTAACCATTGCTTTAGTTTTTTGTTTTGTTTTGTGTTTTCCTACAGGATCCCATAGACACCTTCACCCCCATGGCAGCTGGAAGTAACGCTAAGAAAACAATGCCCCTTTCCCTATATTTGGCTTAGAAGGTGTTTTGTTTTTTCCTAAGGATATAGACAGCTGTCATCTGCTTAGGGTTGGTTTTAAGTTGTGTACGGTTGGGGGTGAAATATGACATTCAGGATCAGGAATCTCTTTTAGAAAAATATAAAGGGAATGGATGACATGGGATATAGGTAGATTAGTATCTCTTCTTGTGAGCTATTTTAACAACTATTAGCTATAGACAACTCACATTGTTATAGGTTCTTGTATATTGATACTTATGTAAAATTAATTTTGTCTTCCTGTCTTGGATAATTTGTAGATTGTTTAAACTTGAAATTATATTTGTCATACTGTGTAGGCTTCTCTTCCTATTTACAATGTTTTTGCACACAAATGTAAAGTTAACTTTATCATATTGTATTATGTATGTTTCTACATATGCTTAAGATATTTTATATATTGATAAAATTTAGGATATTCTTATCATTTTATACAATACAGTTCTATATCTGGTCAAGTTATTTCAGTTCTACCTCTGATCTAAAGATTTACACATATATGTACATAGTTACAAGTTTGAGGTCACTATCCACATGGTGCACATCTGTTTAAAGATTGTTTAATTGCTTCAGTCAGTAAGCAATATATGTTCCTGAGAATTACAGATTATAGTCAACCATGCTTCTTTTACCTAACAATGTTAGTCAGGTTCCCTATATGCTCAGAGGTGTACTCAACATAGATATTTGATCTTCAAACACTTCAAAGACCTACAGAATGGCATTTAAATGTTTTAATGATTTAGAACTCCATTGACATAAGACACAATTGCTCCTGCAGCACCAAGCAGTTCCAGAGAGTATGATGGGCACTGATGACATTCCATTTGGAGTTCATTTTCTTCTTGGGCAAAGAACTGTCCTTGCCTTGACTGATGACATTGGACACGCTGTCCTAAGTGGACAAGCAGGAGATAAACAAAAAAAGACTGCTGAATCTTGTCAAGTCAGGGTAGGACAGTCTTTCAAATTTTCCTGCTTCTGATATGGTCTGTCAGATACTTTAAGCCTTAGCCAAATTTGGTTGCCCCAATGTGACTGTGAGACCTTGGGTGTCTGTCCAGGTAGCCTGCTGTTTCTGCCATTTCTTGCACCTTTAGAAAGTTGCCCACTTGCACTTCCTACTTACCCTAGTAATGTTATTTCCCTTCTCAAGTCTTTGATGAGGTTGAAGACTAGATAATCACATCTAATACCCTCTCTTATCTTAGGCTAGAGCATATTAGTACAAGACTTAGACTTTCCAGAATAGGAAAGCAATCAAAGTAATCTCTGTTATTGCCATTACCCTGGGACTGGACATCTAGTATGTGTTTCTTGCTTAATGTTGCTCTTACTGGTAGTAGGTCTAAATTTGTACATGTTTTTACATTTCTTTCTCCTGGACTATACTTGAGATTTGTTATCATTATACATAGGGTTTGTTGTTGTTGGTTTTTTTTTTGTTTGTTTGTTTTTGTTTTTAAGCAGGCTTAAAACCCTCTTATTTAGACAAAAGGGGGAATGTAGTGGCATCTTGCTTCACCAGTGGACTTGAGTGGTAACTGCATCCTAGGAGCATGACTTCAGGTATGCAAATGTAACTCCTTATGAGGAAAAGGAGGGGTTGGCTCGCTGTTTTGGGCTGTGGTTGGAGCATCTGTAAGGGCAGAGACTGCTTCTTCAGGAACAGGAAGACCTCGTGATTATTTAACATAATTGTGTGAGTATTCCCCTAATAAATACCTGTTAATCATTTATCAAAACTATCAAGAAATTACTGAAATGTTAGGCAAGAAAAGGAGGAGGATTTTCCATCTTTCTCAAGTGGTAGCCTTGCTTCTTTGTCTTTCCTCAGCTCCCTGAAAGGAAGGGTCACAAAAGAAAATACCGTCGAAAAACATGAAAGGATTACAAGTCCATAGTAACCTAACAGCCAAAGTGCCAGGAAGTATCACCAGGAATTCCCCATGAATCCTAGGAAACCCAGTACTTGGTCTGAACTGGTTACCTGCCTGATCCCTGCAATCCACAGAACTAAAGATAAAATATGCTAACCCATTATGTGACTTTGTCAACTCAACTCTTCAATTTCCTTACTTAGATTAGATTATCTCTAAAATCTAGCTCTTTTGAAGCATAGTTACAATGATCTAAAATTCATTAAACTGCTAGGTCCTATATTACCAGCTACGTGTAATCTTGTAATCCCAGCCATTGCTGAGGGAAGATTGCAAATTCAAGGCCCACCTAAGTAGCTTGGTTTGACAATGTCTTAAAATAAAACAAAATATAATAATATTTTTTTCTTTTTCCTTTTTTGGTTTTTCAAGACAGGGTTTCACTGTGCAGCCCTGGCTTTTCTGGAACGTGCTAGCCTCGGACTCCAAGATCCACTTACCTCTGCCTCCAGAGTGCTGGTATTAAAGGTGTACACCACCACCACCACCGCCGCCCAGCAATAATAGTAAATTTTAAGAGAGAAGTAGCACTGGCAGAGTGCTTGCCTAGCATGTTTGAGGTCCTGAGATAGATCTCTAGCTGAGTGTGCATACACAAATGCTTGCTCACGTGCACACACACACACACACACACACACTAAAATACAACACCCACAAAACATTAAAATACTAAACTGTATGGTAGCCCAAGCCTTTAATCCCAGCAATTGGGAGGCAGAGGTAAGTGGATCTCTGAGTTTGAGGCTAGCCTGGTCTACAGAGCCAGTTTCAGGACAGTCCAGGCTACACAGAGAGACCCTGTCTTGAAAAACAACTCATCAGACAGAAGAGCTCCTGGGTGTGGTAAGTTACTGATAACAGCCACAAAAATCTACAGCTACACATGTGGAAACACCATGTTGCAACTCATATATGTGTATGTAATTTCCATGTCAGGTAATTCCTTAATTTAAATAATTATGCACAAGGCCTTGGGCTTAACCCCCAGCACCAAAGGAAAAGATCAGAAAAACAGTTACTAGGTGGGTGGCTGTGCATGGCTGTGGTAGTGCTATCTAAAACTTTGGGACAAGCCTAAGTGTCTTGGCATTTCCCTAAGAAATTCTGGTATGTGCTGCTATGATTTTTTTTTTTTTAATAAAAACCAGACATATTTTAAGGAAAGAGGGGGAAAAAAAAAAGCTGGTCAAATGATTTCCTGCCTGTGTTGAAGAATCTTGTTAAGTAAGGAAGTGAATTGCCCAACCACAGAAGCCCAAAGCTACTTCCAGTAGAGACCAGCCCTCTAAATTTACAAGCCACTAAATATCATGGATTTTGATTTTGGTTTTGTTTCATTTTGAGACAGGTTCTATGTAGCCCTGGCTGTCCTGGAACTCAGAGAACTGCCTGCCTCTGCCTCCTCACTGCTGGGATCAAATGTGTGCCGCCATGCCCAGTGACTATAGTACAATTTTAATGAAAGAGCTGGACATGGATTTCTATTCTTAAAATCTCAGTTCTCAGGAGGTTAAGGCAGGAGACTGTGAGTTCTAGGATGGTGAGCTAGAGACAGCTACCCTCAGGATAGGACAGGTTGAACTACAATACCCAAGAAGCCTCAGGAAAGAAGCAAAAAGTATAGGAACTGGGAACTGAAAAACAACAACAAAGCATGCTGGGGAAAAAAAACTCAATATATGAGCCAACTATGCTCAGTTCTGGGGCATCCTGCACACTCTTCAGGCTTCTGTGGACATTAGGTATGCACGCAGTACAATTACATACACCCAAGCAAAATACTCAAACACATTCTAAAATATACATTTAAAAAGGCATATAAAATAGTAAAAAATTATAAGTGAAAACCTAGTAGGTATATTTTTGTGAAAATGACTTTTTATAGAGGAATGACACCAAGTCACTGTAAACATACCACATAGAACGTCAGAGGAATAGATGTCTATAATGTTTCACGTCCCCCAGCCAGCCCACGACAGTTTGACTCTAACTAATTCCCTCTATACAAAGACCTGCTTAAAGCATTTATGAATAAGCTATAAGAGTAGTGGCTGAGACATGCTTCTCTGCAAGGGGTTGGGGGGGAGACAAAAAATAGCTGCTTTCATGAAGGGCAGGAAGGAGGTTGCTTCATGAGGAGCCAAACAGTGAAGACTATCTCAGTACAAACGATTGTTTGGCTTGAAGGCTCCATGTGGGGAATTACTCCAGCAAAGGCTCAGCTGGACGAGAAGCAGAGCCTGCCAGAACCCCAGGACAGGGACTAACACAGGCTCGAGTGTCAGAATCATGGTACTGGGATCCCAGCACATCCCTTTGAGGATGCCCACAGAACACGGCCTCCTTTTCTATGCACCACTCTGAACCTGAGCCAGTGAAGACTGAATTTAAATAGTCAGTGGGAACAATTTCAATGTTATTCCTAAACTGACATTTTATAGCAAATGTTAATAAGTAGAAAAGTTCGATGTCTTGAGATCAATACTTCTGGAAATCCAACATGTTTCAATCATCATTTCAAAGAATAGCAGCAGACTGGTGGAGACTGTTCTTGCAAAGGGTTGCTTAACAGCTAGACAGGTGCAACAGATTTGAACCCATACACATGACATTTCAAACCAACCATCCCAATTAAGCTATGTTCCTAGTACTCATGACCTCACTTCAAGTCGTGAAGCTAACTTGGTTTGTCAGGAATCACTGTCTTCCCTTCTGAGAACATTCAGTTCTCTGGTGATTTATAGGTTACTTTAGGTTAAAATTTCCTTACTGTAATAATTTTGTGATAAATTATTTTAAAATTTAATATTTATTAAAAAATAATCTACTCATGTCCTTAAAACATACCACACCACACACCCCCCCACACACACACAGGAACAACACTGGGCAGAGTGATGCATGTCTTTAACCCCTGAACTCAGAAGGCAATACATGTGTGAGTGTGTATGTGCGGGGTTCAGCCCTGAAAATATACATATAAGTAACATACAAACTAAGCAGGTTGTATTTAGGGGTATGCGTGTGTGTGTGAGCTCAAGTGTCTGTATGTGTGTATACATGGAATGACAACAAATAAAGAGGTCAAGTATTGAAAGAGAGCAAGAAGGGGTATAAGGTAAAGTATGGAGGGAGGAAAGGGAAGGAAGAAATTATGTCATCTTATTATAATCTCATAAAGAAAAAAAAACCCACTGGAAATGCAAAGAGAGTATGCCCACTGGGAGAGATAGCACAAATTTTTGGAAGAAAAATGAAACTAACCCATGAGTTGTTCTGCATCCTCCCTCCATAGGATAGATTTCTCTGCCTCTACCTAATGATGAAAAGCTGATTGCTTCCCTGGGTAGCTGAAGGGCTAACTGTCATAGCACTGGATTCTCACACAGGACCCAGCCCTGACCAATGACTCACATTGCTCACCCAATAGTCTCTGCATAGAAAGGCTCTCTCTCCTGCATGCAAGTCACTACCTCATGCAGCCACTAACAGCAGACCAAAGTAAGCAGGTAAGCAGGGAGGGTTGGCTGAGCTAATAGCTATATAACCATATCAAAGCCAGCCAGCTGCATTTGTATTTCAAAACCTGGAATTATCATCAGAGTCCCTCCACTGAATACAAACTCGTCGATAAAACAAGTGAGAGGCAGCAGAGGAACAACATAAAAATGGACAGTAACCCCACCCATATCCAAAGAGTCCCCCTCTTGTCCCTCTAGACCTATGGTGCCCAACTAAAGCAATCTCTACTTTAAGATGTCTCTGGAAATTTTTGGCTGTAACAACTAGTAGGAGGTGGAAACATGCTAGGCATCTAGAGGCCAAAGAATGCTGATAAATTCCCAAAAAACACAGGGCAATTCCCACAAGGAACTACCAAAATGTCAGCAGCGCTGAGGTCAATATGCTGCTCTAGAGGAATCAGTCTTAAGCCTTTAGTTTGAAACTGGCAAGATTAAAAAACAAAACAAAACAAAACAAAACAAAACAAACAAAAAAAAAAAAACCCACAACACCAATTCTGCAGATCCGTTTTCTCTTGTTCTGTGGCTGACAGGCATTTACAGTCTACTGTAGCTTGCATGGGTGCTCCATAGGCCCATATGTCAAGTCCAGGGTGGCACTCCTGGAGATGGTGTAGCACTGAGAAGTGGGGTCTTGTGTCTGCCATCAGAGGGGGTTGTGAGACCCTAGTCTCATCCTCTTTGTTACTTCCCAGTTGGCCAAATCACGTACTCCAGCCATGATGTACTGCCTTGTCTTGGAGGGACCCTCCAGAACCATACTTATTTTATGTATATGTGAGTTTTGCCTGCTTACATGTATATGTACCATGCGCACACCTGGTGCCCCTGGATGCCAGAAGAGAGTGTTGAATCCCCTAGACCTGGGGTTACAGATAGTTGGATGTAATCTGCCTTTCTCTCTCCTCGAAATAGGGTTTCTCTGTGTAGCTCTGGCTGTCTTGAAACTCACTCTGTAGACCAGGCTGACCTCAAAACTCAAAAGAGATCTGCCTGCCTCTGCCTCCTGAGTGCTAGGATTAAAGGAGTGCATCACCGGACTTTGAAATTTTCATTATAGTGACAGAAGGCTGACTAATACAAATATATTATTCTAAAATTTGAAAAATCTTCGAGATTTTCTAGTTCAAGCACAGTTGAGAAACTGAACTCAGAGAGTTCAAGCTCATTAAAGAAATGATCATCAGTTGAACTGAAATTAGAGTCCTCTTTACACACCCAAATGTATCAGACGGTGGTTAAAAGAAGCAGATGCTCAACAGTAGTTACTAAATGACTACTCACTCTTTAGGCATTCTTTTTACTATAACGTGATTGTGTAGCTAGGGAATGGAGCATCTGAGACTGAGTGTGAAGACTATTCTCAGGTTTTCCAGACACACTCCTCCGCTCCTCAAAAGGAAGCCCAGAAGAAAGAACATAATGACACACTGGGTCTCAGGACCCGGCAGCCAGGACACATGGAAGAGGAATGCCATTTACCAAATCACAACCATATCTAAACAAGTTAGTCAGCTTTGATCTCTAAACAAACAGCAGCATAGAAATTAATTCTGGGATCAAAGTGCAAATGGCTAGTCCAGTGGCATGCTGAATGTCAGTCACAGAAACAGTCCTGCCTGACAGGAGGCCAGCAGGAGGTGATCTGCCCTCTCCCTGAAATGATCCATTATGGTGTTTAAAGCTAGGCACATCAAAAGCAAGTATGAGATATACACATAGAAAGATTTGGTATGGGATAGGGCAAAGATGCTAGCCCTGCAGAGAGATCTGCACAGGGACCTGTATGCAGAGACAAGGGTGGGTCCCTAGAAAAATAATCACAGCTTCCGAAGACTCAAAGTAAGATTCTTCAGTGAAGCAGACCTGTTCCAGTGGGGACAAAGAGAGCCTCTAGAACTGCTATAAAGCTATTATTAATTTCACTAGAATAGTACCTAAATATTTACTCCTGCTCCAGGCAAGGGCTAAAGGACTGCTATTCCAGTCTCCAGCTTCACAGCCCTTGCTACATTTCCCCCAGATGATGTGTCACACTGAAGCCTCCTACAGAGGGCAAGGGATCATCTTCGTGACTGGTTCCAGCTTTCATGTGGCACAGATGCCAGGAGTACACAAACCAAGCAGTGCAAAGAAGCAATTACCACAAAGCAGCCACGAGACTCGCCTCTCGGCTTCCTAGAATGTCACAGGTCTCCAACCATCTGAGACAACAGTGTGAAGGGGGCTGTTACAAACCACAAGGAGAATGTGATCTGAGCACACAGTATCAAAACAACACTGTGTGGTGGGCACAGGGCACTACCAGACATCATGCATCCAATACGCACACAGGAAGACATAGTCCTTTGTCTCTATTTACAGACTAGGAAAACCCTCGCTCAAAAAATAAAAGCTATAGCAATCACCATTCCCTTTCTAGCAATGTAGGGCCTCTAAGCCCTGGATCTGAGTGGGTTTGAGTGAAGGAAGACTGTGACACCTAAGGGGCTAATCATGGTGTGACAACACAGACAGAGTATGGTGTGCTGGCCCATCCCGCTATGATGTGACACATAAAGCTGCCCTATGGTCAGCCAGGACTCCCCAGCTCTCCACTCCTTGCCTCAACAGATGTCTACCACAGAGAAGCAATTCAATGACAGCTGCTACAGCATAGCTATCTCCCAAATGGTCCCAACCCAGGAGATACCGCCCACTTCTTTAGAGGGGCCCCTGACTACTCAGGGCTGAACATGTAAATAGCTCATCAGCCTAAAAAAGCACAAAAATTCACCCTGCACTATTGTCTGTAATGACGAAAACTGAAAACCCAAATGTCAACCCTTTGTGTTATGTAAAAGATGACACACTACCACAACAGTATGTTTTTTTAAAGGTATTTACATGTTTTAACACCATGAAAATACCTATGACAAATGTTAAATGAAACAATAATGTCATAAAAATTGATGAAGTACAAACTCAAGTAAATAATGAGCAATGAGAATTCGGGGATTCTGTTTTCTCATACTTTCCAATTATTTTATCATGAATACAGGCAAGTGCCATGGTCAGAAAAGCTGGAGGCTCTGCTTTTAAAGGTAACAGCTTCTAATGTCTAGAAAATAAGCACACCTCTCCACTCCACAAATTTCATATGATTAAGTTAAAAAAAAAAAAAAAAAAAAAAAAAACCCTGCTCTAGGAGTCTGTTCCCATAGCAACAAGCCTTCCCCTCCCCCCTTAAAGACATGAACAGTCTAATGAAATGAGGATCTATTTTTACTCTGCCATAATGTAGACCCTCAATTGGAGTCATTTTGTGCCAAGCTGCTTCTGCTCAGACAAGGCTCAGAACCAAGGAGGATGCTCAAGGGATCTAAAATGCATCCTTCTGACCGGAAAGCTTCATTTGAAGATGCACCTTGCTGTCTTGTCTGAGCTGGAAACACACAGCAGGCCCATTACAGGAAAGACCTTTTCTTAGATTCCCTGTCTGCAGCAATTCCTCTTGCCAAAGTCCCCATGCCCACTTTCAGAGTGACAACGCCAAGCCCTTGCCAAACCCGGCATGAGAGCCTGACTGAATCTTTTTAATTTTTTTCTTTATCTAGTCAGCTGTCACACTGAAATTGGTTTCCAACAGCTCTGCTGTTTGCCGCCTAGTAAGGGCAGGATCCTTGCTAGCTCTCCTCTAAGGGCTTGTGTCAGTTATCACACAAGCTAAAGTATCAACAGCAACACAAAGACCCGGAGGCTGCAGACTGCAGCAGACTAAGGCCTCACGATCTACAGAGAAAGTTCTTGTAAGAAATCATATTTCAAAAGCTAAGGACTGCTGGGTGTGGTGGCACACACCTTTAATCCCAGCACTTGGAGGAGGCAAAGGCTGGCTGTTCTCTTAGTTTGAGACCAGCCTAGCCTACAAAGTGAGCTCCAGGACACACACACACACACACACACACACACACACACACACACACAAAAACCCTGTCTTGAAAAACAAAACCAAACAAAATACAACTTAAGAACTAAAACCACTATTAAAGTGATATTAAAGCAAATTCTTTCAAGTCAAAGCCAAAAATGCCAGGGAACTCATTTCTAAATCTGCACATTTGGGGACTTCCAGTCAGGTAAGAAAAGAGGAAGAAGCTGAAAAGAACATGAAGCTGTGTGCACTTGGGCAAAGGAAGTGAAGGAGCGCAATAGGACGTGCACACAAACCCACAGCAACAGATGGGTACTCTGGGAGAGGCTAGGGATTTAGTCTAGCCTTCACTAGCAACTGTTGGAAAAGACAGTGTGCTGATTGGTTTTTATCAACTTGACACAAACCGGAGTCATGTGGCAGGAAGGGGACCTCACCTGAGGAAATGCCTCATCAGACTGGTCAGTCTGTGGGCATGTCTGTTGAGCTATTTTCTTGATTGTGGATTGATGTGCCAGGACCCAGCCCACAGTAGGCAGTGCCACCTCTGGGCAGGAGGTCCAGGAAAGTATATGATGGGAGTCTGGCAGCAAGTGAGCTGGTAGCTTTCCTGCCTTGATGTCCCCAATGTCAGGCTATAATCAGGACATGTAAACCAGATCAACCCTTTCCTTCCCAGGTTGCTTTTGGTCATGGTGGTTATCACAGCAATGGAGAGCAAACTAAAACAAACAGCTCTCTGAAGGAAGAAAGGAAAAGATGTTTTCCTTGCTGTAGTCACTGCTTTGGGACACAATTACCCACATCGAGTGTACTCTCCCTTTCTCCTGGGTCCTTTATTATTTTCAGTATACCACAAAATGGGACCATCACACATTCTCCAAGTTGGGGGTGAGAAAAACAATAACAGGAAGCAAAAAGGATCCAGTTTGGGACTAAGAAATTTCCTGTAAAAGCTGAGTTGAATTTTCTAAAAGAAAAGGGGGGGGGGGGGAATCAACAAAATCTCCTGCTGGTAGGCTTATAAAACCTGGTACGTTTTAAAACTGTATTCTCTAGGTGTCTAAAATGAACCTGGGATGAAAACCTGTTCAAAGACTACATGCATCATCATGAAAAGAAGGAACAATAGAGAGCCCTATTCCTCCACAAGTTATGAAGGTGGGGTTGGGGGCAGGTCTCGGTCACACAAGAGGGAGCAAGGGGAGAGTGGAGAGTTAACAAACTGAATATAACCCCCACAGCAACCTTACACTGCTGGATGGCCACAGCTGAAGGTGAATTTGGCTCATCTCTGGGGCTTTCCACTGGGGAAGGACCTGCCGTTCAGCCATCAACGGACCAGCCTTCACCAAGCCTGTGGGGAAATACAGGGTCCAGAAGAGCGGGGAGGGAAGGAGAAAGTTTGAGAAAGGGAAGAGTCAAACACAGTAAAAAATAAATACCATTATAAAACATGAAGCTTTACAAAGGCATAGATGTGCCTTTAAGATGTACCCTTAGCCTGGCAGTGGTGGCACACACCTTTAATCCCAGCACTCAGGAGGCAGAGGCAGGTGGTTCTCTGCCTGTCTACAGAGTGAGTTCCAGGACAATCAAAGCTACACAGAGTAACCCTGTCTCAAAAACAAAACAAAACAAAACAAACAAGGACAGAACTGCCACAAGATCGAGGCCAGCCTGGGCTACAGGGTGAGTTCAGGCCGGTCTGGTCTACACAGTGGGTTCAGGGCAGCCATAGACACATGGCAAGACCATGTCTCAAAAGTAAATAAATAGTAAATAAATAAAACCCAAATTACATTTAATTTTATCTGTGAATTATAGGAATGCCTGTCAAGAGGAAATTAATTTTTTCAGAGAAAAATTAAAAAAAAAAAAAACATGTGATTTTCATAGTTGATGACAATTTAAACAATGGCAAGCCCTTAATCTGTGGAAAGTAACAGCCCCAAAACAAACATACTCACACTGAACTGAAACCTTTTGTTGGCCTAGTTCCACCAAAGCCATTAACGTGGTCAGATCCCAAATGCAGGTGACCTGATTGACAAAAAAAGCGCTTCTAGAAAGTGCTGAACCGGAATCACAGAACACAAATGCTTTTATAATCAGGAAGGAAACGATCGGCCGTAACTTGGCAAGCTTTGCATTCAGATGGAACAGTGACATTCCTTGTAAGACTCTAACACTTTTCAGGGTTAGTGCAGAAGATAGATCTAGTGATATCACCCTCTTTCTTCACCCAGTACTAACTAACCCACCTGAAGTTCTTGGGAGACACCAGCCACCGCCCCCCCATGCCTCACCCCACAAGCCTAAATACAGTGGTGCACGACACAAGGAAAATTAACTGCACTGCAACTACCTTCATTATCTAGGAGAGATTAAGCCATGCCATGTTTTAAGGCTTCCATCCACAAAACTCTGCATCTTTGTATTATTGACTCAAGTCACTCAGTGAGGACAGGGCAACATGCCAAGACCCTAGGCTTCCCAGAACTGGAAGGGTAACCAAGTGATAAATCAATACATAGCTCCTGTCATAGTCATAGTCAAACAGTTTCATTCTGGCACACACCCTTACAGGCTATAACTTATTGTCTCATTACTACAAGGGACTAAGTTTGGATCCTTTAGAAAAGCACATGAGGTATCCCTATCTCTTGTCCACATTTACCTGAAAGACTTCTATAGCCCTCATCCCTAATAACTAAGGAGCACATCTTGGAGATATTTTCAGTGTCTTTATGTCTGTCAGTACTTGGATCTTACCCTTATTCTCCTCTATCACAGGGGAGCAACTACATTTCCCAGCCTCTCTTGCCAAATGATTTCTGGATAAATCCTCTCAATGACAGACTCTAGTAAGGATAAATGGCAAAAGGAGGAAAGAAGTCAAGAGTTCTCTTATTCAGCCTGGGTTTCAGCTGCCATCAAACAATTCCTTTTTTCCATGCCTCTGGAACATACTACATGGCTTCTGGCACTTTCTAATTTCCTTAGTCACATGGTAGCTCCTGGATACCCAATGCCTAGGTGTCTCAGCCACTTAGCTGTAACTGATTCCCTGACCTACTGGTTTCTATTTTCCCTAACTGGTCCTGAACTGAGGTATGTCAAACATATTTTTAAAACTGTATTTTTAGAAAATAATTTTCTTTTATCCAGATACCCTGTAGAAAAGTTTCTTCTAGGGAACAATGTACAGATGATAATATACATTCTTTCACTCAATGATTTGCTTAGGCCTTATCACTGCTCAGAAGATTAGTGAACATAGTCCCAAGTCCTTAGCTTAGTGGTAGGGTGCTTGCCTGGCATGTGAAAAGCCAAACCCCAGCACCACAAAAAACAATTAAGCAATACAGGATTACTGTCTTAACAGTGGAGGACTGAGGTAATTGAGTTAATATTAAGGTATGCTGTACTGAGCTCAGAACTCCAGGAGTGGTAGAGAATTTCCTCAAAGTTACTATCTACTTAAACTAACCACTTGTTCAAACAGAAGTACAACTGTGGCAAGGTCTAAGCAGATACCATATGGTTGGAAGGTACAACAAGTGAGTATGACACACTCTTGCTGGGCATCTTTGTAACAGGAGATATCAACTGGAGAAAGAGTCAAACTCTGCTTAATGTAACTTACTCTTTCTCTGTAGCACAGGTAGAATCCACCAACATAGCATGCAATGTAAGTAATTAATAGTGTGTCACTGCCACCAACTGCACATTATTTTCAGATTGAAATTTACAGGCAGAAGAACAGAAACAGACAATGACTCATATGATGAGCAGTTATATAGACAACTGTGCCCAAGAAAGCTGCCACCTACATCCTATAATGACATCAGATGACAAAGGCAGAAGGGGTAGTTTTCAGATTTATCTGGAAACAGCATTTGCTACCAAGAAAGTACCTTACACAATCCTGAAGACACAACAAATATTCGACACAGAATCCTGCTCAGCTTCCAAAAGAATAGGCACTGGCTGCAGAGATGACGGATAGCCAGGGCTGCCATTTCACTAGACTGTTCTATGAGGAATGCATGTGTCCGTGAAAGCACACCGCCACACTGATGAGCAGGCTCAACACTCAAACCTCTTTTACTACTTGGCAACAACCAAGTATTTCATGCCTGTGAGACTTATAACCCCACTGGAGAAGCAGATGGACCTACAATGTAGATGTATACCAAAAACTCTAAAGCATAATGCATATTCATAATTTCAAAGCCATAAAAGTCACCAGGAGAGCTATAATTTTAACCTTATAAGCCTCTGGTTAGCCACCAAATTCTAACCCACACACTACACAATATGTAGTCAAATCACCTTAAATAGAAACACAGACACACAAAGATAGACAGACAGACAGACAGACAGACAGACACACACACACACACACACACACACACACACACACACGTGAGAGAACAGCACAGAACATCACAGAGGCTCTGTACATTTCTACCTCCCCTTCCTAGAGTATAGCTCCCTAAGTTCACCTGGCAAAGCCCTGTGTACTCACTCCTTCTGCCAGCTTAACTGCCTCTTTGAAACCTTGATTTAAGACCTTTTGCCTTGTTTAGTGTTTTCCCTGTTCCTTGTACACAATGTCATAATGGTTTGCTTCATACATCTACTTTCCCACTAGAATATAAAACCTTTGAGATCAAAGACCTCATCTTTGAATCCTATCATATGTTCCTACACAGTGTCTGGTACAGAGTGAGTATTTAAATTTTTTTTGTTGTTTTATTGGGGTGTTTTGTTGTTGTTTGCTTGCTTTTTTGGAGGGATCTTTTAAGACAGAGTTTCATAACTACGCATGGTGGCATATGTCTTTAATCCCAGTATACGGGAGGCAGAGGCAGGTGATATCTGTGAGTTCGAGGTCAGCCTGGTCTAAAGAGTGAGTTCCAGGACAGCCAAGGCTACACAGAAAAACCCTGTCTCAAAAAACAAAAAAAAAAAAAACCCTCAAAAAAAAAAGGACAGGGTTTCAGTAGATGTATCCTAGGCTGGCTCAGGATAATCATGAATTCCTGATTCTCTGGGTGATATGGTTACAGGTATGTACTACCACACCCAACTTTAGGATACATTATTGAATATGTATGTATATGCACATATGTACATACATACATACATACACACACTTACAGTGTGGACTCTCCAGTCTAAAGTAAGCTCTTCCTAAAGGAACTCTGTCTGTCCTCTTTTCCTCATTACCACAGGGTGCTATTTAAAGGGAATGCAGAAGAGACAAGGAAATGTCTCCCAGAGAGCAGTCTTAGCATATTAAAATTATGAGGCAGTTTAATGGTGCCTTTATTAATTACTATTAGTAAACTTGTCAGTATACTCGTGACTGTCAATTAATACATCAGCTGTAAAAGCTCAAAAAGTTATTTGATCTTGGGTAGAGGATATAACAGCAAGAAAACTGGGAATAGAGAACTATGTCTACATCTGATAGATTTTATTTTAACCCCTCAAGAAGGTTAAAAAATGTTTCTGCATTATTCATATGCCACTGGCATGTAGCTTAAACAACTTAAAACTGACAGGAAAGTTTGTGTTCTGAGGCATGATAATTAAAAAGCAATGCTGCAGCCATTGATAAACAAATAAGAGAGCTAAGATTAAAGTTCAAATGTTAAAACTGGGCTGGTGAGAGGCCTCAGCAGGTAAAGTTCTTGCTGCCATGTTTGCCCATCTGAACTCAATTCCCAGATCCACACTAAAGATAGAACTGGTTCCTACAAGGTTCCTACATGTTTTGTGGCATGAACACACACACACACACACACACACACACACACACACACACACACACACTTAGTTAAAATGTAATAAATTTTTAATTTTAAAATTTAGGGCTACTACTAGAAAAATCTCTACACAAAGAAATTCCCTGGTCTAATCTTTCATACATGTCTGAAGAGGCAGGAAACATCCAAGCTATCCTCAAGGGTCACGTAAAGCACATTTGCAAAAATGCCAGAACTCCCATATATAGGAAATGGTTTTGGCTTAAGGACTAGGGAATTACTATGAGTCATTCTAACTGTGGCTTCCAGTAACCAGAGTATTTTAAGGATATAAAGTTAAAAAAATGAAACTAATGAACTCAAGATAAAGTATGAAAGACCAAGAGTGGTAAAAAATAAAGGATGTTGACATCTGAGTAACACTTTCGTTTACAAGGCACCTTCATTTTTTCAATTAAGAAATGAAGCTGACAAAGCACTTTATTGCTTTTCCAGAGGTCCTGAGTTCAATTCTCAGCACCAGCATGGTGGGTCACAACCATCTATGGCAGTACCTGATGCCCTCTTCTGACCTGCATGTGTACATGTGGAAAGAACACTCATACAATAAAAGAAAAGAAAATGATGCTGAGAGAGTGGGGCGGCATGCTGAAGGGTCAAACCTGGAGTTCCATCGCCAAGGGGACGTCTTTCCACCACTGCCACCATATGGATCCTGGGAACTAAACTCGGGTCCTCTGCTAAAGGCCCACGTGCTCCTAACTGCTGAATCATCTCTGCAGACCCATGCACACTTTTCAGTGCTGTCTTCCATGAGATAAACTGTCTTCCAAATTGTTATCTCCAAGCTTAACAGAAGTACAGCCTGTGTACAGCCTTGAAATAATGCAGAAGCTCTTCAGTGTATAAGGACAGAGAATCTTCACTGTCTCCATGTTATACTGTTGACTGAAAAATCCAAGAGACCAAAAGCAGTGGGTAATTGTGCTATTTGCACAAAAGTGCTGAAAACCTATACATTTAATGTCATTGTTTAATATCCACATGCACACACACACACACACACACACACACACACACACTAAAGAAAATGTGACTGTTCATCAATGCATGTATTACCTCTCAGAAGTCAGGAATGGGAGGCTGGGGAGAAGGCTCAAGAGTAAACCACTCCCCCTGCAGGTGTAAGGACTGAATTCAGATCTCCAAAGCTCACCTAAAAGCCAGGTGGGCATAGCAGCCTGCCTACAATCCCAGAGTACAGGAAGCAGGCACAGGAATCCTCAGGCCAAGGTGGCTAGATTGGCCAGAACCAATGACAAAATCTGTCTCAATAAAAAAGGTGGAGATCTATTGAGTTAGACTCCCAAGGTCAACATCAGTCTTCTACACAGACATATGTGTATGTATCCTCACACACATGTCCCCACACATACATTTAAAACTGAGGTCAGGTAAGGCAAAGCACTTGGGAAGAAAAGGCAGTAGGATCACAGTACATTTGCATCTAGCCCAGTCTACATAGGAGTTCCAGTTCTGCCAAAGCAAAGTAGAACTGTTTGAAATACACAGGTAAGAAACCAGGTACAGGGGTGCATGCCTGTAATGCAAGCTTTGGAGAGATGATAGGGAGTTCATTTACTCAGGTACACTGAGGTTAGGGCTTACCTGGACCACAAGACCCTGTTTCAAACTAATAAAAGATAGGTAAGAAATGGCCAACACTGGTTACACCCAGGAAGAGAACAAAGGTGGCTGGGTCACTTTAGGACAATGACTTTTCACACTTTGTTGTCTTTTGGAATTTTTGAATTTCAAACCACAAGAAAATCAACTTAAAGAAAACATATGTAATGGGAGATGAAATAGGCAGTGGGGAGGTGATTGGGGGAGACATTTCACAGACAAGGTGTAGTAGAAAGTGGAAGGGAACCCAGCAAAGCCCTCAGACTCCACAACCCCACGATGTGTTTCAGTCTCTCTCATATCCCACAAGCCCTTCATGTACCCCATGTCAGCTCCTCATTAAACAGCTCTCTGTTCCTCACAAACCTTGACACTGGTGATGTCCCAAAGGTGGACAGGAGTATGCAGGTCTTCAGGAAGGCAGACCCTCCAATGGTAAATGGTAGCATCTGGCTTTAACCAGTCTCTGAATGGGTTAACGCCCACACATGGATAAACACTTGGAGTTTGGAGCTAGAGTCTAGCCTTGGGCCACCGTGACCCCAAGTACAAAGGAAGTAGATGGAGCCAGGTCGCAAGCAGCCAGTTACTATGGAGATATTTGAGTCTTACACTAGTTTGCCCTCTGCCTGTCACTACTGAAGTCATTTAAGGTATTAACATGGGAGCTTTTATGACAAGGAAACTGTATCTTGGGCTAAGAATAAGTCACACATGTGGGAAAGGGAGCTTTTTGAGACAGGGTCTCACGAAGCCCAGGCTGGCCTCAGACTTGCTGAGGATAACTGAACTGATCTTCCTTCCTGCCTCCAGCTTCTAAGCACTGGAATTACAGGCCTGGCCAATTCAGATGGTTTAAACTGTGCCATTTTGTTTGTTTGTTTGTTTGTTTTTACAAAGCAGTGTCAAAGCAGTTCTGGACACACGGGAACCTGGTTCAATTGTTCCAATCTCTATTGTAGCGGTTCCCAACATTCCTAATGTTGTGACTCTTAATGCAATTCCTCATGTTGTGGCAATCACCAACCATAAAATTATTTTTTTGTGTGTTTGCTTCAGTTTTTTCAAGACAGGGTTTCTCTGTGTAACCTTAGTTGTCTCAGAACCCTTGTAGAATAAACTGGCCTCAAACTCACAGAGATCTGCCTGCCTCTGCCTCACAAGTACTAAGATTAAAGATGTGTACCACCATGCCCAACTCCATAAAATTATTGTTGCTACTTCATAACTGTAATTTTGCTACTGTTATGAATTGAAATGTCAACATTTTTGGAGACAGAGGTTTGCCAAAGGGGTTGAGACCCACAAGTTGGGAACCACCATTAATAAATTACATCATTTTAAGGATCAACTAACAGATATTACCCCGAAATATGATGTTACATAGAAGACTCAGGTGACTATATAGAGAAGTTACTCTGTGGTTCCTAGTTCCCTGCTCTTTAGAAGGCCTGAGTTCAGTTTCCAGCACCCACCTCAGGTGGCTCACAAACACCTGTAACTCCAGCTCCAGGGAATCTGACACCTTCTCCTGGCATCCACAGGCAATGCACTCACATATACACATAATTTAAAATAAAAATAAAATCTTTATGAATGATAATTTTCATAAAAAATAAATAAATAGAAAAGTCAGGATGGCAAGATGTTTCAGTGTGTAAGGGAGGGTGTTTGCTACCAAACCTGACCATCTGAGTTCACTCCCCACATGGTGGAAGTTGTTCTGTTACTTACAAACACCCCCCCCCACACACACACATTAAAACATAATACAAAATTTTAAAAAGAGGAGTCATTGCCGAAGCGTTATTTTAGAACATTACAAAAGTATGCACTTATAGGTCTGTAGTCCAAGCTACATCAATTAGGGCTAACAATTAATAGATGAACACTCTCCAGACCCTGTCTGGTGAGCTCTGAATTTTCTGAGAAAGGAAAAGATAAAAATAAATAAATAAATATTTGTTAAAACAAAACAAAAACCTCAAACCCAAATCTTATTTGGTGAATAGTTTTAAATTCTTCCACCAAGTAACAGCCTTTTATCAGAGCTGAGCAAGTCATGGTGAGCTGGTACAAACGCCTTTCCTTCCCACCCTCTGAGAACTGCCCACATGTTCATTACAAAAGCAGAAAGCAAAAAAGAGGAACAAAAGGAATGAGGGGCTTACCCCTGGACTGGGCTGGATAATTCTCCAACTAGATAAACAGAGGCCTCAGCAAAAGCCTGTTTAACAGAACTGAAAGGTAACGGACACATGGCATCTCTTTTTTAGTAGTGGTGAAATGTGCTCAAAAGCATGTCTGACTTTGGAATGTTCAGGATCTAAGGTTTGAGCATCAGTGGCTACTAGTTTTTGCTTTTGTTTTTTTACATTCTATCTGCTGATTTTGTAGGGGTTTGTACATGTACTACAGCATCCACACAGAGGTCAGGGGATAACTGTGGGAGCGGGTTCTCTCCTCTTATCACATGAGTTCTGGGGATCAGACTCAGGCTGCCAGTCTTAGTGGCCAGCACCTTTATCCACTGAGCCATTTCAAAGGCCCCAGTTACTAGTCCTCATTATGAATTAACTAAAGCTTCATGTCTGAGTTCCCAGTAGGACCATGAATAAAGGGCAATGGGAAATTTGGAGGAAAAACTAGTAAATTAACCTCTCTCTTCCATATGGTATATTTTACTGGAATGAGTAAGTGTAAGAGCAACGTGTTCTAAAAATCACCAAAACGGTATCTGATTCCCCAAATGTGGTTGTGTGCTTGCTCACCCAGGGGCTGCCTCATTGTGACTTAAGAGCTGTCAACTGAGAACACTGGAGTATCTGAGTGAAACCAAGGTGCTCCTAAATTTTAAATCAAACCTTCCAATAGCAAGAATCAATCTAGCCAGGTGGTGGTGGCCCTCATCTTCAATCCCAGCACTCAGGAGGGAGAGGCAGGCAGATCTCTGTGAGTTCGAGGCCAGCCTGTTCTACAGAACAAGTTCCAAGACAGCCAGGGCCACACAGAAAAAAACCTTGTCTCAAAAAAAAAAAGGAGGGAAAAGCAATTAATAAATAAAAATTCAGGAGAGAAATCCAGAAACATACTTCCCTAATAGTACATTCCATTTCCTACTGATAGAGGTCACTAAAAAAAAATATTACTAGGAGTCTAAATCAATGCATCATCATTCCTGGTGCCCTCCTTACATAACCCTATTCTAAAATAAACCGTAATCACATGAAGCATAGGTTAAGCATCTACTGCTTTTCTCAAAATTAATACACACACATTTGAATTTGTTCTATCCTACTTGCCCACATGCGATACAGCAAATGTGGGAAATGGAACTAGGGTACATAAACAATAGCTCCCCAAAATATAATTGCTTACATCTACGAAGCCAAGTACAAATATTTCACTAGTAAATTTTCCTACCATATTGACCTTTAATTATACCAAAGCATGAACCTTTAAGGGCACAACAAAGGCCAAATGGTTGTAGCCCATGTGTAATGATCCTTCCTATTTCTCCTCTAGAAATGTAAACACAAGGAAGCAACGAATTCCATGAATTCCTTTTCTCCTTGCCTGAAAGGGTCCTGCACTACAGCCCAGATCCTGCTGGTTTCGGCCACCACACAAGCATGAGGCCTCCAAAGACCAGGCTAGGCTATCTAGAAATCTGCACTGTGTCACTGCGTAAGGCAGCTTCCCAGTGCACACATCCTTAGTGAAGAAAGCCACCTAAGCACTCTGTCGGAGCTCAGCAAGGTGGTAAAATGACTGGAGTTGCTAATGAAATAACAAATAGCAAGGAATACCACCTTTAAAATTCATTTCGACAGTTTTCCTCTTCGTCATCTCACCTTCCTCCTCGCCACCCCCCCACCCCCACTACACTGCAGCTCACCCACAGCTTTGCCAAGTGAAAGGCTGCCAGCTCTGGATGACAGCGGGCCCAGAAGCCATTCAGAGCCTGCAACACAGATATTTTCACCTGAACACATCGGGCCACCCCACCCCCCCACTATACCATCCTCACCACTCACACACACCAAACCCCAAGCCCCAGGAAACCCAGCAGGCTCTTGAGCCAGGGTGGCACCCGTTGCCATCCAAAGAGGACTCGCCCCTGGGCTCCAGAATCCCCTCCCCACTCAGGCCACCAGCACGCCGCCGCCCCGCAGCCAGCCCCTAGTCGATGCCGCGGATGTGCTACCTTTGGACTGGCAATCAGCACAGAATTTGTTATCTTCCTCCAGCAGCAGGTTGGCCAGGACCGCCTGGTACCGATCCACGTCCTTCACCGACTTGCCCGTCATAGCCAGGGTGCCGGCGGGGGCAGAGGGCGACGCGCCCCCCGCGCCCCCAGGAGCCCCTGCCTCGGTCCGGGGCTGAGGCCTCGGGGCCCCCGCCTAGGCGCACCTCCCGAGTGGGACAAGCCGTGTCCTCCCGCCCCGCCCCGAGCCGTCCCGGGGTCAGGGTCTTCTGCCTCCCGCCCCGCAGCCCCTCGGCGCGGCGCCCCCTGGCGGGCCTCGAGCAAGGAGGGGACCCGCGGAGACTGCAGGACCCGGGATGCGGCCTAGGCGGAGTGAGCCCTCGGCCTCAGGCGTGTGGGGCGCACAAACGACCCCGGGGCTGAGGGTCTGCCACCGCACTTCCCGCCTCGGTTTCCCAGGCAGCTGCGGCCAGCTCTGCCGCCACCTCCACCGCCTACTTCCGGCAGCTCTTCCTCTCCTCCTCCGCCCAGCCCAACCCGCGCATGCGCCCCGCCCACCGCTCCGCACTGGGCTGTTCCCTCAGCTCCGCCTCCTAGGAGCCAATCCGGGAAGGGGAGGGGGCGGGGCTTAGGTGAGAGCGGCAGGAGGAAGGACACGCCCCCTTCATGTCCTTGGAAAAGAATGAATGAAGGCTGGTGGGAAAGGAAGGTAAGTGAAGAGAATAAAGTAAAGGTAACTACGAGCACTTACTGAGTTCTTACTGTGTGGTAGGCACTGCGCTGAGCACTTTATGTCAATTATCTCGGTATGCTCTTCACAGCAACCTTTATGAAATGTATAGTTGTTCTCTTTATATAACCCAAGTGTTATGGATATCACAGACGCTCCCAGCTTAGGCCTTCCTTCTAGAGACAAAATAACTCACCCTTTGACCCAAGTTAAAAAGACATTACACCCTCCCACATGATCACTTCTTTTTGTTGTTATTTTCCTTTCCTTTTTGGTTTTTCAAGACAAGTTTTCTCTGTGTAGCCCTGGCTGTCTTGGAGCTCACTCTGTAGACCAGGCTGGTCTCGAACTCGAAGATCTGCCTGCTTCTGCCTCCCACGTGCTGAAATTAAAGGCATGTGCCACCACTGCCCAGCTCTTATTGTCACTTCTAACTTGGAATACCTCCTGCCTACTGATATTCATTAGTCTTTGTCTTGTGACTACCACCCTCTTTGAGCAATGTTCTGCCATTTTGCTTTTCTTCTTAAAAAAAAAAAAAAAATAGTTGTGAACAGGTTCTCCCTATGTACCCCTGGATGGTCTGAACGCCATATTGTGGGCCAGAATAGCCTTGAACTCACAGAGTTTTGCCTACATTTACTTCCAAAGTGCTGTGTGTGTGTGTGTGTGTGTGTGTGTGTGTGTGTGATGTGATGTGTACAGGTTTCCAAGGAGTCCAGAAAAAGGGCATTGTATCTCCTGAAGCTGGAGTTATATGCTGTTATGAGCTTCCAGATTTGCTGACCGATTTGGACGTTAGAAACTGAACCAGGATCCTATGGGAAATTACTGGAGTCTCTCAACTGCTGAACCATCTCTCCAGCCACCTTCTTACTGAAGTCCTCACAAAGCAAAGAAGCAGTTTTGTGGAGAGACTTTCACTAAAGGTTGTTTGGGAGAAAGTCAGTTATAGGTGGGTATGGAATAAGCAACTACTTAAAATGGTTATTAAATATTATTTCCCAAAGCCATTCTTGCTACAGATAATGTATGATGGCTGTCTTGAACCAACTGTCATCTCACTTGGGTTCACATTCCTCCTCTTATTCTTTGAAGGAAAGGAAAAAATCATTCTTTTACTCAACAAATTCTTACAAGAAACAGATAGGAAACTTTTTGATTCTTCTGAACACTGGAGTAGTAGATCAGGGATGCTAGCAAGGCCAAGTGTGCAGCTCCCACTAAGACATCCCTCTTGTCCATCTCTACTTTCTTCAAAGAACAGGTTTCTCTCAAAATGTTTATATTTTTAATGGAAAATGCTTGTTACTTTATTAATCAGAATAGTTTATTACTCTATCCAAAATCTTTCCATTCTAGCTAAGCCTCAAAGAATTTACTTTCATAGGTGTACAGTTCATAAAGTATTTTCCTAAGACAGATCCATCAGACTAGATATCATCTTAGCCATCTTTTAAATATTTTATTACTTTATTTTATTAAGACAGGGTCTCACTATGTAGCCCTGGCTGACCTGAACTCACTATGTAGACTAGGTTAGCTTTGAACTTAAAGAGATCTGCCTGCCTCTGCCTATAAATGCTGGGATTTGAGGAGTTGCAACATTCTGGCCCAGAGATTTTAAATATTCAATGATGCATATGTGTACTTGTATGTGGATGTGTACACATAAGTGCAGGTGCCCTTGGAGGCCAGAAGTGGGTGTCCAAGTTTCTGGAGCTTGAGTTATAGGCGGCTTTGAGCCACCTGACACCTCTTGTTTGACAATCACACTGAACCAACCTCACTGGGATGACACGCACATGCCATGAAGCCTGAGATTCACAGTTCCCATACTATTTTTGTGGCTTTGGCAGATTGCTTAACTTCTCCATGCTGCAGTATTTCATCTATGAAGTAGAAATTATAGCAATGCTAAGAACCAGCTTTGCAGGATTGATGCAAAGCTTTACTGACCTAATACTTCTAACATATCTAGAACAACTCTTAGCACATAAGGAATGATAGGCAATTAATACCTGCTGCTGAATATGTCTGGCTTTTGGCATTATCAGTCTATGATAGTATTTATTTCCTGATCTGTTTGTGGTCAGACATAGTCAATGGGCCAAGCAGAAACATGTCATTTTGGGGGGTTTTTTGTTTGTTTGTTTGGTTGGTTGGTTTTTTGAGACAGGGTTTCTCTGTATTGCTTTGGAGGCTGTCCTGGAACTAGCTCTTGTAGACCAGGCTGGTCTCAAATGCACAGAGATCCACCTGCCTCTGCCTCCCAAGTGCTGGGATTAAAATTGTGTACCACCACTGCCCGGCTCAGAAATACGTCATTTTTATGCCTGAAGCCTTTATTTGCTGCTTTGGCTGAGACACACTATCCACAAAGGTCAGAACAGTTGTGACTATAGAAAACAGAGCCAGTTTCTGATCTCTGTAAGGGCAACCTTTGAGGTTCCAGACTGGGCTGCATAATGATTGCTTGAATTTGTTTCAAATAGGCAAGAGCTCTCTGCTAGTCCACAAAAGATAGGAGGTGATGAGTAACAGAAAAGCCTTCTTTGTGTTAAGTTATGAGTTGTTTTCTCACCAAATTGTAACTTAACTAATCCTACATAAAAGGGTTAGTCAAAGCCAGTTATTGTGCCTGTGATCCCAGCACTTGGTAGGTGGAAGCAAGCAGATCAGGAGTTTAAGGCTAGCCTCAGCTACATAGTGTATATTAGGATCTCCTGGGAGATCCTGTTTCAGAGAGAGAGAGAATCATTAATACTCAGGTATATTTATTCATTCATTCCCTTTGTGTTTGTTTTTGTAGCAGAGTACCTTGCACCATGCCTGGCTCAGAAGTCAGTTTTCTCTTAAGTGGCTATGTTAGAGTAAACACTGCAGCAGTAAAATGCTCAGAGCGCGACTCCAGAGGCACTGTGGGTGAACGTTTTTGGACTATTACCACAGGGAGCTTTCCATTCCTGCACCTTCTAGCTAAGAAAGCAAACCTCTTGAGTCGTATATTGAACTAAAATGGTTTCCAACCCACTGGTTAGTCAGACTACCACTTTAGGGTAATACTAATTAAATGGCTTTGTCATTAAGCAAACTGGACTAATTTTCTGCTTTCCTGTCATCTCCGTGTTAGATGTCACAGTAAGTGGATTCTGGATCTCCAATGAACTCATGGCCCATTCAGCCAACTGCAGCCACTTTTCTTTGGATGTAGAGAATTTGCCATGACTTAGCAGAAGACTGCTCTGCCAGCCTTGAAAATGTGGCTGTACATAAACCAGCTGTGAGCCCTGCTTTCTGGCCCTTCTTTCTGTCTAGAATTCCCATCTGTCCACTTCCACAGCCTGACTCTGAGAAGTGCCTTTGCTGAAGGTGCCTGACAGGACAGGGTCAGTGCTCTTCTTAGTGGCGCTGTGTCCTGATGTTCACACTGCTTGGGATTCCAGCAGTCATTGGTCCCTTCCAGACAGAGAAAGGTGCCCCATTATCTGTTTACACATTGTATTCTAGACTCCAAACTTTCCTCCCTGCTTGTGGACAGTCTCATGAAGACTTTCTTGTGAGCCTATTGGCTGTCTTCCTCCAAAATTGAAGCCCGGGCTCAATGCCAGGACCAGGGAACCTAATGGGAATGGACTTTGTGCTAGGCCAATCTGTCATTCTCCTTACAATAAATTGAGTCCCCCATCTATCAAGCGCCTTTCTCTGCCCTAATTTCACTAAAACCCTCCACAATTATTTAATGACATGGGTGCTGGGAGAGGAGGCTGGACCAGCTGTGTGTAACTATGGCACAGCAGCTCACTGCTGTCACCGGGCCATGCTGATCTTGCTTGCATTATCTCCAGCTACATGATAGTACGGACAGCATCTGAGAGCACTCTCATTTCCCTCTGAACTGTATCAATAGCTCCTGCATTGTCAGGGCCTTACAAAGGACTGGGTAAGCACACCTGGCCTGCTGGGAGGGACACTGAAGGAAAGGAAATCACTCCACACCGCAGTTTATCCGCTGTAAAAAGCAAAACTGGTGGGGGGGGGGGGAGGAGGTAAGGCCAGGAGTTTCCAGAAAGGAAAAACAAGTCACATGTAGAAGGTCCAGAAAGGAGAATAGCACAAAATTCTCAACAACAGCTGTGGAAACCAGGAGACATGGAACAGTGCCTCCAAAATTCTGAGAGAAAGAGTTGCCAACCCAGAATTCCAAGCTAGCTACCCAATCTAGAAGCAGTGTGGAAGAGGGCAGTTTTTTGTTTTGTTTTGTTTGTTTGTTTGTTTGCTATACTTGCTTTCAAAGTTGTACCTCCCCCTGTGGCTGTGTTCTAACACCTCCCCTACACACACACACACACACACACACACACACACACACACACACACACACACTGTCTCTGCCATCATCGCTCCCTGGGCCCCAGAGTCTACAATGGAGAGCATCAGCCAGGTCCCTTGCAGGCAGGTTCCTGGTTGTGCTCAGCCATTAGCCAACAGGAGGAGCAGGCAGCAGACCAGAATGATGCTGAGTTATTTATTTCTCTGCTTTCTTCCTGCTGCCAGAAGCACTTCCTTCCTGTACTGGCCGCCAGCATTCCTGTGAGGAGTGCTTCTCCCACAACTATAGCTCTTACCATGATCTTCCAGAACCCCGCCCCCCCCCCCCCCCCCCCCCCCGTTGCTCCAGAGTCTGAGGGTAACAGCTTTTTGGTGAGGCTGCCCTCAAGATTTTGAGGACTTTCCTTAACTGCCACTTTCAGACTGGCCACGAGCTCCTGCTCAGATCCTTGCCAAGCCACCTCCTAGGCATACAACTATCCAAAAAAGACAGAACAGTCAATACAGAGAGATAAACCAACTGTGGAAAACAGAGATACAGGCTCTTCTCAGTGATATGAAGGTCAAGCCCAGGGTGAGGGACCTGTGGCAGAATGGACCAGCAGAAAAGAAGCTTTGGCATAGACAATGCCAAGACTGGGAAACTGACAGACTAGCTAATACGTTGGAATTTATTAAGAGGTGGTGGTGGCACACACCTTTAATACCAGCACTCAGGAAGCAGAGGCAGGCGGATCTCTGAGTTTGAGGCCAGCCTGGTCTACAGAGCTATTTCCAGGACAGCCAGGGCTACACAGAGAAACCCTGTCTCAGAAACAAAGAAAGGAAGGAAGGAAGGAAGGGAAAGGGGGGAGGGAGGAAGGAAGGAAAAGGAAGAAAGGAAGGAAGAGAGAAAGAAATAAACTCTTGGCCAGGTCAGTGTTGATAGTAATTCCAGCCCTCTAGGGGTACAGGCAGGGAGAGTCCAAGGTTTGTGCTGCACAGAAGCATAGTGAATTTGAGGCCAGCCTGGGCTACATAGCAAGACCCTTGGTGAAACTGGGGAAGGAGAAAGAAAAAAGAAACACCCTCCCCACCCAAGGATTAAGAGATGAATTAATCAGGGGCTGGAGAGATGGCTCAGCAGTTAAGAGCACTGACTGCTCTTCCAGAGGACATGGGCTCAATTCCCAGTACCCACATGGCAGCTCACAACTGTTTATAACTCCAAGATCTGACACCCTCACACAGGCATACATGCAGGCAAAACACCAATGCACATAAAATAAAGATAACTCAACTATTAAAAAAGAGATGAATTAATCATAGAAATTAAACACTTCAGCACAGAGTGATCATTTGGCTCCAGAGAAAACAAAGGCTTAAACATCATAGAAAATCTATCCAGTGATTCCAATGGTCAACATGATATTATAGACATTATCATCACTCAACTATATCAGGAAATCATTGGAGAGGAAGTCTAGGGATAGAATAAAGAAATTTTTGTCATCTTGTAGGGCAGAAAGGGATAAACAAAGATGGAGAGTAAATAAGAGTAATTCAGCAAACTGTTTATTCAAATTCCTCAATTACAAAAGAAAGCTCTATAAGAGTCAAAAACAGTTACTTCAAAGGAGTGAGCATCTAGTGGGCAGGGATGCGATTGGGCAGTACTGGCTGATATTATAAACCCTGTACATAGAATCTTGGGGTTTAAATTTATTTCTTAAAATATTTTATGTGTGGGAGTGTTTTGCCTGCACATATGTATGTCTGTCATATGTGTCCTGACACATATGACAGTAGATCCCTTGGAACTCCAGTTACAGATGGTTGTGAGCTGCCATGTGAGTACTAGGAATTAAACCACAGTATTCTGGGAGGGCAGCCAGTGCTCAATTCCTCAGCTATCATTCCAGTTCCATTGAATTGTTTTTAAAACAATTTTTTTTTTTACAAAGTCAAAGGACAGTTTGAGAAAGTAAGCTCTTTCCTTCCCTGCTGCGTGGATCCCAGGGACTGAGCTCAGTGCTCAGGCTGGAGGTGGGCACTTTTACCCACTGAACCATCTCACCCATCCTTTTCAGTTTCTTACTTCTTTTTGTGTTTGGGTTTTGTTTGCTTGTTTTGAAATAAGGTCTCAAGTAGCCCAGGGTGGCCTTGAATTTACTATTTATGAATATGACTTTGGACATCCTGATCCTTCTGTCTCCACTTGCAAATGCTGGGATTATGGATGTGAGCCACCAAGCAGGCTTATTGTGCAGTGCTGGGCTTTGAACCCATTGCTTTGTGCACTCTAGGCAAACTCCCTACCAATTAAGCTACAATCCTAGCTCCAAGTTCAAAAACCTTTTAAGTGGAAATGAAAAGAAATCAAACTGGGCTTGAACAAACAGTGGTTAATTCTCACTGAGTGAGAAATTCAGAACCAGGGCAGTTGTTTAACTGACTCAGCTCCCTGAAAAGGAGCACCAGGGTACTATCATCCTGCTCTGCCTTGCTTATGTTCAGTGATCCTCAAATGATTCCCAGATGAGCAGCATCATCATCACATGGAAACTTGTTAGTAATGGAAGTCCTCTCTCCAGATCTATCAAGCAGACCCTGGGCTATATGAATCTCAAAGAGAGGGAGAGAGAAAGGGAGATGATAGATAAAAGGATAGATAGATAGATAGATAGATAGATAGATAGATAGATAGATAGTATGAAGAAGAAGAATGGAGGATGGATGCATGCATGCATGGATGCATGGATGGATGATAGATATACACAGAAGAGGAGGGGGAAGAAGAAGAAAGAGAAGAAGAAGGAGGAGGAGAAGCAGCAGCAGCAGCAGCTCAACAGCCAAATGGCTCAGCAGGTAGAATATTTGCCACTAAATGTGGTGACCAAAGTTCAATCCCCAAGACCCACATGCTGGAGGGAGAGAATTGATGCCTGAAAGTTGTCCTCTGACTTCCACGTGCACATTGTGGTACCCATATAACCCACCACCACACACACTTTATATACATACAGGATAATAATAATAATAAAGTTTAAAGGAAGGTTCTTCACCTGACTAATTCTGTTCACTAATGATGATGTTTGGGCTGTTTCCCATTAATTCTTGAGCTCAACCCTTTCTTTAGGTGCTGTGTTCCTGAAATATTCAGCTGAGTGGCCCCAGTAGACCTGAAAAGAATGTCCTTGGTCCTGAAATTAAGGTGGGAACCTCCCATGACTCGTTGGTCGGGGCTCAACTTGCCCAAACATATTTCACAACTGGTTTCTGAGCAGGAAGTGGCCCAGATTTGCAAATCACCATGCATACAAGCTGCACAGTCCTGCTCTCCCAGGAAACAGATGTGTCACCCATCAGCACCACCACCACCACCACCCCCTTTTTTTTTTTTTGTTCTCAAAGATCAAGAGAGTACAACTTCCTGGGCCTTTCCTGCCCTGGCCATAGGCTTACACCATGCCATCATGGGGTAGGAACCTCAGATTAACCTCTGCAACCTTTGCTGATCTCAAAAAAGGTATGATGGTCAGATTTCAATCTGTGGCTCCAGTGTTGACTTATTGGCTGTTTGGTGATCCTGTTACCCCTACTGAGAGCCTTCACTAGGAAACAGGTGGCTTCCTCTTATTTATTTATTTTATGATACATATTATCTCTGCTTTATGATACATATTAGCTCTGCTTTATCAGAGCTGATCATGGTAGTGTGAGCTTGTAGTCTCAGATATGTAGAAGGCTGAGGGAGGAGGATTGCTTGAGACCAGGAGTTGGAAACCAGCCTGGGCAACATAGCAAGCCCACAATTCAAAAACCAAACCAACAAGCCTGGGAACCTGATGGCTGGGGAATTATCAGCCTGTTCAGACTGCAACTGATTTTAAAACAAAAGCCTTCATCATTAGGAATGTGTATTTTAGAGAAAAAGCTGAGGCTGTAGATCAGGGATCAGTTGCTAATACGATCAAAATGTCAAAGCATTCCCGAGAGAAAATGCTTTTAAGATTAAGTGTGTGGCACACATATCCCCTCAGTTACCTCATTGGAAGCCAAAAGTAAAAATGGTTGTGGACCGTTGACCCGTGTGTTGGCTTGAGCCTGCTTTCAGTACCCAATGCTTTTACTCTCATTTCTAATGAATCTGTACTTTCCCTTGAAAACAGACAGGCTATCTAGGTTAACAACAATGGCACATGCCTGTGGTCTCAGCACTCAAGAGGCTGAGGCAGGAGGATCACAAGTTCAAGGATTCCCAGGACTACATAACCTTGAGCTACACAGGGAGACTCAAAATCCAAAAGGAAGAGGCGACGAGGGGAGGGGAGGGGAGGGGAGGGGAAGAAAACAAGGCCATCATCTAGGGAAGAGCCATAAAGAAATCTGATGGAGGGAATGACCATGACATACACAAGGGACCCACAAGGTTACTGAGGATTTCATACCAGAAAAAAATACTGGAATATGGACTGAAGGGGAGAGAGTACCAAATGACAGGGAATGCACTCCTGCAAATCCCACACACAGGCAACTACACAGCTGCACGTGTGTGCTCCTTTCATGCTGTCTGGGCTGGGGCGGGGGTGGAGGCCCATGAACCACAGGGCATTGGCCATCCCTAGGTCCTAAGCCTTGTTTTGAAACTGTTTGGGGCTGTTTCTTCCACTTCCTCCTTCTGCGTGGGACCATCTATCCCCGTTCTCCCTTGTCCATCCCAAAGCTGTGTTTCTAGCTCCATGCATCCACAGAGAGTAAAGTATAGTTGGTGTGTCTCATCCAACACATAACACAGGTCAGTTCGATGATGAGATTTGATGTTCTTGTCCTGAAGAGACTTAGGATAGACTGGGTTTTAGTGGACTGAGGGTAGGCTCCAGGAATAATTACGCACCAGAGAGAGGCTGGCAGTAGGCAGAACAATGGCCCTCCAAGCATGCTTATGTCCTTAGTCCCTCAGAACTTGTGAATCAGACATATTAAATTAAAAACATAGAAACTCTATAAGAGGAGATAAAGTTAAGGTCAGCACAGGAAATGATAGAGTAACTGATGGGCCTTATCTATGTTCCTGCCTGGGTCCTTCCATGTGGAAGAGAGAGGCAGAGGGGGGTTTCACTATAGCTGGACCAGTGAGATGATTTGGAAGGTAAAAGTGCTTATAGCCAAGCCTCATGGCCTGAATTTTGTCCCCTGAACCCACATGGTGGAAGGAGAGAAGAAATCCCTAAAAGTTGTCCCTGACACAGGAGCTGTGGTGCATGCGAGCTCGCACACATGTATGCATACTCTAATAATTAAAAAAAAACATTTTTGAGAAAGAGTTTCTCTGTATAGCCCTGTAAAAACAAATTTTTATTTTATTTTATTTTATTTATTTGGTTTTTCAGGACAGAGTTCCTGGCTGTCCTGGAACTCACTCTGTAGACCAGGCTGGCCTCGAACTCAGAGGTCTGCCTGCCTCTGTCTCCCAAATGCTGAGATTAAATATGTGTGCCACATATTTAATGTCAGAGAGATGTAATTTTGCAGACTTTGAAGATGGGCACCTTGAATGAATGCAAGAAGCTTCTAGAAACTAGAAAGGATGGAAAATGGACTTATCCCTAGAGTCTTGAGAAAGAATCAGAAGCTGCAAACAGAGATACAATGGACATCCAAGAGTCTGGCTAAGCAGCACACAGCTGGTATGTGGCCCAGTTAGTACAGAGCTTGCCCAGCACTCACAAAGCCCTGGGTCCCTTCCCCAACAGCACTTAAAACCAGGTGTGCTGATTCCAGCTCATGGGAGGAAGCAGAAGGACCAGGTGACCAAGGACAGTAATGTAGTAGGGATGGAGAGAACTGAACGGATTAGGAAAATGTGTGTGAGAGGTGTAGACACTGGGTGTGGGGAAGGAGGGATGGAAGAGTTGAGGCTGCTAACCATTTTTACCTTAACTAATAGGGCAAAGGGTGAAGCCACCTGTGGACTATTATTTTAACTAGGCAAAGTGTGTTACATTTGTATAGGCTGCAGAATATTACTTAAACTGTCTAAAGGTGTATTGCGGTAAATAAGGATCAGGATAAACAAATAAGCCGAATAGATGTTTATTCAGGGAGAAATAACTTACAACCTAGACAGATGAACACCAGGAAATTCAACCCGATCCTCTCCTGTCCGAGTCACGCCAGAAAGAGAGCGCCTTCCTGGCCCCCTCCGACCTCCTTCCTCAGGTCACCTCCGCCCATAGCTCCACCCCCCAATGGGCGTGGTCAGTGCTACAGAAGGACTACCTCACTACAATTCCCCTTTTAGTCTAAAGAAAAGATTTAGGCTTAATACAAAACTATATACAAAACAGTGAATAACAAGTGTGCTCTAAGAAAAGGAAAATCGAGAACAAAATGACCTACATATCTAGTCCTAGGGTGAGGGCATAATGGAGTTTACAATAGAGTTGTCCTAAGCTGGAAAACGTAAGTCTAGTACCTAATATATCTAACTAGGAAGAGAGAATAATAGTTGTGATAGTTTAATCTTCAACCTCATCAAGACCTGAGAAGGAAAATAACAATACTAGAGTAGACAGGAAATGCGGATGGACAACTTCCAAAACGGTGCAGCAAGGACAGAAACAGCAAGCCACCTGAACAGTCACCCTAGGTCTCACAGCGATGTTGGTACACCCAGATTTGGCTAAGGCCAAGAGAACTTGACAGACCACAACAACAGCAGGGAAATAGAATGGCTGTCTTACCCTGACTTGGCAAGGTCAAGCAGTCTTCTATATTTGTCTCCTGCAAGCACATAGGACTGCATGTCCAAATCAGTGGTCAAGGTGGGGGCAATTCTATGCCCAACAGGCCATTAGCTGAGGCGAGATTGAACTCCAGCAGGAGCAACAACAGTGTCCAACATATTTTCGGGAAAATGCACGGTGCTGTCAGGAGCAACAGTGTCTCATGTCAATGGAGTACTAATATTAAAACATTTAAATGCCATGTTCTGCATGTCTATGAAGGATTGAAGATTAAGCATCTATATCTGACTAATCTCATAGGTACAGGAAATGTGAGTGAAGATAATCTGTAATACTCGGGAACTTAGCTAAAAAGACTGATTAAAACTTTCCTGAGTAAAGCAGGAACAAATACTTAAACAATATAACTATTTACATGTACCTACATGTAAATCCCTAAAATAGAGGTAGAGTATAAGTGCCAAGACAAGAGGTAGAACTATAAAGGGCAGCAAGATAAATATCCCAAATTGTATCAATATACAAAATGTCTTGAATACAGGAAAAGTATACATACATAGAATATGGTAAAAAATAATGTGCGTAAATATTATAAGTGGAAACATTTAACACAATATAACAAAATATAAACTTAATTTTACATAGCTTACCACATAGGAATACATAACAATGTAAGCTGTAAAATACTATCTCATTCATACTCAAATTCTCAAGGAAATAGGCTAATCTACTTATATCCCCTCTAAACCATACCTTTACCCACCATTCCCTATTCCTGTCTAAAAGATAAACCCGAGTGTAAGCATCACCCAATCCCAAATAACTAAAACCAACCCAAAGACGATGACTATTATCCCAAAATTCCAAGGGTAGGGAAAGGGGGCGTAGTCATATAAAGATTACTTCCTGCTGAAATGGGACGATGACTGCTCCAATGGATCCTGTAGGAAGAAAATTTTTAGCAACCAAATTTCTCAATAGAACTGGCTGTGACATATGTAGTTAGGCACTGTGTGGCAGAAAATTCTTGACTATAGTTCTATTTGAAACTGGCCAGGGTGTAATAAAAAGGTGCACCATTACAGCTAGCTAGTCATGAGTTGTCTCGAGCAAAACAGTCTCAAACCGGTTTTAGGGTGATGTTTGTAGTTCCGATGCATCAGGTTGAGTCAAGTGGAAATGATGATGTGGGGCCCCATCTTCTTTCCGGAAAGTTCAAAGACTGCTGTTAAGAATCGTTATTATTCCTTGTGGAAAAGTTACACATCAATATTAAAGTAAAATTTTCAAGTTTTAAGGTATGCATTAGGGAAAGACAACAATAAGCATTAAAAGTATGTGAGAAAATTAGGATTTCAGAGAGAAAATTGCATAAGATATGAGTCCCCAGATTTTGTTTCTTCTGCCTTACACCAATTGGCTTCTTGATTTAAGGCAGAAACCATGAATTTAATCTTAACAACATGCTTGAATTTAGAGAAGGAAAGCCAAATCCAACTCCAAAGCCAGCATTGGTTTACAAAATTTGGGACTTCAGGAATACTAGATAATAGAGAGAAATAGATTTCTATATAGAAATAGTTTACTACAATTAAATATTTTTTTTTTTTTTTTTTTTTTTTTTTTTTACCATATATCAGATTCTGCTTCCTTAAGTGATTGTTTCTGAAGAGCTGTCTTCTCTTCTGTAGGCACCTACATGTTCAGTGTCTTTTGGCTGTTTGATGATAGGTTTTCTCTGTTTTCCTGTAAAAACAAGAACAGAACACTTCCCCTACCTTTGAGAGGCCTCCGCACACCTCATAGGACCTAGTTTGTTGGATGACTTGTCATTTCTCTTCATTAAGATGCTTCTCTTGTTCAACTCGGATCTTGATTAACTTAGATGGTATCCATAGTTTTTCTTCTCCTGTAGATACAAATGCAAAACCCCTACCCCAACGTAACACATATCCTGATTTCCATTCTGAGGTCAGTACATCCTTGAAATACACTGGCTGATTTAGTTCAGAAGTTTTTTCTATCGTCCAATGTCTTTCTGCAGCTGTTTTTCCTTTTTCATCAGCATTAAGAAAGTTTAATGTTAATAAAGCATTATGTAATCTGTGTTTGGGTGTTTTGGTTCCTCCTGCCTGTTTATGGAGCATTTCTTTTAAAGTACGATTGGATCTCTCAACCACTGCTTGTCCTGTAGGATTGTGTGGTATACCAGTTATGTGCTTTATCTTGTAATACTCAAAAAACTCTTTCAATTTGCTGGAGACATATGCTGGAGCATTGTCAGTTTTTATTTGTGCAGGTATGCCCATAATGGCCATTACCTCTAAAAGGTGCGTTATAACAGAATCAGCCTTTTCAGAGCTCAGAGCAGTAGCCCACTGAAACCCTGAAAATGTATCTATAGTGTGATGTACATATTTTAATTTTCCAAATTCTGCAAAATGAAACACATCCATTTGCCATATTTCATTCCTATTTATACCTTTAGGGTTACTGCCTGGTGGTAAAGGAGTTTGGTTATAGAATGAGCAAGTAGGACATTTCCTTACTATTTCCTTGGCTTGTTCCCAAGTGATAGAAAAATCCTTTTTTAAACCTTTACTGTTCACGTGGTGTTTCTTATGAAACTCTGAGGCTTCTAGCACACTTCCTATCAATAAACGATCAATTTCATCATTGCCTTGTGCTAGAGGACCTGGCAGACCCGTATGGGATCTGATGTGTGTTATATATATAGGATGAGTCCTCTTTCTGATAGTATCTTGTAACTGTATAAACAATGAAGTTAATTCTGTATTGTCAGGAATAAATTCTGCAGTCTCAATGTGTAAAACGACTCTCTCTGCGTATTGAGAGTCAGTAACTATGTTGAGGGGTTCTTTAAAATCCATAAGTACCATGAGAATGGCATACAATTCTGCCTTTTGTACAGAATTGTAAGGGCTTTGAACCACTTTGCTAATATTTCCTGATTTATATCCTGCCTTACCTGATTTATTTGCATCAGTGTAGAATGTATGAACTCCAGAAATAGGTGTTTTTCTTACAATGCGTGGAAGAATCCAAATCGTTTTCTTTATGAATTTGATTCTCTCAGTTTTGGGATAGTTGTTGCTAATTGTTCCCAAAAAGTTACTGCAAGCTCTCTGCCAATATTCGTTATCTTTCCATAAGGAAGAAATTTCCTCATTAGTTAAAGGTACTATAATTTCTGCTGGGTCCCTTCCTATTAGCTGACGAAGTCTTAATTTACCTTTTATAATCAAGTCAGAGATCTTTTCTATATATGTTTTCAGTTTTTTATTCTGTTTATGTGGTAGGAATATCCATTCTAATATGATATCTTCTCTCTGCATCAAAATCCCTGAAGGATATTCTCTAGATGGTAATATAACCAGAATACAGTCTAGGTTTGGATCCACACGGTCCACATGTGCTTCTAGTATCCTCTTTTCTACCCATTCTAATTCCTTCTCAGCTTCAGCTGATAGTATTCGTGGACTATTCAAGTCCTTATCTCCTTTTAGGGCCATTTTCAAGTTTTTCAAATCATGCCCTTCTACTCCAATTATGGTTTGCAATTGAGAAATCTCTCCTAGTAATTTTTGAAGATCATTAAGAGTCTGGTAGCGATCTCTTCTGATCTGTACTTTTTGTGGTCTAATTTTCTGTAGACCTATTTTATATCCTAAGTAGTTGATAGACTCTCCTTTTTGTATTTTTTCAGGTGCAATTTGTAATCCCCAGCGAGGTAAAACTTCCTTTACTTTCTCAAACATTTTTTTCTAATATTTCTCCTTTAGAGTCAGCTAACAATATATCATCCATGTAATGATAGATTATGGATTGTGGAAACTGTTTACGAATTATTTCTAACGGTTTTTGTACGAAATATTGGCACAGGGTGGGGCTATTTAGCATTCCCTGTGGCAAAACCTTCCATTGATATCTCTTCACCGGTTGAGAATTGTTATAATTAGGTACCGTGAAGGCAAATTTCTCTTTGTCTTGTTCTTGTAAAGGTATAGTGAAGAAGCAATCCTTTAAATCAATAACTATAATAGGCCATTCTTTGGGTATCAAAGAAGGCAAGGGCATTCCAGGCTGTAGAGAGCCCATTGGCTGGATAACTTTATTGATGGCTCTCAGGTCTGTAAGCATTCTCCATTTACCAGATTTCTTTTTGATCACAAATACAGGAGAATTCCAAGGGCTGGTTGATTCCTCAATATGTCCAGCATTTAGCTGTTCCTGAACCAGGCTTTCTAAAGCTTCTAACTTCTCAGAGGTCATAGGCCATTGTCCTACCCAGACAGGTTCCTCTGTTAGCCATTTTAAAGGTAGGGCTTTTGGTTCCTCTGTTTGTTCAGCATTTGTATTTTGTTTTTGTACTGCCTGGATATTTGGTCTCTGTCTTGTATAGTACTTAACAGTATTCTTTCCACAATCATGAGGTCGTCTATGGTTCCTATCTAATACAGGAGGAATGTTAATCTGTGTATTCCATTGCTGTAATAGATCACGACCCCATAAATTTATCACTACATCAGCCACATATGGTCTCAACCTCCCTCTCTGTCCTTCTGGTCCTATACAGTCAATCCATCTCGTGCTTTGTTTTACCTGAGCCAGGGTTCCAATCCCTAAGAATTGAACATTTACCTCATGCAGGGGCCATCTTTGAGGCCAAGATTTATTAGATATGATAGTTACATCAGCTCCTGTGTCCACCAGACCCTCAAACAGTCTATTATTCATCTTAACTATCAATCTAGGCCTATGACTATTTATAGCAGTTTGCCAAAATATACGTTTTTCATTTCCTTCTGTCATGTTTGATTCAACTTCCGTCACTAGTTCGTCATCCAGAGCAGTATGAGTTTTTATAATAGGCACAGAATTTTCTAATTGTCCTGTGGGAGATTGTCTTCCACTGTGACTGGGAATGTTCGAACCACCTGTGACGTGGGGGCCTTCGAGAGGCCCCCAAGGAGTTTCCCGATGGTAAAGGGTTTCCTTGCTTGTCTCTGGTCGATCTACACTCATTTGTCCAGTGTCTGCCTTTGCCACACCTTCTACATAACCCAGGAGGCTGAGGCCTTCTGTTTGATTCATTCCTGGGGGTGTTACTTCTAGGGAAGCTTTGCCTACAATTTCTTTTTAGATGTCCTATCTTACCACAGTTATAACATCTGACATTATGATATCTTTTCAAACCTTTGGGGATGGCTTCTCCTACCCAAGCTTCTAAGTCACCATAGTAAGGAACTCTGTTATCTTGATATCTTCTCTGACCTTTAGATATGGCTTCTCCTATCCATGCTTCAGTCTTATTGTCATTATACTCAATGTTGCCTGTATATAGGACCCATTCATCCAAGGGTGCTGATCGCATTTTTAAAGGCCAAAGCACCTGTTTGCATTGAGGATTCGCATTCGTATAAGCTAAAGATTCTATGAGTATTCGCCTAGCATCTATGTCTGCTATCTCTAATTGTACTGCCCTAGATAATCTTTCTAAAAAGATACTAAAACGTTCTCTAGGTCCTTGCTTTATCTTGGTATAGGGTTCTATCCTCTCTCCTAATTCATGAACCTTATCCCAAGCATTCAAAGCTGCTGTACTGCATAGAGACAAGATGTGTTCATCATAGGCAGCTTGGGTTTCTGGGTCAGCATAGAGACCCTCACCAAGAATTTTATCTTGGGGAGCTTTATACCCTTTCTTTAAGCCCTGAAGTTCAAGAGCTTTTGCTTCCTCTCTCCATAAAGCCCTCCATTCTATTTGAGAGGCGCTTTCAAGGACAGCTGATATTAATTGATCCCAATCCTTAGGGGTTACCTTGTTATTCCATGCCCATGATTCTACTAATTGCTTCACATAAGGTGAATGCATGCCATAAGAGACTACTGCTTCCTTTATACCTTTTAAATCTTTCATACGTATTGGTTCCCACTGATATGCAACGACACCTTTTGGATGTTTCTTCGTTGCTGGCTTTTCATGAATAGATACAGGGAAAGCTCCCCTGACCCTAAATGGTGTGGAAAATTTTAAATCTTTTTCATGCCCTATTACCTGTAGTTCTTCTTCTGATGTATCAGACTGAAGGTCTTCTAAAGCCTGAAATCTATTCACCATTGTTTCTTTGAGTGTCTGAACTTCTTGAATCAAATAACTTTCTAGAGACTTCATTGTATCAGTCAGTTTCTTACTTTCTCCAACTACAAATGATTCCATGTTTTTAATCTTATCATCCTTAGATATTATCTGAATGGCGTGTAAACTGCCTTCCAGAAACAATGTTCTATCTGCTAGCTTGCCATTATCCTCAGACATGGAAGAGATTCTGTCATCTAGTCTTTCTATCTGATGTTCCAGTTTTTTAAACTTATTAGTAGCTTCCTCCGACCAGGAGTGGGCTGTTTCTGCTAGTTTGTTAATGCATTGCATTGTTTCTGTTCTGGTTATTGAAGTATCTGACATTAAACAAATTATACCTTTCAGCTCGCCAACGCCATCTTCAATATTCTGAATCTTTCTTTCTATATTTTCTATGCTTTGAATTCTATCATTTTCAATGTTTCGAATCTTTGTCTCTATGTTTTGAATTCCATCATTTTCAATGTTTTGAATCCTTGTCTCTATGCTTTGAATTCTATCATTTTCAATGTTTCGAATCTTTGTCTCTATGTTTTGAATTCCATCATTTTCAATGTTTTGAATCCTTGTCTCTATGCTTTGAATTCTATCATTTTCAATGTTTCGAATCTTTGTCTCTATGTTTTGAATTCTATCATTTTCAATGTTTCGAATCTTTGTTACTAAGTCTCCCATGGTTTGTACAAGTTCCTTATTGTTTGCTGTAATCTCAAACCATTTCTTTAAGAATATCATGTTAATGATGAAACCCATTGCTATTACAAAATAAAAGTATATATTGGTCCAGTCATAAGTTTCTTCTGCTAAAATCCCTTCTACATATGAAGTAAAATAATTCCTAAAGTTCTGCATAGTAAAATTATCTGCCATAGTTATAGAACAATTTATCTCAGATTTTATATCAGCTTAAATTGCAAAGGATGTTACAATTACCTTAGGTGTAATTCTGCTGTCCTGGAACTTTGATGCTTTTAGTTGTATATCTCAGCTTGTGGTAGCTACGCCTGGAGGTGTGTCATCAAATAGCGCCTAGCCGCCCAGGCTCGTCTGATCCCGGTTCCTGTAAAAAGTTCTTAACAAACTATGGCAAGCAGAATTTTGTTAAAAGGGGACTTTTGGAGTTACTTGTAACACAAGACGAAACGCGTGCAAGCCGGGCGGGTGCCGCCGGGCGGGTGCCGCCGGGCGGGTGCCGCCGGCGGGGCCGCCGGGCGGGTGCCGCCGGGCGGGTGCCGCCGGGCGGGTGCCGCCGGGCGGGTGCCGCCGAGAGGCTCTGCGCGAATGCAAAGTCCCGTGCGGAAATGGGCAAAAAATGTTAAGCGGTAAGTGCCTTCTCAGGTCTGCTTTAGCGGCAAAGATCTCCTTTGCAGTAAGGAAGAGGCAAATGTCCCAAAGCTGTGGTGAGTCCACCTGGTTAAACCCTGCCTGTTGGGGAAGGTGGGGGAGGGGGGTGGCTTCTGCCGCCTGGGGGGCAAAACCCAGGTAAATCCCGCTTCTGACACCAGATATTGCGGTAAATAAGGATCAGGATAAACAAATAAGCCGAATAGATGTTTATTCAGGGAGAAATAACTTACAACCTAGACAGATGAACGCCAGGAAATTCAACCCGATCCTCTCCTGTCCGAGTCACGCCAGAAAGAGAGCGCCTTCCTGGCCCCCTCCGACCTCCTTCCTCAAAGGTGTGTTACTTTTGTTTACGATGCATTTGTTTAACAATGTAAGGATGTGTTTAATTATGAAAGATGTGTTGCATCTGTTTCTTCTTGCCTGCCTAATTTGCCTAATTGGTCTAATAAAGATCTGAATTGTCAATAGCCGGACAGAGAAAGGATAGGCAGGGCCGGCAGGGAGAGAGAATAAATAGGAGAACCCTAGGCTTGAAAGAAGAAAAATGACAAACAAGAAGAGAGAGGGTGAAGCCAGGGCCCAATCACTCAGCCAGCCACAGAGTAAGACAGGAAGAAAGACATAAGAATAAAAAAAGGCAAAAAAGCAACACATAGATAAAGAGAAACAGGATAATTTAAGTTAAGTTAAAAAAGCTTGCTAGAAACAGGCCTAAGTTGAGGCATTTGTAACAAGGAATATGAAGTCTTCTGTGTCTTTATTTGGGACATGGTGTTAGCCCTCCAAAAGAAAAAGCCTGGTACATCCATTGACTGTGTAGGCCACACAGGAAGAGGAGTAGGTTTCTGGGCAGGAAGATAATTTCATTCTACACATGGGGAGTTGGTAGTACCTGTGGGACACTGCAGAGGCAGTTGCAGAAGTAGGTCTGGGGCTCTGGGAAAAACAAAACAACCAATAATTAAAGCCAATGTGGTGGATCAGATGGCCGGGGGAGAGGGTTGAGGGTGCAGCTAGTTGGGAGGGTGCTTGCCTGGCATGCTCAAAACCCTGACTGGGTCCCATCCCAGCACAATATGGCCCAGGCACGTGGTACTTCTCTGTAATCCCAACACTCAGGAGGCAAAGGCAGGAGATCAGAAGTTCAAGGTCATCCCAACTACATCCTCACCTAGGGAGTTTGAGGTCAGTCTGGGCTACATGAGACCCTGTCACAAACAAAACAAGCAAACAACCAACCAATATATAAGGCCACTGAGGTGGCTCATTGGGGTAAAAGATCTTGCTACGTAAGCTGGTGAACTGAGTCCACATACCGGTGTAAGAAAAGAACTGACTCTACACTCTATAGTCACATCACTCACACACATACACACACACACAGTAATAATAATAATCAATACGTAAATGGTTTTGGAAGAGCATGACAAGTAAAAAGAGAGGGGCAGGACAGACCTTTGAGGAAGAGCCAAGCCAGGGTGTGCAGAGGAGAAACTCCTAAAGGGAACAACTGGAGAGAAGGAAATCAAAAGAACAGAGCTAAGGTGCCGCTCTGCAGTGGTCGGAGCTGGCTCAGGACCAGGGAAAAAGCAGATGCAGCCTGTGGGAGGGGCAGACAGAACCAGAGCTGGGGGTGGCTGTTCAGAGATGGCTGGAGAAATCCGATGTGGTGGTGCATGCCTTTAAGTTCAGTACTGGGAAGACAGAGATAGATGGAGGCTAGCCTGGTCTCCATAGTGAATTCCAGGCCAGTCTTGAAGAAAGGGGAGGTGGAAGCTGTTGATTGGTGTTTGGTGGTTGGGGTGTCTCCTGAGCATGAGAGATAGCCACAGTCCAGGGGATCGAAACTGCTGGGAACTAGGCTCAGCTGAGGATGGGCAGCTGATCCCAGGAGGGATCTTGCTCTTCTCTTGTAATGTGTGCGTGCGTGCGTGCGTGCGTGTGTGTGTGTGTGTGTGTGTGTGTGTGTGTGTGTGTGTATTTTTTTTTCTTTTGAGGTAAATGTAGGAGGTATGCCTGAAATCTCAGCCCTCAAGACGCTGAAATGGGAGGACTGTAAATTCTAGGCCAGCCTGGGCTACACAACAAGAAATTAAAGCTGGAGGAATAGCTCAGTACTTGAGAACACTTGCTGCTTTTGCTAAGGACCAGAGTTCAGTGCCCAGCACTCAGGTGGGCAGCTCACAGCTGCCTGTGAGTACAGCCAGGGGACCTGATGGCCTTTCCTATCCAGCAGGGAAGAGGGAGGAGCTACTGCCTTCTGAATGCTCACTGCCAGCCCTGCTCCCTACCTTTGCTTACCATGTGCCATGTGGGTCTGCTTAAAATAACCATCTAAAGCTTCCGGGGCACCGTGTTAAATATGCCCCGGGTGTAAAGAGGGGCTGATGTGCACACATTCTACACTTTACACGTGAGGAAAACGATGACCAAAGAGATGAAGTGAGTTGCCTGAGGTCATTCAGCCAATACATAGTAGAATGAGAATCTAATTCTATTTGAAGCCAAATTCCAAATTCTTTTTAAATTGTCTTTGATTATGCATATGCTTAAAAATTATGTTTATATGAAGTTCTGGTGTGTTGTGCACATGTGTGCCCAAGGAGTCTAGCAGTGGGCTTCAGATCCCCTGGAACTGGAGTTACAGGAAGTTGCCAGCTGCCCAGTGTGGGTTCTGGGAACTGAACTTGGGTCTTTTGTGAAAAGCAGCAAGCTTTCACTGGATAATAGTGACACTTGCCTTTAATTCCAGTAATCAGAAGGCAGTGGCACACAAATCTCTGAATTTGAGGCCAACCTGATCTACAGAGAGAGAGAGAGAGAGAGAGAGAGAGAGAGAGAGAGAGAGAGAGAGAGAGTTCCATGGATACACAGAGAAATCCTGTCCAAAAAAAAAAAAAAAAAGACAGCAAGCTTTCTTAGCCTCAGTCATCTCTCAGCCTCAATTCTGATTCTCAAAAGCCATGATCTTTCCTGAAACTGAGTTCTTTTTCAAAGATACACACACGGAGACCAGAGAAGAATTTTTAGGACTTGGTTCTCTCTTTCCACCATGTGGGTCCCAGAGTTGAGATGCTGATCCTCAACCTTGACAACAGGTGGTCTATCTGCTGAGCCATCCCAGCAGCTCTTCCCAGGAGTGTTCTCACAGTTTGGCTTCTTCCTCTAGAGCTCCTGAGAAACGGGCTTTTCTTTTTTCTTTTCTTTTCTTTTTTTTTTTTTTTTTTTTCTTTTTGGAGCCAGATGAAGGCTTTTATTTTGGAAAATACAACTGAATTAGGTTTGGAGGGGCCAGAGGGGTACTCCAGATGGAAGATTCTTCCCAAGGTTGCCAGAGGGCTAGGGCTGATACTCTGGTGGTTCTCTTATTCCCTGCACTGTGCCATACTGCTGTCTCCCCTGGACAGCTGCAGAGCACTGGCTGGCAAAGGCTCTGGTGGCCGTTCACTTGGGCAGGATATCAGAGGACTCCGACACCAGCTTCCCATTGCCGGTTTCAATCTTCTTCACAACCACAGCCTTGGTGCGACTGTAAGTGCTGGAGCCCCCGACAGAGCTGAAGCTAGGCTGGAAGGAGCTTGTACCATAGCTGAAGCCAGGGCTGGTGAGTCCCCCATAGGCTGAGTTCAGCCCTCCTGAGTAGCCACTGGTGGTCTTTGTATGGATACTCAAGTTCTGCATTCCAGACTCCAGCCTGCTCTCCTCGCCCTCCAGCAGCTTGAGGTAGGTGGCGATCTCAATGTCAAGCGCCAGCTTGACATTCATGAGCTCCTGGTACTTGCCATGTCCTGCTTGGCCTGCTGCAGGGCGGCCTCCAGCTGGGCCAGCTTGGCATTGGCATCCTTAATGGCCATCTCCCCACGTTGCTCAGCATCAGCAATGGCAGCCTCCAGGGTTGCTTTCTGGCCTTGGAGGCCTTCGATCTCCGCCTGCAGGCGGCTGATGTTGCGGTTTATCTCAGAGATCTCAGTCTTTGTACGGCGCAAGTCATCCCCATGCTTCCCAGCCAGGGTCTGCAATTCCTCATACTTAATCTGGTACATGCTTTCAGCCTCAGCCCGGCTGCGGTTGGCGATGTCCTCATACTGGGCACGGACTTCAGCGATGATGCTGTCCATGTCCAGGGAGTGGCTGTTGTCCATAGACAGCACCACAGACGTATCTGAGACTGCAGCTCTCGGATCTTCTCTTCATGGATCTGCAGAAGGAAGTTGATCTCATCAGTCAGTCCTTCCAGTCAGGGCTCCAGTTCCACCTTGTTCATGTAAGCTTCATCCACATCCTTCTTGATGAGGACAAATTCATTCTCCATCTCTGTATGCTTGTTGATCTCGTCCTCATACTTATTCTTGAAATGCTCCACCAAGCCCTGCATGTTGCCAAGCTCTGCCTCCAGCTTCAGCTTCTCCTGGCCCAGGGCTTCCAGTTGCCGATGAAGGTTGTTGATATAGCTCTCGATCATGTTGTCCATGTTGCTCCTGCATGTCTTCTGCTGCAGCAGCAGGCTCCACTTGGTCTCCAGCATCTTGTTCTGCTGCTCCAGGAAACATACCTTGTCAATCAAGGAGGCGAACTTGTTCAGGGATTTAATCTGCTCCTTTTCCTGGGTGCGCACAGCCTGGATGTTCGGGTCCACCTCCAGCTTCAAGGGGCTCAGCAGGCTCTGGTTCACCGTGGCTGCTATGATACTTCCTATACTAGCCCCGCCGAAGCCGCCCAGACCCATGCTGGTACCCAGGCTTCCCCGGAAGCTGCTGCCGCTGCCCACCCGGGAAAAGCTGGAAGAGCTGATGTGCGCACCGGGTGCACTCGAGTACGAGCGGCTGCTGAAGGCCCGGGGTCCGGAGGTGGACACCTTGTAGGACTTCTGGGTCACCCTGATGGACATGGTGAAGTCTGGAATGAAGGCAGTGAGCTGTGAGGTTCGAGAGCCGAGCAGAGCAGCTGCTTCTAGGCCGTGGGCGAGAAACAACTTACTCATCAGCGTGACGGCTGCAAGTGGTGACCACGAGGTGGCGCCAGAGCACCAGCCAGCCTGATTTGGATCCTGAAGTGTCAGGTCTGTCTTCCTGCTAGAGGTGGAAGAAAAGTCTGGGAGATTGGCCAGTTTAGAGATCTGAAACACTCCTAGAGTTTCCTGGGCCTCGCATCAAACAAAAGATTCCAAGGAGTCTTCTCGGAAAATCTAGAACCAGCTAAGTAAAAACTTGTAACAGGCTTGTGGTTCCTCGGCCCTCTTGATCTCTGTCATCTATTTTTGTACATAGCCCATCAGGCTGACCTGTAGGCAAACCTGTGGGGGCATGTGGAAGTCCACTATGGGAGGCGCTGTCCTTGGGCAGGTGGTTCTGGGTTGTATGTTCTTCTAGGGTCTCTGAGTTCAATTCCCAGCAACCACATGGTGGCTCAGAACTGTCTGTAATGAGATTGATGGCCTCTTCTGGTGGGCAGACATAACATGCAGTACAGAACATTGTATACATAATAAATAAGTAAATAAATATTTTTAAAACAAGTTTTAGATCATCTTTGGGTGTGTTGCAATCCAAGGTTAACCTGGACACATTAGACTGTCAAAAAAAAAAATCCAGAATCCAGTTTGGTAACCATGGGGCTGTAGGCAATACAAAATGAAGAATGGCTGAATAGCTGAAGTGAAACATGAATGAAAGCTAGAACTCTGGAGCTGGAGGGATGGTTCTGACATTGAGGATTGGGATTTGGTTCCCAGCACCCATGGCAGGCAGCTCCAGCTCCAGGGAATCAAACGCTCTCTTCTGGCCTCAATAGGTGTGTGTCTCCCATATGAACATTAAAACAATTCAGTTTTAAACACTTCATTTGCTGTATTATTGGACTCCAATCCTAAGAATAAAAATATTATGGTTCTTGTGGAAATAAAGCATCTTGTTCATATTTCTCAGAGAAAAAGAAAAGGATGGACTATTTAAAGTAAAATATGAACAGCATATGACAAGTTTAAAAATGAATTCAGAAATAAGATATGCTAAAAAAAAAAAAAAAAACAGTATGATGAATGCCAAACATGGTGACACAAACCTGTGGACAAAGCTTCTGTTCCACCTGGTCCCGCAGCCATTTAGCCCCAATAAACACACAAAGACTTATATTAATTATAACCTGTTAGGCCAATGGCTCAGGCTTCTTACTGGCTAGCTCTCTCTCTACCCAAACCTGTAATTCCAGCACTCTGGGGGTAAAGGCAGGAAAATCAGAAGTTCAAAGTCATCCTCTGTGACCAAGTGTGAGGCCAGTATTGGCCTCGGGAGGAGAGGAAATAAAAGGAGAGAAAGGAAAGAAAGGCAACTGGAGAAATGGCTTGGCGGCTCTCTCATAAGCCCTGGGTTCCCAGGACCCACGTGTCAGCTCTGAAGTCATCTGTAACTCTAGTTCCAGGGAATTTGGCACTCTCTTCCAGCTTCTGATGGCACTAGGCATACAAATGGTACACATACATACCTGCAGGCAAGGCACCCATACACATAAAATAAATAAATCATAAAAAAACCCACTAAACCCAGCTATGTCACAGAAGTGTTAAAAACTGAAAGAGCAGCCAGGGTGGTGTCACTCACCTTCAATCCAGCACTCGGGAGGCAGAGGCAGGTGGATCTCTGTGAGTTCAAGGCCAACCTAATCTACAGAGCCAAAACTACACAGAAACACCCTGTTTCAGGGAAAAAAAAATAACAAAAATATTGAAAAGCAAATCAAGACCCAAATATATTCCGTTTAGAAAAAAAAAAACTTTAAATATAAAATACAAATAAGATTGAAGCAAAATGATAAAAGATGATATAGTGTTAAAAACATGAAAGTTTAAGTGACTAAATTGATATAAAAGTAGACTTCAAGTCAGGGAGTGTTGCCAGAGACTTACCATCTGAATGAAGAATTCGTCAAAAACACATTCCAAATGCTAATGTGCTTAGTAACAGAGCTAGAGCTACAACATGGCTTCTTATGGTTTCTATTGCTGCGCAGAGACACCATGACTATGGCAACTCTTATTAAGGAAAGCACTTAGCTGTGGCTGGCTTGCTGTTCAAAGGTTCAGACCACTGCCATCGCATGGCAGCACAGAGGCACACTTGGGGCTGGAGAAGAAGCTGCAAGCATTGCACCTGGATCTGTAGGCATCAGTGATAAAGACATTCCAACCCCGCTGAGACACAGTTAGTTCCTTTAAGAAGGCCACACCTCCTAGTCCCTTCCAAGAAGTGCCACTCCCTAATGACCAAGCATTCAAACCTATGAGCGTCTGGGGCCATTCTTATTCAAAGTACACAAAGTACACATGCACAAAGCAAAATTGACAAATGGCGGCTGCTCACTTCAACACCACATCTGCTAAACCTGGAGTGGCACAGAGATTACTGTGGTGCCCGTGGAAGGATGGCATGCACATTTGTGAACTGCTTCGTTAATTTTGTTGTTTTGTTTTCGAGACAGGGTTTGTCTGTATAGCTTTGGGGCCTGCCCTGGAACTCACTCTGTAGACCAGCCTGACCTCGAACTCACAGAGATCCACCTGCCTCTGCCTTCTGAGTGCCGGGATTAAAGGTGTGTGCCACCAGTGTCTGGCCAGTGTTATGTATTTTTTGTATATCAGTTAATGAATCCTGGAGACAGAACTGGCTGGTGACTTCACCTGCTGAGGTATCTTGCTGGCCCAGATTCTTTTTCTAATTTTAGTTTTTTTTATAAATTTTAAATTATAAACAATCTTATGTTACATATCAATCCCAGTTCTTTCTCCCTCCCATCCTCCCATGTTCCCCCTCATCCCATCCCCCATTCACTCCCCAGGGAGAATGAGGCATTCCATGAGGGATCATCAAAGTCCATCAAGTCATTTGGGGCAGGGACTAGGTTCTCCCCCATATATCTAGGCTAAGAGAGTAGCCCTCCATGGGGAATGGGCTCCCGAAGTCCATTTGTGAACTAGGGATAAATACTGGTTCCACTGCCAGAGGCCCCATAGACTGCCCAAACCTCCTAACTGAGACCCACATTCAGGGGTCCTGGTTCTGTCCTATGTTGGTTCCCCAGCTGTCAGACTGGGGTCTGTGAGCTCCCACTTGTTCAGGTCAGCTGCTTCTGTGGGCTTCCCCAGCGTGGTCTTGACCCCTTTATTCATCACTCCTCCCTCTCTACAATTGGATTCCAGGAGTTTGGCTCAGTGTTTAGCTATGGGTGTCAGCTTCTGCTTCCATTAGCTATTGAATGAAGGCTCTAGGATGGCATGTAAGGTAGTCATCAGTCTCATTATAGGAGAAGGGCATTTAAGGTAGCCTTTCCACTATTTCTTAGATTCTTAGTTGGGATCATCCTTGTGGATCTCTGGACATTTCCCTAGTGCCAGTTATTGTTTATTTATTTGAGACTTTATGCCCCTATGAGCAGGACTCTGAGGACTCCACAAGAGCTCAATTTTTTTTCTTCTGAGGCTGTATACCCCTTTGGGGTGAGGATCTGAGGAGTAAACAAGAACCCAGAATAAAGGGAAGTTTGTATTTATTGGGGAATCACTCACAAGTAACAAAGCAAGGTAGAACACCGATTAGGTTTTTTGTCCTTAGCAGCTGGATGCTGCCATCTGCCTTCCCAGCACAATGCAAGAGACCCAGTGCTTCTACCAGCCCACATGTACCCTCCGAGCCCTGTCCCAAAGAGGCTGGTACCTTAAAGACTATTGGCTTGAAGAATTCCCGAAAGACATCTTAAAATTATTTTCTATCTTATGTGTATGTTATTTTGCCTGCCTGTTTGTCTGTGCATGGCTTGCATGCTGGTGCTCTAAGAATCCAGAAGAGAACATCAGATCCCCTGAAATTGGAGTTAAAAGTGGTTATAAGCTGACAGATAGGTGCTGGGAATTGCACCCAGGTTCTCTGCAAGGGCAGCTGGTGCTCTTAACCCCTGAGCCATCTCTCCAGGTTTGTGGCATACTATTTTTAAAAAATGAAATGTCGAGGGTTATTTTTACATTTATTTATCTCATTTTGTCTATGTGCATGTGTTTATATGTTCACCGTGTGTGTGCTGGTGCCTGTGGAAGCCAGAAGAAAGCGTTGGATTCTATGGAACAGAAGTGTAGTATAGGTAGTCATGAGCCTCCTGATGTGGGTGCTGGGATCCAAACCCCAGACCTCTACAAGAGCAGCAAGTGCTCTTAACTGTGGGGCCATCTTTCCAGCCCTTTTCCTTGGCCAGTTCACTTGATTTGCTTGTGTTCAGCTTCCCATACTGAATGCTGGCTGGATAAAAAGAGTAAATGATAGTGAGGAATAAAAGTGTATTAAGCTCCACTGTGTGCTGGTGCAACATTAAGTATCTGCCACTCATCATCTCCTTCAATCTTTACATGAATTCTTTAAGATAGGAATGGTATCGTCCCAGTTACAGAGGAAGAAAGTGAGACTTCGTATATGTAGTTAGAGGTGCCTGTGGTCAAACCTGTAGTTAGTGATAGCATGAAATCCACAGCCCTGAGTCAGTGTCACTTAAGTAAATGAAAGGGAAGGAAAGGGACTCTGGGCAGAGGTGACTAGACAGGTGGGTTTGGAGAATAGTGTTAATTGTTTCCATGAACACGGGAAAAGGATGAGTGAGAAGTCCTGGTACAGGAGACATAGTGTGTGAGCTGCTGCAGGGGAGAGGCGGTAGAGTCCTGCATCACTTGACACTTGGCTGATGATGGACCTCATACATTCAGGTGGTTCCACAGGATTAGATAGTCTGGGTACAGTTTAGTTCCTGAAATTACACTTTGTGATATTTGCTAGTCTAAGGGACACTTTTCACAGAGCGTGTACTCCTCCTTAAGATGCAATTGTAGGGACCTGGAGAGATGGCTCTGTGAGTAAGAGCACTTGCTGCTCTTGCAAAAGCCCCTGGCTCTGTTCCCAGCACCCATACCAGATCTCTTCTGTAACTCCAGTTCCGGGGTATCTGATCCCCCATGGGGCTCCAGGCATGCATGAACTGCACAGCCATACACAAAGGCAAAGCACTTATACACATAAATAAAGACCAATTTTTAACAGACATAATTGTAGGGCTGGAGAGAGATGTTTCAGGGGTAAGAGCATGCACTGCTCTTCTAGAGGTCCTGAGTTCAATTCCCAGAAGCCACATGGCAGCTCACAACCATCTGTAATGAGATATGGTGCCCTCTTTTGGCGTGTGGTCATACATGCCATCAGAACACTGTATACATAATAAATACGTATTTTTTAAAAGATATCATTGTAGAAGGTCAAGTGGGATGCATGTGGATATTTGGGAGGGGAAGACTTGAAGGGCAGCGCGGCAAGGGCAGGTCCAAATGCTAAATAGCCTCTTGCCTCAAGGATGGAAGATGCTTGGGTTTCACTGATGGCCCCCCGGAAGATCAACCTCTTATGTTGATAGAAGGAGGGAGGTAAGAGGAAAGGGGAAGTTTACAGGGTACAGACAGCTCCTCTGGAATTGGCAGTGGGAAGCTAGAGAAGAAGGAGATGGAGAATTCCGGAGGAGGCTGGTTCAGGAAAGATTTTGATGTGTTTTCACATGGCAAGGACCCGTTTGTCTGTGGAGTTAGAAAGGACCAGTCAGAAAGGACCTAGTAGTCGGGTGGGGTCCTGGCCAGGTCTGCAGAACGGTGAGCCCTGTCCCTGGAGGCTAGAGGATCCAGACAGGCCTGGCTCTGTCGGTTAACGGACGGGGCTGCCCATCAGGAGGAAGGTGTTGATCCTGGAGGGCAGGGTGGAAAGGAACTTCGCTGGTCTTCTGCCTTTTCACAGAGAAAGCGGGTCATCGTAATTGGTCCGGCATCCAGGGACGCTTCTAGAACTTCCTAGCTGGGGCTTCCAGTCAAGCCCAGAATGAGGTCCCAGGGTGGGCGCAGAAGACCCACCCCTGGCCGGGCGGAGCTGGACACCTCCTTCCCGCAGTACTCTCAGGTGACAGGCCTGCGGGTCCCTGCTCCGCCCCGCCGCGTATTCAGGGAGGTCCGACCCGTGGCTCAGAGAGCAGTCCCTGCTGCCCGTGCGTGCGTGGATCCCGCATCCTTGCTCCAGAACCCTCCGCTCGCCATGATCCTCGCTCCCGCGCCCCGCAGCTTGGTGGTTCTCCTCCAGGTGCTGGGGCTTGCCCTGGCTCAGATCGTAAGTCCCTCTGCCTCTCTGGCACCGGGGTACTGGGTGTAGAGTCTGGGTTTAGGATCCAGGAGTTTTGGGACCTGTTCTACTCTGTCTGTAGCTCCAGGGGAAGCTGAGGACAGAACAGCTGGGAGGGTGCACAGGACACGCAGCGGGCAGTGGGCAGTGAGGGGAGATTGACCAGCCCTGGAGTCAAAGGGACCCTGTCCGGGGATAGTCGGCCTTGCCTGAGACAGGCAGCGTCGGGCAGGAGCTGGCGCAGGGTCCTGGCAGCAGGGAGAGCCCAGGTGGTGGCGAGACAATGGTGGCCATTCAGTAGACAGCGGAGCCTCCGCCCCCGGAGTCTCCTAAGGGGCCCGGGCTCCAGCCAGACTTCTCTGTCGCCCCACTGTGTCTCCTCTGTATGGCTTGTGAGCTCCCGTCTCAGGTCGGAGGAGACAGCTGGGGGCTGGGAAAGGGATGCTCCAAGTGGCACCTAACGCGCCAAGAGGAGCTAGCGTGGGGTGCAGCTCGCCTGTGGGGTGCCAGCCTGGCACTTCTTGACCCGGGGAGGGCACCTGGCGCCAGCGGGACATCTTTCTGACTCGGGGCTGGCCTGCTATGAGGACCACCTCACAGAGGACCAAGCAAGAAGAGTCCCAGCTTCCCTTCCCCACATCTCCCTTCTCTGCGGACACTTAACCCGCACCAGGGGAGGAGGGAGAGGTGGCCGTTCACCGCTGTATCTGTGGTTGGTTAGAAAACAATAATAGTTCAAAGTGCCATTCATTGAGGACCCGGCACTGTCTCCATCATCTGTGATCTGAACGGAACGGTATCTTCATCTATTTCCCACCACGACAGTGCAAGGACAGACAGAGTAGTCCAGGGGAAGACTGGCCGACCCAGGATGCAATGGAGACTTCATCATTCACTCTGTGACCACGAACCTTTACTCTTTCTGTGTGTGTTTCTTCACCCTCCTCCTGTCACCCCTAATAGTACCCCCTACAGTTCTGAATAGTTCATAAAATAATGAGTGTGATGACGCACAGTACCGGGTACACAGGAGCTGCTCAACAAACTCCCCATGGAGTTTCCTTGGGGAATTGCTGCCCTAGTCCCCTTCATTTTCAGGGTCTCCAGCAGCCCCTGGGAGCCCAGTTCTGCTCACTGTCTGAGGGCTGCACTCTTGTGTGTGTTTTCAGAGAGGTCCACCGGGAGAGCGGGGTCCTCCAGGGCCACCAGGGCCACCGGGAGTGCCTGGTTCTGATGGCATCGACGTGAGTATCTAACTTCAGACTTGAACGGAAGGAAGGCTGTCCACAAAGGAGAACTTTGTGAGCACGGGGTGGGGGATGCCTGGAAGTTTAGCACCCCCTGTTGCCAGTAGGCGGCGCCTGCAGAGACCACAAGGAGCCCGTTTGTTCAGTGAAAACCCCAAACCAGCCCTGCCTGAAATGCGCAGTCTGTCATAGCCACCCTGCAACAAGGACCTGCTGTTCTGATGCCGGCCTCAGCTCACAGTGCCCCCTTATCCCCCTCCCTCCCTTCCTCCTCTTAACCCCTCACGCAGTCCCCCGACACACTTTTTTAAGGTAACTGGGGAGTCTCCTGTAGACTGCTGACCTGCTGGGGCCGCACTCTGGTCTCTTCCGTTTGCTTTAGCTTCTCGGCTTAGAATCGGCTGGGCTTGTTCTCTGCTCTCAGTGTGCTGAGGGTTAACTGCCTCATTCCAGAGGCTCCCCCAGGAGGTCGGCTGCCTGTTTACCGTTTGGACAGACTTCTATTCAGTCTGGTGCCCCCACCCCCAAACGCAGGGCGCTGGGCCCCAGCCAGGCTCTAGCTGCTGCATGCTCCGGAATTCCCGGGGGCCTCTTTGGGGCTAAATATGACTCCACAGCCATGCCAGTCTCCCACCAAGGGTCCTTTGTCACATGGGAAAGAGATCCTTTTGAATCTACCCCCTTGCCAGCCCCCTTGATCCTTGCCTCTGCAGCAGTCTCTGGCTTTCCTGACTGAGGGCTACTACTCATTTCCCTCCAGACATCTCTAAACGCCCATATTATTATTTATTTATTTTGTCACTTGCTTAAGGCATTAGTTCTCCCAACTAGCTTGAAGCCCCGGGACTCATAGCTAGTACCTTACCAATGTTCCCATGTCTAAAATCAGTTTGGCTAAAATGCCCTTCTCAGTCGGCTGGCTTGGGGTTGATGCACTTATATTGATGTTGATGAACTTATATTTGTTTTGTGTTCATTTAACTTAGACAAGGTTTCTTCACGTTAGGAAATTCGCTGTTAGACTAGGCTGGCCTTGAACTGACAGTCTTAACACTTGTCTCTGCCTTGGACTAGGACTAAGGCTTATGCTAGCTGAAGTTTGTTTTGAGCAAAGGAGGCTGTTTAAAAAAAAAAGTGCAAATCTCAGCACTAAGGAGAGAGGAGCAGGCTCTGGGACCATCAGTCAGACTTGTCTACACCCACTGGGGAAGCATGAGCCATAGATGCTGTCTCATTAGCTTATATCTTGCAGGGTGACAAGGGGCCTCCAGGAAAAGTTGGTCCTCCGGTGAGTGCTTTTTTTTTCCCTTCCACCTTTGCCTCTTCCAGTACTTGCTGTCCTCTGGCTAATGTGTTCTGCTTCTAATTTCAAGGGATCCAAAGGAGAGCCTGGCAAGCCAGGGCCAGATGGGCCAGATGGGAAGCCAGGCGTGGATGTGAGTACCTGAGGCTGGAGAGAGTTTGATTCTGGATTCTTCACACATCTTGTTAGAAGGGTAGCAAGATGATAACTCTACGGCCATTCAGGCCTCATTTCATACAACTGTGAGCTCATCCTGACTGGAAGCCTTGGGGCTCTGGCAACAAGAACGCAGAGAGGGACTTTACTTTCTGTGAGGTGCAGGATTGTCACACTTGCTGCAGGTATGAGGACTTAGTCTCACTTTTCTGGCCTCTGCCCTGCCTGATCCCCTCTGCAGCTCAGGGAAGGAACATCCAGGGACCTCAAAGCCACAAACTCCTGAGAACTGACCATCTCAGTGAGGTGGGGACAGTTATTTAGTGGAAGTATGTGGGTGGACTCTGAAAGATGGGTGGGGGTAGATGGGAGGAGGGAAGCCTCTTAGAGTTGTGCCTACTTTGTTGATTCAAGGGGTGTGACCAGGGCTGCCTGACAACAGGGTCTCTTTAAACTCCTCATCCATACCTTGTAAGATTACAAAACATACTGCCTCACTCTGGCTTATGTCTGCCCAGAGAAGAGTGCTAATTCATTTGCAATGAGAAAATGAAGTCTTTCAGAGGTTAGCAAGAGCAGACATCAAGCGCATTTGACCTGTCCAGATCCAAGTCTGGGTACCCTGGACTCGAACTGTGAGGAGCGAGGCTGAACCCATAGGTCCAGGTCATTGAGTCTTAGCTTCTAGTCTCTCATAGGAGGGTAATTGGGTTGAGAGTGCTAGCATCACAATTGGGCGTGGTAGCACACATCTGTAAGCCCAGCACTCAAGAAGTGGGGAAAAGAGAGTCAGAAGTTCGAGGTCACCCTTGGGAAGTTAGTGAGTTGGAAGCTACTATATCAACAACACAACAAAAGGATAATTGCCAGTCATGGTTGTGCATGTCTTTAACCCCAGCACTCTGGAGGCAGAGGCAGGTGGGTCTATCAATTTGAGGCCAGCCTGGTCTACAGAGCAAGTTCTAGGACATCTAGGGCTACACAGAGAAACAAACCCTGTCTCAAAAAAAAAAAAAAAAAAAAAAAAAAAAAGAGAGAGAGAGAGACAAGTAAATAAATAAATAAATAAAAATTTTAGGGGAGAATAATTGTTTTGTCTACCTCCCAGGATTCCTTTGTTTGTTTGTTGTTGTTTTTTGAGACAGGGTTTCTCTATAGCTTTGGAGACTGTCCCAGAATTTGAACTCACAGAGATATGCTTGCCTCAGCCTCCTGAGTGCTGGGATTAATGGTGTAAGCCACCACCACCAGGCAAGGATTCCTTTAAAAAACAAACAAACAAAAAACAGAGAAAGGGGAGAAGGGAAGTTAAGGTCCCCAGGCCTCCAGCAGTGTGGGAAGGCTAAAGAGGCCCCTAGACTTACCCAGTAAGGGCAGGCATACCTCAATGATCACACCATCTCTTTCTTCCCCAGGGTTTAATGGGAGCCAAGGGAGAGCCTGGTCCCATGGGGACCCCTGGAGTCAAGGTAAGTGGCTCCTGGGTGCTCATTGAAGACAAATTGAGGTCAGAATTTGGGGAGGGGGTATGGACCCAAGAGGCTCCAGGCTCTGAGTTGCTCCCATTGTTCCTGCAGGGTCAGCCTGGGCTCCCAGGACCCCCTGGTCTGCCCGTAAGTAGCACCTGCAAGGGTGTGGGGGGACCCTCTGGAGGCTGGGAGGACCTGTAAAAGGGAGCCATGAATCCAATGTCCTTTACTTCTATTCCAGGGTCCTGGTTTTGCTGGCCCGCCCGTAAGTTCTAGGGGGTAGGGCAGGGAGCTAGGGAAGGAGAGGAGGAGGGCTTCTCCCATCTTGAGGAACAACCTGCATGCTGTGTTGGTGCCATGAATGGGCTGCTTGATGAGTCTGGAGTAGTCTGGGCCTCATAGCCCCACAGCCCAGTCTCTGGAATTGTTTGGAGAGTCACAGTGGGGAAGAGACTTTTGGTGCCTGTCCCTACCTTCCTGTCTAAGGTATCTGACCCTGTGAGGCATCCCCGACAACCGCCTCTCTGCCCGACAGGGACCACCTGGACCTGTGGGCCTCCCTGGTGAGATTGGAACTCCAGGCCCCAAGGTGAGCCTACTGCCCTCTAATTTTATGTCCTGCATGTGGAGGCTGACAGTCGGGAGCAGGTTTCCTGGGAGTGTCCGGCCCACAGGGAATTCCTCCAGGCCTGGGGCAGGACCCTCTCCTGCTGAACCTGGGACCATGGCTAGTCTGCCCGGGTGCCTCAGGGCTGGTGCCACCTGCCAGTCTCCTGGATGTCCTTACTGTGGCAGCTCTCTGGAGGTGCCCAAAGGGCAGCATGGATGGAACAGTGGTAGGAAGAGAAGGAGAAGCAGGGATGACCTGGGACTCTGTAGAGGATGCCATTGTGATGTGGGTGGGCTCTTCTTGCTTCCAGGGGGATCCAGGACCAGAGGGACCATCAGGGCCCCCAGGACCCCCTGGGAAACCGGTAAGTGTCCCCAACCATCCTAAATGGCCTTGGGTCCTGAGGAAGTGGCTTGCAGTAGGGATGGGGCAGGTCATGTCTTATCTTATATATCTCCTCTCAGGGCCGACCAGGAACCATCCAGGGCCTGGAAGGGAGTGCAGATTTCCTGGTGAGAATGGGGTCTGAAGAGACTGACAGGGTTTTCTCCTCTGCCCCCCCCCCCAGAGTTTTCAGTGGGAGATGGGGAGGGGAGTCTGAGAAGCATTTCCCAGCTGGTCCTGGCCAGGCAAGAGACCTTATAGAATTTTCTTTCCAGTGTCCAACCAACTGTCCCGCTGGTGTGAAAGGACCCCAGGGGCTGCAAGGAGTGAAGGTGAAGGGGTGGCTTGTCCTGGGAGGGTGGAACAGGTGCTTGAGGGGACCTGGGGTTGAGTTCCCTCCTTCCCTTCAGGGGCATCCAGGCAAACGGGGGATTCTGGGTGATCCGGGTCGCCAGGGGAAGCCGGTGAGTATAGGAACTAAGGGCCAGGGATGAGTGAGGGTTATGGGGAGACAGCCCTACAGGCATCTGCCCCATTCTTCATCCCTTCCCTTGTCCCTATGGATCCTTGAACTGGGAGGCAAGAGGTCAATGTTACACACCAATGTCCCCTCTCCCTCCTTCTCTCTGTCCCTCCCTCTCCCCCCTTCCCACTCTCTCTCTAGCTTTTCAATACATAGTTTCTCTGTGTAACAGCCCTGGTTGTTCTGGAACTCACTCTGTAGACGAGGCTGGCCTCGAACTCACAGAAATCCACCTGTCTCTGCCTCCAGAGTGCTGGGATTAAAAGCTTGCACCACCACTGCCTGACCCAATGAGTCTCTTGTTGAGTCCCTTTTTCATGCGATATGGGACATCTTGGTTATTAATTGCCTTGTCTCGCTGGCTGGCTGTGTTGGAAAAGGTTGCTGTTGTCTGCTTGTCTTGTATTTGCCTGCCAGTCTGACAGCTCTTCCTTGCTCTTAGGGCCCCAAGGGAGATGTGGGTGCCTCTGGAGAGCAAGGCATCCCTGGACCACCGGTAAGAAACACTTCACTGTTATGCTTTCTATCACCCCAGCAGCCCTTTAATGGGACCATTCACCTGCTTTGGCCTCTATGAAAGAAATCTGTGTCTGGCTGGGAGTGCCTGGGTGGGGTGAAAAACTGAGGTTGGTTGCAGGGATAGAGTGAACAGGACCAAGGCTGCCCACCAGATGGCCTGGCCAAGGTCCAGGCCTGCCACTGTTCCTGAAGTGGCCCTGGGAGGGTCCTCTCTACATCTGAGCAACTTTGTACTACACAGGAGATATGGACACTCTGCCTACTTCAAAAGGGGCATTGTGAAAAGGGGTGGAGGTAAAAAATGGCTGTTGTCTTCACTGCTGTTTATTTGTTTGTTCTCAACAGGGTCCCCAGGGCATCAGGGGCTACCCAGGCGTGGCAGGACCTAAGGGGGAGATGGTGAGTTTATGGGTATCCTGTAAGAGTTGCTGTGACCAGTGTTCTAGCTTTCAGAGTCCAATCAGGACTGACCCACATTCTGTTCCTTTCCCCAGGGTCCTCGTGGCTATAAAGGCATGGTGGGCTCCATCGGCGCTGCTGGGCCACCGGTAAGTCTGCTTCTGTCCCCAGGCCACACTCTGGAGGTCCATGGCTTCAAAGTGGGTGCTGGTCTTCATGGGGTCATGTGACTTGGACTCTTGCCTCCTTCATGTCAGGGTGAAGAAGGCCCAAGGGGGCCACCAGGCCGAGCTGGGGAGAAGGGGGATGTGGTAAGTTCTCAGGTACCCTTTGTCTGGCCAGAACCCTGGAGAGTGCCGGGAAGGGTTTGTTTCCATGTATGAGTGCACACATAGGCATTTATGCATGTGCCTAGCAGTCTGTGTGGGGTGACTTCTGTGTGTGTGGGTGGGTGTCTGATGATCTGTGCTGAGAACTCAGTTAGTTTGCTATGTTTACTAGAAGCCTTGGGATCCAGTCCTGTTAGCCACTGGACCCAGACAATGAAATTCCAGCAAATTAACCATGGAGCTAATAGGATTTGGTCTAAATCCCAAGGCATCTATCACAATCCCTTAACTCTTACTTTCTTCTTTCTTCTCTCTCTCTCTTGCTTGTTTGCTTTTTGTTTTGTTTTGTTGTTTTTATTATTATAGGTCCCTTTTCTGAGCAGGCTTTTTTGTTTGTTTGTTTGTATTGAGACACAGTCTCTCTACATAGTCATGGCCGTCCTAGAACTCACAGAGATCTCTTTGTCTCTGCCTCTTTAGTGGTGGCATTAAAGGTGTGTGCCACCACTTCTTGCTTTAAAATCACAGAAAACTGAGCAGAGTGTGGGGCTTGGGAAGCCTGAGTGGTTGCCTGGGGAAGGGGAGTCATTTTCTTCAGGTTGCAGCCACTAGTAAGTTGTCCATATTCTAGTAAATAATTCCACCTATGCCCATACAAAACAACCCTCATCAAACTCAAAAGGGAAAGCGATGGACTGAGTTCAGTTCCTGGAACCCACCTAAGGTGGAAGGAAGGAAGGAAGGAAGGAAGGAAGGAACTAAGTCCACAGAGTTGTCTTCTGATCTTCACGCAAGTGTGTGCATGCACACACACACATATTAGAAATAATAACACCAAACAGACAAAAAGGCATGAGAATAAGTGGGGAGTGGGGGTTGGTGACAGAGGACATTAGGATTGCGAATGCCCAAAATACATTATGTACATGTATGAAATTGCCAAAAAAATTTTAATTTTTAAAATAATTTTTAATTTTTGAAATAAAAATATATGAGCTTGGCATTGTGGTGCACACCTTTAATCCCAGAAGTTGGAAAGTAGAAACAGGTGGATCTTTGTGAGTTCAAAGCCAACCTGGTTTCTATAGAGTGTTCCAGGCTACTTTTATCTACATGGTAAGACCATGTCTTTTAAAAAGGGGGCTGAGGGCTGGAGAGATGGTTCAACCATTAAGAGCACTTGTTATGCTTCAGGGGACCTACGTTTGAGTCCCAGCACCCAGATGCTAGCTCACAAGCTTTTATAACTCCAATTCTAGTGGATCCAATACCCTCTTCTGGCCTTCTAGGGCATTTTGTGTACATGTAGTACAAAGTTACATTATATTTAGGAAGAGCAAGGCCATTTGTGGAAATGGTGATTTCAGTGGCTTGGTGAAACATTATGTACTTTCTGTGTCACTGCAGAGTGTTAATTGGTATACTCCATTTGAAGGACACTTTGACAGTGTCTGTAAGATTCTCTATCTACTTTGCAGGGAAGCCAAGGTGTCCGAGGACCCCAGGGGCTAACAGGCCCAAAGGGAACAACTGTAAGTGATCAGAGTCCAGGCCCTGTCTCTGGTCAGTTTGTCTGCATTCTAGACGGAGAGGAAACTTGGAGTCTCTGTAACCTGACAAATAGGCTTTCTTTTCTGAAAGTTTGTTTCTTTACCTGCAAATAGTGGGGAATCCCGAGCAATTGAGCAGTCACCCACACCAAGGAAGGGTGTGGCCTGCCCCTCCCACACACCCCCAACCCCCCACCCTGTGCTCTGCTGTTTCCTGGAGTGCCCAGAGCTGCTCTGCTTGTACACTGCAGCTGTCCCAGGGGCTCATGTCACCGGGCGGGTGGCTTGGTCCCATGGGTCTTCCCATTAAGAGCCTCCCTTAAACTTTCTTCCTGAACAGGGTCCTCCAGGCATTGATGGCAAGGATGGGACCCCGGGCATACCTGGCTTGAAGGTGAGAGTGAGGAGCATTGGCGGGGCTGGGCAGGGTCAGGCCTATTCCAGGCCAGTGAGCTCTCTGACACTAATCCTAGAGGCTTCAGCACCTGCAGCTCTCAGAGTGTTTCAGTCATGTCTTCTTGCTTCTGGATCTGTTTCCCTGCCCGCACATAGGTGGGAGCCATGGGCCCCTCGGGTTGGGGCTCTAATTTGTGTTTCTGCTTGCTTGTCTCTCCAGGGCAGCGCAGGACAGGTGGGGCGGCCAGGAAGCCCAGGCCACCAAGGCCTAGCTGTGAGTATCACCTAAAGCCAGGAGGGCTTCCACAGGCAGCTTGATCTTCCTGGGCCTCCGAGTGCCAGCCACCATGTTGCCTGCCTCTGTGTGAGGGCATGAGAGGCTGAGGAGGTCAAACTGCACCTGAGTTCTGACCCTGTCACCATGTCACCTCATTTCCGTCTGGGTGGCTCCTGGCCTTGAGTAGGCTGCTTCATCATTTGGACAATTTTGTTTTCCAAAACAGGGTTTCTCTGCGTAGCGTTGGTTGTCCTAGAATGCACTCTGTAGACCACCAGGCTGGCCTCGAACTCACAGAGGTCTGCCTGCCTCTGCCTCTGCCTCTGGAGTGCTGGGATTAAAGGCCTGCACCATCACTGCCCAACTGCAGGGGCTTTTCTATTTTCAGATCACTAAGCCTTTGCTGGTCTCTGGCCTTCTTGACTCACCTTCTCATTTCACAGACCCCTCTCTCCTCCACATTTCTGGAATTTAGCCTGTGAGTGCCCATCCTCCACCCCCACAAGGGCACAGCCTGCCAGGGCCTGTGTAGAGTTGTGTTCACTGTATACTTTCCTCATGGACATGAGGCTGATAGACAAGCCATTGTCCTAATCCCACTCCTCTCCGACCAGGGCTCATAGCAAGGGTGAAAAATAGCCAAGCTCATGATACCATGGCTGTATCTTTGGTTGTTTAGCTCCCACAAGGAGGAAAAATCTGGATCTGGCATGGAGGCAATGTGACAAGTGCGCCCGTTTCCCCCTGGCAGGGCAAAAACCAATACCAACTTTTTTTCTTTAGGGTGTACCCGGTCAGCCTGGGACGAAAGGAGGCCCTGGAGATAAGGTGAGGAGACCCCTCAGCCAGGAGACTTGGTTCTATCTGAACAAGATTGTGAGGCCCAGTTTTCACCCAAGGCTTGACATAGCGTAAAAATGAGCGGAGCGCCTCAGGACACACAGCCACCACCTTGCCCCTCCCTCATCCTGGCTTAGTAGAAGCAGGATGTGGCCTGGAATCAAGAGGAGAAACAAACTCAGGAAAAGCAATGGGGCCCAGAAGATTTGATCAAAAACACCCAGCACCCAACCCTGCTTATTTGGTTGATGACTTTGTTCAGGGTTCCTGGACCTACCTGAGGCTCAGGGTTGGTCGGCAGCTCCTAGCCTGACACACAAGAACTGTGTTTTCCTGCAGGGTGAACCAGGCCAGCAGGGCTTCCCCGGAACCTCTGGTCCTCCTGGGAAAGAAGTGAGTATCCGTCTCTACGCTCCCAGGAGGTTTTGGTCCTTTTAGGTCTAAGGTCAGGCAGGCCTGACCTTAGTGTAGGGCCAAGGTGAGGCTGAGGGATGGAGCCCAAACCTGGGGAGTGTCTTGAGTCTGGCGTTCCTTCCCACCGAGGGCACAAGCAAGGCTCTTCTGCTCTCTGGGCCAGCCTCCTTAATTGAAGCCAATTAGCTGATCCAAGGATGGAGACAGCTGGGCCAGGGGTGGAAGGAGGGACCCACCAGGCATGCTGCTCACTATCCATTCTTCTCCCAGGGGGAGCCAGGGCCTCGAGGAGAAATTGGTCCACAGGGCATCATGGGACAGAAGGTAAGCTAGCCGTCCTTCCCCAAGGATCCTTGCAGCAGCTGGCACTGGATCCTCTCTGGCAAGGGCTCAAATGAGTATCTGTGAAAAAGAGTAGTAAGAGGGACCCCTGCTGGCGACAACCAGAATGGATGGCACTTGTCCTGCTAGAGTCCTGCCTGACATAAAAGGCTGGCCCTGCTGAGAGCCCAGACGTGACCTCCTTTTTCCTTTTCAGGGCGACCAGGGTGAGAGGGGACCAGTAGGGCAGCCAGGCCCTCAAGGACGACAGGTGAGCATAGGCCAGCTCATGGCTGGGGGTGGGGGTGTGGGATGGGGGTCACAACTGGTTCTTTAGTTTACTTCATTGTTTTGTTTTCCTGCCACCTCAGGGCCCCAAGGGAGAGCAGGGTCCCCCAGGAATTCCAGGACCCCAAGGCTTGCCAGGCATCAAAGGAGATAAGGTACCATCGGGAGCTGGAGAACACCAGTAGTCCGAGTCTGGGATGCGGTGGGTGGGCCATGGGGTTGGGTTAGACGATGAGGAGCAGGGAGCTAGGGGGCCTCCCTTCCCGGGAGAGGACATTTCGCTATGCCCAATATCTTTTCCCAGGGTTCCCCCGGGAAGACCGGGCCCCGAGGCGGAGTGGTGAGTACCAATCAATGCCCCAGTCTAGCTACAGACTTGTCGAGTGCCTGGGGCACTGAACACACCTGCAGACAGACCCTGCACCTCTCCGTGTCGCAGCACTTGACACGAGGTTCTCTTTCTGTAGGGTGACCCGGGGGTGGCCGGCCTCCCGGGTGAGAAAGGAGAGAAGGTGAGCGGGGCACGGCAGTGGGATGGGGAGTCGAGGAGCTGGTTCGTGTCCCTGTCACTTCTTGAACGTGCTCTTTCTGCAGGGCCAGTCAGGAGAGCCAGGGCCCAAGGGACAGGTGAGCCCCTCCCTTTTCCCCTATACTGATGCCATCCCCCTCCCTCTGGCCCCGCCCTTTCCCTTCCCCCCTACTTTCCCCTCCCTCTGAGTGCCTTCTTGCTCCACACGGTCCCGGTCCCACGGCAGCAAGGAGTCCGCGGAGAGCCTGGATACCCTGGCCCCAGCGGGGATGCGGGCGCTCCAGGTGTGCAGGGCTACCCCGGGCTTCCCGGACCCCGAGGACTGGTGGGAGATCGAGGCGTGCCAGGACAACCTGGAAGACAAGGAGTAGTGGTGAGTGGACCCCAGGGCTAGGGTAATCTCTAGGAACGACATCTTTTTGGTGGTGCAGCACATTGCTTAAAGCTGGGAGTTCTCAGAGGTCCTCTGGCTGCTCAGAGACTGGCCCCAGATCAAGAGAATATTGTGGCACATGCTCAAAAATGCTGGGATGCGGCCGGGTCGGCGGGTAGCAGGAGTGGTTGGATCTGGCAGCCAGGGCTTCTTCATGAATTGTGTCCTTTGCTCTCAGGGCCGAGTTGCCAGTGACCAGCACATCGTGGATGTGGTGTTGAAGATGATTCAAGGTAAGGGACAGCCTACAGGCCCTCCCCACAGCCCACTCCAGTATCTGTTCATCCTTCACCAGCTTCTGCAAGTGAGGGTCTGGAGCCCTGGGTGTGCATTCCAGCTCTGCCTCCAGGAAACTGTGGGACTTTGGATAGACTTCCATAACAGGGCCAAGGGAAGGAGAGGCTCGATGTTGGCCTTTTCTATCTGACCAAGACATCAGGAGACCCTGTCTTCTCCAGGCTCACCTCAGACCCTTCTCCCTTTCCCTCCCTTCAGAGCAACTGGCAGAGGTGACTGTGAGCGCCAAGCGGGAAGCCCTGGGTGCCACCGGAATGGTGGGTCTTCCAGGACCTCCAGGGCCCCCTGGGTATCCAGGCAAACAGGGACCCCATGGGCATCCAGGCCCTCGAGGCATTCCTGGCATCGTGGGAGCAGTGGGTCAAATTGGCAACACTGGGCCCAAGGGTAAGTGCTACTTCAGAGCTGGAGTTGGGCAAGGGGATTGGGTCAAGGGCAGCTTGGTACATAGTAAGTGCTAGTTCTTTGTTGTTGTTGCTGTTTGTTTTGTTTTGTTTTTTCCAGACAGGGTTTCTCTGTAGCTTTGGAGGCTTTCCTGGAACTCACTCTGTAGACCAGGCTGGCCTCGAACTCACAGAGATCCACCTGTGTCTGCCTTCCCAGTGCTGGAACTAAAGGCGTGTGCCACCACTTGGCTAGTAAATGCCAGTTCTTAGTACACTTTCTTATAATATACCTTATCTAATACATAATCCCAAATTTTACCTGGATCTCCCTTTATCTAACCAGTCCTCTGTGGTCATTTACCAGTAGTATACTGACACATAGATGTGTAGAAAACAAGTTAGATAGTGGAAGAAATTTTTCTCAGTTTGATAAGGCCATTCCTTTTTGTCTGCAGGAAAGCGTGGAGAGAAAGGTGATCAAGGAGAAATGGGACGTGGGCACCCGGGGATGCCGGGGCCCCCAGGAATCCCAGGTAAGACCTTGGTCCTGTGCAGCCACCCTTCTGTCTCTGAGCTTGGGAATGAATGCTTTGGGGTTTTCTGCATGGAAGCCTGGCACCCAGCCAAGCTGGAGCACCTAGGAATGTCTGGGAGCGTCTGGCTGGGAGCTGGCAGCTGGGATTCTGAGTCGGGCAGTATCTGTGATTGATAGTCCTGGCCTAATTTCCTCTGCCTGAACAATCTCCCAAGGTCTCGCCTCCCCTTCTCACAGGTCTTCCTGGCCGGCCTGGCCAAGCAATCAATGGCAAGGATGGAGACCGAGGATCCCCAGGGGCTCCAGGAGAGGCTGGCCGACCTGGCCGGCCAGGCCCAGTGGGGCTGCCCGGTTTCTGTGAGCCTGCTGCCTGCCTGGGGGCTTCAGCCTATGCCTCTGCTCGCCTCACAGAGCCTGGGACCATCAAGGGGCCGTGAGCAAGCAACCAGGACAAAGCCTATTTATTAGCATCCTGGGTCCCCTCTGGCACCAGCCCAGGAAGCTAGATTTCTCATGACCTTGTCTGGAATCCAGGGGTCCTGAAGACAAGTTCAGTGAGGGAGGGGCTGGGGAGAGAGACCATTGGAGTAAAGGTGAGGCCAACAGAGCAATTGGAACAGGGTGGTCTTTCTCCCCAGAGTATCAGCCATCCCTCATCCATGCCTTTCTGCACTGGCCATCCTACCCTCCGGGCAGGTATACTGAGGCCTCTGATGGTCCTCCTCCCATTCTCACTGTCGGACTTATTTTTACTGAGTGTCTGCTGAGGGTGAGGACCCTGAGTTGGCAATCCCAGGCCAGCCCCGCTATTGCCTTTCTGCCTCCCATCCGAGTATTTAAACACCCACCTCCCTTTGTTTCTGGCATCTGTTTTCTAGCCCCCTTTGCCCACATTCACTCTGGCCTTTGTGTAAATAAAAGTTCCCAACTTGGTTACAAACTGACTTCTTGTGGATGAGGATGAGAAGTTGTTGCTAGATCTCCACCGTTTGGGAAAAGTGGCTAAGGGCTCACAAATGGGAGGAGAGGTCTGGAGCCTCCCTCCATTGGGGCACTTTAAGTCATGAGCATTGGGAAGCAGGCCTGTTAGAGACACTTCTGAGACACTTCTGTGGTGAGAACCTGAGGGTCCAGGCAGGGTATTGATCCACCTAGTAACTTTGGGCAAACCTCTTAAGTGTCTTTGTATAGACTTTGTATGTAAGGGCTTAGCCATACTGTACGTGTAAGAGTAAACCATATCCGCTGGGTTGCCAGGGACATATCTCTGTCTCTCTTCCGCCCTCCTCTACTCTCCCCCTTCCTTTATCATTTCCCTTAGTTTTGGCCAGGTCTCATGTAGTCAGCCTGGCCTTGAACTTGCTACATAGCCGAGGATGATCTTGAACTTGTGAGTTTCTGCCTTCTGCTGGGATCACAGGTGTGTACCACCACACCATTTTTGTGACACCCAGGCCTTTAGTCATTGCGTATCAGGTGAGCACTCTACCAGCTGAGCTACAGTCCCAGTCACACACACTCCCACCCCTGCCCTGTCTCAGTGGCCCCTGTGTGCTAGCTCTGGAGCAAGCTTGGTATGGGAGATCGGAAGACCCAGCTGTTGCCTTCAAGAGCTCCCGTGTGTGTGTGTGGGGGGGGGAGAGGGTCTTGATAAAATGCTAAGGGACACTGGCTCAGATCTGGTCTGTCTACCCTGGTCATTGTTCTATTGGCCAGCCAGGACATTCTGAAATTAGATAGTGTCTTAATCAGGGTTAGGATTGCGGTGAGGAAACTCCATAACCAAAGGAGCCTGGGAAGGGAAGGGTCTGTTTGGCTTATGTTTCCACATTAGAGTTCATCATCAAAGGAAGTCAGGACAGGAATCAACAGAGCTGGGCCCCAGGGGCAGGAGCTAGCTGATGCAGAGGCCATTGAGGGGTGCTAGCCGTCATAGTTCCACCTCTCACCCCCCCAATCCTTACCTAATATGAAGACATTTTCTCAACTGAGGCTCCCTCTCGATGACTCTAGCTTGTGTGAGGTTGGTATAAAACTAGCCAGCACAGATGGCTCATTTTTCCGTTTCAGTATCAATCTGGGTGTGTGTTGTCCCCAGAGGAAGCACTCTCCCCTCCTGGAGGCACACAGCCCTACAGCCCAAGGCCAAGCACCCGCTGAAGCCTGTCTTCCCTCATCACTCAACACACATGCACCATTAGGGACTTAGTCCCTTAATCACAAGCTGGGGTCAGCCAGGAAGGACTGGGTGTGGCAGGGCCAAGGGCCACCAAGGTGGCGTTATCTTTAGTGCTTCAGCCAATCCTGTTATGGCTCCACAGAGAGCCCCCAGTACGTGGCTACCAAGGAGCCCTTGGAATAGAGGACACAGGGCCTAGTCAAGGAAGAGAACAGAGCTGCCCTGGCCTGGGCAGGTACTCAGATATCCACAGGGACATGGTGGTGGCAGTGACTTTCTCAGATCCCATACTTGGTCTGGTGCCTGGAACCTTGGGCTTAGAGAACCTGACTCCTTGATGTCTCTTTATGTGCTGGCTCGGGAGACCTTTCCTGGTCCTCTCTGTGACTTAATGAAGCATTTGAAAGGGCAGAAAGGGACTAATTCCTAAGGACTGGTGGCCTGTGCCTTCTGCAACTTCCTGGTGGGTGGGTTTCACTCTGATCACTTGAATGTGACCTGTGAGTCTCCCACATGGCCCTCTGAGTGCATCCCTGTGCTCTGTGGCCCCAGTCCACCCTACTGTAACCATGATGCTCCCTGGGCTATTTAAGCATGCTATGCCACACATGCTGTCCTGCCACTTGGAAAGCCGTTCCATCGACTATCCTCACTCCAGCATCCTGCTTCACCCTTGGCTCAAAAGTGATCTCATTCCTTCCCGGCCTTTCAAACACCCCTTCTGTGATGTCTGTTTCTCCTCTGTGCTTCAGTCTGACCTAAAACCCCAGAATATAAAGTCTACAAAGGAAGGAGTTGACCTTTTGTTCACTGTTCTGTTTCCAGCACATAGTGCCTGGCATGCTCACTGCGGGAGCCCCGGGAAGTCCAGCTCCCAGGACTGCCTCCAGGATAGCAGTAAACAACTTCAAAGCAGTGAGGACTTGGGGGACATTTGAAAAAGACATAGACATACGTGATCTGAGGGTCATGTTTTTTTATTTCCAGCTCTCATAGTTTTAAATCTTTGGGTCCAGTTCTCTGGTTCTGTCTTTAGTTCCAATTCCCTACTTTTATATCATTAGTTTCAGTTACCACTAATTCCTCTGCTCACATGGCTTATATACACATTCAACAGCAAACTTTTGGTGATGATTAAAAAAAAAAAAGGTTACAAATGCTATTTTCTAGGGTCATAGTCACAATGCATTCCTCGAGTAAAACAATAAGGGACAGCTGTGGAATAAACTTGTCAGCTTCTGATTAGTAGGCAGCTGTAAAAGGGAGTATCGGCTGTAGCATTCTCTTAAGAAGGCTGCTTACAAGGGGCTATAGCAGAGAAAGGATAAACTATTGAGAGGTCTAAGGAAAAAGTAAAGAAGTTGTGTACTATTCTACATTTCTTAAGTGTATTAAGCCTTCTATAGACTGACATTGTGTGATTAATAAGATGTAAAGGTGTCAGGTGTGTGTGTGTGTGTGTGTGTGTGTGTGTCCTGTAGCCTTTAACAGGAAGAGTGCAGCTGCATGGCTGGGGCCCTTTGTGAGCAGTCTGTGAGTAACCAAGGCAACCTGTTGTAAACCAATGAGCTGGGTGAATAGTGCTGAGCAATTTGCTTTGAGTCCCAAGTCTAAAGATACAGTTTTCTACCCTGTATGTAGCCCCAGAGCACAAGAAGTGAGTTTACAGGTGGGAAACTTTTGATTTGAGGCTGTAAGGCTGGGCCATTTTTGGCAGTTCTGGCCATCTTTGAAACTCTTCCTATGTAAAGCTGTTTCTCTTTCTCTCTGGATTTGGTTAATTGGTTGTTATTATTGTCCTTTATATAAATTTTTAAACAGTTAGCTGAGCCTTGAGTTTTGTACCATAAACTGAGGTCAGAAGTTTCTGCAGTGTTAATTGTAGGGAGTGGCTGCTGGTCTCTTATCAGCCTGGCCTGGCTAAAGAAGCCAGCAAGGCAGTTTTAGGCCACTTTGTGCTCATAACCTCAGTTTAGCCACCTGCTTGTGCATATCTGCAAAGTTTAACCTACGGGTCCCTTCATTCAGTTTTGTTTGAATTTGCTCTTGAGGTTATGACTCAATTAATGCATGTAGCTTGTCTTAGAATTGAGAAGAAATTGTTTTCTTTATGCCTGTCTGAGCTAGTGCTAAAAAAACAAAAACAAAAACCAGGGCCTAAGTGTATCATAGTCCTTGTGGAATAATACATCTGGTTATGAAGCAAATCCTAGTATATTTTCTATATATCACAATTATACAGTTAATGAGAAATCATTTTCCTGACTATCCACAGATATGTGTCCATAAGACTGAGATGCAATCATGAGATTACATATACACATCACATGAGATTATACATTACAATGCTGTCCTTGCACTTGTAAATTTACATACAGAAGCAGTCAGTATTTATATACAACGTTTTCATAAGCATTGCCTATGAATTTCCTCCGTAAGATTAGTTGATCATCTGGTGGGTTGCCCATATAAATATCTGCTGTCATCTACTATAACTGCATCATGGCCCTCAACAGCTTGTGACAATTCATTAAATGAATGAAAAATATATCCAGAAACAACTCTAATCATCAAACTAGGAATGAAGTAACTTGGATTCAACTTGTGTGTGGCTGTCCTGATGGCTCAAGATTCCCTGTGGTTCTTTGCACCCTCCATAACTGAATTGTGAGCAGTCAAAACGCTGTGGGGTACTTCAATAGAACACTTGCCTAGCATGAGTGAGGCCCTGGATTTGACCCCACTAATACACACACACACACACACACACACACACACACACACACACACACACACACACACACGGAGGAAACGACAGTTAACAGAAAGGACACTACACCTAGATAGTTCAGCTGCCCAGAGATTCAACATGGTTCTTCCAGGTCACACCTTGTAGTACCTTCCCAACTACCACTCCACCGGAGCACCGAGGTTACTTGCCATAAGGGTGAGAAGGTCCCACCATCATCCCACTTCTAATACAGAATCCAGGGCAATCCTGTAAAACTAAGGCACATCATGCCCTAAGCCTTCATGCCCAACACTTCCTACACAAACAAGTAAAAGTTTAAAAGTAGGTGTGGCACAGCACGCCTTTGATCCTAGCACTAGGTACAGAGGCAGGCAGATCTCTGTGAGTTAGAGGCCAGCCAGAGGAGCCATCTCAAAAAGCTTAAAACTCTTCCATTTCAAAGCATTAGGGGCCTTGTGCATCCTAGGCAAGTACTCTAATTGAACAGTATCCCCAGCCCCCAAAGTCTGAATTCTCACAGCAGTTACAATGTACAGTACAATTTGTCCTCTCTGTTTCATCTCCCAAACTCTCTACTGGCCTTCTGGTGTTGCTCACCCATTTCAATGCCTTTATACCTATAGTTCCCCTTTTGTAAGACTCCTGCAGATATGTACAGGCCCTGTCCCTGGGCCCCATTATAGTTTTTTCTATACACACATTGTTAGTATTCAGGCATCTGTACTGGCCTGCCCTTGGGGTTCTGACAGGATACACCCTCAGCTGCAGCCACTGAGAGGACCACCTGTGCACAGTCACCATGTTCCCGTTTAAAAGGGCCCTGCCCACCTCCCATCCTCCTCTCTCTCTGTCTGCTCCCCTTTTCTCTCCCTTTGCTCCTGTACCCAGAGGATGGTCTCCCTGCTCTCCTTTCCCTTTTTTAGGATCCCATTCCCCTATAAAAACCCCTGTTTGAACCCTGTCACATGGCTTCTTTTTCTCTTCCGGCCTCTTTCTGAAAATTACAACACGCATACCTATGATAAAGTTTAGCTTCTAGGATATGATAAAGAAAAAAAGTTTTGCTTCTAAATTAGTCATAGTGAGAGATTAGTAGTAACTAATAAATCAGTTATGATAACACATTGGGTGTAGGGTTTGGATTATGGCTCAATTGATAGAATGCTTCAACTCTGGGTTTAATCTCTTGCATCACATAAACACGGTGGCACATGCTGGTCACCATATAATGGCACATGTAATTCCAGCACTCAGGAGGTGGAGTCAAGAAGACCAAATTCAAGGTCATCCTCAACTACACAGTAGCTTTGAGACCAACCTGGGATACAGGAGACCATATCCAAGAAAGTTTTTCTTTAACAACTTGACAAATGTTATTAGTATTTCTGTAATGGACTGAATAAAAGAAAAAAACCTATAGGAAGAAGGGACTGGTGTATCTTACTCACTGTTAGCTATAATTGAGGATCAGAGGCAAGCTCTGACCCCGACAGGCCAGTTATCTGTCCACTGGTATAGGCAATCCTGGTTTCTTGGGCTTTAGAATACCCGTGGGTATTTCCTGATTAATCTGGATGATAGAGAGGATCCAAGGGGCTGGAACAATAAAAACCAAGCCCAAGACAACCTGAGCTTACAACAATGGAGATGGGCTTACTCCAAGGCTGCTTCTGAGGTAATGCAGCAATGATGTATGTGCTGGGAAGGAACAGGAAGCAGCTGTGAGCCCTGGTGGCACTCAGATTCCGGCTGTTCACAGGACCCTTGGACAGCACTATTCTTGGAGGCGATCAACACATCTGGGTAACAGGACGCACAAATCACAACACAAAACCCAACATCAGGACGTAAATCTGCATTGGCAATTTTTAATGTCTCACTTGTGCAGGACTGAAACGTGTATTTAAAGGCACAGAAGGAAGGAAAGGCAATTATCTGAGCATGAAGTCATAGGGAAAGACGCTGGGGAGAAACCGTGGGCTGCTCTGCTTAGCTGAGGAAATAAACAATGCAGTGCTGAACTAGAGCTCTGAGGCTATTATGGTCTGTGTGAAGGCACCACTCACACACCAGGACATGGACAGACATTTGAAGCCGTCAAGCACACACCTTTTACCACTGGAGATCTTTCATGAGGCTGTTTCTGAAAGGAAATACCTGCCTGCCTACCAAGACTTAGAATTTAAAAAATGTAATCTGGTTTAATTATAACTTATGAATAAAAACATTACAAAATGAAGGCAGAGACTCTGCCTTGAACAAAGATAAAGTGTACTTTTTCCTGTAGTAAGAGAATCATGAATATTTCACCTTTACATCTTTTCAGATGTCATCTCTTCTTCTCATATTCCACATTTAACATCAGGAATGTGTACAAAATGGCAACTTCTGCTAAGTGAAAGGATGTACTATCAATTGTTGGGGAGAATGAATGAGAAAGGGCTGGTTTACCTCTAACAAGGCCAGGTGGGAGGAAAGGGGAGAATTAAACTTTCCTTTCCCTTTCTTTCTTTCCTTTGTTTAGACAGGGTCTCACTATGTAACCCTGGCTGGCCTCAGCTCACAGATCCACCTGCCTCTGCTTCAAGCACTGGGATTAAAGGTAAGTGCTACCAAACTTGGCTTAAAATTAAGACTTTCTTAAAAGATTTCTAATTTCAAGCACTATTAATTCCTAAGCTGGGTGTGGTGGCTCACACCTGCAATTCCAGCATTTGGAAGGCAGAGGAAGGAGGCTTGATAAGAGTTCTAGGCCATCCTAGGCTAAAGAATAAACTTGGGTCCAACAAGGGCTAGAGTGAGACCTTATCGCAAAAAAGACAGGGAAGGAAGGCGGGAAGCGGGGAGAGACAGGGAGGGGACTCCTGATTGGTGTGCCAAGAAACAGAAAGCTCTGTGACTGCGGCAGCACAGTGTAGACTAACAATGTCCATTTCAGTAGCATTAGCCTCACTGATTTGTACTTTTCTTTCTTATTTAAAACACTGATTGGCCAAGTTAAATCATAACAGCATGAAAGTAAAAACAAACTCCATGTAGGTATAAACACAATGATTGGGGGCCACTCTTTCTGTTTCTGTCTCGCAGAAACTACCTGGAGGTGATGTTTCTTCCTTTAAACACACAACCCGAATACCCTATACGCAGATTCCACATAGTGAAGAAATAAAACGAGCTGTGCATTGCCTTGACTAATTTTTACAAATTGATGGTAAACCAGATGTTAGATAAGACTATGCTTTAAAAATATTAAGCCTCAAATTTCTATTCAGTATTTTAAGAAATGGATTATTACAATCGTTTTTTTTAAATGAGATAGTAAATGTATTTAAATCTGGACTTTTATGTACTTAATCATTTTTCTTAAAAAATTAAGAACATCAAGAGCTGGAACATGCTGCCAGGACAGAAATAACCAGAAGTGTGTGCAGTCACGAGCGGCTCAGTCTTGTTTTGTGTTTTTCAGAGCCTGAAGCCTCTCTAATAGCGGAGGGTGCGAGTAGTGCCACGTTGAAAACAACCAGTCAGAAACTGGGAATCCCAGGTTATCCTTGTTCAGCTTGATCAAAGCAGAGTATAAGTCTTTAGCCATCCCAAGTTTCTTGGCAAAAGCATCGGCCTGGAACTCAAATCTGCGGCTCAGGACTGTCAGGCAGAAAGACAAAACCTGCAGAAGAAAAGAAAAGGGTTTAACCACCTGGTACCTTTATTGTCACCTAAGTCTTCATGAGTCAGGCTGCGGAGGAAGGCTGGTCAGGACATGAGAAAGGCAAGCCAAACCTATCGGGAGACTATGACTTAGGAACACAGGATGGGGGGGGTGGGCAGCATGTCAAACTGAGGTTTTCCCACCTCAAGCAAAAAGACCAGAAATGGGTGTATGTAGTGGAGCTCTGAGTTACACTTATCAAGGTTTTTATTGCTACTCTCCAATTCTCTACTTTTACCACCTAACAGTATTCTGTGCACTTAACTGTTTAGACTCAGATTTCTCTGCCGCCTTAATACTGTCCAGTATAGCTTTTATCCTCCTATACAGTGAGGAACTAGAAGGTTCTATGGTTTTGTTGATTTCTTTTCATATTACCCTAAAGAATCCACATCTGAAATAGGGAAAAACATAAGCGTAGTAATTTTGGAAAGTGTACATTACCTCATTGTAAGGTGAGAAAACAAACTGAAAGATGATCAAGAGTCCAATCAGGGTGGGTTGGCTGTCATAAAAACCAAAGGCGGCAAAAAGCACCTTTTGACCAATTAACACAGCAAACAAGAAGAAACACAGGAAAGAATTTATCTAGAAAAGAGGACATAACACTGGGTTACTATGATGCTAAGCAGGCCAGGGGGGCACTGTCTTAATCAATGATTGATGGGGGAGTGCCCATCTCACCTGGGCAGGTGGTCCTGGGTTGTATAAGAAAGCAGGCTGAGCAAGCCAGTAAGCAATGTTCCTCTATGGCAGTGGTTCTCAACACATCAGTTATCACATGGGAAATAAGATTCTGGGGCACAACATTGGCTAATGGATGTTTATTCGGGGAGAAATCACTGAACACCAGAAACAGATGACCGCCGCAGGTTCCTATTCAAAGGATGCCTCCCGATGCTCTCTGTCTCCAACCAGGAAGTAAGAAAGAGAGCTGGGGTCTAGGACCCCAGACCTAGTCCCTACAGGTCATGCTCGCACCTGTCCCCACCCCCCAATGGGCATGGTCAGTGCAGCAGGTGCGGGCAGGGGGGATATCTCACTAAAATTCCTAATGCTTCCATTCTTTAATATAGTACCTTATATTATGGTGGTTCCCCAATCATAAAATTATTTTACTGCTACATCATAACTGTAATTTCACTACTGATATGAATTGTAATATAAATAGTTGATATGCAACTCCCAGAGGGGTCATGGCCCACAGGTTGAGAACCGCTGCGCTGTGGCCTCTATTTAAGCTCTTTTCTCCAGGTTCCTTAAATGACACCCTCAGTGATAGAGTGTGACCTGAGATTTGTAAGATGAAATAAATCCCTTCTTCCACAACCTGAGATACAAGTTATGTTGGCACCAGCTCAAAGTATAGTGCCTCAGCACTTGGTGTCATGTAGGGATGGTCCTGGAAGGCACTGGCACAGATAAACTTTTTGGTTTTTTTGTTTGTTTTTTTGAAACAAGGATTCTCTGTGTAGCTCTGGCTGTCCTGAAACTTGCTCTGCAGACCAGGCTGGCCTTGAACTCAGAGAGCTGCCTGCCTCTGCCTCCCAGTGTGAGGGTTAAAGGCATGGGCCACCACCGATTGGTGAGAAATATTCTTGGTTAAGAGAACTTTAAATAGTACAGCTACCTAGCTATGGAGATATGAGATGAAAGCACGCACTAATTTGCGTGGGCAATTAGTGGTTTGGTCGGATGATCAGAGGCCTCAGAATACACTACAGGGAGGCTAGCTGCTTCCACAGATATTCTAGGTCTTGACAAAGGTGCTTATGACTAGTGGCCAAGGTGACAGACAGTCAGGGTATCAGTAAATAACACAGACCTTTTGTCAGAAGAGGTACCTGACTCCTACTAGGTACCCAATGTGTCTTCTGGGACAGCCCACTATACCCATTCTTTTATAGAAGGGGCAGTGATTTTCCTTATAGATCAAACACTTAGTTAGAATTAAATTTGGAGTTATTTAAGCCTTAAATCTTGTGTACATTTTTACAGCACAACTTCAAGCTAAGGAGCTAAGTTTCAACTAAAGACCTATGGCACAGGAAAACTGGGCTCACAAGTCTTCCCACGTAGCCCAGCATCTACTGGCCTTTCAGGAACAGAGACCCACCTAAGACTTAGTGAAGCATGACATGATGGTAACAGCCTGTAATTCTAGCACTGTGGAGGCAGGATTGCAAACTGAAAAGCCATCCTGATCTGCAGAATGAGATTCTATCTAAAAAGAAAACAAACAACCCCCCTACACACATAAACAGGATTCAGTTAATGCTGTATGTACTCAGAACCAGACAACAGAGTAATTGCTATTTCAGCCAGAGCTTGAGAACATCTTGGTTTGGAGCAGCAGTTCTCAACCTTCCTAACGCTGTGACCCTTTAGTACAGTTCTTCATGTTGTGGTGATCCCCAACCATAAATTTTTTTTTCACTGCAACTTCATAATTTTGCTAACGTTATGGATTGTAATATAAATATCTGTGTTTTCTGATGGTCTAGGTGGCCGCTGTGAAAGGGTCATTCGACCACAAAGGAGTTGTGATCCACAGGTTGAGAACTACTGGTTTAGAGGAACTCGCAACACCCTGAGGAGGAGTGGTGCTGGAATTGCTGACTACAATTTTCAGTGAATATATAATGACTTTGAAAGGAGGGGGAAGGGCTTTGGGTTAGTTTTGGCTTGGTATTGTTTCATCAGAAACAGGATGTGCCAGTCAGTCTTTGTCATGTCTGGGAAGAGGAACCTCACATGAAAAACTGTTCCCACCAGATGGCCTGGGGGCAAATCTGTAGGGATTGAATTGTGGGTGGTGCCAGTCCACCCCTGGGTAGGTATCCTGGGTGATATAAGAAAGCAGGCCAGTAAGTGGAGTTCCCTGGTGGCATCTGCTTCAGTTTCCTGCTCTGACGTCCCTCAGTGACAGAGTGTGACCTGAGAATTTTAAGATGAAATTAATACGTTCCTTCCCAAATTGCTTTTGGTCATGGCATTTTATCACAGCAATAGAAACCCCTACAACACAGGGTCTGACTAAGACACAGGGTCTGGCTATATACATACCCATGTTGGCTTCACACTCATAATCCTGCCTCAGTCTCCTGTCTGCTGAAATTAAAGGCATACATTTTTTTGTTTGTTTGTTTTTTATCACAGGGTTTCTCTGTGTAACAGCTCTGGCTGTCCTGAAACTCACTTTGTAAACCAGGTTGACCTAGAACTCCGAGATCTGCCTTCTTCTGCCTCCCAAAGTCATGTGACACCACTGCCTGGCAAAGGCATACACCTTTAATCTCATAATTTCATCTATAACATATACAAATAACAAGCTATGCTGGCACCAGATGAAAGTAGGGTGCCAAAAATGAACACTGTGGAAAAAAAAGGGGGGGGGAATGGAGAGATGGCTCAGCAGTTAAGAGCACTTGTTCTTGTGAAGGACCTGGGTTCGGTTCCAGCACCAACATCACATGGCTCATAACCATCTTTAACTCAACTCCAGGGGATCATATGCCTCTGGCCTCTGTGAGTACCTGCACTCAAGTACACATACTCATTTGGAAGACACATACCTTTATGTGATAAAGAATCATAAAAGCAGATCTATTGTTTTACAGTAGATTCTTTTTTTTAAGATGTATGTATTTATTTATTTATCACATACACAGTATTCTGTCTGCATGTATGCCCTCAGGCCAGAAGAGGGCACCAGATCTCATTATAGATGGTTGTGAGCCACCATGTGGTTGCTGGGAATTGAACTCAGGACCTCTAGAAGAGTAGCCAGTGCTCTTAACCTCTGAGCCATCTCTCCAGCCCCTACAGTAGATTCTTTTACAACCTTTTACACTTTTATTTATTTTTGTTTGATGGGTGTGAGTTTTTGTGGCAGCATGTATGTCATGGTAAGCATGTGAAGGTCAGAGGACAGCCTGCAGGAGTCAGTTCTCCCCTTCCACCAGCTGGGTCCCAGGAATCAATCTAACACTGTCACTTGATGGCAAGTACTTTTATACACTGAACCTTTTCACCAACCTTGAAAAAGCATTTAATGTTTGCCACTTCTTGGTTTTCACAGTTCATGTGTCTGAGCAACTCTGGTAGTGACAGCAATGATGGTGACAGCAATAAACACTAATATATACTTAACATGCTCTCACGATGCTCCCGGTACATTCCAAACTCTACCAACACTAGTCATATAATGCCTAACTAGCCCTAAGCCATATTATTCAATGAAGAAATGGAAGCAGAGAGAAATTAAGGAATTGCTTCAGGACCCTGCCTCAGCCTCCTGAATGGTAGGATTACAAGCCTGTGCCATCACTCCTGGCCTAATGAATGTCTTGTTCCCATTACTATATAATGTCTCAGGCCTGATATACTTTTATTTACTTACTTAGCTTTTCTTTTTAAGACCAAGTGTCATGTTACTGTGTAGCTCAGTTTGGCCTGAAAGCTACTATATAGCTCAGAATAGCCCTCAGTTTCTAAAACAATTATTTATTTATTTTCTTTATTATATGTGTGTGTACAAGAACACATACTACATTGCAAGTGTGGAGGTCAGAGGACAACTTGAGGGAGCTGGTACTCACCATGTGAGTCCTAGGGGTTAAACTTAGGCTTGGCAAAAAACAAACAAAGAAACAATCTTAGGCTTGGCAGTAAGCACCTTTAACTGCTAATCATCTTGCCAGCCTCTCTGGCTGAGATCCTTCTGTCTGGGTGTCCTATGTACTTAGGTTACAGGTGGGTACCACCACACTCATTTTTCCTGCCATTCTAACTATTCTTTTATAAAATGTAACTGTGAGCTGGGGTGCTGATGCACACCTGTAATCCCCAAACAAGGGAGGTGAAGGCAGAAGGATCAGGAGTTCAAGGTCATCTTTGGCTACATAATGAGTTCCAGGCCAGTCTAGACTACAGGAGACCCTGACTCCAAGTAAACAAAACAAAATATAATTGTCATTCCAAACTTACCTGACTAATAATGATATTTTTTATTGTATGTCCCAACTTCCAGTGTCCCAGTTCATGGCCAAGTACAGCCAGCACCTCCTCATTTTTACATCCTTGTTTCTTATTCTGAATCAAAGAAAAAAAGAGAAAGAAACCTATTTATAGCCTTTAATTTGATTGTATCTTTAGCTTTGATCCAGTAACATCCCTTCATGGATTCTAACAAAAACAACAGACTTCAGTACAGAACCTTTTTGCTTAACACAGCATTAACTACTACACCCCTAAAGATAGAACTATAAACGAGACAGGCTCTAACTTCACTAAGTTCAACACCCTTGACTAACTTAAATTAGGGGAAAAAAACGAAACAAAACTGGAAAAAGCACAAATCTTTACCCATCTACTAAAGAGTTAAACAAGTCATAATGACACCCCTTGACAGCCACATCCCAAACCCATTAGAAACTTCATCCTCAGGTTTGATCTGACATGGAAACTCCTTGTGTTGAGCATGATCAAGGAGCAGTCATGCAAAGTCACTGGGAACCCTGAAGGGAAGACTGCACGGTGTCAGCAGCACAGTGTCAGGAGCAGTCAACTGTATATGACAGACACACACAGTCACCAGGGACACCGACAGGAAGACAGCAGTGTCAGGAGCCGTCAACTGTATATGACAGACTAGAATAACAGGACCAGCTGAATGTCTACAAATATGCACATCTTGAGCATGACTCAAAAATACACCAGTAACAGCTGTTTAAAAATAGATCCTCAGGGGCTAGGGACATTCAAAACCTGTTGCCTAATATGCACAAGGCCCTGGTTCTAATCCCCAGCACTACAAAAAAAAAAAAAAAAATTAGAAAAATAAAAATTGATTCAAATTATAAGATAATGCCAGGAACGTAGGAGAAATAGGAAAGGTGAAATCAGCAATGTGGGGGCAACTGAAGCAGTCGGAGCTGAGTCACAAGGCAGCAGTGGGGAATACTGAGAGGCAGCTGAGTGCATTGCTGAACTTTCAAAGGACATGGTGAGCAGCAGTAAGCACCTCTAGCTAGAATAAGATCCGAGAGACCAGAGAAATGGCTCGGGGACAAAGGTGCTTGTGCCAACAAACATAAAACAAAAAGTTGGCTCAACAGATGAAGGTGCCTGGTACCAAACTGATGACCTGAGCCTGATCCTCAGGACTCACACAGTAGGAGAGAATCGACTCCTCAAGCGGGTCTTTTACTGCCACACATACAAGGCACATGAACACACACATACAGTAACTAAACTTGGTTAAAAAAAAAAAAATAAAGAAACCTAACATTCAAGTAATGATCTCTGAAAAAAAGAAAATAGAAACAAAAAGGAGCTCTGTGTGTGTAATGTGTGTGTGTGTGTGCGCGCGCGCGCGCACATGCTCGTGCACATGCATGCTCTCGAGAGTGTGTATGTGTCTACCAGGTCAGACAAATGCAAATCTTCACCAGGCCTGTACTCTATAAAAACCTCAAGGTTCTTCAAGATTAAGGTCAGTCCAATGGGCTGGAGAGATGGCTGCTCTTCCAGAGTACTGTGGTTCAATTTCTAGAACCCCCATTATAACTTACAACTGTCTGTAATTCAACTGATGCCATGTTCTGGCATCCTCGGGCACCGGGCATGTATGTGGCTGGCACACATATAGGCATGCAGGTCAAACACCCATAAACATATAGTTTTTTTTTCTAAATCAGTGACAAATTATAGTAAGAATCTCCAAGTACTTAGGAAACAAGTCACAACGAGTGAAAGATAACACAGAGCAGCATTAGTGCCGTAAGAATTTGTATAATGGTATTATCAGATTCAGAATACAAATAAGGAAACAGAGTCAGGCAGTGGTGCACACATCTTAAATCCCAGCACTCGGGGAGGCAGAGGCAGGCGCATCTCTGTGAGTTCCAAGGCCAGCATGGTATACAGAGTGAGTTCCAGAACAGCCCGAGCAACACAGCAAAACCATATCTTGAAAAACAAAACCAAAAGAATGGCAGAGGTAGTGTACACCTTTAATCCTAACACTGGGTAGGCAGAGGCAGGGAGGCAGCCTAGTCTACATAGTGAGTTCTAGGACAGCCAGAGCTATGTAGAGAGCCTGTCGAAAGAAAGAAAGAAAGAGAGAGAGAGAGAGAGAGAGAGAGAGAGAGAGAGAGAGAGAGAGAGAGAGTAAGAAAGGAAGAAAGAAAGAAAGAAAGAAAGAAAGAAAGAAAGAAAAAGGCAAAAGGCAAAGACATGACAGCGTAATAAGGAGAACATGAGAATATGGTAAACAATTGCCTTGCATGTGTTAAGTTCACCTTGGTTCACTTCCTAGCATGGGGATTGAAGACAGGATGACACACAACATGGGAATCATACTCAAAGCCATATCAGCGTGTAATGCAAAAAAGAAAAAGGGTAACTTGCCACCAAAAGGAGGCTCAATGATTTGCAGTGAAATGTCAGAAAGAACTGGTTTTCTTTCCTTCCTCATTAATGCCACATAAAAGAACACAAATAACACACAGTATGTGAGCACTCTCCTCTCCATAAAGCTCATACCTAGTCTCATTTGATCCTTAATAACACTGCACTGGTAACAAATGGAACAGCTTCACTTCAGACATAAAGAAAAGGACGCTGAGAAATCAAAATGTCTTGGAGGGTGGGGGATGATAGAATCCCAGCACTTGAGAGGTGGAGGAGCAGGGTCAAGGTCATCCCCAGCTACACAGAAAGTTCAAGGTCAGCCTAGCTACATGAGATCCTGTCTCAAAACAAAAAACTCTGTTCAGTCCCCCATGCAAAATCCTGCCTCATTCACATAGCCTCTTCTTAGAAACCTCCCTGTCTATTAGAATCTGCAGTAACACCTTACTTTTAAGATGGATACAGTCAAGGGAGACTGGGAGACAGGTTGAGGACCAAAAGTTGAGGCCACCTTGGGATACATTAGACTCTATCTCAACAAAAGAACAAAACACCAAACCTCAAAAAATTTTGTTTGTTTCCAAGACAGGGTTCGTCTGTGTAACAGCCCTGGCTGTCCTAGAACTTGCAAGCAGGCTGTCCTAGAACTCACAGAGATCTGCCTGCCTCTGCCTTTTGAGTGCTGGGATTACAGGCATGGACCACCATCGCCCAGCTATCCACACCTCAAATTTTAAAAAGCCACACTACTTCGGCTATTCAAGATATTTCATATATCTCAGCCTGTCTCAAACTATGGGCTCTTTGTCACCCCTACTCATGGATTTATTAGGGTAGGATGAGGTCTAAGGGATCATGGCATATAATTTATATCTAAACACTGAAGTTGATGAAATAAAAGCAGGTTCTTCAAGAAGCCAGCAAAAGGCGGCATGCTCAATTTACCACACTTCGAAGAGGTACTCGAACATTTATATTTTGTACTGCTGAGGACTGAATGCAGGCCTATGACATGCTAGGGAAGTATTCCTCTGAGCTACCCCAGCTACCAACTGTGTTTATAGCCAAATAAAACTGTTTTCAAAGATACTAAAGGTCTGCATTCTACTTCCATTGTTGCATCCCCTAAATCACTTGCTAGTGTGTAAATTAACTACAATGTCATAGGCCCTGAACTGGACACCCTTAAGCAGGCTCCCTGCTGAACCTGCAGGACTCTCAAGTTAACTCTTACTGACTCCCCCTTTCTCACCTTTAATTCCCTTCTTATGAAAATGACCTTGAGTCCTTGCCTCAGCTTTGACCTTCTTTGTCTCAGTTGGTTAACCCTAAGTGGCTTTTATTCTAATAGCCTAGTTGGCAAGGTAATTCCACTAAAAGTATTAACTTTATAAGTTAATGGTAGCTCATACTTATATTCTCAACACTCAGAAGCCTGAAGTAGGAAGTCCCAAATTTGAAGCCAGTTTTAGCTGAATACACAGTAAGTTCCAGGCCAATATGGGCAATGCACAGCAAGCCATGGTTTTCTGTGTGTGGGTGTACATGTATGTGTGTGGGATATGTGTGTATATGTGTGTGTGTGCATACAAGCATGTACACCTTAGCCTTGAGACAGGGTCTCTCACTGAACTGGAAGTTCTGTTTTGGCTGTCAGTGAGTGCTTAGGGTCTTCTTGTCTCTATACCTCCTGGCTGTTTACATAGGTGCTAGGGATTCCAATTCAGGTCCTCAAATTTGTAGAAAAAATGTTCTTACACACTGGGACATCTTCCCAGCTACACAAGACTCTGTCTTAAAAAGGGGGAGGGATAATTGGAGACATAGCTCAACAGTTACAAACATCTTGCAGAGGGCTCAGGTTCAATTCCCAATACCACATGGTGCCTCAAAAATCATCCATAACCCCAGTTCCAGGATATCTGATACCCTCTTCTGACATCCACAGGCACCATGCATGCACACGGTGCACATTCATACATACAGGCACAAACATTATTTTCCAGAACCTAAAAGGAAAAGCACAAGAGATTTCATGCGTGTTTTTTCACTTCATCTCACAACTCTAAAAGGTGAGCACTTTACTCCAACATTTCCCAATCATGAGATCATGTATCAGTCTGGCTCTACTCAACTCCCACCCAAGAATACCTAATAATATCTGGGGACCGTTTTGGCTGTAATATGTGAATGAGTGTGTATTGATCTCTAGAGGGGACAGGTTGATGATGCTGCCAAACATCACAGACTATCCAGTCCAGTAGTGCCAAGGTTGAGAGATCCTGCCAGCCTCTCCTCTGCCTCAAGGAATCAGACGTTCAGAAACCTTAAATTACTTGCTCATAGTTATGCAGCTGGTAATCGAATAGGGATCTAAAATCATCTAACATGACACCAAACCAAGGGCACATTCCATCCCATATAAAAATAGTGCAGGTTATTGCTGAAGATTTCTTGCTATTCTCCCTCATCCAGTTATTCTTAGTGCTTTACATTTTACTAGTCAGCATTAGCTGACCTCATCCAGCAATGTTTTTAGGCTCTCAGAACAGTTTTCTTGGGGTTGGGGCTAGGGCACACACCTTTTTTTTTGGGGGGGTGGTGTTTTAAGACTCCTTTAATCCCAGCATTTGGGAGGCAGAGACAGGTGGATCTCTGAGTTTGAGGCCAGCCTGCTCTACATAGTGAGTTCCAGGACAGTGAGGGCTGTGTATAGAGACCCTGTCTCAAAAACAAATAAAAACGACAAAATAGGGAAAGTTTTCTTGGGCTGGTGAGATGACTTGATGGGTAAAGATCTTTGTCAACAAGTCAGGAGACCCGAATTGACCCCTGAAACTCATGAAGCCGTGGAATTGATTCTACAAAATTGTTCTCTGATCTCTAGACACATGCTATGGCATGCACATATGTCAGTCACATGAGTGTGCACATGCACACAAAATAAAAAGTAAAAGAAATGCCTTCTCTTCTACTCCTCTGTATCTTGTATCTCTAGCTTCCCAGTCCCAGAGCAAAGGATGTTTGCCTGACTATCCCCTTTCACACTGTAAGCTTATAAAGATTAGACTTTTCTTCAACACAAGAAAAAAACTTTGTTTTTCGAGACAGCACCTCATATATGCCAGGCTGACCTTGAACTCAGAATAAAAATGAGCCTGAACTTCTGACCCTCCTGCCTTCACCTCCTGAGTGCTGGGATTATAGGTGTGAGCCATCATGACCAGTTTATTTGGTGCTTTGTATTGGATGTAGGCTTCATGCATTAGAGGCAAGCACTTTACCAACTAAGCCACATTCCAAGTCCCTACTTTTGGATTTTCTGTTTTTGTTGTTTTGTTTTTTGAGACAGTGTTTCTCTGTATAGCCTAGCCTTGGGTGTCCTGGAACTTGCTCTTTAGACCAGGATAGCCTTGAACTCAGATACCTGCCTGCCTCTGCCTCCCAAGTGCTGGAATTAAAGACACATGCCACCACCGCCCAGCTCTTTTGACAGCCCTGTCACTTGCTCTGTAGACTAAGCTTCAAACAACTTACCTCTGCCTCCTGGGTGCTGTGATTAAAGGTGTGAACGATCACCCCCAGTACTTCTGAACTTAATGTCCAGCAAAGTAGTTCAGTACAGAGCACATATTTCATAATTACGTGTTAAAAACAAATAAACCGATTTAATTATATAATGCACCCAAGAAACCTCAATGACTAAATGACAGGACTAGGTCTCCACTCTGTCCATTGCCAAAGTAAAGCCTATTAACTGCTACGTCTCAATTATACCAAAAAGTAAATGCTCATCTTCTTATTTTGTCTGCAGAAATTCTTTGATCAGAAACATAAATGAAATATGGGCCAATGAGATGACTCATCAGATAAAGGTGATTGCTGTAACAGGCCCTCAGACCTTAGCACAACTGATTCCATGATGGAAGTAACATTCAAGCCATAAAATTCAGCATGTGGGCAATGCCACCAGCCAAAATGAAAACAAAGACCCAATTCACCAGAATCCATAGTTCTGGGAAAGTCTCTAACCTTGTTTTCTGGCTTCTGTAGTTCTGTTCTCACTAACTGTTCTTGTTAACTGAATCATGCCAACTCAGGGTATGGTTTTTGTGCTTAAAAGTTCATCCTAAGGGGACTGGAGAGATGACTCAGGGGTTAAGAGCTGCCTGCCCTTCCAGAGGTTTTGAGTTCAGCAACCAATCACATGGTGGCTCAAACCATCTATAATGAGATCTGGTGCCCTCTTCTGGCTTGCAGGCATACATGCAGGCAGAACACTATATACATAATAAAGAAATCTTTTTTTAAAAAAAAGTTCATTCTAAGAAAGGCTTGGGACTACAATGGTGCGTCAATGATTACAACCAGTGTAGTCATCAGCCAGCTAACAAAGACATTTATTGGCTTAAACCTGTGTGTCCAAGTCCTAGATGAGTTCAATCCCCAGGATCTACAGTGGTAGGAGACAATTAACTTCTACAACTTGTCCTTCTGATTTCCATGTTTGCCACACATACATGAACACACATGTAAAGTTATTACATGATTTTTAAAAAATAAAATCTTTCAATTTTAATATGTACAATTTCACATTGTAATATGTGAAAACTTGCAAGGTAGTTTACTTAGCATGTAATAATGGTAATCATTTCTCCCAAACAGCAGAACTTTAAAGGGTCCATAGTATTTCTATTTGGTGGTCTCTGTGGACCTCACTTCTGTCAAATAAATTATGTATAAAAACTAAGTCAGAGTCTCTGAGGAAAAAAGAACTCACTTTCACTTTAGTTCTTATTTCTTCACTGTCCCCTTCACCATCATTGCGGGGTTCCATGACAGGCTCCTCCTGGTTGTCTTTGTTTAGAACAGAGTATTCTTCTAGTAGAGTGTCAAACAAAACTATTCTCTTGTTCTTGAAGAAGCCATAAAAGTAAGCATTGCTGTGGGAAGAGCGCTTAGATCCTATGGAAAAGACAGTCCAAAGCACGGAACAGAATTAAAACATCTGGGGTCCTTCAGAACTAATGGAGAGGACATTAACATTTCCAAGTTGTTTAACACCTGGAAAAAAAAACTGCATTAATAGAAATCATTAGCAGCAGTGGAATGACTGTCACCCTGCTCCATTTACACTCCCTGGTTTGTAGCAATAGCACACTAAGCCTAAATACCCAATTGAAATGATTTTTTTTTTTTCCAAGACAGAGTTTCTCTGTGGTTTTGGAGGCTGTCCTGGAACTGACTCTTGTAGACCAGGCTGGTTTCAAATTCGCAGAGATCCGCCAGCCTCTGCCTCCCAAGTGCTGGGTCTAAAGGCATACACTACCAACCGCCTGGCTGAAATGATTAAATTCTGGTAAAGCTATGAAGTGGAATTTTAAACAGCCAGAAAAAAAGTACATATACCTAATGGAATTTAGCAAAAGAAAAGCTCACCAAAGTATCATAAAGAATGCAAAATGCCGTGTGTGTGTGTGTGTGTGTGTGTGTGTGTGTGTGTGTGTGTGTGTGTATGTGTGTGTATGATTACTGTATTATCAAAAAAGTACATATAGATAGAAAGGCATAAACCCAAGGCTATGAGAAAAAACACCACAGTAAAGAAGTTCAGTTCAGGGGACCCAGAAGTATGGATGTCATTTGTCTTTGTTCCAGGGCTTTTAAAAAAAGCAGACAGCTATTATCAGGGAAGGCTCTGTGAGACTGGAAGGAAACTTTCAACAGAGGCTGAGAGTGCCGAACTGTGGTTGATATCACTTTCTGTTTTATGTATTTCTTCAATTTCCAAATGTTCTTCATTGTGCAGTGAGTTGAATAAAGTGACTAAGAGTACACTCTTGCATCTTTAATCCCAGCACTCAGGTGGATCTCTGTGAGTTCGAGGCCAGCCTGGTCTACTGAGCGAGTTCCAGGGCAGCCTCCAAAGCTACAGGGAAATCCTGACTCAAAAAAAGAGTACACTCGGAGCTTTGGTATGTATCCTGACTTTAGTATGTATCAGTTTTGAAAATGTAGGAACTGTTTTAAAGCTTTAGCTTCCTGCTTATGAAGCAAGGCTAATAATATGTACCTCATAAGATATTATGAAAACATACCTTCACCCACACTAAATACTACAATTATTTATATGTGTGTGTGTGTTTAAATGAATGACAAAATATTTCTCTTGAAAACTTTAAGTTTCCTAAAGAAAATGTGAATTATGCATCTACTCATTTTTATTTTTTAAAATTACCTACTTATTTTCATTTTGTATGCATTGATGTTTTTTACCTGCATGTATGCCTGTGTGAGAGTATCAAATTCCCTGCAACTGTTATGAGCTGACATATGGGTATTGGGAATTGATCCTGGGGCCTCTGCAAGAGTAGTCAGTGTTATTAACCGCTGAGCCATCTCTTTTATTTTATCAAAAGATTTATTTTTATTTATGCATTTTGCTTATGTGAGTGTGTACCACCTGTGTGCAGGGGGTGGCAGAAGCCGAGGGAAGCCATGGAGTAGAGGGGGTTGGGGAGATGACTTGTCATTTCAGAAACTTACTGCTCTTGAAGAGAACCTAAATTCAGTTCCTAACACCATATCAGGTGAATCAGAGCTACATATAACTCCAGTTCAAGGAGTTCTGATGTCTCTGATCTCCCATAATCAGACATACACATAACTTTTTAACACACACACACACACACACACACACACACACACACAAAATATTTTTCTCTGGGGGTTTATGTATCCCAGACTATTAACCAGTGCTATAATGGAGAACTTTGGATCCTCCTGCTTCTACCTTCCAAGTGCTAGGTTTATAGATGGGGCACAAAAGAAAGTTTATGTGGTGCTGGGCATAAGATCCTGGGGCTTGTGCATGCTAGGCAAGCATTCTACCAACTGAGCCATCAAGCATCTACTCATATTTCTAATATGACACACTTGGAAGTAAGTTTAGAATATAGTAAAGCCTTGATAAGTAGTAGCTATTATTATTTATTGTACTATAATATCATTTTTTTGGGTATAGTTGCCTGGAAGTTAAACAAACACATGGGTCTATTTTGTAAGTACTGTGGTAAACTTTGCTATCATTCTCATACTGCTTTCGTTTTAAGTGTGTGTGTGTGTGTGTGTGTGTGTGTGTACATGTGTATGGGTGACCACAAGGCCAGAAGGCGGCTTTGGGTCTTTGAATTGGAGTTACAGTTCTGGGTCATTCATCATGGGTTCTGGGAACCAAACTCAGTTCCACTTCAAGAACAACAGGCACATTTAACTGTCTAGCCCTCTCTCTAGCCCCTCATACTTATTTTTCTAAAATGAGGAAGGACCCTAGGACCTCATGCTTGCTAAGAAAGCATTCTACCAGGTCATATCCCCAGCCCTCATCTCCCACCTTGTAACATATAGTTCAGCTCTTCTAGATGCCATCTGAAACTATTGTTGGGGGTGGTCAGATCATATGCAGACAAATAAAACTGATGTCTCAATAGTTCCCATTGGTCCAGGCTTCTTCAAGTATGGTTCAAGGAAGAGCCACATCAAAATCATAGACACTGGCAACACCTATCAAGCCAGAGTCTCTAGAGTGGAAGCCAGGAACCTGTCTTTAACAAGTGTTCCAGGGAACCCATATGTAATTAACATTTAGAAGTTTCTGTACTACACTGTAAATCTTTTAAGCTACTGTGCCTGGCAAGTAGTGTATATTTGATAATGCTTGTTTACTGACTGAATTAATACTACCAGTAAAACAGTGAAGTAATGCATTGAGAACTCAGAATAAAGATTCAGTGTGAATGAAGGCGCCACACCCGTGTCTTCACACTTTGCTCTCCACTGGACTTTGGGCAGCACCTGACACAGATACATACACACCCTCCTGGTACACTTAGCCTCATTGCTGTCCATTCCTCTCTGCCAACTTTGAGCCTGGTGTTGCCCTCATCTTTGGCCTTAAACACCAGCCATGAGCCAGAGACTTCTAAACCTATGTTCCAAGGATAAGCTTTTCCCTGAAGTCCCAGGCTTGTGTATGTAGCCACCTGTGTGACATGTCTACACTGGAAGTCTACACACATATCTGTTAATTCTACGTTTTTAATTGCTGAATTTAATTTTTATTCCCTCTACAAATAACACTAAATTCTAAGCCAAAAATATATGCTTATTTTCCAACTTAGAGTTTAAGTATAATAACTCAACTATTTAAAATAAATACATTTTAATTTAAGGAAATTCATGGGGCTGGAGAGCTGGCTCAGTAGTTAGGAGCACGTGCTCTTGCAGAGGACCAGGGTCAATTCCCAGCACCCATAGGGTGATTCACAACTAGCTATAACTGCAGTTCCAATGGATCCAGGGATCCAATGCCCTCTTCTGACTTCCATGGGCACCAGGCACACATGGGGTAAACCGACATCCATTTGAACAAAACATGCATACACACAAAATAAAAATACATAAATCTAAAAAACCCAAACAACCCATAAAATTTATTTTAAAAAAGAAACTCACAAGTTGTGACTTCTTCTTTTGCCCAACAAGGTCACCTTAGTTTCTCCTAAACTTAAATTCAAGATTTCTCTTCAAGACAGTCCTTTAAAAAATCCTGGCATCATTTCGGTCTACTTGGACTCTTCTCCCTCTACCTGAATCGTGGACATATGGACACAACTTCAAAATTTCCATCTAAGAACTATGGAATTTCACTTTAAGCAATTTCCTTTAGGATCACTTTTAGGCTAGATGGGTTTGTCTGCTTCTCAATGCAGTCAGCTCCTCTGAACATGAACAAGTTCAGCTCACACTCATTTATAAGCTGTTACCCAGGATGATTAGGGCTTTCATCAGCTGTTAGCTGTCCTACAGTCCCTTCACCAGACCTGGGAACTGGTCCTGTGTGCAATACAAAAGCAATTATCATATGAGGGGTTTCCAACAATGTGCAGCTACAGAAGCCCCACAATAGATTTCAATGTGCCTGTATTCTGTAAGGAATTTTAAAATTAATTAATGTATGTGTGTATGTGTGGTGGTGGGGGGGTCTGAGACCAGATGAGGGTATCAGAGCCCTTAGAGCTGCTAAGTTTTTAGGACGTCCGACTTGCTAGAGGGGTACTCCGGTCCAAACTCTACTCATGATTTCAAAGCACTTTTCAATGTTGAGCCATTCTGCAGCTCCCTGTTAGCTTATTTATTTTTTGCATTTATGTATGCAGCATGGCTCAAGTGTGGAGGTCAGAGGACAATTTTCAGGACTTTGTTCTCTCTTTCTATCATGCAAGTTCTAGGCAATCGGTTCAGTCCTCGGGCTTGGTAACAAGTCCTGTACTCACTGGGTCATCTCTCTTGTTGGTCTTTAAGATTAAAAAAAAATTATGTGTGTGTGTGTGTGTGTGTGTGTGTGTGCACATGTGTGAGTGTCTGCAAAGGCCAAAACAGGGCAAAGGATCCCCTGGGTCTAGAGTTCCAGGTGGTTGTGAGCCACCCAATATGGGTGGCTGGGATCCAAACTCTGGGCCTCTGGAAGAGTAGCAAGTGCTCTTAACTGCTGAGCCACCTCTCCAGGCCCTGGATGTTTATATTTTTAATCTGTGTTTTTTTTTTTTTTTTTTTTTTTTTTTTTTTTTCCATTTGTTACTGGAATTTCCTGTCAGAGGGAATTTCACAGTGAAGGTCTTGTGTGAGACTACTTCTTATTTGGGAAACCTAAAAGCCAGATATTTGCTTCCTCAGCAGTTCCTGTAACTAGCCCCATGCACCAGCTTAGTGGGTAAGATGGAGCCCTGGGAATTCTGAATAGTCCAGAGAATCACACAAAGAAGCAAAGCAGTCAAGAATTCATTCTACAGCTGCCAGCTGTGAAGGCTCCATTTTAAAACAAATTTACTTAAATTTATTTTTAGACTTATTTATTTTATTTTATATGCATGGATGTGCACCATGTGTGCCTGGTGCCTAAGAGTCCAGAAAAGGGTGTCAGATCCCTTGGAACTGGAGTATAGATAGTTGTGAGTCACCATGTAGGTGCTGGGAACTGAACTTGGATTCTCTGGAAGGACAACAAGTGCTCTTAACCACTAAGCCACCTTTTCAATCCTTTCTACAAAAAAAAAAAAAAAAAAAAGTATAAGTGCATATATGTGTGCACATGTATATGTGTGCATGTGGAGGTCACAGAACAATCTCAGGTGTTATCCTTACAAATGCCATCCACTTCCTTTGAGATAGAGGCCCAGGGATAGTGAGCCCCAGGGATCCTCTGCTTTCTACCTCCCCAGTGCAGGGAATACCACTGAGTGCCACTGTAAAATGCATTTTTTTTTCCTTTTTTTTTTTTTTTTTAAGGTTTTTTAAGACAGAGTTTCTTTGTGTAGCTCTGGCTGTCCTAGAACTTTCTCTGTAGAACAGACTGGCCTTGAACTCACAGAGATCTGCCTGCCTCTGCTTCCCCAGTGCTGGGATTAAAGACACGAACCACCCCCCAACACACACACAATGCATTTTTATATCTGATCTGGAGATCAAACTCAGGTCCTCACACTTGCAAGGCAAGCCTTTTATCAATGAGGTTAAGTTATGTTAAGCTTCAAATACAGGATTCTGCAGTGGCCAACAACAGTAATTTCCCCATACTGGATCTACCCACAATTCTGAATTCAAAGCCACCCATTTAAGAGTCTATTTTCCAAGGTTGGTAAATAGCTTTTTGAAGATTTTGTAGCTCTCAATAAGAAATTCTTCTGCTTAAATTAGCCCATTGGTTGCAGAGCTGTGAGTAAGATGATATGTAAAGGTATCTGAATACTAACACAGACATGAGAACTTCAATTCCTTACAAATCTGTTATTCTTCCAATTCTATTCCCATCTATACGACTGTCCATATCAACTCTAGGCATTTGTTACCCTTGATTATTCACTTGACTGTTTCTTCCTTATTTCCCCTCTATGTAATCTATTAGCAAATGGCATCAACGTTCCCTGCTTCCTGTGGTGATATTTTGTTTGTGCTCTAACAAATAAAGCTTGCCTGGAGATGAGAGGGTGGAGCTAGCCACTAGTTAACCACAGAGGTCTGGAAATCTGTACAGACAGGAAGTGATAAGGCTGGATGGAGATAGGACCTAGGCCCCTTTCCAGCTGAGGTGTTGCTAGGTAAGAGGTGGCTGTGGCTTGTTCCTTTGTCCCTTTCATCTTTCAGCATTCAAACCATATCTGGCTCCAGGTTTTTATCATTAAGAGCAATTAGAACACATGAAACAGTTTCTCTTCATCAACTATTGCTTTAGTCTAAAATAAAGCAAAACAGAAGAAACGACAAAAAACACCCTTCCTTTCTAAGCTGGATTACATACAGCCTCCTACGCTCTCTCTGCTTCCATTCTTGCCTTGCCCTACAATGCACTCACCACACAGAAACCCGAGATCTTTTCCTGGTTGTGTGTGGTGGCTCATACCTGTAATCCCAGCGCTAGCGAAGCAGAGGCAGTAGGATCAGGAGTTCAAGGTTAGCCTCAATTGCACAGTAATTCTCAAGTCAGCTGGGGCTACTTGGGCTGTCTCAATCATCAAGAAAAACCACACTCCTCACCCTGACTGGCAGAGAGGCCTGTCAGGTTGCTGACCGCTTGCTTCTAGCTGCTCCTTCTAGTTACAACCACCTTTGTTCCCCCTTCACTTTGCACTTGCTTCTCACTGGTGACATTTTAGTTTACAGTAGGCACCAGAAAATGATGGCTTCAGGCTAAATCCAGGTGCTGCTTGTTTGCACGTGGTCTTACTGGAACACAGCAAGGGTCAATTGCTCATGCCCTGTCTGTGGCTGCTTCTGCCATACAGTGTTGGCCACAATCTCTGAACAGCGAATAGCTTGCTTTTTTTTTTTTTTTTTTTTTTTTTTTACACAGAGAACTACAGTTCAGAGGAAGCACTGCTGAATGCTAGAGAGAAGTGATTTGTTTAAGATCCCACAGCTAGTAAGCTGCTGAGACAGAATCATCTATATTTATTTTATACAGATTTTAATATATAGATTCTGATACACACGCAACAGTTTTCCTCTAAACTTGGTAGGTGTCCTTGAAACTTAAGCAGTCTTTCTCCACCCCTATCCCCCTTTGTTTTTTCAAGACAGGGTTTCTCTGGGTAGCCCTGGCTCTCCTGGATATGTAGATCAGGCTGGCCTCAAACTCAGAGATCCAACTACCATTGCCTCCCAAGTGCTGGGATTAAAGGCTTGCACCACTACCCAGCAAAATTTCAGCAGCCTTATGAAAGCTAAGAAGCAGTTTACCTCTCCAAGGCAATTAGAAAAGCTGTCTAACTAAGATGAGGTGCCTGACCGTACCACAGGGCAGAGTCCTCTGGAGCACTGGTGTTCTGCTAGGGGAAACAAAATCAAGAGAACCCTAAACTAGTGCTATATAGCTGATCATTCAAGAGTCCAACTCAATTACCCAACGAGCCAGGCAGATAACAGGGTGAATGACTGGTCTACTGCTACGCAGCACAGTACGATGCAGCAAAGAGTAAGAACAGTGCTTTATAGCTTACCAAATGGAGCTGTGGGCAGGAGCAGGATGTGGCATCAGGCTACCAGTGTCTACCCTGGAAAATGGTGCCGCTTCTATAAACCTTTTTTTCTTTATTTTTATTTCATTTTAAAAAATGTGTTACAGGCAATTATAAGCCATTGTGTAGGTACTAAAAGCCAAAGCTGGCCCCTCTGGAAAAGCATCCAGGGTTCTTAACTACTGTGCATCTCTCTCCTTCAGTTCCTATAAATCTTAAAAAGCCAAATGTAAAATCTTATCCTATTTTTTAGGTAACAAATTAAAAACACACAATAAAGGTTGATTTATGAATAAAGTGCTCAAAACAAACCACCTGATAAAGCCTTCTCACATCCAGGTAGTCTTACCTTCAACAACATACACCTTAGTCAGAGGGAAGTCAATACTCTTTGCCAACACTTCAATTTCTTGTTTAAGCTTTCCTTCAGGGAGAGGTGTGAATTTGTCAAACAACGGGGCAATGTAATCAGCATAAATTGTGACCAGAACCTGAAAATTAAGTAACAAAAAACTGCTCATTATTAAGAAATCCAATTATGTGATACAATTATGCTCACCCAACCAACACCTGGGGCAGTGTCTATTTAGTAAATTACATCAAAGTAGCAGTGTGATAGCACAGTAAGCAAGTCAACTTAATTTTAGAAAACAAAGCCACTAACTGTGAAAAAGAGCTCTGGGGCCAATCAACAGCTGTTTCTTGGGGATTTCGGGCACTGTAAGGCAGTTATAATATACACTCTTGTTTACTCTGCTTGAAATGGCACTTCTGGAGGGTTTCCTCAGCTCTCTGCTCCTACTCCAGTTTGCCATACTATAGGTCTTTGCAAATCCATGAACAAATGGAAATAGCCCTCATCACCAATGGAGATGAAGAACTGACAGATGTTATTTTCTAGGTCTGTGAACACCCCACTCCATTGTATGACTCAATGTCTGTGCGATGAAGCAGTTTAGAATACGAGAAACTGAAAAGGGGGTGTACAAGAGGGAAAATGGGGGTGAGGGAAAGGAGGGAGGGGTGGACAGGAGGCGGTAGTTGGGAAGAGAAAGGGGAAAGAAGAGAATGAAGGAAAGGGTGGAGAGTGGGTAAAGGAGAAAGGGGAGAGAAGGGAGGAGGGGCACAGTGGCACATGCCAATAAGAACTCAGCAGGCTGAGACGGAGGATTGCCAATCTAGACCATACACTAACTGTAGCCAGCCTGAACTGAATAGCAAGGTATTTCTTTAAAACAACAACAAAACAATTAATTAAATAAATAAAAGAAAGGAGGAAAGGGATACATTAGAAGGGAAAACAGGGAAGGAAGGGCAGGAGAAAGCCAGGAAAGTAAAGCATGAGCTTTATTTTTATGGAGACAGAGTCTCTACTCCAGGCTGGACAAAATATATAGCTCAGGATGGTCTTAAACTTCTGATCTTCCTGTCTTCACTTCCCAAGAGCACTACTATACCTGCTTTATGAAGTACTGGGGATTGAGCCCAGGGCCTCATGCTAGACAAGTACTCTATCAACTGAGCTACATCCTCAGCTCTATGATTTCTTGTCTGTCATAAATCTATTTTTCTTCAAAACATTAAGGCTTTTTAGGTACTGGGGGATGGAGGAAGGACTATGAGTCAAAAGGCATCCATTCTGGTCAAACTTACAAATGTTCAGTCCCAGTTGCCAAGCAGTCAGATCATGAAAAGTGACTAGCAGCTAGCTTTGGCAAATGTAAGAGTCAGCACAAAGAGAAGAAAACATATGGTAGATCAGTTTTATATCCCAAAGCAGGAACTGAGAGGAAAATACATATGTGATGGGAGATGTCATTCTGTAAATATATTTCTCTTTTGGTTAATGAATAAAGCACTGTTGGCCAATAGAAAGGCAAGATAGGCAGGACTAGGAGACAAGGAGGATTCTGGGAGATGTAGGAGAAGAGTCAAGATGTAGGGACTTGAGAGAAGAGGTTTGGACCCTCTCTCTGGTAAGACCACTTGGAAATACTTAGATTAATAGAAATAGGTTAATATTTAAGACAGAGCTAGTCAATAAGAAACTGCTAGTAACAGGCCAACAGCTTTATATCTAATATAGAGTCTCTGTATGTTATATTTGGGGCTGACATGGCTGTGGGACCAGGCTGGCAGGAAAATGGCTCATAACATATACGGGCAGTTGGTTATACTGTAACCTTTTCTTAGGAACTACTTACATGGCAATGAAAATGGAATCCTAGTAATCTTTGGGAATTTTTGCAAAGAAAATGAAATAATTAAAGAATAAGAGCCTGTGAGTTTGAGAAGTAGGAGGGACATAGGAAGAATTGGAGGAGAGGGAAGGAGAGAACAATGTAAATATAGTACCCTGTGGTAGTTTGAATGTAATTGGCTCCCATAAGCTCCTATAGAGTGGCACTATTAGGAGGTATGGCTTTGTTGGAGTAGGTCCTGGCCTTGTTTGGAGGAAATGTGCCACTGTGGGGGTGAGCTTTGAGGGCTCATATATGTTCAAGCCATGGCCAGAGTCTCAGATCACTTCCTGTTGCCTATCAATCAGTTGTAGAACTCTTAGCTCCTTCTCTAGCACCATGTCTGCCTGTATATCATGTCCCACTGTGATGATAATGGATTGAACCTCTGAACTAATGTAAGCCACCCAACTAAATTTTTTCCTTTGTAAGAGTTGCGGCTGTGGTCAAGGTGCTTCTTCATAGAAATAGACACCCTAAGACAACCCATATATAAAATTCTCAAATAAATGAAAATATAGCATTTACTTACCAGAGAAACAACTAAGGTGAACAACCAGGCATAAATAAAAAAGTAATCACCTCCAATTTTAATAATGTAAAGCAGAAGGGAAGACACAGGCAATAAAATACATTGAGTCACAACAAATTTTTTGATTGTGTCTTTCATAAAAAACTCCAAAGTCTGAAAAAAGAAAATATTACCACTATTAAACGAGGAACTGGTTTGCTTTTTAAACAGCAGTAAGTAAACACAAAGCACCTCAGTAAAGCAATTTTAAGATCAGCATGCAGTGAGGCTGTGTTAGAGGACACTGGGCAGCCTAGGACAATAAGCAAGTCTTGCATTTCATAATTTAAGATAATATAATTGATATTAGCTGAAAAGCACTAAGCATTTGCTTCTGTTTCTATCAAGACCTTAAACTAAGATCTTTGCCATATCTGTGGTTTCTGTTTCCTCAGTTGATTCATGCTTAATGGCAAACTATACCTAAATTACTGCCAGCATAGGATTAAGCACAGAAAATCTTCATATTAAAATCCCTGATAATTGGGTTAGAGAGATGGCTCAGTGGTTAAGAGCAGTAACTGCTCTTCCAGAGGACCTGTGTTCAATTCCTACCAACCACATGGTGGCTCAAAACCATCTATAATGAGATCTGGTACCCTCTTCTGGCATGAAGGCAGAACACTGTATACAGAACAAACAAACAAACAAACAAACAAATCTTAATACAGAAACAACAACAACAAAACCCCCTGATAATTTCAATTATACCTGGTGATTGAAGCCATGTTTTTCTTCTATCACAAAAGTATTATACATACTCCATGGCAAGCCAGTCAGTGCACTGTAGAGTGTGGCCAACAGCAGGAATGCCAAAGACTGAATGATCTAAGCACAAGAAAAAAATAAAAATAAAAAAAATAAATCAGCAAGTATGCACTAAGTGCTTATTGTATCCCAAGCAATGCACTTGATCTTGTGGAGAACAAGCCTGTAACAGCATCCCGCCCTGGGGAATCTACTTGGAAGAACAGACATGATTTGAAAGCAGCCCTAAATCATAGGCACAAAATTGTTGGTAGTATTCAGAAAAGAGAGAAAGCAATGTATGCTAGTTGGATTCAAGAAAAAATTATTCTTGGTATTGTTGTGTGTGTGGTCTCACTATGTAGGTCTGGCTGGCAGAGGACTCACTATCTGACTATGAAGACCAGGATAGCTTCAAACTCACAAAGATCCAACTGCCTCTGTCTCCCCAGGGTTGGGAATAAAGGTGTGACACCATGCCTAGCTGAATTCAAGAAACATTTTAAGAGCTGGTGCAACTTTGAGTCTACTGAGGGGAAGAAAGAAATGACATTTAAAAGGTCCAGAACCAGGGCTATGAGTCAGCCCACCTCAACATCCACTTCATCTATGAACTGCCAGAGCATGTGAAGGGGCCAGATCTGCAGATCCAAAGCTATAGCATGGATCTCCATGATACAGGAATTAACAACAGGATATCCAAGAGGAGTCCCAGAGTAGCAGAAGCCAGACCAACAATCCACGGCAAAGAACACTTACAGGGGTACGCTGTGAGACTCACTGGGCCACACTACCGCTTCCACGCCAAGATTTTCTTTGCTTTTTTGTTTTCAGGCTAGACTTTTAAATTTTGTTTTGTTTTGGGGGATAGGTCACAGGAACAGAGAGCAGAGGTGATGAGGCAGGGAAATGAGTGGGACCAGGATGCATGACGTAAAATCCACAAAGAATCAATAAAAAGTTAAAAAATAAAGGAGAGAAAAATTAATCAATACAAATAATCATTACAAACAAAACCTGGGCAGTGCTGGTACACCCTTTAATCCCATAACTCCGAAGGCAGAGGCAGATGGATCTCTGAGTTTGAGGTCTACAGAGTGAGAGCAAGTTCTAAGACATCCACAGAAAAACCCTGTCTTGAAAAACAAAAAAAAAAAAAAAAAAAAAAAAAAAAAAGGGGGCTCATCTCCAGGACAATAATAATATTCATCTTTAGTTATGACTAAGGATGTCATCACTTAGCTATTATTGCTTTATAACCACTGAATAAGATATATGAAATAATTTTTTTGTATATGTAGATAAAAAATATTTTATGTATATGGGAGTTTTACCCAAATATGTTTGTGCACTATGTGTGCATCTGGTGCCTGAAAAGGATAGAAGAGGGCATGGGATCCTCTGGAACTGGAGTTACAGTTGTGAGCTGCCATGTGGGTGCTGGAAATCAAACCTGGCTTACCGATTAAGAACACTGGCTACTCTTCCAGAGGTTCCAAGATCAATTACCAGCACCCACACGGCAGCTCACATTTGTCTGTAATGCCAGCCCTAGGGGATCTGATGCCCTCACACAGACATACTTGCAAGCAAGGCCCAATGCACATTAAAAATAAACACTGGGAAACATCCAGGACCAGCTTCTCTTTCAGTTTCTTTTACAGTGATTCCAAGGGAATTTAAACAATGCTCAGCGCCTCCCTGTGCATCTTATAGCATGAACAGCTCCCCCGGAGAGATGTCATACAGCTAAGGTAAGATCAGCTCTTTAATGTTTTATCCTTTGAACTTCAAAGTGAAATATCCCGAAAGGCCCTCCTTACGTGAGGGGCTTTATAGTACCTCTAGTTCTGGGATGTCTCCATCCTTTCATCACAACCATGGCCTACATCTGTGTCAACTGGGTTGTAGCCACACAGTTCTGCTGTGTGTCTACCCAGTCTCTGGCAGTGAGAGCACTGACACTCCCGCAGTCTGCCGCACTCTCTCTAAAATACAGTGCATTAAGTCAGACCCGAACCTCACCTTCAGGGTCATAACTTTTCATTTCTTTGTTGCATGTTCATTAGCCAACTCCATCTTGCTATCTAGATCTCTCTCTTTCTCTCTCTCTCTATGTCTCTCTCACACACACAAGACACAGACACACACACCCCATATCACTATGCTGTCCAGTCATGTCTTGAATGTCTGAACTCAAGTGATTCTCCAGCCTCAGCCTCCATGTAACTGAGACCACAGGCCTGCACCCACATCGACTACGCATTTTATAAATGTGTTTGCGCTTCTGCTGAAAGACAATCCCGCTCAGAATAACTGAATAACAGTTGTGGAGCAACCTGTTGAAATGAACGGGCCAACAAAACAAGTTAACAGGCCAACAAAATTATATCAAATTCAGGTCTCGGTGTGTTAATTGGAGCTGGCGCGGCAGCGGGACAAGAGGCGGGAGGAAAAACCGTACTCCTTACAGCAACTGATCATTTAGACTGGTGAAAATACTGATCCGACTGGTCCTGATTACCGCTTATATCATGATCTGTATACTCAACTGCTAACAGGGAAGTCTGTAGTTTATGTAACTATTTATATAATGCACCATGGTAACTGAAATTTGAGCCACAGTGTTGAGGAGCTGGTGTCACAACTAAACTATAGTAACTTACATTTGTATATATCAGAACTACACAAGTGAGGACTATCATGCAGCTAGAAACGAACTAAGGCCTAGCTATATAGACCAACAGGAAAAAAACCTAAGTCATTAAATACAAAATGCATCCCATTAAGATAAAGGCTCACCCCTAGCTGAAGAGCTAATGGCAGTTAATGTCTGCTGAGGGGGAGAAAGTCACTTTTCTTTGTCAGGGCTGGAGGGGAGAGCAGCCATCAGTTGCCCATGCCCCAGTGAATGTCCCGACATACATGTGCATATGGGCTGCACTACTTTCCCTAGCGAGACGTAAGTATTTCTTAGTGGCAGGTGTAGAAGTTGTGTTTACTCATTCAACAAAGAATATCTACTTGCAGGCTGTTCTGAGCCTGCAAGATGACTCGATGGGTAAAGATGCTTCCCATCAAATCTAATTATCTGAGTTCAAGCCCTAGAGCCCAAATGATAGAAGGGAGAATTGACTGTTGCAAGCTGTCCTCTAACACAAACACACGCGCGCACACACACACACACACACACACACACACACACACACACACACACGAGACCTGGTGCTTTAGAAAATGGTATATGGAAAGGGGAACAGGATGAGAAGAGCTGCTGTGGAACAATCTAATCTTGGGAAGCAGCTGCCGAGACATAGACTTAAAGCCAAGAGTACCTATCCACACAGCAGGTCCATGATGTTCAATAAAGAGTCAGGAAGGAAGTAATTGACTTGGCAGCTTCCAGAGAAAGTCAGGAAGCAGGGCTGCAGCACCCATTATAGACGGAGAATTCACTTAAGGAGATAAACTTTCTGCCTTCGTTTGAAGCGTCTGCTTACTATGTATGCCACAGATGTATCTGCTAAGTATGAGTTCCACAGACTGAAAGGTATATACCCCTGTCAACACACAGGGTTGTTTCTAAGAAACAGCAGCCTAATCAAGACTACATTTCCCAGCTCCTTTCCATCTGGATAAGATCAAATACTGCTTCACCATGTAATGCGACTGTACCACATCACAACCTTAGCATTACAGAAGTTAAAAAGAGGGGATGTCCTTCCCACTGTCACTGGATGACAAATGCATAAAATAAAAACAAACTGACTCCCTGCCTCACCACATGCAACAAAGTCACCTGCTAACCAAAAATACTCATACTAGCTATTATGTGATTGGGAAATAAACTGAAAAGCCACTAGAATTCTGGAGTTATAGTAACTAGCTGTGGTCGTTGAATGCTATCGGCCCCATAGGTTCATACATTTGAATGTTTGTCCCCAGTCGGCAGGAGGCATGGGCTTGCTGGAAGAGGTGTGCCACTGCCTCCTGTTTGTGTACACTCTCAGCTACTACACCACCATCATGCCTGCCCTGCTGACGTTCCCTGGCATGATGGTATGGACTCACCCTCTGAAATGGGAGTCCCAAATTACATGCTTTCTTTTAAAAGCTGCTTTGGTCATAATTTTTTTGTCATGGAACATTGGCATCATGCTAATATACATGCACCAACAAGGACTGCAGAGACTGAGAGGCTAAGTCTATTGATGGTGGAAGAAAAAAAAAAGGCAACTTCAGTGTAAAGCTTACCAAGCAAAATGAAGACTGACCAATCTGGACAAAGGAATCACATACCTCATACTCTGGTCCAAAGCCAGCAGAACCACAGAACCGTCCAGAAAGTCCCCAGAGGTAAGGAATTCCTCCAAAGAGAAGAATAAGCTGCAAAACAAGCAGATTACAGTCACATTTAAACAGTCCTAGCAACTATCATATGAAAGACTGGTATAAGGAAAATGAGTAAGTTACGGGGAAGGGGGGGGGCTAAGTCATTTAGAATAAAATACGAATTTGGAAGAACACAAACTACTGAGACACTAAGTTTACACTACCAAGATACTTTTGCCTTACACTGAATAAGGGCAAACTATATGGTATCTGGATTACATTTCAAAAAACCTGTTTAAAAGACAAGCCCAGGGGTCACACTCACTTTTGGGAGTTAAAACAAAATTAACATAGGGCCAGCAGGATGACAGTGAGCAAAGGGACTTTGCCACATAACCTTGATGACCTCTGGAATCAGTGAGGAAGACGACTGACTTCCAAAACTGGTCCTCTGGTGGGGGCACACACCCTCAATCCCAGCACTCAGGAGGCAGAAACAGTGGAGCTCTGTGAGTTTGAAGTCAGCCTGGTTTACAGATTGAGTTTCAGGACAGGCAGGACTACACAGAGAAACCCTGTATCAAAAAACAAAAACAAAAAAAAAAAAAAAAAAAAAAAAAAAAACCTGATTCTCTGACCTCCACATGTACACTGTGGCACACATGTATTAACCCCAATCATGTACACACACACACACCCCACCACCACCACCACCAACAAATAAATAATTTTTAAAAGATTTTAAAAAAATCAGTCTCATAGGGGAAAATAAAATAGTAGTCACCAGAGACTAGAAGGGGATGGGAGGAAACCTAAAGTGCTGAGAAGTGCTCAGTGAGCACAGTGTTTGTCTGCTATACAAACATGAGGACCTGACTTTGGAATCCGAACACCCACATAAAAATCCAGGCCCAGGGGCTCAAGCCTATAATCCCACTGCTAGGGAGGTGAGCAGGAGGGTCCATGGAGCTCTTTGGCCATCTAGTCCACCCAACTGGTTATCTACAGATTCAGTTAGGGACCTTGTCTCAAGCAATTAGATGGAGAAGAGTCTGAGGAAGACACTCACTGTCAACCTCTGGTCTCTAAACATGCTCAAGCTCACATGCAAAAACACTGTAAACCTGAGCTTTTCTACTCCATTCTTCTCATCCACTACCATAATAGTTCTTGATAGTGCTTGTAACAGCCTTGCTATACTGCCCAGGGCAGTCTCCATCTCTCAGTGATCCTCCTGCCTCAACTCTTAGGTGGCTAGGATTACAGAGCACAGTGTCACAGTGTTAGCCATTCCATTTCTTGGAAGGGCTCTTAAAGGATATCTGTGAGATATCAGCTAAATGCCTCAGAAAGTCTGGGCATTTCCCCTAGTGTTTATGTGGAAAGTAGTCATGATTGGTTATACAAGTTTTTCTCAGGTACAAAGAACAAAGGCAAAAGTGTATTTGGGGGGGGGGAGGAGGGGAGGTAAACTCAATGTTCCCTCACTCTGTAGACCAGCCTGGCAAAGTGTTCTCCCACTTGGCCATTAAATGGCTGTTTAATTTCTCTGAGCCTACATTTCTGCCCAGTAAAGGGGAAAATGCCATCCCTCTACTTTGCTGTCATAAATATCAAATAATAAACATAGACACTGGATGAGATGAAAATCATAACCAGCTTTAGTTCATCAGTACTGCTAAGAGGTGAGCCTCAGCACACTGTAAAATTCATACTCTAATGTACCTATCACCACCTACAACACACGACCATTCCCATGATCACCAACATCACCCAACTATTGGACATCTCTCTGGCAACTACTTAGTTGCCAGTGACAATCACAGAAAAACTGAAAATGCTTTTCTTGTCATTTTATCATGGTCATGTGGGGATAAAGTCCAAAGCAGCTTAGCTTATAAAAGGTTTTTAGCTCAATCTCCAGCAAAAGCAGGAAGAGAACGAGGAGGACGAACCAGGGAGTGGTAGCGCACACCTTTAATCCCAGCCTGGTCCACAGAGCAATACAGAGAAACCCTGTCTTGAAAAGAAAAAAGATTGGTCCTAAAAGACCCATTTATTTGAATGCATAGTCATCAGTGAGTGGGGCTACTTGAGAAGAATTGGGGGGTGTGAGTGTGGCCTTGTTGGAAAAAGTGTGTCATTGAGGGTGGGCTTTGAGGTTTCAAAAGCCTAAGCCAGACCCAGTGTTACTCTTTCTTCCTGCTGCCTGTAAATCTGGATGTAGAACTCTCAGCTCCTTCTCCAGTACCATGCTGCATGCAACCATGCTTCCTGCCATGATGACAATGAACTAACCTCTGAAACCATAAGCAAGCCCCATTTAAATGCTTCCTTTTATAAGAGTTGCTGTGGTTACTGGTGTGGTGGTGCACGCCTTTAATGCCAGCACTCGGCAGGCCAGCCTGGTCTATAGAGCAAGTTCCAGGACAGCCAGGGCAACACAGAGAAACCCCAACTGTCTCGAAAAATGAGTAAAAGTTGCTGTGGTCATGATGTCTCTTCACAATAATGGTACATTAAGACAATGTCAAAGTAAATAAATATAAAATTTTTTTTTCAAAATTTTTTAAAGATTTATTATGTATAGTGTTCTGCCTGCATGTATGCCTGAAGGCCAGAAGAGGGCACCAGATCTCATTACAGATGGTTGTGAGCCACCATGTAATTGGTTGCTTGGAATTGAACTCAGGACCTTTGGAAGGGCAGGCAGTGCTCTTCTTAACTGCTGAGTCATCTCTCCAGCCCCAAATACAAAAGTTTTAAGAAGGCATTCTAGCATTTGAAGGCATTGTTACCTTTGCATCACAAAATGCAAAAACAAGTATTACAAAGTATTAAACAACCCGAGAATTGTGTCTCCAAGAAATAAATTACTCACAGTGCTTTCCACCACAGAATAGAGTCCTGACCAGAAGCTGAATGTACTTTTATCCAGTTGATACAGTCGAGATTTCTCAAATGTGTCCGAATCCATGATCTGTTCTAATTCTGTTGGTACTCGAGTTGTGGTTTTGTATATCCTTCTCTGAAATATTTTGAGGAAAACACTTTAATGAATATTTGTCTGCAGTATCAGTCTGTCAAGTAAGCTTGTAGAATTTATTACATATAGGTGTAAACTGTATTCAGTCAGGGACCCTGACCACTGAAACAGGTGACACAGGAAAGAGCCAACAAAAAGATTCCAAGGCCCTACGTGGAATGGCCATCTGGGTTTTCAGCACAATTTGTTTGCCTGTGTGAATCAAATTTGTAACATCCTAAGGGGACTGCTCATTCCGAGTATGACATATATATTACAACACAGAAAATAATGTATGAAAAAAGAGAAGATGCTCACTTCACACATTAACAGATATACTTAATAAAATAAAGGACGATCATTAAATTTTGTCCTAGAGGTCAAATTAAGGAATAGAGCAGTGACAGAAACATATCAAATCCTTACAACAATTTTTCTCATTAAGTCAAATTCTAAAAGGTAATTTCAGCCCCTAGGACGTAACACAGGGAACAGATACCAAAAGATATAATAGACCAGATTTTAAACAAATACTTTTATTTTTTTAACCATATGTTAAGCAGCAGCAGCAGCAACAACAACAACATAAAAACACCAAACAAACAAAACCACCTGGAGGCATTAAGGAATAACCCTACAAAGATGTAACTAGGCTTATTAGTAAACTGTATCAGATAATTGCTCAGTATCTCAGCCTGCTGTTTTGACACCACATGCCGTGTGTTTGCTGCAGGTAAGGGTGCTTATGCAAGTATAAACCAATGAAGCTTTAAGTACCCAGCTGAAGTAATTTCATCACTTGGGATATACTAAAGGAGGAGGCTGAGGCATAAGCCTGATGCTGACAAGTTTGTCTGTTTTTTAAATGAGCTTGCAATTTAAGAGATCCATGAAGGGCTGGGGAAGTAGGTCCGTGGAAGAACTCTTGCCTGGCAAATAACCTCATACACGACGTAAATTAAAAGCAAACTGCAGGAGAAAAAGGCTGCAATGCTCAAGAAACAGGTCCAGCAGTTAAAGGGAAAGGGTCTCAAGGACAGCACAAAGAAGATTAAGCCAAGCCAACCGGCAGCAAGGCACTGAAAAACCATCAGTTACAAAGTCATCTCACTTCATTCAAATTTCTAATCAATCTGTTACCTATGGCTATATCCAGGAACTGTTAGCTTTCCCATTGCACTACTTAAAAATTTAAACAAAAACACGAGAGATATTTTAATAAAAAAAAAAAAAAAGAAACACATAAATATTTGGGACTCCAAACCACATATGCACTAATGAGGATTTTGAAAAACTGTGCGGGCCTTTAGGACTTACAAAACATTTTCAGGAAAAAAAAGAAATGTTTCCTAATCCTGCGGTTCAGCATGGCAATATCAACGTCATGGGAAGCTGTTTCCTAAAATGTTAGCATTTCCCTTTCGAAAGCTTATACCAATGATAAAGGGGGTCAAGCTTGGGCCCAAGGATCCTAAGGTGCCGTAGTGCAGGCACAGATAGACTCAAGTTTGACAGAGGGCAGCTCTTTCCTTTCCTTAGACGCTAACATGCTTGGGTCCCAATACGACGGTGCAGATAACTTCAAAGCCACAGTCGGCGCTGGTTAAAACAAACAAACAAACAAAACAAAACAAAACCCCCCCAAAACATTACGAAGCTCACTGAGAGTTAAGGAATACAGACTTGGTGCTACTAGGGGCTTGGGTCGAGGCACAGTCTAACCTAAGGCTGTCCCGGGGCTGGGGTCAGGGCAGGCCGTCTGTGCTCACCTGCCGCTGTGCTAGGAAGGTCTCCCAAAGATACACGGTCCAGGAAAAGAGCAACACCGCCCCGAAGATTCGCTTCTCCGCAGGGAAGTCCCACATAGCGCCTACCGATGCCCACATCCCCATGGTCACCCAATCCCACCCGCTCCTTCAGCGTGCACCGGTCCCACACCGACACGCGTCCCTCAGAGAGCCAGCGGTGTCGCAGTGATATGGGTCCCCCTCCCACCGCCGACAGCCTTTTCAGACTCCCATCCCCTCAGCGCTGCTAGCAGTGTCACAAAGACATTCTTCCCCTTCCTTACTCCCTCAGGACCTACTTATTTCTGCTAGAATTAAGACAAGCCCCACCTTCCTCACTTCCGGCCCGAAGACCGAGCGGAGGTGCACCTGAAACATCCCTCCGGACTCTGCGCCCGTGACTCCAACTCAAAGGTTCCGGATCTTTTCCCGGGAGGGTCCGCGTGGTCGCCGTCTGTCTTGCTGTTGCCCCAGAAGGCTGTGGACTGCTGTGCTTACTGGTGTTTCGCTGGCGGGCTGGTAGCCAGGTTTAGCGGAAACTCACAGGGGGGGCCCCACTCCCACCTAGAAGTATCTGGGAAGGATGGGAGGAGCTATAAAGCTTCCCTTTTCTTCTATTCAGTGCTGTTCAAAAGGTTAAAGGAGCATCGGAGCACCCCTGGGATAACTTCCCAGACAAGGCATTTCAGCTGGGGTCATATGGTTTGTCTTGGGAAGTACTGACTCCAGAACTATTAAAGAGCTGAACATTAAAGAGCTGAGGACTTTTTATTTACACATTTCATCTTATCCTCCCAAAGTCCAGTTAGAGGAGGCATATTGTCGTTGTGTTCTGAGACAAGGCAACTATGGATAACATTTCTAACCTCAAGCAGGGAGGATGGGCTTGGGGGCCACTGCCTGGAATCTCAACAAGACCTTATTTCAAACACACACACAGCTCAGTACCATTTTTTGCCTTGGAAATAATTAATGAAATGAGGTCATTTTGACCCATGTAAATACACTGAATTTACATGAGAAGTCAGAATTTTTCTGACCAAAAGTAAACACAATTTGGTTAATAGTTTCTAAAAACTGATGTTGCTAATTTGCATAATCATTTCTAATGAGTTGAGCTAAATCTGTAGCACCAACTAAAATAATATTTAAATTATGGTGAAATTGTAAATGCTAAAGATGTGTTGAGATTAACAAGGCTTCAAATTTCTCAGCTGTGCCTAAATTCATCCACCTGAGAGTAATCAGTATGTCACTTGACATGTGAGAATTACTTCATTATAATAGGATTACAAATTCTTTTGCAAGCCAAATGTTGTTTGGGGAATTTTTGCTTTCAGCAAAATTAGTGGTGTGCCTGATTGAACTGTCAGGAGAACTTTGAGTTTTGTAATTTAACTGAAGAGAAAAATGATTGACAGTACCAAAACTACCATTCTTTTATACTAAAAGCTAAAATTATTTTGTGTGTATACATGTTTTGCCTGCATGCATGTTTGTGCACCACATTTGTGCAGTGCCCTCGGAGGCCAAAAGAAGGCACTGTAGCCTCTGGGACTGGAGCTATAAGAGGGTTGTGAGCTGCCATATGGATGCTAGGAATTGAATGGACCTTGGTTGGTCTGGAAGAGCAGCTAGTGCTCTTAATCACTGGGCTATTGATCCAGTACCCCATTATCTACTTATTAAAGTAGTTCTGGAGAGATGGCTGAGTGTTAGGAACACTGGCTGCTCTTCCAGAGGGTCCAAGATCAATTCCTAGCAACCACATGGCAGCTCACAAATGTCTATAACTCCAGCTCCACAGAATCTAACACCCTCACATATGTACATACAGGCAAAACACCAGTGCACATAAAATAAAACAAAGTAGTTCTTAGCACTTCTAACACAGGAATTGAAAGCAAACTGACCCTGTTGGTTTAGCAGAGTGAAATATACATGCAGGAACAGGAATTGATGGGAAAGCCCCATTTGTAAGTCGCTGCTACCTGACACAATCAAAAACCAGGAACCAAATTTGTTTTATGATGAAAGCCAGCAGTCTGAAAAGAGTGACTCAGTGTCCTAAAGCTCAAACGTCTTCCCCCACCCCAACACCTCATTTTCAGCCAGCAGATTATATATGGGAGGAAAACAGTCATTTTAGTCAGTCTTGCATCTCTGGTAAGGTGGCCTGCTTTGTCTCTGAGTTTCATCCGATTGGAGCCTTCCCCCTTATCATCTTCATTCTTGTGTAGCAGGGATAAGGTTCGTATACACCAATGCCACTGAATCTTGTGTTGCTCTTGAACTCCCTAGATTGACAGCTAACATATGAGCCTTTAGCAGCATAGAGTCCCTCCATTATAATGAAACACGGGTATTCTTCTCTAATTCCCAGTAGAGTTCTTGTTCCCCTCTGAAACCTCAGGAGCTTAGCCTCCACTGGTTGCATTTGCATTGACAGTTTGGTCTTCTAAACTTGTCAGAATAGCCAGTAAGTTCGGCTATAGCACCCCAGAACTTCTCTAGCACGCAGCTTCAAATTCATCCACGTTCTTTCTATGAACCAGTTAGAAAGGCTTATGATACAATGGTTGGGTTTATCACAATAAAGATTATACTTCCTGGTGCTGATTTTCTGTATTAGTTACTTTGACAAAAAACCAGAAAGCAGCAACTGGGGATCCATTGTGGCACGTAGTTCTGAGAAAGTGCAGTCCATTGTGGTGGGGAAGGCATGGCCTCTGAAGTAACAAGCATGAGGCTGCTTGCTCACATGTCAGTGGACCAGGAAATAAAGGACTTAGGTCAGAATAGAAGCTGATATAAAAGGAGGCCCTAGCAACTTGTTTCCTCCAGTAAAGGTCCACATCCTAAAGATCCCACAATCTCCCAAAACAGTATGAGGATGAAACATGTGAACCTATTGGAAATACTTCCTATCTAAGCCACAACAAATAACCACCTCATCCATTAGAAAATAGGAAACAATTTGTTCCCATCTCCATGTCTGTTCTCAGCCTCCATCTCTAGCTGCTTTGTTTTGTGGTGGGGGAAGTTTGAGACAGAATTTCTTTGTGTAACATCCCTGGCTGTCCTGACTTGCTTTGTAGACCAGGCTGGCCTGGAATTCACAGAGATCTGCTTATTTCTGCTTCCCAGATGTTGGGATTAAAGGTGTGCACCACAACCATCACTCAGCTAATCTCTAGATTTTCTTTTAAAAAGTGCATACAGGTACAGGTGAAGTAGCACACACTTTAATCCCAGCACTCAGGAGGCAGAGGCAGGAGGATCTCTGTGAGTTGGAGGCAGCCTGGTCTACATAGTGAACTCCAGGACAACCAGGCTACAGGGCAGCCAGGGCTATATAGAGAGACCATGTCTCAAAATATGTTTATAATCATAACAGGGTATTGTACTTGGTTTTTTGTTGTTTTACTCTTTGGGGCCCACCAATCAGCTCCCAAATAAATACATGGAAACTTTTTCTTTTTGGGGGTGGGAGTGGGTCTTTTGTGACAGGGTTTCTCTGTGTAGTTCTTATTGTCCTGGAACTTACTCAGTAGACCAGGCTGGCCTCAAACTCACAGAGATCTACCTGCCTCTGCCTCCTGAGTGCTGGGATTAAAGGCACATGCCACCACTGCCTGGCTATAACACATTTTAAACTGACATTCCACAAAGGGGTATAGTGGCGTATGCCTTTAATCCTAGTACTTGGGAGGAAAAATTGGGCAGATCTCTGTGAGTTTGAGGTCAGCCTGCTCTACATGATGAGTTCCAGGACAGCCAGAGCTACATAGTGACACTAGTAGCCCTTGCTGGCCTTAAATCTTAAACTCAAAGAGATCCATGGGCCTCTGTCTCCAGAGTGCTGGGATTAAAGGCTCATGTCACTAGGTCTGATTCCTCTTCCTTTTGAAACCCTCTTAGTCCAATTATTGCTGCCTGTATGTGTGTGGGTGTGGGTCATCTACTAGAACATGGGTGACCTACTAGTGGCCACACCTCCAAAGAAAAATGATTCTGTGTTCCATGGCAGCCATTAAGTGGCAGCAAGTCCTCAGCTAAGAGTGAGGCCTGGTGAGTCTTGGCCTCGCCCATACTAGAATTTTGGCTATATTGATCTTGTGCTGAGTTCATGAGTGCAATGGCCATGTCTGCAGAATGCATTTTATAACACTCCTGCCCATCTCTGGCCCTTACATTCTCTCTGCTCCCTCTTCTTCAATGCTTCATGAACCTGGAGGGCAGGGTGGTGATAGATTTGTCCCATTTAAACATGAGCACTCATAGTCACTTATTTTTACTACTTGAACTAACTAGAAGTCTCTGCATTAACTGCTACCCACTGAAAGAAAAAGTGGTTTCTCTGGGACTGGAGAGATAGCTCAGCAGTTAAGAACACTGGCTGCAAGCCGGGTGGTGATGGTCTTTGATCCAGCACTTAGGAGACACAGGCAGGTGGGTCTCTGTGAGTTCCAGGAAAGCCTGGTCTACAGAGAAAGTTCCAGGACAGGTAAAAAAAAAAAAAGCTACACAGAGGAACCCTGTCTTGGAAAAACAAACCAAAACAAAAAACACTGGCTGCTCTTCCAAAGGACCTGAGTTTAATTTGCAGCAACTACATGGTGGCTCTCAACCATCTATAATGAGACCCAATTCCCTCTTCTGGAATGTAGATATACTTACAGACAGAGCACTTATATACAAGAACCACATAACTCTTAAAAAGGAGGAGGAGGAAGAAGGAGAAAAGAAGGAAGAAGAGGAAGAGGAAGGAGAAGAAACTTCCATGACCCAGGTTGAGAACAACACAGATCAGGGCCTCAACATTGTTCTTATCACCACACATATCAATTGATTCTACTTTCTTAGAGTGTTTAAATGCAATATTTTTCTATTTTAAAACCTCTCAATAGGGCACTGATGACACACACTTTTAATTTTAGCACTTGGGAGGCAGAGGCAGGCCCATCTCTGAATTCGAGGCCAGTCTGGTCTACAGAGCAAATTCCAGGACAGTTAGGGCTACACAGAGAAAAAAACAAACAAATGAAACGCCTCTCTATGCAGATGTATATTATAAAGTATACATTACATTTATAAAACAAACATATATTGTAAAAATTAAATTTTTTTAAGATCAAGCCTCACTACATAGCCCCAACTGACCTGTAATTGCAGCAATTGAGAAGCAGGGACAGGAGGATAGCAAATTTGAGGCTAGCCTAGGTTGCATAGCAAAGACTTTATCTAAGTAATAATAATAATAATAATCCTTGTAACTGGAAACTCTGCTAAAATTCTTCTGAACTATCATTAAAACTATTTTTATGTATAGCTAATCAAAATGACTCCTATAATCTCAGTACTGGGGGAGAGAGAGGCAGGCTGCTCTCTGTGAATTCAAGGCTAGCCTGATCTACAAAGTGAGTTCCAGGACAGCCAGGGCTGCTATACAGAGAAACCCTGTCTTGAAATAAAACAAACAAAAATTAGAATTCTTCTGATTGTTACTATAATTTTTATAAATAGCTGATCAAAATAAAAGTTATAAATTTTTTATAATATATAAACATAAATGGTAAAATTCTATCATCAGTCTGCAAATGGGTTGGGGCAAATAGTTTATAAAATTAAGAACACACTTGTGGATGGAGGGATGATTCAGCAGTTAAGAGTAGTTGTTGCTTTTTCAGAGGATCCAAGTTTGATTTCTGGTGCCCACATATGGACTCAAACTACCTGTCACTCTAGTCCTAGGGTATCCCATAACTTCTCCTGGCCTCTGTGGGCACAAGCAAGAAAGTGATGTGTACAGACACACAAGCAACAATTCCCCACTCCCTGCCCCAACACACACACACACACACACACACACACACACACACACACACACACACACACAAGTTCCAGGCCATGCTGGACTACTAGTGAAACCTTGCCTGAAAAACAAAGCTCACAATGTTTTCCTTTATGCATACTCTCATCTTTGAATAATTCACGGGTCCCCAGACTGCTTACTTTTCTTATGACAAGGACCAGTATGGGACATCCTATTCACACAATATGCCCCTCAAACTATGATTGGCTGATATTACATCTTCTCCAATGTCTTCAGCATGGCCCTCAGAGTTACAGCCCTGAATGCCTCCCTTCCTTCTAGATCTGCTTCCCCTATTGTCTCTCTGTCCTGCATTACTAAAAGGTCCCAGTCTGCTGAGTCAGCACCATACCTGTCTGTGCCAGACAAACGACCTGCTGGCAAGCCACAGTCCCCATGCTCAGAGACACTGTCAACTCTCATTACCCCACATTACCCACCGCATGGGAAGACAACACTGGACCCTGCTGAAGAGGGGGCCAGATTTTTGTAGGGTAATTTCAATATAGTCCTCTATTTTATTGATACACCACTGCACACACGAGGGAAGCAGTGCTTTTCTGAAAAAGACTGGAGTCCATCACATGTCAGATGTGGATGTGAACCCTGATGTGGGCAAGGGACTTTGGCAGTCAGAGCAGCTGCAGTAGGGTTCAGAGGAGCAATCCCGCTTCACAGCAGGTTTCTGGGCGACAATCATGCCCTCCAGGTCTCTCACTTTGTTTTCCACCATCTGAAGCTTTTTCAAAATTTTCTCTTGCAGACCCAATGACAGGAAGATATTACTATTGTCTTGAATCTGGCGACCGCTTCCTTCTGGGTTGGCTAGCAAAGCCTGAAAAAAATCCGAGCCTTTCTTGTAAAGTTGGTAGAGAGTGATCACAAACACCACTATTTTCTAAAATGAAACAAGACAAGTGTTACTTGGCCATACAAGTGAAAAGTCACAGGCAGCTAGCTACACACCCAAACCAGAACAAAACAACATCTAGTAACAACAATCCTTTATTCCTAAACCAAGATTTCCCTTTAATAAAACATTTCACACCTACTTTCAACCTTTTAAGACATTTTAAAGTTATACTTTATTTTATGTGTATGAGTGCTTTGCTTGGGTGTATATTGATTATAATATTTACCCGTGGTACCCTTGGAAGCCAAAAGAGGGTGTGGGATTCCTTGGAACTGGAGTTACAGATGGTTGTGAGCTGCTATGTGGGTGCTGGGAATCAAAACTTGGTCCTCTGGGAGAGCAGCCAGTGCTCTTACCCTTGCTGAGCCATCTCTACAGCCCTCCTACTTTTAATCTTTTTATCACTGTCACTTACAAACCAGAGTGGTAGGGATTTGATTTCTACTTAGTAAATAAAAAGCATAATATTAAGTGCCATTTGCTCAAGTCTGTTACCATGTGGTGGGCTCTGTTTTAGAAATTAACTCACCAGCTCTTTATGGAGGAAAACCCAGGACTAGACACGCCTTCCAGTGTGGATCCTGTCAATGTTCTACGTCACAGATTGGAACTGATAAAGGACTAGAACCCAGGAACTCTCCCAAGAATAGAGGTCTAAAAAGTAGATTTCCTGGTAGGGCTGGCTAGTTTTATGTTAACTTGACACAAGCTAATGTCACCTGACAAGAGGGAACCTCAAGGGAGAAAATGCCTCCATAAAGTGGGGGCAGTAGCCAAGCTTGTGGTCATTTTCTTAATTGGTGTTCTAAAGGGAGGGCCCAGCCCATTGCAATTGAGGCCATCCCTGGGTTGGTGGTTCTGGGTTCTGTAAGAAAGAGGTTGAGCAAGCCAGGAAAAGCAAGCCAGTGAGCAGCATCCTCCATGACCTCCACATCAGCTCCTGCTACCAGGTTCCTGCCTTGTATGACTTCCTGTCCTGACTCCCTTCAATAATGGGAGGGAAGTATAAGCCAAATAAACCCTTCCCTCACAGGTTGCATTGTTCATGGTGTTTCATCATAGCCAACAGCCCCCCAAACTAAGACACTGGTCATGGAAAAATTCCTTTAATGTTAGAATGGATTCCTGGTAGGAGAAAAAGGAAATCATAACGTTTCCCCCTTATACCATTAACATTGTTTATTGAACACATGGTGGTGGCCTAAGCTTGGTACATAGTGTATCTCCCTTAAACCTCATCACAACCCTATAAGGCACTTCTACTAAGCCCGTTTTACAGAGAAGAGAACTGGGGTAGAGGTCCAATGAGTTCGCAGAGCAGATAGTTCACAGAAATGTATACCAAGCATGTGACTCCTGAGCTACACGGTTACTAATTCTGTTGTATTGCTCGCTTTTGTTTGTGCACCTTTCCCCATTTATTTTTCTTTTAGACATAGGGTCTCACGTATCCTAGCTGGCCCTCCAACTCACTATTAAGTTTCCAATCACCCTACCCTTACTTTCCAAATGATGGAATTACAGTAATGCATCACCACATCTGAGCTGGTTTTTTTGTTAAAGATTTATTTATTATGTATACAGTGTTCTGTCTGCATGCATGCCTACATGCCAGAAGATGGCACCAGATCTCATAAGAGATGGTTGTGAGCTACCATGTGGTTGCTGGGAATTGAACTCAGAACCTCTGGAAGAGCAGCCAGTGCTCTTAATCTCTGAGCCCTCTCTGCAGCCCATCTGTTTTATGTTTTTGCCTGCTGTCCAAGACTTTGAAAGTTCCTCTCTCTGATTGCACTAAACTAGAAAGTGTGTGTTCTTATCTTACACTCTGGTATCAGATAACTGAGATGTGTTTATGTGTGCATTCACACACACACACACACACACACACACACACACACACACACACACTTGTATTGATGAGTTACATTTATTTGTTGGGTTCTGTTATATGAAATTTTGAATAAGATCTAAAATTGAAATCTTAAGAATTGGGTTCTAACTCCAGTTTTCCCAGCTCTAACAAAACCAATTGAACTTGGGCAAGATCTAAATTACTCCACTTCTAAAGTGGACATGATAATCCCTGTCCTGCCTATTATGCAATGTTTTCCAAAGGTAAACTTGAATGTCCATTCAACCATGATCCCTAAATAGAAAAGAAAGAAAAGCTATAAAATGAGTCAGTAATGGCTTCTCTGTATATTTAACAGACGTGTAAGAAAGCCCTCATGGGGCTGGAGAGGTGGCTCAGAGGTTAAGAGCACTGGCTGTTCCTCCTTCAGAGGTTGTGAGTTCAATTCCCAGTGCCCATATGATGGCTCACAACCATCTAAATTAGAGTCTGATGCCCTCTCCTGGCCTGCAGGTATATGCGCAGAGCACTCATATACATAAAATACAAATAAAATTAAGAAAAAGAAAGTCCTCATGACTGTCCATAATTCAAACACTTGATAGGTGGACTGAGGGACAGAGTTCAGTGTTAGCTTTCACTTTCTAGAATCTGAGGTCAGCTTAAGCTACAGGGTTCCTCCTTGACAAAACAAAACAAAAGCCTTCTTTAAATTCTATCTCCTTAAATTTCCATTGAGCCTTCATGCATCTTACTTTCTTCTTCTCTCATGTGAAAATAAACTATTTCATGGAGTTATTAAGATTTCTCAAAAAACCGAGAACCATGCTATAAATGAGCTTTTTATTATTATTTTGAGGCACGGTTTCTCTGTGTAGCCTGGCTGTTCTAGAACTCACTCTGTAGATGAGGCTGACCCAGAACTCAAGAGATCTGCCTGCTGGGATTAAAGGCATGTGCTACCACCGCCTGGTGCTACCGCTGCCTGGTGACTATTATTATCACTGAAGGTTAGACAAATCACACAAATTCCCAGTGTTCCTTATATCCCAGCCTGGTAAACTTTGATTACACTAAAGAGCCCGTATGTTTCTGGGGCTTAGCTTGTTAAAAGACAACGATGAAAGCAATGGGATGATTTAACTCACACAATTCCCTATTAGTTAAAGAGAAATGGCAGAAAAAAACAAGCAATGGCAGTGTGAATAACACACATACATACACACACAGACAGACACACACACAGACACAGACACACACACACATACACACGAGCCTGGTTGTCCCACACTGCTTATTCTATGAACATGGTAGGCTCTCAGAGACAAATGATCAATTAAGTTTGGGCTCAGATGACTTTCTCAAATGATGAACTTGTCCAAGTCTACTTTATAATAGAGACAAGTCAAGCACCATTGTGAGAAAGTATTTTTATACTCACAACCTAATTGGTGGAGATTTTCAAGGGTAGTATAGTTTCAACCAACTCAAGAAGCAGAGCCAATGACTAACCTCCCCGCTTTCCTGACCCTTTACATGGACTTAGAAAACTGAGTAACAGCTATAGGAAAGAGAAGTAACCAAAATTGACTTTTTAGTCAGAAATGGTGGTGCATGTCAGCCCTTGGGGTGAGGACTTCATGAAGCAGGAAGACCAGATTTGAAGCCAGACTCATTCTATAGTGAGTTTAAGACCAGCCTAAACTACCTCCTCATCTTAGAACAACAAAAACCAACAAACACCACACACACACACACACACACACACACACACACACACACACACACACACTACTTAAATTTCTCTATACGAATACAACCTGGATTGATCGAACGCTTCGTTTCCATAAGGCAAATAATCCAATTGCCAACAAAACCAAAAAGGAAATCCCTAGGATGACTTGCACAGCTGGTGCGAGATTATCTAGTATCCCCAAATTAGTTGGCTGAGGCACACTAGTCTCTCCCACAAAAGTTGCTTGTAACCAATTCCATATCGAGCTGCGAGCAAGAGCATTTAAGAGGTTGTCCCAGGAAGAAGTTGCCGTTGGAGGTACTGGCATTTTTAAAACAGCAGCCCCAGGAACTACATGTGTAGAGGCTTCAGGAATCTAGACATGAATCAGGGAAAGTGCTCAGAGAGTTCAGGTGTTCTGGAGCCATTGTGAGCTGTGCTTTGTGATGTCATTCCCCAGTTTACTCCACCCCTAAGACTCAGCTTCTTCCCACTCACCAATGACTCAAGAGCAAGCAGGCACTGGCCTGTGTTCATTTTGACCGTTTTTTCCTGATCTTTAGCGAGTCTTAGTTTTGGCACAGCCGTCTCCTAAGAGCACTTTCTATGATGATAGAAAGGCTCTGTGTCTGCCTTGTCTCATATAACAGCCAGTGTCACTCAAAATGGGGACAGTTGGGGCAAGGAGTGTAGCTCAGCTGGTAATGTCCTTGCCTATTACACACAAAGCCCAAGGTTTGACCCCAAGCACTACAGACATAGGCCATGGTAGCTGTCCCCATTTGGTTTCTATTGCTATGATAAACAACATGACCAAAAGCAACTTAAGGTGGAAGGAGTTATTTCTCCTAATAGATTATAGTATGGAGGGAAGCCAGGCAGGGCAGGATTAAAGGAACCCAAGCAGTGGCCATGAAGGAATACTGCTTACTAGCTTGCTCTTCATGGCTTGTTCAGCCTGTTATTTTCTTTTTTATTTACTTTTTATGTGTATGGGTATTTTGCCTGCATGTATGTCTATGCACCACCTGCCTGCATATGCCAAAAAAAGGGCACTGTATCCCCCGGGGATTGGAGTTACAGACATATAAGCCACCAGTGTTCTTAATGGGTGAGCTATCTATCTCTCCATCCCTCAGCCAGCTTTTGTTGCAATTCTGGACCAATTGCTGAGGGGTGGCACTTCCCACTGTAAGCTGGGCCCTCCCACATCAATCACCAAGCATGAAAATATCCCCAGACTTGCTTACAAGTCAATCTGATGGAGGCATCTTCTCAACTGAAATTTCCTCTACCCAGATGACCCTCACTTGTTCCAAGTTGAAAAATAAAAACAAAAAAATTCAAAACGAAACTAGCCAACACAGTGGCATGTGCCCGTGTTCCCAGCACTAAAGGGGGTGGAGGTAGGAAGTGCCAAAATTCAAAGTCATTCTAGGATTCATTAAGATTACAAGCTGGACAGGGCTACATGAGACCCTGCCTCAAAACAACAAAATATAGACAGTGTTGCAGAAGGATTGGTTTTAGGTTTCAATATTAAATATTATTTCAATTTAAATAGCCACATGAGTACTTTTTAGTATCTAGCTAGAACATTTTCAACCACAATTTTAGCATTTTACTCAGGAGCACAGTTACTTTTTTCTGAACAAGAAAGCCCAAGTACATTAAGGCTGAAAGGAACTTGAAGGAGATAAGATTTAGAAAGGGCTTTTTGTTTACAAGGTTTCTCTGTAAGACCTTTGGCTGTCCTAGAACTCACTTTATATACCAGGCTGGCCTAAAACTCACAGAGATCTGCTTGCCTTCCTCCAAAGTGGTGGGATTAAAGGTGTGTATCACCACTGCCCAGCTAAAGTCAGGTAAAATTTATAAATGGTTGCCTAGTAAAATTGTGCATACATCCAATAATGCCTCAGCAACATTAGCAAAATAAGAAATTTTATCTTTTATTACTAAAACTTCATTTTTGATTTTATATTTTTGTATAACATAATAAGTTTTAAAAATAACAACTTAAACAGGCTTGGGATGGATTTAAAAAGAAAAATAGAAGTAAACTGGAATCAAGAAAGTTTTTAAAATGTATTTATTCTAGATAATATGATGGCAAAAAATGAAAATATAATTGTATATTTTTAAAATTTCCTTAGAGGCCAAAAGGAATTAATCAAAAAGACAATCAATAAGAATTAGATTTATTTTGAAGTTTTCACCTAAAATTATTTGTGGTACAGCTTGAAAATCTATAACAACAAACTGACTGCAAAATGTAGTGAAAAATAAAGCCTTCTAAGAAGTTCTTCCTTGATTCCAAGTGGTGGCTCACACCTTTAATCCCAGTGCTTTGGAGAATGAGGTGGGGGTGAGGGGTGGGGGGTGTCTTTTATTAGCATGTATTAATTATTCATGAAAACGGGCTTCACTTCCTGTTATTTTTTTTCAAAGTCTCACCACATATTTGTGCCTCATTTACTTACATGCTTTCAGAAATTGACTCTGCCTCCTTCACAAGGTTTGTATTAAGAATAAAAGTTTTCTACAGTATTTTGTGAGAGTAACATGCTGTGACCCACATAACATTATTAGATAGGTTATACAGATAGCCGATTAGAAAGGCAGCAAGATTCTTGCTTGGGCAGCACACACACTAAAGTGATGAGCATAGTACATAGCCCCATCCAAGGACGACATGTGAGTCTGTGAAGTGTGCCGTATTCTGAAAAGTAAGACAAGCAAGAATGCAAGAATCCACAAGTGTGCAACAAGAGGAACAGGAACAATCAAGAAGGGTCAATTTATCCGGGTGGGGGAGGCAAAGGCAGTTGGATCTCTGAGTTCGAGGGCAGTCTAATCCATGCAACAAATTCCAGGACAGCCAGGGCTACACAAAGAAATCCGGTCTTAAAAAGGTGGGGGGTCTATTGGGGGTTTAAGAGATGGCTCAGAGCAAAAGAGCACTGGTTGCTTTTCCAGAGGACTTGGTTTCCATTCCTAGCATATACATGCAGGCTTGCAACCATCTGTAATTCCCATTCCAAAGGATCTGATTCCTCATTCTGGCCCCCATGGGCACTGAACACACACAGTGCACAGACACATTGGAAGGCAAAACACCTGTATATATAAAATGAAAATTAAAAAATTTAATATTTACTGTTTTCACTCAAATAAAGTTAACATACTAAAAAAGAAGAGCTATGGCAAATATTATTGCTAAAAATAATGTCTGACATACAAGTAGAGATATGGACACAGGAAGCTCTGATTTATCCATTCTAGTTGACAGAGAGCAGGGATGAAGAGGCCTGGTGGCTGGGGAATAAAGGAAATCCTTGTCTCTGCAGCCTGGTGAGAGGGGATGGTAATTTCTTCAGTTGCCAGGGACACTTGAGACAATCACATCTATGATGTGGCTGCAGATGGAATGTATTTCAGAGTAAAATGACTGAAGGCCTGCAGACCTTGGCACAACTGACTCCATGATGGAAGTACCATTCAGGCTATAAAACTCAGCAGGTAGACAGCACCACCTGCCAAAATGAAAACAAAGACCTAATTCATTGAAGCCCATAGTTCTGGGAAAGTCTCTAAATATACCAGCCTTGTTTTAGCTCCTGTAGTTCTGTTTTGAGCTACCTGTTCTTGCTAAATGAAGTATGACAAACCAGAACATGGCTTTTATGCTTAAAAGCTCACCGTGGGTGGGGGCGGGGGTGGGATGGGGTGGGGAGATGACTCAGGGGTTAAGAGCACTGGCTGTTCTTTCAGAGGCCCTGGGTTCAATTCCCAGCACCCACATTGCAGCTTACAACTGTCTGTGACTGCAGTTTGGGGGACCTGATACCCTCACACAGACATACATGTAAGCCAAACACTAAATGTACATAAAAATAAGTAAATCTTAAAAATAAAAAGTCACCCTGAGAAAGGCATGGGGCTACACTGGGATCCTAAACACCCAGTGTAGTCACAGCTGGCTAATAAAGACTTTCTATTGGCTTAAACCCACGTGAGAGCAGTTTTCTCACTAGAATTAGATTAGAACAGGAATTAGAAGAGAATGATGTGCTAACTCGCTGACCACAGCCAGAGTCCATTCCAGCAAGGGATAACCTGGTAAGACCTGAGATGTGACTACAACAGTGGCAAGTACAGGCCTGAAAGCAGAGAAGCATGGTAGCCCAGGGGCTGGAGAGATGGCTCAGCAGGCAAGGGCACTTGTTAGGCAGGCTTGGTGACCTGAGTTCGATTCCCAGAACCACATAAGGGTAGAAGGAGAAGCCAGGCATGGCGGTTCAGGCCTTTAATCCCAACTCTCCGGAGGCAGAGGCAGGAGGATCTCTGAGTTTGAGGCCAACCTGGTCTACAAATGACTTCTAGGACAGTCAGTGCTACACAGAGTATGCGGGAGGAGAGAAACTGACTCCACAAACCACAAAGTTGTGTTCTGGCCTCCACATGTGGTCTGTGGCTCTTGTGTACCCCAAATCATCATCATCAATATCTTTTTTTTTTTTTTTTTTTTTTTTTTTTTTGCAAAAGAACCATGCCAGTACACCTGTAATCTCAGCAATCAGGAGGCTGAGATGGGAGAGCACAGCCTGGGCTATATCTCAAGGCTATCTATCTCAAGACAGACAAAGGATTCCAGATCCCTTGTGCCTCATTTCTCATTGTGCTTCCTAGCAAAAATCTGGGGAAAACTAAGCAAAGATGTCCGACTATATTCAGGTAGCAGAAAGATGGGAATGATGAGCCTATTAAATACCCTAAGATGATTCGACAGGTTTGTGTTTGTCTTTTAAACAAGGTCTCCCCATGTAGCTCTTGCTGACCTGGAACTTGCTATGTAAACCAGACTGTCCTTAGAGATCCTCCTGAGTGCTGGGATTAAAGACATGTGCCACCTTACCTAGCTATCGCTATTTCTGTCTATGGTTATAGCCAGTTTGCAGGGGAATGTGGCTGTGCTACAGGAATCTAGTGCCTCAGTTCGTGAGGGTGTCCATCTGGAAGTTCTGCATCCCCTGATGCTGACTGGGGAACTTTAGACTATGTTGCCATCTACCTCAAAGACACCACGGAAAAGACAGATGCTTTCTCAAAGTTAAAGTGGACAGAGCAGCCCAGAAACATCCGATTTAATGGTGTTGATCTTTTTTCCCTTTTTTTTTTTTTTTTTTTTTTTTTTGGTGAGCTGTTGTGTGTTTGGCTGCTAAACCAACACACTACCACCCACCTCAGGCTTCTCAGAAATAGTCTACGCCTGAACTTAACTGAATCCTCTGCATGTCCAGTGTGGAAAGCATTGGTTAGAAATGCTGTATTTTCTTTCTTTCTTTTTTAATTTGAATTCCACCCTGTGGATTTTTTCCTTTAGAAAAATATTCTTTTGGGAGATAATGATGTCATGGCATTTTGTTCTTATGGCTTTGTTCTTAACACTTTAGTTCATACATAAAAATAAATCTGAAGCCATCATTTAATCTCTGCAGTTCATCTCATTTCAAACCCACACTAAACAGACAGCAGGGCTGTACATACTGTGCCACGGGAACACTCCTGCCTCTGTTCGCAGTCAAGAACTCACTACGGGTGCTCCATCTTCACCGCTATTCTGTATTTTATGGTCTACACTATGCCTGCAAGGCTGTGATATGGAACAGGGGGTACACTTTACTGAAATCCTGTGTGGGACTGAGAGTGGTGTCAAGGCATGGAAGGCTTATATGAGTGAGAAAAGGACAGTGTGTTAGAAACTCGGTGACACTCGATCCTATAGCTTTGGTGAGAATGTACAGAGAGCAATGATAGGAAATAACTCAACTTCAAAGGAGAGTCACATCTGTTGGAACTTTGAGTTTTGTTCTTGGAAAACCTACTTCAGTTGAATGTGTTAAGTAAAATTGCACACTCCCCGTCCCCCCCATTAAAAATATGTGGATGCTACATACTGTTGTATGGTGTGCATCCTGTGACTGATCTGAAAGTGTGGTAATATGAACAGAAGCAGACCGGCTGAGAACCTAGGTGGGGCTTGTGTGCTTTGACAAGAACTGGAAGCAGAGTTTGCCAACATGTTCAGTTGTCTCAAAGATGGTGGGAGCTCTCACATCTATTAGCTACCCACAAGAAGGCTGCTCGCCACAGGCTGTGTCCTTCCTGTGCTGGGATGCTCTGCAGAAGAGTTCTCAATGTTGGAAATTCAGAAATAAAACTGGTTAAATTAAAAGCAAAGCACTCATCCCACACATGTGAGGGTGATTATTAATAGTGACATTTATGGGAATACATGGTCTTATAAATCCAGAAGCTTATGGTACTTTGAGTCTTTGGACTCCAGGGAACTTGTCTTTTCAATGGTGAAGATGTGGTTATTGCTATAAGACACTTCAGCCTAGCTCTACAATGACAGCCTCCCAGCCACCAACTAGACTGCTCAGTTAACTTCCACGTCCCATTGTCCCACTGTATGACTGATGTTAGCAACACATGCTTTTCCAGTCTTCAGTTGCTCCTTCCAAGAAACCCCTCACCCAGACATGGAGGACAGTCAGAGCCATAGTACTTGCCCCTATTACTTACCCAACCTTCTCCTCTCCCCCATTTATTTTTCCAAATTCTTGTCTGCATCACAGATAAAGCTGCTCTAGCACAAAGTGCTAGGAAGTATTAGGGTTGCCCTCTCTACCTGGCTAACATGATTCAGGTTTCTCTCAACTTTGCTTTCACATTGTAACACTTTTTGCTTCCAGTATCATTCTTTGTGCAACTCCCCCTTCCATCTGTGTTCTGTTTCATGTCAGTCTTCCTACCAGGCTCCATTAGCAGGATGCCAGAAACTAAAAGCATCTAAGTCAACACCATTCCACCCAGAGGTTGACAGAGTATACATACACACAATAAATACTTGGCATTCTAAATTTAGGCAACTTTCCCAGAGATATGATAGTTTTTGTTTTTAGACTATGTCATGGTCATTACATAGCCCTAGCTGGGACTGAAAATTGCAATGAGGTCAAGTTGGCTCTCCGCTGAGTTGCAGAGGAGTGGTATGGGCTTCAAATACCACCTGCCATTTCCACCCACCCTTCCATCATTCAGTGCACCCTGCTGGCTGTCTAGTTAGGTTGGGAACTGGAGTTACAGGTTACTGTGAGTCACATGTGGGTGCTGGGAACTGAACTTGAGTCCTCTGTGAGAGCATTCAAGGCTCTCTACTGTCCCTGCCTCAGGTTCTTCACCTGTCATGGGGTATGATTATCAACAGTGTAATTTTATGGTAATTAACTTAACACCTCACAGCACTTTTCACTGTGTATTCCAGGTGTTTCTAGAACCTTTCTTTGCCTATGAATCATCTGATCTCACTAACATGTCGAGTTAGGTCTAGCAGGTTGAGAGCCATGCCTGCAATTCTTCATTTTTTATCAAACTCATTCCTGATGCTCATGGCTACTGCCATTGTAAAGCTCCACAATGGCACTGACAGATTTACTTTCATGCTTTTGTCTCTCAAAGCATCTCAGGGTCTGTTATTTTAGTTTTGGAGTCAGGGTGTCTTAGCCTAGACTGGTTTTGAACTTACTATGTAGTTGCAGATGACTCTGAACTTCTGATCCTGTCTCCACTTCCAAAGAACTTGGATTACAGGCATATGCCACCATGCTCAGTAATTCTAGCCCTTCATTATCCTGGACTAAGTTGGGGGGGGCAGGGACATAGCTCAGTAGTAGTGTGTTCTTAACACATACAAGGCCCTCTGAGCTCCTAGCCCTCACCAACACACATAAAAACCTCATACTTATTTGGGGAATGACCATGCCCCACAATGACTGTTACTGAAGCACAGTTCAGAAGTAAACAATCCAGGACCTGACAGAAGATAGGTTGGGGATGGAAGGCTTCTAGGAAGCTAATACAAACCTTTCCCTACATGGTTCTAGCAAGAATTGGGGTGACATGGAAGAATTAGCCTTGGGTAATAAGACTCAGGCACTGTTGGTTTTAGTTGGAAAAAAAAAAAAAAAGTCCTCAAAACAGTCAATGCTTCCATGTCAGGGTCAAGATTGGGGCAAATTCCAAATAAGACATTAAGTTGCAATTACTAAAAGCTTCAAAATAACCAAGTGACTCTGGGAATTACCATGTAATCAGTCACCCTCACAAAGAAAACATTCTTAACCCTATCAAAATTTCAGTGGCATTATTCATAGATGGGGGGGCAATCCTACAAATCACATAGAAGGTCCTAAATAAAGGTTCCAAATAGTCACAACAATCCTGAGCAGAAGCAGTCACACGGACGTGTCACAACGCTTGGGTTCAAACCATACTATGGAGGAGTCATGGTAACCAACAGTGTGGCATGCTATGTAGACCAAGGGAATGGAAGTGAGCCCAGAAATAACCTAGGTGCAAACTCTTATGTTTTCAAAAATGGCTCAGCAGTTAAGAGAACTGCCTGCTCTTCCAGAGGTCCTGTGCACAATTCCCAGCAACCACCTGGTGGCTCACAACCATCTGTAATTAGATTTGGTGGCCTCTTCTGCCCTGCAGGCAGAACACTGTACATAATAAAAAGTCTAAAAACCAAAACCCAAAACAACCACATGGAGATTCATCTCACCTCAGTCAGAAAGACAATGATCAAAAATAACAACCACCAACAAAAAATAACAGGAGCTGGTGAAGAGGCTGGGTAAGATGAACCCTTATATACTGTTGGTGGGAATGTAATTTAGTTCAGCACCTATGGAAATCTGGATTTGATTTCTCGAAATCAAACAAAACTAAGAATAGCTGAGAAGAGTGGTACATACTTTTTCTTGATAGCTCTTACCTTTAATCACAGCAACCAAGAGGCAGAGGCATGGGGGTCTTTCTGAGTTCCAGGCCAGCCTGGTCTAGGAATTTCAGACCAGTTAGAACTACAGTCTCAAAATAAACACCCAAACATGGCAGTATACTACGAAATTCCAGACCTGGGACTTTTTGATGACAGGTTGAGCTACACAGTTAGAATCCATCTCAAAACCCTGAACCATGAAGGGTACGGAGCTACTGGCAGCTGACATTTACAGGGGAGGTTCTTTTCCCTTTGGGGATATGGTTACTAGTAGGGTGCCTATGCTCCAGTGGATGGCCCCATATCTACCTGCATAAGGGTAGTACTAACTGGACTTGAAGGGATTAAAAAAAGAGGACATGAAAAACAGGAAGATGATGTGTTGGGGGTTTGAGAGAAGTAGGTGGTGGTTACAAAATACATAGCATACATATACTAAATTCTCAAAAGAATAAATTAAAAATATTATACATATAAACAAGCAAAAAGAAACAATTACCAGAGGCTTCCCTTTAGCACTCATGGCTGTGGATCAAAGTTGACACACAAGGGATCTCTGCTCACCCTTGTTTACTGCAAAACTCTTCACAACAGCCAAACTATGGAATCAACTAAAGACCCAACCATGGACAAATGGGTAATGACCAGTGGCATGTATACACAATTGTGTAGATTCAAGTCACCCACTTGCAGAAAGGCAGACGGAGTTGGAGATTATCATGTTAAGTGAAATGTCAGATTCAGATTGACACACATTTTTGCATATATACAATCTATATTCTAAAAGGCTTTAACTTGGCTGAGTGTAGTAGCACATGTCTTTAATCTTACAGCACTTGGGAAGCAGATGCAAATGACTCTGTGTTCCAGGCCAACCTGGTCTACACAGCAAGTCTGGCCAGCCAGGGTTACAGTGAGACCTTGTCAAACAGGAAGAAGGGAAAAAAAAGGAAAAAAAAAAAAAAAAAAAAAAAAAAAAAAAAAGGCAGCAGTTGAAAACTTATGTGGAATTCAGTCATTCTTAGGGAGTTATAGGCCAGTATGGAGAAATGAAACCATTTCACAGAAACAAACAGCTAGACATGGTGGCACATGACTGTAATCCTGGTGTTGGGAGGCTAAGGCTGGATGTCAATCTAATCCAAGGTCAGTCTGGGCTTCATAGCAAGGTATTATCTCAAAACAATAAAACAAATCCCATTATCTTGTACAATACACGCAAATAAAAACTGGGATTACAGGTGTGCCACGATTGAGACCCACTGTTCTTATACTCAGATCACAAGCCTCTCAAGATGATCACCCCCGGAGGAAGCTGACGCCCCCAAGGGTCTCAGCCTATGGATTGCTCCACTGACACTTTCTTTCAACCTAAGAACCAGAAAGAGACACTACTGTGTTTGCAAAGAAGACAAAGCAAAGCTAGGCATGAGGTACACCTATGATTACAGCTTTGAGGCTAGCTTGGGCCACATAGAGCCAGTCTCTAAAAATCGTATCAACAGGCTCATTTGAAAATGTCATCCACCGAACTCTGTGCCAACAAAGGACTTGGGCTTGTGGGGAGTGCTGTAGCTGGTCACAGCGAATAGCAGCAGAATGAGTTGCCCAAAATAATTGGTCTCAGAATGGGAAGATGTTGAGAAGTAACACCAAGAGGGTAGACCTGTTGTTTCATTGCTAGCTAACGAAAGTGGTTAAAAATGTCTGAAGGATGGAGTGACACCACTGTATTGTTAAGAATTTAACACTGAGCTGAATATAATAGAATGTACTTGTAATTAGTTTTAGGAAGACTGAAGTAGGAGGATCTGAGGTCAACTTTGGCTATACAGCCTGACTCAAAACTAAAACCCCAACAGTTGGGAATATATTTCAGTTGGTAGTGTTTGCCAAGGATGCAGGGAACAGAACTGTATAAACTCGATGCAGGACAAACTTGTAATCAGCACTCAGGAAATGGAGGCGGGGGGGGGGGGGATCACAGCTCAAGGATATTCCAGTGAGTTGACTTATAGGCCACAATGGGAGATAATGTACCAAAAACCCAAAAGCTGGTGTGGTGAATGTAATTCTAGCACTCAGGAGGTCAAGACAGGAAGCTCTAGTTTGAAGTTGCAGAATAGATAATAAAGCAAAACATGCCACAAACCAAACCAAACCAAACCCCTTATCTTTGTTGCCAGACCTAGATGACCCAGTTACTGCAAACATACAAAACCAGACTTAATCTTGAACTGGGCTGCTTCCCAAATACCCAACCCAGTTTGCATTTCCACCTTAGTTGGTCATGTTTTTCTCGAATGCTTTTCTTGTAGAGTCCTAACAGTTCTGTCTTGATACCTTAATATATATACATATATATAATGAAATCTATGTGCATGGTGAATGCATTGTGGTCAAGACAACTTGCAGGAGCTGGCTCTGTCCTACCAGGTATGTCACAGGGATCAAATTCAGTTTGTCAGGCCTGGCAAGTCCCTTTACCTACCGAGCCATCTCCCTGGCTCCTATTCATGCATCTTGACGTCATCTTTTCTCTATACTACAACTGTCAACACAGAAAATCACCAAGTTTGCACCAACCATTTAGAGACTTATGTGTTCTACTGGCATATATGTATGTGTACCACATGTATGTCTGGTGATAACAGAAGCCAGAAAAAAAGTGGCAGATCCTGGAAATCAAACCCAGGTCCTCTGCAAGATCAACAAGTGCTCTCAATTGCTGCACTCCAATTATTTATCTCCTACCCATTCTCAGATACTCAGATCCTGCTCCATAATACACCTACCAATAAATCTGAGTAAGCTGCTTTGCTCACTATCTTTCTGAGGCTTGAAGCTATGTACAAAGTACAGCTTTTAAGACAAGGTTCATCCAAAAAAAAAAAAAAAAAAAAAAAAAAAAAAAGAATAATAATCTGAATGGTTTATAGTTAGTAGAAAATCACTGGAGTAAAATATAAGACACACTCCAGAAAATACAAGTGCAACTGCAGTTTGCACGTGGCATGAAAACTCATTATGAGTAAACAAGAAGTGGGTGAAAAATTGTAATTTATTGAAACTCAACTCAAAAAATATAAGATGCTGTAGTGTACAATATATTACACAAAGCACCCTTGGGTGCACATTCAAGTCAAGTAAGAACTTCCTACCGTTTCCCTAGCCCTCCCACCCTGGGACCTTAATATATATTCCATATACAATCATGCACACTTAATTGGAAAAAGGAAGCCCCAATATATTTTGATGTATTAATTAGCACCAAACAAGAGTACAGTTCCATTTTTTTTTTAATAAACAAACAAACAAAAATCCCAATCAAAAAACCAACTGGAGAGCTACTGGACGCTGCCAATACTGCTGACATAGATATTGTACATTCATGTAAATACACAGCCTATTCTACCCTAAGCAAGTGTGGCTGGTTCTCAGCCTTTGTTCATGTTGGCAAGTGTCCCCATGTTGCAGTGCTGGAGCTAGTTGCTTCAAAAACAAAACAGTGATTTAGGAACTTCCTACACAAAGCTCGTCTGTCTTCTTAGTTGGAAACAAGTCTAAAATTGGTGTGGAGAACTTAGATCTTTCAAGGACAACCACAGGCCGGAGATAATGAAGCTGCTTTAAGGCAAGCTCTCCACAGTCTGTTAATGCTTTGTCCAGTACGACCCTCAGGTTTTCCAAGGAAGGGACCGCCGCTGCTTCAGCGACTACTAATGGTGGGACTGCACTCAGGTTCTCTGCAACTGGAGGGTCACTGGAAGAATGAGGTATGTCAACTTGAGGGTCGCTGTCATTCACAATGGTGTTTGCCACAACATTCCCTGTCAAGTCATTAGTGGGCTGGGAGGAGTTATTCAACGGTAAGTGCTCTGAAGGCTCCCAGTCATCAAAATCGTCTTCTTTCTCTTCACTTTCCTGAATAAATTTCAGAAAGGAAGATTCAAATCCCATAGGTTTGTAAGTCTTCAGATCAAATGACCTGGGCTGAGAATGCTTCCTAATATTCTCTTTTGGGACCTGGGTTGCATTCTTGACAGTGTTTTCTTGCCCTGAACTATGCTGCCCAGGTTCTTCTTTGATCCTTGTTAAAGGCAGCTGGAAGTCTGTGAAGTAAGTACTACTTTCTGTCCCGCTGGGATTAGGTATGGGGCTTTCTATTTTACAGGGAGGAGACTGAACTGTGTCACACTGTTCCAAAGGGGTGGTTTCTGAAGTATGGTTGCATTTCAAAGTTCCCCTGTAGAGCAGAGTGTCTGCATCAAGAACTGGGTTTCTTTCCACACACTCTTTCTGATCACCATCCTGTTCAGCTGGGCAAGTGGAATCAGTGTTCTGGAGGGGCACACTGCTGTCCCCTGGGGAATGCTCTGTGTGTACTGACTCACAGCTAGTATTTTCCTCTTTCTTTACACAGGGCTCTACTTCAGAAGGGGGCTCCTCCTTAATTTTGGTACCATACTTAACACAAACCACAAGGTTCTCCAGCTGCTGCTCTAAATAGGCACTATTCATCTGATGGGTACGTTTGTAATGCCTCACGATGCTGCTCTCCAGCTTCACCACAGACAGGCATCCCTGAACCATGCATGGGTATTGTGTGTGCTCAGAATGCTCAACACACATATGGATAGCTTCTGCTCTTGTTTTAAAGCTAATTGGAGTTTTCTTATCTTTGAATAAGCCACATTTTTTAGCTTTAGTATTAAATGGCCTTTTAGCTGTCTGCTGCTCCTGCTCCTGTCCCTGTGTCTGTCCCTCCGTCTGTGTCTGCTCCTGTGCCTCAGCTGTTTGACACACCTTTTCACTCCTTAAGAGTCGCTCGTTTGCTACTTTCTGACTGCTGAACAGGTTGTCATAACTGTCCTTATGTCGGTAGTAGACATGCTGGAAGTAATTACTTCGATGGCTGAAAATCTGGCCACAGCCATTAAGAGTACAATGGATTTCATAATCCGAATGGATTTCTCCTTCAATATTATGCTGTTCTAACAGGTGGTGTTTCAACTTACTGAATGAATAAAAAACAGCAGGGCACTGAGGCTGGTTACAAGAAAACCTCGCCGCAGACTCAGTCTCAGAAAGCACTTTAGACTCTTCAATGTGGTCTAGGTTATGAGAGTCACTGCAGTGCTTAGCAAGGGCCTTGGAGCACAGGAAACGCTTGTTACAGTCCTTATATTTGCAAGCAAATAACTTTTTACATTTTACGAGTTCCCTTTTGGTTCTTGCTTTGTCCTTCTCTAAGCATAACTGCTCTTTGTTGTACTGATGTACAGTTCTGTAGTGGCGAATCAGGCCTTTTAGATTGGTAAATGAAGAGTTGCAAGTTTTGTGGATACAATGGAATGGTTTGTGGTACTTATTCAAAATATAGCACAGATTTCCTTTAGCAACAGTCCGCCTGCTTCCTCTTCCCTCTCTCCCCTCTCCCTCTTCTCTGTGGCTGCCTATTGGTGATGAAATGCCAGATACCTTACTTTCTGTTTCCTCACAAGAAGACTCCAAGTCTGTTTCTGAGCTGCATTCATCTTTTTTAGAATGACACTGAGTCGTCTCTGAGTTACTGTTGGGATCAAGTTCTGCAGAGCAGTCATCTTTCAATCTGTCTACTGAGCATGGCCCCTCATGATCACATTTCTCACTGTCTAACAGTCTGTGAGTTGCCCTGTCACTGCCAATTTGATGTTTATTTTTATAATGAATCCTAAGGTGTGTTTTTCTTGTAAATGACCTTTGGCAGATGTGACACCGGAATGGGGAATAGCGGTGTTGAAACATGGTTAACTGAAGGACCTTCTCTTTAGAATAATTATGCTTTTTAAGATAATGCATTAGTAAAGCCTCTCTGGTCACAAATTCGTATTTGCATCCTTGAAGCTCACAGAAGAAAGGTTTAGCTGCCAACTGTGCAAGGTACTGACTTGGCATATTTTCATCCTGATTCTGAAGGTTAAGGTCTGACATGGAAGCTGGGACTGACTGAAGAGACTTAGCACCACTAGATGGGCACCCTTGCAGTGACCCTGAGCAAGAGCCTATTGAGTTCTTCAAGCTTAAATGTTTCAATCGTAACAGAAGTTCCAACATTGTATCCTCTGTGCATGGCCTTTTAGAAGCACAAACGGAAGGTTCAGGGGAATAACTTCTATGGTCTCGCTTGCATTTAGCATGGATACTGTGATCTAGACCTTCATCTGGCGAGTCACTGTTGGTATCAGAGCTGGGTTTAGGTTCTGTATCAAACTTGTCAGCTTGATTATGTTTGTCACCCAAGCAGGTAAAGAGGTCTTTTGTCTTTACCTTTTTTGACTTGCAGTGGTATGGATGCACCTTCCGCAGATGTTTCTGCATCCCTCTTGCATTTTTGTAGGTGGATCCACAGCCGTCAAAACCACAGGTGAATTTAGTTCCATCAAAACAAATGGCCACATTGGAGCACTTCTCTTTTAAACTGGAGGGTACAAAGACTTTCTCATGAGATAGTAATAGGTCCTGCATGGTTTCAGAGTGATCTAGTGTGTCAATTAATTCCTCATTTATTGAAGTGGAAGAGCTGTGACTTAACTGATCACTTGAATTGCTGTCGCTGTTGTCCTTTAGGTTTTCTGTGGTGTCTATGTGAGCACTGGCTGATCCTGCACAGAAAAGAAGGTCTTCAGGAGAATGGGACTTGTCAGTTTGGTCAAGGAGATGAGGCTGGTCCACACAATCTTGCTTCCCACCTGCTGCAGGTTCCTCGAGTTTCACTGATTTCTTTAATTCTCCATCTGGACTCTCAACATTATGCATTGAGAGGTGGTTCTGGTATTCAATTTTGGAATAATAAAACTTTTTACAGCCAAGGACATTGCATGTGTAGGATGCATCCCTAAAGTGTTGTGCTTCATGGTGGTAAAGCTGGCCCAAGTCACTGAACACAATATTACAGCCATTCAATTCACATTTGTAACGAAGGTCATCATGCTTTTGTTTGTGGTTAAGGAGTTCATTCACTGATCCAAACCTTGCATAGCAATCTATAGAAACACACATATAAGGTTGAGGACCACAATGCACCTGCTCATGCTCTCGCAGGTGAAAAGCAGACATGAAATGCCTACGGCAGTAAGTACACTTCTCTCTTCTATTTTTCATATCCAAGTAGTGCTTGGCATTTTCATCATTGTTTTGGTGTTCAGCTTTAAGATGCACACTTAAGTATTTGAACTGTTTGAACACACGGGAACAGTCTGTACCGGGACATGGGTACAAGTCTCTGTCTTGCAGACGGCGGTCTTCTAACTTACTAAATGTGACATATTCATGAGATTCTCCTTTGGCTTGTTCACTCAATGACTGATTTTGTTCCAAACTTCCAGTGGGACTCTTGGGATAAATACCCCTTTGAGAGCCTTTTAACAGTAATTTCTTTCTAGAACGGTCTCTTCTGCTTGGTGGCATTTTAACATGTTCCATTACATGAGGAACAAATAGTTCTTTTCTCTTAAATTTTTTAATACAAACTGGACAGGTATATATTCCATCTTCCATGTGCATCTTGGAATGATGAAGAATCCTGGCCTCTATGCATTCCCGCTTACACAGCAAACAGAAGAACTTGTATTGCAGCCATCTCTGGTACCTCTCAGAGGAACCAATGGGCTTTTTATCTCTTTTCTCTTTATTCTGATCTGACAGATTTCTTCTATATTGTTTATCTTCTTTACCTTCATCATAGTCACTGAGAAATGACTCTAAGACATCTGTATCATTAATAGACATTTCATAGCCACTTAAGTCATCATCAGAATCTGAGGCTTCTTGTCCCAAGAGTTGGTGGCAGTGTCGTTTCAAAGTTTTCCAGTCCCAAAATTCAGGATCGAAGGGCCAGTGAGCTTTTAAAGCTAGTAAGAGCTCACATCGGAGGGAATTTGGAACTGGTGCACTTTCTTCATCAAATTTTTGGTCTGGCTGTAAATACAGTTCTTCCAGCATATTGAATCCATCCAGACTAGGTTCAATTAAGAATTCTGTAAGCTGACAGGCTCGCCTAACTTCCAAATCTTCTGGTAAAAGACAGGAAATTGTTTTACAGACTGAAGCTTTCATTTCCTCATCTTCACTTGATCTGAGTTGAAGAGCTCTGACACATAGTAAAATTGACACACCAATACCAGCATCTTGTGCCTACAAGCAAAAGAGGAAATAAAAGTCAACTTGTCATACACAAAAAATTACATTAACTTTTATCAATACGATATTTTATTTCTCAAAACCTTCAGAAATCAGGACACACGTCTATAATCCCAGCATTTGGGAAGTTGAGATTGGAGGATTATTACTGATAAGAGTTGGCAGTCAGCCTGAACTGTATTAGTAAAAACATGTTTCAAAAATAAACAGGGCCAGGGAGATAGCCCAGTGGATAAAGGCATTGGTCACCAAGGGGTAGAAGCAATCTATATTGACAACAGTATATTATTACAACCATATTATAGTCTTCAGTTTGTTTTTCTATTTATAGTGTAAGCAGAAATGCAGAGGCCAGGATTATCATTCTAAGATACACATAGAAGATGGAATGGAATATGTACATATATATTTTTACACACACACACACACACACCAAGAAAAAAAAAGAATTTTTTGTTCCGTAAGTAATGGGACATGTTAAAATGCCACCAACAAGAGTCCACCCTTAAAAAAAAAAAAAACAAAAACAAAACAAAACCCATTTAACCAACAACTAAAAACATAGTACCATCAACAAAAGATTTAAGCCTTTCTTTTTTTAAATTTTTTGAGACTGAGTTTTTCTGAGTATACAAGGCTATCTTGGAACTCTTTCTGTAGACCAGGCTGGCCTTAAACTCAGAGATCCACCTGCTTCTGCCTTCTGAGTACTGTTGTTAAATAAAGGTGTGCACTACTACTGCCCTATTTATTTTGGGTTCTTAAACTTCATCTTAAACCTTTTTTCCCCTTCATGCAAATAATGTGGTCTCACATAGGCCTTGAACTACCTTTTCCCAAATGTTGGGTCACAGGCATGTACGACCACACCCAGCTCAAGTTACATTTAGATAATTTTTGTCTCTACGTGAAAAGAGCTAAATTATAAGCTGTAACTATGCAACAAAGTATATCTACAGTTACACAGTATGGTATATTGTTCCAGTTGTTTCTCGGGTCAGGGTCTTGGTGTGTGGTTTGCCTCCAGGCACTGCTGATGGTACTGTATATTGAAGCAAGTTCTTACCTTCAATGAAATTACCCATGAGCCAAGTGCATCAACAATAAATACACATGAGGTAAGTGAGCTCAATGAAGGGTTAGAAAAAAGAATGGTGGTATATGGGGTGAGGAGGGTAATCCTAGCTCTGAGAAGACTGAGGAGGGGAGACACAAGCAATCAAGCAAAAACAGAGGGTATAAGTAAACAGGAGGAGGAAACAAGGCATACAAGTGATTATAAAGCTCAATTTAAGGAACTCTTTGTATGAAAGCACTTGGGTTTTTCAGGGCCCCAACACTAAATCCTTATCCAGTTTCTCCTTCAAGAATTGTTTTGTACATTTCAGTCAAAGGTGAAATCAAATCTCAGTGTTCCTAGGGTAAGAGATAAATAATAACCCCTCAGAAAGTAGTTAAAACTCAGAAAAGATGGTCACAAAAAACAAAGATTACTGTATACCTGCCCGTATCAAGAAAGGCTGAATGAAATGGAATGTGACACAGCATGAGCCAGGAGAATCGTGTGGCCGAGGGGTTAAATATGCAGCGGCTAACAACAAAGATTATGGCCAGACTTTGATACAAGTTCTCAACTCCTCCAGGCCTCAGTTTCTTTATTGGTAAAACGATAACAGTACTGGGCAGTATTCCATTTTCCTCATGGCTATTATATGAATGAAACAAGAGAACATAAACGGATGGCCACACTATATGATGAACATTCAAGAGTTTGGGAAACTATTTGCTGGGTAACTATTCTATGTTGGGCATCATTCTAATACTGGGAACATGGGCTGCAGAAATGACTCAGTGCCTCAGAGCACTGCTGTTCTTCCAGAGGACCTGGGTTTGGTCCCCAACACTCACAGGGTGTCTCTAACTCCATTTCTTGGGGAATCGGACAACCCCATCTGACTCCATGGGCAGCAGGCGTGAAAGTAGTACCCAGACACAAAGGCAAAACAGTCATACACATAAAAAGTTTAAAATCTTAAAAAAAAAATTAGAAATAACTGTATGAATTTGCAGAGTCATACCACAGCCTAGTTATTTATTCTAGATAAAATTTCCTGTTTATATAATCTCATTTCAGAATTAAAAAAAGAAAAGATTCAGAAAATTCAGTTGTTTACTGGCTAGTGAGCAGAAGGGTTTTTTAAACTTCAAGTGTTCTATCTCCGAAGTCTAGGGTCTTAACAGTTTCGCACCTTTACAATCTCTTCTCCTCACTTTTTGTTTTGTTTTGGGCTGGAGAAATGAACATGCCTGCCACAGTAATCATGTGGAAGTTAGAGGACAACCGTGGGCCATGTTCTTAGTACAAGCACTGTGATCACAGAGGCTTGCAAATGCTAGGCCAGTCAACCACTAAGCTATAATCCCAGGCCTTAATTAGTTGAGCAGACTTTGCTATAGACTTCTTCTCTCCTGCTCTATAAAATGGAAATATCATGTCAGGATTAGGTCATACAGCCTAAGACTTGGAATTGGTATGGAAGATATGTTGTGTGCTTTCTATACGTGGAGTCTATAAAGCAACCTGGCCTGTCTGTCTAGATTACATTTCTATATGAACAAAATAAAGATTTCAGTATTGCTCCTGTCAATGGACTTACGAATCTCAATAAAGAGAGCCTACACTTGGTTCCCCCTTCCCCATCCACATCTCCTCTGTCCTTCAGGTGAACACCATGTGAAGGCCAGGAAAGGATAGCCTACACCCACAGCCAAGAGAGTTCTGGTGCTACAGGTGCATCACAAATTTACCAGCCTGTCAAAAACAAGCAAACAAAAACCCCAAACAAATTACTTTCTCTAATATCTAACAGCTTCCCCATTATTCTGTTTCTAAAACTATAAAAGTAAAGAACAACCCCTAGTGGCTGTCATTGGTGGCTCATTCATATAATTTTTATACTAGGAAAGCCCAAACAGCAACAAAAGCTTTGAGTTTGAGGATAGCCTGGGCTACATAACAAGATGTTGTCAAACAACAAAACAAAACACCTAAATAAGGCTGAAAAGATGGCTTAATGGCTAAGAGCACTGTTCTTCCAGAAGACCCATGTTTGGTTCCCAGTCTCCACATAGTAGCTCATAACTATCAGTAAATTTCAATTCCAGGGGAGGTGATAGCTTTGGCCTTTGCAGGCACCAGACACACATGTTGTGCACATATGCTGCACAACACCCATAATCATAAACCTTTTTTCTTAAATCCATAAAAAACAAACAAAAACAAGAAAACAATCCCTATTGGTTAGCATTAAACTTTACACAATCTCTCCCTCTCAAGAGTGACTGAATGTGTAAATATATTAGTGTTCAGGTGATAACAAAAGGGACTTTGCAGGTAAAAAAATCAGTTGACCTTACAGTAAGTATACTATTCAGATGGCTCAATAGGCAAGAGTATGTGCATGCTGTCCATTTGCCTAGGACCCACTCAGTAGAAGGAGCAAACCAATTCCTCTGCTTTCTCATGTGCACTTGTACACACACAGAAATGAAATGTTTTTGTTTTTGTTTTTTTAGGAGACATAAATCTAGGTTAAGAAGTCCTGGTCAGGAGCTGGAGAGATGGCTCAGTGGTTAAGCGCACACACTGCTCACTTTTCCAGAGGACCTGGGTTTAATTTCCAGGACCACATGGCAGCTCCTTTGATCCCAGTTCCTTATCCTAGCACTCAAGACAACAGTGAGAGGCAGGGTGTCCGTCCATTCAAAGCTGGTCTAAGAACCAAGAAGGCGAGTGTAGTAGTAGTATATATATATATATATATATAAACCAACACTTGAGAAAGAGGCAGAGGACCAGACATTTAATGGCATCCAGTACTATTTGAGACCTTGTCAGTCTGCAAATGAGTTAGGCAGGGTCAACTCCACAACTTTAGATTCTCTCAGCAGGGAAAGCAGAAACTACTTACTTCAGTCTGTATGACTCTAATCAGGCAAAACAAATGCTGCTGTGTTTTAGCTATGACACCAAACTGCCGACAGCGCTCCAAGAATGTCTCCAAAGATGGATCTATTCTTCTTTGCAGTTTACTCCAAAAGAGAGTCAGTTCCCTGTGAAAGAAAACAGCTGTATTAGATATAAACTGGGGTTTGCTGCCCTGCTCTTGACCACTTTTTTTTTTTGAGTCAATGAAATTAAGCTGACAATATAGACAATAGAAACTAAATGAAAAGCTGTCTATATCCTCTACTACTTCCCCTTAAACAGGAAACACTGTGAAAAATCTGTCCTGAAAGTTCTGATTCCTTTTTTGTCTGTCCAAAGACAAAAAAATAACTATTTCCTTTACTATGACGTTAACTTTTCCCCCCTTTACTTAGATTCCATCTTGTTCAAAGGTTTAACTTTTACATTGGTCATTAGTTATACTGAGTGAATTAAACCCCGTTTTAATTAACTGGGCAAGTACTACAGAAATCTATGCAGCCTGTCAACATTCCAACTGACACTTGATTTCTGGCTCCAAAATCTGATTGTGCAGCTAGGCCTATGTTACCGAATGATTAAATAAAATGGCACTCTGGGAAATAGTTAAAACACAGAAATTCCTCAAACATTCATAACAGAGGCAATGAAATGCTTGAAGGAAATAAGTCATTAGTGTGAGACCGCATTTCATTATGTAGACCAGAGCTGGTCTTGAACTCAGAGGTCAGACTGCCTCTACCTCCCTAGTGCTGGAAAATGCAAGAGCAGCAGGGAATGCAGGTTCAGTTCTCAGCATGCATATGGAGGCTTAAAACTATACATAATTCTAACTCCAGGGAATCCTGCACTCTCTCCTGGCATCTGAGGGCACAAAGCATACATGTGGAAAACATACTTGCATGTAGGTGATACACTTATGCATATAAAATAAAAATATATCATTAAGTGAAAAGGAATGTCTGAAGGTGTATGTCTTTAATCCTAGAACTCAGGAGGCAGGGGCAAGTGGATCTCTGTGAGCTCGAAGCCTGCATGGTCTATCCAGTGAGTTCCAGGCTAGTTAGGACTATGTAGACAGATACTGCCTCAAAAATAATAATTATTTTTAAAAAGGAGTGAAGGCTGGGGAGATAGTTCAGCTGCAAAACACTTGCTTGGTATGGGCAAACCCCAAGCCCCCTAAGTTCCACCTCAAAGTCTCTATGTGTGTGAAATCTACTGAACAAAAGCCAGTTACATATTATGAAGACTAAAGGATACATAATGTAAGCTATGTACAATTTACTATCTCAAGCCAGGCAATGGCAGCATATGTGTAGCCTTGCCACTCCAGAGGCTGTCAGGAGTACTGTTACCAGTTCAAGAGCCTGGGCTACACAGTGACTATGAGGTATGCTGGGCCAGTCTCAAAAGCAAGACAAAACACAAAAACCTTAAACAAAACAAAATTTAGGGCGGGAGAGATGGCTTAATTAATTACTTTTGTAGAGGAACAGAATTCTGTTTCTATTATCTATGTCTAGAAGCTAAATATGGCTTGCAACTCTAGCTTCAGGTGACTTTATGCCCTCTACTGGTCTCTGCATGCATGCGCACACACCCCAAAACAAACCACAAAAAGGGGGCAGGAGAAAAGAATGGTTCAGTGCTTAGAGCACTTGCAGTTCCTGCAGAGGAGCTGGGTGTGATTCCCAGAACCCACATAGTGGCTGACAGCTGCCTGTAACTCCAGTTTTAGAGGATCTGACACCTTTCTTCAGGCTTCTAAGGACACTAAATTCACTAGTGCACACACATACTTGCAGGTAAAACACCCATACACATAAAGGTAAGTATCTCTGTGAGTTCGAGACCAGCCTGGTCTACAAGAGCTAGTTCCAGAACAGCCTCCAAATACACAGGGAAACCCTGCCTCAAAAAAAAAAAAAAAAAAAAAAAAACAAACAAACAAACGGGAGAGAGAGAGACAGAGAGAGAGAGAGAAAGGAGTGGGGATGCTAGTTTATGTACAGTAGGAAACACAATTTGGTTTTTATTTTACTGCTAAATTAAGCTAAAAAATATTTTCCTGCAAAATTCAGTTAATAATAAAACATGTTGGTCTTTCACCATGTGCTGGGATACAACAGTGTAATAAACAACATACATGACCTTGACATGTCATAGTCCAGTTGGGGCAGAACATCTTGTAAATATTCCAACAGAAGCAAATTGTGCAGCATACAAAGTTTAATTTCAGAAACGCTGCAGCAGGCAAAGGCTAGCCTATCAAATACTCACAGAAAATGTGGCAAATGTCAAGTTGAACTGTTTGCCTTCATCTCTAAAGCAGGACAGTAACCACATGCTGTTGTGCAGTGTTCAAAATGGCCCCTTTCACTTGCCGGGCACTAGCGCTGCTGGACACCCACAGTGTGCATGGCCCAGTTCTCATTCTTTGACACACCCAACCCCAAATTACACGCAGCTGAGGTTAATGGATAAACCAAGTGATGCAGCTTCTAATAATGAAGGCAGGGTAAATGTTACATTTTGTTTTTGTTCTTTATGATGAAAATGATGACATTCTTTAAATGTCTCTGAAGAAAATTTCCTCAGAACAAAAAAATATTCTGGGTGATAGAATTTTGTAGTTCACATTTCAAATACTATCTTTCTTAGTAACAAATTCAAGAATGACATTTTCTAGAAATAAATTTAGAGTATATGCTGAAAAAGCTATGTGACTTTGAGACAGGGGTTCTCTATGTAGCTCTGGCTGGCCTTGAACGAAGAGATCCGCCTCTGCTTTCTGAATGCTAGGATCAAAGGTGTGCATCACCACAGCCCAGCTGCTATGTGGCTTTTTATTTTGGTTATTTCAACTTTGTGTATTTTTAAATCTTACTATCCCTCTTATCAAAAATGTCACTTAGTTCTAGTATGACAGATGTGAATGAACCATGAAGCGAGCCTTAAAATACTTTTCCATCTTAAACACAAAAACTTCCAGCAGAACAAAATAATCTTTCTTGATCAGAAGTCCTGAGATTAATTTTTCTTAGTTAAATTTACTGATCTATGTGATTATTTCTTACTCCAATATCTAGCCCCACCCCACAAAAAGGAGGAAAGGGTTTTTTTTTTTGTGTGTGTGTGTGATTATATTCTACTTCTCTTTGAATTGCTTAAAAGAAGCTTTTTAATGAAGTGTTAAATAACTTTAATGAAGTGCTAAATAACTTTTTTTTTTTTCTTCTTTTTGCACAGGCAAGAAGGAAATCCTCCTTAATCTCTTCCTCCTTCCAGAGAACAGCATTAATCTCAGAGTCAGCTACAGAACACCTAGCACCCCAGTATCAGGAAGCTGGAGACAGCAGGGGCCCTGAGACTTTCGGGCCAGCCCCATCAGAAAGTGGGTTTACTGAGAGGAAAACAATGTCTGAAGCTGGGTGTGGGTGTAATGCACTTGGGAGGCAGAGGCAAGAAAAGTGCCTTATATCTGGGACTAGACTGAGCTATAGAATAAGACTCTATTCCAAATAACCAGAGAGGGAAAACAAACAAGGGGGAAACCCCCACAATAAATGTATGGGTTTATTTTGGAAATACTTAGAATCTTGGGTCACACAAACATGAGGATCTGAGTTGGAATTCTGCAAACTCATGTAAGACAAACCTAATATAGTAAGAGTCTGTAGTCCTGGTGCTTCTGTTCCAAGATCCCAGGAAGAGAGAAGAATTCCTGTCAGTTGCCAGGCCAGCAAGATTGGCATACCCAGCAGCAAACAACAAGGAGATCCCGTCTCAGACCAAGTGGAAGGTGAACACCTACTCTCAACATAACCAGTGGCTACACATACAGAAACATCTCTCCACCCCACCCCTCTGTCACAACCCCCCCACAGAATCTATAATATTCTACACATGATTTTAACTTTTGAAGTCAAAGTCTAGATATAGCAAACATAGTAGATATGGCAAAAGCCCAATTCCAGCACTTGGGAGACAGAGGCAGGAGGATCTGTTGACTCTGAAACCAACCTGGTGAGTTCCACAACAGCCAGGGCTATGAAGAGATTGCCCCCCCCTAAAAAAAAAAAAAAAAAAAAAGCAAAACAAGGGGGTTGGAGAGATAGTTCAGTGTTTAAGAGCACTGACTGCTCTTCCAGAAGACCCAGGTCCAATTCCCAGGACCCACAACATGAGAGCTCACAACTGTAATTCCAGTGTAACTCCAGTTCCAGGTTATCAGACATAGCATGCACATTAAAAAAAAGAAAAAGTAAACGAAGTCTGGATGCAACTAGCAGATGTTTTTATTATTGAGAATGAAATAAATTTCTTTTTCTGTGTGTTTTTTGAGGCAGGGTTTCTCTGTGTAGTTTTGTAGAGGAGGCTGGCCTACCTACCTGACTCCAAGTTCTGTGCTGGGATTAAAGGTGTGCACTACCACCCGCCGAGAAAATGAAATAAATTTAGTGGTACCAAAAAATACAGGTTTGCTCCTAAGTCTAATGTATCTATTTGCTGAAGCTGAAACTTCAAATCTCAAGCTTCCTGGCGGGAAAAAAACCAATTGATTTTACTTGATTTAATGGTAAAACATCTCAGTGCTATTTAACAATTTGTTTTTATTTATATAGTCTATTATTTTGTTCCCTGGCAAGAGGCCTACAACAATTATTAAGACCTGCTATTATCATGGTCCTAATGACAGAAGACTACAATTTGCATCTTAGACTGTGTTCAGTGGCTGGGGATACAGCTCAGCCAGTGGAGTGCTTGCCTCCCATGTGTGAGCCTTAGATTTAATACTTGGGAAATAGAGGCAGAACAACCAAGAGTTCAAGGTCAGCTTCTGCTCTATAAGACCTTGAAGAAAATCACTAGATCAGAAAGCAAAGACATTGGGCCAGGGGTTTATAACCTTAATCTTGAGACCAAGCAATCCCAACATTTCTTAATCACTAATTCTACTGTCTCGTATTATAATGATGGGGTAAGAGAATTTATAGCACACAAAAACTTCTATATAAATGGTGAACAAAAGAATAAAGTAGAAAGTGAAAACCCACACCTAAGATTGTCTTTTAACATCCACAGGCTTGACATGGCCAGTGGCTATGCCCACATTAGTCACAATGCCACCCCAACCCAAGAAAACTATACAAATAGATAAAGCAGCTCCAGAGGGAGATCAATCAAGGCCCAAGTACTTGAAAGTCTTTTCCTTGGTTTTAAGAAACAAAACAAGTTAAGCCACCCTTGGGCTCAAAAATACTCAGAACTTCCCTAATCAATGTTGTACCTATCCAATTCATTCACACTACTTCCTTCCTGGCATCTCTCTTAGCTGCTCTGGTTCAGCATTTCTCTCCTTCCTTTCCTTCCTTCCTTTCTTTCTATCCATCAATCACCTATCGTCTATCTAACCATCATCTATCCATCAATCATTTATCATCTATCTATCTAACCATCAATCATCTATCTATCTATCAATCATCTAAACATCCATCCATCCATCCATCCTCTATCTACCTAGTTTGTGCTATGTGCGTGGAGAATTGAAGCAAATATCGGGATAATTAAATCTCAAAATTTAAACATTTCTACTCCATTACTTATGCATTTCAGGCTAAAATTTACTTAGAATTTTCATTCTGCGTGACTGCACTGTCATAGTTTATAAACTAGCATTTCTCCACAGAATAGCTGTATGGTTATACCATATTCTTATCACTAATCAGAGAAGACACACGTAATTTAGCGGTTTCCTGCCTGTCAAGTTTATCCCTCTCATCTAAATGATCTAATACAATTAGAATTAAGGGTTTATGAGTATAATTGTTTCTAACTTTTAATAACTAAGCAATCACAGGCAAACAAGATATAAACAGATTAAATAAAAATAATGCAATGTCAGCAACTCTGGACCAAGGTTGCAAATCAGATTGACACTCAAAGGGATGTCCTTTTCTAATGTAAATTTTAGACTCCTAGGTATTCTGATCTTTTCGTTAACGGGTTTCCAAGTTAAGAGTTACCACCAGAAGATATGAATAAACGGTAAGGGAAAATAATCTCATACCTATCTGTTCCATATTGACATAATGTTGTCTTTAAGGAAGAAGACATCTATTGGAGTCACAAGACAACCATCTACGTGACAAGCAAGAGGAACAGCTTACCTTTCCTTGGCTACATTAAACCAATGGCATTTTTATTTAAATGACTTCATTAGATCAAGATTTTATTTACATGCTAAGAGTTAAATCTAACACAAACCCTAAATGCTATGCTATGTACTGACAAAGTATATACAAACTAAGTGTACTTACCAAGAACAATATACACTGGCCGTTTGGAGCTGCTGGGTAAGGTAAGTCGTACAAAGAACAAATGCTGTGTTATCCTGACCCTCAGATTCCAGATTACATATGATGTCTAGTACTTCCTTGCAGTCCACCTTTGCAATCTATCAAAAATGAGATTAACTGAGTTAAAAAGAAAATGGTGACTTTTTCTGTACAATTTGTTAAGTAAAAGGGAAACTTTTCTGTAATATTTTCTATCTTTGGTAGTTTCTTTGATAACCGGCAAGACAAGAGGCATTTTATTGACTAATGTCTGAGTAGTATAGCACAAATGCTTCCTTTGTCTATCAAATTGCTAAGATGAGAAAGGAACAGACATTTGTAACAAAGTTCCACTCTGTTCTTTATTAATATGGACATAAACATTCTTCAGTCTTGAAGTATTCATAACACTGCTACCATATAAGTAATCTAAATTATGCACAGCTGGTTATTTTCATCCTCTTCCATGAAAACTCCCCAGTGCTGGACAGTGGACCCAGGGCCTTTGGTATGTCCATCCCCTCCCTCATTTTTTCAGTAGGAATAAATATGCTTACTGAGTATATTGCAAGGAGAGCAACCAAGAGCACTGTCCACTTCTCCATTTGAAGTAGGGTCTCATTAAGTTGCCCCAAGCAGGCCTCAAACTCATAACCCTCCCAACTAAAGCTCCTTAGCTGCTGGGGAGGGCATCACTGCAGCCTGTCCCCTCTCTTCCTCAAGAACTCCTTATCCTAACTGTATTTAGGCTACACTGCAGGTAAGACACTCAAGGGACACTGTTCACTGTCCTTTCCTTTCTGTAAGTAAATCTCCCCCAATATTGCAAATCTTTACTTCCTAGAGTTCTGAACCCAGATAATCTTTTCCCTTTTTAATTTATTTACTTATTGTGTGTGCACTTGCGCATTTACTCAAGTGCAAGTCATCACTCAAGTAATTTGGGGACAACTCTTAAGAATAGGTTCCTTTCACCATCTTGTGGCATCTAGGATCAAACCCAGGTTGTCAGGCCTGCATATACGTGCCTCTACTGGGATGTGCTATCCTGCTGACCCTCTAAAAAAGCTAGTCTTATTCATTCCTGCCTTCAATTTCTTCCCTCCCTCCCTTCCACACCTCCACTTTCATGTTTGTGTTTTCATCTGGGGCCTTATTATGTAGCTTTGGCTGGCTTGGAACTATGTAGAGCAGATCAAGCTGGCCTTGAATTCATAGAGAACCACCTGTCTCTGCCTCATAAAGTACTGGGTTTAATTAAGGTGTGCATTACCACACCCAGCTTTGCGCCAAGAACTCCAGCTCAGACTCTTACCCTTAAATCTCACATGGCCAACAAGCTCTGATTCTAAGAGTGTGCCACTATGCTTGTTTATTTTTTAATGGGTTCCGGGTATCATGATCTTCATTCTTATATGGCAAGCATTTTACTGCTTCACTTGTTTCTACAACCCTATTATTTATTTTTGATACAGGGTCTGCTCTGTAGCCCAGGCTGGCCTGGAATTCGCTATGTAGGCTAACTTAAATTCACAGCAGTCCTAACCCTTCAACTTCCCAAATGCTGGGATAACTTCAAGAGCCTCCTGGGTAGTTTCATAACAATTAGTGAACCCTCCAGTCCAACGAGGTATCAACTCAAAATATCAACACTTAACCCATAAAAGAGAGCCTAGAAGTGAAGTCCACTCATATCAAGCCCCAGGAAAATGCCTCTTTAGAACTATTTAGGACTGGGAGTGCAGTCCTGTGGTAGCTCAATCCCCTAGCAGGCATAAGGCCCTGGATTAAAAACTATTTAGAAGAACGTACCTTTACAAATAAAATATTTAAATAGTTAAGTCTTCAATTCTTTAGTCTTTCTTTCTCTCTTGGTATATTTTTTGAGTATACATACTTCTCATTTCTCCAAGTGATCATATGGAAAAATGTAAGTATTAAGATTATAATTTTAAAGCCAGGAGTGGTGGTAGTTCATGCCTTTAATTTGATCAGGTGGCTCTCTGTGATTTTAAGGCCAGTCTGATCTACACAGCCTTTAAAGCCAGCCAGGGTGACACAGTTAAGACCCTGTCTCAAAAAAAAAAAACTTAAATTTTATAGACACACATGCATATTTTTAAACATTTTTGTAACAACTCCTTGTCCTGTTTTACTTTACTAATTAATATTTAGTCTAAAGGTACACCCAGAATTTCTATGCTCCTGTTTACTTTTCTTCTCCCAAACTGAATTCCCACTGGATCCTGTTTAAAGGATTTGCTGTTTATCATTTATACTTAGTGACTGTATCAATTCCCAACAGAGTTAGTTAAGACTGGTTAGTAAATTAGATCCTGTTTATATTTTCTTGTCTCCATCAAGAGAAGAAATAAGTATTTGCTACTGAGCCAACCAACCATGACAGTCAAGAAATATGCAGTTCCTCTCACACTGACACCAACACTGAACTGGACTACTATTTTGCCCAGGACCTCTGTTGATAGGGTTTCTTGTTTCTTTAAAACAAGCATTTCATGTTTAAAATATTGTCCTTGCAAAGATTTACCTTTTAATGGAAAAAAAAAATGGAAACATAGACTTAACCTTTGTTACTTTCATTAAAAATCCATTCATATGCCATGCATTGATGGAGCATGCCTTTAATCAGCACTCGGAAGGCGGAGGCAGGAAGATCTCTGTGAGTTGAAGGCCAGCCTGGTCTACAGAGCTAGTTCCAGGACAGGCTCCAAAGTAATACAGAGAAACCCTGTTTGGGGGATTCCATTCATATATACACAAATGATGGAATGAGAAAATGGGCTCTCCCCTAAGTTGTCCTCTGACCTTCACATTGCATACCATGGGACAACATGCCAGGCATATGAGGGCTTACATGTGTGTACATGTGCTTGTACACACATACACACACACACAAACAAACACATGTAATCTAATACATTTTAATCAGGGGCTGGAGAAATAAACCAGCAGCTAAGAGCACGAGCTGCTCTTTCAGAAGACCCAAGTTCAACTTACAGCACCCACGTGGTGGCTCACATTCACTGGCATGCATGTGGTACACACACATGCATGCTGGTACAGCACTCTCATAAAAAATCTAAAACACAACTCTATACAAAATGGTATCAACCTTGAATTCCAGATTCCAGGTTTGTTAATCTCCCAGCTCCTAATCTGTCTAACTATGCACTAGCAATAAATTCTGGCTTTCATATGACCCAGTCAATTAATCTTAATTGTATGTGTTTGGCAAAATGGTCCCCAGCAGAGGTTTCTCATTACACACACCCATTACTAGGATACCCACAGGTGCCAACATACAAAGAACTTATTCCCAGTTGTTTGTTCCGGTTAATTTAACTCTTCTCCTGAAAGCTGAAATAGAGTAAAAACTATGCTATATTAGAACATATGCTGGTTAAAAACACCAATTAATGAACACGTAGTAAGTCATCAGTAGTTTCCAAACTACTGGCTCTTTATAATTTTATTGTTGACTGCAAAAAAACAAAAAACAGCATCACTAAATAGATAGAAATCAGTGTTTCTTCTAAAATAATTGTAAGCTAAACATCTTTGTCCTAATAAATTTAACAAATTAATCCACATTATAATAAGTATTTAAAACTAATTACCTGCACACTGTTCTAGTATGTAGGAAACCTTTGGGTTCAATTCTCAACACTGAGGAGGGGCAGAGACACACCACCTATCACTTTCTTCCTAATGGACATGAATCACACAGTGCAAAGATAGCCAAGGAGCCAGCTGAACTGCCTTTTAGCTGACTTCAGACTCTATCATTAGCATAATACATGTAGGGCTTTGGGGACATTACCATATTGGCTTCAATTTCATCACTGGTAGCGTATAGAGGACTAATTGTAGCCATGGAGACTGTACTGTCATCTGAGGGTGGCAACAGATTGAAAAATATTATTTTAAGAGTTGGTAAACATTTTTGGCAGAGGAGACAGAAAATACTTTCAGCCTTTACCAAATAGTTTCTACTGTAAATGTTCCAGCATTGTAGCATAAAAGCAGCCAGACACAAGAAAAAACTAAGAGTGTGTGTCAAAAAGACTAAAACCCAGATGAGGTGGAAGTACTGGTACATGCCCATAGTGACCCACTACTTGGGAGGCCGAGAAGCAGAAGAGTTTGAAGCCAGCCTAGATTACAGAGTGGTCAACGCTATCTGAGGTAAACAAACACAAAACAGGTACAGTCACATGCCATATAATGTTTTAATCAGATTGCATATATGATAGCAACTGCTAAATAGCCTATGTGCGTAGTATGTTACTGTCATCCAGATTATGTAGCTACACTACAATGATGATACAAAGAAAGATCAAACTACCTAATGGCATATTTTTTTCAGACATATCCCTTCATTAAGCAGTCTGCCAATCTTATGTTGTAGAGCAGTAGCAAACCCATTTCCCACAGTAGTACCCTGTAAACCCAGCAACTAGCAAAAGGAACCATTAAGTAACTCCAGGAAAAACCCTGTTCACTTACTTGGTTGTTTAACTTAGCACAGCAATGCTGGGCAAAGACTCGTACCAGAGTTATAACCTAGCTCCATAACTTGCTATTAATAAACCAGGAAAGATCACAGATAAAACAAAGTTAACAGCTAAGTGTATAATCTTGAACATGTGCACAGTCCAAGGTTCAGCTGCAACACCATTAAAACCACCACCACAGACCTGTCTTCCCATACCTTCTTGGCCCCTCCATGTCTCTGGCATCTTAGTGGGCAGCAACACAGGGCCATCATCCTTAAGTCTCAAAGCTTTATGTACCTCTTTTGGGTACACGCAGGCATAGGGAAGGCCAGAGAACACTCCCTCAATATCATTCCTCAAGCACTACTTTTTTTCTGAGACTCTTTCTATTCTGGCCTGGAACTTGCGTGGCTAGCCAGCAAACCCCAGGAATCCACCTGTCTCCACTCCCCCAGTGCAAGGATTATAAATGTGCACTAATATCCATGTGGTGGTTTGAATGAGAGAAAAAAAAGAAAAAAAAAAAAAAAAAAAAAAAAAAAAAAAGGCTCCCACAGGCCCCTTAGAAGGTGGGAAAGTGGCACTATTAAGAGGTATGGCCTTCATGGAAAAGGTTTCAGATGTCTCACTTTCTTCTTGTTGCCTGTGGGTCCAGATATAGAACTCTTGGCTCCTTCTCCAGCACCATGCTTGCCTTCCTGCCACCAAGTTTCCTGCCATGATGATAATGTACTAAACTTTTGAAACTATAAACCAGCCCAATTAAACATTATTTCTTATTAAGAGTTGCTGTGGTCGTGGTGTCTCTTCACAGCAATAGAAACCCTAAGACAATTCAGCATTTAAAAACAAAACAAAAACCTGTGTTCTGGGGACTGAACTCATATTCTCAGCCATCTCCCCAGTCCTACTCCTAACCTAAGGAGGGTGTCTCGTTATGAAGGCCACACTGATCTCAAACTCCAGAGTGCTAGGATTATAGTGTGCACTACCACATACTATTATTTTGAGTATCTTGAAATCAGATCTGTATATAATCCCTTATTTCTACCCTGTCAGTGAGTGCTGATGTTTTTCACAACCTCTTGCCCTAACTCCAATACACTACTCTTTCAAGTTTTCCTAAAATATCATGGTAGCCACCATATCACTTGTTTATAAACCACTCATTCACAGCTGAGAACTCTCCTTTTCCCAACCAATAGATCTTACTTCTCACAAGACCTTAACACACATGCTTTGGCTCACACAAAGTGTTCTCTAGTGAGTTACTGAAAGTACAATAATTACTATGTCTTGCTACCAGACAGTTGTCCTTAACATAGCTCCCCATTCATCTATCCTTACTTCAAGGTCCAACCCAGGCTTCCTAATAAGGGTTTTAAAATAGCATTCACAAGCACAGTTTTCAAATCTACTTTTGTACTAAACACAGCAGTAGCCTAATATTATTTAGCATTTTTCTTTATAACTGTTTCTGGCAAACATGCTATATAAACTTCAATATTTTCCAATGCCCAATACAATGCTAGAAACAAAGTAGGTTTAAATCATGATCAAGGGGCCAGGTGATGGTGGCACACACCTTTAATCCCAGTACTTGGTAGGCAGAGGCAGGTGGATTTCTATGAGTTTAAGGACAGCTTAAGCTCCAAAACTACAGAAAAACCCTGTCTCAAAATAATTATGGTCAAGGTTAAAATAAAGTTGTTACAGGATGGGGAAGAATCAAATCTAAGGTTAAACTTTTTGCTGCTGCTTCTGAATTCTTCTGGCAAGTCTCAAATACCAAGATTAATGGCTGTTTCTTAATTTATGTTTCCTGAATACAAAATATTGCAGATGATATCAGGTCAGTGCCTGAACTTAATACTGTAAACAAACAAATATATGTAGACAATTATCTATATGTACACGACAATGCTCCTCTTTCCTCTATCTCAAGACAGTTTCTTGCTATATAGTCCAAGCTGGCCTTGAACTTGAAATCTTCTTGCCAATTACAGGAAGGCACAGTATCTTGTCTTCTCAATAGTATCGCATGTTAGATTCAAAGAAGTCTCACTATAGACTCTGTATTTATAGTGTCTATGGTGTGTGCATGTGCGTGCATGCATGCATAGGCCGGAGAATAACTTTGGATGTCATTCTCATGAGCTCGACCCATCTCTTTTGAGTCTGGGTCTCTTGTGGTTGGTAACTCAACAATTAGGCTAGACTGCCTGGCCATGCTCAAATGTACTCATACATACATCTCCCCGCCCCCCTACACACACAAATAAACTTTCCAAAAACATTTTAAAGATGGTGGGGGGGCGCACACATACAACATAGCACTTAGGATGAACAATGCTCAGTAAATTCCTATAATTATTTTTAAAGTTGAGTGTATAACAAGGCAGATGGTGTGAAGTAGTTAGGCCTTTGATTTCTTCAAGACCACAATGCCTAATAAATTAAAACATGTAAACAGTCAACGAGTCACTTTCCATTTGGAAAATTACATTCAGGTGTCCACAGAACCAAATAGCTGTTTCATCTTTGCATGATATATGGGACACTGGCTAGGAACATATCTCAAAACAAAGATGACCAACACTGTCACTATTCACATACTAGACATCAGACAATCTTCCCAAATACAAGTGACTATGGAATTTTAGTATTACAGGTTACACTGCTCCCACTGGGATATTGCTAAAAAACATTCCAGAATAAAGAGCATGTAAATGCTTTTTTAAAAAAGAAAAAGACAATTAACAAAAACCCCAGGAAGTTGGCAGGAAGGTTAATGGGAGTCAGGATGGAAGGAAAGGCTACAGGAGTCAATCTGGTAGGAAGTACCTTAAATTTCAACAATGTAGCTGACAAGCCTCTCACAACAGACCAGAGCCACAGGATGGGTTAGTCATTTCAAATAACTACTGATCCAAACAAAGAAAAACTGGTTTTGGGGGGAGCTTTTTGTTTGTTTGTTTGGTTGGTTGGCTGGTTTTTGGAGACAGGGTTTTCCTGTGGTTTTGGAGGCTGTCCTGGAACTAACTCTTGTAGACCAGGCTGGTCTCAAACTCACAGAGATCTGCTTGCCTCTGCCTCCAAGTGCTGGGGTTAAAGGTGTGCACCACCACCGCCCCGCTGAGAAACTGGTTTTACAGCACTGCATTATAGCAGATATTTACTCAAAACAGAGTAGAAGAGGAAATACATGGGCATCATTTTATTGAAAATTTCTTTGTAACGCGCGCGTGTATGTGTGTGTACATTCATGCAGCCTGGAACATATGTGGAGGTCAGAAGACAACTTTTAGAAGAAGTTGGTTCTCTCCTTCTACCACATGAGATCCAAAGATGAAATGTCAATGGAGAGGCAAGTGCCTCCGCCCACCAGCTAGCCATCTAAGCAGTCTCTAGGGCATTACTTTACAAGGGACCATGGGGAAGGCCTCTTTGATATGGTAATATGAGACAAGAGGTAAGCCAAGCAGGGTGACTTGCAAATACAAAGCTTTACAGCAAGAGGAAACTTGGCTTGCTCTTAAACTGCAGAGACAAAGGTAGCTAAAGAGCAGTGAGCATTAAGTTGTGAAAGATAGAAAAAACAGACATTGGCCATCAAATAGAATGACAGCTTCTGGATTTATTATTGTGGAAAATGGAAAATTATTAGATGGTTCTAAACAGAAAAATATATAAATGATGTTTACAAGTGTTTGAGTGATGATGGTCTACTCTGAAATCCTCAGATGTGAAAGTAGCTTTTCTTCTTACAGTACTAATTTTTGCTGGATTTGGGAAAGTAATAAACAGCAGGTGAAGAGATAATCCAAGGAGAGTGGGACTTAATCTTAGTTAACACTTAACTTTGTACATTCTTTATCACTTTAGAAAACCCCCTATACCCATAACTAACTTCACATTTAATCTGAGCAACAGTTACACATACAGCTAAAGCACAATTTTTTCATAGCCTAAAAGGTGAATCCTGGCTTTCATTCTGACGAGGGGAAACAAATGATGAAATGTCTGTACTAACACATCACAACTGTAGCAAGACTGAATAGTTACCTAATGTACTCACCTCCTGAATAGCCTCTTCACTGGGAAGCATGGAACATAAACATGTGACATAGGCTTGCTGAAAACATGACACCTGTGAAAGTTCTTTAGACTCTGCACACAGTTTTGATAAAGCAGTGGCTTGGGGGATGCAGTTAGATTTCAACAAATGTTTGATTCGCATTTGAAGAAAGGAAGGTCCTTCTTGTGCAATCAATTTGTTAACTAGAAAAGAGGAAAAAAAATGCAATAGTGTGATAATATACCACATGCCTGAGTGGTGATGACACTATCATCTTTCTTTTGCTGCTTTTGCCCTTTTTTTTTTTTTCCTTCTGAGACAGTTTGATGGAGCTCAGGCTACCCTCAAGCTCACTATACAGCTGAGGATGACCTTTGATTCCTGATTCTCCTGCCTACATCCACCTCTAGTTGCCTTGTGACTAAACTCTGAGTTGCTGTAAATGAGTGTTCATTCTAGTCACTATACTCCTCTAACAGAGGCAAGAGAAAATAAAGCTAACAATTCCCATAAAAATTAGTTTTATTCTGAACAAATTTTTTTTAACGAAACTGTCAATATTTTAAAATTATTTAATCAACTCCCCCGCTCACTTTCTGATAAGTTCAGTAAAGAATAGTGAAATAAACCTTAAGTGTAAGTAAGTTCAAGAAAATGTAACAGGTGTCTTACACAATATTAACCATTACCAAATGGATGAGTGTAAGGTGCCACATTTTAAGCTAAATGTTCTCATATACCTCTTGTTTATTCTTCACACCACCACCAAGGCAAGTAATATCCACAGATTAAGGTTAGAAAAATTAACATTCAGAGAAGTTAGGTAACTTGCCAAGGATTCCAAAGCCAGTGGTGCTGTTTCCTCTAAACCAGGCATTTCTCAAAGTGTGTTCCACCGACCAAAAGACCTGAGAGATAGTCCTAGAAAAAAAAAGGATTCCTTGGTCAAATCTCTGAACAGTCCTGCAATGAATAAAACTGTTCATGTATATTTAGTTCAGTGTTTCCCAAGCTGATTTGACCAGAGAACCCTTTTATGAATATTAGTCCCTTGTAAAATATATGTTCCTGGTTTAATACACACTTTGGAAAAATGCTCAGAGCACTAACTTAAAGTGCTCAGCCAAGGCTTCAACTTTGCAAAGCTGTTCAACAAGTCTGTGACATTCCCCTGCATTACCTAAATGACTGCTTTAGGTGATTAATCCAAGACAGTTTTACAGACTTGAAAATGTCTTCTAAGACACCCAGGAAGCTTATTTAAATGTACAGTTTGATTTTATAGGTCTGGAGATAGGACTCTTTAGAAAAATTTTTGATGCAGGGCCTCACTGTATATCCCTGGCTAGCCTGGAACACTGTTATGTAAACCAAACCAGAGACCCACTTGCCTTTGTTGAGATTAAAAGTGAATGCCACCATTTCTTTAGTTTTTTTTTTTTTTTCAAACAACCCCCATCCCACTGTAGTCCCCCCGGTTTTTAAATTACTTTTTAAAAATAAGGTAACTCACTATCTATATATGTATGCATAATATGTATATACACACCACTAAAATTATTGTCAAGGCTGGGCACAGTGGTAGTGCCTGTTATCCTAGCATGGGAGCCGGATGAAGAGTAACACTTCCAAGGACAGCCTGCATGTACTACAGGACAGTCTTTTTTTTTTTTTTTTTTTTTTCTTTTTTTGAGACAGGGCTTTTCTATGCAGTTCTGGCTGGCTCAAGAGCTTGCTATGTAGACCAGGCTGGCCTTGTACTCATAGAGATGCACCTGCCTCTGTCTCATGGGTGCTGGGATTAAAGGCATACACCTTGGCTGGTACAAGATTGTTCCATATTTTTGCATATTTATGTATTTAAATGTATACCATGTGAGTATCTGGAGGTTACAGAGAGCTATATGTGCTGGTAAGCAAATCTAACTCCTCTGAGAGCAATAAGTGCTCCTAATCACTGAGTCATCTCTTTAGACAGCAAGATTCATTTTTAACAAAACAAAACTCTTATTTTGACATTGGTGCTCTAGTTTTCCTCTCAGAAAAATAATTCTTTTCAACTTTTTTTATACCCTTCCAGAAATGATCCCTTTCTTGACCAACTAAGTACATGATCTAGCTCATTCTACCACCAATCCCTTTGACTTGCCTCACTATTGTTACCAACCAAATGACATCTCACTATGGTGGATGTACTATCACTCACCTCAAAGATTCCCTACTGACCCATTTACAAGTAGCTCTAATCTTTAGCAGTCATTAGTAATGATGCAACTCACAAGGTTGTGCATGGGTCATTTCGCCAAAGAGGGTAGTAAAAAACAAAAACAACAAAACAAACAAACAAAACCCCAAAGTCCAAAGAAGTAGAATTACTAGGTTAATTTGTTCAATAGTTCTTGCCCATACTGCCAAACGATTCTCCAGAAGTTTATATCCACATTAAACTACTTCAGAGTTCTGACTCTGAATACTTTAGATTTAGCAGGCAGAACTTGGATTTTAGTCTGTTTTAAATTCTACAAAATGAAGCCAAAGTCAAAATTCATGGAGGAAAAACATCACATTGCCCATAGCCTTTTCCATTTTAGAGTCATAGTCATTAAAATCCACAGCTCTCCCTATCAATAGTTCTTTACTGTTTTCAGTAATGTTATGTCAATTATTCAAAAAACAAAACAAAACTATGAAACATTCTCCCTTTCCTCTGGGAGCCACTGAGTTACTTTGACCTTGTGGTTCTTTAAAACTCTTCTCGTGATTGCCCTCTCACCGTACTCTGCCTAACAGGAGACCCTGCTCTACCTGTCTTCCAAGGCTATGAGCAGCTTATGAATCCCACAGAAGGCAACACACCTGATAACAGGAATGCTTCCTTTAAGCCCATAGCACTGCTAAGTCTGCACAGTACTTTTCACCTCTTACCACCCTAAGATTTCCCTGTAAATGTAGAATAAGGGGTTTTGTTTTGTTTTGTTTTTCAACACAGGGTTTCTCTGTAGACCAGGCTGGCCTCGAACTCATAGAGTCCACCTGCCTCTGCCTCCCAAGTGCTGGGACTAAAGGTATGTGCCACTACCACCTGGCCTCCCTCTTGTTAATTTTAACACAGCTCGGCCTTGCCCTTAAAAATCACTTAAGGGGGCTGGAGAGACGGCTCCCCAGTTAAGTGCACTAGATGTTCTTCCAGAGGTCCAGCACCACATGGAAACTCACAACTGTCTGTAACTCCAGTTCCAGGAGATCCGATGCCCTCATACAGACATACACGCAGGCAAAACAATACACAGAAAAAAAATTAAAAAAAAAAACAAAAAAACTTTTCAAGGACTAGAGAGATGCTCACTGGACAAAAGCCACTTGCTCTGAAGGTCTGAGGATTTGAGCTTGATACAGAATTCACATAAAAGGTGGGCATATGCAAGTAACCCCACCACTGAGATTTGGAAACAGGTGGAGCTCTGGAGCTCTGCTGGCCTGCCAGCCAGCACTGCTGTTCTTCCAGCTCAATTCAAGATCCCGCCTGTCTTAAGGCAAAGGTCAATCCACCTGCCTCAGCTTTTTAATACTGGGATTAGTGTGCTCCACCATGGCTAGCTTCTTTTCCTTTCTTAAATATTTGTCAATACATGTATTTGTTGAAAGGAAATCTAGGGGTTGGAAAGGCATCTCAACAGCATTTATCTTGCGTGTCCAAGATACTGGTTCATGCCTAGTGATGACAACATGAGGATTGTGTATCCATGTGTTTCAGTATTTAATAAAGTTGTCTCTTAACTCTACACATACTGTGACGCACTTGCCAATTATGGGCAAGGCCCTAGGTTTGCTCCCTAGCCACAGGTGCTGGAAAGCCAAAGTAAAGTTACTGACACAATGATACTTCACCTATCTAAACTTATCATCTGAAAATAATCACATTTAAGGTTTAATTTAAAAGGAATTCTTAAGGCTGGGGAGGTGGCTCAGTGGTTAAGAGCACATACTGTTCTTCCAGAGGACCAAGGGCTAATTCCCAGAACTCACTTCAGATAGTTCACAACTATAACTCTAGCTCCAGGTGAACCCAATGATTCTGGTCTTCTTGCACACTGTACTTACACACAACACATCCACACACACACACACACACACACACACACACACACACACACACACACATAATTTTTAAAAAACCTCAATCTTAAAAAAAGAAAAAACAAAACGAACTCTTAGTTAGACAATGTGCTACAGGCTTGTAACCTGAATACTTGGGACATTGACAGGAGACAACCAGCACTTACAGACTTCAGAATAAACTATTCTACTCTCATTTTTCCGATTTACCAGCATGTGAGTGCTGTGTGTAGATGTCTATGTGAAAGTCAGAGGACAATTTCATGAAGTTGGTTCTCTCCTTTCACCTTTATATGGGTTTTAGGATTTGAAATATGGGCATTACACTTGGTCAGCAAGTAAAAATGCTTATAGACCTTTTGAATTCAAAACAAAATTTAATTCCAGAATTCTATGAGTACAAGGCCAGACTGGTTTACACTAGGAGTTCTAGGCTAGCCAGGACTACATAGTGAGACCCTGTAAGTTTTGTTAAGATTATAATGAAAAGGGTTGGAGAGATGACTCAGTGTTTAAAAGCACTTGTTGCTCTTACAGAGGACTTGCGTTAGATTCCCAGCACCCACAATCATTCCTAACTCTAGTTCCAGAGGTATACAAAGTTCTTAATTGATTTCGCTAGGCACCAGGCACACATGTGGTCCATTTATATGTACAATATGCAGGCAAAACATTCATACGCATTAAAAAAAAAAATCCAGGTGGGCAGTGGTGGCACACACCTTTACTCTCAGCACTTGGGAGGCAGAGGCAGGCAGATCTCTGTAACTTTGAGGCAAAATGCTCCACACATAAAATAAAAATAAATATTAAAAAAATTTCTTGCCATTTAGTGGCAATGTAGCATAGGAATACTGTGAATCTGTGATGCAATGCATTACTCTGTGATGATGCTGATATAAGCAGACCTACCACATTGACAATTTCATAAAAAGCACACTAAATAAAATTAAAATTAGGAAATACATGGCACTTGGAAATGATTATTAAATCATGTTTTTAGTTTATGTATTTTATGCTATAATTACTATAGTTAAAATGTACTCCTACTTACTAGAAAAGTTTAGTGTAAAACAAAATTCTGTACTGTGCCCGTCAGTACCAACCTCAAGCACTTCATATTCACTATTGGTCTTGACTGCAACAGGCCACTGTGAATGGCGACTGTGTGAGTACACTTACACATAAAATTTCTACACCCCATAGTCAAGCAGTATATGATCCCTAGCAGTTCTTACTGATAATAAACATGTTTTGTTACTCTCCATTGCCTACATTTACAATGGGAGATTATTTTCTCCAAACAAGTAATCAAAGGACTCGGCCAACAGAAAAGCTAAATACCCCAGGGCTGGCAAGATGGCCTGGCCAACTGAGGTAAGATTCCCCAGAATGGAAGTGGGAAGAGGAAGTTAGCCCATAGAGCTGTTTTCTGAACTTCACACACATGCTACAGCATGCATACCCACCCAAATATAAATCAAAAATTATTTTAGAAAGGGGAGAAAACCCTTATGCAAGTTTCTTGCCATATAAAAAGGCCTAAACAATAAGAATACAGTAGTCACACTTAATGCAGTGTTAGCTAACTGGGATATTATTCTGAAATCTGCTGTTACTCTAAAAAGTAATAATCCCCTTTATCTCTGGGACTGTGTATGAGCATCATTACTCAACGTGACAGCCTGAAATAAGAAAACTAGTGCAAAGACATACAGTCTAAGAATTCTTAGGGGAAAAGTAAAGTACCCAACATAATCATTATTTTGTTTGAAGCAGGTTCTCTGACAGTGCTAACAGAGGCTTATCTTGGACTAATCCTCCCGCCTCCATCTCCAGAGTGCTGGGATCGAAGTATACATCACTACAAACATACTTATTAACCATTTTTTATTACTCAAAAAAAAGCCAAAAACAAACAAACAAACAAAAAAAAAAACCAAACAAACAAAAACCCCTAAACCAACCAACTAACCAACCAAACAAAAACAAAAAGTTTAAATACATAAACTAATTTCAATTCTCTTAGAACTAGATATGGTCAATGAAGTTTTTAAGACTTACCTTCCTCTGTTTCTACCAGCTGTTGAGAGAGAATTTTAAGAAGAACAGGGTTTTTCCACACTCCTTCTTTTGTAACATGAACTAATATTTGTAGATTATTATTCCCAAATTCCAATAATGCATCATGTGACTCCTAAAACAAAAGCAACATATTTAAAAGAGAATCTAGTAACAAAACTTTGCCTTCTCAATCTAGTTAAGTATCAAGAAAATGAAAAGGACTTGAGTGGGGGCGGTTATTGAAGTTTGTGCTTTCCTACTGGGATATTTTTAACCAAGTTAAAAATATATTTAAAATGTTCTCATGAATTTCCCATGTAAAATTATTATTATCACAATCAATTTATTATGCCTGAATTGATTACCTGAAATGTCATACTAATTAAGATGACCAGGAATTATTTGCTGTAGCAGACCTATTTTTAAGACCATTGATACAGCTTTCATTTAAAGGCCTGTTTAGTATTCATACAAGTAGCATACACTTGCAAACAAAAATAGTTACTGCAATGGCAATAACTGATGTACGACATGAGGGGTTGCTCATGCATGCTATGTAAGTATTCTCCTGGTGAACTTCAGTGCCACCCTTGATTCCCAACTATTTAAATTCTTGTTTCTTTATGTCATAAGGTCTTGTTTATTAGTGGTTTTCAAAAAAAATTAACTGCTACTAGGAATGGTAGCACATACCTTTAAGTTCAGATTAAAGAGGCAGAAGCAGGCACCTCGAGTTCTAGGCCTGGAGTTCTACATAGTGAAATCTAGTCTTGGAAGGAAGGGAGGGAGGAGGGAGGGACAGAAGGAGGGAGGGATGGAGGGAGGTCCAAGCTGGCTAAGGGGAAAGTGGTGCATGTCTAGCGATCATTAAGAAGTGATGTGGCAGGAACATCAAGAGTTTAAGGCTAGCCTGGGCCACATAAAACTTTATCTCAGAAAAAAAAGGGGGGGCTTCCAATAATGGTTTACTAATATCAATATTTAATTTGTAATTATTTAATATCATTTTAGCATAATTTAACACATCAATTTTCCTTTAACAGCTTGACAGATCTTCAGATTTCTTTGTTCTAAACACAGTACAGATATTTACTTTGCAGTGAAGACAAGTAAAAATTTCAGAATTTCTTGTCAGGTCACTGGACCTACTATGTCTACCATAACACACTGTAATAAACAGTAGCTGGCTCTGAGGCCTTCACTGACACAAATTCTTATCCTGGGTGAGGATGGAGCATGAAACAGCACAAACCAAAAAGTCAGGGATGGTGGCATGCCTAGAAATCAGAGCAGTTAGGAGGTGAGAAAAGAAGATCAAAAGTTCAAAGCTGGGGCTGGAGAGATGGCTCAGCGGCTAAGAGCACTGGCTGCTCTTCCACAGGACTGGGTTCAATTCCTAGCACACACACAGTAGCCCACAACTGTAACTCCAGTTCTAGGAGATCCTCACACAGGTATACGTCCACTCAAAACACCAATGCAAAAAAAAGAAATTATTTTTTTAAAAAAGTTTAAAGGGTTTATCCAGAATGCCAAGTACTACCTTGCCTACTTGTCACATAAAATACAAAAGAACAAAAAAAAAAACCTCATTTTTTTTTTATCTTTCAGATATCAACATGGACTAAGCCATTTATTTATCTGCATTGTTATTTCATTATTTTTTTATACTGAACACAGATTCAAAAATATATCCCGTGCGACTGACAACTACTAAAATTTTATACTGGGGAAGGGGCACTTATTTTACTCAGGCAAACAATCTAAGAACATAAAGAAGCTTATGAAAAGTGTTCTATAAAGGGAAGATATAATAAAATACTAACAGCATTAAAAGAATCAAAATTATTTACCCTTCCTTCTACAATGCAATACGTCAGGACCAAACTACTGGGGCCTCAAAGCCTCAAGACAAAAATGCATGGGTTCAGCTGGGCACAGTTACACGCCTGTAATTCCAGCAGGACTCAGGAGGCTAGCGTAGGATTGTCACAAGGTTGAATTCTCTTCTCCCCAAGGAGAAATATAATCATTTCATTTTGTAGTATGTACCCCAGAGGAAATAAATTCTTATATTCTGAAGTATGTTTTTAATAGGTGAATCTTTACCTATGCCCATATGAAGCAGGTCCAAGCTACTTTGAAATGTGTGTCCTAAATCAATCCGTTAAAGTTCTAAATCTGAAGATTCCTCTGGGCAAGCTAAGTTTCCTATGTATGCCTCTTTGTTTGTAAATGGGGACTCAATAAACTTCACATTATAAAGTTTACTTAATTAAGGGATATAAAATATTTAAGTAAAATACAAAGCAGGGACCCTCAATTAGTGACATGTAATTAAATGACTGCTATTATTTAGTGTGTGTGTGTGTGTGTGTGTGTGTGTGTGTGTGTGTGTGTGTGCCCACTTTCAACATCTTGGTGTTGTTCTTCAGGCATTTTACCAACTTCCTTTGTTCAAGATGCCTTGCACTTTGCCAAATAGGCTAGGTAGACACTAGCTCTAGGGATTGTCCTTCCTGTTTCCCATCTTGACATCCGGAATGACAGGCCTGTGGCACCACACCTGGCTTTTTACACAGGTTCTGGGGATCCAAACTCAGGTCCTCATGCTTGTAAGGCAGGAGCATTACGCTAAAGCATCTCCCTAGTTCCTAAATGGATTTTTAAATACCTTCTGAATTCTACCCTAACAACCATTTGATACTTGTTGCTGGGCAGAACACTCGCCATTTTCTAATCAGTTCACCGTCCTACAAGCATAATACATGAACAGAATCCATGACTATTAGACTGACTGATTTAGAGATATATTGATTGGCAAGACATAAGTGTGTTATGAACAATATGAACATTTTATTTAGTAATCTTAACTGCATGAATATGTAATTAGCTTGTTTTTGTTCTATGTTTCAAAGTTTATTTTGCTGAGAATAAGCAAATCAATGTCTTGGGCAACTCACCTGAAGAGACTGAAGGAATGGTACCCAGACTTCACAAGGCAGTTCACTTTCAGGCACTGAAAGTAGTAATTCAAAACAACTCCTATAATACAAATAAGTATGTAAGTATATAAGGTTAAAGTAATAATTAAATACAACATGAAAGTAATATGTAAGACTTATAATTATTCAAATTACTTTAAATATGTAAAACTCTAAATTTTTCCTTGAAATTGTTCTACTGGCTTTTTAAGTATTAAAACCAGAGGAAAAACTATAATGCTTTATGTTTACATTATTGTTTTAATACATCATATTCCAAACAATGTTACTCTGTATGGGAAGCTTACCCATACCGATAGACCAAGAAGATTGAGATCTGGGAATATTATGAACTTAGTTGACAAAGTGATAAAAAGAAGTAGTCTGTCACCCATGTCAGTTTCCATCACTTGCAGAAAGAAGGAGCAGAATGATCAGCAAAGTGATTGCTTCACTTCTAAAAAGGAAGTAACAGTGTTTCTCCTTTCTTCTCTAACCACTACCCAGACACAGGAAGAAGAACAGGAAGGGATTTTAAAAGACTCAGAAAAATGTCAAACAGAGCAACTCAAAACATCAATCCAGCACAACTGCCCTAAATTATACAGAATAATTACTTTGCCTGAAGAAATTGGTATCAAGTGGCAAGAAGCGGAAAGTGTTAATGAGAACAATGGGATTAAAAGGGAAATGTTAATCTTCCACAAAAGTACGATATCAGAGATTAGCTGTGGTGAACAGAATACAAACTGGTAGGGCTAAACAGAAATAACAGATTAATCTGACTAGCATGCATTTCATTCAACAATGCAAAATTTAAATAGACAACACCAGCTTACACCAGATCAGCTGTTGATGTTAATGGTGTAATTTTGTCTGTTATTAGGCAACCTATTAAAATAGCTAAGTGACTATGGATTTTAGATAACCCTTTCCAGATCCTGTGATAATTAATTCTGATTGCCAACTTGATTGATAAGATTGAAATTCCTACATGATAGGCAGGACATGCCTGTGAGAGCATTTCCACAGAAGACTAGCTAAGAGGAGACTGACATGAGGTGAGCAGAACTGTCTACAGGCTGAGGTCCAAGTGGATTAAAGGACAATAATGGAGTCCATTCACCTGTGGGCATCCTCTCTGCTTCTTGCTTCAGGGTGAGAACAGCTTTGCTTGGCCAGGCCTCCTCCTCAAGATAGACTAAAACCCCTGAAACTGAGCCAAAACAACCCTTCTCTCCTAAGTTGTTTTCTCTGGCATTTGGTTACGGTCACAGTAAACTGTTTAACACAATCTATAAGGGAAATGGATCAGGTTTATAGTATAAGCCTGAGTAAGAAAAGAGACCCTAAAGACGGCAAAAGATTTTGTTTAGCTGAAGCTTCACGTGGACTTTATCTCCTGGAAAATTAGGAGTTAAGTTCAGAGCAAAAGAAACAGGTACTTTCGCAGAATAAACAGTGCTACAATAAAGAGAAGTCACTCAATTCACAAGTAAGTATTTAAGTGCTTAAACTTACAGGACTAATCTGCCAAGCACTAGGAGAACATCTTCACATTCAGTAGTTAAAAATGGACGTGCACTGGCAAAGCTTTGGATAGCAAGGCGGTATACCTCCAGAAGATACACAATGTGTTCTGATGCATTCTTGTTGCTTGCATATTGCAGTAAGGTCTAAAAAAAAAAAAATAATCATTTTACATCATTTTTCAAATAAAAACAAAACAAATTGATTCTTTGCACTCAAAAGCACTATTTGTTCCTTCTTTCATAACATGTGCTTATACAATGTCAAACACTTTTAGGTACCGGTTTGTTTAGAGGATTCTAAATAATGAATAATCCCCATGGAGTTATTGGGATACAGAATGGATCTTTTGACAAGACAAAATCTGAGGAGTAAAGCCATAATCCTGAGCTGGGTATCCCTATACATGCAGAATTACAAGTAGCAAGTTTGGTTAATACAACATTAAACTGAAGAGGAAAACGAGGGTTGCTACATGGACACCCTATCCCTAATAACAAAGTAAGTTTTTCCTCCCCCTTTGTAGACAATTACTATTCAGATATACTCCTAGATATATCCATGATAGAGAAAGGTAGCTGATCTGGCTGACATCTGTTTTGGGGGTATGAACAACTAGGCAAATTGTCCTGAGTTGAACTTTTAGAGAGAATTCCCTATTTACCATCTTATGCCTAATCATAATCACACTATATATAATTAAAGTCAGAGACATCATCAGAAGGGACAACTCAAGTCTGTCAACCCAAACAGAGAACAACCCAAAGTATGACCCCTAATAATCAGTCCCTCCTTCCCCTTGCACCTTATAACCAAAGCCCCAGGAAATAACCTGAGGCACTAGAGTATCTTTAACTCACATGGCCCATTGTCACTCAAATCCTGAGCTACACTATCTTGCTTTTGAATGAAGTGTTCTTGCTTACTCTTGCAATCTACACACATCTTTAAGACACCAAATGATGTGAGGCTGGGCATCTCGGTGCACACCTTTAATTCCCGCTTTGGGGCAGGGGCAGGAAGATCTTGCTCAGTTTGAGAGCCTGGCCTACATAATGAGTTCCAGGATAGCCAGGACTACATAGACAGAACTTGTCTCAAAACCAAAAACAAGCTGGGTGGTGGTGGATGCCTTTAATCCCAGCACACTCAGGGAGACAGAGGCAGGGGTATCATTGTGAGTTGGAGGCCAGCTAGGTCTACAAAGCAAGTTCAAGGGCAGTCAGAGATGTTACAGAGAAACCCTATCTCAAAAAACCAAAACCAAAAAAACCTCATGTGACTTTATGTTCATAGCCTCACATAAGCAGGATACCATTTTCCCTCTAGGGAACATATTCTAATTGGTCTGTAAAGCTCCTAATAAAATTAGGTTTTTAGTTAAGACTACTCATATAGCTAAATCTTATTTTCAGAAGGCAGGTTATTAGGGAATTCTATGTTACTTGAAGTTTTTGCCCTGAGAATAATTTGTTAACTTATTGTCTTGGAATTTTCTGTCTAAAGAACTACAAATAGGGCTAGTAAAATGGCTAACAGTTAATGACACTGACTACCAAACCCGATGACACCACACACACACACACACACACACACACACAATTTTTAAACGCTACAAAGAAATACACTAATAATACAGTATTCCAAACTTTCTACACTTTAGTGTTCACATTAAGATCCATTTCTGAGCTGGATGGGCTATAATACCCAGAGTTTTTACAAGAGGGTCAAGAGTTAAACATGATCTTTGACTTTGCAGTCTTAGGGCAGCCTAGGTTACATGACAGCCCACCTTAAAACAACAACAAAAGATCGCTACTGATATTTATTTATTTATTTATTTATTTATTATGCACAATGTTCTGTCTTCATGTATGCCTGCAGGCCAGAAGTGGGTACCAGATCTCATTACAGATGGTTGTGAGCCATCATATGGTTGCTGGGAATTGGACTCAGGGTCTCTGAAGAGCAGCCAGTGCTCTTAATCACTGAGCCATCTCTCCAGCCCCTATAGTGATCTTTTTAATCTGTTAATTAAAAAAAGAAAAAGAAAAAGAAAAAAACGAACCAAGAAACCCTCTAAAGATATGTAATAAATCATCATACTGCATATAGTAAAATGCTGCATTTAAATGGGCCACTAAGCAAAAACTAAATGGCCTTCTGTATTTTCAGAAAAGTAATGTATCATTTAATCAAATCATCTCTTCCCCTCCCCTCACAAAAACAGGATCTCATGTGGCCTAAGCTGACCTTGTCTACCTTGAGTGCTAGAGATCAAGCAAATCAGACTGGCACTCTACCCACTAAACTATAGCCACGGGCCAAGTTTCTCGCTTAAATATCCAAGACTTGGGATTTGTTTTTGTTGTGCTGACTTTTACTTATTTTTAAAGATGTGTTTTACTTTGTTTGACACAAGGTTTCAATATATAGCTTTGGTTGACCTTAAATTCACAGGGATCCACTTGCCTCTGCCTGTGAGCACTGGGGTTAAAGGCCTGAGTCCTTATGGCTGGCATTCCATTTTATTTTTAAAAAGTGCATTTGGGTACACCTTGAGTGCAGGTGGCAAAGGAGGCCACACACATCTGAACCTGCATCCCTTGTGAGCCAATCAATGTGGATGCTGAGAATTCAGGTCCTCTATAACAGTATATGCTCTTAAGTGCTAAGCCATCTCCCCAGATTCTTGATTTCTATTTTTATATTCCTAAATCCATACCTCCCCCATATGTTAAATAATGGGGTCTCCTTAATATACCCACTAGGATCATGCTTGACATTTCAATATTTCCTTAAACAATTGTCACTAGTTTTTGCTATTCATTTACTTTTTTGGGGTGCTATCAGAGACTGAAGAGTCTTGTACTTGGTAAGTAAACTCTCTACCACTAAGTTATACTCCCAAAGTTTTATCACTGCTTTTAATGCAAGATTAGGATGGATGAATTATATTTATCAAAATATAAACAAAACCCCATCAGAAGCATTTAAGAAAACTTTCCTTGCTGGGGGTGATGGTTCATGCATTTTAGCCTCAGCACTCGGGAGGGAGGGAGGAGGCAGGTGGATCTGTGAGTTCTAGGCCCGCTTGGTCTATAAAGCAAGCTCCAGGACAGCCAAGGCTACACAGAGAAACCATGTCTCAAAAAACAAAAACAGAGTTTTCCTGTTCTTTTCTTAACAAAGCTGGTAAACAATGATAAATATGAACCTTTTGAGTTCAGTGACATTCTACAGAGATCAAATTAATGAGATGTCTTCTTTGTGTCAATAAACTCATTTATTTCACAAACAAGGAAACGAGGTAAGTTTGAAAGAGTAACATACCTAATTATTTAGACACCATATTTAACTATTTAAATTCTCTTACAGGGTGCTCTTATTCAAGATCACCATCAGAAAGCTACCTCAAACCCTTGCTATTTAATTCAAACCCCTATTAAATATTTTCATCTGAATGGCTTATTCAAGTCCCAAACCCCAACATGTACAAAACCAAACATCTCCCCCAGAAACTACACCCTCTTTGCTTTTATTTCCTCTGCCTCTTTTCAGAAATCCAAACCAAAATTAATGTTGAAACCATCACACCAAAGTTTGTTGATTCTAGCTCAAAAAATAACTCAGCCCACCCACCACACCAGTATCCAGTACTTATTCTAAGTCCCCAATACTTTCATCTGAATTGCTCCAACAGCTCCCTTCTGCAGATCTAAATAATCTCCAACTCTCGGAGTGTACTATGAATGCAACATATTTGTACATTAAAGAATCAATGCAATAAAAAGACCACAAACACAGAACTAAAAAAATGCTAACACAGCTAGATGCAATGGTTATAGGATTGTGGGCTAGTTTTCTGCCATCTTTACATTTTATTCTATAAAATGATATATCAAGAGGGAATAATTTCCAGATGGTCACATTTTACGAAAGGGATGCATGCATTCCAATTTTAGTACTAATTTCCCCCACAGAAAGTAATAGTTAAATATTGGGCATGTAGTATAGAATAGGCACTTTTCTAAGGGCTTTCACCCTTTTACAGTCAGGAGTCACATGACAATGTTTTTAGTCAACAAGGGATTGTATGATGGCAGTCTCTTAAGATTATAAGAGAGACAACGGGATGTCCAGCTTTGAATCACAATGTTCATAGTTTTTGTGAATAGAGAACAAATTAAAAACTGGTGATGTTGGATCTGCAGAGATGGCTCAGAGCCATCAGAAATGGCTCAGCCACATTAAGTGCCCATTAAGAGTACATAGTACTTTCTATCATGAGATAGTCTCTGTTATGTAACTCTGGCTGTCATGGAGGACCCAGGTTCAATTCCCAGTATCCACAAGACATCTGTAACTCCAGTCCCAAGAGATCTCATACCTTCTTCTGACCTCTTCATGTACCAGCCACAGACTTGTATGCAAACCAAACAGCCATAATCATAAAATACAAATTTTAAAACAGGAAAAAAAAAAGATTTTTGTTCAGAAGTATGCCACACAGTGGGGATGGGAGACAAGCCTAAGGCTGGACCAAATCTCTACAGTCTGTCTGTGCACTTAAGCCACTGGATTCTCTGGCACAGATGGAAATAAGAACACAGATAGATAGCATCACCAGGGTAAAGAATACAGATTATGTGAAGAATCCCAAAATCCCAGAATGAAGCACATGAGAGGCAGGGGCAGGTGGATCTCTGATCAAGGCCAGCCTGACCTACATAGTTCATTCTAGTATAACCAGGCCTCCAAAGAAACCCTGTCTCAAAAATTGGTGTGTGTGTGTGTACGCGTGTGTGTTGTGCTGCTGAGTACAACAGCATGCTAGGCCCTCGCTAGCAGCTGCCTGCTTACAATGAGGAAGTGACTAATTAAAACCCTAACTCTTGCACCTTGTGCTGCTACTTGCACCCAACTCACACTTTCCACATTGTTACCTCTTAAAACTTATTTTTAAAAAGTACTGATAGGTTCTCTAGCCAGCCTCAAACTTCCCATTTAGGCAAGGATGATTTTGAATTTCTAATCCAGTTGGTTCAACCTAAATGTTGAGATTATGGGTCTATAGGCCTGTTTTATGTACTACTGGATTAGGGAGGGGGCAAATTCAGGGTTTCACACACAGTAGGCAAGCACTTTACAGACTGAACTACATCCAGACTCTACAGATTTTTTTTTCAATTGGGGGGGGGGTCAACGAGGACCAGAGGGGGAGACTTACTTGTCACTTTGGCCACTGATCTACATACATCCCTGGCCATCAGCTCATTTTTTAAAAACAAGAAAGCAAATTTCATGCCTTGAGTTGTCCACTGTGTAAATGTTGAACAGATAATCTGAACCAGTCAGCTGGCTCCAAAGCACATCCTTTATCACTCACTATTCCTCATGTCGTCTCAGAACACATCTCTACTACTTTCATAAAAGTTTATTTCTGAATTCTGACTTTCCCTCTAATGGACTACCTTGATTTAGTATTTGCAGCCACTGTGATGTGGTCATAATCTAGCTCTCCTCCCAAGAGTGTGCCACACCCACCTCCCATCCTAAAGTCACCGCTTCTGGGAAAAGCTTTCCAGCAATAGAGCTGAGTGACATCCAATATTCTGCAATGCTGTGATTGTCAGGGAAGTAGCTCAGCTTAGGTAGAATGTGTGCCTAGCTAGCATGCACACGACTCTGGGTTTTGATCCACAAGGTTAACTGGCCCAATGTCCCAACACTTGAGAGGTGGTGACAGGAAGATTAGGAGTCCAAGGTTATTCTTAGACAGCTGTAGAAGACCCTACTCATCAACCCACCCTCCCATCCCCACAAACCAACCAACCAACCACAAGTGTGTGGTTCATTACAAAACTGAAAAGATCACTGCTGACTACGAAAACTGAACATCCTAGGGCAATAGGATTTTTTTTTTAAGTTTATGGATTATTTTAAATTTTGCACATAACAAAATATCTTGTTCTGATTTAAATGTCTTGACACATGAAATACAATTCTAAATCCACCTGGGTGGTGGTATATATACCTTTAATGTCAGCACTCTGGAGGCAGAGGCTGACAGATCTTTGAATCCGAGGCCAGCCTGAATGAATTTCAGGACAGCTACAGCTACACAAAGAAATCTTTTCTTGAAAAAAATAAGTAAAATTCTAAATCTGAGTGATGGAATTATACTGTAAAGGGTAAGCTTCTAGGGGGAGTCAGCAATTGAATATAATCGCTGAAGCAGAGGACAAAGTTTTCCAGTAAAAGGTAGATGATTAGTACTGAGACTTAAACATCAATTAGCAATGAGAGCTAAACAGTCTACATGAACCTGACCAGGAAGAGAAGAGGTGGCTGCTCCAACTCAGGAAGTAGCTAAAGTAAATAAAAGTCCTGTCTTGTATCTGTACTGCTACTGTGACCCAACTCCTACTCAGGACATTAGTTATAACTGCTTTTTGAGTTCAGAAATGTGGCTTACTTACTATCCATCCATCTATACTTCTTCATCCACACCCTGATGTGTCACTGGATTCCATCCACCATACTCATCTCCCCAGACTATTTTAGATAGTGATCCTGTCATGGATCAAAAATATGCTTTCTAGCTTCATCTGGTTTTCAGTTTTAAAATGCCTCTTGCTTTTGCCGTAATAGTAGTATGTCTTTAAATACACAATTTTTTTTCCATAATGCTTAAATACCACCCAGAAACAGATCACGGTTAACAGGCAAGTTTGGGAGTTTCTTCAATGTATAAAGTGAAGCATTTTATGCTGATACTCTTTATTTTGCAGGGCTTCCATTGACTTCATTTTTATTTCTGCTGAGTGACCACCACTCAGTGTGGTATGCTAGAGCCCTCTTCCATTGAGGTATATATCTCTAGCCACACTGTAGATTTTCCCTGTTCTCCATGTTGCACAACCTTGTACAGAAACTAATTTCATTTAAGGACATCATAGTTTCTAACTTTTGATTTTTTGAAACAGGGTCTCATCATATAACCAAGGCAGGCCCTGAAACTCAGTATGTGAGTCCAGGTTGGACTCAAACTCACAATCTCCCTGCTTCAGTCTAAATGCTGGGATTACAGATGTCTACTATCACATCCTGCCCTAGTCTCTTAACTGCAACATTCATTGTATATAGCATTACATTATGTCTAAGGGGAACTTATCTTAATGTTATACTTAAGGCACTCCACCTACAGTCTCTATCTCCCATCATTGCCATGACCTTTCCCACATCCTTATCTTTTTGTTTTTGTTTAGTGACCACAAGATTGAAATTATCTACTGGAATTTGGTGGCCCCATGACTATTTTCTTAGAATGAACTATAAATAGGATTTCTGCCTCCGTAACTTCTAAGGCTTTACACAATATTGGATTCTCTCTAGAAAATTAATTCCAATTTACATTCCTATCTTCAGGATAAGATAGTGGAGAGCTATCATACAAGGCTGCCCACCACCATGTCTGTCTGACCTAACATCCATCCAGTGACAATCAAAGCCTTTAAAATGTACTTTTGGCAAACTACCAGTGCCTACCCACTCTGCAAGAGCTAAGAATGTCAGACAGCATTTAAACCATAACAATCCAGGCCCCATTTTACTTTGCTGGAACCTGTGGTCCTCAGCAACAAATTTGGTAAATGCCTTTCTTTGTTCTGTAACCCAAGTCTCATGTAACCACCTCTACAATGGAACAAAGCATTGGCGGTAGCATGAATCCATGCTCCCAGACCACTGCCACTCATATTTGGCTCCAGAACAAACTATCCCTTTGAGGTAAGAGGTGTGTTTTTTGCATAGACAAAAGATCAGCTTAATGGGAAAACATGGTTATTTTGCTTATTTGGCTTACAATCTTTTTATTGTATTTCTGCTGTTTGTTCTTTATTTTTTGAGACAGGGTATAATGCAGCCTGGGCTAGCCTTGAATTCCTGATCCTTCTTTCTACTCTGCCTCTGAAGGGGTGAGATAATAGGCTTGTGCCCAGCTAGCTATCTATCTCTTCACCACCACAAGGCTACACAGAGAAAACCTGTCTGTCTCAAAAACCAAAACAAACAAACAAAAAAGGTTAAATAAATTAAAAGGATCAGTTATTCAACTATGAGCCTCAAGATTCTAGAGAAAAATGGGGCTCCTGGGGAGACAAATGCAAATAACTGTCCAATTCTACATTAGTGAGTCATCACTAAAAAGACTAATCTACAATATTTGTTTAATTTGCTGCAATGAGTTTTACTTTTCTTTCTTTAGAATGAGTCCCATGGGACACCTTTTGGCTTTTTTCAGACATGATTTCAATGTGTAACAGCTCTGGCTGTCTTGGAGCTCACTCTAGACCAGGCTGGCCTGGAACTCAAAGACTGCCTGCCTCTGCTTTCTGAGTGCTGGATAAAGGCATGTGCCACCACTGCCTAGCTGGCAATGATCTTTAATGTATGATCTTCCTTTCTGTCTCCACCTTCCAAATGCTGAGATTACAGACTTATGACATCCAGCCTGGTTAATGGAGTCTAGGAATAGAACCCAAGAATTCTTGCACACTCAGCAAATACCAGTTGAGTTACAACCCTAGCAGTAAAAGTGGGTATTTTTAAATTCCAGATTCCCACATATGATAAAAGCATTATAATCCTAACTGTGTAGGGGGAAAAGACATGCTTTTTGGCTGTTTGAAAGCTGATCTCTGCCCCATCTTAAACATGGGGTCATCTCTCTAGCCCAAGTTCCATCATTTTTTATTTTTTAAAGACAACGCTCTAGGATTCTTTTGTTTTGTCTGGCAGTGCTACAGATGAAACCCTGGGCCTCATTCCTGTTGATAAGTGTTCCACTGAGCAATCACCTGCACAAGCTTACACCGACAGCTCTATAGTGCCAAGTACATCCACACTGCTTCTATAGTCACTAGCACTTACCCACAGAACTTGGAATATTGAAAGGTTTAGAAATAGAAAGAACTCCAAATTGAGCAACAAGAGGCAGAGGAAGAGGGCAGGCCTAGCTCTGAGTTCGAGGCCAGCCTCGTCTATCCAGAGAAGCCCTGTCTTGAAAAACCAAACCAACCTCCATATTCTCTATACTCTCCAACCCTTAGCAAGTACCACTCTTCCTGTTTTTATGTGCAATATCACTTTCATAATATATTGTTTCAAAAGAGCAAAGTAAGTGTGTTATTGGCAGTAAAGCAGGCAAATAGAATGATACAGAATCCAGAAATGTAGCCTTACACATGACTACTGACTTTCACAAGGCACAAAACCAGCTCAACAGAAAAAGGATGTTTCAACAAATAATGTTTAATTAGAAACTAATTTTTTTACAAAAGTAATATCCACCCATGAGTTACACAAAATATAAAAATTAATTTAAATGGACCATATACCTGAATTCTAAAACCTAAAAACTATAACATCTCTGAGGGGAAGCACAGAAGGTTATCTTAATGTTCTTAAGGGGGAGGCTTTCTTTAGACAGGAAAAGTGGAAAATTGAACTTAAACAAAACTAAGAACCTATGTTCTTTGAAGTAAGTAAAATAGGCAAAAGGAGAAGAAAATCTTAATTTAAGCCAGGCGTTGGTGGTGCACACCTTTAGTCCCAGCACTCAGGAGGCAGAGGCAGGTGAATCTCTGTGACTTCGAGTACAGCCTGATCTACAGAGCTAGTTCCAGGACAGGCTCCAAAGCAACCCTGTCTCGAGGGAAAAAAAAAAAAAAAAATCTTTATCTAACAAAGAGCTTTTATCTAGAAACACACATACAGACCCGTTTTCAAATCTCAATAGTATGAAAACAAAACAAAAACCAACCAATCTTTTAAAATGCCAAAGACCCGAACAGACACTGGACCATATAGATTGTAAAAATAAGCACTAGAAAAAAAATATTAAACATAACCCATAAGGGAAATGCAAATTGGAGTTTCATCAAGCTACCATTAACTTTAGAGTGGTGACAGTTTAAAAAGTAGAGGTGCCAAGTGTCTATCATGAAGTAAAAAACAGACTTCATACTTTGTTGATGGGAGTATAAAATGATATATAACCTGCCAAGGGATCCACCTATTACACCCAAGAAAGGAAAAAAGCATTAGTCCACACAAACAACAGAGAATGCTCATAGCAGTTCAATTTATAGTACCCACAAACTGGAAAACACCCAATATGTATCAACAGTTGAATATTAAAATTATAGTATTTATCTACTATTTATCTACACATGAATATTTATACATGAATTTCAAAATAATTACACCAAAAGAGGCCAAACAGATTTTATGATTTTACTTACATAAAGTAAAAAAAAAAAAAAAAAAAAGGCAAAAAAGCAAGCAACCGGAAAGATAGCTCAGTGATTAAGAGCACTGGATGCTCTTCCAGGACCCAGATTCAATTTCCAGCACCCACATGGCAATTCACAAATTCCACTTCCAGGGAATCTGACACCCTCCTCTGGCCTCTTTGGGAAGTACACACATTTGTGAACAGACATGCAGGCAAAAAGACCTATACATACATACATACATACATACATACATACATACATACATACATACATACATACATACAAGTAAGATTTAACCTGGGGGTAAAAAAAAAAAAAAAAGAGAACAATTATGTAATCTCAGGAATTTGAAAGCATGGGCAAAATTACTGCATGTTCATAGTCAAGCCTGGTCTACATAGCAATTCCAGGTCAAGAAAGAAGAGTAATATTTAAGAAGTCATTGTAAAAAGCACAAAACCAGAATGCCTGGTTTGTGTGATAGAATTTGGGAAGTCTAGCATGCTCTGGCGAGTGTTTTATGGCTGAGCTACATCCACAGCCCCAATGGGAGTTACTTTACTTATGCTCTTGTTCCCTAAGGACAAGCTGGTTGGAAAGTAGATAAACAAAAACACTTGGCCATCAAACACTATTTCTGTACTGCAAATGTAACATGAACATCTGCTTAATGTTTACCTCTTCTACTAGACATACGACTTAATAAAGGCCCCATGTACTGCATTTTTGTTAAAGTATGTGCTAAATTATTTCCAAAGTATAATAAGGCAGATTTTCAGGCATATATGTTTGGTCAGTTAGAAAATGCCATCTACTACAAGAAATTTAATAGGCATGGTGGAGTGTTACATGCCTTTAATACCAGAACTAAGAACAGAAGCAGGCTCATCTCTAGCTCCACCCAGTCAGGATATATACAGACACCTTGTCTAAAATAAAATAAAAACCTACAGTGATTTCAAGATCAGCTTGAACCACACAAAACCATCCTAGCTTCAAAGCAAAGCAAAACACAACACAACACAGGTTTTAGGGCCAGCAAGATGGCTCAGTGGGAAAAAGTGCTTGTCACTAAGGCTGATAACATGAGTTTGATCCCTGAGACCAAAACTGTGGACCTAAACAAACTCATGATAGTTGTGCTCTGATTCCCACATGGGACTGTGGCTTGTGCTCTCTCTCTCTATCAATAAAAATATAATTAAAAAATTAAATAGGTGTTAGCTGACAAGTAGATATGCTAAATATCTTCCAAAGTTCTTACTTCAAACACAAAATTCTACAATTAGAGAAATACAGCTTTATTTTTCCTAGGGACATAAATTTTCCAGGTTATAAATTCAAAAAATTTTTACATATTCATACTATATTGTAACGAAACACATAGTTGGACTTTGTAATGAATGCCTGTAATCCCAGCACTATCAGGAGTCAACCGAACTAAGACAGACTCTGTCTCAATCAATCAATCAATCAATCAATCAATCAATCAATCAATCAATAACTAAATGGAGGAAAAAGAGAAACACATAATTTAAACATAAAATAAGCAAATAACCAAGCTTTAAAAAAAAAAAAAAAAGTCTATAGTAGCCTGCTATCTTTAATCCTAGGGAAGCAGAGGCAAGTGGATCTCTAAGTGCTCAAGGCCAGCCAGGGATACACAGAGAAACCATCTTTTGAAAAACCAAAAACAAAATAAAATGGGGCTGGAGAAACGGTTCAGTGGGTAAAAGTACATACTGCTCTTGAAAAAGACCTGAATTATCACTTAGGGTGGCTCACAAACACCTCAAACTATAGCTCTCTTCTGGCTTCTCTAGGTCTATACTCTGATGTACACACAAAATGAAAATAACACCTTTTATTAGTTACAAAAGGTAGAATCTATTATATCTACTACAAGCCATTAATGAGTATCTATTACTTCAATATAACAGAAGTTTACTGTAATTGATAATATAGAAAACCTTCTAGGGTCTCTAAATCTAAAAGTATGCTAAAAATGTTCTGTGACTTTTTAAAACAAAACCTCCATTATTTGATTTTACTAAGACTAAGGAGCCAGGTGCTGGGGTGAAAGCTTGCTAGCTCAGAGAAGCAGAGAAAGCACCCAGATGACCTTCCTACTCCATCAACATCCAAGAAGCTTTCTTTCTACATGTCTCCAACCTCCCTTTCTCAAACTGAATGTCCCTCCCTTCTGCACTTCACTCTCCATCCTCCTGACTCCCTCTTGCTGTCTATGTTTTTTTTTTTTTTTTTTTTTTCTTGTTCCCTTCCGGTCAACTGGTTGCTTGCTCTCTCTTCATTTATGGTTGACTTTATTTAATCCCATTTATAATATCCAAGCAGAAAGCTCCTGGATTAAAGATGTGTGATAGGGCTCGGCCACACAACTAGAAATAGGTTTTTTCAGATATTGGGTACACAATGTGATCAAATATCCAGCAACAACAAACACTCCAGGAACTTTTCCTATCCATTAGCTATACACTGACAGGAAAACAGCTGCTTTGCAAACTTCTTTGGGGGACAGGGAGACAGCTCAATGGATAAAATATTTGTCCTTCAACTGTGAGAACCAGGAGTTCAGATACCCAGCAATCATATAAAACCCAAGCAGATGTAGCAGCCAGCCTGTAATCCAACTGCCTAGGAGGTGGAGACAGGATCCCAGGAGACCTGCTAGACCCGCTAGAGTAGCCAAACATAAGTAAGTTTTGGGCTCAGCTGAAGACTGCCTCATTAACTAAAATGGGAGAGCAAGTGAGGAAGATACGCTGTCCTCTGAACTCCATACACATTCAAGGATGTATACAGATCCCCCCCCAACCCTCTCTTTGGGATCCTTGGGGGCTAAAGATTGCAGCTCAGTTACACACACAAGCACACCACACATACACATTTATGGAAGGCTAGGGACATAGTTTGAGTTATAGAATGCTTGCCCTAACATCTAAGAAGCCCTGGATTGGCTCCCCAGCAGTCCATAAGTCAGGTGTGGTGTACAATCCTGTGTTCCAGCATTGGGGAAATGAAGACAGGAGTATCAGGAATTCAAAGTTGGAGACCAACTTGGGCTACATAAAGACCCAGTCCAAAACAAAACAAACCTTCCCTTTGAGCTAAGCATAGTAGCAAATACCTATCATAACCTCTAAATGTGGAGACAGAATACAGGTTAAAAGTCGACGGGTATTAGAAAGGAAGTTCCCCCCCCCCCCCAGAGACAAAGTTTCTCTGTGTAGCTTTGAAGCCTGTCCTGGAACAATATGTAGACCATGCTGGCCTTGAACTGCCTTTGCCTCCCAAGTGCTGGGATTAAAGGCGTGCATCACCACTGCCAGGCTAGAATGGAAGATTTTAAGTACAAATTCCTAACATCAAAAGTACATACATACACATGCTCTCTAGTTCATGACAAGGAAACATCAGGCCAATCCAAGCATGCATGTTATCTTTTACACACTTAACTGCTATATTGTTAGGGGAAAATACGCTCTAAATTGACATTTGCATTCACAATTCCTTTAAAGTAGAAATCAAGACTTCACTACAAAGAACTAAAGCCAAATTAAAAGAGTAAGTGTAACAGCTCATGTGAATAAGCAATGTTAGTTAAATTAGTAGTGAGGCTTCTTCCATTGGGATAAGCATTTACTCTAGAGGAGCGAATGATGGTTCATCAGGGGCACAAATATAATCTTAATACTTCCAGTTAAATAACATCTCAAAACAAAACAAAAAACCCACCCTCATCCCTTGGGGCTGGGGATTGGCATAGGGCTTATTTAGCCTGCAAAAGGTTCTGGGTCTGATCCCAGAACCACACAAACCAGGGATGGTAGCTACTACTACACTAGCAATCTAGATTCAGGAAGAGTCTAGACTCAGTTTGAGGCCAGCCTGAGCTACAAAGTGAGTTCCAGGTGAGCCTGGACTAGAGTGGGAGGAGTCATCATCCCTTTTATACATTTCTGGTTTGGTACTATAATTATACAATTTATAATTGTATAATTATAAATTGTGACATGAGCATGTAATCCTAGTTTTGGAATAATGTAAAGTTTTAAGGTTAGAACAGGTAACTTTGAGTAAGGCCAGTCTGGACAATGTAGTGAGATCTAGTTTCAAAATAAAAGGTGTAAAGGCTAAGGATACACAGTTAAGTTAGTGGCAAACTACTTGCTTAGCATGTAGGAAAGCCTAGGTTCAATCTCTAGTACCACACTCACAAACAAAAACACACACAAAAGATACACTCAATTACTTTGATAATGATAAACGCCTAGAGCTGACTGAAATCTAAAGGCATGTCCCTGTCTACAAATCTGACAAGCATCAACGTGTAAGAAAGTTATGGTTTAGTGTTCCCAGAGTCTAGTAGCATTGATGCATAAAAGAGAAATCTCTCCAGACCAGGGTGAGATGACACTGACCTTTAATCCCAGCACCCAGGAGGCAGAGACTATAGAGTTGAATGAGAATGGCCCCCACAGGAGGAACTATCTGAGAAGGATTAGGAGGTGTGGCCTTGTTGTTGGCTTTAAGGTTTCAAAGTTCACACCAATAGACTCTGCCTCTGCTTGTGGTTCAGAAGTAAGCTCCTGGCTACTGCTCCAGTGACATGCTTGCCTGCCACCTCTCTCCCTACCATGGTGATCATGGACTCCTCTTCCAAAATTGTAAGCCAGTCCCCAATTAAATGCTTTGTTCTAAGTTGTCTTGGTCATGGTGTCTCTTCACAGCAATAGAAGAACTCAACTATGAGACGAACCATTTCTAAGAAAAACAAAAGACAAATCTCTCACATTTCTCAATCACTTCAGCAGATTCTGTGCCTTAACTCTGGGATATTATCTTCTTTGCCTTTATTGTTATTTGTTTGCTTTGTTTTGTTTTAGAGATAGGGTCATATGTGACCTAGGCTAGACTCTCTCCCCATCTAGCTAACACTGGCCTTGAACTCCCAATTCTCCTGCTTCACTTTACAGTAAGTAGTAAGCCACCATACACTGCTATGTCTACTTTTTGTAAGCCTAAGAAAGTATAGGATTTTGCCAGGCATTGGTGGCACATGTCTTTAATCCCAGCACTAGGGAGGCAGAGGCAGGTGGATGGATCTCTGTTGAGTTCGAGGCCAGCCTGGTCTACAGGGGATTTTTAAGACTAGAGCCTGGTGTAATGGTACTCACCTATAATGCCAATATTAAGAAGTTAGAAACCTAAGCTATAAAACTTAAGAGCTTGTCTCATGAAAATCACTCAAGACTGCAGGGTAAATTTAGTAATTAGATAAAATATAGTTTTAATGACTTAAATAACATTTTAACAAGATACATAAAATAAAATCAAAAGTCTCAGTAAGGTATATGACTTCTAGCCTCTAAATGTGTGGGCATGTGCCCACCTCCCAAAACCAAAGAGCAGCTTCAGAAGAGGTGGCAGGCATTCAGATCCTAATGAAAACAAAGCAACTGTACTTTGGCAAGCTTTATGATCGTATACTTAGCTGTGTTTTCTATTTACCTATTTTTATTACCAATGTTCAACAGAGTGAGATGTACAAGAAGAAACATATACATACACAAAGAAACTTCAAGTCATATCTTTAATTCCAGCTCTTGGGAGACAGAGGCAGAGGCAGGCAGATCTCTTATGTGTTTTGAGGCCAGCCTGGCCTACAAAGAGAATTTCAGGCCAGCCAGCGCCTACAGATTGAGAAACCCCGTTACTGATCTTGGGTATACATATACCCAAAACACTATCCTACTGCAGACACTTGTTCACCCATGTTCACTACTGTTCCATTCAAAATGGCCAGAAAATGGAAATAGCTTAGCCATCTATCAGCTCATGAACACAATGACATGTGATACGTTTTCACAATGGAATATTCTCCCGCTGTTGAGAAAAATGAAATTATGAAATTCCTGGTAAACAGAGCTGAAAAACAATCATCCTGAGGTAACTGAGACTCAGAAAGACAAATATTGCATGTTTTCTCTCATGTGAGTGCTAGCTTTGAAGCTTTGGATGTTTTATTTGAAATACTCGTCAGAAAACTAGTCATAAAGGAACTAAAAGAAAAAGAAAGGTTAAATGGTGTGGAGAGTAGGAGGTCAGGGTCCAGCAGGGAATGTGAAAATACATTAACACTAAAGGCCTTTAGAAAAAGATCATATGGAAACCTACTGTGGAAGCTTACTGGAATATGTACATATACATAGAGTAAATGCAGCTACCCTAAAATAGGGCAACAGTACCCCTACCAGGTACCACAGGCTACAAATAAAAAAGTCCAATACCAGGGACTGCTGATTACCTCTTTTGGTACTGTTGATTAGTGGGGTTCTATAGAACCTCAAATACTACAGGTTATTGCCATTGTTCTTGGTTACCCTCAATTTGACAGTAAGACGGCGGAGGGGGGGTGTAGGACGGGACAAGGAAATTAAGCTGGTACTCAATTGGATACTTCATTCTGATAGTTTTGCTTTCATAGTGCTGGAATGTATAACCTTGAACTCACTGATACACCTGCCTCTGCCTCCCAAATGCTGGGATTAAAGATGTGTTCTACCACCACCCAGCCAGAGAAGCTTCTTGAAATAGTAAATAAAAAATTAACACAAGAAGCCTATAAGTGGTCAACACTCAGAGAGTAAGAGACTTTGGCATGCTCAGCCTTAAAAAAAAGACACCCCCCCCCCACAAAGACTCCCAGGATGATTGAGAACACGGGAACATGAAGACTGTAAGAGCCAGAGGTGGTGGACAACAATCAAACAGTACTTTCTAGACAAAAAGGGACAGTTGCACATAAGAACTCATAATGGCTGTGAAAACATAAGCAAGATCCAGAGAAGCTCAAATCAGACAAATCCCAGCATGGAGGAGATTAGTAAGCACCAAATACTGCCCTAAATGAAGGTTTATTGGCAACTGATAGCTATTCAAAGAGCTTTCTGTAAGATTGAACCCTGAATTAGGTAGGGTGCAACCCTTGGTAGACTGATCATGCCCCAGGGAATGGTCCCATTCCCAAGAGTATCTGGGCAGCACAAATTGGACTGTAGGGGGGTGGGGAGGGGAACAAAGCTGGGTGGGAGAGAAGGTGGGAAAAGACTGGAAGGAATTTGGAATGAATATGACCAAAACATATTGCACGAAATTCTCAATAAAAATTAAAAAAAAATTAAGTATGTAATTTACATGGAAAACACTTGTTACTTCAATGCAAATTTAGATGAGAACAAGCTTTTAACATTAAAGGTATGAAGTTTAATAATACCAAATTAGCAAGGATATATATGGAATAGGGATTCCCAAACTAGTGGACATACACATTCAATTTATTGGTATAGCAGACTAGTACCCACCAACACTTTAAAAAATTGTTTTATGTATATAGGTGTTTGGCCTGCAAATATCTGTGCACAGTGTATGTACAATGCCCATGAAAAGCAGAAGGAGGTGTCGGATCCCCTGGAGCTACAGTGTGAGCAGCCATGTAGGTACCAGGAATTAAACTCAGATCCTCTGGAAGAGCAGCAGTCTGTGATCTTAATTGCTGAGGCATCCCTCCAGCCCCCATCAACATTCTTTTTTAATCTAGGAATTTATGTTACAGATATAAATAACCAAGAAACATTTAAAGAGGTTCTCTGGAACATCTGTGGTAACAACCAAAACACAACACATATGGTTAAATTATGGTGCTACCAATGTGATGGCCTATACCTGTAGGCCCAGCACTCAGGAAGCAGAAACAGGAGGAGCAGAAGTTCCAAGGTCAGCACCAGCTACTTGAAGAGCTTCATGCCAATGTAGCTTACAATGAGACCCTGTCTCAAACAAAGACAAACAAGATGATGGCTTGTGAAATGGCTCTTGGGTGGGGACATCTACCACCAAGTAATCTGATAACCCCAATTCAATCAGATAGATCTACACAGTAGTAGAAGATAGCCACTCCATAAAATTGTCCTTGGATCTCCACATACCCATTCACCTTGTGCCCCCCCCCCACACACAATAAGTACATTTTAAGAAAAACTTAAACCCAGCAGCTATCATATTTACTGCACTCCCATAAAGTGCTAGGAACTACTCTGAACTCTTTTTTCTTGACACAGTCCAGTTGGGAGTCAGACCGATCAGATAGTGACCTGAAGATAACTAGGAAGTGTTATTTTAGATAAGATAACCAGGGTTGGAGGTGGTGGCTCACACCTGCACTTCTATCACTGAGACAGCTGAGGATTCAAGTTGCAGCTTAGCCTGGGCTACATAGCGAGACCTGTTCTTCAAAACCAAGGAAGGTCCCTGGAAGAGGTGTTGATCTGAATGAAACAAAGAGCCTATGTTTTGGCAGTTTTCACAGTATTACAATTAATGGTGCTTCCTATTTATTTATTACTAACAAGGTTCAAATAATGGATGGGCAGAATGGAACAGAACAGCAGTTGTCTCAGAGAACAGCAGAAGAAACAATGGTCCCATGGCAGACAAAACAACCTAAGTTTCTACTACTTCCAAGGTCACTATTCAATCTTTGGGTTGCACAAGCTACAAAGCTAGCTTCTGCTCAAAGAATAACTTGCCATATGATTGCTATCCAGACATCGTCTCCCAAGAGAAGGCAGAAGAGAAGCAATGTGTTTGAAATTACTCATTTGCAGGCCAAGATGATGCTTCAGCAAACAAACGCACCTGCTGCTCAAGCCTAACAACCTGAGTTCAATTCCCAGAGTTCACTGTGGTAGGAGAGTGGACTCTCTGAAAGTTGTCCTGACCTACACCTACACCCACAATGATATGCACATACTTACACTCAGGTACACATCACAGAAAAATGAATACACACACAATAATAAAAGGTTTAAAGAATATCTGCAGTGCTGAGGATAGAACCCAGGACCCTGAGCATGTAAGACAAATTTTGTTGTTCTAGTTAACACCTTTAGCCTGATTTAAACTTTTTTAAAAATACACTGAAAATACTGAGCTGAAGAATCTTCATGGTCACCAAGCTCTCTCCATTTCAGCATCTCTGCACTGTTGCCCTGTTCGTTTGCTTACTGAACTCTTGCACAATAACAAAATGCTTTTCTTATTATCTGTTTATCTTCCCTAACCCCACAATGTGCAGCGTGAAATGTGTGCATTTTATACATATAAGAGCTGACAATGTTCTCTAGAAGTGGTCAGTCTCCTACTTGGTTCTGTACTCCAGACAGGTGTTCCCTTTAAAGTTCTTATCTCTTGCAAGTAACATGTAGTTCTTACACTATAGCTCATTAAACTAATTGTTTGAGGTGGACAGTGGAGACAAGACAGCTCAGCAGTTAAGAGACCTTTATGCTCTTTCAGAATACCAGGGTACAGTTTTCAGCAGCTACACCTCGTAGCTGTAACTCTAGCTTCAGAGGAGAATCTGACACCCTGTTCTGGCCTCCTCCGGCACTCACATACATTCAAGAACACGAACAAATACACACACAGGAGGACAAATCTTTTAAAAATATAATTTATATGTCAGCATTATACTATTAAATACAAAGCACACAAAGAGGGTGCAGTGGTTCATGCCAGTAATCCCAGCACTCCAGAAGTCAAAGAGACAAGTGTGGCCATCCTGGTCTACACAGTGTTTCTGGCTAGCTAAGGACAGTTAGAGTCTGTCTTGAAAGATGTAAGGAGGGCGGGTGGGTGAGTAATAGAGCAAGACACTCTTTACAGGAATTTTTAAAAATGCAAACCATAGATAAGACTAATCAGAAAGCAAGAAATTTGTGAAAATAAACCTACAAATAGGAGGAAGCCAACTAAAACATTGATGGCAATAAAAATTACAGCTGAAACTAAGTGTCAAACACAACAGGAAGGGCTCAGTGGTAAACACTTGTCAAGCATTGAGGCTACCAGGTAAAAAAATAACTTCCTGTGTTAGCCCACACTTGCAATCCTAGCATTTATAAAACAGGGGCAGAAGGATCACAAGTTAAAGGCCAGTGTGGTCTACAGAGTCCTATACCTGATCTATACAGGTTTATATAGTGACACAGACTTAAAAAGCCAGTCAGGCAGGGTGGTGATTCACAACACATTCCTATAATCCCAATACTCTAACACTACAACATAAGCTTGCTTTGTTTTCTGAGACAGGTTCTCCTGCAGCCAAGGCTGGCTTCAAACTGGCTTTATAACTGAGGTTGACCCTTAACTTCTGGTCCTGAGTACACATCCAGTTTAGTGGGTTCTAGGTTCTGAACTCAGAGCTTGAGGCATGCTAGAAGCAGTCTACCAAAGACCACATCCTAAACCCAACTTCAAATTCTTAGCCTCCTGCCTTCACTTCCTGCGTATTAATTTAATTCGTGCAGGTGTGCACACCATGCCTAGGGCTTCTTGCAGGCAAGCACTGTAGCAACTGATTTGCATCCCCAGACTATGCTGTTTGTTTTGTTACCTGAGAAAGTCTAATATAGTCCAGGCTTCAAACTCTTGATTCCCTTTCCTCTATCTGCTGGGATTAAAGGTGTGTGCCACAAATGCCCAGCTCAGGTGGCACACACCTTTAATTGCAGCACTCCGGGAGGCAGAGGCAGGTGGATCTCTGAGTTCCAGGCCAGTCTGCTCTACAGAGTGAGTTATAGGACAGCCTGACCTATACACTCTGTCTCAGGAAACAACAATACAAAACCCCACCTGAAAAATAGGACTAGTATGATGTGACCGTCTAGATGAGAGTTAAAACCCAAGCTGTAATTGTTCTATGATAAGGTGTTACTATGACAAGGTGTTATTTATGTCAGTGGGAGCACATGCCAAGGAAAATTTGTTGGAAGTCGGAGAACTGCTTTGGAGAGCTCTCTCACTGAAGGTCCTAGGGACTGAACTCAGTTTATCAGGGTTTCCAACAATGGCTTTTTCTCACTGAACCATCTCACCTGCCACATGGGTAAATCCGGGATGGGGGGACAAGAGTATGTAAAGAGCTTCATAGTATCTGTAGTTTCAGATACTGACAGTCTTGGAACACATACCCTGCCCATAGAGAGCTAATTCTTGTATGGCCTATTTGACTCAAAACCCTTCTACTTGGTAACAAATCCAAAAAGATGCAGTATTTTAATCCTTAAAACTCTATGAAATTGAGCTGGGCATGGTGGTGATACAGCCTTTATTTCTGGCACTTGTGAGGCAGAGGCAGGCTTATCTCTCTGAGTTGCAGCCTGGTCTAGCAGCCAAGGCTATACAGTCAGACCCTGTCTCAAAAACAAAACAAAACAAAAACAAAAACATCTGCAACGTTATTACAAAGTTAGAATCTAAAAGTGTGAAATATGTTTACTCCTAAACTGACTTTGACTGGTAATCACCTGTCTACTAATTTAATGTATGCTAAATACAGCTTAATTAAAAAGCCTTTAAAACTTGTGTAACAAATAGAGTCACCAGTTCTGAGACTTTCAAAGTGTTTTAAAGTTTTAACTCAGTCCTTCATTCATTCATTGAGGGACATGCTAGAGTGTATATTCAGAGGTCAGAGGAAAACCTAAGGGATTAAGACTTCGTCTACTACCACCATGTGGGTCACCAGGGTCAATCTCAGGTCATCAGACTTGGCAGTAAGCACTTTTATCCACCGAATCACCTTGCTAACCCAGACTGTGAGAATTTTGGTTTTCTAAACATAGAAAAAAAAAATCTAAAGACATCATCAATTTTTCAACAGTATCAAAAAGTGTAGCATTAATCTTTTTTTTTTAAGTTACTTTTTTAAAAAAACATTTATGTGCAGATGTGTTGTACCACGGAGGTCAAAGGACAACTTTTGGGAATGTTCTCTTTCTCCAAATGGAGGTTGGAGGCTGGGGTATCTTCCTTGCTGGGGGAGTCAAGGGTGTCTGCCCTTTATGATAATGTACTACTAATCACCAGTTTTTATGTATATGCTCCCAGCCTCTCTCCTTCAGCACTGTACAATGAAGTGTTTCTTTTTCTGCCTTTCAAATGTAGAACCAAAGCTGGGCAGTAGTGGTGCCTTTAATTTCAGTGCTCTAGAGGGAGGCAGAGGCAGACAGAGTTCAAGGCCAGCCTGGTCTACAGAGGTGAGAAAGGGGAGAAAAAGTGGAACCAAGAAAGCTACAAATTCACAGTCACATTTTTCCAGAATACTTAGGTACAATATATTCTGAGAAGATCCAACATAGTTACTTACATTCATTTGTCATCCTTGCTAATAGGTAACTCCAGCTCAAAAGCTCTACTCAAAACCCAGTTGTTTCTTGCCCCCACTCTCTCTTCGATTAATTCCCTCCCCTCCCACAAGCATTCTCTGTTCCTTCTCAGCTCTACCTCTGGCACTAGAGAGCTGTCACCCTTGTCATAGGATTCATTTATAAGCTTTAAGTCAGAGGGTCTATCATATTCAAAGTGGCTTCTCCCATTACATTCACGTAACACCCCCCCCAATCATTCTCATTAGGATGTCCCCTCACATTCTCTGCATGACAATTGCTAATCACTACCAAAATAACACTGAAAATACTGTCATTTCTATTTGAGGAGTGGTGTGAAATGTGTATTTGAGAAAGGAGGTATCACACTGTATCTGGAAGTCTATTCTGAAGCCCAGGATGTCCTTGAACTTGCCTAGATCTTCTTGCCTTTTTACTGGGATTACAGGTATTCACTTCCATGCTTTGCCAACACTGACATCTCATCAAGGTAAGTCTTATTCTCAGTTCCTCAAACACTTGGTTAAATGTCTGGCACCATTCTAAAGATTGGCAAAAGTTTGTGGAATAAATACTGTCCTAAAAAGAATGATCATTACTAGTAAAATACACAACAAAGGAAATGCTGAAGATTTTACACACAAGAACTGGAATGAGCTAATATACAGAAAAGATTAGCAAAGACAAAATTCCAAATAGATGAGGTTCTGGGTCAGAGTGGACATGAACAGCACTCAACCCAGATAACTTTAACTCTGTCCAGGACTAACAACAAATTGTTCCCCACCTCAACTACAACTTTGTAACTCCACAATTTTTCAGCACTCAACTGCTCATTAGGAGTGCACGTACCAACATACTTCCATTATTTCGTATTCTCTAAGGCATACCAAATGAGGAGCAAAGGGATGGCTGAAACCTGATAGTGCAAGTACCAGGAGCAGAAACAATAACGGCAAGCATTTTCACTTGTGAGGCGCTTGAAAACATGGAAAATATGGAGATCAAACTTAAAAACACATCCGTAAGCATGTAGCCCCACAGACTGGAACCCGCACAAAAATGATCAAGCACCTGACTGCCAGATGTACAGGCCACTCAATAACATCTCTTGCCCGACCTATTCCACTCAAAGTCTAATCTCCATTACAAGGCTCACCAGCCCCATTCCCTGTAGTACAAAACCGCAAATGAATACAAAACAGGTCAAAGAATGGCACGAACATCTCTTCATACCTGCCCAAAATAGCAAAAACCATCCCCCCCCCACCAAAAAGAAACCAACAACCAACCAAACGGCTCAGTAATCCCTAATCGGCAAGCTCTAGAAACCATGCAAAACCAACCGTCCTATCTTTGGGAAGTCAAAAGATGCTGACTCCAAAGATAAGTCTCTGGCACCAGCCCACCTCTCCTGATTATTCAGAAAAACCAGGGCTTTCCAGTTTGGAGATCATCGCACTACTCAAAAAAAGATAAAAAAATAAATAAAAATAAATAAACAAATATCGTCTCCCTGCAGGAACTCGCAATCGATCCCTCAGGGGGGCAGTGGCGCTCCAACCACCCGACCAGAACCCAGGCAACAGCGACCGGGCACAGCCCTTCCATGGGAGCTCTCTGGGCTCTCAGTACCGCCCAGCGCAACCCGCCCTGGCAGTGACTGAAGTGAGGGTTGTGGCAGAGCTGGGCCTGCCCGGCCCGGGGGCGCGGCGAGACACGGGGGTGGCGTTTTCTTCTCTAGCCCCCGGCTGCTAAGGCGGACCCGGAGCCTCCTCCCCAGGCCTCCCCGGCCCTGCACCCTCGGCCAGCTAGCCGGCCCCTCACCTGGCAGAAGCTCCTGCAGTAGTTCAAAGATGAGACCTCGGACACCTCCTGCTCCCTCAGCTCAGTCTCCAGCTGCCAGAGACACGGTCGCAGGCCCGGGGCTCCCGGCGCGGGAGATGCAGGGCGATGACTCCTAGCCATGGACTCAGTCTCGGATCCGGCTCCGGCTCCCGGGACCTCCGGAGCCTCAGCCCCGGCCCCGGCGGTGGCGTCTCCCTTTCCGTCCGCCATCTTCCCACGGCCCAGCAGCGCGTAGGCAACCAAACCACGTGACTCCGCCTGGACCCGCCCCCGATCGCCCGTGAATAGTGACGCACTCCCTGGCGACGCTGGCGCCAACTTTATTCCGTCACTAGGACGCCGAATGTTGGTCCTCTCAGAAGTCTCCACCGCAGCCGCCTTAGCAACAGCCTAGCAACGACGAGGTTCTAGCGGCCCTGGGTTCTACAGGCCCGTCAGACTCGAGGAGCGCCAAGGGCCTAGAGACAATCGAGCTGTGAGAAATATGTCAGCCGAGCTGCGTACTGAAGAGCGAGGGAAAGGTATTCCAGAGTGAAGCCTGGAGAAAAGCATCCCCGGTTGGAGGAAAATAAATAAAGGCCTGAACTGAAAACAAGCTCAAGGGGATTTATTTTATAATGGGAATGTCAATATTAGTCAACGGAGAAAGGATCATCCAAACATATATGGCGCTGAGACGATTCTACTAAAAGGGAGAAAAAAATTGGGGGCGGGGAGGGCGGGAGTGGTTTGAGACAGGATTTGTCCCTGGCTGTCCTAGAACTCACGATATATAGACCAGGCTGGTCTCAAACTCAAAGAAACCCTGCCTCTGCCTCCCGAATGCTAGGGTTAAAGGGTGTGCGTCACCAACGCTGAAAAAATAGATATTTTACTAATATCCAAAGTTTATGGATAAAGGCTTAAAAAACGGCCTGGCGAGCCAGGCAGTGGTGATCCATGTCTTTAATCCCAGCACTTCCAGCACTCGGGAGGCAAAGGCAGGCAGATATCCGTGAATTTCATTGAAACCAGACTGCTCTACAGAGCTACTTCTAGGACAGTCAGCGCTACACACAGAAACCCTGTCTCCGAAAAAAAAGAAAAAAGAAAAAAAAAAAAAACAACACAGAATAAAGCAGCACATCCCAATGAAAATTCAGGCCACCCTGGCTTCATAGCAAAAAAGTTTCTGCCCCCCCCCCAAAGAAAAAGAGAAGGAAAAGAAGCTGTAATATCAGCATTCGTAAGGCAGTTCCGAAGCCACTAAATGGCCTGAGTTGCTTTGCTACACAGCAGGGCCCTCATCAAAAGAAAACAATAAAAACAAACCAGGTGGCACACACCTTAAATTTAATCCCAGCACTGGGGAGTCAGGTGATCTTTGAGTACGAAGGCAGCCTGGTCTACAGAGCTAGGACAATTAGAGCAACAATCAGGATGTGGTGGTGCATGCCTTTAATCCCAAACAAACGAAAAACTAAATTAAAAAATTACAACATGTATTTATTTACGTACGGGGAACTGTGATGTGTGTGAGTGCCTATGTGCCACACTGTTCAGTGTAGTGATCAGAAGACTACTCTTAGGAGTGCTCTCCTTCCACCACGTGGGTTCTGAGGATCCAGCTCAGGTCATCAGCCTTGGTGGCAGGTATCTTTACTTGCTGAGCCATCTCATCAGGCCCTAATTTGAATTTTTTAAAAAGAAATTTAAAGGAAAACAAACGCGAACAACAACAACAACAACAAAAGAGTTCCCTGGGCAAGGAAATACTAAGTACAAAAGTCATGAGGTTTGTTTTTCTTGTTTAAGAATGGCAAAGCTCCTGTAATCACAGCACTTCAGTGAGAGACACACAGGAGGGGGAGGGAGGGTGAAGGGAAGAATGACGCTGGAGCCCACCGTGTGGAATTAACTGGTAAAAATGAGAAAAGTCTTTGAGAAAGCCAGAGAAGGTAGCACCCAGAACACAAGAGATTTAGTCTAGTACATAAAGGAGAGGTACACATTTTAGTTTTTCGAGACAGGGCTTCTTTGTGTAACAGTCCTGGCTATCCCGGAACTCGCTCTGTAGACCAGGCTGATCCCGAACTCAGATCTTCCTGCCTCTGCCTCCCAAGTGCTGGAATCAAAGGCAAGCACCGCCACTGCCCATCGAGAGATACACTTATTTCAACTGGAGGGAGTCTATAAACAATGGGTCCAGATGAAGGTAAATGTATAATGTGATATAGGAGATTTGAGGGTCATGACCTAAATGCTCCACCCCCTCCATGAAATATAAGTCATTTTGCCGATGAGTTGTTTGTGAACTTACTACAAAAACAGAGTCACCTGGGAGGAGGGATCCTCATAAGAGGAAATGTGTCCATCACACTGACCTGTAAGCATGTCTGTGTGACATTTTAAGTATGTTGACTGATGTGGGATGGCCTAGCTCATTGTGAGTAATGCCACCATGGGCAGATGGTACAGGAAGGTATAAGCAAGGTAGCTGTATATGAGCATGGATGCGAATCAGAAACTTTCCTCCATAGTTCTGCACTCTGCTCCTGTTTAAGTTACTGTCATAACGTTGCTCAATGATGAGCTGTGACTGGGGCCTGTAGGCCAGATAAACCCTTTCTTCTCCAAGTTCCTTTTTTTTTTTTTTAATCACAACAATAAAAGTAGGGCAGTCATTAAGTCCAAATTGAGCTTCTGAGACAAAAACAAAACTTTGTTCAAGTTGTTTGGGAGTGAGATAGGAGACAATGCATACTAATAGGCACCTGAAGACTCTAGGGCTATGCATTTATTCAAGAAACACTCATTGATCACATAAATTGTTTCTGGTTCTGCCCTATAAAAAAAAATCCTGAGTTTTGTATCCCCTTTGTTCCCTAGAAGTTACAATACAGTTAGTTCATATACACTTTTTGTAGTTATGCCCTGCTGCATCCCCAAGAAAATTGGGTCCTGGACCCCTGGCTAGCGTCAGCCAGGAAATGAAGAAAATGACAACTACACAGACACCTATATCTAGGATCAGGTGCAGGTCTCTAAGGCTACCACCATCATGGCAACCTGGAATAGGACAACTCAGAGGGAGGATTTAGCTTATCTCTGTAGGAGGTCTCTCTGTAGGCCATAGCCTCAGGCTATAAACATCCTGGAGGAGGAAATTGCAGCTGCCAGTCTTTACCTAGACTGATCGATTGTTCTTAAACACCTAGACTCCCAAGAAAAACTTAGTTCCCTTCAGCCTGACCCATACGGATAAACAGCTTTGCCAACTGGTCCTTGACAGGCTTTGTCCATATCTAAAGATACATTTGCTCAGGACTTTCACTCACTCAGAGCATCTTCTGCTCCCTACAATAGCCAATGTTATAAAAGGCAGTCCTCCCAGCAAAACAGCCACCATCTATATCAGAAAAACTGTGCCTGCTTTTAAGAGTCTGTAAGAATACAGCTTGTTATGCCGGGCCTTGGTGGTGCATACCTTTAGTCCCAGCACTCGGGAGGCAGAGGCAGGCAGATTTCTGTGAGTTCCAGACCAGCCTGGTCTACAAGAGCTAGTTCCAGGACAGGCTCCAAAGCAATACAGAGAAACCCTGTCTCCAAAAAACAAAATCAACAACAACAAAAAGAATACAGCTTGTTGATGCCTGACACCTTTTCATAGAAAAGGAAAATAAGGAGGTCATTAAACCTACAACTGTGGTTCTAGCTGCTCCTTCAAGGCATTTGTATGCAATTTTGCCCTCGTTGTACTTGGCCTCAGAGGTATTAGAGGGTATAGGCTGGGTGGGGAAGTTCATTGAAGAGAAACCCTATGCAGCTATGGGGAAGCCATCATCTATGCTGGGTGAAAAGATTATCCAGTGTGACAACTTTGGGGTCATCCATGCTTTTTCAAGAAGCCTCTCATTCATGCTTTATAAGTACGCCCCATAAAACCATTACTTTCCCAGGGTGAACTTTAGTAGAATTGTACTTTGGTTGGCATTGGGATATTATGAAGAGGGAGTAGACATTGTCTCCCTTAGGAAAGAACCCTTCAAATATCCTAGTTCTGTTAGAATATGAGCAGAAACATGGAAGGTGTCCACCTCTTTTGCAGTTAGAGACCAGCAGAGACTTAGATCTTCCATAACCTACCAGCAGTAGGCAGAGACTTAGATCTTCCATAACCCAGGAAACTACTGTATTTGTTGGTAGCTGGGTTTTCTGTGGGCTGAAATAACCCTTTGTAGTTTGATGCTGCAAATAAGTTCTTCCCATCCTATTAGAAATAAAGGCACCAAGATACTTTCCCAAAGACCATACATGACCACCGAAGAACATCTTGATGAGAAAATTTAAAAGGAACACAAGGACACCTTGACCTTTGGAGCATACTCCAAGTATAGTGTAGGATGACATGAGGTGGTACTCAAAGAAAGGAACTGAACGATGATGTCACAAGAGGAGAGGACTGAAAATGCACAGTGCACAAAGAACCCAGGGGGCTGCTGCTCACTCCCTTCTAGTCAGCCGGTTCCACATTTGCCCGGAGTGTATTTTGCTTTGTTTTGCTACATAAACTTCTCTTGAATTTTATATCTTGATCCAATTCTTTCCTTAAGAGAGAAGACAAGAAGAGAGGAGAAACAGCTTATACATCTCCCATGTTCCCCTTGGCTGAAGCTGTGTATTTCTCAGTACACTTTTATTAACACATAGAAGACAAGAGCATAGCCCAAGTGTGATCGCCTTTAATCAAAGCACTCCAAGGGCAGAGGCAAGTCGATCTCTGTGAGTTCAAGGTCAGACTGGGCTATACATCAAGTTCCAGGCCAGCCAAAGCTCCATGGTGAGACCCTTTCTTAAAAAAAAAAAAAGTGTGTGTGTGTGTGTGTGTGTGTGTGTGTGTGTGTGTGTGTGTTTGTGTGTGTGTAAGGGGTTTCAGTGAGATGGTGCCATTGTTTTCCATTAATTTGAAAAATAGTCACTAGATTAACCCATAATTTGAATGGCCTGCTGGATGGGACCAACATCAGTTCTAAACTGACCATTCAATCTACCCATGTCTGAGTCAATTTTATGTCACTAACACAAATACTTAAGTTAACTTATGAAGAGAAAGGCTAATTTGGCTTCTATTTAAGAAATTTCAATCCATAATAGATTGGTCCCATTGCTAGCATATTGAGGTAGGAAACTTAAACTTTGATAAAACCTCTTACTTCATAGCCTAGAAGTGAAAAGGGAGAAGATGGTCCAGGTCCCCAAATCCCACTGTAGGGTACATTCTTAATGACCTGAACACCTTCCAATACCCTTCTAATACATCTGAAATTTCCAAATTGGGGATCAAGTCATGGGCTCATGGAGGATACTCAAGATCCACACTGTAAGTGGTCATGCTCATTGGCATGGAGTTATGCTTTGAAGCATTTGTGTTGGCAAGAACAAGGCTGTGGACTTGTTAGTGTTCTGGATCAGAGAAAAAAAGCATTGTATCTCTAAGCTGCAGCAATGAGGCTGGGTTTCTTACTCATCCTAAGGTAGATATGGATGCACACAGAGCAGAGGGATGTTGTAACATCTAATGAGAAAAATCCATGTTGAAATTTCCCAGAACAGCATCAGATGCACAGTAAGCAATCAGTAAATGCTATCACTAACCTTCTCAAAGGGTTGTTCTCGGAGGGTGACTTTAGTGCCCCCTTCTTATAGGCTGTCTGCACATACAGAAATCATATGTTTTCATGACTTTGTCCCGTGCATGAAAAAAATGACTCAGGGAAATACCATATTGGGGATCATTAAAGGAGCTGGTCTGGCTTCAGTTTTGGATTTTGCAAGTTCAGTCTGGCTTCAGTTTTGGATTTTGCAAGTTCAAGAACTTGAGCCTACATTTTCACCTAGCTGCCGATCAAGTCACAAGAGTCCAATTTACTAATTGATCCTAAGAAAGCTATTGTCATCCCTATAGGAAAATCATCTTGGGAACAGAATTAGTAACAGAAGTTTCCTTAGGGAAGGTAGGGTAAGTGTAGAAGGAACAACAAAATCTCTGCCATCACTCCCACACCCAGTCTAATTTGAGTTACAATCATCCCTTTCCTCCTCCTTTTTTTCCTCCTTTTTAAAAAGACATATTTATTGCTATTATATGTGAATGAGTGTTTTGTCTGCATATATATCTGTGAAACACATGTGTTCATGGTGCTAGAAGAGGTTGTCAAGTCCCTAAAATTGGAGTTGCAGATGATTAGCAGCCACCACATAGGTGCTAGAAACTGAATCGGGGTCTTCTATAAGAACAGCTAGTGCTCTTAACCACTGACCCATCTCTCCAGCCCCAAATATTTATTTTTTTTTAAATTTTTATATATGTATGTATGCCATGTATGTGAGGGTAGTCATGAATGCTTGGAGAGAATGACAGATTCCCCTGGAGCTGGAGTTGTAAACAGTTGTGAGCCACTGGACTTGAGTGCTAGATTCTGAATTCAGGTCCTCTGGAAGAACAGGAAATGCTCTTAACCTCTGAGTCATCTCTACAGTCTTTTCTTTCTCCTCCTCCTTGCTCTCCTCCTCTCCAATCTCTGCTGTCTTATTTATTTTTAGGCAAAGTCTCACTATGTAGCCTTGGCTGGCCTGGAACTCTTTGTGTAACCAAGTGGCCTTAAACTCCAGATATCCTGTCTGTGCTTCCCAAGTATGCAAGTATACAAGTATGCTTGGCTTTGTTGTTTTCTGAGGAGCCTGATATTAATCCAGAATGGCTAAAAATTTTGTGGTATTTCTACTTCCTAGGTGCTGGGATTACAGGCGTGTGCATTTATGCATAATTTGGTCAAGATGTTTTTTGTTGTTTGTTTGATCTCTGGAGGCTTAAGTGCCATCTGTTTTGATAATTAATGTCCAAGAAGTACCTGGTTACATTGGCCAAGGAGTTTATCCACACTGCCCCCTAGAGGAATTTGTTTCTGAGATAACAGACTCTGGGTCTGCTTTAAGATGCTTAAGAATCTATAAAAATCTTTGTAACCTATTCAAATAACACTGGAGACAGACAAAGCTTCAAATAATCCCTGAATTTATCCCTATCGTAATAGTGGACCACAGAGACAAAATATGCAGGGATCCAGGAGGAAGCTAGATATCAAACAGATTCCCAATCAGCAGAGTGTGTGAGTTCCAATTATTTCAGAGAACAAGGGAAGGGAACTGATTGAAACATGAAAGGGATTATTCAGGGATGGGTGTCTGTTTTGTTTCTTAGTGGTTTTTTTGTTTGTTTTGTTTCATATAGCCCAGGATGAGCCCAAACTTACTATGTAACCAAGGGTGGTCTTAAACTCTTCATCCTCCTGCCTCATCTTCCCAAGTGCTAGGATTATAGGCATAAATCACCAAATCCAAATTATGTAGTGCTGGGGATCAAACACAGGGCTTTACACACATAAGGTAAATGTTCTACTAACTAAGCTATGTCTCCATCCCAAAATGTGCTGTGCTTTCAAGCATTGCTAAATGTATGCTATGCTTGTGTTAGCTATAGGTGAAGTCATGGGTACTTCTGAATACAGGATTGTAAGGATAATATCAGATTCTCGGGCGGTGGTGCATGCTTTTAATCCCAGCACTCAGGAGGCAAAGGCAGGTGGATCTTTATGAGTTCAAGGCCAGCCTGGTCTACAGAGCAAGTTCCAGGACATCCAGGGCTACTCAGAGTAATCTTGTTCCAAAAAACTAAATAATAATAATAATAGATAATAAATTCATATGAAATGATAATACATAAACTTGCTCAAGAAGCCACAACTGATATTGCTGACAATGCAATGTCCTCTGTTTTTCTTTCTTATATCTTGTGACAAATTTATTCCGTAGTAATAAAGTCATAAAAAATGAGTTAGTACTAGAATATGTTTGAACTCTTCCCTTTTTGCTAGACAGCCTTTTTGAGGGCCAGGCTATGGTATGAACCACCACACTGTATTAATTCCCTTCCTTTCCCCTTCTCCTTTCCTTCTATCTGGTTTTTAGAGACAGGGTTTCATGCAGTTCTGGTTGGCCTCAAATTCCCTATGTGGCCTTGAACTCCCATCTTCCTGCCTCTACCTTCCGAGTGCATTTGGTTACAGGCCTGAGCCCAAATCCCCAGTCTATACAGTGCTAGAGATTAAGTCTAGGGCTTCATTCACGCTACGCAAGTAAACTACCATTCCCCAGACACTTTCTTTCTCTTTTCTTTTTCTTTTTTTCTTTTTGAAACAAGGTCTCATACAGCCTCATACAGTCTTGAAAGTGCTATTTGGCAAAAAATTATCTTGAGCTCCTGATCCTCCTTGCTGCACCTCCAATTAGAGAATTGAGATTGCAAGCATTTTCCACCATACCCAGCCCCTCTTCTTCCACTTATTGTGTGTGTGCATGCACGTGCGTGCACAGGAGTGTACATGCACACATACCACATGCAAATATGCCATGGAAGATGAGTGGATGGTCAGAAGACAACTTGGGGAAGTTGCTTTTCCTTTTCCACCACGTTGGTTCTGGGAATCTTTGGATCATCAGGCTTGGTGGCAAGTACTCTTACCAGCTGATCCATCTCACTGGCTTCTTTTCTATTTTTAATACATGAAACATTCAGAGAGAGAGAGAGAGGCAGGAGGGAGAGAGAGAAAGCGAGAGAGAGAGAGAGCACTCCAGTCAGTTTAGTTAGGGTTACTTACAGAGCATAGGTAAGGGATTGACGGGATTGTTCACAGGAGCATGGGCAATTTACAAGTGGCTACATCACTGAAAAATAATGTACTCCCCCCCCCAGCAACCATTAACTGCTTATATATTCCCAGAGACCATCGGGGCCTTGTGAGCCCCTTTGCTGCATGATAGAATGTTGATGGACCCACTGTGTGGTCCAGTTCTTTTTAATAACATTTTTATTAGATTTATTCATTTTATTTTATGTATGAATGTGCACCACTTCGTGTATAGTGCCTGTGGAGGTCAGATGAAGGCATCATATCCCCTTCAACTAGAATTATGGATGATTGTAAACCATTATGTGGGTCCAGGTCCTCTATAAGAGCAATACATGCTCTTAACCACTGAGCCATCCCTCCAGCTCCACCATGTGTACCCTTAATGTTACCCAGAAAGAGAAAACAGTCCCTGACATCTAGAAATGTTCTTGGTTACTCCTAATTAGTAGCACAAGTAGGTATTAGCCTGGCATGGACAACTCAGTCGTGGTATTTGAGTGTTAAATAAAAATAAAATCAAATCAAACCCATAAATGTCAGGTATACTCCAAAGACAGAACAGCAGTATGATCTAGTCAGTTGGGATGGCTCACATCTATAATCCTAGCATTTAGGATGCCACCATAAGAGGCTCAACAAGCATTCCAGGCCAGTCTGAATCACATAGGGAGTTCTAGGCCAGTCTAAGCCGCATAACAAAATCCTGTTTTAATAAAAAAAGAGAAAGAAAGAAAGAAAGAAAGAAAGAAAGAAAGAAAGAAAGAAAGAAAGAAAGAAGCTGGATTTTGGTGGTGCACACCTTTAGTCTCAGTACTCAGGAGGCAGAGGCAGGTGAATCTCGGTTAGTTCGAGGCCAGCCTGGTCTACAAGAGCTAGTTCCAGGACAGCTCCAAAGCCACAGAGAAACCTGTTAGGGAAAACAAAAACAAAAACAAACAAACAAAAAACAACAACAAAAAGGAAGTAGAAACATTGTGTGATGAACTTGCTGTCTTGGAAAGCTGGCATATCTCTCCCTTGTTGAACTTCAATTTTCAGTGACCTTGACAGTAAACTGACTCTGGTGATATCCAATAGTGGGAAGGTTTTGGACTATGTTTGATGTGCTCCTATCTAAATGAAAACATATTAACATTTTGAAAAGCAGAAGTGAAAACAAGATACTAGTACTCACATCAAATTTACAGTTTAAAAAGATGTCTTTGTTCTCCTTTTCTCTTTCTTGAGAACAGTCTCACCATATAGCTCAGACAGGCCTTGAGCAGGCAGCAACCCTCCCATCTAAACCTCATCTTACTCAGTGTTCTAATGCTGTGATGGGAAATCATGACCACGGCAACTCTTATATAGAAAAAACGGGAGGCAAGCTTCCCGTTTCAGAGCATGGCAGGCATTGTAGGCATGGTGCTGGAGAAGTAGCTAAGACTAAGTATATCCTAATCCAAAGGCAGTGAGAGATTTTGAAACCTCAAAGCCAGTGACATACCTCATCCAACAAGGCTACAACTCATCATCCTCTCAAACAGATCCATTTCTTGGTGACTGAACATTCAAACATATGAGCCTATGGAGATCAATCTTATTTGAACCACTACATTCCATTCCCCGGCCCCCGTAGACTTGTGGCCATATCATAATGCACAAATGCATTCAGTGGAGACTGAACCCACACCCTGAATCCTAATCACTGAACCATCTCTACAGTCCTGCATACTTTTAAAAAATATATAATTTATTTTTATTTCATTGATATTTTGTCTGCATGGTATGTCTGTGTGAGGGTATCAGAAGCCCTGGAACTGGAGTCACAGACAGGTGTCAGCTGTTGTGAGTGCTGGGAACTGAACATGGATCCTCTGCAATAGCAGCTAGTGCTCTTAACCACCAAGCCATCTCTCCAGCCCCTGCTAATTTTTGTAGGGTCCCAGTCCTTAGGTGAGTGACTTGTTCAAAAGAAGAGGTTCAGTGCCAGGGAGAGAACATGGGCTTAAGCCAATAAAACGTCTTTATTTGCCATCTGGCAACTACACTGGGTGTATGGGATCTCAGTGTTGTATGGAGCCTTCCTCAAGGTGAGCTTTTTAGCACAAAAATCATGTCTTGGGTTGACATACTTCAGTTAACAAGAACAGTTAGCCAGAAACTAAACTACAGAAGGCAAAAAGCAAGGTTAGTATAGTTAGAGACTTTCCCAGGACTATGGACTTCGATGGATTAGGTCTTTGTTTTCGTTTTGGTTGGTGGCGTTGTCTATGTGTTGTGTTATATGGCCTGAATGGTACTATCATCATGGAGTCAGTTGTGTTAAGGTCTGCGGGCCTACTAAGATCTGGGGATTGTTAGAGAGAGGAGAGATCCAACTTCCAAAAGTTGTTCTCTGACTTCCACATGAGCACCATCACAAACAAATAATAAATAAAATAAAAGTTAAAAAAAAAAAAGACTTGGAGATCTGCCTTGACTATGTATCAAGACTCAGCCTTTCTGGATGAGAGAAGGTGATTCTGTTATTGTTTTGCTTTGCTTTGAATTTTGGAAACAGAGTCTCATATGGTCCAGACTGCTGTCTAGCTTACTGTATAGCCAAGGACGACCTTGAACTTCTGATCCTTCTATGGCTACCTCCCCAGAAGTAGGACTGTGGGTGTGTACCAGCATAGCCAGCTTATGAGATGCTGAAGCCTGAACCTGGGGCCATGTGCCTGCTAGGCAGCTACTCTACCAACTGTGCCATGTCCTCAGTCTCGTCTGTTTTCTTGTTTTGTTTTGCTTTGTTTTATTTGAGACAAGTTCTTAAGTAGGTCAGGCTGGCTTCAAACTGATAAATGATAGACGAGGCTATCATTAAACTCCTAATCCTCCTCCTTCAGCCTCCACATATTGAGATAGACTCACTCCATTTTGCCACTCCATTTGTCTTAAAGAAAGAAACAGTCAGACTTCACTCTTTTTTTTCTTTTCTTGAGACAAGGTCTCTCTGTGTAGCCCTAGCTATCCTGGAATTTTCTCTGCAGGTCAGGATCGTCTCGAGCTCACAGAGATCCACCTGCTTCTGCCTCCTCAGTGTCTCCAAACCCCACTTAAGTTCCTCTTAAAGTTAGAGATGCACTCTGAAAAAAAAAAGAAAACACATATGTGTATTGGTGGGGTACATTTTTATACATGTGAACTAACAGAGGACCATTTTGCAAACAATATTTCCAGTTCACAAGTTATACTGTGTTGAGTATGAAGACATTACATTAAAACTTTGGTCATAGACAGGGTGTGGTTGTACACACCTTTAATCTTAGCCCTTAGGAGGCAGAGGTAGGCAAATCTCTATGAGTTTGAGCCCAGCCTGGTCTACATAGCAAGTTCCAGGTAAAGCAAAATTATGTGAGTCTTTGTCTTAAAAAACTAAAAATAAAACTAGAACAACAACAACAACAATCTCTGTTATATCAAATAGCTGAGTAGAGAGTAGACTAGTTGACTTGTTTTGCTTTGGGGGGAGTGGGCCCACACACATGGAAGGTAGAAGAGACCATTAGATACCCTGAAATTGAAGTCACAGAGCCTTCTCTCCTGAGTGCTGTGGTGGTTTGAATAGGCCCATGGGGAGCGGCACTATTAGGAGGTGTGACTTTGTTGGAGTGGGCGTGGCTGTTTTGGAGGAAGTGTGTCTTAGGAGTGGGGCTTGAAGGTAGGAAAGGGGAGGAGGGGTGTATGCTGGCTTTGAGGTCTCTGATGCCCAAGCCTGGCCCAGTGTGACACTCTCTTCCTGCTGTGTGACAATCCAGATGTGGAACTCTCTAGTACCATATCTGCCTGTGTGCCAACATGCTTGCCATCATGATGACAATGGTCTAAATCTCTGAATTGTAAGCCAGCCTCAGTCAAGGTGTCTCTTCACAGCAATAGAAACCCTAACTAAGACAGATGCTTTGAAATGAACCCAAATCTTCTGCAAGAGCAGCAAGCCCTCTTAACTGCCAAGACATCTTTTTGAAATCTCACTGGTCACTTTTTGTTGTTTTGAAGAAACGTTTAACAATTTAGAGCAGAGGCTGTAGGTTGGTGTCAGAGCACTTATTTAAACAAGGGTGAGGTTCTGTGTGCTGCCCAATACTGCTGAGGAATAACAGGAGAAGAAAAGAGGAGGGAAAGAAAAAAAAAAAAAAGATTGCACAAGAAGCAGAGTTAGGGGTGCATACCTTTAACCCTGGCACTTGGGAGGCAGAGGCAGGTGGATTTTTATTAATCTGAGGCCAGCCTGATCTACATATAGTGTTCCAGGACTGACTGCCAGGTCTACAGAGAGACCTTGTCTCAAATAACAAAACAAAACACAACAGAAAACCAAACTGAATGAGTTCATTGATTGTTTTCAAGGTGAAGGCCTGAAACTGGCTCATGTAAACTTTTAGATTTACGTTAATGCTGTATATCCCCACATTAATATTAAAAATTTCATATGCTTATGAAAATGGGAAAAGCTGTCAATACCTGATTTCTGCCTTGGGTTTTTCTACTCCCATTTATATACCTAGTACCATTGTTAGGTCCCATGGGGAGGCAGGGAGAATCTAACATTCAAAAATGAAACTAATAGGAAGAATTCAAAAAAGGGTTTTTTTGAGAATGAGTTAAGGATTCTTAAGCATGTTCTCCATGGTGGCGTGCTAGCTGGATGGATGTCCTTTGGCATAATTGTTACATGTTCAGCATGGGTCTCACACAGACTGGTATCTTCAAAAAGGCTAACCAGACTCAGGTCTCACTTGCCTCCAGCGAAGTGCTAACAGCTGCACTCTGGGAGCACAGATCTATTTTGAAGTCCTAAGCAACTTCTCTCACCAGGTGCCAGAAGGGAGTTTGCCAAACACAAGTGACCTGACAGTGTCTAATTTCCAAGTGCTGAGGGCACCAGGCCTGTAAGCAGGAGGTTTCGTCACCCCTCCAGGAGAGGGTGCACCCTGAAGAGCCTGTAGCAACCACTCACTGGATGCTGCTGGTATGTTTTCAGGCCTGGTTTTCTGTCCCAGCTATGGTAAAGCATTCTTCTAGTCCAGGCAGAGACATCCTCACTCCTCTTCTCTTTCAGTTAGTACTTGACAAACTAGAGGCAACCCCACTAACAATCTGAAAACTTTTTTAACCCCTCAGTGCTGGGGCTCGAACCAAAAGCTTTACCAATATAATTAGGCTCTCTCTTCCAGCTCCTGAAACACAAAGCAATTAAGTCCACTATTTATCAGCTATTGTAAATTCATGTAATTTTTATACCCAAGTCCTTTCTTTTCTTCCTCCTATCAGGGTCTCACTATGTAGTTCAGCTCCCAAATTATGACACAGAGACTTATTATTAGTTATGAATGTTTGGTCTTAGCTTACACTTGCTTCTTGCTAGCTCTTACAACATAACCTGTTTCTCTTCATCTGTGTTTTCTTGGGTCTTTTTACCTTTCTTTCTTTCTTTCTTTCTTTCTTTCTTTCTTTCTTTCTTTCTTTCTTTCTTCTGTTTGTTCTATTCTGTGGCTGGCTGGTGGTGCCTAGCTTCTGGCCCTGAATATGTCCCTCTCTTTCCTCCTTATTCTCTTCCTCCTCTTCTTCTCTCTCTCCTATCTATTCTCTCTGCCCTCCAGCCCCACCTATCACTCTACAGCATAGTTTTTGGCTGTTCAGCTTTTTATTAAACCAATCAAGTGCCTTAGGCAGGAAAGGTGAAACAGCAACACATCTTTACATAATTAAATGCAGTATAAACACAAATAGCATACCTTTACATAGTTAAACAAATGCTGCATAAATGTTAAATTCCCGAGCATAAACAAATGACACATCTTTGCCTAGTTAAAGTACTATTCCACAACATTTTCTCCTTTTTGTCTAAACAAAAGGAAGGGTTTTTTTGTTTTGTTTTTTTTTTAACCTTAGTAAAGCTATATACAACAAGAACAATTACTAAGTAAGGATTACATCTACAATATCTATTCTTTTTGTATTCATCAAATTCAGAGAAAATACTCCATTATCTAGTCTAACTTCATGAGTTCAAAGTTTTGTACCTAATTTACCTTCTATCATAACTAAGGAAAATCGTAACTATATCTATCTGGTATTTAACTCCATCAAAGATCCCAGAAGGATATAATATTACCTGAGTAAACAGAAAGTACTGTGCAAGCCATTTCCAAAACTATAAAAATGACAAACGTTCTGGCTTCCTGGACAGTCACCCAAGGTTCTTCCACAACATTGGGGCATCCATCTTTGACCTACAGGCCTAGAATATCTGGCAGACATTTTTCCATGAAGTAGGAATGTTGAAGAACTGTTTTGTCTAGTCTTGGCAAAGTTTAGCAGCCACTTTCCTGTGTGTCCTGAAGAATGTCTGGCAGACTTTTCTATGAAGCAGGAATTTTGAAGGACTGTCCTGCCTTATCTTGGTGAGAGTGTACTACCACCATCTGGATCTCTTTTCTTATGTTTCTGGGTTTTTTGGTTTTTTGTTTGTTTCTAAATGAAGTCTCATGCAACCAGAGCTAATCTGGAACTTGGTATATAGCTGAGGCTGATCTTGAACTCAGGATTCTCTTGTCTTTACCTCTCAAATGCTAAGATTACAGATACGCAACCCTCCTCCATCTCCTCCCCCACCAACACTCTTGTGCTAAGATGTTGGTCAACTTTTTTCTCTCTCTCTTTTTTTTTTCCACAAGACAAGAAAGAATACTATTTTTTTTTTCTTTTTTTGGCTCTTTGCTCTTTTGGGAGGCCTGTCACCCAGCTACCAAATAAATACACACAGGAATTATGAATGCTGGGTCTTTGTGTAGCTTGTTTCTTGCCAGTTTTTCTTTTATTATTCTGTCTACCTTTTGCATCTGGTCTTTTACCTTTCTCTATCTCTGTATTTCTTTTCTTTCCTTTTTATTCTTATTCTACGTCTGGTAGTGTGGCTGGGTGGCTGGCCCCTTCTTTTCTTTCTCCCTGATCTTTTTTTTCTCTCTTTCTTTCATTCTATTTCTTCTCTCTGCCTGCCAGCCCCGCCTATCTTTTCTTCTGCCTTGCTGTTCAGCTCTTTATTAGACCAATCAAGTGTTTTAGACAGGCAAACTAACACAGTGTCAGAGTTAACAAATACAACATAAAAGAATGCAACACACCTTTGCATCATTAAACAAATATTCCACAGCACAAATGAATGTAACATATCTTAAAATGATATCCCATGGAAGCTGGAGAGACCGGTCAGTGGTTAAGAACACTGGCTGCTCTACCAGAGGTCCCAGCAACCATATGGCAGCTCTCAACCATCTGTAATGAGATCTGGTGCCCTCTTCTGGCCTGCAAAGATACATGCAGGCAGAACACTATACAAAATAAATATATCTTAAAAAGTAATGAGTGGGTTTAGACAAAAACCGTTTTTTTCTTTTTAAATATGGCTATTTGCCATCTTGATTTCCCTGCTGACATAATTATCAACAACTAGTTCACTAACTAGTTCACCCAGGTGTTAAGTTAACATGAAAGAAACGTGGCAGATTTTGCAGGGTTCTCTAGATTCTTGGCTTCTTTTTTAAATACAAAATTTCTTTCAGCTGGATATGGTGGCACATGCTTTTAATCCCTGCACTGAATGAGACGGGGCAAGAGGGAGAATCTTTGTTAGTTTGAGGCTATTCTAGTCTACATAGTGAAACCCTGTATAAAATAATCAAAACCAGCTTTAAAATTCTTCTTATCATCTTACCATCATCATCATTGTTGAAAAAGAGAACGCTTTGGTTCGGTTTGTTTTTTCAACATTGCTGGGCATCAAGCACAAGACTGCATATATAATAGGCAAGCGTCCTACCTTTGAGCTATGAGCCTAGCTTCAAGGGTATCTTCGACTTCCACAAGCAGGAGAGAATGAGCGCAGAGAGGCAAGAAAGTAGTTAGACGCAACATGATTGTTGTGTCTAACAGCTAAATGTTGGTTCAAACTTTGGGAGTCTGACCCCAAGCAGTTTTATTTTAGGCACACTTAAGCATGTACAATCTGGTAAAAAACTATTCTTGGGATGAGTAACTCAATTCTGAGGGCACAGCAAAGTGTAACTAAATCTCTTTGAGGAAAAAAGTAAGCTAAATTCAGTTCAGAAACGACTACATTGAAATTCTATGTATACATGTATAAATACAACCTCCTATAGATTGACCAAGAAAAACAAATTTTAAAGCATTAAAAATGGAAGTGATTGCCCAGGCATGGTGGCACATGCCTTTAATCCCAGCATTCAGGAGACAGAGACAGTGAATCTCTATGAGTTTGAAACCAGCCTAGTCTATATAGAGAATTTCAGGCCAGCCAGGGTTACACAGTGAGATCCTGTCTCAAGAGAACAAAGGAAAGCCCCCCTCAAAGTGTTAAATTATTTGCTTGTTTATTTAGCTATTTTGGGGACAGGGTCTTGTGTAGCCCAGGGTAGCCTTCAACTGGCTATATAGCTAAGGATGGACTTGAGCTCTGGATCTTCCTGCCCTTTTCTCCCAAGAGTTAGGATTACAGGCTTGTGCTATCATGCCCAGCTCAATTAATGGTTTATGGGCAAGCTGGTTCTATGAGATGTTCTGTCCAAACTTTGATGTACTGCACAATGCTTTCATGCACTTGCAAAGCTCTCTTGTCTAACCTGCACTTACATACCACAATGATAACATGGTACACACACATATATATAATAATAAACAGCATTTTCTTAAGAGGGACATGGGTGGCACCTCATCCTCACCTCACCAAGAAACTACTAGAGTTTCTACCGGATCAAAGAAGAATTTTATAAGACTATAATGGATCAAGAGACAAACCCTATGGTTGCCTTGAAGGTCCTGATGCCATACATGTCAAACTAATATCTTCTGGTTGTGTTTGGTGATGCACTCTTTATTCCTAGCACTCTGAGGCAGACATAGGTGGACCTCTGGTAGTTTGAGCGAGACTGCTCTAGATGTCGAGTTCCAGGACAGCCAGAGCTACATAATGCTAAGTCCAAAGTGCCCCCCCCAAAACAAAGCAAAACAAAACGAAAGGGCAGTGCTGGTGACAATGTCCCAAACAGGACTTGGTCAGGTAAATAGAAGGATTGCTATTGGGTAAACAGAGGCCTAAAGGTGGTTTCTGCTTACCAGGAAACTCTCTTTATCCCATCAGCGACCTTAACTAGGATTCCAAACAGCCTATGTCAGCTCAAAAACCCCACCTTGTTGATTGTTAAATAAAAATCTGCTTGCTTTCCTGCCATTTTGCATCCCCCTACAGTGCCCCAGAGAGAGAGATAGCCTTGGCAGTTTGATCCCCAATAAACTCCCCTCTCTACCCATGGAGTGGTCCAGTTCAGCAGTTTCACTGTGCCCTTGTGACTTAAAAACGAGACAAAACAAAATTTCAGGACCTTTTGATGGCTGTGAATGAAAAAGAGAACATAAAGTGGTGGTGCACGCCTTTAATCCCAGCACTTGGGAGGCAGAGGCAGGCAGATTTCTTTGAGTTCAAGGCCAGTTCTGGTCTACAGATCAAGTTCCAGGACAGCCAAGGCTACACAGAGAAAAAAATCAGAGGGAGACAAACCAGGAGTGGCCATGCTCACTTGTAACCTCATGCCCTGATTAGTGTTTGTTTTGCCAACTTGACACAAGCTAAAGTCATCTGAGAAGACCACATTGGAGAAAACGCCTCCACCAGATTGGCTCATAGGCAAAGCCTGTAGGACACTTTCTTGATTAATGATTGATGTAGAAGAACCCAGTCCATTGCGGGTGGTGCCAACCCTCCTAGTGATCCTGGGTTGTGCAAGAAATTAGTGGAGTTAATGGTTCTCCGTGACCATGTGGGTGCTGGGAACTAAATTCAAGTCCCCTGGAAGAGCAGCAAGTATTTTTTTTAACTACAAAACTATTTCTCCAGTCCCCATATTTGTAAGTTTGGGAAATTGCTCTCCTAGTGAAATAATCTTATTGATCTCTTCCCCTCTTTCTATCCCTTTTAGTTTTGGTAATTGCTTATAAAACAGAAGTTAATATGCCCTATATTCACTTTCTCATTTCATATAGCAAGACCCCACTTTCCAATATAGATATCACTTTTAATTATCTAATTTTGCGGGAATATTTCATAGATACATGTAATATATCGTAGTCATACCCAATTTACACTCCCTTCCTTCAGATTCCTGTGTTCCCTAACGTATCCTCAATTTCCCTCCCAGTATCATGTCTTAGTGTTATACTGCTGTGAAGAGACACTATGACCAAGGCAACATAAAGAGAGAAGAAAGCATTTAATTGGGGGCTTGTTTACAGTTCCAGAGGGTTAGTTTATTATCATCATGGTGGCAGACAACACTGTAAAAGTAGCTGAAAGCCTTATTTATCTAATCTGTTGTTGTTGTTGTTTGCTCTTTGGCTCTTTTGGGGTTTTGGGGGGCCAAAATCTCAAACCCCATTAGTGATACACTTTCTCCAACAAGGTCACACCTTCTAATCCTCAGTTCCAGGAATTCAAACATAAGACCCTATCAGAACCATTCTCATTCAGGCCATCACACCATCTTACATGTTTTCTACCCACCCCACCCCCCACCCCCGCCTTAGGATGATGGGGTTTGATGCAGATGTTTCATCTTTGAATACTCAGTCCCTCATTCTCCGTTTTAAGGGCACTAACTACTACCCTCTGTAATAAAAACCCACCTGTCCCATCGACAAGTGCACCCTCGGCTGCATTTCCCCCTTAGGACTAACAGGAAGTTTAGTGGATCATGTACCCTTTATTGTTGGTTTACATTTCAAACCTGTGTACGTTTAGCTACAATGTTGAATAAATGATTGGTTGATGTCAGTGTTGACTTGATCCTAATGAGGCCGACTGTGTGCTCTGGAAAGGGGTCTTCATTGTTCTGTGTCACCTGTCCCTTCATTAGTTCAGAGTCTTCCCAGTAACAGCTGCAGCTCCCAGCATAGCCCTTCTTCCCGATGGTCGCACAGTAGGCTAAGGACAAATTTAGGATTTTAGAAAGATCTGGTAAACCCAGAATGGGCTGGGGTGGGTAGGGTAGAGATAGAAGGATCACAAAGGCTTGCTTATCTGGACCTGGTAGCACACATCTGTCATCCTACATCTCAGAAAGTGGAGGCATAAAGATCTGAAATTCAGAATTATCCTTGGCTACTATGCAGAGAATCCAAGGTCAGGCTGGATACACATACATATGGGAGGGAAGCTGGGGAGATGGTTCAGTCACAAAGAGGACCTGGTTCAATTGTTAGCATTTGTGTAAAAGTAAGCTGGGCTCTGAGAGGTATACCTGTAGTTCTAAGGAAATAGAAAAAGAGGATCCCAGGGGCTTGATAGCAGCCATTCTAGCCTAATTAGTGGACCACATGGTCAGTGAGAGACCTTGTCTTAAAAAATATAGAGAGCTGGAGAGACGGCACTGTGGTCAAGAGCAAGCAAGCACTGGTGCTTTTGCAGAGGTCCAGGTTCAGACCCCAGCATCCATGTGGCTGATCACAACTGTGTCTCCTCTGCACGGCCAGAGTACTGAGCTTGGCGGAGGGTGTCGGGATTGAAACACTTAACGGGCCACCATGAGAAGTGAAGAGGAAGCGGCTGCCATTTATTACAGAGAGTAATACCCAAGCCAGGGGTAAGCATAGGAGGAAATCATGCACCACCCACACCTGGGGTCAAGGCATGGGCACTGCACACCAGAAAGTTCTGAGAACAACCTTGTTTGATCAACCTTGAGAGCACCGGAGTTCTACAGCGGGGTGGGGAGGAAGAGAGCTATAAGGGACAAGTACTTAAATTTTCCAACACAACTGTCCATAACTCCAGTTTCAGGGATCCCCTTACCCTCTTCTGGTCTCTGGTGGCACTGGGTATCTGAAGAGACTCATACACACAAAGCAAAATGGATACATATGTAAGTACAGAAACGCACAAAATAAGGATTTTAAACTCATTTAAAAATTGTTTTTTATTTATGTGTGGTGTTTGTGTGTTCACCACATGTCTGCAAGTGCTTGCCAAAACCAAAAAAGGGTGTCAGAGTCCCTGAAAGTCTGACTTATGTGCTTGGAACTCATGTGTTCTTAAATTTAAAGTATATTTAAAGACCAGCAAGATAGTTCAGTGGGTCAAGGTGCTTGCCACCAGGCCTGATAATCCAAGTTCGGTCCCTGGAGTGCTTGGGGTAGGAGAAGAGTCCAGACTTCCACATGTGGTCCTGTGACCTCCACACACACTCCACAGCATAAGTGGCACACAATGTATTTTAAAAATAGAAATGATGTGTGTATAGGACAGATATGTTAATTAGCCTTCTCATTTTGTTCCTACAGATGAAAGTGAATAATCAAGTGCTTTTAGCAGAAGTTTAAGTCTCCTAGGCAACCATTATCATCATAACTTACATTATACAAAGCTAATGGGAGACTAACAATGTATTACCCAGCTGTATGGTCTCCAAAATCAGTAATATTTTTAATTAAATAAGAGTAGGTGAAGCTATAGTAATTATTTAGGTTTTACCCTTAGTAACAATACTATAAGAAAATGATATGATGGAAATAGAAGTTACCATACAGAAAGAGCTAATTGTTGTATTCTATAAGATCCAATAATAGTTGGGCAGTGGTGGTGCACACCTTTAATCCCAGCATTCGGGAGCCAGAGACAGGCAGGTGGGTCTCTATGAGTTCAAGCCCAGCCTGGTCTAAAGAACGAGTTTCAGGATCTCAAAAAAGAAAAAAAAAAAAAGAAAAGAAAAGAAAAGAAAGAAAGAAAGAAAGAAAGAAAAAGAAAAAAAAAAAAAAAACCCAGCAACAACAAACAAAATCCAATAATGGTCTGACCTTGTTGCTAAAATTCTTTCTCAGGAGGAGACATAAACAGTATCTATGTCTTCTTCTTTTGGTCCCAAGGACAAGTGAATGAAAAGAAGAAATAAAAAGGAGAGGGAAGGGGAGAGAGGGGAACCAGGTGCAGCAGCCAGAAGGCCCAAACTAGATGGGGGGGGGGGTTGCAACCAAAATGGTTGGATTTTATAGGGAAGAGCAGCCCAGCCCCCTGGGCTGGAGAGTTCAGTGTAGGGGTGGGGTGTGCCAGCCAGGAGGACCCTGTAACAAGTAGGGGTTGTGGGATGCAGGAAGAACCTGGCCATCAGCATTCGCATTGATGTGTTAAGTAGGCACCTCAGCCATCTGTCCCGGGGTTGAAATCTAATAGTAAGGTTCCACCAAAGGTCAGCCTGGGGAACCAACAAGCTTGTTTAAAAGGCTTACTTAGAGCAACTGCCCCACACTATGCAGCTGGGATAGGCAGAATTCAACCAAATGCAGCATGGGCTTTTTCTAGCCCTGGCCACTAGAGGACTCCAGCGATACCTCTGCACCAACCAGGAGCCTGCCTGGTGTGGCGCCTCTCTCTTGGTGATGAGGAAGCATGGTCATAACCAGGGCCACGATAGACTGAGTGGGACACAGGGGTGGGATGGTCTGACCCTGGCTTCAAGGAGAACACACAGGCCCAGCAGGCAGACAGGCACTCCTATGGTGATCGAATTATGGTGTGGTATGGAAGAGAGAGAGAGAGAGAGAGAGAGAGAGAGAGAGAGAGAGAGAGAGAGAGAGAGAGAGAGAGAGAGAGAGAGAGAGAGAGAGAGAGAGAGAGAGAGAGAGAGCGCTTCATGTCCTTTAAGAGGAGAAAGAAGTGAGGAGTGGGTGGCGTGATCGCCACTCAGGGCCACGGTGTTGTCTGTGCCTGGTCTGCTACTGGGGCCCATGTCTGGATTCACGGCTCTGAAATAACCACAGTCTGGATGTCCGCGGCTCTTGAATCCAGCAAAGGCAGAGAGGCTAGGACTGTACAGAATCGGCCCCACCCTTCACTGGCTGTCACACTAGGGAGAACTGGCCTTGCCCCTGGCAGACTGAAGCACTCAGGAAAGAGAGTCCTACCCCTCACCTGGGCAGCACCAGGTGAGCTGGGCAGCAAACAGGGAGCTGACCCTGTCTGCAGGGGCATGGGTGAACGGGCCATGAGGCAGTGAGAACGAGAGAGCAGGTGGCACCCCTCTCGTATGCCATGTGGCAGCATGGGTGAGGGGAAGATGCCCTCCTCCCCTCGACTTTCGACGCCTGCAGCAGGTGGGGAACTGACCCAACCCCTCATCAGCTGCAGCACTCGGGAGAACAGGCCAGGTGTCTCACCTGGGCAGCACAGTAGAGTTGACCCTGTAGAGGGGGTGCAGGTGAGTCAGCCCTGAGGGCATGCTGGGGCATAGCTGGTAGGTACCGCCTCCCTAGTCTGTAGAGTGGTGGTCCGAGAGAGGAAAGATGCCCTCCTCCTGCCCCTATTACTTTCAGCTGGTGAGGGAGCTGACCCTCCCCTTTACCAGTTGCAACATTCAGGAAAGCAGGTCTTGCATCTCATCTGGGCAGCACAGCACAGCTGACCCTATTGACAGGGGTATTTGTAGTGAGATATCTACCCCGCCCACATCTGTAGTGCTGACCACGCCCAGATGGATTCGGACATGATGGGGAATGGTTTTAGGTCTGGGGTCCGGACACAAGTGGCTCTCTTGCTTCTGGTCTGGTCACAGAGGGCAGCCTGGGTGAATCCTTGGTTCTGGAACTTGTGGCGGTCACCTGCTTCTTGTGTAAGTCCCCTAATAAACGTCACTTAGCCTGTACTGAGTCTTGTGAATTTTGGTTGATCCTCCCCCACCCCCATCGCAATATCTGCCAGCACTACAGGTGTGAGTAGGGTGGATATCTCACTACAATTCCCCTTTTAGTATTAAGAAAAAGATTTGGGCTTGATACAAAACTATATACAAAGATAGAAAATATCAAGTATGCTCTAGGAGGAAGAAAAGTAAGAAACACACTTAAGACCTAGCGCCAGTGAAGCAACAAGAGCAAATGGCAAGAATTACAGGCACTGGTAAGCCACCCCAAGAATGACAGCATGGGAGATTTGGCTTCATTTCTCATTTGCCATGTGGTGGTGTGGGTGAGAGAGAGATTCTCCCCCCCCCTCGGCCCCCCACAACCACCCCTCGACACCTGTGGGTGTTAGGTTATAAGAGCTGCCCATACCCCTCACCAGCTGTAGTAGGGAGAGTGGCTCTTGTACCTTTCCTGGGCAACACAGTAGAGCTGGCCCTGATGGTCCAGGTGTGGGAGAGCTGACTCTAAGGGTATGAGAGTTGGAGAATGGACCGTGCCTCTTGCTCATCACTTCAAGCCAGGACAATGCTGGAGACCTGCCCTGGTGTTGAAAATGGGAGAGGTGGTGTGCTGACCAACCCTGCAACTACCCAGTCCCAGAACCAGGGTTATGAGTTGGTCCACCCCAACATCCATCCCATCTATGATCTGTGGGAGCATGTAAAGGAGCTGGTCCTGCAGGATCTCCACAACACAGCAACAACCAGAGGCCTCAAACCAGACCAATGACTCTTTGTAATGAACACTTGCAAGCAAAGATATATGGATAAAAGGGCTTACTGTGTGACTCACTGTGTCACACTGCAGCTTCCGTGATGAGATTTTTCTCTTTCCTTCTTAAATTTTATTCTATCTTGGGGGAGGGCTTGCAAGGGCTGAGGGCAGATACCAAAGGCTGGAGAAATAATTGGGATCAAGATGCATGACATGAAAGACACAAAGAATAAATTTTAAAAGTAAAAATAAATAAATAAAAGGTTTACTTATAGAGCCTGGGTGACATTAAAGTGGCCCCACTGGATTGTCTGCAGCTAGAATGGATAACTCCCTCAGGGCTGTACAGATGGAGCCCCCTCCCCTAGTCCTTCCCTGCATAAATACTATAGCTCTTCCTTGATACCCCAAGACCACATGAGTAATGCAGATAGAATTGCATAAAACTGATTGGGAGGGGTGACTAGATACTCAAGTGAGGGTTTCATGACCCTCCCCACCCCTCCGTTCTAGGGGAAATGTCAACAGTCAATAAACCCAGCTGTGATGATCTATTGGGAGCAGATCCTTCCAAACTCCTGAAGATGGCAGCAGAGCAGTTCAGACGACAGTCAAGTACAACAGACTTGAATGCTCATTAATGCAGTCTTGGAAAGTTTTAGTAAATTATGCCATGCCTGCTAGCTAGACATAATAAGGAATATATTAGAACCCCTGGAAACATAAAAAATTTTGTGAGATGCCACAGAAGAGTTTAATGGCTGTTGGGCGAATGAATAAAGCAGTAAGACCTTTGCATTTGGCAGACAGTCCTTCCACAGTGATTATCAGGTGCTTAGAGCCAGGACTGAGCCCAGGCTCTCCATGTCTGGACTCTGCAGTTGGCTATGCATAGTGACATTTCTTCACCAAAGAAACCACAACAAAGGACTCTAAGAGTCAGGCTCCATCTGGGCTGAGACCTGAATCTTGGGGATGTTCTCAAAAGGAAAGTTTTGATTGTGTCTTTATATCTGCAAAATAGCAAAAAGATACCTGTGTATGGATAAAATCTGGAATGCAGTGTATAAAAGGTAGTTGCTTTGTTTGCCAGGGGGAAATTTAAAGACTTTCTTTTTCTGTGATGCTAGGGCACTTTGTGATCTGTACTGGAGAATGAACTCCAGGCCTTGTATATGTTAAGCAAACTCTGCCACTGTGCTACACCCATAGCCCTCCACCACTTTGAGTCAAGGTCTCTTTTTGTTTTTTTGTTTTTTTTTTTTTCATTTGTTCTCTGATGGGAGATGTCATTCTGTATATGTTTCTCATACTGGTTAATAATAAAGCACTGTTGGCCAATAGGAAAGGAAGATAGGAGGGACTAGGAGACAAGGAGGAAATAGGAAGTAGGAAGGAGGAGTCAAGATGGAGAGTCTGAAGAAAGCAGTATGCCGCCGGCTCCCCGGTAAGAGAAATACATAGATCAGCAGAAATGGGTTAATAATTATGGCAGAGCTAGCCGAGAAGAAACAAGTAATAGGGCCAACAGCATTATATCTAATACAGAGTCTCTGTGTATTATTTGGGGCTGGCGGCATGGCGGCGGGACAAGACCAGCGGCAGCAGGAAGAAAAACAGTACTCGTTACAGTTCTCTTTCTTTTCCTTCCTTTCATCTGTCCTTCCTTCCTTCCTTCTTTTTTTCTCAACACAGGGTTTCTCTGTGTAGCCCTGGCTGTCCTGAAACTCGCTTTGTAGACCAGGCTGGCCTTAAATTCAGAGATTCGCCTGCCTCTGCCTCCTGAGTGCTGGGATTAAAGGCGTGCACCACTATGGCTGAGACAAGGTTTTTCTTTGTGGCCCTGGCTAGTCTGGCTTTAAACTCACAGAGATCCGTCTGCACCTATCTTCTAAGTGATAGGATTAAGGCAAGTATCCCTACACCTAGCCTCCTAGCTCCCTTGGGAATATTTTAAATTTTGAGACAAGGTCTCAGTAAGTTATTCAGGCTGGCCTTAACTTGTGATCCTTCTGCCACTGGTCCCAAGTTGGGGAGATTACAGATGTGTACTACCATGCCTTAGCTTCAGACTTTTGAATAAAATGTTTTCAAGAAAAGAGGCCTCAAGTTGTGGCTCATGCCAGTAAACCCAGCATTCAGGAGATTGAAGCTGGAAGATAACTATGAGTTCAAGGTCAGCAGGAGCTATATAATAAGGCCCTCTCAGAATCAAAAGTAACAACAAGACAGATTTCTCCTTAACCTTCAACTCAGTGTCACTAAGTGAAGATGAAAATCAGGTTAGTGGATGGCTTAATGCTGGTCTTATCCAACACACTCTTAGACCTTGCCAATAACTCATCCTCCAGAAAATGTCCTGGATCTTTAATTGTTCTAAATTCTAATAAAAACACAACATCTGCTTTCTCAGAACTTGCATATTAGAACAATGCCAGCCCCACACAGCTTTTAATTGTTTGACAAGTTCAACCATTTGTATAATGAATTCTAGTCTTTTCCACCACCCCCTCATTCTTTATTCTTCCTCTTGCTCATGCTGCACTCCCCTCTACAAGTTGCCCTCTTACCTTCATGCTTTCTTTTTGGGGTGCAGCCCCCTGAGTTTAATTAGAGTTTCTTGCCTTTGCAGGGTGGAGGATTACTCACTGGAGCAGGCCAACTGATCAGTGATTCTACCACTGACAAAAATAGTTGCCAACTAAGGATGTCCAATGTGGCTCTTTAAGTGTAAATACATTAAAATTAAATAAAATTAAGCTGGACATGGTAGCATGTGTCTGTAATTGTAGCAAGTGGGAGGCAGAGACAGGGAGGTCAGGAGTTTGAGGCTAGCCTTGGCTATAAGAGACCCTGTCTCAAACCAGCTCAAACAAACAAAACACCCAAACACCAACAAGCTAACATACAGACAGACAAACAGAAAAATCCAGTCATGGTGTCTTTAATCCCAGCACTTGGGAGGCAGAGGTAGGTAGTTTTCTGTGAGTTAGAGGCCAGCCATGTCCTTGTACTGAGTTCCAGGATATGTAGAGAGACCTTCCTCAAAAAACAAACAAAAACATCAAAACACTTAAATAGATCTTCCTTCCTTCCTTTCTTTTTTCTTCCTCTTTCCCTTCCTTCCTCCCTCCCTCCCCTCTTTTTTGTTGCTTTTGAGACAGGATCTCATTTAGCCCAGGCTGGCCTCTACCTCCTGGTTCTCCTGCTTCCTCCCAAGTCCTGAGATTACAGATGTTATGTCACCAGGTCCAGCTCTCATCTATTCAGTTCACTGGCCACATATCAAATTTTAGGAGTCACATGAAACTAATGGCTACTTACTGTGTTTAACAGAAAGATGCCAAATCATTTCCATCATTGTAAGAGTTTAGTCACTCAGTGTCATTTTAGAGAGAGCAGTCTGACAATCAATTTTTAGAAATGGACAAAGGGTTGGAAGTATATGTCATTGGGCAGAGTGCTTGCAGAAGTGTAGATCATTTGGTAGAGTATCTGCCTACCATGCAGCAAGCTCTGTGTTCAGTACCCACCACTGCATATATATCACGTGAATACTCCTGTAATCCCAGAACTTGGGAGGTAGAGGTGGGAGATCAGATGTTCAAGATCATCCTCAAATATAATGAGAGCTTAAAGTCAGACTGATGTATGAGAGACCCTGTATTTAAAAAAAGGGGGGTGTGGGAGGAAGAGTAGGGATTGCTCTAAAGCAAGAGATTTCAGTTTATAAAAATAACTAATTGTATCCTTCCTCACATGGTATGAAGAACACCAATTTCTGGAGCCCCTGTACTCTATACTGATGCAAATTAAACAGGAAAGGCATTTTATAAGTCAGGAAATTTAAGTGGCTCAAAGCCCTTGTGATTCTGTTCAAAAGTGAGAATTATATGCTATTCTCATGGTATTCATCTACATAGGTCTTTACATTTTTTACTCTGTGTGACAAAATATCATTCCTAAAGTATTATCTTCTGTCTGCATAAGAGTTCCTATAGGAGAATCTGTAGAGAGTAGTCTGACCAGGATACAGTCAAGCTCTGGATCCAAGGAATCCACATGTACATCTTGTAGTTTCTTTGCTGCCAAAGCCAATTCTCTCAGCTGATAATTTTCTTGGGCCATTTACGTCCTTATCATCTTGTAAGGTTTGAAATCAATTACTTAGTTCTTGAGTTGTCAATCCAGTGTGGGCCATAGCAAGTTAATATCTTCCAACAATTTTTGAAAATCACTAAGAATTCATAATGGATCTCTCTTGATTTGCACTTTCTGAGGTTGAATTCTTTGTAAACCTATCTTTTATTCTAGGTAGTTAATAAGATCTCTTCTTTGTATTTTTCAGGATCCATTTGTAACTCCCAATAAGGCAAATTTTTCTTTACTTCAAACATTTTTTCCTAAGGTATCTTTGTCTGAATAAGCTAGTAATATACCATCCATATAATATTGAATTATAGATTGATAAAACTTTATGAATTATTTTCAATGGCTGTTGCATTAAATATCAATACAAGGTGGTGCTATTTAATATCACTTGTGGGAGAACTTTCCACTGACTCTTTTAACATGCTTGGAATTATAAATAGGTACTGTGAAAGCAAATTTTTCTCTATATTGTTCATTTAAAGGTATAATAGAAAAGCAGTCTTTAAAATCAATCACCCTTTATTTAACTGCAATATCTGGTACCAGAAGTGGGGTTAGGATTTTCACGGGACCTGGGTTTCACCCAGGTGCCAGATGCCGTTCCCCTCCCCCACCATCCCCAACAGGCAGGGTCCCTTGCCTAACCAGGTGGACTCACCACAGCTTTGGGATATTTGCCTCTTCCTTACATCTCCTTTGCTGCCACAGCTGGCCTGAGAAGGCACTCACTGCTTCTCATTTTTTGCCCATTTCCGCACTGCACTTTGCATTCGCGCAGAGCCGCTTGGCACCACCAGCTCCTCCTTGTATTTTTAAAACCATTTTATTCTTTTTCTCTCCCAAGCCTACATATATTTTAGACAACACTGTAAACCTTTAGAGGTTTTATTAATGCGAATCTGTTTTTACTGTAAATCTTTATCTTTTTGTGGCCACCAGTCTTTTACCTGGTAAACAACAACATTGCTGAAATGAAATTCATAGTTGTTTCTGCGGCGGTTTACCAAATATGGTGGTGGGGTACTTTTACCACCAGCACTGAAAGCTGTGCCCACTGCCTTGGTCTGCGCTGCCATCCAACAAGCATGCTGCCGGCTTGGAGATGTGGTCACTGCCATTGCCATCTCTCATACACACCAATAAATTGTTAGCAGAGTTGTATGTATAATTTAACACAGATTATAGATAGTTACCTATGATAGTCAAAACTTAGAATTAAGTTAGTTAGGTTTTCAAGATGTATTTGAGATGGATAGGTATTCTTCAAACCTTTCAAAGACCTACAGAATGTGGCATTTAAAAAGGCTTAGGGTTTTTCTTGACAATGAGGCACAACTGTTCCTTGCAACACCACCTGCATCAGAAAGGAAGATGGAAGATGGACATAGAAGAAATGTGTTATGAAGTTTGCTTTCAATATAGCAAGACTAGCCATTTGGACAAGATACTGCTCTTGTCTGGACTGTTTGACTTTGTGCTGTAAACTGGACATGCAGGACCCACAGGAAAATGACTCCTAATAAAAGATGGACATTGATACAGAGTTCCTGCTTCATGGAAGAGTCTGTCAGACTATATGCAAGACACAGGGAAAAGTGACTGACAAACTGCCAACATAAGAAGATAGTTTAAAGTTTCCTGCTTTGCTGAAGAGTCTGATAGACACACTATGTCCTATGGGCTGAAGATGGAAGATACAGAAGAACTTTAGGTGACTGGCCAGACAGTGAGTTGTCTCTGTCATTTCTAGAGTTTATATATTATCCTTCTGTGGTCTTTGATGGAATTGAAGACAAATAGTTATGGTTATAGTTTTCCTTAGTTAGGATTAAATATAAGTTACTTAGACTTTAGACACACAAAGATAGGATAGATGATGAAATATTTTCTTCAAATCTTGCTAAATGTTAATAGACTAAATATTGTTAACTGTGATTCTTACTTGATAAGCGTTGTTTGATATATTTTGCTATGTTAAGGTTAAGGTTAAAACCCTTCTTTTTTTTTAGACAGAAAAGAGGAGATGATGGGAAATGCCATTATGTATATATGTTTCTCATACTGGTTAATGAATAAAGCACTGTTGGCCAATAGGAAAGGAAGATAGGAGGGACTAGGAGACAAGGAGGAAAGAGGAAGTAGTAAGGAGGGGTAAAGATGGAGAAAGCAGAATGCTGGCTGGCTCCCCGGTAAGAGAAATACATAGATCAGCAGAAATGGGTTAATAATTAAGGCAGAGCTAGCCGATAAGAAACAAGTACCTGGCCAACAGAATTATATCAGAGTCTCAGTGTGTTATTTGGAGCTGGCGTGGTGGCGGGACAAGACCGGGTGGCAGGAGGAAAAACCGTACTTCTTACACCTTTAGATAATAGACTACCCTTTAGATAATAGAAAAGGCAAAGGAATTCCAGTCTGTAAAGAACCCATTGTCTGACTTACCTTATTTATGGCTCTTAAATCTGTTAACATTCTACATCTTCCAGGTTTCATTTTCTTCCTTCCTTCCTTCCTTCCTTCCTTCTTTCTTTCCTTCCTTTCTTTGTGTGTGTGTGTGTTTTCTGAGACAGGGTTTCTCTGTGTAGCTTTGGAGCATGTCCTGGAACTCACTCTGTAGGCCAGGCTGGCCTTGAACTCACAAGATCCACCTGCCTCTGCCTTCTGAGTGCTTGGCTTAAAGGCATGTGCCACCAAGGCTAGGCTAATTTTCCTATTCTTGAGGATTTTCTGTTTAGTCCTGTCCATCCTGAGACTTGCTATGTAGACCAGGCTGGCCATCACAACATACTTTCATCTCTTCCTCTTTTATAAAGCTAGTGTCTCAGAATCCCACTATACCATGCATATATCCTAATGGTTTTCAGGGAAAAAAAATTTGAACAGGTAATTGATACCTTGAATCTGGAATAAGAAAAAAACCTGACCACATAACACACATGTATTAAAGAGGGAAATGAATAACAAGAGTCTTTGACTATAAACCAGATTGCATCTTGGATAAGAAGAAGCCATGTTCTCACATCTCTCTGCTGCCCTCCATGACAGTCTGGATCTCTAACTGAATCGCTAATAAGACAGCTTTCTCCTGCTCTCACTAGCTAAAGCTTCCTCCTCTGTAATTCATCTTTACCCATTGGAATCTTAGCTGTCCTTCAAGATCCAGAATGAACACCACCCTGCCATGAGCAGCCCTGAATGGAAATCGAGTCTCCTTCCTCAGTCCCAACACAAGGCAGAGTCCAGTCTTCTTTCCACACAGCCTCTTCTTCCATGAAGTACAGTGCTGAAGGGCTGCTGCTTCTGTGGACCTCATATCTCACATGAACATACATATTGAAATAAAATCTGCTTGGCGGTTAAGGGAGCTGCAGCCAAGCCCAAAGAACTGAGATTTTGAGAAGGCAGGAGACATGAGAAGTTAGGTGTCTGTTAGAGAATGGGGGGTCCCTAGCTTTAACAGAGATGTCAATCCTCTCCTGGACTCATCCAGACAGGTCACCTCACAGGTCAGAGGGTTGACTGCAAGGGGACTATAAGCTTGTAGGGGGAGAAAGAGAGGCAGGGGGCAGAAGTTAGGGAAAAGAGCAAGTCCTGGTGGATTAACTAGGGGGAGCAGTTGGGAAACAAGCTCAAGTGTTTTGAGGGTTGCCCATGCCAGGATCTAGAAGTTTGCATGAACAGATCCTTGCCCAAGGCAATCCTCAATCCAGAGGGCTGACAGAGGAAGGGTGAGTGGGAGAAAGTAGGAAAGGTTCATAACAGGGTAAAGCTAACTCAGTGACACCCCAGGATCCAAGGGTTTGCCCTTGCTGCCCTGCTGCCGCAATGCTTCCTGGGTTGCAATAGGGTCTCCTGCTCCAAGTGCCTGATCCAGGATTGAGAGCCACGATAGGAAATGATGTGGAAGATGAAGTCAGGAGACTGGACTCAAATGCAGGCGGGTTTATTTCAGAGAACCCGAGAAGAGCTCACATTAACCTTTCACCAAGCTAGGAGGAGGAGAGAGAAGGGGGGCTTGTTCTTCTTTGCTGATAAGGTTGGCTTTTTGCAGTCGGGTTGTGTCTCGAGAGTTCAAAATGGCGTACAAAGCACAGCCTTGTTTGTAATGCTTTGCACTCGTTGTGGGTTGGGTCCAGCACTGGAGGTTAAGATAGCCAGGAAGTTACTACGTCACCCTGCAAGATCACGTAAGGGTTATTAGCCACTGAGCCATCTCTGTGGCCCACCCTCCTGACCCTCAAACCCACTTTGTTTTGAGACAGGTTCTCGAAATGTAGCTCTAGCTATCCTGGAACTCACTGCTTAAACCAGACTGTCCTCAAACTCAGAAATCTGACTGTCTGTACCTCCCAAATCCTGGGATTTAAAGCCTCTGTCATTACACCCAGCTTCAGCTTCTCTGGCTTCTTTTGAATCCATTTTGATCAAACTTTGTATCAAGGTCTCCAGGAAATAGTATATTTCTAAACATGAGTTGGGGGTCTTTGTTTTGTTTTTTGAGTCATTGATTTATGTATCCCAGGCTATCCTTAAAAACTCACTATGCAGCCAAGGCTGATCTTGAACTTCATATCCTACTGCTTCCATCTTCTGAGCGCTGGGATTAAAGATATGTGCCACCACACCCAGTTTAAATGCTTCTTCTCTTTAATAGACAAGTATTTATGAATACCAATAAGAAAATTTGCTTTAAACTACTCTGACCCTGGAAGAGTAGGTCTAGAAATGGTGTGAACTGAGTATGAATGTGGAAGCCACTGTCCATGTGTGGAGGGCAGAGACAATTTTCTGGAGTGGTGTCTCCTTGTGCCAGGGATCTGAAAGTGTAAGTCAGCTGTCCAGGTTGCCTGGCAACCACTTGTAATCCACTGAGCTAACTTATCTGACCCAAACGAACAAATGTTATCAAGAGATGAATTTAAGTATGGAGATATTCACTCTCATACTCTCTGATTTTATATTTATTTACAATTTTCACATAATAAAAAATTAAAGTAAACAAGATTAAGTCTTGGAGACTTCTGGATGCTTCCAGCCCTGTCACCACTTTGAATTTCAGACACATATTTTCAATGTCCTGAGACACAGCTCAATTGGTTTGCCATCTCTAACTGTGTTTATAAAGGAAGCTTACATCCTGTCTCTTTACACCACAGTCAAACTGCCTGCCTAAAGACACACACATGACCTCTGTTCCTCCCTATTGCTTGTCTCTATAAATGACATTTCTATTCAGCCAGTTTCTCAAACTGATAACTTGGGGACATCCTTGACTCCTCTCTGTGGAGATGGCACAGCCGGTAAAGGCAGCTGATGCCGAGCCTGACCGACCTGGGTTCAGTCCCTGAGTACTACATGGAAGAAAGACACAACTGACTCCCTTAAATCGTCCTCTGCCTGCCCATGCACATCAGGGCACACGTGTGACAACACACAATACTTATATAAATGTAATAGAAATAATACAAGTGGCTGGAGAGGTGGCTTAGCAGTTGAGTGTGCACTGCTCTTCCAGAGGACCCAGGTCTGGATCCCAACACCTACATCAATTGCTGCTTCACAGATGCCTGTACTCCAGCTTCAGGGGATCTGACTCAGTGTACAAATCAAATTAATTTTTTTTTAAATGAGTAGGTGCTGGGTGTGATGGTACATACTTAAAATCCAGCATTCAGAGGCTGAGGTAGGAGAGTTGCTAGAATTTGAGGCCAGCCTGGGATACAAAGCAAAATTTTGTATTAAAAAGAAAACAGATCCCTCATGTTTTCCTCCCCCTCCCTCTTCACTGGATGGTGGAGATGGATGGTAGAGATGGGGGAAGGACAGAGAGGGAGAACAATGAAAGAGAAATCTTGATTGAGGGAGTTACTATGGGGCTTGTGAGAAACCTTGCAGTAAGGAAATTCCTCGGAATCTAAAAGATGACCCCAACTAAGACCCTAAACATTAGTGGAGCGGGTACCTGAATTGGCCTTCCCCTGTAATCAGATTGATGGCTACCTGAATTGTCATCATAGAACCTTCATCCAGCAACTGATAGAGGCAGATGTGGAGAACTCACAAAGACAGCTAACCTGAGCTAGTGGGAACTCAGTTGGGGAATCTGCATGGGACCAAATTGGACCCTCTGAATGTGAGTGACAGTTGTGTGGCTTGGGCAGTTCCACTGGCAGTGGAACCAAAATTTATCCCTAGTGCTCAAACTGGCTTTTTGGAGCGCATTCTCTTTGGAGAGATACCTCGCTCAGCCTAGATATAGTGGGGAGGGCCTTGGTCCTGCCTCAAAGAGATGTATCAGACTTCATTGACTCTCCATGGGAAGCCTTACCATGTCTGAGGAGTGGATGGGGTGGGGTAGGGGGAAAGTGGAGGAGTTGGGAGGAGGGAAGGGAGTGGGAACTGGGATTAGTATGTACAATGAGAAAAGATTGTTTTAAAAAAATTCATGTCTAAGCCAGTCATTGGTGGCACACACCTTTAATCCCAGCACTGGGGAGGCAGAGGCAGGCAGGTATCTGTGAGTTCGAGGCCAGCCTGGTCTACAGAGTGAGTTCCAGGACAGGCTCTAAAGCAATATAGAGAAACCCTATCTAGAAAAACAAAAAACAAACAAACAAACAAAAAAAATACAATGGAAGGAGGAAAGCATCTTCAACAAATGGTGCTGGCACAACTGGATGATGGTGTATAGAAGACTGCAGATAGACCCATGTTTATCACTATACACAAAACTCAAGTCCAAATGGATTAAAGACCTCAGCATAAATCCAGCCACAGTGAACCTCTAAGAAGAGAAAGTGAGAGGTACTCTTGAACAAACTGGTATAGGAGACAGCTTCCTGAACATAACCCCAGTAGCACAGACACTGAGATCGATAATTAATAAATGGGACCTCCTGAAACTGAGAAGCTTCTGTAAGGCAAAGGACACAGTTGACAGGACCAAATGGCCACCCACAGACTAGAAAAGATCTTCACCAACCTCACATCTGACAGAGGGCTGATCTCCAAAATATACAAAGAACTCAAGAAACTAGTTACCAAAACACCAAACAACCCTGTTCAAAAGTGGGGTCCAGAACTGTATAGATAATTCTCAGTAGAGGAATCCAAAATAGCTGAAAGACACTTAAGAAAGTGCTTAACATCCTTAACCATCAAGGAAGTGCAAATGAAATCAACTCTGAGATACCATCTTACTCCTGACAGACTGGCTAAAATTAGAAACACAATGACAGCTTATGCTGGAGAGGATGTGGAGAAAGGGGAACACTCCTCCACTGCTGGTGGGAGTGCAAACTCATACAGCCATTTTGGAGATCAGTATGGCGGTTCCTCAGGAAAATGGGAATCAGTCTACCACAGGACCCAGCAATTCCATTCTTAGGCATATAACCGAATGATCCACATCCATGCAACAAAGACATATCTGTTCAACTATGTTCATAGCAGCATTATTTGTAATGGCAAGAAACCTGGAAGCAACCTAGATACCCCTCAAGTGAAGAATGGATAAAGAAGATGTGGCACATTTATACAATGGAATACTACTCAGAGGGGGGAAAAAAACAATGGAATTTTGAGATTCGCAGGCAAATGGATGGAACCTGAAGAAACCATCCTGAGTGAGGTATTCCAGTCACAAAAAGAGGAACATGATATGTACTCACTCATATATGGATTTTAGACAGAGCAAAGGATCACCAGTCTATAATTCACACCGCAATAGAAACTAGGATACAAGGAGGAACCTAAGAGATTCATACAAGGTCCCTCACAGAGGGGGAAAGGAACAGGATCTCCTGAACATATTCATATTGGGTGTGGGGGGCAGTGAGTATAGAGGGAGGTAGGAGAAAGAGAAGGGGAGGAGAGTGGGACCAGAATTGAGTTGGGGGATGAATAGGCGAGAGCAAAAAAAAAAAAAAAAAAAAAAAAAAAAAAAAAAGAGAGAGAGAGAGAGATACCAAGATACCATAATAGGGATAATAGAGGGAGCCATTATAGGTTTGAAGAGAAAACTGACTCTAGAGAAATGTCCAGAGACCTACAAGGATGACCCCAACTAACAATCAGAGCAATAATGGAAAGGCTACCTTAAATGCCCTTCCCTGACAATGATATTGATAACTAAGTTATCTGCCATCATAGAGCCCTCATCTAGTAGCTGATGGAAACAGAAGCAGACACCCACAGCTGAACACTGACCCAAATTCCTGGAATCCAGTTGCAGACAGGGAGGAGTGATAAGAAAAGGGATCAAGACCAGGCTACAGAAACCCACAGAGACAGCTGACCTGAACAAGGAGGAGCTAATGGACCCCCAGACTGATAGCTGGGAAACCAGCATAGGACTGACTCAGACCCCCTGAACATGGGTTTCAGTTAGAAGGCCTGGGCAGTCTAAGGGACCTCTGACAGTGGAACCAGGGTGTATCTCTGGTGCAGGAAAGGACTTTGGGAGCATATTCCCCATGGAGGGATACCCCCTTAGCCTAGGGGCAGGAGGGAGGGCCTAGTCTCTACTCCAAATGACTTGACTGATTTTGATGATCCCTCCTGGAAGGCATCACCCTCCCTGTGTAGTGTGTGTGTGGGGTGAGTGGGATGGGAGGGGGTTTGGGGGGGGTTTGGGGGAGGGAGGGAGAGGGAACTGGGATCGATATATAAAATAAGAAGAAATAATAAATATATGTATATAAAAGAAAAAAATCCATGTTAAAAAACAAAAATAAACTGGGAAAAATAGAAAAGAGAAATAAGCATGAGGCGGGTATTGGTTAGAAAAGGGGAAAATAGCAATAGAGGAAAAAATTGAATGTGGGGCTTGGAGAGAAGGCTCAGCAGTTAGGAGCTGAGGCTAAGTTCTAGACATTTTCAGTTCCATTTCCAGCACTGACTTAGTAGCTCACAGCTGTCTGTAACTGGACTGCCAGAGAATCAGACATTCTCTTAGATATACATGCAGGAAAAACACTAATTCACATAAAATAATAAAAAATGTTTTTTTAAAAGTAGAAGTTACCTTAATGTTTATCTCTCAGAAACTGAGATCTCATGTTTCATGGAAGTTATCGGGCATCTCTTGACCAATTCCTTCCTGGAGAAAGTAAAGGTGTCTGTCAGCTCTGAAGGTCAGAGTGGAATGTATCAACTGTCACTCCATGGATTAAGCTATTTAACACACCATGGGTCCCCAAACCACAGAGTCACGGGAAGGACACAGATGCGAATCTTCATAGAACATGAATCACGAGAGGCTGGGGAGGTGGCTGAGTCAGTGAAGCGCTCGTCATGCAAGTGAGAGCAGCTGAGCCTGGATTACATGTTCCCCTTTAAAGAAAGAAATCCAGGCAGAGCAGTAATCTGGCAATGTCAGCACAGGGAAGGCAGAGACAGCAGGGTCTCTGGGGCTTGCCAGTCAGCCAGTCTAGCACAATAGTGAACTCCATGTTAACAGAGACACCTTTTCTTCTAATTTTCTTCCTCCTCTTCATTGTAAACAGCAGTATCATCATGTTACCCAGCATGCACACACTAAATAAATGAATATAGTTTAAAATTTTCAACTAGAGGGCTGGAGTGATGGTTGAGTGTTTAAGAGTGTTTGTGCCCTTCAGAGTACTCAAGTTCAATTCCTAGCAACCACATGGGTAGCTCACATCACCTGTAACTGCAGCTTGAGGTGATCTGATGCCATCCTCTGATGTCTGCCAGCACTGCACTCACATATGTCCATGCCAGCCCCAGGTCCCCACATACATATATAATTAATAAAAATAGAATTTTTAAAACTTTGTAAAATTTTAAGGTAGGGAACAAGTGAAGAAGTCACCCAACATTGAACCCTGACCTCCACACTCATGTTCACACACATGTGGAGGAACAGGTTCACACACACACACACACAAAGAAAATAAACTAAGTCCACAAAGCTTCTCACAGGGACATCTTAAGGATAACTTCTTTTCATTGCTATGAGAGGATTCAAGTCATCACAGTCAATTTATTGGAATAGAAGAAACATCAATTCTGTGTAAATGCTACCATGCAATAAAAGGGTACTTACAGCAACTGGGTTCTTTTGAAGAATGCAGAATCGATGTAGACTAAGTACAATTTAGGATTCTGAGCAAGAAGCTTACACACTTGGAGAACTGCATTCAAGTCCTTGTTCTCCACATCCTAAAAAAGTGAACAGTGAGAAATCCAAGGCTGGGACTATTGATAACTGGCATCTTCTCTAAGAGGGGAACCGACTAAATCTCAAGGGTGTTTGAACAAGAATGTCCCCATAGGCTCTGGTATCCCCAGTTGGTGTGCTGTTTGGGGATGACATGGGGAGATGCAGCCTTGCTGTAGGAAGTGTATCACTGGGGTGGGATTTAAGGGATCACAGCCTTGCTTCACTTCCAGGTTGCTCGCCCTGCTTCATGTTTGCAGTGGAAACTGTGCTCCATCACCTCCCTTTTCCTGCTGCCATGCCTGTCTGCCATGATGATCTCTTAACCCTTTGGAAGCACAAGTCCATATAAACTCTACCCAAGTTGTTTTTCATAATATTGGTTTTTTTTTTTTTTAAATCTTAGAAACAGGGAAATGACTTATACAGGGTGAGACATTCCTATCTCCATTAGCACAAGCATGATGGCACATGCCTGCAATCCCAATACTCAGGGGACTGATGCCGGAAGATCAAGTTCCAGGCCAGCCTGGGCTACATAGCAAAATCCTGCATCCCTAAACAAAATAAAACAAAGATAGTGAAGATATGGTTTGTAAGATGAAGCATTCAAATCATATAATATACCCAACCCTCTCAGCAACCCTCGCAGGCAAGGAGCTGCCATCTTACCTCCATCAGGTTCTTCACAAGCTCCAGAGGCAGGGTGTAAATTACAGCTACTGTGTTTTCAACCATGGCGTTATCTGCATATGACAGCTCTTCTAGACAACAAAAGGACAATGATCAAAATTCAGGAATAAAAACATTAAGTTTTTATTTTATATATATGAATGTTTTTTTCTGTATGAATGTCTATTCACCCTTGTGGGCAATAACTACAGAATCCAGAAGAAGATCTCAAGTCCTTTGGAACTGGAGTTACAAACAGTTGTAAACTTCCCTGTGGGTGCTGGGAACTGAACCCAGATCCTCCAGTTCTCTTTAACTACTGAGCCATCTATCCAATCCCGCCAAACTGCAATTTCTAAAATCCAACACTGCAACACAATGTCATAGAAAGAGGCATTAATTTGGTATTTACATGCTGGAGAATATTTTTAAAGTACTTCATTCTGGTAACTAAACCACTGTTTCTATAAGAGCATAAACATTGTATGCACAATAAAAGATCTGAAGCTCACAACATACAGTAGCTTGAAGTCTGAGCACAGTGTGTGAGGCAGCATTTGTTGGCATTAATGTACAATGCAAAGTGCATGTGTTCGGTGTTCAGAACCAAGGCCCCAGTGGAGTGGGAGATGCAAAGGCTGCCAGAACAACTCCATTCACTTCACCCTTGATTGAATTAGTTTTTTTTTTTTGCATATTCAGGATACTGTACCCATATTATTCTCAACCCCACATTCAGTTCCATAATCCTCCATGCTATGTCACCAACATTAAAAGAAGCTGGAAGCTAGTGAATGAGGTCAACCTCCAGAATAAAAGAAAATATTTGTGCAACACGTATCTGAGTTTAAAGAATTCTTACAATTTAACAAGACAAATAGTACAGTTAAGAAATAACGTGTGAGCCCCCATCGCCAGGCCTTGGCTAGAGGTGAGTCTGGGACCAATTCGGGTAGGCTCTCCCCTACACCCTTCCCCGGGGAATTCCCTGGGTTGGCCACGGATCTCCCTGCCCCTGTGTCCTGTCCCCATTGAGAGCGCTCTTGGAGCTCTAATACACTCCCCCACACACACACAGAGCCTGCCCTCCCCCCTACCCTGCCCACTGTCCCACCACTCTGGTTGAGCACTGGGACAGAGGGTGGAGCCAACAATCCAGCCACCTTTGGGAAACATCCTGGAGCTGCTCTAAGCACACTAGACCTGCCCATCCACGAGGGACCACCTGTAATTTCCACCTGCCTTGTCTCCGACCCCCACTGCCAGTCCTCTACTGGAGTTCTGGGCCCTTCCCAGAGATCCGCCTATCTCTGCGTTTGGAGATCAGTATGGCGGTTCCTCAGGAAAATGGGAATTAGTTTACCACAGGACACAACAATCCCCCTCTTAGGCATATACCCAAATGATCCACATCCATGCAACAAAGACATGTGCTCAACTGTGTTCATAGCAGCATTATTTGTAATAGCAAGAACCTGGAAGCAACCTAGGTGCCCCTCAACTGAAGAATGGATAGAGAAAATGTGGCACAACTACACAATGGAATACTACTCAGCAGAAAAAATAATGGAATCTTGAAATTTGCAGGCAAGTGGATGGAACTTGAAGAAACCATCCTGAATGAGGTAACCCAGTCACAAAAAGAAGAACGTGGTATGTACTCGCTCATATATGGATTTTAGACCTAGAGCAAAGGATCACCAGCCTATAATTCACACCAGAGGAACTAGGATACAAGGTGTATTCTAAGAGATTCATATAAGGTCCCTCACAGAAGGGGTAAGGAACAAGTCCCCCAGAGCACAGGGGAAGTGGGGGGGGGAGTGAACGGAGAGAGAAGTAGGAGAAAGAGAAGGGGAGGAGAGGAAAGCACGTGTGACTAGGAAGATTGAGTCAGGGTAGGAATAGAAGACAGCAGAGAGAGAGAGAGAGAGAGAGAGAGAGAACATAAAAGAGGGAGCCATTATTGGTTTGAAGAGAAAAATGAACCTAAAGAAAGGTCTAGAGACCTACAAGACTGCCACCAACTAACAATTTGAGCAACAGTGGAAAGGATACCATAAATGCTCTTCCCGGATAGTGAGATCAACAACTAACTTATCCACCACCATGGAGCCCCCTCATCTAGTACCTGTTGGAAACAGAAGCAAACACCCATAACTAAACACTGAGTCGAACTAGAATCCAGATGCAGAGGGAGAGGACAAGACCAGATTGCAGAAACACATAAGAGACAGCTGACCTGAACAAGGAGGAGCTAATGGGCCACCAGACTGATAGCTGGGAATCCAGTATGGGACTGACTCAGACCCCCTGAATATGGGTCTCAGATAGAAGGACTGAGCAGTCTAAGGGACCTCAGACAGTGGAACCAGGATGTATTCCTGGTGTGCAAAAGGACCTTGAGGACACATTCCCCATGGAGGGATACTGCCTTAACCTAGAGACAGGAGAGAAGTCCTAGTCCCTACTTCAAATGAATTGACAGATTTACACGACCCCCCCCCCGGATGGCATAGCCCTACATGTGGAATTGGGGTGGGGGTATGAGAGGGGAGGGTGGTCAGGGTACATGTGAGGGGGGACAGAGGGTAAGAGGGACAGAGGGAGGGAGGAAGGGAAAGGGAACTGGGACTGACATGTAAAATAAAAAAAAGAAAACATTAAAAAAAGCATTAAAAACCAATACATGTATTCATGGATGGATATATTTAACTTCTTAAAGATTATCTGATGTAAATATGTGTGACAATGTGACATGATAACCTTTAATGATATAATTTCATATAGCCATTAAAATAAAGTATTGATGGTGGAAAAAAAAAGAGATAACGTGTGAGAACTGGTGTGGTGGTTCGTGCCTTTAATCCCAGCTCCATGGAGGCAGGAGCTGGACAATATCTTGGGTTTGAGGCCAGCCTTGTCTACAGAGTGAGCTCCAGAACAGCCAGGGCTACACAGAGAAACATTGTCTCGAATAAACAGACAGACAAACAAACAAACAACCCCCCAAAAAGAAAGAAAGAAATGTGTGGGGGGAGTGGATGGGTGAGGCATTGACTGAAGAGATAGTTGAGTCCTTAAGTTGTGTATTGCTTTTGCAATGATCTCAAGTCCTAGCATCTAAGTCTGGTGACTTAAAACCACCTGTAACTCCAACTCTGGGGGTTCAGCTATTTCTTCTGTCTGCTGTGGGCTCCTGAACACAAGGCAGTCACACAAATATATGTATGTATGTATGTATGTATGTATATGTATATATGTGTATGTATGTGTGTATATATATATATATACATACATAAATGTCAACTTTTAAAAGATGTTTTTATTTTTATTTTATATGTATGAGTGTTTTCCTCCATGTATGTGTGTGCACAGCCTGTGTCCCTGGTGTCTGAAGAGTCAACAAGAAGGCACTGAATCCTCTGGAGATGAAGGTGTTCAAGCTTCCATGTGGGTTCTGGGAACCCTACCTGTGTCCTCTGCAAGAGCATCTAATGCTATTAACTACTCAGCCATGTCTCCAGCCTCTGTTTAAAAAACAATGTAAAAGTAGATCTTGCATGGTGGTGGATTCCTTTCTTCCATCTTTCAGTAGTCGGAAGCATTCAAAATATAGGTATAGAGCTTGAAAATGTCTCAGCAGTTCAGAGCACTGACTGCTCCTCCCAGCTGTCTGTAACAATTCAAAGGGATGGACCACACTCTTCTGGCCTCTGTGGGTACTGCATGTACTTAGGTGTACAAACAAACCTAAAAGCCAAGCACCCATACACACAAAGCAAATAAATTGATACATCTGAAGAACATTAAAATAATCAAAATATCAAAAACTATTATTAAAAAAGGAAATGGGAAAGGATGAAAACATATGTCTCCAGGAAGTCAGGAAATGGCCAACAGCACCATCAGTCTTTAATGAGATGCAAGTTAAAACAACAAAGTCTGATTCCAACCAGACAGACTTAAAGGAAATGGATAAATAGGAACATTTGTGCCCTGTTAGTGGAAATGTAACAATACAACCCAATGGAAAAGTGTGGCACTGCCTAAAATTAACTAAGTATGTAATTATCAAAAGACTGAGTTTTTACTTAATAAATATATAAACACACATCCAGATAAAAGCTTACACAAATGTTTACAGTAGTATTGTTGGTAATAGCAAAAGGAAAAAAGAAGCCACATGACCATTATTAAATGAATAACCTATGTTATAGTCACAGAGTGGAATACTATTCACCCATGAATAGGAATGGAGTACTGAAGCATGCTACAACCTGCATGAACCTCAAAGTATGTTCCCTAAAATAACCGTACACAAAAGATGAGTTATCTGATCCCTTCATCTTTTGTGTCCAGAATGAGAAACGTACAGCACAGAGAATAGTCAGGAGTGAGACGAGGGGAGGGAAACATTGACTTAACCAATGTGGAGGTTTTCCTGGGTGCTGACAGTTCTGAAACTAGAGGGAAGTCGGGGTCGTCTCAGCTGGTGAACAGGCTCAATGACAATGAACTGTGCATTGAAAATGATGGAGCTGATGTCACATGGATTTCCCCTCAGCAGGGACAGGTAAAAGACACTTGCTGCATGGCTCCCTCTGTCAGGGGCTAACAGGGGCTAACATGCAGAGGCCATGTGGGGCTGGAGAAGTAGCCCCACTGATGGAGTGCTTGCCCAGCATGCACCAGGCCCCAGGCAGGACCCCAGGACTGTATGAACTGGACAAGGGGAGCACACATATGGTCCCTGCACTTGGAAGGCAGAGGGAGGAGGGTTAGAAGATCAAGGTTATCCTGGGCTCCTTAGCGCATTAATAAAAACAACAAAGGGGAAGTCAGGTGTGGTGACACAAATGTATAATCTCATCACTCGGAAGATGAAGCAGGAGGATTGCCAGGACCAGGACAGGGGACATGAGGTGCCTGAGGCTCACACAGGCAAAGGCTAAAACTGACAGAGTGAGCTGTGGCTCTTTACAAACAATTAGAGCTTAAAGAGCCTGCACCCCAACTGATCCAATGGTGAGAAAGGAGTCAATGCTTGACAAATAGTGAGTTGTCTGCTAAACAACTGCACAGAGGGCAAAATGAAGGGAGGCTGAGAAACTTCTTAACTGTGGTGAAAGTGCCCCTCCTGCTGGGGTGCAATTCTCTCTTAACAACCAGCCTGCTGTGTTTCTGTTCACACTGTCTATTCTGCATTAGACTCCTATGTCCGTTCTGCTCTGACAGTGGAACCAGGATGTATCTCTGGTGCACGAAAGGACTTTGGGAGGATATTCCCCATGGAGGGATACTCCCTTAGTCTAGAAACGGGGTGCGGGGGGCCTAGACCCTACTCCAAATGACTTAACAGATTTTGATGATCCCTCCTGGAACATCACCCTCCCTGTGGAGGGAGGGTGAATGGGATGGAAGGAGGGGTTAAGGGGCACATGGGAGGGAGGGAGAGAGAACTGGGATCGATATGTAATATATATATATTAATATATATATAATATATATTAACCTGGATTTATTCTTGTATCGTGGTATTATACATTAAAACCATATTTACTACTAAAAAAAAGTTAGGGCTGGGCATAGCTCAGTGGTAGACTGCTTGCCTAGCATATGTGAGATCCTGGGTTCAATCCACAACACTGAAAAATAGAATATCTGAGACAAACTACAACAACATCCATTTCAGCCAGAAAATGTGTTCACTTAAGCTTGGAGCTAGAGAGATGGATCAAGAGTTAGGAGCTCTTAGTGCAGGAGACCCAGCTTCAGTTCTCAACATCCACATAGTGTTTATAGCCACCCACACAACTCCAGTTCTAAGGATACAGACTTCTGTCCTCTGCTGGGACTAGAGACACATGCAGTACATATATGCAGGCAAACACACACACTTAAATATAAACTAATCTTTTAAAACAAAATAACAAAACACTTTGTGGCTGAGGAAGGCTGAGCATGGTGGTGTAGATCCATAAATTCAAGCCAGTTTGCACTCAACAGACAAACCACAGTCTCCCAAACCTTGGCTCATTACTAATCATTCCTTTTTCTCTCCACTTGTAATAAGCAAACTTGCACTCAATACTGAATTCCATAGAAGGTATTTAACTTATCTTCAGCTGCCTGAATTAACTTCCCCATTCACAGGACTTTACTCCTCACTCACCTGTCTCATCCAAAGTCACTACAGGTTTTGAAGGCGATTCTGTTTGTGTGTCCAGTCGCCCTAGCACTAAGGCACCAGGACAGTACCAGGACAGAAGACAGACAGACAGGAGACACTGGGAGCTAGGGAACACCATCTTAGCTCAATGACACCAACAAGTGCCTTGTGCCAGGTGGGCAATCAGGGAGCCTGCAGGAACCTTGGTGACCACACCTCTGGCAAACACCACAGAGGGAGCATTCTTAGCAACAGAACCATTACTGACAAGGATTTATTGAGCTCTTGCAACAGGCCAGAAGTTGCTCTTCTGTCCTTTATCCTGTCTTACACAATGCTCCCATTTTATCTGTAAGGACGGAGGTGTCAATTTTAGTGCCGTCAAAGAAAGTGAACTGTGCCTCCTATCTCAGGTGTGTCTTAGGGGAGAAGAGTGTCCTGTGCTTTGACGACTTTCCATTCACTTTGAAATGACTTTTTGTACCTATCTGGTTTGTAGCCCCCGCAAATATTCAAAATTCTCTCCTCTGGCCCCTTTCATTCAAAGAAATCCTCGCCATCAGGGCTGCTACACTATCATCATTTGGAAACTTCCATAAAAAGAGTTCCAGCCACTGCACTCCAGACAATGGTGCTTCTTATTCCCCTGCACACCTAGAAGACCTAGGTCTCACATATTCCAGAAACCTCAGATGACCAAGAGGTGACTAAATGACCCTAAATATGAAGCCTAACCTTAGCATTCCCACCCCTTTCTCTGTGGCCCTGGTTGGCCTGAAGTTGGCCATGTAGACAGGCTGGCCTCAAACTCACAGAGATCCCCATGTGCAGCCTCCTGAGTGCTTGGGTCACCACTGCACCTGGCTTCTAAAGTGACCCTTTAAAACCCTTCCATTGTGCCCACTCCTCAGCACAAGACCCGGGCTCCCTATCTTAGGCTCACGATGACTGTGCATTGTCCCCACAGCTGGGCCCCATGTCCTTTCTCCATCTACCTCTGACAACCCACTGCCCAGCCAGCACCTCTGCCTAGACTCCATCAGCTGGAATACCCATCACCTAGACGTGTACTGGCTGTCTCTCATTGTCCCTCTCAGGCATCCCTCACAGAGCTCTCATGGCTGGACGTTCCTCCTCAGTCTTACCACAAGCTCTTTAGTCAGGAAAATTACCCACGGGCCTCTGACTGCTGGGTCTGCCTGTCTACCCAAACCTAACAGTCCACAGTCTCCCCCCTCCCCAGTCTGCCTGGGTCTCCCCAGTGAGGTCCACCTAACCGACTTCTCCCCAGTGCATGCTCTGTCTCTGACTCCACAGATGCCTCAACCTTCCCCAACTTTCATTCCTTGTTCTCTCTGCAGCCCAGATCTGCAGGCCATTGTCACTCTGCTGCTATGATTCCCATCCCCGGTCCCTCACAGCTTTCAAGTACACAGAACCTCTCAACAGCTGTCTGGAACCCACTCCACTACCCTGTGGGGGACCCCTCTCTGTCCACACTGTCCTCTCCTCTGAATCCCTATTGTACATCTCATTGTCCTTCTAAAACATCTCCTTCGATACCTTTGTGAAAAATCTATCTTGGGCTGGGCATTGTGGTGTGGACCTTTGATCCTATCAATGGGAGACAAAGATAGGTAGAACTCTGTGTTCAGGTCAGCATGGTCTACATGGTGTGATCCAGGACAGCCAGGGCTATATAGAAACCTTGCCTCAAAAACAAATAAGCAAACAACAACAACAACAAAAAAATAGATAGTGCTGAGGTCATAGCTCAGTGGTATTGTGCTTTCCTAGCATGTGCAAGGCCTTGTATTCAATCACCAGGACTGAAAAGAAATGAATATCTGAGAAAAATTAGAACAACTTGCAGTTTAGTCAGAAAAGTAATACACTTAAGCTTGTGCATAGAGAGATGGCTCAACAGTTGAGAGCACCTGCTGCTCTTGCAGACCCAGGCTCAGTTCCCAAGGCACACATGGTGTTTTTTTATAGCCACTCAGAACTCCAGTTCCAGGGATCCAAAACCTCTGGCCTCTGCCGGCACCAGGCACACTTGCAGTGTACTTCTGTACATGCAGACAAAAACACTCCCACACACAGAAACAAACAAATCCTTTAAACAAACCAATAACAATAACAACAATGCAAACATTTTGGGGCTGATGAAGGCTGGTCATGGTGCTATAAGCCCACAATTCCAAGCAGGTTTTCACCTAACTTATAAAGCACAGCCTCTCAAATCTTGACTCACCTAGATTCTCCTCCTGTTTCCTTTTCTCTCCTGGGAAATGCTGCCTATACCTCCTGCCTATCTATTGGCCACTCAGAATTTTATTGCACCAATCACAGCAAACATAACTTTAGACAAAGTACAAATATCCCACAACAGTCATCCTTCCTTTTTTCTTTTCTACTTGTAATATACACACTTTGCAGGCAATATTAAATTTAATCACTGAATTCCCAATGAAGATATTTATCTTTAGCTGCCAAGAATAATTTCCCCTTGTGCACACAGCTAGAAATAATTCCAATAAAACACACAAAGCTAACTCTCAGCTTGTGTGAATGTATAGTGGCATGTGTGCATCTACATAGGTATGGTATTACTGACCTTGCTTTTATCCTGAGCTTTCTTGGCTTATAAAACATAGATCACCCGACATGGAACATTCCTTAATTCCTGGAACCCTGAAAGAGCCAGAAAACCCTCCATGTTTCCAAACTGGAGGTTCTTTTCCTTCAGTCCTCCCCATGGCTGTCTGTGACCTCAATGCTCTAGCTCTCCTACGACAGCCCCGCTGAAGGTTAGTGTGTCCTTCCTGTCTACTGAACCCACCGCATCTAATAAGCAGGAGTGATGGGCCAGACATGCAGACACCAGGGAAGAGAGGTCTTGGCTGAAGAAACTGAGGGAATTGTATGGGATTCTTTATGGTGGACCCATAAGACAGACCGGTGATTCTTCTTTCCCTCCCTCCCTCCCTCCCTCCCTCCCTTCATTCCTTCCTGATCCAAAATGTTGGTATGTAAGGACCTTGAACTCTTAAATTTCTTGCTTTGGCCTTCTGAGGGCTTTGATTTTATGTGTGGCCAAAATGACATTATCTTTTTAAATTTAATTATTTAATTTAAATTTTATTTTATATGTGTGAGACTTTGCTTGCATGTATGTGTATACATTACATGCAGGCCAGAAGAAGGTGTCAGACCAGGAAGAACTCAGTTTCAGACAGTTTTGATCCCTTATGTGGGTGCTGAGAGTTAAACATGTATTTATTTCATCTATGACTTCAACAAGAGCAGCCAGGTGTTCTTAACCAATAAGACCTGAAATCAGCTTTTTAAAGTTCCAAATGATTTGTTAAATATTGTATGTGGGGGTATGTGCCTGTGAGTGCAGGTTCCTGTGCAGGGCAGAAGAGGACATCATTTCCCCAGGAGCTGGAATTGCAGGCAGTTGTGAGCCAAGTGACGAGAGTGCTGGGAACTGAACTCAAGTCCTGGAGAAGAACAGTGTGTGTACTTTACTGCCCATCCATCTTTGGAGGCCCTAACATTTATTTGTTTTTATTTCTTTATTTACTTATTTATTTGTTGGTTGGTTTATTTAGAGTGTGTGCCTGTGTGCCTGCGCGTGCGTGCGTGCGTGTGTGTGTGTGTGTGTGTGTGTGTGTGTGTGTGCACGCTCGCGCACGTGTTCACACCCATACTGTGCTGACCTTACCTGTTAGTTTGTTCTGGGAGGTGATGCCTCTGTGTTATGAAATAACAGGATGCAGATGTCATTTGAGATATGGAGTGATTTCAACAACCAACCATAGGGAGGGAAATGCCACCTGTCCCCATGCCTGTTTGAAAAACCAGTCTCTGCTTGTCCAAAGCAGTTTTGATTAAAACAGGGACTCACTCTATGGCCCTGGCTGCCTCTGCCTCAAGTGCTGATATTAAAGGTGTGTGCTACCATGACTGGTCAGTGCAGCATTTTACATAAACTGTTGATTACGTGTTATCATTTTATTCTACCCTGTAAAGTTATGTTTCTACGGCAGGCATGGTAGCCCAGTCCTATATTCCCAGCACTTTGAGGCAGATGCAGGAGGAGTAAGCATTCAAGGTCATCCACAGCTACACAAAGAGTTCCAGGACAACCTGGGCTACACGAGAGAAACCTATCAGGTCCCTTCCTCAGTCCCTCTCACCTTAGTTTTGAGACAGTTTCCCATTATCCCTGGAAGTTGGTGATGTGTTCAGACTATCTGACCAACAACCTCAGGGAGTCCCTTGTCATTACTACTCAGCACAGGGATCAGAGGTGCATGTCCCTACACCTGTGGAAGTGATATGTCACACTTTGCACCAAGCACATCACAGCCTGAGCTGTCTTCTTAGACCCTAGCCTATTTTTGTTTTTATTACTTTTAAAAATGATTTGTTTATTTAATTCTATGCATACATGTGTTGTCTAAATGTATGTATTACAGCATGTGCATGCTTGGTGCCTGGAAAAGACTGAAGAGAACATTGGATTCCCCTGAAACTGGAGTTACAATTGGCTGTGGATTCGGGCAGACAAGCCTGGGTCTTTGGGGGAAAACAGAAAGTATGCCAACCAGTGAACTATCTCTTAGCCCTATGTTTTAAATTTCATTTCATTTATTTATTTTGTGTGTGTATGTGCATATGTGTGGGCATGTATGGTAGATGTATGCAGTCCAAGGAAAACGTCCTCCACCCATCTGGGTACCAGGGGTGGAAGCAGGACCTCAGGTTTGGTAACCCGCTCCTTTACTCCCCAACCCATTATGTTAACCTAATGACATTCTTTTTTCTTTAAAAAAAAAAAAAACATTCCTTCTTCTTGAGACAAGGTTTCTCCCTGTAATCCTCAATAGGGGATCCTCTCCTCCTCCATAGTCCATTGGCCGTCAGGCCACAGGGGCAAAAAGAACAGAAGCGGCAAGCAGGGCCTTATCCAGGCTGTGAGTATAACAGAGACAGCCATCTCAGAGATAGTGTTAAGTGAGTAGACTCGGCTTTATTCCAGAGCACAGGGAATATATAGGATTATGTATGGTAGCTGGGGAATCACCTAGTTTGTATTAAATAGCACACTCATATCATAAAGCTATCACAATGTTCCTAGAATAAAGTCTAATTGCCATATGGGAAGCATGTGAAAGGTTCTGCAGGTTAATTGCCTTCCAAATCACACTAGACATAAGTCAGGCATCAGAAACTTGAGACAGGCTCCAAATAAGAACAAGGCACCTTCCATCAGGGGTAGGGTGTGGGGAGGCATCATCCACATTGCTGAGCTACCAGGGAACTACCAGACCATTAGACTGCAACTTTAGACCAGTAGCCCCTCCCATCAGGCTGACTTGGAACTTCTTCTGTATACCAGGCAGGCTTCCAACTTAAAACACTACCTGCCTCTGCCCCTGCCCCTGCCCCTGCCCCTGCCCCTGCCCCTGCCCCTGCCCCTGCCCCTGCCCCTGCCCCTGCCCCTGTCCCTGCCCCTGCCTCTGCCTCTCTCTGCCTCTCTCTGCCTCTCTCTGCCTCTCTCTGCCTCTCTCTGCCTCTCTGCCTCTCTGCCTCTGCCTCTGCCTCTGCCTCTGCCTCTGCCTCTGCCTCTGCCTCTGCCTCTGCCTCTGCCTCTGCCTCTGCCTCTGCCTCTGCCTCTGCCTCTGCGTGCTCTGATTAAAGGTGTGTGCCATCCTGACATACCTTCCACCTCCTCCTTTATAAAGACAGCATCCCAGATCCCACCATACCAGGCACATGTCCTACTTGATTCATTAAGATGTTTTCAATATTTTTCAGGTAAAAATTTGAGCACCTAAATGACAGGATGAATCTAGAATGAGAGAAAGAATCTGTGACACAACACACATGTGACAAGAGTCTCTGCTTGTAAACCCTGTAAACCCGATTGCAGCTTGGATAAGAAGCCATGTTCCCACATCTCTTTGGTGCCCTCAATGACAGTCTGGATCCCTGACTGGATTTCTTTCTTTCTTTCTTTCTTTCTTTCTTTCTTTCTTCCTTCCTTTCTTTCTTTCTTCCTTCCGTTCTTTCTTTCTTTTTAATTTTATTTTTAAACTTATTTTTTTTCTTATTTTATATATCAATCCCAGTCCCCTTTCTTTCCCTCTCTCCCTCCCTCCCACACCCCTCACCAACCTCCAATCCTACCCCCACCCAACTCCACAGGGAGAGTGATGCCTTCCAGGAGGGATCAACAAAACCTGTCAAGTCATTTGGAGTAGGGACTAGGCCCTCCCTCTGCCTCTAGGTTAGGGGAGTATCCCTCCATGGGGAAGGTGCTCCCAAAGTCATTTCATGCACCAGGGATACATCATGGTTCCACTGCCTGACTGGATTTCTAATAAGACACCTTCCTCCTGCTCTCACTAGCTAAAGCTTCCTCCTCTGTAATTCATCTTTGGATTCCTGGCTTTCCCTAAGATTCAGAACAAACGCCACCCTGCCATGAGCAGCCCTGCATGGAAATCAATCTCCCTCCCCAGTCCCAACACGAGACAGAGTCCCATCTTCTTTCCACACAGCCTCTTCTTCCATGAAGCACAGTGCTGAGGAGCTCCTGCCTCTGTGGACCTCACCTCATTTCTCACGTGGACACACACACTGAAATGAAATCTGCCTGGTAGGTAAGGCAGCTGCAGTCAAGCCCTAAGTCTTGAGTTCAATCCCTGGAAGTAAATTTAGAGAAGCTAGGAATGGTGAGAAGTTAGAGTGTCTGTTAGAGGATGGGGGTCCCTAGCTTTAACAGAAATGGTGATTCTTTCCTGGAGAGAAGGGTTGAAGACAGGGAGGATGAGGGAGTCCCAAAGACTCATCCAGACAGAAAGCAAACATCACCTACAGGCCAGAGGATGGCCTTGGGTTGGATGTCTGACTGCAAGGGGAGAATGACCTTCATTATTTCTTGGGCCAATTGGGGGAAGAAAGAGGGAAGGGGACAGAAGTTTGGAGGCAGGAGAGGGAGAAAAGAGGAAGGCCTGTTGGGTTAACTAGGGAACAGTTGGAGAAACAATCCCAAGTATTTTGAGGGTTGTCCATGTCAGGACCCAGCAGTACTGATGAGCAGGTCCTTGCCAAGGCAATCTGCAATCCTCAGTCCAGAGGGCTGGCAGGGGAAGTGTGAGTGGGAGAAAGCAGAAGAGGTTCAGAGACAGGGTAAAACTAACTCAGTGACACCTCCGGATCCAAGAGTTAGCCCTGGGTGCCATGTTTCTGCAATGCTCCCTGGGCTGCAAGAGGGTCCTCTCTCAAAGCCCCTGTCCCAGGATTGAGACCCATGGTAGGGAATAATGTGGAAGAAGAGGTCAGGAGACTGGACTCAAATGCAGGCGGGTTTATTTCAGAGAACCTGAGAAGAGCTCACACTAAGCAAGCATGCCTCTCTTACAGAGTAGGAACTTTTCACCAAGCTGGAGGAGGAGAGAGGAAGGGGATTGTGTGCTTAAGCAAGTGAATCGTTCTTTGCAGAACAGGTTGTCTATTTGCAGTCAGATTGTGTCTCAAGAGTTCAAAATGGTGTACAGAGCACAGCTGTGTTCAGGATGCTTTGCACTCGAGGTGGGTCGGGACCGATCACAGGTGTTGAGAGATCATCAGAAAGTCACTTCGTCGGTCTGCAAGAGCAGTTAAGTGTTATTAGCAAGGAAGCCACCTCTCTAGCCCACATTTCCGACCACTAGCCTCTATTGGAGGGTGTGGTTGTGCACAGCAGGTGACAACTAGTGTTCAGATGTCAACTGTCCAGAGGAATGATTCACTGCTGGACAAGAATCCTGTTCAGGCAGGGCTAAAGGGACTTGGGAAACTGTTGCTCCTGTGTGTAATTTCTTATGTGCAAAAGCAGCTATGGTGTCTCCCCAATATTTGTACTGTAATATGTAATCTCAGGTAATGTGTATGTGTGATCTCATGATTGCCTCTCAATCATATGGGCACATATACCTGTGGATGGTCCAGAAGATGATTTCTCATTAAGCTGTGTAATTTGGATAGATAGAAAATATGCTAGGACATGCTTCACAACTAGGTCTAGTATCCCATGAGCACTGTAAGAACTTAAAAGCCTGCTTTGTTCCATTAACTCATACTGACATAGGAAATAATTTCTCTCCTGTCTAAGACAAACTACACACAATTAGCTTGTTTTTGCCTCAGCGCAAATTCAGACTAGACTGAATGTTTTTTTTTGTACATAGATCATAAGTTAAAAACTTTACAGATATGCACAAGGGCGAAGTTACAGATGTCTAACCAAAATTATTAACACAAAGCAACTTAAGAGACTATGCCTGTTCTTTACTTGCTAAAGTCTGGCTGATAAAGGCCTGATTCTCCGTGTGGTTCTCTCTGCAGCTTATCTCACAGGGTACTGTGCCCCTGGCTTCTGGTCACAATGTTATTCCAGGAACCCTGAAACCTTGTGTTATATGGTAAATAGCTCTGCCCCTTATGTTTAATCAAGGAATGTGCTATGACTTTCAGAGGTAGCTTTGTAAATTTTTATTATGGCAAAATACCTCCTGGTGTGTGTGTGTGTGTTTGTTTGTGTGTGTGTGTGTGTGTGTGTGTGTGTGTAGAACGTAGGAGAGGAATGAACAGAATTAGAGCTTAGAAGGAATCAGAAACTAATACAAATTATTACTTAGAATTGAAGCTGTAGAGGTAGAATTGCAGCTATACCATTTTGAGCCATTGTTTTATATGTCCCAAGCTAGCCTCAAATTCATTCTGTAACCAAAGCTAATCTTGAACTTCAGATCATATTGCCTCCATATCCTTAGGGCTGGTTTTCAGGACACATGCCACCACAGACAGTTTAAATGCTTCTTCTCTTTAATTGACAAGTATTTATGGATCACAATATGGGACTTTGCTTTAAACTACTCTGGCCCCAGGAGACTATGTGGAGATATGGGATACATTGAGTGTGAATTTGGGTACCATGGCCCATGTGTGGAGGGCAGAGAAAACTTTCTGGAGTAGGTGTCTCCTTCCACCAGGGATCTGCCAGTCTAAGTCATCTGGTCATGCTTGCCTGGAACCATTTTTAATCCACTGATACATCTTTACAAGACCAAAATGTTAATGAAGGATGAAAGTCAGACAAGTGATACTCTATTACTCTCTGCTTTTCTGTATATTTATAATTTTCCCATAAAGAATTAAAGTAAACAAGATGAATGTATATACTGCAATTATAATATATATTTAGTATATATATGCATTTCTGAATGTGTTCACCTGTCACCATCTTGAACTTTAGGCACATATTTTCAATGGCCTGAAATACAGCTCTGTTTGTATGCCATCTCAAACTGAGCTTACAAATGAAGTCTACATCCAGTCTCTCAAACTGTTAACTTGGGGGACATCCTTGACTCCTCTCTGTGGAGATGGTACAGGAGGTAAAGGCAGCTGCTGCCAAGCCTGACCAACCTGGGTTTAGTCCCTTGGGACCAGGTGGAACAATTGACTCCCTTAAATCGTCCTCTACCTGTACAAGCACACCAGGGCACACGTGTGACAACACACAATACATAAAAAAATGCAATGGAAGATAGTTTTCAGGGCTGCAGAGAAGGCAATGAGGTTCTGAAGATAGTTAAGTTCCAGAGGTCATCAGTTAGATTCCCAGAACTGATTTGGCAGCTCACAAAGGTCTGTAACTTTACTTCCAGGGAATCTGGAAGTAAACCACAGAGTCATAGGATCTTCCTCCCCTGAGGAAGGACACAGATGCGAATCTTCATAGAACATGAATCACGAGAGGCTGGGGAGATGGCTGAGTCAGTGAAGCGCTCGTCATGCCAGTGAGGGCAGCTGAGCCGGGATTACATGTTCCCTTTTAAAGAAAGAAATCCAGGCAGAGCAGTAATCTGGCAATGTCAGCACAGGAAAGGCAGAGACAGCAGGGTCTCTGAGGCTTGCCAGTCAGCCAGTCAGCCAGTCTAGCACAGTATTGAGCACCGGGTTAACCAAGACACCTTTTCTTATCCTTCTCCTCCTCATTAACAGCAGCAGCAGCATGTGACCCAACATTCATACTCTAAGAAAGTAAATATATTTGAAAATTTTTCATCTAGAGGGCTGGAGTGATGGTTGAGTGGTTAAGAGTATTTATGCCCTTGCAGAGGACTCAAGTTCAGTTCCTAGCAATCACATGGGTAGCTCAGAATGGGTACATGCACACTCCAGCATGAGGTGATCTGATGCCCTCTTCTGGCCTCTGGGGTTATTGCACTCACATGTGTCCCTGCCCACCTCCACCCCCCCAGGCAGCCACATGCACACATAATTCATAAAAAATAAAACTTTAAATTTTGAAAAAATTTAAGGTAGGGAGCAAGTGAGAAACTTGCCCAACATTGACCTCTGACTTCCACACTCATGCTCACAAACGTGCATAGAAATAAAGGAACACACACACATGCACACAAACATGCATGCACACAAGCACACATACACGCAAGAACTAAAAGAAAATAAATTAAGTCCCACAAAGGTTCTCATGAGGGCATCCTAGGGATAACTTCTTTTCTTTGCTGTGGGAGGATCTAAATCATTACAGTCAATTTATTTCAAAAGATGAAACAGCAATTCTATGTGAGAACTACCGTGAAATAGAAGGATACTTATAAGTTCTGGGGTCCCATAGGTAATATAACAATAATATAGCCTTGCTGAAATGTAGCAAAATCTTTAGCACAAATCTTGTACACTTGGGGACTGGCTTTCAAGCCGTTGCTCTCCGTATCCAAAGCAGGAACACTGAGAAATCGACCCGGGGACTGCTGGTAACTGGCATCTTCTCTAAAAGGGGAACTGACTTAAATCCCAAGGGAGATTGTCCCCCATAGGCTCAGACATTTAAGCATGTGCTCCCCAGGTGCTGGTGCTGTTCAGGGATGATGTGGGGAGATGCAGCTTTGCAGGGAGAAGTACATCACTGGAGTGGGATTTAAAAGCTCATAACTTTGCCTCACATCCTGGTTGCTCTCCCTGCTTGGGGTTTGCAGTTGAAGCTGTGCTTCCTTCTGCTGCCATTCCTTTCTACCATGACGACCTCTTCTTATCCCTTTGGGACCACAGGCCCACATAAATTCTACATAAGTTGCTTTTCATCATCGTGTTTTTATCACAGCAACAGAAAAGTGATCTATACAGGGTGAGACCCTCCTATCTCCATTAGAGATCATATGCATGAGGGCACATGCCTGAAGTCCCAACACTCAGGGGCTGGTGCTGGGTGATCAAATTCCAGACCAGCCTGGGCTACATAACAGAATCCTGCCTCCCAACACAAAATAAAACAAAACAAGCGGGGATAGGGTTTGCAAGGTGGAGTGTTCAAATAGAATGGTCTATCAAACCCCTCAGCAAACCTCTCAGGGAACAAACTGCCATCTTACCTCCATCATGTTCTTCCCTAGCTCCTGAGGGATATAAACTCCAGGTATTGCTGTTTCAATGATCAGTATATCTCTATATGAAGAACAAAAAAAAAATGATAGAAATTCATGAATCAAACCATCATGTTTAAGCCAGGCATTGGTGGTGCATGCCTTCAATTCCAGCACTTGGGAGGTAGAGGCAGGCAGATCTCTGTGAGTTCAAGGCCAGCCTGGTCTACAGAGCTAGTTCCAGGACAGGCTCCAAAGCAATACAGAGAAACCATGTCTCTAATACCCCCACCCCAAAAAATCATGTTTTTATTTTGTATGTATGCATGCTGTTCCTTTATGTAACTACAGGGGCCAGAAGAGGATCTCAGATCATCTGGGTCTGGAGTTACAAACAGTTATAAGCTGCTATGTGAGGGCTGGGAACAGAACCCAAGTCCTCCAGTGTTCTCAACTACTGAGCCATCTATCCAGCCACACCAACCAGTAAATTCTAAAATCCAACATTGAAACACAATATAATAGAGACATTGATTTGGTATTTATATGCTGAAGAAAATATTAACAGTTCCACTGCCTACGGAACCAGCGACTAGCAGTGCAGGCCTCAAAGGAGTAGGTGCATGGAGTAGGTGCTTAATAAGACTCTTTTGTCTGAGGAGATAAAGGGAAAAGACATTCACACACTCTTGTTGGTTTCTTGCAGACCTTTCCTTTATTCTTCTTTTGTATTCTAAATCTGTATTCTTATCTCTATCCAGAATTCTCCTTTCTGTCTCTATTGATGTTTCCCTTTTAGCTCTCTCAATCATGATATTTTCTTTCTAACACATTTTAACTATTTTATTCTTTCACTTACAGCTTGCATAGGCCAGCAAAATCTTTCAGGTGATATAACAATTACAATGCGGTTGCACTCTGTTTTTCAAGTAAATGATTACAATAAATACAAGTAAAAAATAGCATGTTTTTCATATCCCTTACGTGATTAAATATTTTATGTATTACAAGTGAAAAAGAAATTATCCCAAGAATCCACATGCATTCATACCAAAGCAACTTAAAGATTAACCATGTAGGCAAGGAAGATATTCTTTTCAGTCAGGTCTTTTACTGACAGGCTACATTTTACAATTACAAAGAAAGAACCAATTATTTTATTTATACTTATCTTGAAAGGCATCTTCAAAGAATCACTAATTTAAACTTGTGTATATGAAAAAAACATCAGTTAGCTCTACTCATCAATAGTTTTTTGTATTGGGAGACTGAGGGCAAAAAAAAAAATGGGTACAAGGAATTGATCATCACCTTTGGTCATCAACCAATCATAGAAAGAAAAGTGTGTCAGCCAGTAATACTTGGGCTGTTTTGTCCTTGTTCCCTGACTTTAAAGAGCTCCTTACTCATCTGTGTGCCTTCTAAAGCTTTAGATTGTCTTCTTGGGTTTTTCACCTCAAATCCATTTGACAAAAACATCTTAGTCTAACTTTAAGTTATTTTCAAAGCTTTGTTTTATCTGTGATGCACTCCAAAACCTGTGAACACATGTCCCAAATTAAGGTTAAAAGAGTTCAAGCCAGTCTGGCTCTTGGGGACACAACTGTTTTCCTTAATTATTAACCTAAGCCAAGAGTCTGTGTAGCTCCTCAATAGAAACTCGTGTTCTATCTGTGTGGCAAAACTTTATTTTAACCAACATTATTATTCTTATTATCAATTAGACACTACAGCTTAGGAAGGAATCATCTTCATAATAATCCACAGATGAAAATGCTCCCAAAGAGCCGGATGTTCCCATGAAGTAAACACACTACTTTACAGACAGTGTGGATTTCCATAAACCCATTCCCACCATGCCAGATACCACAGAAAGACAGCAGCAACAAACAAGTAAAAGGACTGCAGAAGCAAAAGACATCCCCAGTCCTGTGGTCTCAGGGCCTTGTCCATCAGAGATTTACCCATCAGGGAGTCACATCTGAGTGGGTTGACACCTTGAACTTCAGTAGCCACCTGCTGCTCCTCTGACAGGGCCACCAGCATAAAAGTCCTTGACTCTTATAATTAAGCCACAGTTTCTAAGTTGTAAACATTGTATGCACAATAAAAGATCTGGAATTCACAATGTACAGTAGCCTGAAGTCTGAGCACAGTGTGTGAGGCAGCATTTGCTGGCATTAATGGCAGGGCAGCATGTACGATGCAAAGCGCGTGTGTTCGGTGTCTAGAACCAAGGCCCCAGTGGAGTGGGAGATGCAAAGACTGCCAGAACAACTCCATTCACTTCACCCTTGAGTTTGAATTAATTGTTGCTCATTGTGCATTTAGAATACTGTTGCCACATTATTCTCAATCCCACACTGAGTTACATGATCCTCCATGCTGTCTCAATCCACAGTAACAGAAACTGGAACCTGGTGGATGAAGCATCAGCCTCCAGAATAAGAGAAAATATTTGTGACACATGAATCTCAGTTCAGTCTCCAAAAGATATTAGTAATTCTGACAATTTAGTAAGAAAAAAGGTACAACTAAAAAAAAATGTGTAAGGACTGCTGACGTGGTACAAGTCTTTAATCCCAGCAAATCCTTGAGTTTGAGGCCAGCCTGGTCTAAAGAGGGGGTTACAGGAAAGCAAGGGCTACATAGAGAAACCCTGTCTTGAAAAAACAAATAAACACCCCCACCCCCAAAAAAGAAAGGAAATGGTGTGTGTGGGGGGGGGGAAGAGTGGAGAGATGTTTGCCTGGTTAAGTGTGTGTGCACTGGTTTTGCAGAGGGCACATGTCCCCACACTAAGGTCTGGTGACTCACAACCAACTGTAACTCCAATTGTGTGTTCATCTATTTCCTCTATCCCCTGTGGGCAGCTGCACACAAGACATTCACACAAATACATATACATAAATTTAAAATTGTTTAAAGATGTTTTTGTTTTTATTTTATGTGAGTGTTTTACTCCATGGATGTATATGCACAACCTGTGTGCCTGGTACCTCTACAAGAGCATCTAATGATAGGAACTACTCAGCTATGTCTCCAGCCCCAGTTTTAAAAATAAGAAAATCGATCTTGCATGGTGGTGGATTCCTTTCTTCCAGCACTCAGTAGGCAGAGGCATTGAAAATAAATAAATAGAAATGGCTGAGAAATGGCTCAGCAGTTAAGAGCACTGACTGCTCCTCCCAGCACCCACATGGGGCTCACAGCTATCTGTAACAATTCCACAGGATCTATCACCCTCTTCTGGCTTCTGTGGGCACTGCATGCACATGGCGCACAGACAAACATACAAGCAAAACACTCTTACACAAAATAAATACAAAATAGGTCTCAAAAATATTAAGACATCCAAAATGTCAAAAATCATAAAAAAAAGGAAACAGGAAAGCATGAACAGACTTGTGTTCAAGAAGACAGAAAGTGTCCAACAGCACCATTGGTCCTTAATGATATGCAAGTTAAAATAACAAAGTTCTGATTCCTACAGATGTTGAGGACATGGAGAAACAGCAACACTTGTGTACTATTGTGTAGCAATGGATATCTGTGGAAAAGTATGGCACTGCCTAAAAATTAAATAAGCATGTAGTTATCAAATGACTCATCAAATCCAGATTAAAAACTTACACAAATGTTTACAGTAGTGTTCTTGGTAATAGCAAAAGGGAAAACAATTGAAATGTCCATTACTGGATGAATAACCTGTGTTATAGTCACACAATGGAATACTATTTACCCATGAATAGGAATGGAGCACTGAAGCATGCTACAACCTGCATGAACCTCAAAGCGTGTTCTGTAAAATAAACCACACAAAAGACAAGTTATCTGATCATTCGCCTGCTATGTCCAGAATGAGAAACCCACAGCACAGAGAATAGGCAGAGGTTATCAGGAGTGAGACGAGGGGAGGGAAACATTGACTTAACCCGTGTGGAGGGTTTCCTGGGTGCTGACAGTTCTGAAACTAGAGGGAAGTCGGGGTCGTCTCAGCTGGTGAACAGGCTCAATGACAATGAACTGTGCACTGAAAACGGTGGAGCTGAAGTCACATGGATTTCCCCTCAGCAAGGACAGGTAAAAGACACTTCCTGCATGGCTCCCTCTGTCAGGGGCTAACAGGGGCTAACATGCAGAGGCCATGTGGGGCTGGAGAAGTAGCCCCGCTGATGGAGTGCTTGCCCAGCACGCACCAGGCCCCAGGCAGGACCCCAGGACTGTATGAACTGGACAAGGGGAGCACACATATGGTCCCTGCACTTGGAAGGCAGAGGGAGGAGGGTTAGAAGATCAAGGTTATCCTGGGCTCCTTAGCGCATTAATAAAAACAACAAAAGGGGAAGTCAGGTGTGGTGACACAAATGTATAATCTCATCACTCGGAAGATGAAGCAGGAGGATTGCCAGGACCAGAACAGGGGACATGAGGTGCCTGAGGCTCACACAGGCAAAGGCTAAAACTGACAGAGTGAGCTGTGGCTCTTTACAAACAATTAGAGCTTAAAGAGCCTGCACCCCAACTGATCCAATGGTGAGATAGGAGTCAGTGCTTGACAAATAGTGAGATGTCCCCCTTGTCTGCTAAACAACTGCACAGAGGGCAAAATGAAGGGAGGCTGAGAAACTTCTTAACTGTGGTGAAAGTGCCCCTCCTGCTGGGGTGCAATTCTCTCTTAACAACCAGCCTGCTGTGTTTCTGTCCACACTGTCTATTCTGCATTAGACTCCTATGTCCATTCTGCTCTGGTGAATTCTTTCACCCTGCAACACAAGCATTCCAGGACAACACAGCTTTGCTCAGTGGCAGCCCGAGTGCTGGACACGGGCCTGGTGCCTGGAGCAGCCTTGCAAGAGCTGTCCCTATTCACTGACTCTAATTCCTCTCCATTCCAAAAGGCGAGCCTCTAACGGCTTCTGTGAAGATGAATTCAGGTCTTCACGTGGCTAAGTCCAATAATCAGTTAGCTCCCAGGCTGCTCCTGACAGACCTGATGTCCATTGACCTGCTGTCCTCCTTTTCATTGTTGTTTGTTTGTTTGTATTCCAGGTACGGTATCACCCAGACTATGCAGGAACTCATTAGACTCTCACTAGTGACTGGATCTTCTAGCCTGGTCTTGAACTTGCAGCCATTCACCTTCCTTTGCTCCCCCAGCCCTGGGGCTGCAGCTGTCAGCCATCACTCTTGGCTTGTTCCTTCTTCAGGGAACATTGTCTTCAGAAACTTCCAGGACACTGCACTCTCCTGACCTCCCTCCACCCCTCAGGATGTTCCCTCATGTCTCTCTGCTGGCCTGATTCCTCATCGTCAACTCCACCTCCAGAAGCTGAGATGTCCCCACTCCTGGCACATTCACACCTGGGGTGACCTTACCCCAGGACAGGACTTTATATTCAAGCCAGGGGCCAATGGCTCTGAACTAAAGTCCCCGTCCTTGGATAAACCCCTGTTACACCTCCCATGTTTGTACGAGGGGCATGTGATTCACTAAATCCAAACCTGGGTGTGCCGTCACATGCCTGTGATCTCAGCACCTCAGGGTGGGACAGGGGATCCTGATTCACAGTCAGCCTGAACAGTGAGCCTAGTTTTGAAACAAAGCGCTTCTAACTCAGAAAAAAAAAACGAGGTGGACATAGTGGTACAATTTTTGTAACCCCAGAACTTGGGAAGTAGAAGAAGGGACCCTGGCCTTATGGCTCCTGTAATCCCAGCACCTTGATGGTGGTGGCAAGAGGATCACCTGGATTTTGCAGCTAGCCTGGACTAAATAGTGAGCTCCAAAGCAACCTTGGCTAAGTGGTGAGACCCTGTCTTAAATACGTAAACAAAATAAAATAGAGAGAAAAGGTCATCCTTGGCTACATATCAAGTTAAGAACGACCTGGGATACATGACGCACTCCCCGTGGCTGCCTGTGACCTCAATGCTCTAGCTCTCCTATGGCAGCCCTGCTGAAGGTTAGTGAGTCCTTCCTCTCTACTGAACCCACGGTGTCGAAGAAGCAGGAGAGATGGGCCAGACATGCAGATGCCTGGAAGAGCGATCTGGGCTGGAAAAATGAGGGAATCCTGTGAGGTTTTTTTTTTTTTTTTATGGTGGACTCATGAGACAGCAGGACCTTCCCTCCCTCCCTCCCTTCCTCCCTCCCTCCCTTCCTGCCTGCCTGCCTGCCTGCCTATCTTTCCCCCTTCCTCTCTCTCCCCCTCTCCCTTCCCTCCTTCCTCCCTGATGCATGTTGGACTCTTACATTTCTTGATTCAGTATTCTGGTGCTTTAATTGTAGGTGTGACCACAGTACCTGGCCAAAATGACATTTCCTTTTTAAATTAAGTGTTTAAATTTTATTTTATGTGTGATAGAGACTTGCAATTGTGTCTCTACATCATATGCATACCTAGTGCTCATGGAGGCCAGGAGAGGTTGTGGGATCTGCATGAATATTAGTTCCAGACAACCCTGAGCCGCTAAGTGGGTACTGAGACTTGAACAGAATTGAACCTGGGTCTTCAGTAGAGCAGCCAGTGTCCTTAACTGATGAGGCATCTCCCTAGGCCAGAAATTAATTTTTTCATGTTTTAAATGATATACCACACACCATCAGGAGGGTGTGTGTGCCTGTGAATGTGGGTTCCTGCGCAGGGCAGAAGAGGGTGTCAGATCCCCAGGAGCAGGAATTGCAGGCTGTTGTGAGCCAACTGAGGAGAGTGTTGGGGTCTGAACTCAAGTCCTGGAGAAGAACAGTGTGTGTACTTCACTTGTAATCCATCTCCGGAGCCCTAACATTAATTTGTATTAAATTTATTTATGTAGTGTGTGTGTGTGTGTGTGTGTGTGTGTGTGTGTGTGTGTGTGTGGTGTGTGTCTGTGTATGTATGTGTGTGTGTGTCTCTCTGTGTGTGTGTGTATGTGTGTGTGTGTGGTGTGTGTCTGTGTGTGTCTGTGTGTGTGTGTGTGTGTGTGTGGTGTGTGTGTCTGTGTATGTATGTGTGTGTGTGTGTATGTGTGTGTGTGTGTGTGGTGTGTGTCTGTGTATGTATGTGTGTGTGTCTGTGTGTGTATGTGTGTGTGTGTGTGTGGTGTGTCTGTGTGTTCACACCCATGCTGTGCAGCCCTTCTCTGTTTGTTCTGGAAGGTGATGCCTCTGTGTTATGAAGGAACAGGATGTAGAGACTTCATTTGAGGTGTGGGGTGGTTTCAACAACCAACCACAGGGAGAGAAATGCCACCTGTCCCCATGCTGTCAACCAAACCAGTCACTTCTTGGCTAGGAGCAGGGACTCACTATGTAGTCCTGGCTGACCTGAACTCAAGAGATTTTCCTGCTTCTGCTGCCAAGTGCTGGGATTAACGTTCTGTGCTGCCAGGACTGGTCAGTGCAGCATTTCACACAAACTTTTTTATGTGTATATACCATTTTATTCTCCTTTGTAAATCATGGTGGCACATGCCTGCAATTCTAGCATTCAGAGGTAGAGACAGGAAGACTGCCACAAGTTTGGCTTACATAGCTATTTCCAGTCTAGCCAGGACAGAAGTTCTGGGGAGGGACAGAAATAAAAGAGGAAGGCCAGGTGAATTAACTAGGATAGTTTGAGGAACAAACCCAACAAGTGTTTTGAGGGTTGTCCATGCGAGAACCTAGAGGTATTGATGAATTTATCCAAGGCAATCTACAATCCTCAACCCAGAGGGTTGGAGGGGAAGGGTAAATGAGAGAAAGTAGGGAAACTTCAGAGACAGAGTAAAACTAACTCAGTGACAGCTCAGGATCCAAGGGTTAGCCCTGGGTGCCCTGTTGCTGCGTATGCTCCCTGGGTTGCAAGAGGGTTCTCTGCTCCAAGCCCCTGTCCCAGGATTGAGACCCATGGTAGGGAATTATGTGGAAGAAGAGGGCAGGAGACTGGACTCAAATGCAGGCGGGTTTATTTCAGAGAACCTGAGAAGAGCTCACACTAAGCAAGCATGCCTCTCTTACAGACTAGGAACCTTTCACCAAGCTGGAGGAGGAGGAGAGATAGGGGGGCTGTGTGCTTAAGCAAGTGACTAGTTCTTCTTTGCAGACAGAGTGGGCCTTTTGCAGTTGGGTTGTGTCTCAGGAGTGAAAATGGGTGCAGAGCACAGCTGTGTTCACGGTGCTCTGCACACGCCATGGGCTCGCCGTGGGACCAATCACTGTGCGTTAAAAAGGCTGGAAAGTCGCTTCATCAGCCTGCAAGACCAGATAAGGGTTATTAGACACTGGGCCATCACTCTAGCCCACCTTCCTGACTCCCAAACCCCACCCATTTTTTTTAAACTGGGTCTCACCATTAACTCTACTGTCCTGGAACTCACTGAGTAGACCAAGCTGTCCTCAAACGCAGATGTCAGCCTGCCTCTGCCTCCCAAATCCTGGGATCAAAGTCTTTGTCACTACACCCTGCTTCTCAGGCCACTTTTGAAAATTTTGATCAAATTCTTCCATCAGGTGCCCAGGAAATAGTATATTTCTAAACCCAAGTTGGGTTCATTGTTTTGTTTTGTTTGAGCCACTGTTTTATGAGTCACAGGATAGCCTGAAATTCACTACGTAGCCAAGGCTGGTCTTGAACTGCAGATCCTACTGCCTCCATCTCCTGAGGTCTGGGATTAAAGACACATATCAGCACTCTCAGTTTAAGTGTTTCCTCTCTGTAATTGAAAAGTATTTATGGGTCACAGTATGGGACAGTGCTTTTAACTACTCTGACCCCAGGAGAGTATGTGGAGATATAGGATAGACTGAGTGTGAATGTGGGTGTCACGGCCCATGTGTGGACAGCAGAGACAACTTTCTGAGGTGGTGTCTCCTTCACCAGGGATCTGAGAGTCTAGGTCAGCTGGTCAGGCTTGCCTGGCAACCACTTTTAACCTACTGAGCCATCTTACCAGACCAAAACTAACAAATGTTATCAACAGATGAGAGTAGTATGGAGATGTTCACTCTATTACTTGTATGTATATTTATAAGTTTCTGTTTTCATATATATTTATAATTTTCCCACAAAAAAGTTAAAGTAAGTAAGAGTAATGTATATGCAAAAGAATTCTGAATGTGTCCAGCCCTATCATCATCTCAGACTGTATTTTCAATGGCCTGAGATATAGCTCTATTGGTTTGACGTCTCAAACTGTGCTTACAAATGAAACCTACATCCTGTCTCTCCACACTACAGTCAAACTGCCTGCCTAAACACACACATGACCTCAGTTCCTCCCTAGTGCTCCCCGTCTCTGTAAATAATAATATTATTCAGCTAGTTGTTCAAACTGTTAACTTAGAGACATCCTTGACTCCTCTCTGTGGAGATGGTACAGCAGGTAAAGGCAGCTGCTGCCAAGCCTGACCGACCTGGGTTCAGTCCCCGAGTACTACATGGAAGAAAGACACAACTGACTCCCTTAAATCGTCCTCTGCCTGCCCATGCACATCAGGGCACACGTGTGACAACACACAATATTTATATAAATGTAATGGAAATAATACAAGTGGCTGGAGAGGTGGCTTAGCAGTTGAGTGTGCACTGCTCTTCCAGAGGACCCAAGTCAGGATCCCAACACCCACATCAGTTGCTGCTTCACAAATGACTGTAGTCCAGCTTCAGGGGACCTGACACCCTCTTCTGGCTTCTCTCTCTCTCTCTCTGTCTCTCTCTCTCTCTCTCTCTCTCTCTCTCTCTCTCTCTCTCTCTCTTTCTCCACCCACTGCCTGCCACATGGCTGGAACCATCTCACCTCCATGAAATCCTGTCAATTAAGTTGGATAGAAATAGCCACCTAATGATTCTCCTGTGTCAAAGAGCTTTGCAATCCCAAGACACTTCCTGCTTCCTCATTGGTGGAGGCTTGTTTGTAATATGATGCAGGAATCAGTTTGACAAGGGTGGTGGACTTCAATACAATGAAACTGCTAAGTTTTTTTTTCTTTGAATGAGTGGGTGCTGAGTATGATGGCACATGCTTATAGTCCCAGCACTCAGAAGGCTGAGGCAGGAATGTTGCTAGAGTTCAAAGCCAGCCTGAGATTCAAAGCAAGCCTTTATCTCAAAAGAAAACCTAAATTTAAAGTGTCAGGTGGATACAAGTTAGAAAAGAGAGCAGTGAGTCTGAAGACGTGAAAGCAGGTGCTGGAGAGAAGACTCAGAAATTGAGAGCTGAGGCTCATAAGTTAGTTAGGCTCCAGAGGTCATCAGTTCGATTCCCAACACTAACTTGGAGGCTCACAGCTGTCTGTAACTCCACTTCCAGAGAATCAGACATTCTCTTAGACATACACACAGGAAAAACAGCCATACATACAACATAATAAATACAAAATTTTTAAAAAGCAGAACTTACTTTATAAATTTTCTTCCATTAACTGAGGTTATTTCTTGCATGGTAGGTATTTGGCATTTCTCAGCCAAGTCCTTCCTGGAGAAATCAAAATTGGCTGTCAGCTCTGAAGGTCAGAGTGGAATGTATCAACTGTCACTTCATGGATTAAGCTATTTAAGGCACCATAGATCCCCCAAACCACAGAGTCACAGGGAGGACACAAATGTGAATCTTCATAGAACATGAATCACGAGAGGCTGAGTCAGGGAAGTGCTTGTCATGCCAGTGAGAGCAGCTGAGCCTGGATTACATGTTCACCTTTAAAGAAAGAAATCCAGGCAGAGCAGTAATCTGGCAATGTCAGCACAGGGAAGGCAAAGACAGCAGGGTCTCTGGGGCTTGCCAGTCAGCCAGTCTAGCTCAGTAATGAGCTACAAATTCATGTAGAGACTATTCTTATCATCACCATCACCATCATCATATCATTATCATCATCATCACCATCACCATCATCACCATCACCATCATCATCATCATCATTATCATCATATTCTCCAGCAAGCACACACTAAGTAAGGGAACATAATTAAAAAATTTTAAAGTAAAGTAGAGGACTGGAGAGATGGTTCAGTGGTTAAGAGTGTTTGCTGCTCTTGCACAGGACTCACGTTAGGTTCCTAGCAACCACAGTTACCTGCAACTCCAGCTTGAGATGATCTGATGCCCTCCTCTGGTCTCTGTGGCATTATACATACATGTGCACATGCCCACCCCACCGCCACTGCCACACGTGATTAATATAAAATAAAAATTTTCAATTTTCCAAAATGGAAATGTAGGGGAAGATACTCAACATAGAACTCTGACTTCCACACTCATGCTGACACATGTGTACACACACAGAGGAACATGTTATACACACACACACACACACACACACACACACACACGAGAAAGAAAGAGGGAGGAAGGGAGGAAGGGAGGGAGAGAGGGAGAGAGAGAGAATAAATTAAGTCCACACAGCTTCTCATGGGATATCTTAAGGATAACGTCTTTTCATTGCTATGGGAGGGTGGGAATTAATACAGTCAATTTATTAGAATAAAAGAAACATCAGTACCACACAAAGTGCTACCATGGAATAGAAGGATACTTACAGCATCTGGAGTCTCTTAGAGAACGTAACAGAAATGTAACCGTCATGCAGTTTAGGATTCTCAGCAAGAATCTGACACACTTCAGAACTGGCATTCAAGGCCTTGTTCTCCAGATCCTTAAACAGGTACAGTAGAAATCAAAGGTTGGGGCTGTTGGTAACTGACATCTTCTCTAATAGGGTAAAGGATTTCGGTTGTGTAGGGGACAATTTCCATGAGAATGTCCCCCATAGGCTCAGATATTTAAATGTCCCCCTGTTGGTGTGCTGTTCGGGGATGAAGTGGGGAGATGCAGCCTTGCAGGGAGAAGTACATCACCGCGGTGGGCTCTAAGGGCTCACAGTCTTGTCTCACTTCCAGGTTGCTCCCTGCTTTATGGCTGCAGTGGAAGCTGTGCTCCCTCGCCTTCCTTCTCCTGATGTCATGGCTTTCTGCCATGATGAATCTTATCCCTTTGGAACCCTAAGCCCATATCAACTCTACATAGTTGCTTTTGATCATGATGTTTTTATCACAGTAACAGAAAAGTGACTTGTATAGGGCGAGACTCTCCTATCTCTCTCTATTAGACTCTATGAGCATGATAACACATGCCTGATATCCCAACACTCAAGAGGCTGGTGCAGGAAGATCAAGTTCCAGGCCAGCCTGGGCTACATAGTAAAATCCTCCATCCCCCAAATCAAACCAAACTAGTGGGGATACAATTTGCAAGGCAAAGTGTTCAAATAGCACTGTCTATCTAGTTCCACAGCAAACATTTAGCTAGCATATTACCTGTATCACACTCTTCCCAATCTCTAGAGGCACAACATAAACTCCGGGTATTGTCCTTTCAACAAGCTTCATGAAAACATCCGTGTTAATCAAGTCTCCTAGCCAACAAAAACGATGGGAATTCATGAATCAAAACATTACTTTTGAAAGATTTATTTTTTATTTTGTGTATATGGGTGTTTTTCCTGTATGTGTGTCAATGCACCATTATGTGCAGTAACCACACAGACCAGAGGAGGACCTCAGGTCCTCCGGAACTGGAGTTATAAACACTTGTAAGCTGCCATGTGGGTGCTGAGAACTGAACCCAGGTCCTCCAGTGCTCTTAACCAGACCTGCCAAACAGCAAATTCTTAAATCCAACATTGGAACACAATATAATACTAATACAAAAATACATTAATTTGGTATTTACATGCAGGAGAATATTTTTAAAGTCCTTCATTCTGGTAACTAAACCACTGTTTCTGTAAAGGTGTAAACATTGTATGCACAACAAAAGATCAGAAGCTCACAACATACAGTAGCCTGAAGTCTGAGCACAGTGTGTGAGGCAGCATTTGTTGGCATTCATGCATGTGTTCGATATTCAGAACCAAGGCCCCAGTGGAGTGGTAGATACAAACACTGCCAAAACAACTCCATTCATTTCACCCTTGAGTTTGAATTAATTTTTTGCATATTCAGAATACTGTTGCCACATTATTCTGAACCCCACATTCAGTTACATAATCTCCTGTGGGTTTTCAGCCCACAGTAAAAGGAACTGGAACCTAATGGATGAGGTCAGCTTCCAGACAAAAAAAGAAAAGAATATTTGTGAAACATGTATGTGAGTTCAATGTCAAAAAAGATGTAAAGAATTCTTACAACTATTAAGACAAGTAGTACAATTAAGAAATAATGTGTGAGGCCTGATGTAGTGGCATGGGCCTTTAATCCCAGCCCTCAGGAGGCAGAGGCAGATGGATCTCTTGAGTTCAAGGCTAGCTTGGACTGCAGAGTGAGTTCCAGGAAAGCAAGGGCTGCACAGAGAAATCCTATCTGGAAAAACAAACAAACAATTCCCCTCCCAAAAAAGAAAAAATGGTGGGGGGGGGTAGACTGAAGAGATGGTTGAGTGGATAAGTTGTGTATTGCTTTTGCAGAGGACACAAGTCCCAGCACTAAGTTTGGTGACTCACAACCCCTGTAACTGCAACTATGGGTTCAACTATTTCTCCTGACCTCTGTGGGTTCCCTTGAATAAGATATTCACACAAATACTTTTACATAAATACATTGTTTAAAAGATTATTTGGGAGGGGGTGTTTCAAGACAGGGTTTCTCTGTATTGCTTTGGAACATGTCCTGGAACTTGCTCTGCAGACCAGGCTAGCCTTGAACTCACAGTGATCCGCCTGCCTCTGCCTCCCACATGCTGGGGTTAAAGGCATGTGCCACCAAGCCCAGCTAATATTTTTTTCAGTTTTATTTTGTGCCTGTGAGTGTTTTGTCTGTATGGATGTATGTGGACTGCCAGTGGGCCTGGTACCTAAAGAGTCAAGAAGAGGGCACTGTATCCTCTGGAGTTGGAGGCAGAAGCAGTTATAAGCTGCCATGTAGGTGCCGGGAACCCTATCTGGGTCTTCTGCAAGAGATGTGATACTCTTAACTACCCAGCCATGTTTCCAGCCCCAACTTAAAAAAAATTAAAAATTAATCCTGCATGGTGGTGGATGCCTTCCTTCCAACATTCCGGAGGCAGAGGCAGGGAGGTCTCTTGGAGTTGAAAACCAGCCTGATTTACACATCAAGTTCCATGACTATAATTAGACTCTCTTTCAAAATCAATAAATAGAGCTGGAGAAATGGCTCAGCAGTTAAAAGTGCTGACTGCTCCTCCCAGCACCCACGTGGTGGTAACAATTCAAGGGGATCAAACACACTCTTCTGGCCTCTGTGGGCACTGCATACACATGGTGCACAGACAAATATACAAGCAAAACACTCTTACATATCAAATTTTAAAAAGCAATAAACGTCAAAATAAATAAAATCATAAAAAAGGAAATGGCCAGGGATGAAAAGAAGACAGGAAGTGGCCAAGAGCAGCATCAGTTTGTAATGAAATGCAAGATAAAAGAACAATATTCTAATTCCCACCCAGACAGACTTTGAGGACTTGAAGAAATGAGAACAATTGAGTCCTATTGGTGGAAATTTAACAACGCAAACTTTGTGGGAAAGTGTGGCAGTGCCTAAAAAGTAACTAAGCAATTACTCCTACATTTATACCCAAGAAAAATGAAAACATACATTTAGATAAAACCTTTCACAAATGTTTACAATAGTACTGTGGTAACAACAAAAGGAAAAAAACAAGGGAAATGTCCATTACTGGATGAATAACCCGTGTTAAAGTCACTCAGTGGAATACTATTCACCCATGCATAGGAATGAAGTACTGAAGTGTGCTACAAGCAAGCATGTTACATAAAATAACCGTACACAAAGACAAATTATCTGATCCCTTTGCCTGTTATGTCCAGAATAAGAAACCCACAGTGTAGAGAATAGACAGAGGTTATCAGGAGAGGAAGAGAAAGAAATAATGACTTAACCCGTGTGGAGGGTTTCCTGGGTGCTGAAAGTTCTGAAACTAGAGGGAAGTCGGGGTCGTCTCAGCTGGTGAACAGGCTCAATGACAATGAACTGTGCATTGAAAACGATGGAGCTGATGTCACATGGATTTCCCCTCAGCAGGGTCAGGTAAAAGACACTTCCTGCATGGCTCCCTCTGTCAGGGGCTAACAGGGGCTAACATGCAGAGGCCATGTGGGGCTGGAGAAGTAGCCCCACTGATGGAGTGCTTGCCCAGCACGCACCAGGCCCCAGGCAGGACCCCAGGACTGTATGAACTGGACAAGGGGAGCACACATATGGTCCCTGCACTTGGAAGGCAGAGGGAGGAGGGTTAGAAGATCAAGGTTATCCTGGGCTCCTTAGCGCATTAATAAAAACAACAAAGGGGAAGTCAGGTGTGGTGACACAAATGTATAATCTCATCACTCGGAAGATGAAGCAGGAGGATTGCCAGGACCAGGACGAGGGACATGAGGTGCCTGAGGCTCACACAGGCAAAGGCTAAAACTGACAGAGTGAGCTGTGGCTCTTTACAAACAATTAGAGCTTAAAGAGCCTGCACCCCAACTGATCCAATGGTGAGAAAGGAGTCAGTGCTTGACAAATAGTGAGATGTCCCCCTTGTCTGCTAAACAACTGCACAGAGGGCAAAATGAAGGGAGGCTGAGAAACTTCTTAACTGTGGTGAAAGTGCCCCTCCTGCTGGGGTGCAATTCTGCTCATTAAGAGTTAGTATGCCATCCTAGAGCCCTCATCTCATGGAAGCAGAAGCAGACACCCACAGCTAAGCACTGAGCTGAACTCCTGGAAGTGGAACCAGTATTTACCCTTAGAGCAGGAAGGGGCTTTGGTTGCCCATTCACCCATGGAGGGATACTCTCTCAGCCTATATACATGGGGGGAGGGGGACTAGGCCCTGCCCCAAATGATGTGACAGACTTTGATGATTCCCCATAGAAGGCCTCACTCTCCTGAGGAGTGGAAGAAGGGAAGATGGAGGGATGGGGGTGCATAGGAGGATGGGAGGGAAACAGAACTGGGATGGATGTGTAAAATAAGATTATTTCTAATTTAAATGTTAAAACATTAAAAAAAAAGAAGAAGAAGAATCAGTCTGGCATCAGTACTGTGATGATACATGCTTTTAATCCCAGCACTCTGGAGTCAGAGGCAAGTGGATGTCTGTGAGTTCAAGGCCAGCCTGGTTTACAGACTGAGTCCCAGGACAGCCAGAGCTTCATAGAGGGACTCTGCCTCAAAACAAAGATCCCGCCTACTGCCCACCCTGTCTATTCTGCATTAGACTCCTATGTCCATTCTGCTCTGGTGAATTCTTTCACCCTGCAACACAAGCATTCCAGGACAACACAGCTTTGCTCAGTGGCAGCCCGAGTGCTGGACACGGACACATCTATCTCACACCCTCTGTGAGCCTGGCTCTAGCCCTGGGGCCTGGAGCAGCCCTGCAAGAGCTGTCTCTATTCACTGACTCTAATTCCTCTCTGTGGTTTTCTTTAACCCACTCCAAAAAGATCAGCCTCTAACGGCTTCTGTGAATATGGATAAAGGTCTTCTTCACGTGGCTAAGTCCAATAATCAGTTCCCAGGCTGCTCCTGACAGACCTGTCTACTTGATGTTAAATGACCTGCTATCTTCTTTTTTCTTTTTAGTAGTGTTGGTATTTTGTTGTTTGTTTGTTAGTTTTTGAAGTGAGGCATCACTTCAGACTGTGCAGGAACTCACTAAAATCTCTTGATAATCCACCCTGGTCTTGAACTTGCAGCCATTCACCTTCCATTGCTCCCCCAGCCCTGGGGCTGCAGCTGTCAGCCATCACTCTTGGCTTGTTCCTTCTTCAGGGAACATTGTCTTCAGAAACTTCCAGGACACTGCACTCTCCTGACCTCCCTCCACCCCTCAGGATGTTCCCTCATGTCCCTCTGCTGGCCTGATTCCTCATCGTCAACTCCACCTCCAGAAGCTGAGATGTCCCCACTCCTGGCACATTCACACCTGGGGTGACCTTACCCCAGGACAGGACTTTATATTCAAGCCAGGGGCCAATGGCTCTGAACTAAAGTCCCCATCCTTGAAAACACCCTGTAACACCTCCCAGGTCTGTGGAAAGAGCATGAAATTCGCTGAATCAAAGCTGGGTGAGCTGTCACATGCCCATAATCCCAGCACCCCAGGGTGGGACAGGGGATCCTGATTCACAGCCACAGTCACAGTCACAGGACACTGAGCCTGGTTTTAAAATAGTGTGCACCTCACCTAGAAAAAAATGGGCTGGGCATAGTGCTACACATTTTGTGACCCCACAACATGGAAAGTAGAAGGAAGATTGGCAGTGCAAGACTCTTTGGGACCCTGGCCTCTCCAGTCCTGGAATCCCAGCACTCAGAAGGTGGAGGGTAGGGTATCACTGGGGATGTGAGGCTATCCTGGATGACATAGTGAGCTCCAAGACAGCTTTGGATACAAAGAGAGATGCTGTTTTAAAATAAAAACTAAAACAAGTCAAACAGCAAGAAAGACACAGGCAGAAAAATCTATAACTGGCTACATATCAAGATCAAGTATATCCTGGGCTTCATGAGACATTGTCTCCAAATATCACTTGGAGGTAGAAGCAAGAGGAACAGGACTTCAAGGGTATCCTTGGCTACATAGAAAATTCTAGGTTACCATGGACTATAAGGAATTAAAGAAGCCAACATACAAAGCTGGCATGTTTCTACAGTAGGTAAAGACACCTGCTGCCAAGCATAATGGCCTGAGTTCCATCCCTGGGACCCACATAGAAGAAGGAGAGAACTGACTCCCAAACATTGTGCTAATCTGTGTATTTGTGCATAAGAGGGCATGTGAGTGTTACAAGTGTGCACTAGCATGCATACACACACACACACACAGACAGACACACACACACACATTTTCAAAAGCCCAAAACAATTACCAAACAAAAACAAAGATCCTTAAATTAAGTAGGAAAAAAAGTAGAATTCAACTACAGTTCGTTTGTGACAGGGTCTGGTGATGTGTGTCAGCATGGCTGGCCTTGAACTCACTACCTTACTGCTTCTGTCTCCCCAGTGCTGGGATTCCTATAAAGGACATGCAGGTAAATCTCTATTCAGTGTGTGAAGGAATGAAAGCAAGAGCGTGATTCCTTGCTCTGCAGGGACCAATGGCCTGAGTGTCACAGGCTCCTTCCTGGTTGATGCCATAGCTGCTAGGATTTTATCAAGGACAGCACAAATCCTAGAGGGACAAGCTCTTCCTGAGTGCACCAAAGACACCTGGCTCCCTTCCTTCCAGGGCAGAGGAGCCCCCCATATCCCAACACCTCAGGCCAGGCAATGGCTATGGAATCACTGCCCTTGCCTTTCCAGCTCTGGCTTGCCAGATGTGAACCCGAAGAGTATCATTTGCCCTCTGCCCATCTGCTCCTCACTCACCCATCTCACGCCAGATCACCAGAGGGGTTAGTACTGATTCTGACTCTGGGTCCTTATCCCCAAGCTCCCAGGTGTTGCAACACCAGGACAGAAGACAGACAGACAGGAGCCACTGGGAGCCACGGAACACCATCTTAGCTCAATGACACCAACAAGTGCTTGTGTCCCTGGATGGCAATCAGGGTGTTTGTAGGGACCTAGCTAGCCACGCCCCTGACAGGTGCCACAGCTTAAGCATTCCCTGCAGCAAAACCGTTGCTGACACATGTTTCTTCTGAGCTTGCCACAGACCAAAAGCTGCTCTCTGCCCTTCAACTGACTTCACTCAATGATCCCATTATATGCATAAGGTCGTGGAGGTGACAATTATGTGTCCTCAAGGAATTAAACCGTGCCTCCTCTTTCAGCTGTGTCTTAGTAGAGAAGAGCTGACCACTCTTTGACAACTGTCTCACTTCCTTTTGGATGATTTTGCTCCTATTTAGTTTGTACCTCCTCCAAGTGGAAGTACTAAAATTTTGCCCTCCGACCTCAGGCCCCTTTCATTCAAAGTAATCCTTGCTGTGAGGGCTGCTACACTGGCATCATTTGGAATCTTTCTTTAAAAAAAAAAAAAAAAAACTCCTGGCACTGCACTCCAGACAATTTGCCCCTAATTTCCCTGAACACCTACACAACCTAGGTCTCACATATTCCAGAAACCTCAGATGACCAAGAGCTGGCTAAATGTTCCATCACATGAAACCTTATCTCAACACTTTCCCCACACCTACCCTCCCTCTCTCCCTCCCTCCCTGCATCCCTCCCTCCCTCCCTCCTTCCCTCTTTCCATCCATCCCTCCCTCCCTCCCTCTCTCCCTCCTTCCCTCCCTCCCTCCCTCTCTCCCTCCATCCATCCCTCCCTCCCTCTATCCCTCTCTCTATCCCTCCCTCCCTCTCTCCTTCTCTCCCTCCCTCCTTCCCTCCATCCCTCCCTCCCTCCCTCCCTCCCTCCCCTTTCCTCCCTCCCTCCCTCCCTCCCTCCCTCTCCCCCCTCCCTCCCTCCCTCCTCCTCCCCTCCCTCCCTCCCTCCCTCCCTCCCTCCCTCCCTCCCTCTCTCCCTCCCTCCCTCTCTCCCTCCTTCCCTCCCTCTTTCCATCCTTCCCTCCCTCCCTCTCTCCCTCCCTCTCTCTCTCCCTCCTTCCTTCCCTCTCTCACTCCCTCCCTCCATCCATCTATCCCCATATCTCTGTCTGTCACTCTCTTACTGTGTATGTGGGTGACTCTGGTTGGCCTGAAGTTGGCCATGTAGACAGGCTGGCCTCAAACTCACAGAGATCCCCATGTGCAGCCTCCTGAGTGCTTGGGTCACCACTGCACCTGGCTTCTAAAGTGACCCTTTAAAACCCTTCCATTGTGCCCACTCCTCAGCACAAGACCCGGGCTCCCTATCTTAGGCTCACGATGACTGTGCATTGTCCCCACAGCTGGGCCCCATGTCCTTTCTCCATCTACCTCTGACCACCCACTGCCCAGCCAGCACCTCTGCCTAGACTCCATCAGCTGGAATACCCATCACCTAGACGTGTACTGGCTGTCTCTCATTGTCCCTCTCAGGCATCCCTCACAGAGCTCTCATGGCTGGACGTTCCTCCTCAGTCTTACCACAAGCTCTTTAGTCAGGAAAATTACCCACGGGCCTCTGACTGCTGGGTCTGCCTGTCTACCCAAACCTAACAGTCCACAGTCCCCCCCTCCCCAGTCTGCCTGGGTCTCCCCAGTGAGGTCCACCTAACCGACTTCTCCCCAGTGCATGCTCTGTCTCTGACTCCACAGATGCCTCAACCTTCCCCAACTTTCATTCCTTGTTCTCTCTGCAGCCCAGATCTGCAGGCCATTGTCCTCCTACAGCCCAGTCACTCTGCTGCCATGATTCCCATCCCCGGTCCCTCGCAGCTGTCATCTACACATATTTGCTGTCACTGTATGTAGTTTTGTATCAAGCCTAAACCTTCTTCTTTAAACTAAAAGGGGAATCGTAGCCTGTGACAGTGACCACGCCTTTTGGGTGTGATTATAGGTACAGACATGACTTGTTAAAGGAAAAGTATGGGGCTCGGGTGGCCCTTCAGGTGGCAGAGAACATCAGGGTCGTAGGGTCTGCATCTTTGGAGCAGGAGCTTCATGACAGTCATTTGTTTTTTGCGTAAGTTCCTTCCCCCAAATAAACTCCACTTCATTTATATTGGGTCTAGTGAGTCCTTATTTCCACTCCTTTACAGAACTTCTCAACAGCTGTGTGGACTCAGCTCCACTTCCCCTTGGGGACCCCTATTTGCCCAGGCTGTCCTCTCCTCTGAATCCCTACTTTGCATTTCAACCTCCTTCTAAACCTCCACCCCCTTCATTACCTTTGGGGAAATCGAGTCTAGCCTCAATTGGGCTTGGAGTTGCATGGCTTTAATCCCAGCAATGGGAGACAGAGCCAGGTGAATTTCTGAGTTCAAGACCAGCCTCGTTGACATGGAATGTTCCAGGAAAGTCGGAGGTACATAGAGAGGCCCTATTTAAAAGTAATAATAATAAAAGAAAGAGGACCAGGTGGAGGTGGCTTACACCTTTAATCCCAGCACTTGGGAGGCAGAGGCAGGCGGATCTCTGTGAATTCAAGGCCAGTCTGGTCTACAGAGTGAGTTCCAAGACAGGCTCCAAAGCAATACAGAGAAACCCTGTCCAGAAAGAAAGAAAGGAAGGAAGGAAGGAAGGAAGGAAGGAAGGAAAGGAGGGAGGGAGGGAGGAAGGAAAGGAGAGAGGAAGGGAGGGAGGAAGAAATCTAGCCTCAGCCAATTTCAGTTCTACTTTATTCAAGAAACACTAAAACATGGAGACCAGATGGAAGATGGGGAATCTCTGCTTTTTGGCCTCTGCTGAGTCATGAGACAGCATCAGCTATACAACCTGCCCTGTGGATAGCTCCCTAGGTCACATCTCCTTTTCTCCCCTTAAATACTCTGCCACAGAATACTGATACAATCTCAGCAGACCACAATCCTTCAGCCTTGCTCTCAAGGGCAAAGCAACTCTCCATCCACTTTACTCCAAGCTGTTAACAGGAATGGTCCTCTCAGGTGACTATTCTATCTGGGAGAACGGAGAGAATGGAATAACTATCCAAGACAATTGGCCAACCACTTCTGGTCTTCTCATGTCTACTAACACTGTCTTAATCCCTCAGGTGATTCTTTTCCCTGTGGAATCTCTAACAGTATGGCCTTCTAGCCAACTGGTCTAGCACCTGCACTCTAACCTTTCAGCTCCTACCTACACTCAACAGCTCCTACTGACCAGTCAGACTATTTCTAGACCCCTCCTCACATCCATCTCCTCCTCCTCAGCTGACACTGGCAGGTATGGATTCTCCTGTCCTGTTTCTGCTTCTCCCAGCGCCTGGCATCTGGTAACCAGTCATTGCTTTGCCTACCATCTGCTTTCACCACCTCTCAAAAGTCCTTTCAAGGTGCTGAAGAGATGATGCAGAGGTTAAGTGCACTGGCTACTTTTCCAGAGAACCCAGGTTCAATCTCCAGCACCCACGTGACAGCTCACAATTCCTTGTACCTTCAGCTCCTGGGGATCAGGCGCCCTCTTCTGGCCACAGTGGACATTGCACCCATATCACAACCCACCCCTTGTATATGTATGTAACTAGAAATGAAATCTCTCTTTCTGTGCTCAGTTTTCTTATATATTGAGACAGGATCTCACTATATAGCTTTAGCTGTCCTGGAACTCACTCTGTAGTGTGAGCTACCACACCCAGCAACATAAAATCTTAAAAAAAGAAAAGAGAGTGTTGATGTATACATTTAATCCAAGCACTTGGGAGGCAAAAGAAGAAGGATCTTTGAGAGTTCAAGGCCAACCTTGTTTACAGAGAGAGAATTCTAAGTTTACCAAGGCTGTATGGTGAGACCTTGTCCCCAAAATAAACAAATAAAATCATTTCAAGAGAAAATGAGTAGAGAAAGTCATAGAAACACCAAGAGCATACCACTGTTTAAGATTTTTTTGTCTCTAGAAAGGAGCTGTTAAATAGAATCATAAGCAGATGAAAGTTGACATTCCAGGATCCAGTTTGTTTCCCCACCGTACCAAGTATATGTAACATAAAATTAATTATCTTGCTACATTAAAAAAAATTTCATGGTTGTGCATGCCCTTAATCCTAGCACCAGGGAGGCATAGGCAGGTGGATCTCTGTGAGTTCCAGGTAAACCAGAGCTACAGAGTGAGATTGTCTCAAAGATAGATGGATGGATGGGTGGATAGATAGATAGATAGATAGATAGATAGATATAGAAATGGATAGATGGATGGGTGGATGGGTGGATGGATGGATGGATGGACAGGCAGAAGCCATATGCCAAAATAAACCCCTTTTCCTTAAATAGCTTTTCTCATACATTCTTCCTTTCTTTGTATGTTTCTCTCTTTGTTTCTTTCTTTTGCGGGGGTTCCAGACGGCTTTCTCTGTGTAGCCCTGGCTGTCCTGGAACTCACTCTGTAGACCAGGCTGGATCTGCCTGCCTCTGCCTTGAAAGTGATGAGATTAAATGCATGTGCCACAACTGCCCGGCTTTCTCAGGTATTTTTTCAAGCAATGAGAAAAGTAACTAATTCATTCTCCTTTCCTTGCTCCCTGGAAACTATCATTTTACTTCTTGTCTCTATGATTTTGATTTGTGTAAATACCTCATATAAATGAAATATCAAATTATCTATGACTGGCTTATTTCACTTAGCATGATGTCCTCAAGATCTGTCTGTCCGTGTTGTAGTGTGAGTCAGAATTCCTTCCTGCCTGAAGATGAGGGATCTTGCTCTGTGTGTCTAGACCACATTGTGTTCACCCATACAGTCTTTGGTAGACTTTGGATTCTATCCACCTCTGAGCTATTGTGAATAAAGCGGCTACAAATATGTATATCCAAGTACTTCTTCAACACCAGCCTTCAATGCCTTTGAGCCCACACCCAAAAGTGGAAGTGCTGAGTCATACAGTGATTCTATCTTTAAGTTCTTTTAAGTTTAAATTTCATTTTATGTGTATGTGTGCCTCACCTGCACTATCTGTGTATGCCATGCAGGTGTCTGGTGCTCACAGAGGCCACAATAGGAGGTTAGATCCCCTGGACCTGGTTACAGATGGTTGTGAGCTGACAGGTGGGTGTTAAGAATCAAACCCTGGTCCCTGGAAGAGCAGCCAGTGCTCTTAACCATTGAGCCATGTCTCTAGCTCTGTAATTCTATTTTTAATTTCTGAGGAGAGTACCACATTGTCTCCCATATTGTCTGTACCTTTTTACACCCTTACCTATGGTATACAAGACTGTAGTTTGTCCACATCCTCACCACCAACACTTAATTTGGTCTGATTTGTTTAATAGCTGCCTTTGTGAAATACTATGAAATATGTGTCTCTGCCTCAGCTCTGAAAGAAAACAACAACCATAGGAGATTAGGGTGCTAAGAGAACCTTGCATTCCATCTTAGTCTGTGGCCCCAGTTTCTCACACAAATATTCTCAGACCTTTGTAATTTCTAGATTGATAGATGCAGATATAAGTATCTTTGGTCCTAATGGGATGACTCTTGTTGGACTCAATGTAAGGATTCAGGCATTGTGCGGGCCTGCCCCCTGTCACCTGGCAGAATACACTCAGGCAGTACCATAGTCAGCCCAGGGTTCAATGGCTGCTACGTTACTACGAAGTCTGCACACAGGTGCAAAGGACCCTTTAAAAGAAAAACCCCACCCACTTCTGCCCTTTCCCACTGTTCCCCTAAAGGGAAATACAGAACTTTTCTGGCCTCCCTCTTCTTCTTCCCCCCTCTCTCTATCCCCACTCTTTCCCTTCTTTCCCTCCTCCTCCCTTCCCTTTCTAATAAAACTTCTCACTTAAGCTCTGTCTGCTTGGCATGTTTGTCCCTTGCCCACCATGAAATCCACCAAGGTCTCCCTTGCCCATTATTCCTAACACTCAGGGCATAGAGGACATAGGGGATGGTCACCAAAAGCCAGACCATGATTAGAAGTTTGGAGCTTTCAGCCCCACCCCAATTATTTAAGAAGTGAAGACAGAGGAGATTGAGTTAATAATCGTCAAAACTCCAAGAACTTTGGCTGAAGAGATAGCTCAGTCTGGACTCTGACCTCCATTCAACCTCTAGCACTCTCTGGGGGAAAAATAACTACTGGATACTGTGTGTTAGATTTGGGGGTTTATAGTAAAGATGCAAAAGACAGGAGACTAGACTCTGACCTCAACAGAAGAGACAGTTTACTTCAAACAGCAAAGGGCACATACTCTGCTTCTGGAATGGAGAGTCTGTAAAGGGTAGGTGAGGGGCTAGGGAAGAAGGAAGCTAATGAAGCTGTGTGTGGGGATGGGTATGTGAGGGTTAATGGACTCCTCGTCCTGAAATTGTTTGCTCAACTGAGACAGACTATCTTGGGAAATGGCTGTCTCAATAAACGGCCCTCTTTGTGGCTGGAGAATAACAGTTGGGCAAGGCCAGCTGTAACATCATAAGAATTCTGTTTTTACAGTTGAGGCACTCTGACATGGTGGCTTGTGCTTGTAATCCCAGCAATAGGACAGTGGAGACAGAAAAATTCCAAGAGCTGACTGGTCGCCCACCCTAGCCTAATAGATGGATCCCAGTTCCCAATTAGAGACCTTGTCTTAAAAAATCAAAGTGGGTGGCTCCTAAGGAATGACATCTGAGGTTGACTTCTGATCTTCACACACACGTGCCTACACACATACATGCACTTATGCACACACACACACACACACACACACACACACACACAGAATTATATACCAAAAGATTCTGGAAAGCTGTCATATTGAGTACCACAGTAAGGTGGATCAGGAAAGATCATGCGATGGAAGATTCCTAATCTTGCAGGTGTAATTGGTTTTTTGTTTTTTGTTTTTGTTTTTGTTTGTTTGTTTGTTTTGTTTTCTTTTGTTTTGTTTTTGGTTTTTTGTTTTGTTTTTGTTGGTTTGGTTTGGGTTTGGTTTTCCGAGAAAGGGTTTCTCTGAATTGCTTTGGAGGTTGTCCTGGAACTTGCTCTGTAGACCAGGCTGGCCTCAAACTCACAGAGATCCACCTGTCTCTGCCTCTGCCTCCGGCGTGCGGGATTAAAAGTGTCTTAAAATTAATTTAACTTTATTTTATGTGCATTGTTGTGAAGCTGTTAGATTCCCCTGGCACTGGAGTTACAGACAGTTGTGAGCTGCCATATGGGTGCTAGGAACTGAACCCTGGTACTGTGGAAGAGCAGCCAGTGCTCTTAACCACTGAGCCATTGCTCCAGCCCCCAGGTGTAATGTTTAAGAGGAGGAAAAGGAGAGGTCTGTGTTAGAATGGGGCAGGATGTGGTGGTGAAGGAGATAGGGGATGAGGGAGAAGGGGAAGGAGACGAGGGGAAGGGTTCAGGGTTATTTGTTCCAGAGGGACAAAGGACTGCTCTGAATAGAAAAGAGACAGATGTGGCACATGGGCAAATGGCAGTTTATAAAGGTAAAATTGAAAATTGTGTAAGGATTGGTACACCTAGCCCGTTATTCCCCACAAGGAATGAGAGAGAGACACTTATGGGTTCCAAAGATTTCTTGTTGGTTTGTTTTGTTGTTTTGTTTTTCAAGACAGGGTTTCTCTGTGTAACCCTGGCTGTCCTGGAACTGGCTCTGTAGATCAGGCTAGCCTCCAACTCACAGAGATCCTCCTGCCCCTCCTTCCTAAGTGCTGGGATTAAAGGCATGCACCACCAATGCCTGGCCAAAGGTTCCACGTAAGCGAGTCACTGGTCAATCAGGGCTGCAGGACAAGGACATGGGAGCCTTGTTTCTCCCGACAGCCCCAAGCAGGAGCAACAGTGGGGGTTATAAGCACAGACATCACAAACATTTGTTGCTACATTAGTCACAGTTTTCGCCAATCAGATTCAGGTGGTGCAGCCTTGCTGGAGGAAGTGTGTCAAGCAATGCCCTACTTCCACTGTGAGCGCTCTGCTTTGTGCTTGTGTTTGAAGACATAATACCATTAAGCTTGGAGGTGGCTGGCGCCTTTAATCCCAGCACTTAGAAGATAGAAGCTCCTGGATCTCTGTGAATTTGGAACCAGAATGGTCTACACATCAAGTCCCAGGCCAGGCAGAGCTACAGAGTGAAACAAACTTGTGAAGATACAGTTCCTCAGTTTCCTGGACTAGTTGCTCCTGCCATGCCTTTCCCACCATTAAGGACTCTCCCTCTGGAACCATAAACCCAAACAAACCCTCCTGTCTTAAATTGCCTTGGTCATTTGTTTCACCACAGCAACAGAGAAGTAACTAATACAAGCCTCTAATTTTTTTTGTCACAGGCAGAGTCTGATATGCTGTGCAGTCTGGCCTCTGACTCCTAGACTCAAGGAATCCCCAGCTCAGATTTTGAAGTAACTGACCTACAAGTTTGCTTTACTGCACAAGCCTCAAGTCTCCAGTTATTATTTTCTTTTTGAGATGGAGCTTCACTGGCTGCCCTGGTATACACAGAGTTCTGCCAGCCTTTGCCTCCTGAGTGATGGTCTCAAAGGTGTGTGCCATCATGTCCTTTGGGAGGGAAAATGAATGTTTAAGATCAGAGAAAGCACAGAGTGTTTGTGGTTCTCAAGGAAACAACCAAATGCTAAGGACATTCTGGTGATAAGGAAGAAAGAGGCACTAAACTAAAAGTCCTGGGAGGAAAGAGGAAGTGAGATCCAAGGTCTTAGGTCATTCATTTCAATGACCATAGGGATTTTTTTCCTCTCCCAATGCTGGGGAGAAAGCCCAGATAGATCCCTATGAATTCTAAGTGAATGCTCTACCACTGAGCTACACTCCTAGCCCACCACACACAAAATATATATATATGAAAAAATATGAAAAACTACACTGTGCCTCACATTGGTCCGCCTTAGGGCAGATGATTCTGCCCTTCCTTATTAGTACTTTTTTTAGGGAATGAGTTGCTTTGCCCAGGGAACAACCAGGGCCTGCAGCTGAGAGAGAGGAATGTCTGTCACTAAGGTAACTACCATGTATCTGCTCTGTTGTGGCATTTACACCTACTCAGCCATCTTGCTGTCAGAGGTCCCTTTGGATGCCATCAGGATGCCAAAGTGTGACTTCCTTAGGAATTAGCAATGAAGTTGAGTTAACCAGTTACTTCAAAATAGAGAATAAATGAAAAAAAAGTGTTCTTCACTATGTTTATTTTCATCTAGGGGATGCAGACTCAACTCTAGGGGAGATTTCAAGGCATATTCAGTCATGGTGACAGGTTTGGGTTTGCATGTCCTCTAATCCAATCCATTCACTTTCTTTTAAGTGAATGCTAAACTAAAGACGTCTGCCCTATAAGGTGGGACAGATGGTCATATCCCTGGAGCTATGTGCATTAGTCACAAGACCACAAAGGAAGTCACTGTAACGGAGGACAGAGTTAGCAGATGGCAATAAAATAGATCCGTGTTGAAGGCTGGATCAAGCTTCCTTAAAAGGCCAAACTTCACGTTTCAACAGAGCTCTGCCATTTTTTAGTCCTGTGAAATGATAAACTCTGTTTATTTGTTGTTTGATTTAGTTTTTCTTTGTGTGTGTGTGTGTGTGTGTGTTGGAGATGGTACACCCCAGCCACAGCACTCAGCACTCACATACATGTGGACATTAGGAGACACCTATGGGAGTTGGTTCTCTCCTTCCAGCATGTGAAACCTGGGGTCAAATTCAGGTTATTAGGCCTGGCAGCAAGTACATTTTTAGACCCCAGTTTTATTTTGTTATACTTCTGTTTTGTTTGAGATGGCCTATCACTATGTAGTCCAGGCTAGCCTAGCATTTATGATACCCCTGTCACAATTTTCTGAATCTAGGTCTAACAAACACACCCTGCTAATAAATTCTCTCTATTGATTAAGCCAGCTTGAGTTGGACTTTGCATTATTACATCCAAAGGCATTGGAACTGAAGTGCAGAGAAAGGGACAGGTCACAGTAAAGAGATGTTTAGCATCCTCCAGTTCCCTGTGATCCTGTGCTAGGCAAACATCGTAGCAACCAAAGACTAGAGTGATTCTCAACCTTCCTAATATATAGTTCCCCATGTTGTGGTGACCCTCCAATCATAAATGTATCTTTGTTGCTACTTCATAACTCTAATTTTGCTACTGGTATGAATCACAATGAACATCTGTGTTTTCCAATGGCCCTAGGAGACACCCGCCCCTGACCCACAGTTTGAGAAACACTGGTCTAGACTAATTCCCTGGTACCTCTGCTCTCAGGCCCCTTGGGCCTTCTGCTCTTCCCAGAGGGCATCAGCCCTCTTTCTCTGAATTGTATCTCTTGCCTTTGGGATCTGGAACCTTATTTAACCAGTTTTGTTTTAAAATAGGTTATCTTCCTACCTTTCATTATCTTTATCATTGTATCAGTCAGGGAAAAAAAATAAATAACACCCCCAGAAAGCTGAAACAGAAAAATATTGCTTTCAGAGAAATCAATGTTTTATAAAATTGAAAAGGCCAGAGGATTGAAAGTCAGAAAAGTCAGTCGTTGCTCTGAGGTTTGACACCAGCTTTCAGAGAATTGAAAATTCTAGGAATTGTAGCAATCACTACCTCTTGCAATAGCCATGTAGGCAACTGGAGAGAAACATGTGGAGGCCCCTGGAACCCTTTGTCTTCTAGGCACAGTCCTAAGATCAATGGCTTCTCTTTCTCTTTTGTTTTACAAATTTCATCAGAGACACCTCTCATCTGTGGGAACTAACCCACACTTTACCCAAAAGGGATTTTACAAAATACAGATATTAAATATCCATTTCTTGAATGATATGAGAGAACACAGAAAGGCTTAAATAGTGTGAATTGTCAATATACACTTAACACATTCACTAAAGGAATAAATCATCTATGCAACTCCCCCACTCTGACCCCATGTTAAATTTTAATACAGTATCTTTCTCTATAGTGTAGGTTGGCTTGGAACTCAGCCATCCACATGCTGGGATTATAGGTGTGCACTACTACACTTACACCTGGATTACATTTTATTTTTATTTTATTTTTTTGAGTTATGGTCTCACTATGTAGCCATGGCTGACCTGGAACTTACATAACCAGGCTCACCTTGAACTCACAGAAATCCTCCTGCCTTTGTCTTCAGAGTGTTGGGGTGAAGGCGGGATTTAAATGAGTTCACCAGACCCAAGATACATGATAAATATGTGTCTATTAGGGAAGGAATTACAATGGTAAGAGTAAGTAACCGCCACAGTCTTCCTGCTCCAGAAGATGCAGTCTCTGCTCTTCGATGCTCTCCATGGTCCAGGAGAGTGTGGGCCAGCCCCTCCTCTGCCTTATAATGGGTCACCTGAAACCATGTCCAAAAGGGGTGGCCTCCACTACAAATTCACTGACAAAGCAAGATGCCACTACATTGGGATTAAAAGCCTGTATCACCGTGCCTGGCATACTTCTCTTTTTATGTTCTTTAGCTCTGTAGTTTTGATATTATAATGCCAAATAGTAATATATATTGATAAGGAACATACAGAAGTGAAGGCAGGTCAGAGATGCAGGAGGAAAAGACCACAGTCTAAGCTGGAGAATTCATTCCAAGTCTACACAGGGTGGTATCATAAATCACAAGACACACTTTATTCTTTATTCTTTTTGTGTTTGTAGATGGGTACTGTAACAGAGCTCCAGACCTTAGTAGGCCCAGAGACCTCAGCACAACTGACTCCATGGGGGGAGTATCATTCAGGCCACCAAACTCGGACTATAGACGGTACCACGTGCCAAGACTAAAACGACAGCCTAATTCATCAGAGTCTGTGGTTATGGGAAACTCTTTAAAAGTTCTAACCTTGGCTTCTGTAGCTTTGGCTTCTGTAGCTCTGCTTCTACCTAACTGTTCTTGATAACTGAAGTACGTCTATCCAAGACATGCTTTTTTGTGCTTAAAAGCTCACTCCGAGAAAGGCGAGGGCTAACTGGGATCCTGAACACCCAATGTTGTCACCAGCCAGCTAATAAAGACTTTCTATTGTTTTAAGCCCTTGTCTGAGCAGTCTTCTCTGGTGAATACCCCACAACAGGTACCCTTGTGTTTGTGTGCCCATGGAGGACAGGGGTCAACGTTTCTTCCACAACTGCTTCCCATCTTATTCTTTTCCATTTCTATTTGTTTAATCGTGTGTGTGTGTGTGTGTGTGTGTGTGTGTGTGTGTGTGTGTGTGTGTGATATGCCACTGTACATGTGGAAGTCAGTGACCATCTCTGTGGTTCTTTCTTCCTCCTCAGTGTGAAGCCAGGGGATCCCACGCAGTTCTTTGTGCTCAAATGGCAATTGCTTTTACCACTGAGTCATCTCTCCAGCCTCATCGTATTTTCTGGGGCAGCCTCTGTGAACTTGGAGCTTTCTGATTTAAGTAGACTGTGAGGACAGTGAGCCCTGGGGATCCTACTGTCTCTATGTCCCCTTGGACTGATAACAGAGCCATGTGCCGCTGTGTTCAGCTTCAACTCGGATCCTCATGCAAGATGTTCGCCACGGAGTCATCGTTCCAGTTTCCACTTTTATCCTTTATACTTACACAAATTGAATGTGGTTAAAAGTTTCTTAAACATAGCAGCAATGTGTTGTGACTTATTTGTTTTTAAAAACCTTCTGTTGCCTCATGATTATGTTCCACTTTCTTCCCTTCTCAGAGGTCAAGGTGCAGTAGCCCGCCCCACCCCGCCCCCTTAGCAGTCGCTAGTGAGGGGCTTTCAGGCTCCAGGTGCCCTATGCTTTCCTCAGAGTAGAATCTAGACTGTTCTCGGAAAGACTTGGGTATGCACAATGTGTGCCTTTTCCTAGTTGCTTATTACAGAACACCAACTCTGTGTTAGCCCCTCAGAGAACCAAGTGAGTAGGAGCTAATAGGCTGAGCGCTCGGGAGTCAGAGGAAGGTGGACCTCTGTGAGTTCTAAGCCAGCCTGGTCTATATAGAGCAATGGCTCTCAGTCTTCTTAGTGCTGTGACCCTTTAATAATAATACAGTTCCTCATGCTGTGGTGACCTCCAACCATAAAATTACTTTGTTGCTATTTCATAATTGTAATCTTGCTACTGATATGAATCGTACTGCAAATATCTGATAGGCAGGATATCTGACATATGACCACTGTGGGAATCTCCACTCACAGGTTGAGAATCAGTGGCAGAGAGCACCAGGACTACATAGAAAGACTCTGTCTAAAACAAAATATTAATAAAATAAATTAATGCCTGAAGGGACATTAGCCCACTAGAGCATGCAGCTCTGGAAGGCCTTGCCCTTCTCCCCCATTCCCTCTGCCTTGATAAAAATTAGATTACATTCCTAAAGCTAGCCACCAAGATCTAGTCCCTTATTTGGCCACTTTCTCCTCCTGAGACTGACTACCAAGGTCCAGCTACCAAAGTATTGAAGTCCAGCAATCAGAAGCCCCCTTTGGTTCACCTAATTAAAATGCCCAATTACAATTAAACACTCATCTGAACATGGGGTCTCCTCTTTTATCTTTATAAATTGCTGTTTGCTTATGGTTCCTGTCTCCTCTCCATCCAGAAGCAGTCCTTTGTCCTCCCTGGGAACAAATAGAACAAATATCCCTCCCCTTCCCCCTCCTCCTCCCCTCCTCCTTGTTCTTTTCCCCTTGCCCTCATCTTCTCTCTCCTGTCTTTGTCCCTTATTCCATGCCTTTGTCCCTCAGGGGCCAATGAATCTCCTTTGTGCTGAGAATTTGGTCTTGGGCTGATACCATGCCTTGTACTTACTGTTTGGGGTGAGTAGACATGTGTATTGTGTCTCCTCAGGAAAAGTATTGTCACACAACACTAGCCCACAGAATTATTGAAAAGATACAGAACTGGAGCTCATGGAGCCGTTCAAAAACTATAATTCCAGCACTCTGGAAGCTGGAGCCAGAAGATTGCCTCAGGTTCAGGTGACCCTGAGATACACAGTGCATCCGGACTATCCCTGACTGAAGAGTGAGACCATAAAACAAGAAGAAAGGGGGCTTGAAGATAGAGCCATATCTCTAAAAGGCTTGCAGCATGAGGACCTGAGCTGAATCCCCAGCATCCGTGAAGAATTGTTGATGGGGGGATGTCCTTCTGTATATATGTTTCTCTTATTGGTTAATGAATAAAACACTGTCTGGCCAATGAAGCAGGAAGATAGGTGGGACTAGGGCAAGGAGAATTCTGGGAAAGATAGGCAGAGGGAGCCCGCCAAAAGGAGTCGCCATGTGGAGACTAGGAGGATAGGAAGATTAGTAGTTATGGGTTAATAATTAAGACAGAGCTAGCCAATAAGAAGCCCTAGTTAGTGGGTAACAGTTTAATAATTAATGTAAGCATCTGCAGCAGCTGCAGGACCTGGAGGGACAAGAAAAGCTCCAGCAACAAATTATGACCCCAGTTCTTGGGGGAGCAGAGAGTGGAGGTTACCTGAGACTTGTTGACAAGTCAGTGTAGCCTAATCGTGGAACCCAGGTTCCAGGTAGATAGGTCCTGAGGAATTGCACTCAAGGTTGACCACTGGTCTCCACACATGTACACACAGCCCTGCACTCCACACACAAACATGCTTACACATCTGCACATACTACACACCAATATATATATAGTTATGTATTCAAACACAAAAGCAACTTGTATTGAATTAATGATGCATTATATATATTGTACTCAATACTACTGCAGTAAAGAAGCGAGATTCCGGAAAACTGATTTCAACTCTAAATACACTAAAACCATAATGAGGGTCAGTGAATGAAATTTTTATGTAGGGTTTCATGTATGCAAGACTGGCCTTGAATTCACTATGTAGCTAAAATGACTTCAAACTTCTAATTCTTCTCCCACCCTCTGCCATCTCCCTAATGCTGAGTGTGCAAATGTGCTCCACCATGCCTGGTTTGGAAAATTACCAAGATCACACTTCTATGTACATTCGTGGTAAACTGATTTGATTGAATTCTTTTTTTTTTCTTCTATTTTTTCTTGTTAGGTGTGTGTGTGTGTGTGTGTGTGTGTGTGTGTGTGTGTGTGTGTGTGTGTTGATTATTTGCTCCTCCAGCTCCTCTCTCCTATTCCTTCCCCTGGATATCTTGGACATACATCCCTCACATTTTCGCAATCACCACCATCTCCTCCTTGTCATCCTCCTTCCCCTTTCTCTTTCCAACCTGAGTTATCTCTTCCTTATCTGTCAAAATGTAACAAGTCAAACTGCACACTCCTGCTGTCACAGTCAGGAGCTGCTCTGGGCACCATGAGTGCCACCACACCCTCCATCACGATGGGCTGAATGACTCCTTCTCCCTCTCCTCCCTTCTCTTATTCTTTTCTTCCTTTTCTATAATCCATTGAGTCCAATTAGTGCTGCCTGGGTGAACATGGGTAACTTAGCAACAGCCACACCCCAAAGAAAAGAAGTGGCTTCCTCTCACACACACTCCCCTAACCCCCACAGCCATCAATTGCCAGTTGCTAGTAGCTCCTCAGCTAGTGGTAGAGTGTCATGAGCTTGTCCCTCAAACATGCTGGAATTATCGACTGGCTTTATTTTGTGCAGGTGACTGTAGCTGCTTGAGTTTGTGTGTACAATGGTCATCCCATATTCAAATGTCACTCACCCCCATCCTCAGCTCTTCGGAGTTATTCCCAGAGCAGTATGGGGGTTAATACAGATGTCTCACTTAGAACCAAACACTCAATAGGCACATAATTTCTGGCACCTCAACCAGTCATGGATTTCTACATTGACCGCCAATCAGCCAAGGTGGAGAGCAACCTATGAGTGTAAACAAAATGCTCGTAGTTTGACAACATTTCTGTCTGTTTTGCAAATCAACAGCTGCGGGTTCCCCTGCTAGGACCTATAAGCACCTGTGACCTTATGGGCTCTTGAGCAAGTTTCAGTACTAATAGGATTCTTACCAAGTGTAGGCCAAGGACTTACACGTTGAGGGTAGGGAATTGTGGGACATGGTCAGATATTATCAAGGGAAAGAGGTTTTCTCACTAAACTGACTGGGTGGGATTATTGCTCTAAAATTGAGTCAGCAGTTGGAGGCTCACCTAAGTGGCACAGTTCTTTACTAGCATGGAAAAGGCCCTGGATTTGCTCTCAAGCATCAGAAATAGACAACATGAAATAGGATGGGGTGTGGCTCGGCCGACACAATGCTTGCTTAGCATGCACAAAGGCCTGGCTTCCTGTACTAGCAAGTGACTTCATTAGAATGTTTAAGCTTTAAAGTGCTTTCATTTCTGTGAATGTCTCTCAGTTCCCATAGTTTTTTGCAGGGTACAGATTATTTGGGGAACTAGCAGAGAGCTTAGTCACTTTCAGCACACTTTGAAGCTAACGTAGACATTCCGGTTTTGGCTCTCCTTATTAAAATTGCAACTTATACGGAGAGAACTGTACTTATCTCTCATTAAATGTTTCCTCCTAAAACTGAACTCAGGGGAAGTAAGAACTCCGTCATTCTCCTCTAGATAATTTTAACTATTTGTCTAAAACATTTGAACATGGGACGATCAGTAGATGCCATGGGCCAAAGAAAGCAAAACCCATTGTTACCATTATGAGGAGATTTTAGCATGTCTTCCCCAAACTCAAAAATGGATAACACAAATGATACATGGAAAATTTGAGAAACAGAAACAGCTGACCTTGTGGGCATGTGTGGGAACCTCAGTCCTCCACACACAAAACAACTTCTCCCCCACCCACCCCACACACCCCACCCCAACCCCACTACATGTTACAGATTCAAGCACTCTACTATTGAGCCAACCACCATCCCAATAATATACTTCCAAAACAGGAAACACAAACAAAACTAAGTACTTGGACCAGCAGGATGGCTCAGCAGGGAAAGGCACCTGCCACCATTTGGCAAACTGAGATCAATCTCTGGGACCCACATGGTGGAAGGAGAAAATTGACTCCCAAAAGTTTTCTGACCTCCATGTGGGCACCATCGTGTATATGTGTTCATACACATAGACAGATAGATACATAGACACACATACCTAAAAACAGACACACATACACATAGACAGGTACCCACACACATACAAAGAAACCAAATTTTTATTTAGAAAACTAAGTACATGCTGGGCCTCCACAGGCACAGACAGAGTCTTGCTATATATCTTTGCTATAAACATATAAACCATACGGAAATGTATAATGTAAGAAGTTGAGCTGGATATGGTGGCCCAGGCCTATAATCCTAGCACTTTCAAGGCAGAGGCAGGAAGAGCAAGAGTTCAAGGTCATCCACAGCTGCACAGAGAGTTTCAGGACAACCCGGGCTACATGAGAAAGACCCATCAGGTTTACTTCTCAATCCCTGTCATCTTATTTTGGAGACAGCTTCCCATTAGCCCTGGACATTGGTGATGGGTTCAGACTATCTGACCAGCAGCCCCAGGGATCCCCTTGTCATTACTCCTCAGCACAGGGATTCTGCGTGGAAGTCCCTGTACCTGTGGATGTGGGATCCGACGCAGGTTCTTACACTTCTGCAGCAAGCACATCACTGAGCTGTCTCTAGCCCCTAGGCTGTCTTCCTTTTCTTTATTTTCATTATGTTTCATTTGTTTATTTTGTGCGTTTATGTGTATGTGGGGACACATGGCACTGTGGGTATGTAGAGGTCAGAGGACAACTTACTTGCACAACTTGCTTCTTTCCTCAAGCCATCATAGTCCCAGGTAGAATGGATCAGATCACCAACCGCCACGGCCAGTGTTTTATCCAGTTGAACCTTCTTGCTGGCCCAAAGCCTATCAAACTGTGTACTGCATAATGCTTTATAATCCTGTATTTAATTGGCTTTTCAACTACCAAGTAACTACTAGCTTCAACGGCGTGGAACTGAAGGGTTTCACGTGGGTGTGCAACCGGTTTTTCTTCCAGATTTTCCATGTCACTCTCTGTAAGACTACTTCATCCTTTATAAAGTTGGCATCAGAGTCCCACTGTACCTTGGATATATTCTACTTGACAGTTTCAGTGTTTCTCTAAGGAGAAAAGTTTGAGCCCATTATTTAAATGCTGCAGCTGGACTGGGGGAAGCCAGAAAAGAGGTCAGGGCAAAGAGGGCAATAGCCTCTGGCTATAAACCAGGGTGTAGCTTGGATAGGAAGTGGCCGTGTTTCCCCATCTTCTGGCTACACCCAACACACCTGACAGTCCACACCAGTCTAGAAGCCCTGCCTGGATCTCTAAGATACCTTTCTCCTTTCAGGAGCTATAACTTCCTCTTCCCTAATCACGTCTTTGCCTGTTGAAATCCTGTCGTTCCTGAAAAATCCTAACAAAACCCACCACGATCTAACTAGCAGTGGATGAAAATCAAGTCTCCCTTCTGTAGTTCCAAGACAGAGCCTTTTTTCCAAAGGCAGTAAGAACAACCTACTTTCACGTGTTAAAATAAAAGCCCCCCTCTGGGAAAAGCTCCTACAGCCAAGCCTGCTGACCTGAGTTCAATTCCCAGAACAAACAGACTGAAAGGCCAGAACCCACTGCTGCAAACCCTCTGACCTGCACACATACGCTGTGGCATGCGGGCCACACACACCTATAAATGCCCACACACAAAATAAAAATAAAGTAAAAAATGAGACAGTTATTAGAGAATAGACATCTCTTCAGTTCCGTGAAAAAAAAACTGTCACCTGGGTGTCCTTGGGTGTAAAATGAGGCCAGGGCATAGACCGATTAAAAGATGGAAAGCCGTTGGACAATAGCGTCTGGGCTGTGGTAGGAACTTGATAAATGTCAGTTCTCAGGCAGTGGCCGGACGGTGGGGGCGTGGTCACAGGCGACCCTGCAAAGCCTCGGGATTGCCACCATCCTGGGCGCGCGCGCGGTCATGTGACTGGGCTAAGATGGCGTCGCCCGGTTCCCGGTGGCTCCTGGCTGTGAGTCTTCTGCCCTGGTGTTGTGCCGCCTGGTCGCTGGGACATCTGAATCCGCCTTCGCCGCCACCGCTGGTGATCTGGCATGGGATGGGTGAGTGAGTGTGGAGAGGGGCATCCTTTTCCTGTCTGGGTTCGCATCACAGAGCTGGAAGGGCGAGGACAGTGATTCCACAGCATCCGCCTGGCCTAGATGTTGGGATTTGGGGGCCCTCTGCACTGGAAGGGAGGGACCCAGGTGTCTTTGGTGAGTGCTCTAGAAGAGCTGTGCACTGCTACTGTTTATGCTGTCCTTGGTAAAATCCTAGCAGCTATGGCATCAGCCAGCAGCAACTGACAGTCTGGCCATTGGTCCCCGGAGAGTTGGGCAGCACTCATGCTTTCGTTCCTTCACACACTGAATGGAGATCTACCAGTTACCTGTTACCTGCATGTTCTTTGTACAGTTACCACACAGCACGACCACTCCAGAGCATGACACAGACTGAATTCTCTTCCCTGCTGGAACTTACTTTGCAGTGGGGAAGCATACTATAAAGAAATAAGGGAAAGTATCAAATGATGATGAGTGCAGTGGAGACAGACAGAAAGCCTGCAAGAAGACAGAGCTGGAGGTGTGAGTGTGAGCTTGTAGAGAGCGATATTAGGGAAGGATTCTCCCAGACTGACAGCTGAGCAGATCCTAAGGGGAAGAGGGAAGATGTCATATGGATGTGTGGTCAAAGGAACAGCAGAGGGAAAGACCCTGAGCTGAGCATGTGATGTCCAGGTCAGTGCAGCAGGAGAAAGGGAGCAAGAGAAGAGGAATGTGAGCCGTCTTTCTAGTACTGGGAACATACCCTGCAGGAACAAACCACTCACTGAGCCATCTCTCCAGCCCTCTAACTTACATTTTTAAAAGACTGTTAAAACACAACGTGGTGGGAGCCTGTAACTCCAACACTCAGGAGGTAGAGGCAGGAGGATATATCTGCAAGTTTGCGACCTGCCTGATCTACATGGCAAGTTTCAGGTCAGCCAGAGCTACATGGAAAGATATACTACTGCTGCTACTGCTGCTGCTGCTAATTATAATAATAATAATAAGCTAAAGTTAAAATCAAATGAAGGGGTTGCTCTGTTGGTGACACTAGATGGTCTTCAGACCCTCCCAGTGGTCACTGACACAAAGCTGTGGCTCTGAGCTCTGGGGAGGAGCTGTCACTAGAAAGAAAGGGACAGAGGAGCAGAGTCAGCTGTGACCACAGGGAAGTCAGGCTGCTTGTCCCCAGAGAGGACAACAGGCGATTCTCAGGGTCTTTGGGGATTTGGATTCACTAGCTGCGAAGACTGGCTTTCTTGAAGACTCCTCTTAAGGAGAGGCCCCGTGTAAGATTCAGCCCAGTGGCCCGTTTGTCCTGGAGACCCCTGACTTTATCCTGTGGACAGTCAGTTGTTCTTTCCTCCTGTGATGAGGTGAGGAGGGAGCAGAGCCAGGCACCTTTCATGGACTGTAGAAGGGAGGAGAGAGGCTCTATGGGATCAGGACTTATGGATTAAAGGGCAGAGTCCACTGGGTCCTTATTTTTGTTTGAGTTGCTGGGCTGAGAATTGATTGTAGGTGTCACAGAGAGGTGCAAAGGGACACTGCAGTACCTTAAACCCTAGAGATGCCCGTGGCTCAGAGCTGTACAGTGAGGGATGTTTGGTAGCATGAAGTATGGGGGAAGTGCTGGAACATTGCTATACGTGAGGGTGGCATCTGGGGACTTAGCTATGGTGTGAGAGAGGAAGGGGACAGAGATGACACCACCGCTTTTTGGCTTGAACAATTCGAAAGATGGGGTAGCTTGGAGGGGAGCACACTTGGGGTGTATATGTGTAGTCAGAATTCTTTTAAACCCAACAGAGTAACACACAATGATACTTGGGGCCTTCAGGAAGTTGAAAGAGTAGGGTCATAGCTCCAGGTCAGCTGAGGTAGATAGCCAGACCCTGTCTCAAAAGAAAAAGATGATGTGTTTGAATTTGGGAACTTGAAGGATATGTTGTTATTTCTTTGGTATGTTGTCTAATTTGGGGGCCCCTTTTTTTTATTATTGTGGGGGCGATGCCACCCACACCACTGCATACATGTGGAGGTCAGAGGACAATTTGCAGCGATCAGTTCTCTCTTCCACTGTGTGAGTCCCAGGAATCAAACTCCCATTGTCAGCCTAGGCAGCAGGCGTCTTTACTCAAAAGACGTATGCCCAGGCTTCATACAGCACAGGCTAACTCAGAATTTGTATTTGTTGTCTAGCCAAGAATGACTTTGAACCTCTGAACTTACCCCTACCCGTCTCACATGCTAGGACTACAGGCATTTGCAAGTAGGCTGGGCTCCTTTGATATTTTCGAGACAGTATCTTTTGTAGGCCAAGTTATCATTGAACTAGATATTTAGTCAACGCCCCTTTTTTGTCCCTACTCATTACAATGTGGTGGATGTTGTTAGGAAAGAAATAGAAGCTTCTCTAGGGCAGAGTGTTTTCTCCTTAAACTTCCTGTCCAACTGAAGTGCTGTGACTTAAGTGCAAAGCAGACACATCTCTATCCAGTGGTCAGTTTGTTCTTAGGTCTGAGTCTTTGTGGGAAAGGAAACAATCCCAGAGCTGGGGTGAAGCACTGAGGATCTCACCCCCAATTTATAAAAGTTAGAAGTCAACCTTTTCCCAAACCTTGTAGATGGATTTTCCTTTGGACCACCAGCTCACCAAAAAAAAATGACATGAAGACTTATTAATAAAAATGACATGGAGACTTATTCATAATTATGAAAGCTCAGCCTATAGCTTAGGTTTGTCCCATTAGCTCTTATAACTTAAATGAACCCATTTAAATTAATCTATGTTTTGCCTGGTGACTTTTTAACTTTCTTCTTATACTTCCTCATTCCTTTCTGTATCCTTTGGTAAAGACACATCTTCACAAACTACAAAAAGATTATTCCAGAACAAAAGCTCACAGAGACTGTTTCATTAAATTTTGTGCCTTGGGCATTTCATGGACCTTCATCCTGGTCCTCGAGGTTACAGATGTGTGGCACCTGACAGAGCCATGCTGGAAGTGTCTTTTACCTGTCCCTGCTGAAATCCAAGTGACATCAGCTCCACCGTTTTCAGTGCACAGTTCATTGTCATTGAGCCTGTTCACCAGCTGAGACGACCACAACTTCCCTCTAGTTTCAGAACTTATCAGCACCCAGGAAAACCTCCATACGGATTAAGTCAATGTTTCCTTCCCCTCCTCTCACTCCTGATAACCTCTGCCTATTCTCTGTGCTGTGGGGTTTCTTTTCTGGCCGGAACAGGTGAATGATTAGACAATTTGTCTTTTGTTTGGGTTTATTTTACAGAACACGCATTGAGGTTCATCCAGGTTGTAGCATGCTTCAATGCTTCATTCCTATTCATGGGTGAATAGTATTCCATTGTGTGACTATAACACAGGTTATTCAATAATGATCATTTGACCTGTTGCTACATTTTGCTATTACCACAGTACTACTGTAAACATTTGTGAAAGGTTTTATCTGGATGTGTGTTTTCCTTTTTCTTGGGTGTAAAGGTAGGAGTGGAATTGCTGGGTCATTTTATAATTATGTGCTTAATTTTTTATTTTTATTGTTTTAGTTGTTGCCATACTTTCCAACAGAGATTAAATTGGTAGAGTTCCACCAACAGGGTACAAGCTTACCTATTTCCCAATGTCCTTGCTAACACTTATGTTCTAATTTTTAAAATGTCTTTTTTTTTTTTTTTTTTTTTTTTGGCCAGGTGTGGTGGTATACATCCTTAATCCCAGCACTGGAGAGGCAGAGGTTGACAGATATTTCTGCGTTTGAGGCGAGCTTGACCTGTGTGGGGAGTTCTAGGCCAGCCAGGCTTATATAGTAATACCCTGCCTCAACAACAATATAAGTTGTTTTTAAGCAATCTAGGTTGGTATGAGTTGACCCTTCACTGTTTTAACTACATTTTATCAACAGTGATGCTGCTGACCAGTTTGTATCTTCTTGGAGAAATGTCTTTGCATCCTTTCCCAATTTGTGTTTTAAAAGTTTGTATGTATGTGTTTGATAGCATATGTGTATGCGTGCCCATGGGGATAGAGTTAGAGGTGGTTGTGAGGTGGCTAACATGAGTTCTGAGAACTGAATTCAGAACCAGAACTGAAGTGGTTCAGAAACTCTGAAAGTGCTCTTAACTACATATCCTTCTCTCTAGCATCTCCATTTCTTTTGTTTAAAAAATATTTGTTTTTATTTTTATGTATATATGTGTGCCTATGTGAGTGTACGTCAGGTACATGTAGGTGCCCAAGGAAGCCAGATGGGCATCAGATTTCCTGGATCTGGAGTTCACATGCTTGTGAGCCATCCAACATGAGTGCTGGGAACCAAACTTGGGTCCTCTGAAAGAACAATATCTTGGTAATTGTTCTACTGCTATGAAGAGACACCATGACCAAGGCAACTCTTACAAAAAGAAGCATTTAATTGGAGCTTGCTTACAGTTTCAGAGGTTTCGTCCATTGTCATCATGGTGAGGAATATGGTGGCATGCGTGGTGCCAGAGCAATATCTGAGAGCTCTTACATCCTGATCCACAAGCAGAGAGAGAGAGAGACTGACTGACTGTGCCTGGCATGGACTTTTAAAATCTCCAAGACCACCTCCAATGACACACTTCCTCCAACAAGGCCACTCCCCTCTAATCCTATCAAAGAGTTCCACACCTTGACTAAACTCTCAAGTATATGAGTCTATGGGGGCCTAACTTATCCAGCCCACCTCAAGCAGCAAGCAGCCTCAATGGCTGAACCCTCTCTCCAGCCTGCCCCCATTTCATAATTATATTACGTGCCTTGTTGAATTGTAAGAATCATTTGTGTATCTGGACACTGAACTCAGATACGTGTTCCACAAAATGTTTTCTCTCCTTCTGGAGTCTGACATGTCAACTTTTGGCTTCTGGCTTCTTAACATGCTGGATCAGAACTCCATATGAGATTATGTAACTAAATATGGGGATCTTGAAAAACGTGGCAACAGTATTTTGAATGCTCAGTGAGCAAAAATTCATTCAAATCAAGGATGAAATGAATCAAGTTGTTTCTGACAGTGTTTGCATCTCCTACTCCACTGGGGCCTTGGTTCTGAACACAGAATACATGTGCATGTTTCCTGCCAGGAACACCTACAAAATACTGCCTCAAACACTGCTCAGTCTGCAGGCTGCTGTGTGTTACGAACCCAGCGCTCTTACTGTACATACATCATCTTATGCTCTTATAGTAGTTTTATTGCCAGAAACAAAGACTTGATATTTTCTTAAACATTTAAGTACCAAATCAGTTTATCCGTCATACTATGTTTCAATGATTAATTTTAAAATTGCTGTTGAACAGGCTTAGTGGTGAAGAGAACTTCTGCTCATCAGTAGACCCCAGTTTGGGTCCCAGCACTCCCATCATAGCTTACAATTGCCTGCAACTCCACCTTGAGGGGTGCTGACACCTTCTGGCCTCCCCAGGCACCAGGCATATACATGGTGCACATACATACATGCAAACATTCATACACATCAGTTAAAAATTAATGAAATCTTTAAAATTGCTGTTTATGTTGCTGACTTATATATATATATATGTATATATATGTATGTATGTATATATACACACATATAATGACATATATATATATATATATCAGTAAATGAATTTTGTTTTGGGATTAGGACAAGCATGCTTCTAGTATTTGTACTATGTATTTATGTGAGTAATGCTTCAGTGTTAATGATTATAAAATCAAAAGATTGATTGACTATGAAAAACATCAAGGATGTTTTATGTCTTGCATTATTACCTATTCAGCCAGAACTCAATTCTTTTCTGTTTGTTTGTTTATGACAAAATCTCTCTGTGTAGCCTTGGCTATCCTGGAACTCACTTTTTAGACCAGGCTGGCCTCAAACTCTGAGATCCACCTGCCTCTGCCTCCAAAGTACTGGAATTAGATGCATTCACCACCACCACCTGGAGGCCCTCAGTTCTTTTTTAATTTAAAGGTAGGGTCTCACAATGTAGCTCTGTCTAGATTAGAACTCAGCATGTAGACCAGACTAGCCTCAAATTTACAGAGATCTGACTTGTTTTGCCTCCTGAGTGCTGGGTTTAGAGGATGACCCACTGTGCCTAGATTATGGAAATATAAAAAGTACATTTTATCATTTTGTAAAATTAATTTCACCTTTTATAAGTGGTAAAATTTCATATATGCCAAAGAATTATCTTAAATTTCTTTATGTGTTGTGGTACAATCTTTGTATACTCTAAATGCGCATTGCTCTCATTGTTAATGAAAAGCTGATTGGCCAATAGCTGGGCAGGAAGCAATTTGGGTAAGAGCCTGACACAGAGAGAATTCTGGGAACAAGGGCAGAGTGGGAGGAGTTGCCAGCAGACACAGAGGGAGCAGGAGATGAATGTGCCATGTTAATAAAGGTACCACCATGTGGCAGAGGGTAAATAAGAAATGAAGGTTAACTTGCAATGTAAGAGCTAGTTGGTAATAAGCCTGAGCTATCAGCCAAGCATTTGTAATTAATATAAGCCTCTGAGTGGTTAAACTGGAGGACTGGAGAGAAATGTCTGTTTACATTTGAGATTACCAGTAAATATCTGATTTGTATACATACTTTGTGCACCCATATGGCCAAGGTACCATAAACATTTCTAAGTTGAGAAGGGTGCTGTGTGGGGAAAGCTGGAGAAGCCCTGCAGTAGGCCATTGTTCCCAGATTCTCTCTAATCTGTATGCTGCCCTTTGACATTCTTGATTATCACTCTTTGCGACATAAAAGGTTTTTGTTTCTTAAATAATGTTTTGATTCATGAATTTGTGTCATTGTTTTCCTTGGCTAGGAGACAGCTGTTGTAACCCCATAAGCATGGGTGCCATTAAAAAGATGGTTGAACAGGAAATACCTGGAATTTACGTCCTGTCTCTAGAGATTGGAAAGAACATGATGGAGGTAAGATGGCGGCAGCTCCTTCCCTGAAGGATTTGCTGTCAGGTTTGATCAAGCGTGCCATTTGAACACTTCCCTTTGCATTTATTTTTAGCAGCAAGCCATAGCCCCACTGGTTTGGTTTCATTTTGTTTTGGGATGGAGGGTTTTGCTATGTAGCCCATGCTGGCCTGGAACCTGCCTCTTCCTCACAAGTGCTTGGACTTCAGGGTTGTTCCATCATGCTCAGCGAACACATGAACTCTAGGGGCCGTGAGGGTATTCACCTGTGTCAGCCCCTGCCTTAGAAAAGATGCTGTTTATGTACAGTTCCTTCCTTTCATGCTCACTCCTCCTTTTTGTAGGATGTGGAGAACAGCTTCTTCTTGAATGTCAATTCCCAAGTAACGATAGTGTGTCAGATTCTGGAAAAGGATCCTAAATTGCAGCAGGGGTACAACGCTATTGGCTTTTCCCAGGGAGGCCAGTTTCTGTAAGTATCCTCATGGCACTGCTCACATGGAATTAATGTTTCTTCTGTTTAATCAATTGGCTGTGATTATGTGGTGCCCTCCCTCCCCTCTCACAGAAAGAAAGTTAGTCTTAAAATGTCACTGTGTAAGCTTTGTGGAACTTAATTTCTTTTTTTTCTCTGTGTGTGCACATGTGTGAGCATGTATGTGGAAGGGTCAATGTGTGGTGTATTCCTCAAGTCCCCACCTTACTTTTTTGTTTGTTTGTTTTGTTTTGTTTTTTGTTTGTTTTTCGGGGCAGGGTATCTCTGTATTGTTTTGGAGCCTGTCCTAGAACTAGCTCTGTAGACCAGGCTGACTTTGAACTCACAGAGATCCACCCACCTCTGCCTCCCGAGTGCTGGGATTAAAGGTGTTTTCCTACCAACCCCTGGTTCCACCTTACTTTTTTAGAAAAAAAAAATTATAAAGATTTTATTTATTTTTTTATTAATTATGAATGTATTGGGTTGGGTTATATAAGTACAGTGCCCAGAGAGGCCAGGAAGGGCATGAGATCACTTCACACTGAGTTATGTTATTGTGGTGGGAGCTAAGCCTGAGTTCTTCGCAAGAGCAGTAAGAACTCTTCACCACTGAGACACCTCTCCAGTATCCTATTTTAACTTAAAAAATGTTTAAACTATATTTACTCTGTGTGTGTGTGTACACATGCACACGCATGAGCCCATGCATGTATGTGTGTAGGTCAGAAAACAGACAGCTTTGAGGAATCAATCAGGTTCCCTCTTCCAGTATGGGAGGCCCAGGAATCAACTCCAGTTATCAGGCTTGGCAGTGAGTGCTTAACCCAATTCCATCTCACTGAACAGTGTTGTTGTTGTTGTTGAGAAAAGGTCTTTCCATGAACCTGGAGCTCAGTATTGAGCTGGACTGGCTGATTGACCAGCCTCAGGGACCCTCTGCCTCTACCTCTCCAATGCTGTTATTACTGGAACTGCTGTGCCTGGCTTTTTCTTTTCTTTCTTTCCTTTTTGCTTTTGTTTTTCAAGACAGGGTTTCTCTGTGTGGCCTTGGCTGTCCTGGAACTCACTTTGTAGACCAAGCTGGCCTCGAACTCACAGAGATCCTCCTGCCTCTCCCGCCTCCCAAGTGCTGAGATAAAAGGCATATGCCACCTCTGCCCAACTTCTTTTTTTTCTTTTTTTTTTAAGGGGGATGATGTAACCCAAACTCTTTATGGTTATCACTGACTGAGCCATCTTCCCAGCTCCTCTTGATTTCTTTTCTGTGAAATAAGATTTGTATTCAGCCAGGGGGAAGATCCTGTGACTCTGTGGTTTTGGGACCCATGTGTATTAAATAGCTTAATGTGTGAAGTAACTGTTGATACATTCCAATCAGACCATCAGGGCTGACAGCCACCTTTGATTTCTCCAGGAGGGCAGTGGCCCAGAGATGCCCGTCACCTCCCATGATCAACCTGATCTCAGTTGGGGGACAACATCAAGGTAATGGTCACCCTTATCCCCATGGTTCTCTTCCTCTTTTCTAACCATGTCTATCTGGTGTTTTGTGTTTCTTTTTTCTTGCTTTTTCTTTTTCTTTTTTCTTTTTTTTTTTCCTTCCTTCCTGTCTGTGTGTCTTTCTTTTTATTGTTTTTCCGCCTCCTCTTCCGCCTCCTTTTTAGATAAGGTCTTGTTTGGTAGCCTAGGCGGGCCTCAAACTCTTAGCAATTCTGTTTTAGCTACCTGGGTACTGAGATCATAGGCATGTGCCACCACACCTGGCACCCTTGTGTTTGTGTGTGTGTGTGTGTGTGTGTGTGTGTGTGTAAACTGCTAAGTCCATTTAGTGTTGCTCATATGTATATGACCACTTGGGGCTGGATAACCTACCAGGGACTCATCCCTGAAGACTGTTTTCCTACTCTCCGCCATCATTAATTGCTTAAAGTTATTCATCTAGGGGTGGGGCCATGCGTGATTTCTCCCACCTGCACTGGCATGTCAACTGGTCTTGTCATTATGCAGGTCTTGTTTAGGTGACTGTATTGCTGAGATTTCATGGGTGTAGAATCCCTGTCATATATAGATGACATTCTCTCAACAGCAGCTGTGCTGGTCTTCTGAGCCCTGGGTGTGTAGATGTATCAGTTACAGTTGAACACCTCACGATCAGTTGTCCTCTGTATCTGACCTGTTGTGGGTTTCTGTAGCAGTGTCTATTTGCTACAGAGAGAAGCTCCTGTGATCAGGGCTGAAAGCTGTCTTATCAGGAAAAAGCAGGTGTCAAAGTCACATATCCAGAGCAAGACCTGGGCATGCAGAGATGGCATGTGTGTGCATGTGTGTGTGTGCTGTGTCTCTGTGTGTGTGTGTGTGTGTGTGTGTGTGTGTGTGTGTGTGTGTGTGTGTTGCTGGGGATAAAACCCAGGGTGTCCACATAAAAGGCAAAAACTCTACCACAGGGCTGTACCCCAGCACACATTTGGCCTTCTGAATCTATGAGTTCCATATTTGTGGACTCAAAGATCCATGGGACTCTTCTGGGAAAGGCCATGGTGGTTGTGTGTGCCTAGAATCCCAGCATTTAGGGAGTGAGGTCAGGAAGATCATCCTCAGAGAGTTTGAGTTCAACCTGGGCTATAGTAGACCCTACCTGTCTTCATTAAAAGAGAGAGGGATGGGTGGGGAGGGAGGATGGAGGAAACTGGAATCTGTACTGAACATATAAAGACTATTCTCAGTGTAATGGCAATCCATAGAACAGTTACACTTATTAAGTGTCAAAAGTAATTTACACAGGATTTAAAGGAGGGGGTTGCATGGATGAAAAGTATCACATGGGAAGGGGATGGGGACAGGAAGCCAGATGATTTCCCAAGAAAGCGGATGAGGCAGTCATGTGCTGTATGTAGCAGCCACATGTGGGTGGGGCTGAGGCAGAGGTCCCTGGGGCAGTGCCAGGAGGAAGTTGGTAGTGGTGTTAGTTCACAGTACTTGAGCTTTTTTGTTTTGTTGAGTAACTGAATGAGTTCAGATTCAAGCTGTTTGTCATTTTGTTTTTACAGTGCCTGGTCTAGTGCGTATCCAATATATGATTATGGGAGTAATGCAGGTTATCTTTTACCTACACAGGAGTCTTCGGCCTCCCTCGATGCCCAGGAGAGAGCTCGCACATCTGTGACTTCATCAGGAAAACAATCAATGCTGGCGCTTACTCCAAAGTTGTTCAAGAACGGTGAGTGTGGCTAGCTATCTGGTGCAGACTGTGGGAGCACCTTGCTGACATTCATGCTCAGTGATTCTAGGAGTAATTGCTAGTGATATCACGGCTGTTTATAACTCTAGTCTCAGGGGATCTTATGCCCTCTTATGGCCTGTGGGGGGCACTGCCTGCCTGTGGTGCACAGGCATATATGCCAATAAAACACCTATATACATAAAAATATAAATAAATAAATATCTTTTGAAAATTGTCCTTAAAACATATGAGGCCTAAGCCAGGTGTTGGTGTCGCATGCCTTTTAATCCCAGCACTCGGGAGGCAGAGGCAGGCGGATCTCTGTGAGTTCAAGGCTAGCCTGTTCTACAGAGCTAGTTCCAGGACAGGCTTCAAAGCAATACAGAGAAACTCTGTAATGGAAAAAAAAAAAAAAAAAAAAAGGAAAAGAAAAAAAAAAAAAAAAAAATGAGGCCTGATGTGGTAGCACACACTTAACCCAGCACTCAGAAGGCAGAGGCAGGCTGATCTCTGTTTGAGTTCCAAGCCAGTCAGGGTGACATAGTAAGACTGTCTTAAGTAAATAAACAGATAAGATAGATATACAGGTGATAGATAGATAGGTACATAGATAGATAGATAGATAGATAGATAGATAGATAGATAGATAATAAAAGACTTTTATTAAAAGAGATAAAACTCACTGGGGCAAGGAGAAATGAGAGGAAATAGGAGCTAATATATGTTTTTGAAAAGCAAACAGAAGGATGTAAAACCTGTTGTATAGTAGAAAGGTTGAAGGGTTTACCTCTGTAGAAGGCACACTGCAGTGACCCGGGCTCTAGAACCCCAAAAAAGGCTTGGAACTAGGGGTGTATAGTACTTTGGGAGGTTTTGGTAAGTGTGCGGAGCCAAAACTAGGACCTTTTCATTGAAAACCTGAGGCAGGAGCAGTCTGACTCGCCAGTTCCCTGACATGCACATCCAGGAGGCTACTTTCCCCCCACCATGGCAGGAGAAGCCAAATCTACTCCCTGCAGTGTAACTGGCAGCCCCAGACTTTGAGCTAACCTTGTTGTATACAAGGCAGAGTTTGTAGGGTCTGTCTCTGGAGGAAGTGACTAAGAGAAGTCACTGCCACCTGTTCATCAGCTCCTATCTAAGCTCTGCTCATAGATGACAATGGGCCAACCTTCTAAAACTGTAAGCAAGCCCCCAAATAAATGCATTCATTTATAAAATTGCCTTGGTCATGTTGCCTTTCACAGCAATACAGCAGTAACTAAAACAGAGGTAGAAAAGAGAACAGAGAGAAGCAGTTAGGATGCCTGATGTGACTAATGGGACTTTCCAAGCAGAGGAAGGGTGAATTGGAATTAAAGAAGTAACACAACATGTCCAAGCCATTAGCAGCATGAGCTTCCAGACTGAAAGGGCTTGCTAAACACCTGAGCATGAACACAAGAAAAACAGACAAAGCCATACTGCAGTGCACTAGGTGTGGAAAATAGATCCCAACTAAGATGCAGCTAAATTCAAATCCTGGGCCAACATCTTTCCCTACAGCACCACAGCTACTCAGAGGGCAATGGTGCAGAGCTTTGTCTGCTGACCTTGAGTCCTGTATGCCCGTACCAAGAAGCAACCCAGTATGAGGGGAAATGAAGTAAAATAAAGGGAAAGGAGGTACTCTCCCATGCTCTCCTCCTGGGGGTCACTGGAGAGCCCGCATTCTGTCATCAGCTAGCTGTGTGGCCCTGGGCACTTTGAACCTCTGACAGTGAGGTTAGTAACATGCTTTCCTGGGGAGTCATTTTCAAGGTTAAACAAGCAGAGTATAAGCTATTTAGCAGAGATTCTCTGTCTATCAAGGGCCAAATTCCAAAGATTTATCAATACTTGGCTTACTTTTTTTTTTGGTTTTTCAAGACAGGGTTTCTCTGTGTAACAGTCCTGGCTGTCCTAGAACTCACTCTGTAAGCCAAGCTGGCCTTGAACTCACTGAGATCTGCCTGTCTCTGCCTCCCAAGTGCTGGTCCTCATCTTTCTTAGCTGGATAATGGGGACAAAGAAGCAAAGGTTATTGAATCCTATGGATGAATAGAAGTAAAGGAAAGTGAAGGAGATGAGGCTGAGGAGGGACAGCCTGGGCCACCGTGATTAGAAGGAAACCAAGGGCTGGCGATGGTGGTGCATGTCTTTAATCCCAGCACTTGGGAGGCAGACACTAAATTTCCAAATATTTGGACTTTCTGTATCTGCCAAATGGCCTGTCCTCCTCTCAGTAAGATGTCTTGTTGACAGGTCTACGAAGTCACCCCATCTGGAACTTGGGGGCTTTGGTCTTTCATCCTTTTGGCATCCCTTAGTTGCCTAGGCATGTGCGGGTGGGCATGCTGACTGAGAGGCACCTCATCCCTTCTCTTCCTCAGCCTGGTGCAGGCGCAGTACTGGCATGACCCCATCAAGGAGGATGTGTACCGCAACCACAGCATCTTCCTGGCAGACATAAATCAAGAGAGGGTAAGCTCCCATGCTCCCATGGTTAGGCATTTCTTTCTGGCCATCAGAAAGAAATCAGCAGTGACCATTTAGGGAAAATACCCAAGCAGAAGCCAGGAACCAAGGGGTTTGTATGTGAGAGGCAGTATTCATGAGTTTCAGTTCCTTTTAGGGCAACTGGGCCGGGACTCATCTGGCCCTCCTCCTCCCTGAAGCCCTCCAGCTTCCTTCATGTTGAAGCGGCAGGTTGAAGTTACAGTAGGTGGCCTGCTGGGCAAAGTGGGAATTCACAGCTACTGTCTTCACAAAGGACGTCTTCCTGGTGGGGCCTTCAGGTGCACAGATGGACTGTGCCCAGGCATGAGCATGATTTAGGACATTCTGTTCAAATTAATGGTTCATTTTATGTGATGGCTAAGTAGGAGATATCTGTTGTTTGAAGAAAAAAAAAAAAAGTTGAAGGGGCCAATAAAAGAACATAAGAGTCAGGAACAGATAGCAGAATAACCCAGAATTCTGTTTGTTTTGCCTTGGTTTGAGGCCTGTGATCTAAGTGGATAGTAGAGACAGTATGTGGACAGAACTCATGGTAAAATCCACCCCATGATTGGTGACATGTATGTCAGTTATCAAGGCTGATCTTTTAAGTCCCTGCCAGAACGTGACAGTAGCAACCCTACAGTACCATCTGTTCTTCTTCCAGTGTGTCAATGAGTCCTACAAGAAGAACCTGATGGCCCTCAACAAGTTTGTGATGGTGAAATTCTTTAACGATTCCATTGTGGACCCAGTAGACTCTGAGGTGAGACCTGAGGCCAGTGTGCCATGAGACTGTAGGAAACTAATAGTACCAACTGCAGCTGCTTCCTAGGCACACCTGTTCTCCCCACCAGCTCTTTACCTGCGAAATCAGCTGCAATCTCTTAGTTGCACCCAGAATTTTCTGTAAAATTATGTGGTTACACTCTACAGTTTTAATCAGGTCCCCTGTCCCAAAAGAGGTTCAGAATCACTAGCCCATTTTTATAAACCCCAAGCCTGTTCATGAGCGTCTCTTCCATGACTTAGTCTTTTGAATGCTTTCCCCTGGCTTCTCCACCTGATGAAACTCCTCTCAAGGCCCAAATACAATGTCACTTCTTCTAGGACACCATCTCTACTCCCAGAATTTGGCTCCCTCCTTCTAGTGGGGTCCTCAGTCTGTTGCTCGAGCTGACCTTGAACTGGAAGGGATCCGCTAGGATGACAGGTGTGAGGGGCCGCCAGCTGCTTCTGCTTTTGAAGTTACCAACCTCAGCTGAAACCTCGCTCAGTATCAGATCACAAATCTCACCATACTTTTGAGTGGCCTAGAAGCTCAGAATGTTTACATGTATAAGTGACTGGAGGAAAAAAAAAAAATCAAAATATTTTATGGTATTGAAAGTCCCATTTCTCACACTCAGTTGCTCCCTTTGCATCACAATGGCGAGTAGCCACAACCACATGATTCTGTACCTGGCCTTTTCAGAAGTCTGCTGACCCGCTGCTAAACAATGAACTGGTTCTGTCCCTGCTGGACTGGCAGCTTCTTGGAAAAAGGGCTTGTATATTTATCAGTGAATGACGAGGGCAGCACAGGGGCTTTCATTGGCAGTCAGGGAAGGAAGCAGAAGTTACAGGGAAATGGAAAACTGAAGATTACTAGTTCATCCCTCGGGATTGACCTTTAAAATGAGATGACTCAAGATATAACCTATGTCATGCCGCATGCCTATAGTTCTAGCATTCAGGAGGCTCAGACAGAAGTTTGCAAGGTCCAGACCAACCTGGACTACCCAAGTGAGTTCCAGGTCACCAAAACAAAAAACCCTGTTGCCATTCTTCCTTCTTGCTTGCTATGTTGCATATATTAAAATGTTCATTTTGCTGGTAGTTTTAGGTACTAGGCAGCGTCAAATGATTTTAAAAGTGTGCTGGGTGGATAGATAATCTGACCATTTTTCTTCTCTCCTCCAGTGGTTTGGATTTTACAGAAGTGGCCAAGCTAAGGAAACCATTCCCCTCCAGGAAAGCACTCTATACACAGAGGTAACGGGGAGGGAGAGATCAGCCTTGGGAGGTTGAGTTTGTGGCAGCCCTGGCTCCTGAAGTTGCTGGGCTCCCTGAGGGTAGACCTCTGCCTTGTCTGTCCCAGAGCGGTCTGACTTAGGTCTTATTGGGCTGTTGCTTGTCACACTAACTTCCTAAGTGCTGGTTTATAGATATTTACTGCATCCTAAGACCTGTAGCTGGTGGTTTCTGAACATAAAAGGGGACACCATTATAAGGAGTTCAGGTTTTTCCGCCCTCAGCCTGGTCTTGTCCCGCCGCCGCGCCAGCCCCAAATAACACAGACTCTGTATTAGATATAATGTTATTGGCCCGGTACTTGTTTCTTATCGGCTAGCTCTGTCTTAAGTATTAACCCATTTCTGCTGATCTATGTATTTCTCTTACCGGGGAGCCGGCCAGCATACTGCTTTCTCCAGGCTCTCCATCTTGGCTCCCCTTTCTCCTTCCTCTTTCCTCCTTGTCTCCTAGTCCCTCCTATCTTCCTTTCCTGTTGGCCAACAGTGCTTTATTCATTAACCAGTATGAGAAACATACAGAATGACATCTCCCATCACACCATCTCTAAGGTTGTATTTTGAAGAAAAGGTTTGGAGCCTGGTTTCCTTTGCAGTTCACTACAAATCCTAAAAGCCTTTAAGTAAATGCAGACAAAGGTGAGGTGTCATGCTACTGTACTCTAAGATCTGAGCCTGGGCTCTTCTGGATGCTGTTTAACAGCAGGTCCTGTTTCTCTGTCTCCCCCTGTGGTCCTATACCAAATACAAGTTCTGTGCAGGCCCGGCACAGATTCAAATACTCATAACATCAGACACATCAGACATACATCAAACATATAGGCTGCGAGCTCTATCTTACCTCCAACTGGCAATGGAATTGAGTCTGGGGGTGGACCAGATCTCGGTGGGACCTCCAAAATGTTAAGACTCTCAGAATGAGGAGTCTCCTAGTTTTGGTCAGTACCCCCAAGAACTCAATGTCCAGTCCAGTTGCTGCAACATGCAAGAGGCTTTAATGAACAGGAAACGTTTGTGCAAATGGGCTCCCTTAGCACGCAGGCTAGAGAGAAACCCCATCCCCCGGGCACAGATGTTTTTTAAAGGCAAAACCCACAAGCTTAGGGAGGGGGTGTGACCCTCTGTCCATCGAGTAGATGACCCTTTGAGGCTGGATGGTCTTGCTATTAGGGTCAACAGACCTTAGGGTCTCAGGGTGTGCTAATTAATCTTGTCTGGGCAAACCAGAGGTACAGTTATCTCTTTCTTAAGGACCCTATTCACCACCTGCTGACTCACAAAAAAGGAGGGGCATTGTGAATTCTTGGTATCTTGTTATCTCAGGGCCTTGTGAGGGGAAGTTAGCAAATTCCAAGGAACAGATATTGGTCTGGGTTAGCTTTCCAGGTTAGTCTGTCCTTCATTTCAAGTGGGGGGGTTTCTTTAACTTTACTTTTTTGTCTTTTAACCACATCCAGTTATGGCTTGCCACAATCTAAAGAATGTATACTTTATATACAAATGTCCAAGTACTACACCTGAACCACCTTTTACTAATTTTTCAATTTCAGAGGCATATTTTCCTCTGCTTTTCTCATACATATGGTGGCCCAATTTGGGTGGGGTAGAAATAAAGGGAAGCTAATTTCTGTCAGCTTTGGAAATTATAGCCAAAATTTTCCTTATCATGAAACTCAAACCTGGGGTAGACAGACAAAGCAGTGACTTGTTCTGCTGCTAGATCTTCTCTTCCCAACAAGAGACGGACAGCCTGGCTATTGGGGAAGGACACTGTAACTGCAAGAAACTAACAGGTCCTGAGTTCATTATCCTAAGAATTGGAATGTTGTATCTGGAAAACATTCGGCCAATTTTCTCCCATCTTTGGCTCAGCCCCACTTCACAATGGTGTTCTGTGCCAGGTTTGCCTGTGACTTGCCCAGCTGTGTTTCAGAATTGACTAGAGCGCAGCTCGGGGCCAGGTCCTGGGTTTATGTCTCGCATCTTGCAGGTGTTGGGAGTGGGGCAGAACCAGAACAGTCTCAGAAAGACAGAATCCCTGTATGTAGTCCTGGCTGTCCTCGAACTCTTTGACCCAGCTGGCCTTGAACTCATAGAGATCCACCTGCCTCTCCCTCTGGCTCCTGAATGGTGGAATTAAGGAGGTGTGCCACCATGCTGGCCTTACCCATATATTTTGAAAGCTCAGAAGCAGCTGAAGGAGCCAGGCACATGCTAACCAGGCTCAGGAGGCTGGGGCAAGGAGGAGTGCTGCCAGGTCAGGACCAGCCAGGGTTACAAAACAAGGCTGTGTGTCAGGAAAAAAGCCTGAAAGGAGGTAACCCCCCCCTCCCAACAATACACCTCTCTATTTTAACACCGAGGGGAAAGTATTTTGAGACTAAACGTTGTACACATTCTGTTTTAGTCTAAAACCTTCCATTAAGCCTCTTGAGTTCACTCTGGCTTTTCTCTCTACAGGACCGCCTGGGGCTAAAGCAAATGGACAAAGCAGGAAAGCTAGTGTTTCTGGCTAAGGAAGGGGACCATCTTCAACTGTCTAAAGAATGGTTTAATGCCCACATCATCCCTTTTCTTAAGTGAAGCCCTTGCACTTTGCAGCAGAGCTCAGGAAACTCCAGCTCTTCCAAAGCGTGTAAACAGCTCTCCATGCCCAACCCTGAACTCTAATCAACTTGCAAGCAGTTCTTTCTCTCCTGTTATCTAACATGCCCTACTTGGAAAGATCTAAGATCTGAATCTTATCCTTTGCCGCCTCCTATTACCATATGGTGTTGAGTTCAAATTTAATTAGCTAATAACCATGGAGATTGTTTTACGACCTTGTGATATGGTCAAGCTTCCCCTTGAGAAAGGAGTCTGCTGTTGTGGTACAATGATTGTGCCCGGAGGATACAAGAAAACGAAGCAGGGAGACAGGCACTGATGGCAAAACCCCACAAATTTGGAGCAAATAAAAGCCTGCTGGTACCCAGTCCTGAGGCGCTCACACAAGCACTTTCTCAGCACTGCTGCTGTGAGCAGTGCTCGGACAGCATCACCTGCCTGATGTTTCTGCATCATTTCCTAAGGCTGGTTTCCTATTAAGTGTTGCCTTCTGGTGGCACCTACAGTCACTCCACAGGCCCACTGTCATGCCCCCATTAGAATTCACCTTATATCCTAAGTAATAAAATCAGTCACCAAAGTAGTGAACAGCCAGCAGGGTTGCTTAGAGAAGAAATGCACTTTTTTGGGGGGGAGGGGGGACAAGGTCTCACTTTATAGCCCTAGCTGGCTGGAACTCACTATGTAGAGCAGACTGACCTTGAACTCACAGAGATGCCCCGCCTTCTGAGTGCTGGGATTAAAGGCATGTGCCACACCTATAGCAGTGTGTGTTTTACATACTCTGACATAGTGGGGCAGTAGGGTAGAAGCAAGCACCAGATGCTGACCGTTCCTGTCACTCTACTGTCACTTACACCATTGCAGATGGAACGGTGTGAAAAGATGGAACTTTTAAACACACTTCCACCCCAAATCCTACTTACCAGCACACTCCAAGCTGCTGCTGATTTAATTCAAGACAGTGATTGCAGAGTACAGACTTCCTTTTCCCTCTGGAGAGCAGGCCACACTATGACTGCCGACTCTGATGGTTGAAACACCGGCCCACCACTTCCTGTGCTGTTTGAGCCTGGACCCTCTAGCACCCACGCTGCGACAGCAGCGCTTTCTGAATGATTCCCGTCTAGTCTGGAGAAATGACTGTGTTCATGCAGGCACCCTGTTCGTGCTTCAGAATCCACCCCTTGCCAGTTTTCCCTTTTCTCAAATCTACTCTTCAAATAAAAAGATGAGGGTTAAGGGCAGGAAGTAGGAGGATGTGAAAATAACTTTACATGGCTGTCTAAAATAAAGAGTAGTTTCTTACCCTTGGTGTCATTCTCAGTATTTTTACATCTCAGTACAGATCAGCTGAATAACTGAACAAGTTTGGTATTAACTTTATTCTATTTTCTGTATAACTTTAAGTACATAAAGGTTTATTTCCACAGGCCTCGGGAAATGGGCAGAAGTCACAGGACAATCTCTCTTCCCACCAAAAACCAAACAAACAAACAAAAAAAAAAAAGTTGCATATTTTGGTCAGTGTGTCCTAGAGGGAGAGCTGGGATACCATCGCAATGCTGTGCAATATTTGTATGTAAATGAAGACCTGGACAGCCCGCAGTGGAGGTCTTAGTCCTGCCCAGGTGCCTGCAGTGAGGCCCTATGCTGAGCACGAGCAGGAGCAGAGTGATGACAGGCATCTGGCAGGGAACAGGAACACCAGACTCCTTGGAATGGTGGTTGCTTTTTCCTTTTTTTTTTTTTTTTTTTTTTTTTTTTTTTTTTTTAAAGTTGTCTCCATGGGAACCAAGGTAGTCATGGGGGAGAGGGGAGACTTTTTTCTCAAAAAGGGTACTGCTACTGCAGCTGAGAGTGGACAGCCTACCACTTTGTGGTTGAGGCTGACCCAGGATGGAATGCAAAATGAAGGAATGCTTTTAGGAAACAAGTCTGCTTGGAATGCTAAGTGGCAAGCCTTAGCCTTTGGTCCAGTGCAACTCACTTCTCAACAATGGAAATTTAGGTTGGTTAGAGCCTTATGGAGTCACACTGGCTCCTACTTCCTCCATGTTCCATGTTAGATTAGCATGCATTCTGTTCTGTGTGTTTCCAGGACGTTTCCCCCCACCCCACAAGGACTGTTTGTTGGTAGAATGACCCCCAAAGCTGAAAGCTTCAGTGCCCCAGTCTGGGCCCGCAGCTCTTAAGCACGGACTGTGGTACAGCTGCGCCATACAGAGCAGCTAGCTGCACCTTCCCGCCGAAGATCCACTGACCTGCTATCCCGCCCCAATCTCAGCCTGAGGTATATTCAGTGAAGGCAGGTAGCTGGGCTTCTCAGCAGAGAAGCAGTTTAAGAGCAGAAAGGTAGAGGAAATCTAGAAAAGAACCGTCTCCATACAGATGTATCCCATGCTGTGAAGGGAGAGGGCACAGGACCCACTGGCATTCGCTTATCCAGCAATTTCCGTCACTGTGGTGACCAACTTCTGCCCATTCCACAAGGTCTTGAACTGCTCAGGGACTGGAAACTCGTTCTGCAAAAAAGAGGTAATAAGTTGATGGAGGTGGAGATTGCTCAGCGGTTAAGAGCACTGGCTGCTCTTTAGAAGACCTGGGTTTGATTCCCAGCACCCACATGGTGGCTCACAACTACAGTTCCATGTGATCCGATGCTCTTCTGACCTTAGGCACCAGTCCCTCATTGGTATAACTGCATAATGCAGACAAAACACTCAAACACATTTAAAAAATCTAAAACACAACAAACCTAAGAGGTAACACAATGGAATCCTGCTTATACAATGAGCTGGGGCCATTTCTATGTCACACTTCTGCCAATGTTTGGCTTCCACTTAACCCTGAGAGCAGTGTAGGACGGAGTGGGACAAACGACAGCAGCCCAGCCATGCTGTGCGCTCACTCTAGTGATCTATAACCCTGACAGGCTTAGACAGCCCTAGACACCAGCTTGATGGGGGCAGGACTCTGATTCTTAGTGAGCTAAGAGGGGCAGGAATGACCCTCCCCTTGGAGCCCCTTCACAGGACCACCTGGCTTCTGAGTGCACCGCTGGGATTTACCTATAAATGTCTATCAAACAGTTTTCTCTAATTCAAGACAAGAAGTCTTTGGTCCCTCTTTCAAGAGACAAATTCTAACTACATAACCCAGGCTGGTCTCAAACTCAAACTCCTCCTACCTCAGCCTCCTGAGTGCAGGGAATACAGGTATATACCAACAAGCCCGGCTTACTTCTTATTTTTAATGTCATATTCCTCAGGGATATAGCTTAGTTGATAAGAGTGCTTGCCTAGCATGCAACAAAGCCCTGAGTTCAATCTTCAGCAGCAAATACACAGCTGCTATATGGCTATATCCCAGCACTTGGGAGGCAGAGGCAGGAGGATCACCAATGAGCTCCAGGCCAGCCTGGAATTGGGAAGTGGGGGAATGAGAGAGAGAGAGAGAGAGAGAGAGAGAACGCTTACAAAATCTCCGCCTTCTGTAGGAATGAGGACATTCATCTCGGAAGATTTGGCACTGACGATCTCACAGTCCAGGGAGTTCTTGCTCAGGTAAGCATGGCAGCCATCTGTTTTGTTAATGGAAATGGTTGGCACTTTCCCCATCACCTGTAGAGAAATCCAAAACCACTGAGTTCCAACAGGTAAGGGTAGACTAAGCTGTAGAGAGAATGTTCACTGTTTTAAGTGATTACGCTGCCTCACAACAGCTATTAGAAAAGGGTGGGCCAGGCAAGGTCCTGGAGAGAGCTCCTTTAAAGAGCCAACTTCTTCACATCCAAACCAGCTCAGCTTTCAGACTTTGGAGAATCAGATTCCCAGGAACATCTGTGAGTCTGCTGTCTCAATTGATTCCTCAGGGACCAAAAGGCGGAGCCAAGATATCGAGTTACCTGAACTTTGACATCTCTACTATTGATTATCTCCACAATGCCCACCACGTCATCAAACACCAGTCCAAGCTTCTTACAATTATCTAGGAGAAGAAAGGAAGCAGGTCAGCAGTGTAACTGCAAAGGACAAGAGTGTAGGAATTTACAAAGGGGGGAAATGGCTCTAGCCCTCTCAGGCTCTAGGTTGGAACCTGCCTAGGGCAGCAAGGAAGACTCACCTACTGTAATGGAGTTAATTTTGCCCTTGATTTGCAATGTTGTGTTGACACACTTGTATATGTAAGCCACCTGCTTCAGCTCAGTGTCATCAATCACTAGGTTGGAAACATTCTCCTGGTTTTCCTGAAAAAGACAAATCCCAAGATTCTTACCACAAAGCACATATCAACAAAAACAACACCTTCTCTAAATCTTTGTTCTCTTAACATAAGCTAGACCCTGCACTCTTCAGCTAACTCCTGAGTAAAGCATTGTTCCTATTCCCCCTTCCCAGAAGTCCAAGTCCCTTTAACTCACCACTCTCCACTTCTTGCCTTCCAGTTCCAGCAGAGCCGGCTCCTTCTTTGTGGCTGGTTTGGGGGAGGGGCTGGTTTGGGGTTTCGGTGCAGAGAATGGTTTGGGGCCACTCCGAACCGGACCACTCTGAGCTTTCAGGGCAGGGTTCTTGTGAGTCTTCATGTCATCAGATACATGTTTCAGGGCTGTAAGAACACACAAAAGCTACCTTGCTCCTGTTCTTCACACCAGAGCTTTGGGCTGAGGCAATAAGCAAGATCTGCTATCACTAGTCCTTAGCAGAAACCTCAAGAACTCAAACTCTTGAGAGGCCCTCTGAGAAGTTAGCATCTCAACACAGTGACTTCAGAGACCATGTGGTACTTGCTATGTGGCAGAGGCTCCGGGAAAACTGCCAGCATTGAGTTGGCTACTTAATGACTTCCACTGTCACTGTCCATGTCCAATTTCTACTTTCCCTTTTGCAGTTATTATAGGGGGGAGAAGGTAGTCCACCAGGGGTCACACTCGAATCATCACTCAGGCTTGTGGCGAGCTCCTTTACCCACTGAGCCAGCTGCTCTTCTATTAAGAATTATTACTGTGGTAGGAGGGACTCATCTACAGTGTGACTGTGAGGGTGAACGGACAACTCAACAGTGAGTCCTCTTTTCATTTCTGTGGGCCCTAGGGATTGATTACCACGCTTGTGCTACAAGCACCTTTACCTACTGAGCCATCTCACTGGCCCTTCAATCACAACTCAAGTTTAATGTCCCTCTGGTAAGTTAAAGGCAAGTGGCACCCCCAAACGAATATTCCCATATGCAAGCCAGGGTTCTGGTTTAGACTGGCTGCTGTGTCTGGTTGATGAAGTTTAATCCAAAAAATTTGCTTTAACAACTGCTTCTGCCAAAAACTCACCATGTGTGATGCTCTCCCCCTGATTAATCTGTGCAAACAGTGCTGAGCGGGAAGCAGAGTCGTCAGAGCTGGAACTGGTAGGGACTGGGGGAGGAGGTGGGCCCGGTGGGGGAGGAGGTGGGCCTGATCCAATAGACGGTCCGGATGGCAATCCACTCAGTTCTTTTGCCACAGGCCCCTGAACAGGAAATGCAGCGAACAGTCATCCTTCTGTGTTTGCTGTGCTCTGTGTATTTATTATAGCATTCAGCATAGTAAATTTATACTAGGGGTCTGTCCTTGTATTTTTTACATTTAACTTATCTTTAACTTACTTTTTTACCCTATTATTTTATATGTATAGGTATCTTACCTGCATGTGTGTCTGTGTACCACATGTGTACTTGGTGCTTGGGGAGGATGAAGAGTGTATTGGAGTAACAGACAACTGTGAGCTGCTCTGTGGGTCTAGGAAATCGACACTAAGTCCTCTAACAAATCAACCAGTGCTCTTAACTGCTGGGCCATCTCTCCAGGCCCCTGTCTCTCCGTTTTTCTTTTAAATAGATTCTGACTGGCTGTGATATGGGCTGATGTACCTAATAGTACTATGTAGCAGAATGATGGCCTGAAATCCTAATCCTCATGTCTCAATCTCCTGGGATAACACATGTGAGACATCATAACTTGGGAATTAAGCCCAGAGCTCCTTGCATGTTAGACTAGCACTCTACCAACTAAACTATATTCCCAGAGCCTTGTATTTGTAGTGTGTGTGCGTGTGTCTATGTGTCTGTGTGTGCTTGAGCACACATAATCACATAAAGGAGCAGGTGCATAGTTAGTATCTGTATTGTTTAATACCTTGAAAGCAGGGTAACAAGACTCATTCATCTGTATCTGTCCCCCAGCAGCAATCATTGTGCCCGACCAGTACTTAGTAAAACTAACTAGAACTCAGGCCTGGGGACGCATCTCAGCTGCAGTGCTTGCCTGGTGTACATGAAACCCTGGGTGTAGCCCCTAGCACTCTTTAAAAGCTGTCATGGTGGGATGTACCTGTAATCTTAGCACTTGGGAAGTGGAAGCATGAGGATCAGAAGTTCAAAGGTCATCCTAGAGAGAGGAGAGAGGAAGGAAAAGAGGGAGGGCTCACTAACCGTCTTGCTCCAGGCCAGGCTAGTGGTGTGGAACTCCTTGATATAAGCCTGCAGTTCTGTCCATATACTCAAGTAAGCTTTGACCCAGTCCACATGCTTCTTATCCCTGGGAAAATTAAAAAAGAATTTCAGAGTATAACAGTAACTCCAGACTCCACCCCCCCTCCGGCCATGGGCTCACACCCTCCTGCTGGGGCATTTCCCACAACGGCAGCTTCCCTAATATAAATAATATATTCAATTTATTTTATGTGTATGAGTGTTTTGCCTACAAGTATATCTGCATACCACATGCGTGCATGCCTGATGCCAGGGGAAACCAGAATAGGCTGCTGGATGCCCTGACTGGACTTATAGATGGTTGTGAGCCTCAATGTACATGTTGAAAATCAAAGCAGAGTCCTCCCCAAGAGCAGCTAGTGCTCACAGCTGCTGAACCATCTCTCTAGCCTCTCATCAATGATGTTTTTCTTAAAAAAAAAAAAAAAAAAAACCTGGACAGTGTGGTACACATCTTAATCCAGCCCTTGGGAGGTAAAGGAGGTGGTTCCCTGAATTCAAGGCCAACCTGATCTACAAAATGAGTTCCAGGATAGCCAGAGCTATGTAGAGAAACCCTGTCTCAAAACCAAAAAAAAAAAAAAAGGGGGGGGGAACAATCAGTGTTTATTATAGAAGATACACTTCACTGTGTCTAGAATAATCTGTTCTCTTTCTGAATGTTAGCTGGAAGACTTTGTGATTACTTAGCCCAAGATCTAGTTTCATCAGCTCCAAAATGATAGGGTAGACTCCAAGCAGAGCATGGGTAATTCCAGACTGCTGGAAAGAGTAAAGAAAGTATGTGGTGTTGTAGGACACACTTCAAAGGAAGGTTTATTTTTTACACAGCTAGTCAACAAATGTCTACTGACTGACCATGGTCTGGATAGTCACAGGGCTAAGTAATTGTAGTCACTCTGGCTCAATATTAGCAATGGAGAAGTCACCTTGGACTAGCACGATTATGTGGTTGATTATGTGGTTAGAACACAATAACTTCCTTACTTAATACCGATGTTAGCTAGGTAACCTTACTATCACTTTACCCGAATATGTGAATATGTAAGGTTATTTTCTAGTTAAGTCCTACTGACCCCTTTGCCATAGTACCACTACTGAGACATAGCAACAACAGAACAATATGTGATATGAACAATCAACTCAGAGGGCTGGAAAGATGGCTCATTGGTTAAGAGTGATGGCTACTCTTGCAGAGGACCCAGAGTCAATTCCCAGCACCTACATGGTATCTTACAAGATTTGTAGCTCCAGTTCCAAGAGATCCAATGCCCTTTACTGGCCTTTGAAGGCACCAGGCACATACAAAGTGCACAGATTTACACACAGGCAAAACACCTGCACAGATAATAATATAGTAATATAGTAATTAAGTGTGTGGGGCGGGGGCAACTTAAAGGGCAATAATCCATGTTAACCTCCAGCATATAACCCCTAAACCTGGAAGATTAAGGACTAGGTCTGCCATTCAGAGTGTAAGAAGAAATGGAAGCAGAAACAGTTCCTGCTTACAGATTCACTTTCTATGAGCCTGGATCGACCAAGCTTCCCACAAAACAGCCCTGAAGAGAGAAAAGCAACACAGAAGCACCCCAGGAGAAGCCAGCTGCGTGACGTGTCCTGTCCCCCCTGGGGAAAGGCTAGACTCACACATCTTTGTACTCCTTGAGGACTCGGTTTGTGTAAAACATGGCAGCATCAGTCATCTCTTTCACAAAGGGGCCAGGTTTTGCAGCCTGTGGACAAAGAAGCAGTTGGTGACTGACAGCCTCTGCAGCCATTAACTCCTTGCCCTGCTTAGTCCCTCCCTTCCCCCTTACCAGAGCCACCCAGCCCAGGGCCTGGATGCTTTCACTGACAGCTGACAAATGATTGAAAAACTTGCTGCCTCGGTTCTTCTCCCGGAAGGTTATAACTTCTTGGATCTGCTCTGAGATAGGTGCCAACAAATCAGAAAGCTTATTCTAGGAGAGATGGAAAATAGCTGTGGTTAGTACTTCTATAAAGGCTACATATGCTGATCAACTTTTGATTCTGAAGGCAAGCTTTTCCCTCTATGAGACTATTCTACGTAGCCCAGACTCCAGGTTACTCCTGCCTCAGCCTCCCAAATGTTAAAATTATAAACCATGTGCCAAACACGTGATGATGCAGGAATGAGTCCCAGTCTCCACTGAGCACACAGGTAAACTTCATGTCCCTCCTGCCTTGAATCACATGATTAAGATACTGCTTACACCCTTTCTCTGAATAAGTTTCAACTCCTCAGGAGAGACTTTGTGCTCAGGGCCCATATTCTATAGCGGAAAAGCGCACCATTCAGGCCACTTGTCTCTCTTCTGACCTGCTAACTGAAGATGCCACTTTATTTTTGTCTCTTATGTTCTCTTTTTCCGCCTCTCCAAATGCTTCATGAGCAGCCTTATACCCCAGCCACCACAAGCTTCTATGCCATGTGTCACTATTACTAATCTTGGTACCTTACCACACACTACACTGAAAACTGTCACTGTACCCATGCATGTTCTGCCTTTCCTTTGTTTCTCTGTGAGACAGTCTTATGCAGCCCAGGCTAGTCTTTACGTAGCCAAGGACAACTTTAAACTCCCAATTCTCTGTCTCTACCTCCCAAATGCTAGGATTAAAGGCATACTACCAAGCATGGTGTAAATATGCTGCTCCTTTTCTGTTAATTTTTTAAAAGCAAGTGCTTTGTCCAAGTTCTCCTTTGTCCTTAATGTACCCTGAGCCACACAGCAGCTGCTGAATAGAGATCTGGTGTCAAATGCAGTCAGTGATGCTGCCATCCCAAGCTGCTTAGCAAAATGAATCAGGAAAGGATAAAGGGAGTCACAGTTCCAGAGGCTTGGGTACTCACCCCACCATAGCCTTGCCCACCCATCATAAAACACCAGAGCCACCTGTTTGCTAACAGAAGCAGCAATGTCCCAGGGGCAACTCAAGTTATGGACACAATGACAGAAAACAAAAGTCAATAGGGACCAGTAACTACTCAAGGCACATTCCCACGGGGACACTGATGTGGAATGACTGTATATTACTATGAGTATGATAGGTCTATTACAGCATGTTGTGACAACCTCTTGAAAATTTCTCAGTTTGCCTTGAGCATCAGGACAAACTAAACCATCTACTAATGAACTTACACCGGCTGGCTGCTGGCACTGAGAAGCTGTAACCAGGAGAGCTCGCTCCAACTTCAGGCCTGTGTGGACCATCTCTGCCTGCAGGAGAAAACCATCAGCTATTCATGACACATGACAACTGGAGAGGTCCTGTTAAGTATAACCTGAAACTTCATGTCCACAGGCCCTGGGAGTATCCAAACCCTCCACACTATCTGCCTCATGTATTCTAGAGTCCAGAGACTGATATCAGAATCACATTTACTATTGTTCGTGTTGGAACAAACTTTCAAGGACAAATTACCACAGTTGGAAATGAGGACAATCACGAATTGTCTTAGGTGAAGGCAGCTTAGTGAGTTCATATGAAGTGCTTTGGGATTTGTTTGGTGAGGGACTTGGGATAGAACTCAGAGCTCTGTGAATGCTAGGCAAACACTCTACCACCGAGCTAATAATACATCCCAGTCCCACATACATTTGTTTAAATTTATTTTGTTTTTATTCATGTGTCTTTGTGTGCATATATTTCATTGTGTACGGATCCCAGCGTAGCTCTTAAGAAGCTATCAGACCTCCTGAACTGGAGCCGTTCAGCTGAAAACCACCTGAAATTGGCACTGGGAAGAGAGCCCAGGCCATCTGCAAGAGCAGCACCTCTCCAGCTCCTTATTTTATTTTTATTTTTGATGTTTTGAGATGGTGTCTCACTTTACAGCCTACCTAAGTAAACCTTAAAACTGTGGCATCCTCCTGCCTTAGTCTCCCAAGACTAGAATGACAGGCAGGAGCTACTACACTCAGCTGATCTTCTACTTTCAAAAATAAAAGTGACATATGTTTTGAAAAAATTTTTTTTCCAAGGGGCTGGAGAGGGCTCAACTGTTAAAGAGCACTAGCTGTTCTTCCAAGGGACCCAGAGTTAATTTCTAGCACCCACCCACCATGGTCACACCATCTTGCAGGGGATCTGATGCCCTCTTCTGGCCTCTGAGGGCACCATGCACACCAGCGGTATGCAGACATGCATGCTGGAAAAACACCTGGATGCGTAAACTTTCATTTAATTTCTTTAATTCTTTTTCAAATGTTACAGGACTGTCCCAAGTAAAAGATGCACCATCACTCCCCACCGCTGCAAAGTCCTAGCGCTGCTCAATGTAGCTTAGAGCGCATACCCTGCCAAGAGCTAGTGTCTAAGGGGCTCAGGGCCAGTTAGACAGATCCTAAATATGGCTACAGTTTATAAATGATCATTCAGTGCATCAGCGAGAAGGCGCTGGGCCCCAAAAGAGGTGCAGAATGTATGTACGAATGTGGGATGCATGTGATGGGGACAATGCAGGAGGCAGTGCGTGAGGAGACGTGGGAGGACAGGCATCTGTCACTGCCTACACAGGGGACTAAGTGTGAAAGTAACCCACATTAGCATAACCAATAACTATCAAGCGTGGTTTTATAAATGCTAAGTCAGGACAATGACTCTTTTGAATACGCCACCCTCCGCTTGGTTATATAACATTAAGGTAAGACTGCTAGAACATTCTTCACCCTAAAGACCAACACAGCTGTATTTTATGAATAAACAAGCTTTCTCATAAAAGAAACATATAGAATATGGAATAAAAACAGGAGGCCTAGGAAAATGAAACTATTTCTGGGCCTGGACCAATGAAGGTAGAAGGAAAGGAGTCGGGAGGCTCCAGAGGGCTATTAAGCTGGGAGTGAAGGAAGGAAAAGAAAGGCCTCACATCCTTACATGTTTCTGCACGTCTCCCCCAATCTCCTTACTCATCTTCAAGTACTCTGCCACGGGATTGGCAAGCAGCGAGTCAAATGCTTGCACATATGGAACTGCTCCTGGGGAAGGCAGACACACACAACAGGAAGACTCAGTCATGCAACAGAAGGATTAAAAAAAACTCTGTGGGTGATGTGTGGGCTGGCAAGTATGTGGAGGTCAGAGGACAACTTCAGGTCTCAGTCCTTGCCTTCTGCTTTGACACAGCATCCCTTCTCATTCACGACTCACACACCTGGCTGATGAGGCCAATCAAGGGCCTCCAGGGAGGCAGTCTCCTGTCTCTGCCTCCTCAACACAGGAGCACCGGAATCACAAACACATGCTACTGTGTCTGGTGCTAAGTGGGGTCTGTAGATCTGAACTCAGGTACTCATGCTTGTTTGGCAAGCACTTAACCTGCAGAGCTATCTCCCCAGACAGGAGGTGCTTCTTAAAAAGTGGAAAGACAGGAGAGACACAGTGCAGCAGTCGGACAGCGGAGCTGTCTCTAACACCACCACTAACTGCTTCCGTGACATCCTTACTCTCTAGACCTGATGTTGTTCTTCATCTACAAAGTGAGAATATACTTAATGATGCTCCAGGATTCCTTTCGGCTCTAACATTCTATGTGTCAGTTACTGTATAGGCAAATGGTCAACTGACCAAATAAGAAACTTTAGTATCATTTGTCATTTGACAGAATGACTAAAGTCACTCTGCTAAAGTACGGGAAACAGCACACAAGCAGGAAGTTCTTGTGTTAAAATTACTTAACCACACACAGACCTCCCTGTGCCAAGTCACTTCCTTCCTTATCTATTCACAGGAGATGAACTACCTACATTAAGTCTGGGAGATGGGCTCTAAAGAAGAAAGTTTACCAGGACAGAAAAACTGTGGCAAGGACAACACAAGGCGCCCCGCTGGGACTGGCTTACCTTTTGAAGGACTGTCTCCATATCCACAGTGCATGTCAGAGGTGTGTGACACTGCCTCCAGGCGGCCCACTGCCCTCTCCAATCTTTCTACAAGATTTTGCATGTCAGCCATAATGTTCCACCTGCTGAAACAGATCAAATGTCATGTGTTATTTTAATATTATACCCACATGGGGTGAGAAGGATGCCAGTTCTGTGGAACAGGATAATTTAGTAATAAAATACAGCGGAAAAGTCTTCTAGAAAATTTGCAAACGCATGCAGACTTCATTAAGTAGGAAAACTACTCAGAAAAGTGTTCACTAATGCAAATCTTATTCAAATAACAATTGAGTATTTAGTTTATATTAACAAATATTTGTGTGGGAATTTAGAATTTACAAAGTACATATTTTCTCAGGTTAAGCCTCCCTACAACTATTTGGGGTAATTACTATAATCCTTTTGAGGGATGGGGGGATGAGCCCAAGTCTTCATCAATACTAGGCAAGCACTCTACCACTTAGTCATACTCTCAACCCATTACTATCCTCTTAAAGATAGACATTTACTTTTTAGTAACATTCAATGACTTGTCTCTAGTTACACACCAGTAAGTAAAGAAGCCAACATTCAAATCTCCAAGCTATATGTTCAATGTGGTTTCCACCCTGCCCCCAACTTCCTGCTGCTGCAGTGGGACATCACACAGCAGGATAAATACCATCCTTGCCAACTTTTTATTGAAGGTGGGGAGAGGGTACTTAATATATACCCAGACGACCACCCAACAAATAGGGAAAAAAGCCAAAGATGACACAGGCTGCAGACAGCGTGGCATGGGATTTCAGAGAAGGGCTGCATCCATCAGCTGGGAGGATCGACAGCATGGCATGGGATTTCAGAGAAGGGCTGCATCCATCAGCTGGGAGGATCAGATAAGGGGATCACGAAGCTGCCATCTGAGCCAGGCTCAAAAGAGAATGGGTAGGGTCTGGATATGGAGCCAGGAAGGTGGCAGAACTGAAACTTGTTATAGACTTGTCAGAGCCTCTTACCTGAACCAGCCTCGTTCACTAACTTAGCTCCTACAGAAAGTAAGCTCCAAGAGAGGAGAAAGGGTAGCTTATCTAACTTGATTCTACTCTACTCTTCCATCTGCATCATTCACTACCTGGCAGGTTAGGTTGGAGGTGTGCATAGATATTTATGAACCTGTACCTATTGTGAAACCACAGTTGCTTTGGCTACAAACCCAAGTGTGTACTATCTGCACCTGTAAAAGGTAACTGTGACTGAAGAATTACAGTTAAAGCCTTGACTTATGTTCCGATTCATTAAAACACAAAGCAGTTCAAATAACTGGAGCTGACTGGGCTCAGTGATTCCCCAATTCTGATTCTCCCACAAAATGATAGATAGCATGCTGAGTATCTCCTCTACCACACTGGACTCCCTGTGCAGGAGATAAGCAGCTCAACAGACAATACAATCCCTGTTCCTTCTTCTCTGTGTGCAGCTCCTATCTCTGGACCCAGTCACTTGTTACCAACGGTTTTTTAAGAGTGTTAGTGAGAATAATAATAATAATAATAATAATAATAATAATAATAATAAGCCTGAGAAATCAAAGCAACCTTTACATTTCTTGACCTGAAGAAGCAGATATCTCTCCAGGCCTACCTCACAAGCAAAAGAGACCAGGGACAGCAGACACCCACTCTCCCTTACTTTAGCAAAACCATCAGCAATAGCCATCCTGCTTCCCTGTTCCATTCTGGGCACTGGCTGGGGCACTCAAAAATAATCTATACTATAAATCTAAGAGAAGAAACTAAATCCAAGAGCTATCATCCATGCACAGCACTCAGTCGTACAGCATGCTCTGTCACACAGAAAGGCAGCCAGTGAGGCCTACGTACACACCTTGTGAACTGTACATGCTCCCACAGCTGTGAAAATTAAGATTTGTTTCTATTTTACATGGATGGGTGTTTTTCTTATAAGTGTGTCTATGCATCGTGTATGTAGATGACCCACAGAGGCCAGAACAGGGGGTCAGATCTCCTGGAAATAAAGTTACTGATAGCTGTGAGCTGCCATGTAGGTGGATAAATTGAACCCAGGTCCTCAGGAAGTACAGCCAACGCTCTTAACCACTCAGCCATCTCTCCAGCCCTGAACACTGATTTTAAACGTTCCATAATAACAGCTTTAGGGGCTGGAAAGACGGATCAGTGGTTAACAGTGTGTACTTCTCTTTCAGAGGATCTGAGTTCTGTTCCTAGCACCACTTAAAATAGTTCCCAATTTCCTGTAATTTCAACTCCAGAAGAACTAATAACTTTTGGCTCCTGTGGACACTTATACTCACATACAGATACACAAATACACTAATTTTAAAAAAATAAAATAAAATCTTCCTCCAACTCCCAAGTTGCTAAAGAAGACTTTGAACTCCTACCTATACCTCTCACATGCTAAGATTACAGACATGAGCCACCCTACCTGGATAAAGCTACTATTTATAGCTAATCTCCTCCTCCCACTAACAAAATATGGTACCCCAGGGCTTGGGAGTTGTTTTGTTTTGTGGGAACAGAGTGAGATTTGATGCTATGGGAAAGAATGTACAGAAGCAAAGGGACTGAAAGACAAACCAAATGATCCTCCTCTCTCCTCCCAAGCGCTCAGATGACAGGTGTGAGCCACCACTTCCAGCAGGACACACTTCTTACCCTATACACACTCTTTGGGGAGGTCATGCCCACTTCTCCCTAGCCTTCACCTGCTGTTACTGTAGAAACACACCCAACCTACTCATAAGCACCTATCTGTTACAGACTTCAGAGCAGCATATCTGAGTCAAGCCATTCTTCTGGAATTCAGAATCTTAGAACCAGCTTCCATTTAGACATCTACACTTGGCTGTCCTGAAGGCACCTCAAACAGAAATAGAATTCCTCATCTTGCCCAGCAAGCCCTGGCCACATTCTCAGTGGTCCAGCACTGCCGGCAGTCACACAAACACCCACGCTAATCATCTGGAAACTGTCAGCTATAGAATAGTGAACAAGAGTGGTCTTTCTGGTTTGTTTTGTAGAGACAGGGTCTCACAACTCCTCATTCTCCTGCCTGCGCCTCCCAAATGCTTCATGAAACACTGTATTAAATAAACACACTACAGCCTTTATTTTGTGTATCTCAAGGATAGGTATCCCTTGCCTTCATCCTGACTGAAAAAAGAAAAAAAATCACTAAGGCTTTGCCTTATTACTGCCATAACTTCCTAGCTAGTCTCCCCTAAGTTCAGCAACATACCCCTTCTTCATCCAACTCACAGGCAAATGTAATTAGGATGTATTTTTATTTTGTGTGGTGAGGTCAAAGGACAATTTTCAGGTGTTGACTCTTCTCCTTCTAGGTAGAAGGTTCTGAGGCAGGGTCTCTCAGTGTTTCTTGCAGTTGTATTGTATATGTGACCTTTGGTTGGTCCTCTTGCCTCCGCCTCCCATCTTGCTGTAAGAACGCCTGGATTACGGATATGCGCTCCAACATCCAGCATCGGGGTGTTTTTTCATCGTGGGTTCCAGGAATCAAACACAAGTCAATAGGTTCATATAGTATGAGCTTTTACTCACTGAACTATTGCCTTGGCCCATAAAATTAACATGTTTTTATTTAATACCGCTCAGCGTTTTCCACCGCATTCAGAGTAAAGTCCAAATAAGCCTTCCCATAAGCTAGCCTTGCGTTCTCTCCTATACTCACCTGGTTTAATCTCTCACTCCACCTATCTCAACCACACCACAGCAACTAGGACTTACTTGTATCTCCATAAAAAGCCATGTCTTCTTTCATTTATCAGCTTGGTTGCACTTGCCCTATCTCAGGAACTCCTATTGTCCTTTAAGACTCAGGTAAGATATCAGCTACCTAAAAACCATGTCCATTTATGTACTTTCATGATACTGTGCACTTATCTCTACCACCACACAGAGGCTTAAAATATTTCTTAATAAGCAACAGGCAGAAGTTGGTGAAATGGCACCTTATAAGGGCACTTGCCACCAAGCCTAATGCCCTGAGTTAGAACCCTGAAACCCACATGATGGTAAAAAACACTCCTGCAAGTTGTCCTTTCACCTCCATGCTTCTGCACAGATGGGCAGGGACATGAACAGATGGGCAAACCCACATGATTGATAGATAGATGGACAGATAGATAGATAGATAGATAGATAGATAGATAGATAGATAGATATGGATGGAAATGAAAACAGAGACATGGACTGAAAGATGAACAAATACACACAATAAATAAACAATAAATGAATGAATGAATAAGTAAATAAATAAATGTAAAAGAAACAAAGCAACAGGCAATTTGCCACCCTAGGGCAGGAATCCTGGCTTGTTTTTGACAATCCAGCATTAGAAAATTAACAGAAGCAAAAAATACAGCAGGTCATATCAGATCTTTGGATAGATAAATGAACAAATTTGAATGGAACCATACCTACTAATATCTAAAAACAAGCCTGGCCCCTCTCCTTCCTGTTGACTCTGTGGGGAAGTGTTTTTCCTCCTTCTTATAATTCTTTGCTTTTTTTTTTTTTTTTTTTTTTTTTGCAAAACCTTACCAAAAAAAAAAATCATGCTCAACTAAAAATAAATCCTGTCTTCTCAAGCACAAATCAAATCAGTATATAGATATCTTAAAACTAAGTACCACGGTGAAATAATTTTGCTCATTAGAATATGAAATTTTAGGACCAGCAAGATGGTACAGAAGGTAAAAGTGCCTGCCATCAAGCCTGACAGATGGAATTCAATACCCACGGCCACAGGTCAGAAAGAGAATCAACTCCCACAAGCTGTCTTCTTCTCACAAACACAAACACAAAAACACACACACACACACACACACACACACACACGAGTTTTCTTTAATTAAAAAAATTGTGTGTGCATGTATGTGTGTGTGTGTTTTGCCTACACGTATGTATGTCTTTGTACATGTATGCCTAGTACCCAAAGAAGCTGGAAGAGAGCATCAGATCCCCTAGAACTTGAGTATAGACAGTTATGAGCTGCTACGTGGGTCCTGAGAGTCAAACCCAGATCCTCTGGAAGACCAGCTAGTGTTCTTAACATCTCTAGCCTCCTAAGATTTTTTTTTGGGGGGGGGGATGGGAGTGGGAATAAACTGAGCCATCTCTCCAAGCCCACTTACAAGTCCATTTATTTTTTTGTGAGCTCTATATGAGACTATCCTGATCTATACAATGAGTTCCAGGCCAGCAAGGACTACATAATGAGACTTTTTCTCAAAAATAATAAATTAAAATTTAAAATAAATCCCTTTTAAAAAGTGATAGAAATAAGCTGTATTAAAAAAAAAAAAGGCTAGAATGCATAGGGTTATGGCATGAAAATAAGGCTGGCTAAGCAAGCTAGGTCAGATATCCAAGGAAAGCCAGATAGTGTCTGGCTTGATTTAATGATAAAATGAAAAAAGGAATAAAGATAAAGAAAGCAAAGTATTTACAGGTATATCTGGTAAACAGAACTGGGCTTGAATGAAAGAGAGAAAAAACAGGGTTTGTAAGGTTACTTATCTAACTAGATGCTGGGGGAACAGGGGAATGAAGGCTACCACATTTGTTTGTTTGTTTGTTTTGAGGCAGAGTCCTATTATGTAGCACTGGCAGACCTGGAATTTGCTGTGTAGATCTGCTGGCCTCAAACTTACAAAGATCCACCTGCCTCTACCTGAGTGTTGGGATTAAAGGCATGCCACTATGCTCAATAATTGGTGCCTGGGCATTCAAACTAAATGAAAACTACCAATTAGTCCACAAACAACCCCCCTTAGGCAACTGGGTAACTGCACCTAAATTAAGGGCTGGGTTTTTTTTTTTTAAAGGATAAAATAGCTTCCCTGCCCAAAAGGGGAGAAACAAAGCTACCTCCCATAGAACCAGCTTCTCTGGATTAAAAGTAACTGTAGAAATCACCTTCTGATGTCAGAATAGTCCTTTCAACATTCTTAGCAATTAGCTGGGCAGCCTCTGATCAAGCACCTTCAGTGATGGTAGAGCCGAGACAGCCCGCTCTATTTGACAGCTCAAAGTATTCCTTATATGGAGTCAAATGTGCCTCCCTGCAGAACTTCCACCCACTGCTCTCAGCTCTGCCCTTGGAGGGCACACACACATATCAAGTGTGAACTAGACAGAACAAGGGTAACTGTGTGGCTCTGACTCAAAGCACAACAGCATCCAGCGAGGGAAGATAAAGACAATTCTGGAGTTACACCAGCATGAGGGCCTTAGAGGGATGACGTTAAGGCAACAGCAGGTTTTAGCAGGTTCTAGTTAGGGCAAGAAGATGATGTCCATTTTGGATGTATGGAATCCGAAGAAGAGATGAAGCTTCTGAATAAAAATGTCCAGGAAGTCTTTAGACAGAGAGCCTGGGAAAGGATCAAGACTAGAGATAATGTTTACAAGTCACTGGCAAGAAAAGTTTCATGACATCATAGTGCAGAATTAGAAGGAAAATGTGAGCTTGATTCTCCAGCAATTTCTTTTGCGGCCTGTAACCAAGAAAAACTAGAAATGGCTAGAGAGTCTTGCCGAAGTTGCTTCTTTTCCCCCATTTCGTACTTTGTAGTACTGGGAACAGAAACCAGGGACTGGTTTCATATATGCTACACAAACACTACCACTGAGCTACGTCCACAACCTCTCAGTCTCTTCACTGCAACAACCTCTTGCTGTTCATCAACTCACACAGAAGGCAATGCGCTGGGTTACTCCAGCAGTCCTGGTCACAACTCAAGAGGCAAGTGAACCAGTAGTATGAAATGGTTCCAGCTTTGTCCCATGGGAGTTCTACGCTATCAACTCAAATAAAACGGAGATGAAAGCAACCGTCCTAGTCAGCCTGTATTCTTAATAATCCAACTGACCTTAAAATGCTTCTCTCTTGAACTTTTCTTTGTAAGCCTGTTGAGATTTTTTTTTTATAATATTTTTATTTAAATTTGAAACAAGCGTGTTTTACATGTCAATCCCAGTTCCCTCACCCTCCCATCACCCCCACTACGAACCTCCATTCCATCCCCTTTCTGCTCCCTAGGGAGGGTGAAGCCTTCCATGGGGAGTCTTCAAAGTCTGTCTTATCATTTGGAGCAGGGCCTAGGCTCTCCCCCCATGTGACTATGCTGACAGAGTATCCCTCTATGTGGAATGGGCTCCCAAAGTCCATTCATATACTAAGGATAAATACTGATCTGCTACCAGAAGCCCCATAAACTGCCCAGTCCTCCTAACTGTCACCCACATTCAGGGGGTCTGGGTTGGTTCAATGCTGGTTTCCCAGCTATCAGTCTGGGGTCCATGAGCTCCCTATTGCCTGTTGAGATTTTATCCTAAGAAAGTAAACTATCATAATGTAGTGAAAGTGAGAACATGAAGATGGTCACTCAGTGTTACACATTTATCTACCCATCTATAGTGAATGTACCTTAAGCTCCTAATTGTGGGGACAGCTAAATGCACTGAAGGGGGAAAATGTAAGATTTATAGTAGCTATCACATTACAATGATGAACTTTTCAGCAAATTCCCCTTTTTTCCAAACTTTGACATAGAAGTATAATTTTTTAGAATGAAAAGAGAGGAAAAACATCTTTAATCCCAGCACACAGGAAACAGAAACAGGCTGATATCTGAGTTTAAGGTCAGCTAACCTATATAGTGAGACCCTGTTTCAAAAAGGCATTAGAGGATGAGGGAGAACACTATCTCCTGGGATATCTCTTTCAAGCCACCACAAAGCTATAAATTAGTTACCTCTCCCTAACAATAGAGAAATTCTTAGGACTAAGCTCTAGTGATGCTAATAGGAGATACTTACATATAGGTTGGTGTTCTGGTTGGTTTTATGTCAACCTGGCACAAGCTAGAGTCATCTAAGGAGGAAGGTGCTTCAATTAAAGAAAAATGTCTCCATAAAATCCAGATGGTACTTGGGAAGCAGAGGCAGGCAGATCTCTGTGAGTTCAAGCCAGCCTGGCCTACAGAGAGTTCCAGGACAATCTCCAAAGCAATACAGAGAAACCCTGTCTCTCATATATATATATCCAGCTGTAAGGCATTTTCTTAATTAGTGATTATTGTGGGAGGGCCCAGCCGATTGTGTGGTTCCATCCCTGGGCTGGTGGTCCTGGCTTCTATAAGGTGAGCTATGGGCCAAACTCCTGGAATATAATCAAAGTAAGGGAGGAGCAATAATATGAACAAAGGAGTCAAGACCATGATGGGGAAACCCACAGAATCAGCTGACATATGCTTATGAGAGATCACTGACTCAGGTCTGACAAATGAGGAGCCTGCATAAGACCAAACTAGACCCCCTTAATATAGGTGACAATGGTGTGGCTAGGACAATATATGAGGTCACTGGGGGTGGGTCAAAGATCCAACACTAAAGCACAAACTGACTTAGTGGAGCCCATTCCATATGGAGAGGTACCTTGCCCCCCTAAACAAAGGGGTGCGGGGGTGGGGAGGAGCCTTGGTCCTGCCTCAACAAGATAATGGGACAGACTCAGTAGACTTCCTAGGGGAGGCCTTACCCTCTCCATGGAGCAGATGGGAGGTGGGGGGAGTGTGGGAGAGGGGGGGGAAAGGAGGGAGGGGGAACTGGGATTGGAATGTAAAAAGTAAATTAATAAAAAAAAAGTTTTTTTAATTAGAAAAAGTGAGCTGAGCAAGCCATGGTAAGCAAGTCAGTAAGCAGCACCCCTCCATGGCCTCTGTGTCAGCTCCTGCCCTTTGAGTTCCTGTCCTGGCTTCCTCCAATAAAGGACTATGACCGGGAAGTGTAAGAAAAGTAAACCCTTTGCTCCACAACTTGCTTTCTGATCACGGTGTTTCTTCCAGCAACAGAAACCCTGACTAAGGCAGCTGGCTTAACCCAGAAACCAAAGAATAGACTCTGCAGGGTAAAGATGTCATCTAAATCTAACCCAAATGAGGAGCCACTGTTCTTCCCTAAGATTTTGGTTTCACTGATGAAACCAATGACATTTAGTGCCCAAGTCACTGCCACCTGAGGACTAGATTAAAAGAGAAAAGAAAAGCCTATCTTCTAGGGAGGGAAAGAATCCAACTCAATATCAGTGCTTGTCTCCTATTCCGTCCTTCCATGGTCCTCTATCTGAGACTCCAAGAGTGTTAGCTGAAACGGGTAATACTGCCTCCGAGCTGAAGTCAGACTTGGGAACCAGCTGTGTCAGTGGCATGGGGCTAACAGATAACTCTGTGTGGCTATGGGATCCTCTCTCACTTATACTGAAAAGAGTATTATGAACAACATTCAGCAGGCCCTTGTTACTTCCTTGTTTATACTGTGTAGCAAACAACTACATTGCCGATTTCTGCCTGGATGGTTGCTTTAATAGAACAGCCTTCTCTGCTCACAAATATAAAGATAGATTCAAAATTGAAATCCATCCTTAGCCATGATTCAGCTTCGACTGGAGATATGAAAAGATCTGTGATTCTAAGTCTATAATTAACTTAAATATAGGAATTGTAATGGCCTCTGGAGGAAAAAGAACTAAAAACACTCTCCCCCCCACCAAAAAAAAAAAAAAAACCTCAAACAAAAATAGCAAGGCTGCTTATTCCTTCCATTAAACATTTCAACTATTCTCTAGCCAAATGGAAAAGTTTGGCACATGTCTGGTAATAGAAGGCAAACAAAGCTGCACTGTAGCGGAGGAATATTTTCAGAGCTTTGGCTGTTTTTTTAATTGGGTTTATATATTGGTATATCAAGAAGAAATAGTTCAATGATGAGTGCTAAAGTTATATTACTTTAAAGGCAGAGAAACTACAAGCCTATCAACTCTATAATTCCCATCCACTAAACCCAAGCAAGCTGGATGTATGAAGAAGAACAAAACATGGGTGTACGTGGCCACAGTATCGGAAGAGGCAAAGCTGCTAAGCTGCCAGTAAGTAACACAAACTCTGCTGCTAGTACCTGACAATCATTGGCCTTTCCCTATGAAAAGACGCAACTGGGGCACTGGAGAGATGGCTTAGTGGTTACGAGCACCTGCTGCTCTCAGAAAGGACCCTGGGCTCCCAGCCCCACATCATCAAGCAGTTCACAACTGTTTGTAACCAGTTCCAGGGGAATCCAACGCCACCTTCTGGCCTCCACAACTAGCACAAATGTGGTGTGCATACATACACTTGTGCACACATACACATAAAATTAAAAAAAAAAATAAGTGTTTAAAAAAAAAATAACTGAAACAGGGATGCCAAGAGGGTAGCAAACTCTTTGAAGACAACCAGGGACTTCCTTGAAACATCCAATAACATCCCGGTGCCTTGATGAAAATAAGTGATTCCTTCTTCATTGCGGAGTACAAAATGCTTAGAATGTGCTCTGTCTAGCTGCAGGGTCTCCTTGGAGATCTTACCTGAGGAAACAAGTCCCTGCAGAACCACAGCTCTGCTGTCTGTTACACTCAATTATTGCATGGGGATGTGCCCAGGCCACAGTGCATCAGTGGAGGTCAGAGGTCAGTTCTCTCCTTCCACCATGCTAGTTCCAGGATATACCTTGGGTGGCCATGCTTAGCGGTAGGGGCCTTTGCATCATGAGCCATCTCACCAACACCTATGAAGCTGTCTTAAGCAGTTCTACACCAAGAAAAATTCTGTCCTCCATGGAACATTTAGCAATGTCTGAAGGCATTTTTGGTCATCACAATTGAAGTGCTACCAGCATCCAGCTAACAGAAGCCAAGGATGCTGCCAAACATCTTACAGGATGGCCCCGAACTTCAACTGTGCCAAGGCTGAAAAAAACCTGTTCTAATATAAGAAGCATAAAGGGAGAACAAATGACTCACATAAAATGCTAATCTAAATTAGAAAGTTAAGTCTGAAAATTAGTTTAGGTAAGTGTCTGAGTGGGGCTGTGCTTAGTAGTAGACAAGTGTAAGGCCTTGGGAGTGATACCTAGCACTCCCAAAACAAAACACAACACAATATTGCACAATACAATTTATAAGAGGATGGCTATGGAGACACAGTATGTTGGAAAAGGAATTTAGACTTGATTCTTTGGGATTATGAAATCTGTGAGACTAATTCGAATAATGGACAAAGGATAAAAAAACGATTGATTTTAAAGAACTTTAATAGTTTCACCATGGTTCAGAAACTGGGGTGTTAGGTACAAAAGAGAAGTTAATGGTAGATAAACTGATGATATCTACAGGAATAGTCACGACCTCTGGGTGAGATACAGTGTACAGTCCTCAGATTTCAAACCTCAGCATTAAATTTCAAACCAAAGGGTTTTACTTCCAATAACACTCTGTATTTGCTTTTCTAAGCAAAATGAATCTTGTACTTTTTGTTTCACAGAAAACCAAAATGAAGAAGCCATACCTTAAAAGGTCCAGTCTCTGTTTTTAAAAAAATCAACTTTAAAAAAAAAAAAAAGGATGCACTACCAAGAACATGGACAAAAAGGTCCAGCTCGGGATGGAAAATTTCACAAACACTGCCTCCTCTAAGCCAGATGTGCACAGTGCCTCCACCTCTTGGTCTGCAAGGAAGTTATACTTTAAAATACTTTTATTGCTACCACTTTTATTAAACTTCTCTGAGTCATCAGTTATACTCAGTTGACCTCCGAAGTATTTCTGGAAAAGTAAGAAGTACCTACAGAAAGCTCTTCATGCTGGGTTTACCTATGGAAACCCAATTCACAAATGACAACTACAAAACAAAATCCAAACACATTTGGATTAGATACTAAAAGCCCCTAACAATCTGGCAGGCATCCCCACCCCCAGTTTCTGCCAAACTCCAGGTTTGAGAACTTCCCTAAGCTGTACAGGCCAGACCTATTCTGCCTTCACACCTATCAGTTTGCTCTGGCTGGACCACCACATTAGACATCTTGGCCCAATACCTGGAAGGTTCCAGATTCTGTTACTCATCTTTCCAATGAGGCTTTCATATTCCTTGTCTGAACAGTACCACCCAGTTCCTAGGGCCAGAACACTGGCAATTTCAAGACTACGCTACTTCTTCACCCTATAAATAACAAGCCTCCAGTTCCTTGGATTCCAGTCTTGATATCTGCCTCAGGCTGGCCTTCAACTCATGATTCTCCTGCCTCAAACTCCAGGTGCTGACATTACAGACACGAACTACCATGTATGGCCAAGTTTCCGGTTTAACACTGTTCAAACACAAGCCCTCCTGGTCATTTCCACTTCCCCTCTCTAGTTTAAGCCATGACACAGCAGCATCTTTTAGATGCTGATCTACTCCAGTGCCTGGTCCCTTCCCATTCTGCCAAGTGAGAAAACCCTACAAACACTTCAGAGCTTCCAGGCTAAAATCAAATTCTTTAGCATGCTTCCAAGAGCACCACCTCTCATTTTCTCCACTTCTCCACGTAATTCTGGAACTGCAACAAGGCTGGCTAGTCCTTGTCTTTACATGCCTAGGTCCCTATGTCCTTCCGCCTACAGTACTCTTTGCTTAGAAATCTGTTTTCTAGGTTCTTTATAGGCCTATGGAAATCATGAAAGACTTAAGCACTCCATTTCTGCCTGGAAGGGTAGCTCAGATATTTCTCCTCTATGCTCTCTGTAACACACACTCAGCCATCCTTGATTTGTTGGCCCCTTCCCATGATGCAAACCCCACAAGTGTACTGCTGGCTACAAGGGTTAAGTGCCTCATCTAATAGGTGTATCCCATAGTAAGATCCAATAAGTGCTGAGCAAATGATGAATGTGCTGTCCTAACCCTGGAGTTTCACTTCAAGGGAAAGCAGTACAAAGAGCTACTGCTGACAGTTGATACTAACCTCTGTCTAAAATATTCTCATCCTCTCACCTTTCAAAATGTTTCTGACCCACTTGCTACAAGACCCTTCCACAGCACCCTCATCACATTTATAAGTACTTCCTTAACCGTCTTTGCACGGTTAACTTCATGAGGGCAAGTACTAGACTTTTAAAAGCTGTATTTGATGACTCTTCCATATTGCTGACACAGAAGAAACACAATTTTGTTATACACTGATTTTAACCCTGTGAGGAAAATAAACACTTCCACTTGAAAGGCGCAAAACAAGGCATAAAAAGTTAAATAAGAAGTCCTACGGCTACAGGCACTGGGCAACTGGGCCAGACCCAACCTGAATCATCTGATTTCACATCCAGAAGTCGACAGCACCTCCCATAAAGTTACCTTGGCTTCCTAGTAACAGCGGCAGTCTAAGAGTAAGGGGAGCTCTCTGAACGTAAACGCAGGACTTACTGCACTATTTTAAACTCAACAGGCATTCCGAATTTTTTTTTTTATTTATTTTTAGTTCCACACAGCAGGTAGCCTTTAACCGGCAACTATCCAGATCAAAAGACTACCCCAAGTTAGAGTGGTTCCGAGGAAATGAACATAGGAAGGATCTGGGACTGCAAACCTCTCTCTAAAACCAGACTCTTTTCTTCTCCGAGGTCAATTTACCCATCCGTGCAATGGGAACGAGACCTCATCAGAAGGAAATTCTAAGATCTACAGGAGTCAGACCTCAGCGGACCTGATAGGCAAAGCTGTGAAATCGAAAGGAAAGTGGCTTCCCCAGATCTCCCGGCTCAATCTGGTACCCTGGCCCCACCTCAAGAGACCGCACCCAGGAACCCGGGATCGCCGAAGAACCCTCACGGCCCCCTCAACAGGACTCCCCATACACGAGTAGGATAACAAGGCCATTACCGACGCCAGGAACCAGTGGACCCCAAAGACCACCCCAATCCTTAACCAGACACCAACCCTCTCACCTTAAGAGTTCCGCCTCACCTCCGGACTGCGATCAGCCGCTCTCCACTTCCGGCAAGAACCGCCCAGCGGTCTTCGCGCGACCCACTTCCGGGCCCTCACTGGGCGCGGCACCCCCACCGGAAATGAACCGCCGGCTGAAACGCTAGCCCGGGAGAGAGGAAGAAGTTTGGCCGCCCGGCTCGTGACTCCGCCCTTATTCCCCGCCACCGGAGAGAGACTCTGGCCTAGGAGGGCTTGGGAAAGGGCTCCGCCCCCAAGGCGGGGGCAACTGGGAGAAGGGGCGGGCTTACTGGTTGGCCACGCCCCGAGGCTCAGACCAATGAAGATCTGGAGTTCCTTCGACAAGCCCCACCTCCGAAAAGGGCAGCAGATGAGTGGCTGCTTCTTCTGTCAGTTTGTGCCCAGTGACCGAGGATGGTCCATTTCTAACCTCACTCCGGAAGGGGCTCAGGGAACAACACTAACGAACGCGAAGGCTGTGAGAGGCAGCCTCCGGCGGTGGGGATCGAGGGCGAACTTCCCCCCTCGCCGGGCGTACAAGCCTTGGTTTCCCTGTCGGTGGTGCGGAAAAGCACTGGACTCAATGATGCTGAGCGTAGCAAGCCCGACTTTGAGCGTTTAGGCAAGCCCGCCGTTACTCGGTTCTGTGGCTAGGGCTGGGAAGGTGGAGAAAACCTTCCACTTGCGCCCCACTTCCTGTTTGCTCTGTTCGCTTTGTGACCATAGATGGTCAGGTCTGTGGTCGCGGGAAAGCTTCCGCCCCGAGGCTTTGGAGTCCTTCCTCCCACCCAGCAGGGTGTGGTCCCTGAGAATTAAATGAGCAGAATTAGAGATCCAGTACCACACCTCAAAATCTTGCTTTTGAGGCATCCTCGCCCCTGGCTATATATGCTCAGGTGGCTGCTAATGAGTCCCTGTGCCTTTCAGAACTGTAACTGCAGCCTGCAGGGCAGTCTTGGCCTTCCTGCTTCTTAAAAAGGAGATCATGTCTTTGTTTCCTCCGGACTTAACACTTTCCAACCGCTCATTATCCTCCCACAAAGATTTATTTCTAGGAAAAAAAAAAAAATTGGCGAGTGCTGTGCTATGGTTCTTATCCCTTAGACTGAATGACTGACAGCTCTGTATTCAAGTTGAATGCAGGTGTTATATGCCAGAGTCAATCACTCAATAAATACAGTTCTTGTAATAATAGCTACCATTTACTGAACACTGACTCCGTGCCAGACTTGTGCTGAGCACTCAAGCCATTTTCATTTAAACCTAATAGCAATTCTCTGCGGTATGTGCCATTACGTCCTCGGAGTTTCAAATGAGGAAGCTGAATAACTTGCCAAGGTCATGAAGTAGATGTTGGAACTTTGAAGGGAGCACACATCTGACTCTTAAAACCAATGGGTTTAATTAATCCCGATACTAGATCGATCTGGAATCATTTGAGGCATTGGATGCCTCTGGCTCTAGACACAGGTGGACTCCATTCCTGACTAGAGCCCTTTTACTAGGGGCCTGACTTCTGACAAGTTGCTTTGGACAATTTACAGGCCTTTACTAATTCTATGATCCTAATATGTTTAAAAGAAAAATGGCGCCAGGCGTTGGTGGCCCATGCCTTTAATCCCAGCACTCAGGAGGCAGAGGCAGGCGGACCTCTGGGTTGTGCCAGGTTTGCAGAGCCCCAGACCAACCCAAAGAACCAGACAATTGCAATGAAATTCAAAGGTTTCTTTATTGTTCAAGCTGGCCAGCTTGGATCTCACTCGTGGTGGGGGATTCCAACCATCCATAGAGGGAAGCTTTTAAAGGGGAAGAGTATGAAGTTGAAGGCCACAAATTCCAGAGTTTCTATGGCTACTTAAGGTCATATAAAGTACAGGGTAAAGTAGTAACTATATATTTTAAGCAAGATACATTTGAGAAAGATAAGACGGGGCATGGGATTGCAGAGAGTTACAGGGTCACAGGGTCTGTCAGTTATCCCCTGGGCTGAGGGATCTTTACAACCATCAGGGGACCTTTATGACCAGCAATAAGCAGACATAGGAATGTTGACATAATTGGTGGCCAGTCACCTCCCTTCGCTGAGAGGGGGCTCCGAAGACAGCCATGCACTCCTGATTTAAGGAGTTAAATTTTCCTTTACCATTACAAGTTCCCTTTCTCTGTATAGATTTAGTGCCCAGGTTTTTAAACTTTTATTAATTTTAATTCTTGGTCCATCACTCTGTGAGTTCAAGGCGAGCCTGGTCTTCGAAGAGAGTTCCAGGACAGTCTCCAAAACCTACAAGAAACCCTGTCTCAAAAAAAGAAAGAAAGAGAGAAAGAAAGAAAGGAAGAAAGAAAGAAAGAAAGAAATGGCAATATGACAAACTGACAAAATGTGTATTTAAAATACGTACATTTGGGGAGCAGGTATAGTGACTCTTGCTTTTAGTACCAGCACTCAGGAGGCAGAGGCAGGTAGATCTTTGTGAGGTGAAGGTCTGCCTGATCTACACAGAGTTCCAGACCAACAAGGGATACACAGTGAGACCCTGCCTCAAACAAACAAATACGGTCAGGTTTGGAAAATGACTCAGTGAAGTGAAGACTGCTTCAAAGGCTGTGACTTGAGCTGGATCCCTCAAGACCCACATGATGGAAGGAGAGAAGACCCTTTGTGCCTTCGGTCCGCACACAACTTCTCATACCCTTGACTGGCCTGTAGCTTACCATGTAGACCAGACTGGCCTCAAACTCAGAGATTTGCCTGCCTCTGCCTCCTGAGTGCTGGAATTAAAAAGTGTACTGGTCATTTTTTTTAATTTAAAAGTATATATGTACATTTAACCAAAAATGTCCTTTTTTGTTTTTTCAAGATAGGGTTCTCAGGATGGCCTTGAACTCACCGAGATCTGCCTGCCTCTGCCTTCCAAGTGCTGGAATTAAAGGTGTGCACCACCACCACCTGGTCAAAAATACTGTCTTAGTATCAAAAGCTTAGACAGGTATGGTGCACACCTATGATCTCAGCTCTTGGGAGGCTAAGGTAGGAGGATTCTGAGTTTGAAGCCAGCTTGGGCTACATAGCAACAACTCATCTGAAAACAAACAAACAAAAAAATTAAAGGGTTAAATTTAAGTGTGTATGAAGCTCAGAACCAACATCCCCTCCCCCTTAATCTTTCTTGAATAGGGAGGAGAAATGTACAGAGTATACATGTATCCAAGAGCAAAAGGAGAATAAGGAAGAAAAAGAGATGGTTCATGGGTTAAAAGTGCTTATGTAAACCTGAAGATCCTCGTAACCCACAAAAGGGAGGAAGAGAAGCCAACTCCCAAAGTTGTTCTCTGACCTCAACACACTTCAAAAGCCATGTGTGCCCACATAATGCATGTATAATACATAAATAAAAGACCATTTCCTTACCTATAAAACTGGAATGATAATTCATGAGCTTGCCATGAGAAGTAGAAACAATGACTTTTTAAAAGTCATTTTATAAAATGATTATAGAAATAAACTGGGCAATAGTGATACATGCCTTTTATCCCAGCACTTGGGAGGCAGAGGCAGGAGAATCTCAGTGAGCTCTAGGACAGCCTGATCTACAAATCGACTTCCAGGACAGCCAGGGCTACACAAAAACCCTCTCAAAAAAAATGATTATAGAAAATGAACACACGGCTTAAAACCCATACCCTAAGGAACTGTTTTGAATGCACACATAGGCGCATGCTCTTGTAACTCCATCACAGATAGAATAAAAACATTACCGGTTGCGTATTTGTCTATATCTTGAAGGAAATTATTCAGTTTCTTCCTGTGAAGAAAGCCCTGTGTTACTTTCTTCAGGTTCCACAACTGTGATAGAACAGTGTTTTCCAGCTTTCTTTTTTTTTCCTCGTTGATACTGTTCTGCTGCCAGACCTCAATGTCTTGTTTACAATCGGCTCACATCTAGCACATATTCAGTAAGTGCCTTGGGTTCAGAATAGTATTTCCTAGGTTAAGATGGATGACTAACAGTGGAGATGGGAATTTGCCCAAGATGAGGTTAGTAGTTCCTGTAGAAGAAGACTTTGACAGAAGGCTGGACAAAGAGGCTAAGAGGAGAGCGAGACCTGTTGCAGTCACATGCTCTACCCCTGGCTGTGCCCCCACAAGCAAGGTGGACCTTAATGGGACTATTAGATTGTATTTTAGAAATGTGCTGTAGAGCAGAGGCTTGAGTGGGCAAGGCAGAGACAGGGAGACCTACTAGGAGACAGCAAGAGGGCCAGCGCAGCAGCTCAGTGAGTAAAAGCACTCAGGAAGCCTATCCCTGGAACCTACTGGAACCTACATAAGGTGAAAGAAGAGCACAAACTCCACAAAGTTGTTCTGCAGCCTCCATATGGCTCTGTGGCATGAATATGCACATACGTCACACACATACACACACACACACACACACACACACACACACAATATTTGAGGACAGGCACTGCAGAGATGGATCAGCAGTTAAAAGTGTATACTGCTCTTGTGAAGTACCCACATTTGGTTCCTAGCATCCATGTCTGGTGGCTCCCAACTGCCCATAACTCCAGCTCCAGGGGCATCTGTCCTCCATGAACACAAGCACTCATATGCACAAAACCCACACAGAGATAGTCATGCATGCACATAATTTTTTTTTATTAAGACCTTTATTAACAGGTGCTTGCAGTTTGTTGACTTTTTTCTTGAAACATGCACATAATTTTTAAAATAAATAAATGTCTTTTAAAAGTCAGAGGGGATCTGAACTAAAGTAGAAGTATACGGTTCAAGATAAAAGATAAAAGACACCATTCTTAGTGCTTGTTTTTTTTTTTTTTTTTTTTTTTAAGATTTATTTATTTATTTATATACAGTGTTCTGCCTACTTGTATGCCTGAAGGCAGAAGAGGGCACCAGATCTCATTACTGATGGTTGTGAGCCACCATATGCTTGCTGGAAATTGAACTCAGGTCCTCTGGAAGAGCAGCCAGTACTCTTAACCTCTGAGCCACCTCCACAGCCCCCACCAAAAGATACCATTCCTATGAAGGGAATACTGATCATGAGGCTAGAAGGACATTTGGCCCCCTGGGACTACCACTGGGATGCCTGTGCTCCTCTAAGACTCACGTAGAAACAATCACAATCAATAGCAAGTGACGGTCTCCTAGGATATGATTAGGCTGTGAGGACTCCCTTGTGGGTACCATCAAAGCCTTTAAAAGCCTTGAAAGCTCTGCACACTTGGCCCTCCTACCTTCTATCCTGTAAAACCTTGGCAACAAGAAACCATCTCAGAAAGCCCAGAGCAGGACCTTTCCAGACGTCTTGAGGACTTTCAACCTCTGGAACTGTTAGAAAAAAATTTATAAACTATCCAGTCTCAAGCATTTTACTATAGTAGCTGGAAGGCCTGACATCACTAAATATTGCATTTCCTCCTCAGTGAGCACTATGGTCATAACTGTTAGGGTGGGGTTCCTTGCCTGTTTGTTTTGAGACAGAGTCTCACTAGGTAGCACTGCCTAACCTAAAATTTATTATATAGATCAGGCTGGCCTCAGATTCACAGAGATCCTCCTGCCACTGCTTCCCAAATGCTGGGCACAATTTTCCTGTGCCCTATTAATTTCTTTCTCCCTGTAATTCCTTATGTGTCTGGCACAGAATTGACAATAAATATTTAAAGGAGAAATTTGACTAAATGAGAAATGGTGGCTCTGAGACTTGGGGTGTGAGCGATGGGAAGTGAGAACAGACAGGATTTGGGCTTTCAGGCTTTGAGTTTCAGATCTTAAACTCTAGCCTGGGAAGGAAAAGGGAGGAAAGACCCCTGGTCAATCAGTTTACAGGGAGGAATTGCAGCATTGTTTCATATGTTATCACTTTGTGTGTGTGTGTGTGTGGTGGGGAGGCTGGGTTTCAGCACATTCTAGATCTGTAGAATTGCTTTGTCTCTCAGGGGTGAGGGGAGGGTGGTACCCAAGTCTCCTTATCTTTCAGGGTTTCAGACACAGAATTCTGACAGTGCATCTGGAAAACTTCCCAGCCTGGCTCACAGGACAGCATGGATCCCTGCAGCCTGGCTCAGAGGACTGTGTGCATCTGTGTAGCCTGGCCCATTGCCTGCGTGCATTTGGGCAGATCCTGTATCCTCTGCCAGAAGGGGTTGATGGCAGACAACAGTCTTTGGGAGACTGTCATTTTTCTCCCCTTCCAAAGGCAGGGGCCCCGGGCTGCAGCTTGAGAAAGGGTCCCAGGCTACACTTAGGAGTTGCCAAAAGAAATAGCAAGGATGAAATGTGGTGGTTAAAGTCTGACTTTGGGGTCACACTGACCTGAAAATGAATCCCAAATCTGCCACTTACTGTGTGATCTCAGAATTATCCTCACTTAACCTCCAAGAAGGAAATTCTTACCCAACTAAAACGATTGATATAAATTAAGAAAGAAAATTTATACAGTTTCTAAAGACAGTTGGCTCTTAGGAAACAATGAATGCTAATAGTACTCAGAACAAAGGACCCATTGTCTGTACCCCTGGTGAAGGCCACCAGAGAGCAAAATAGGATTTGAAGTGTCAACATACTGGCTGGTGCCACCAGAGCTGCCACTACTATCTCACCAGAAACATTCTCTACAGTCCATACTCACTTTTCTGGCTGTCTTTTGATTCAGGGTCAGGGATTATTTTCTTGACTACAAGAGAGACTAAAGTAAATCAGGAATCTGAGATGCCTTTGCCTACAAATAACTGAAAACCTGGATGCAGTGACATATTTTAAAAATGTTTTAATGGCTCGATATCAAAGCCAGTATCTTCTGACCCCTCCCCCTTGCCTTTTTTTTTTTTTTTTTTTTTTTTTTTTTTTGAGACAGGGTCTCGTGATATAGCCTTAGCTGACTTGGAATTCATCCGCCTGCCTCTGCCTCCTGAGCACTAGGATTAAAGGCATGTGTCTGTCTCCCTGCCTCATTCACTCCCATCTTATCCCTTTCATTTCAGCTGCAGCTGAAGCTGCCTCATCATATTTAAGGAAAGAGGAAAGGGAAGAGGCAGTGTCTGAAATTGGAAAGCTAAAGTTTTCTCAAGAACCCACAAAGCATACCCTGTTTCCGGTCTCATAGCCAGATCTCTCGGTGAACTGAGTTCAGCTTCCCTGTCTCTTAGAGGGACTTTTCTGAGTTTCATTTCATAGTGTTTCTGAGGGTCCTGAGCCCATTTGTCCATAGCTATAACCACTGACTCACTATCTTAGTCAGAGTTTCTGATGCGCCAATGAAACACCATGACCAAAAAGCTAGGTGAGTTCCAGGCTAGCATGAGATGCATGAGACTCTGTCTGTAAACAAACAAACTGGACAACTCAAACTCATTTGAACTCACTTGTCTTTGGGAACTCCAAGAGATGGTTTAGTGGGTAAACATACTTGCTGCAGATGTTGGGTGATCTGAGTTTGATATCTGGAACATCTGTAAGTGGGAAGGAGAGAACTGATCCCACAAAGGAGTCTTCTGACCTCCACTCCTATACTGTGACATGCACCAGTGTCCCTCCAACCTCCAAATATACATAGCACTACAATAGCAGTAATTGTAATTCACTTCTCAAGAGAATGGAACAGCTAAAGAAATGGCGTGGTGATTAAAAATATTTGCTGAGTGTTGGTGGTGAACACCTTTAACCCCAGCACTCTGGAGGCAGAGGCTAAATAAGTAAGTAAGTAAGTAAATAAATAAATAAATAAACCCGCTTGTCTTACAGAGGACCTGGATGGCTCACAACCACCTATGGTCCCCAGTTGTGACACTGTTTTGAAGGCCGTGGAGCCTTTCAGAGGTGGGTCCTGACTAGTGGAAACAGATGACTAGAAGTGGATCTTGGAAGGTGACGCTTACTCATGGTTCTGATTTGCCTTTTCTGCTTCCTGGGTGGCTGCCATGTGAGCAGCTCTGTCACATGATCCCTCCTGTATGATAGCCACATTACGTTCCTGTCCCTTCCTGTTGTGAGGGACTAAGATCCCTCTGAAACTGTGATCCAAAGTGAATTGTTCTTCCCTTAAGCTGTTTCTGGCAAACAGTTTGTGACAGCAACACAAACACATTGCCCAGACATATGAAGGGGATGCAGGTGTAGACAGTCCAACGATGAGAATGACAGATGTACCTTTTGAGTGCCCAATATCAGCATATACCCTTCTCTTTACTCTTACACTTCAAAAACTAAAACCTCCAAACCTCAAGCAATTCCTTTATAATCTAAATAGCAGGTCCCACGCCCACTCTCTACCCTATGGATGGAATCAATGCAAAGCCCCTTCACTATTTCATCCATCAAGGAGCCCAGGATCTCCAGATAACACTGATGCTTCTTCCAGTTCCATCATACCTCCTCCCCCATGCTCATCCACTACGGACTTTAAAGTTAGCCACTCCAATGTGCCACATCTGCTATGTGTGCCTGGGGAAGGGGAGGGAAGGAGGAGTTAGGTACAATACGTAAATATCAAGTAAAATACCAAGACACGTTTCCGTGACTGATCTCAAGACCTCAGTCAGTAGCTTTCCACTGCACATCCCCTATTCATTCTATGTTCTTTGTCTTCATCCAACACCTCAGTTCACTGGGGTCATAGCAATGGAAACAGAAAGAAGGTGGGAAATGGGCATGCCACGTCCTAGAAGCCCCAATCCCGCAGTAGTACATATCCCTGTGTTTACATTGAATCAAGTAGGATGTGTTCTACATAGCTTCTAGTTGAGACAATAGCTGAGTTTTTCATATGTGGACCAAATCAGTCTTTATTCATACCTCCCCCTTCTGTCTCTCTCCCCTCTTTAGCTGTTTGTGTGTGTGAGGGAGAGGAGGATGAAGGGAAGGTCAATGTCAGGAGTCTCCATTTTATTTGCCTATTTATTAATTATTTTATTTTATTATTGTATGTGTATGGGTGTTTTGCCTGCATGTGTGTGGGTGCACTGCATCTGTGCCAGATACCAGAAGAGGGCTCTGGATCCTTGTCATGTGGGTGCAGGAAACTGAACCAGTGGTCTCAACTGCTGAGCCATCTCCCTAGCTCTTCGACTTCCTTTTTTAACACAGGGTCTCTCACTGAACCTGGAACTTGCCATCTCAGCTAGGCTGGCTGATAGGAAGCCCTGTGATCTACCCTATGTCTAGCTTCTATCTGGGTGCTAAGGAGTGTAAAATATTCCCATATGCTTTCATAATTTTTTTTAAAAGATCTGTTTGTTTATTATATATACAGTGTTCTGCTTGTTTGCCTGTAGGCCAGAAGAGGGCACCAGATCTCATTACAGATGGTAGTGGGCCACCATGTGGTTGCGGTATTGAACTCAGGATTGCTGGAAGCTCTGAGCCATCTTTCCAGCTCCCAAAGTTCTTTTTGTTTTGTTTTGTTTTGTTTTGCTTCAAGATAGGGCTTCTTTCTATAAAGTCATGGCTGTCCTGGAACTCACTTTATAGATCAAGCTGGCTTTGACTGTGTGTGCCACTACTGCCCAGACCATTAACTTTTTTTGAGACAAGGTCTCACTGTGTAGCCTAGACTAATTTCAAAATCACTATGCAGTTCCTGAAATTCATGGTAGCCCCCTGACCCAGTCTGCAATATGTTGGAATTACAGGTGTTAACCAACAAGCCAGTTGACAATTTCTTTGTTTGCTAATATACCTGCCATTGTAATCAGAGGTATGTATGCAAGAAAGGTTTAGCAGCAGTTTTCCCAGGAAAGTAAAACCCTGAGTTGCAACATTTTCTAGTTTTTTGGGTTCTTTTTGTTTTGTTTTGTTTTGTTTTTTGTTTGTTTGTTTGTTTTGGTGTGTGTGTCTAAATACTCTCCACATGGCTAATTTTAAGCCATCAAAATTTCATCACTAAATGTAAAGCTAAGAGAAACACACTGTAATACAGTGAAATAAAGGTTCCCCCAAAATGCCTGGCATCCTCATCTTTGGAAATTGTTACCATGTTACCTTTTGTGGCAAAGCAGACCTTGCAAACGGGATTAAATTAAGGTAAGGAGAGCATTCTGACTTGTCCAGATAATCAAACATAACCATATGGACTGGTAAAAGAGAAGAAGACAGATTCAGTGAGTTGGCAAACAGCACTAAAGCTATAGATAGCTCTATAGTGGAGTGAAGCCTTGAAGTTGGGTCTCATCAGGGGGTGGGAATGGGGTGGGGGTGGAGTGGAAGGTGAATAAAACAACAAAAAAGACCAAAACAAGAAAAGGGAAGAGAGCAGGTGATAGGAAAAGTTGAAGTCATAGTAATGCTGCTAAGAATGCTGGGGGCTTCAAAGAGGCTGGAAAAGAATAGGAACTGGGTTAGGGTTTGCCTGGCCCACTCTGGGTCCTACATTCAATCCATAGCGTTGAAGGGGCAGAGTGGGAGGGAGGGCACAATTGATTGGTTGATTAGGGAAAGGAGCTGACACATAGTTACCCTTTTTGACTTCTGCTTTATTGGGAGAAAGGGCCTGGATCCTTTTCTCAGGGTGGATGCTAAGGTGAGACAGCATTCAAAAGAAAATTACAATTTATCAAAAACAGAACAGGACCATAAAGAGAAGGAGAGGATTCCCTTTAAAACCTGGAGCTTTATTAAGCCAAGCTGAAAGGAAATAAAAGAGATAGCCATCATGATGGAATTATGGGGAAGTCCCAGAGAAGGAACCCTTCAGATAAACCCCAAAACAAAGGAAACATTTGACTTGTGTATCTGTCCTGGGGACAGCAGGAAATTTCATACCAAGGGTAGCCTATATGACAAGGAGAATGGAGAAGTCCCTGATGGGTAGGACCATGGATTAGGAGTTGTAAAATCCAGACTTGGGCCCTGGAAGATGGACTAGCAGTTAAGAGCACTTACTACTTTTCCAGACGACCCAAGTTCAATTTCCAGCACACAGGTAGCTTCAGTCCCTGGAAAGAGTGTGCACACCATAGATACACATACATATACATACATACACATGATGAAAAAGAAAAACCAGTAAACAGCACAGGACAGATGAGCTTCTTAACTCTCTGTCCCGAGAGACCTGCCGCAAAGATCTGGCCTTCTAGAGTGACCAGCACCTTCAGGGGCAGGCCCATGGTCTAATGCCCAGTACTAAATGGGAGGGTGGGGGGGTGGCAAGGAGGCAGGAAGAACAGATTTCTCTATAAACCTTCAGAAGGAGCCCAGGAAGGTGTGGTTTGGATACATCAGTAACAAAGATGCCATAGTGGTCAAATTTGCTTAAACAAACAAACAAGCAAACAACTTAAAGTCTTTTAAAAGAAAGGACAAGCTCAGCTTCAGCTACTGTCTCAAACACATAGCACAGCCTTTTGAGTAACACACCCACTTGTTTTGCCTTCATCTGCCACTTCATTTTTTTAGATTTTTATTTTATGTGCATGAGAATTATGCCTGAATTTTGTCAGTGTACCACGTGTGTGCCTGGGAGCTGCACAGGCCAGCAGAGGGAGTGGACTCCTTTAAAACTGGAGTTACAGGTGAAGTTGCTCTTCTGGAGCGGAGTACCATGGATTAGCAACTTCTGTTTACCCAGTCATCGTTAAAGTTGGAGACTCTCCGATGCAATTGAATCTCCTAGCCACGTGTGTGTTCACTACTGTCCTTTGCTGACTGTAATCCAGTTTTGGAGCTGCCATGTATGTGGGTGCTGGGAGCCAAACAAGGGTCTTCAGAAAGAGCAGGAAGTGCTCCTAACCTCAAAGCCATCTCTCCAGCCCAAATCAACTGTTTCTTCCCCTTTTCAGAGTTCTCTACTAGAGGTAAGTATTGTTGTGGGGGAGGGGAGATTGTTTTGCATTTGGTTTGTCTTTTTTGTTGTTTTAAGAGTAAGCAGAGTTTATTTCAACAGGTGAAGAGGTAAAAGCAGATGAGGAGTACACCTTCCTGAGCCTGAGGGCAGAGCAAGTAGAGAAATTGGCTGTATAGACCAAGCAGCCTTGAGTGCGCAAAGATCGCTCTGCCTCTGCTTCCTAAATGCCTTGAGCACGCAGAGATCCGTCTGCCTTTGCTTCCTCAATGCTGGGATTAAAGGAAAGGTGTTCGCCTCAGCTCTGGGCAGATGGGACGATTCTTTTTGTTGTTTTGTTTTTTGAGACAGGTTGCTTTGGCTGTCCTGGAACTCGCTCTTGAGACCAGGTCGTCCTCGAACTCAGTGATCTGCTCGCCTCGCCTCCCCAGTGCTGGGTTTCTTAAAGGTTCCTTCTTAGGTCTTTCCAGTAATAGCGCAACCTTGTTTTTAATTAATATCTTTATCCCAACTTCTCTCTCTGGAGTGTCTGACATATTTAGGTAGAGCTTTATTTTATTTTATTTTATTTTTTGAACATCTTTTCCTTGCTGGTAATGACGTTAGCCAGCACACACTTAAATCGCCACAAGATGGCAGCCTTGCCAATTCTGGCTTCAGGGAGACCTGTAACCAGCTCCTTGGAGATGGAAGACAGTTCTGAATAAGATTTAAATCTTAAGACTTCTTGAGATCCTGTTAAATCCTGAGTGCTTTAATATATTAGAAGCTTTTTTTTTTTAACTTTGCAAAAGTTGGGTTTATCCCCTTTTCAGATGAGAAAACTAAAGTTGACCTTAGTTAACTTGCTCCATTAGGGTATAAATTTGAAATCAGAATTTTATGGATCCAAAAATGGGTGGGTAATCCTCCCATCAAGTGTGTAAATTTCGTTCAGCAATGGTGTTATGTAAGTTTTTGTTTTAAGGTACAGGTTAGGGAAAATTAATTTCAGTTGTTCTGACAGAGCACTAACCAGTCTAACAAGAATGAAGATTCACTCAAGACCCACTTGTGGGGCTGGAGAGGTGGTTCAGGGCTTAAGAGCACTGGCTGCTCTTCTAGAGGACCTGGGTTCAATTCTCAGCAAGAGGCAAGGGCGGGCAGATGTCTGTGAGCTCCAGCCCTGCTCCACATAACAGGTTCCAGAACAGCCAGGGTTGTGTAGTGAGACCCAGTCTCAAGAAAGGGGAGGGAAAGCAGAGACAGGAGGGAGGGAGGAGAAGGAAGAAGGAGATGAAGCAGGGGGAGAAGGAGGAGGAGGAAGAGGTTCTCTAGTGTGTCCTCTCAGAAGGCAAAGGAAAAAAAATCTCAGACAAAGCAACAGGCAACAGACTTTGTTGACATGAAGAAACACACACACACACATACACACACACGTGCACACATGCTCTCAGAGTGTGACAGTATGCAGAAAGCATGCTCAAAAAATTGAGATCAGCTAGGTGTTGGTGGCACACGCCTTTAGTCCCAGCACTTGGGAGGCAGAGGCAGGCAGTTCTCTGTGAGTTCAAGGCCAGCCTGGTCTACAGAGGGAGTTCCAGGACAGCTTCCAAAATCCAGGGGGCTGGGTTGATGGCTCAGAGGTTAGGAGCACTGGCTGTTGTTCCAAAGGACCTGGGTTCAATTCCCAGCACCCATATGGCAGCTCACAACTGTCTGGAACTCCATTTCCTGGACTTCTGAATATAGTGCACCCTTACATAGACACACAGGCAAAACACCAACAGACATAAAAATAAAAATAAATTATTTTAAAAAAGGAAACAGGGATTGAGATCAGTGTGCCTGAGCACAAGAACAAAGGGAGACGACAGGAGAGGAAGCTGGACCTGGCAGTTCATGATGTTGATCCCAGCCACACTGAAGGCACAGCAGGAGGATTGCAAAGTGAAGAGTGAGTCCCAGATCACTGAGTAGGTTTTACAGAATGGTGGTAGTTAATGACTTTAATCCCAGCACCAGGAGACAGAGGCAGGTGGACCTCTGTGAGTTCGAGGCCAGCCTGGTCTGCAGAGTGAGTTCCAGGACAACCAGGGCTACACAGAGAAACCCTGTCTCCTCCTTTCTCTCTCTCAATGTATGGCTCAGTGGTAAAACCCTTGCCTAGAACCACGAGTGAGGCTCTAGGCTCAATTCTCAGGGCTTCAACAAGGGAACAAGGCTAGTCTTGAATTCAGAGATACCCCTGCCTCTGCCTCCCAAGTGCTGGTATTAAAGTCATTTACCACCACCCTGGATTTCTGTGAAGCCCTCACAGAGCTGCTCAGGCTGATCTTGAACTCACTCTTTAGCCAAGGCAAACCTTCACCTTTCAATCCTATCTCAGCCTGGATTTAAAGGCGAGTGCCACCACCGCCAGGCTGATTTTGGACTACCTTGCAAGGAAGATCATTAATGTAATATGATGGATCTTTACTTTCAAGTAAAACATTTGCATAGAACCCCAATGTGTAAAAGGTATTAAAATGGGGCCTTTTCATGGAATGGGAAATGAACAGACATTAGGCTTCCTGGTTTTTCCTTTCCATGCCTCACACTGGTCATGCAAAAGGAGAATGGAAAGTACAGCATGACGGTGGCCGTCCACAGTGTCAGCAGCTTTGTTTGTAGAGGGCCAGCAGGCAGAGGCCACGTGCAGTTCCCGGAAAGCGCAAAGTGAGAGGGCCGAGATAGTGGTCACTCTTGAAATTCTTCATCTGAAATGGAACAGCCAAAAGTTCATAGAGGAGGGGCTGGAGAGATGGCCCAACATATGTGATGCTCTTGGAGGACCTGGGTTCAGTTCTCATTCCCCATGTGGCAGCTCCCAACCTTCTGTCAATCCAGTCCCTGTGAATCCGATGCCCTCTCCCAGCCTGTGTGGACACCAAGAACACAGACTGGCGCACACTCATCCGTGTAAAAAGAAATAAATATAGCTGACCGTGGTGGTGCATGCCTTTAATCCCAGCATTTGGGAATATGGAAATTGTCTAAAGAGTTACAGAGGGATGTTCATGTACCTAGTTCTTCAAGCTAAAGATTGTGGAGTCATGCTCAATGTCCCACCCCACCAGGAATCATTTCCAATAAACCAACAAAGCCTATGGGCTCTAATTTCAAAATGTATTCTGAGTCTCATCACATAGTCATTCTATTGACAGTTATCCACTCCAAGGCACCATCCTCTCCTATTTAGACTATCATAATACTCCTTGATTTGTCTCCTCCCTTACACAGGGAACTGAACAGGCAGCTTTCTGCCTCTTGCACAAACCAGAAAGACACTCTTAAAAACATAGCAAAATGGGAGCTAAGACGATTCTGAAATCCTAGAGCTTAGCTCAGCTGCCTGAGGGTCACTCACTGTGGTTTTGGCTACAACATCTGGCTCTTGGTTGCCCTCCTCTGAATCATCCCTTTTCTTCCAAAAGGAAATGAAGTTTACAAATGACTAGGCTGCTCAGACTATTTCCTGCTTCGAGGAGGGTAAGGTGCAAAGGCCTCTCTCTTTTCATCTAATTTGCTTATGTCCTTGTTGGCTCTAGATGATGAAAAGTGTGTGCCAGAATAATTCTCTTTAACATTTGGTTGTACCGTGTCCCCCTCCCCCAGGTGCACATGCTTGAATGTTTGTTACTTGGTCCCAGATGGTGACAGTTTAAACGAGGTAAGAAGCTTTTTGCACATGGGACCTAGCTGGCAATTAGAGAACAGGTGTGGGCCAGGAGGGTTACAGACTGGCCCACTTCCTGACCTGAGTTGTCTCTTCTTTGATCTGCCAGAATGTAACAAGCCAACCTGCACACTCCTGCTGTCAGTCAGGAGCTGCTCTTGTCACCATGAGTGCCACCACACCTTCCATCACCACGGGCTGCATTACAACCTGGATGGTAAATATGAAATTTGATAATGACAATGGTTGTGCAGCCTCACAGATTTTTTTTTATTTACTTATAAAAAAAGGTTATTTTAGCTGGGCGTTGGTGGTGGATATCTTTAGTTCCAGCACTCAGGAGGCAGAGGCAAGCAGATCTCTGTGAGTTTGAGGCCAGCCTGGTCTACAGAGCTACTTCAGGGACAGGCTCCGAAGCAATATAGAGAAACCCTGTCTCAAAAAACCTAAATAAATAAATAAATAAATAAATAAATAAATAAATAAATAAGAAAAGAAAAAGGTTATTTTAGCCAGGTGGTAGTAGCGCATGTCTTTAATCCCAGCACTCAGGAGGCAGATGAATCTCTTGAGTTTGAGCCCAGCCTGGTCTTCAGAGCTAGTTCTAGGACAGCCACAGCCACTACACAGAGAAACCCTGTTTCAGAAAACAAACAAACAAACAAAAAGGTTATTATATACTTGGAAAGGTGAGTTTTATAGTGTGTGAATCATATGCCAACAAATAGCACCAGGAATGACAGCAAGGAGACTTGTGCCACTACCAAATTTAGTTCCCACACAGAGCAGTTGACAACCTATAACTCCACCTCTAGGGGATAAAACACTCTCCCAGACCTGTATGTGCTACACACACACACACACACACACACACACACACACACACACACACACACAAAGCTTAAAAAGAACTGCAAACTATTGCAATCCTGTTTTGAATTTTAGACTCTTAACACAAGGCTGACAAGATGGTTCAGCAGGTAGAGGGGCTTGCCACCAAGACTGAAGACCTAAGTTCAATGCCCAGAACCCACATGCTGGAAGAATGGAATCTGATCCTACCACATATGTACTGTGGTACACATGTTTCCATACACATATATATTCACCTATACAAATAAACAAATACACAAATGTAAAAAATAAAATATCTACTATACATTTGTGATATTAAGATTGCTACATTAAACTCTGCACATGTCCTTAATTTCTAGTAGGATTAAAGGAACTGCTGGTCCTCTATGCTGTGTATGCAGGCATTGTTTGCATTTTGCAGGCCTTCATATCACATTCATAATTAGCACTGTATATGCTTTTTAAAGTTAGAGGCTCACAATTCATAATCAGTTGTTTCTCTTGTTCTAGCAATAACCTTTTTTGGCAGTGCTGGAGATCAAACCTATGCACATGCTGTATCCCCTAACCCTTAGACATTCCTCCTTCCTTAACACTTTGCTGGAAAACACAAAGTTGGGGGGTGTTACCGACATCTACAAGTGTTGAAATCACCTTGATATCGTTTCTGGTGTTCTTTATCGACACATACTTCACACACTATAAAATTCACGCTCCAGAGTATATAATAAGGTAGCCCTTATTATACCCTAAGGTAGCTCAACCATTGTCACTACCAAATTCCAGAAAGATTTTTACTACCCCCAAGAGAAGCCACATGCTCATTAGCAGCGCTCCCTATGCCCTCCACCTGGCACTTGGCAAACTCTCCTCCATGCTCCTACTCCACACTTCATATAAATAGAGCTGTGTGGTACATGGCCTCTGTTTCCTTCACAATGCCTTCATACTTCATCCATGTGTAGTGTCTGTCACTTCACTTATTTAGAGGCTCTGTCATTTATGGGCAGCTTGTATTTCTATACATTCACCAGCTAATGGACATTTATTTGTCGTCGTCCCCCCCCCCCTTGGCTAGTTGAATAGTCATGGTTTTATATGAACGTGTTTTTAATCTTCTTGGGTACATACCTAGAAGTATGTTCTTGATGTTTCCAGAAACTGCCAGACTGTTCTCTGCAGCAGAGGGAGCACCTTGTTCTCCCCCATTGATGGATCAGTGCTCTAAGCTCACATTCTCTCAAAGCTTGTCTCTCATATTTACAGCTATCCTAGTGAGAGGAAAGCTGTATTCTGCTATAAATTTTTTGCTAAGATTTATTTTATTTCTTTTAATTGTGTGCATGTGCGTGCATGCACGTGAGTATAAGTGCCCTTCTGGACCAGAAGAGGGTGTTCTCTCTCTCTCTCTCTCTCTCTCTCTCTCTCTCTCTCTCTCTCTCTCTCTCTCCTTTTCTTTGGGGAGGGAGACAGAGTTTCTCTGTGTAACAGCTCTGGCTGTCCTGAAACTCACTCTGTAGACCAGGTTGGCCTCAAACTCACAGAGATCCACCTGGCTCTGCCTCCCGAGTGCTGGATTAAAGGCATGGGCCACCGCCACTCTTTGAAGGCGTCATCTCTTGAAGTTAGTCATAGGTGCTTATGAGACACCTGATGTGGGTACTGAGAACTGAACTCATGTTCTCAGGAAAAGCAGTGCATGTTCTTAACCACTGAGGCATCTCTCTATCCTGCTTTCTTTGTTGTTTGCTTTTCTTTTCTTTCTTTCTTTTTTTTTTAAGAGGGAAAGATTTATTTGGCTCGTCATTATGGCCTTGGTTTGCATTTTTCTAACGGCTAATCGGATTTGTGTTTTATAGTGTGTGTGTTGACGGTATGACAATTACTTTGCTATAGTGAACAATGTATTTATAGATAGTATTGAGGAAAACAATAAGATATGTAACAAAGTGGTTCTATACTTTATTCTCACATCTTTTATTGATTGGTTCTCTCCACAAAAACAAAACAAAACCAAAAAATCCCATTCAATTTTCACTTCCTTGTGTAGCAAGATGGGGACAGCCCAGGAGGCAGTGCTCTTAAAGAATAAAAAAGAAAATAGCCTTCTCTCCACTTCCATATATCAATTTAAATCTGCCTTTGCTTGCACTGCACTAATGAAATGTCATGGGCCACTTGGCTTAGACAATAGAAAGATAATTGGCCCACAGTTCTGAAAGCTGGCAAGTTTAAAATCAAGGTACCAGCTAATTTGGTTCCTGGTGAGCCATTACATCCTGGTTTGCAGATATATCTTCTTCCTGTGTTCTCAGTGACCTAGGTGTGAACCTGTGTGGGGTGGGAGGAGGTGTGTTCCTTTGGTGTCTCACAAGAACGTTGATCTTACCAGTTTAAGGCTCCAAGAACAACCACATTGGGAATGAGGGCTTCAACTTCATATCTAAATTCAAGTTTCTAAACCATTTTAGCACATTTCCTGGAAACTTTTTGTTGTTGCTTTATTTTGGAGATGAGGCCTGAAACTCTCTACATAGACTAGGCTGGCCTCAAACTCACAGAGATCTGTCTGCCTCCAGTGTAGTGGGATTAAAGGTAAGTATCACCATATCCAGCTCTCCTAGAACCTTCTTAAGAAAGTCTTGCTTTGTTTTGTTGGGGATGAAGTCTTGTGTTATCCAGGCTGGTGGCCAAGGATACCCTTGAATCCTGATCCTCCTGTGTCTATCTCCAAATGCTGGAATTACAGGGATGCAGCCCCAGGACCAGCTGTAAGAAACTCTCTCCACCATTTAATTCAGACCGGAAGAAATCAGCCTGGGGAATGAGTTTGGTTCCTGAGCTCCAGTACTGAATGGTTAACTCCAGCTCCAGGTGATCTGATGCCCTCTGCTGGCCTCCATAAACATAGGCACACATACAGACAGACATATACACACATAGCATGAATAAAAGTAAATTAAAATAATAAAATAAATCTTTTAAAAAAGAAGTTATTCCGAATTGATAATTTCTTAAGAAACCAATCTGGCCAGTGTGGCAGCACATGCCTTTAATCCCAGCATACACTGGAGACAGAGTCAGGTAAAGCTCTGAGTTTGAGGCCAACCTGCTCTACATTCACACCACCATCTACACAGGCAACATCTCCTACAGGGTTTTGTTTTGTTTTGTTGGGTTTGGTTTGGTTTATTGAGACAGGGTTTCTCTGTATAGCTTTGGAACCTGTTCTGGAACTTACTCTGTAGACCAGGCTGGCCTCAAAACTCACAGAGATCCACATGCCTCTGCCTCCTGAGTGCTGGGAATAAAGGTGAGCACTCCTGCCCATCTCCCCATCCACACCCCCACCCCGGTTTCCTAGTACATGTTGTTATTATTATTACTTTACACGTATATATGATGTGTGTTTGTGCCACCATGCTTGTATGGAGACAAGAGGACAAATTTCAAAAGAGTCTATTTTCTACTTCTACCACTAGTTAGTTCCAGGGATCAAACTCAGGCCCTCAGGCTTCCAGGGCAAATGCTGTTACCTGAGCCCTCTTGCCTGTCCGTGGCACCCAGTTTACAAAGGCATACCTTAGGGAGTAGCTCTGAGTTCAATGTGTCTGAAAGTTCTGGCATCTTCCCAGAGAGCTTTTGTAGCCTTGCACACTGAGGAGGTATGCCTGGGGAGAAAATCACCATGTGCATATATTGGAAAAGCTCCGATCATTATGATTCCTCTCACTTATACATCCCCTTTGCTGTGGTATTCTCCCAATTGAGCTCATGCCAAAGGAGCAACTGTGAATTAAAACTCTGACTACAAGCAACAGCAACCAGCTCTGACAAGGAGCAGCAAGCCCAGTGTTTCCTGCCCTATATAATCCCATCATTTGGGAGGCTGAGGAGAGAAGACTGACCTGGGCTACCTAACAAGATCTTGTGTCAAAAATTAAAATGTTTGTTGAAAGAAAATTGTGAAAGATTCATAGACTCAAAACAGTCCAGAAAAAAACTGGCCATCAGAGCAATGGAGTATTATACTAAAATATTGGGGATCGCGGCGGTTCTGCATATGCGGATCACGGACAAATCCCTTCATAGTGCTACTTATCTCCGAGTTAATCAGCTCCCAGTGGGTTTTGCCTTCCCACTATTTTTTTTCCCCAAGAGGAAGCACTTCCAATTGGCCTGATTGTGATGGGATACCACATCCTTTGACAAGGGGGCTTTGAACCGTGACTGACAGCCCCACCGAGTGTGCAGTGGGGGAAGGGCTTCTCCAAAAGAAAGGGATAGAAAGCTGATGGAGGAAAACAACAGATGTCCTCTGCATTCCAACCACAGGTTGCCAAGCAACATCTTCCCACGTTTTAAAATACCATATACGACTTTTAAAACGCTTCTGCCTCACATAATATGATTATTTCAGAGGCAAACAAAAGACACACTCAGCCCCTTCCAAAAAGACACAACCCATGCCCAGTAATGGCATGGCATCCATTCTCCCCACACACAGCCCGGGGTTGATCACGATCCTCCTCCATAGTAACCTGTGGGCAGATGACAGATTTAACTAACGCCAGCCCACAACACACATAATTCTGGGGCAAGAGAAGGATAATTACCTTTTTTTTTGCGGGGGAGAGCGGTGGGAGGAGTTTGAGACAGGGTTTCTCTGTGTAGCCCTGGCTGACCTGGAACTCGCTCTGTAGACAAGGCTGGCCTCAAACTCAGAGATTCTTTTGGGATTAAAGGCATGTGCCAGTACCACCTGGCTTATTGCCTTGCCTTTTAAGTATATCTACTTATGCCTACATAGTATTCTATGTAACTTTTACTTCAATAACAACAGCAAAAAAAATGAAGATACATAAAAGAAGTGATATTCTCTCCATTTACAGTCATACCTGATGATATGTGGGGTTTGTTGGTTTTGTTTTTTTGTTTTGTTTTTTTGTTGTTGTTGTTGTTGTTGTTTTTTCTTTTTGTTTTGTTTTGTTTTTGTTTTGTCTGGGAGGGAGGTATTCCTTTTGGGCTGGCCTGAAACTCGGTATGTACACTAGGCTGGTCTTGAACTCACAGAGATTCTCCTGCCTCTGCCTCCAGATTTCTGGAATTAAAGGAGTGTGCCACCAAACCTTTCTTTGTTTTTGTTTCTGTTTTCTTTTCTTTCTTTCTTTCTTCCTTCCTTCCTTCCTTTCTTTCTTTCTTTCTTTTTTTTAATAAATTATATAATTTGGGGGAGAGGGGAAGAGTGCACGTGCATGCAGTGTCTCTATAGGCCAGAAGAGGGCAGCAGATCCTTGGAGCTGAAGTTAGAAGTCTTTTGCAAGTGCCCTTTTCCTGTATGTGGGTGCTAGGAACCTTACTCAGGTCCTCTGGAAGAGCAACAAGCACTCTTGACTGCTGAGGCATCTCTCCAGCCCCTCTTACCGGCATTTATAATTCTGTTCTCCCACCCCCAACCCATGCTGTCTGGCCACGGACTGGTCAGCCCCTCACTTGGTTTAGTGCCTTGCCATTTGAGTTGTGGAACTCAGCCATCAAGGTAGAACTTAATGATTTCCACCTCCTGATAGTCACACTCCTGTGTAGCGACCTCCCTCCTGAAGGATGCTCTAGACTATTTCCAGGTGTTGGAATAGCACTGTCTTCTCTCACACACACCCTGGAATTCATCTCTGCATTCCGTCTGGACCTGGAGATTTTCCTACACTACAGATCACTTCTGCATCTTTTTTTCTTTTTAGACTGTGTGGAATGAGGACTTTTTCATCTTATATAGTCTATGGGATTACTGAAGTTGGAAGACCTAGGTGTCTATATTTCTACCTTTTAATTAGAATGAAAGGTCCTTTAGAGCAGGAAAGATACTCACGCTCAGAACTGTGTTCAGGCTGCCTAGCTCTGTGCCTGGTTAGTGAATGAATAAGTGAAACCAAGGAAGGAAGAAATGACATAACTGGGCAAGTATTGTCTCTTGTTGGAGAAGAAGATCATTGCACTAATTAAGTAATGGGAGGGCACATAGATGACAGATATCCATAGGACATGATTCTCTTTCAGAACTGCTGGTAATTTATCCCCGAGACTTGCCTTTTAAATATCATTGTTTAAATTGCAAATAAAATAATCCTGAGTGTATTTCTTGTATTTATTGCTTTGCTTTGTTTGCTTTTTTAAGACTGAAAAATCTTCCAGGGGATGTGGAATTTGCCTATACTGACTTAATTGTGATACTGACAGGGCAAGAATATCTACATGTTAGAGTAAAAGGAAGAAAATTTACCTGTGCATTGGTAATTACAGAACCCTCTCCTTGATTGACTTGAAAATCCAGATTGTTTAGATTCATATTCCATAGATTGGGGCATTCGAGCTGGTCAGTTTTGTGACCAAAAGAAATTCTTGGGTCTGGAAAGATGGCTCAGTGATTAGTCTCCGTTGATCTTGCAGAGAATAGGAGTTCAGTTCTCAGCATCCATATTGAGTTTCTGAAACTCCAGTTCAAAAGGGATCTGGTGTTTCTGGCCTCTACAGGCACCTGCACAGATATGCACATACCTACACATAGACACACATGTACATGCCCACTCCCAAATACACACACACACACACACACACACACACGCACACACACTCAAGCACATACCCACACACAGGCACACATGCATATACCCACACACAGACACATGTGCAAATACACACAAGCACACATGCACATGCCTACTCATAGACACACATACACATACCTACTTATAGACATACATGTACATACCATCTCCCAAATACACATACCCACAAAGGCACACTTGCACACATAATTGAAAAATAAAATCTTTTTAAAAAGAAAGAAAGGGGCTTTGCTTGTTGTTTTGTTGTTTGTTCTGTTTTGTTATGTGAAGCAAATGATCAAGCCTATTATCCTAACCCTGAGAAGGCTGAGGCAGGGTGATGGTGGTAATGGAGGCCAACCAAGATTACACAGAAAATGAGATGAGAGCTCTTGTTTTTTTTTTTTTTTTTTTTTTTTTTTTTTAGATTTCTTCATCTGGAGGCCCTGGAAAGACAGCTGAGCAGGTAAAGGCATTTATTGGTCTTGCAGAGGATCAGGGTTCAGTGCCCAGCACCCCATGTGGCAGCTCCAGTTCCAAAAACCTATTGCTTTCTTGTGGCAGATGTAAACAAAACACACTGTCCTTTCTATCAAAGGGTTACATAAAACAAAACTCCATTTTAAAAATGGAGAGAGGACACTTGGCAAAACCCCAAATTTCTCCAGGGACAGCGCTTCTGGAAATCAAAATATGTGCTCAAGGTTGTGTCCTGTTCTTGAAAGTTTTCCTGGCTTATCAGCTTATCAACTTTGAGTCAGAGCCAAGTGAGTGGCTGAGCTCTCACCCCTCTGAGTGAGGCGCAGGACCCTTAGCGCTAGGAATGAAAAGGATTTCTTTCTTTTTATGTGTAGGAGCATTTGTGTGTTGGTCTGCCCACCACGCGCCTGTCTGTTTGCCCATGGGAGCCAGAAGAGGGCCCCAGATTCCCTGGGAGTAGTTATAGAAGGTTGTGAGCTGCTGTGTGGATGCCAGGAACTGACCTGGGGTCTTCTACAAGAGCAGCCATTCTCTCAACAGCTGAACCAGCTAGCCCCGTATACTCTTCATACACAAATAAGGGCTGGGGTCGTAGCTCAGTGGTCGTAGCTTCCCAGTCTGTACAAGGCCCTGATGTGCAGTAACAAATAGCAGCACACCAGAACTTCCTGTTTCTGTCTATCATTTACTACCCATTGGTCAACTTTCTCTATCCCCACTTCTCCAAAAGAAAACTCTTGTCCTTTTCCAAATGTGTGCTTAGCTTCATCTTCACCTTTTCTGGAATTTCTTTTAGTAATTCAGGCAAAACTGGAAACAACCCTGAGCTCTCTTTTTCCTCCCTTCCCTCAGGCTCCACCCTGCGTCAATTCATCTGTCCTATTGACTCTTCCTTCCAAAGATACCCAGAGCCTAACTTTTTCTCGGAGGTCCTCAGTACCAGGGCTAAACCCTAACATCTCTTGCCTCCACTACTGTAGCCCCCAACTCACCCAACTGTTTCCACTCCTGTCCCACAGGGCCTTACCAAACCACGGTGAAGATCCATATCAGGTCACATGAGATCCACTTATAGGTAGTTTGAAAGGTAGCAGGTAAACACAGCTCTGTCGCTCCTGGCCGCATTGCAGGAAGCCTGGAGGCTGTCTCATTAACTATCTATTTATCTATTTATTAGCTACCGGGAATTGAAATCAAGGTCTCATATATACTAAGTATAATATACTTACTCTACCACTGAGCCGAACTCCCAGGCCCCATAAAATGAAATTTTAAAAAAAGGTCGGGTGGGGCAATGTTGCTATGGAAAGTTATAAATAGCCAAGCTTGGCTCTTCTCCACGCTGCATTGTATGCTGTGAACAACTTCTGAGCAATCAGTGTGAGAATGCTTGGAAAACAGTCATAATAACCCGGATGTTTTCCAGATAGGTTCCTGCCATGTCGAGTTGCTTCTCTCGTTTCAAAGTTGGCCTTTGATGAACTAAAGAGGCTGGCGTCTGTGACCCGGGCTGCTCTGATGTTCTGCCATCCATTCAGCAGAAATGAATGCCATGGGCCTTGGTTCTTTTCCATGCTGTCTTCCAAAAGAATAGATGGCCAGAAATACAGTGGGCCGGAAGAAGCTGTCTAAACCTGGGGCAGACTTGGAGGCATATTTGCTAAGAAACTCATGGAGCCTAATTTATGATTTATGACCCCTTTCTTGTATGACACCTTTCCAAGACACCATGCACTTAATTTTTACTCATATTTTTAAGTTTTTGTTTTTTGAGATAGATACTTATGAATCCTCAGTTGACCTTGACTTACTATAAAGCTGAGGATGACCTGGTCCTCCTGCCTCAACTTCCCAAGTGCCAGGATCACAGGTGTGTACAACCATGCCAGTCTTGTGTAATGCTAAGAACCGATTTACCTAACTCAGGGCCTCCTGCATGCTACACAAGCTACAGCTCCATCCCCTCTACTCATCTCCTTTTTATTATTACTGTGTGTGTGTATGCGATGTGTATGTGGAGGGGGCTGTGTGCCACGGCATGTATGTGGAGGCCGCAGCATGTATGTGGAGGTCAGGAGGACAACTTTGTACAGATGGCTTCTCTGCTTCCTCTTTTTTTGGGGGTCAGGGGGGTCAGGATCTCACTATATAGTCCTATCTATCCTGAAACTTGCTATGCACACTAGGCTGGCCTTGAACTCTCAGAGATCTGCCTGCCTCTGCCCCACCCCCCAGTGCTGGAATTAAAGGTGTATCCTGCCTCCATCTTTAGGTGGGTTCCAGGGACCAAACTGGTCACTGCTCTCTTACTGTCTCAGCGCCTCACTGGCCCTGGTATTACTCTCTTTAAAAGAAAATTCCCCACTTGGCTGGAGAGCTGGCTCAGCAGTGAGAAGCACTCGCTGATCTCCCACAGGACCTGTGTTTTGGATCCCAGAGCCTACATCAAATGGTTCACAACCTTATTTGTAACTCCAGCTCCAGCTCCAGGGAATCTGAGGCCTCTGATCTCTGAGGGCACCTGCACTCAAGTGCACATAGCCACATATAGGCACATACACTAACATGCAATTAAGGTTAGTGTGGGCTGGAAAGATGGCTCGAGCATGTGATAATCTTTCAAAGGACCTGGGTTTGATTCCTGGCACCACCATCCCACACACACACACACACACACACACACACACACACACACACACCCTGAAGCTCACAATTGTCTACAACTCCAGCTCCAGTGGATCCATCTCCTCTGACCTCCATGGATGTTGTACACATGTCCACAGATACATATACAGTCAGAACACATAAAATAAAATCAGTGCTCACTATTTTAAAACTGTACCCTCTTCCCAGGTTGTGTGGCTGCTCCAGAAATGGGAAATGGAGGGTCTGAACAGCTTGAGGACAGAAGGGAAGAGGGCAGCTATTGGCCAGAGGTTATCAGTCCACTGGGGAAGCTTTCTGTCTTAACCATTCCAGGTCTCTTAGCATCCACATCCTTAACTCAGAAAACCCAAAAATGGCTTGCTAAGAATTCTAAAAGATGTTTCTGGGTATGGGAGGCACGTTTTTAATCCCAGCATTTGGGAGGGAGAGGCAGGCGGATCTCTGTGAGTTGGAGGTCAGTCTGGTCTACAAAACAAGTTCCAGGACAGTCAGGGCTCTGCTACACAGAGAAACCCTGTCTGAAAAAAACAAAAAAAATCCTGAAAAGACTAGTACCTTAGCAATGGAAAGGCTCCATTAAGAAAGATGTTTCTACATACTTTTTTTTTTCTTTAATGTGTGTAATGTGTGTATTTTGCCTTCATGTATGTCTGTGTTCCATGGGCATGCAGAGCCCACGGAGGCCAGCAGAGGGTGTAGGATTCCCTGAGACTGGAGTTAGAGCTGGTTATAAGTGGCACTGAGCCATCCCTCTGGCCCCATTTCTAGATATCTTGATGAAACTTCATGTTAGCTTACTGGTCCCATCTCTGTGGAACAGTGAGATCAGTGTGCAAACAGAGGACGTACTTGGTCCTACTTCCTCCCCATTTACCTGGAATCGTGATTCACTGGTGTCAGGCATGATTCAGTTAAACACTGTGGTATGCAGCGAGATCTCTGGCTTATTTAGCTTGCTTGTAAGTGAGGCCTTTTGCTTCCATCTCTACTCTAACTCTACTCAAAGCATTTAGAAACTGTAGCTACAGAGGCAGCTCTACCCCCATTTTTAGGTAAAATTATCCCCAAGTAATTATGCTGTCGAGGTTCTAATGAGTGCCTCCAAAATGTTCATGAGTTATTGGCTTGATCCCCACAGAATGGCGACACTGGGGGTGGGGGGGGACCCCTCAGCAGCGGGGTCTGGTGAGAGCTGTTGAGAGTGTACCCCAGTGACCGTCTTTGTCCTGTGCTTCCTGGCTTATGAGGTCAATGCCGTTTGGTCCACTAAACACCATCACCAGTTTCAGGGTGGTATCTCCAGAGCTGTGCACACAAATAGTCTCTTCTCTCACTAAACAACGTCATAGATAGCTTCCGATGTCCACTGGACACAATTCAATAGTCATGAGAGAGGAGGGAACCACAGCTGAAGAGCTACCTCCATCTGATTGGCCCGTGGGCAAGTCTGTGGGCATTGCTACACAGCTGGATTTTGATTTTGATTTGATCTTGTAGCTGTGCCCTGACTTTCCCCTCTTGGAATAAGGAAGCTTATAATGTAGTTTGGATTTCGCAAGAATCTCCAGTTAAGAGTCTTTGAGCCAGGCGTTGGTGGCCCATGCCTTTAGACCCAGCACTGGGAAGGCATAGGCAGGCAGATCTTTGAATTTCTAAAAAAACATTGAACTTTTGTTTTGGTTTTTTTGAGACAGGGTTTCTCTATGGCTTCGGAGGTTGTCCTGGAACTAGCTCTTGTGACCAGAACTCACAATTCTGCCTGCCTCTGCCTCTCAAGTGCTGGGACTAAAGGTGTGTGCCACCACCACCCAGCGAGACATTGAACTTTAAAATCATTGGACTGGTATTTTTTTAAGTTGTACTATGTTTTAGCAGAGAAGTCAAGCTGGTGCCTGCATACGGCCTTCACTTCTAGGTGCTGGTGTCTTATACAGGAAGGTGCTCTGCACATCACCAAAGGAAAAACATAAACACTAACCCAGCTACAAAGGCTTCCATCTGCAATGGTGTCCTGCCTGCGAGATATGCTTGTGCAATGGTGGCACAAGCTTGTAGTTGTAACCAACCTATATTTGATTTAACTTAAGGCCCACTCTATGAGATGCAACTCTTATCTGACCCTGTGACCTGATACTAGATAGCCCAGGGACCTAGAGCAGAGCCAAACACTACTGTGCAACTAAAAGAACATAGCAATATAATGACTCCTAATGACATTCTGCTCTATTCATAGTTCAGTGTCCTGCTCAGCCATTATCAGAGAAGCTTCCTCCAGCAGCAGATGGGAACACATACAGAGATCCAGAGCCAGACAATAGACAGAGAATGGGAGGCCTTGGAACAATCAGGAGTTGTCTCCATCAAAGCCCTCTCCTCAGGGCTCAGGGAACTCCATAGGAGAGGAGGCAGAAAGAGGGTAAGAACCAGAGAGGATGGAAAACAAGGCCCTCTAAATCAATAGGTTGGACACACATATGAACTCACAGAGACTGAGGCAGCGTGCACAAGACCAAGAGGGATCCACAGCAGCTGGGGTCCTGGGGCTGAAAGGAGAGAGGACACATGCCCTCATCCCTAACCCAGAAGCCATCTCCAGTTGATAACCATTTGCAAATGGAAGCTTAATTTTCTACAAAGGTATCTCGCTGAGGAAACAAACTACTCTTAAGGGTAGACTGCATGCCCAGTACTAGATGGCTAATAGACAATGAAGTCGATGACATATTTGGAGGTTCCTTGGTCTCATAATGTCATGTTGGGCTTATTTATATATTTATTTATATTTATTTTTATCTTTTTTATTTTATTTTTGTTTTATTTATATAGTTCTTTCTTTCTTTCTTTCTTCTTCTTCTTCTTCTTCTTCTTCTTCTTCTTCTTCTTCTTCTTCTTTTTCGTCTCCTTCTCCTTCTCCTTCTTCTCTCTCTCTCACTTTGCAGGTTCTTTATGTATATATTATAGATTCCAGTTTGGGGTTTTTATGGGATTCCTGGGTGTGTGAACAAGTGGGCCTCTCTGTCTAGATCTGTTTCTTGTGCCTTTTCTTGGCCTCTTTTGCTTCTGTTTGTTTGGTAACAGTCTGATGTGTTAGTTTTGTTTTATCTTACTTTATTTTATTATTATCCTGAGAAGCCTGTTTGTTTTCTAATGAGAAACAGAAAGGGGGTGGATCTAGATGGGAAAGGAGGAACTGGGGGAGTACAGGGAGGGGAAAGCTATAATCAAGATTGTGATATGAGAAAAAAAAATCTGTTTTTAACAAAAGGGGAGAAAGATTGCTCTGTGTTTTATGCTGGGATAGGAGCATGAGATCCTGTGGACAGGAAATGAAAAGAATATGGCTCAAAGCAATATGTTTGTAGGTCAAAGCTGACAAGGATTGGAGTGTTATAAATAGTTTCCACTGTCAACTTGATACAACTCAGAGTCTTATGGGAAGAAGGACCCTCAATTATACAATTACTCAGTTAAATTGTCTCCATCAAACCAGTCTGTGGGCATGTCTGCCAGGGTATTTTTTTTAACTAATTGATGTAGGAAGGCCCAGCCCACTGTGGTTGGTGCCATCCCCTAGGCAGGTGAGCCTGGGGTGTATAAGAAAGGTAGCTGAGCAAGCCAGAAGAAATCTTCCTCTGTAGCCTCTGCTCCAGTTCTTGCTCCCAGGCCTCTGCCTTGAGCTCACCTGCTCAGGCTCCCCTCAGTCATGGACTGCAGCCTGGAAACTGAAATAAACCCTTTCCTTCCCATGTTGTTTCTGGTCGTGGTATTTACGCAGGAGCAGAGAGAAACCCAGGGCAACGAAGTTCTTCAGTTGATTATAGCCACGGGAAGCTGCCTGCTACAGTGACTTCTAGCCCTCCCCTTCATCATCTCCAACATAGAGCATCGGAGACGGACAAAACTGTGGTTGGGGAGACATCTTAGTCAGTTAAGTGTGCTCAGGCATGAAGACCTGAATTTGATTTCTAGTACCCTGGGGCGGGGGGAGGGCGGGGATCTGGGCAGGCATGTGCCAGCAATCCCTATGCTGGGAGGCAGAGACGGACAAATCCCTGGGGTTCATTAGTGAGCTAGCCTGGGCTAATCAGTGAGCTTCAGTCCTGAGAGGGACCCTGTCTCCGAAGAAGTAGATGGCATTCCTGAGGATGACACCCAAAGTTGTCCTCTATCCTCCACACGTATGAGCACTCCCATGTACATGCATACACATGAAAAGACTTGCTGGAGCACATTTTCACTAACTTCTCATTTTTTAAAATGTGGCTATGTGTGTCATATGTCTGTGAGTGCCAGCATGTGTGTGCAGAGGTGGGGGTTAGAGGACAACCTCAGGTGTCCATCTTCACCTTCCATGTTCTTCTCTCTCTCTCTCTCTCTATTGCTTTGGAACCTGTCCTGGAAGTCACTCTGTAGACCAGGCTGGCCTCAAACTCACAGAGATCCCCCTGTCTCTGCCTCCAGAGTGCTGGGACCAAAGGCTTGCACCAACACCTGGCTTCCTTCCGTGTTCTTTTGAGGCAAGGTTCTTGTTCACCTCTGCAGATGATAGCTGGCCTGGGAACTTCAGGGCATCCTCCGGTCTCCAGCTCCAATCTCACTGCACACATGCTGGGATTATAGACAGGACTACAGCTGGACTCTGGGCCTCACCCTTTTGTGGCAAACACTTTATCTATCCGAGCTGCCTCTCCGGCTTCGTGTTTAGGAATCACTAGTAAGGAGGTGGAAGTGATAGTACACACCTTTGGTCTACATAGTGTGTTCGAGACCAGCTGAGGATACATAGTAAGACCCTGTCTCAAAAAAAGAAAGTTATTAGGAAGGACATGCAAGATCCTGTCTCAAAATAACAACAGCAACAAAAACAAAGTCCAAAACCTAACCTAAAACTTCCATCCCTTCTATTCTTTAAGGCATGGCAGATTAAAGTGTTCATTCTTGAGAGACTTTGGTTTCAATGTAAAGAAAAGTCAGCAAGACCAGTATACTTCCAATTAAGCTAGATATGCAGAACACCTGTCTTTCCTAGCAGTATGGAAATCAGTGCTACAATTTGAGCCACTAGTCTGGCTAAAACTCATTCTCCTAACTCTGCTTACTTGTTCTGTACTTCCTCTGTTAAGTGTTATACAGCCCAGAGTCACCAGAAGACTGCAGCGCTCAGTGAGGCTTCGTTGTTTGTTTGTTTGTTTGTTTTGTTGACTTGACACAAATAAGAGGACGCTTTCCACTAACTACAAGACTATACTGAGTGGGTGGAGTTACTGGAGCTGAGGTCCAGAACAGGGGAAATTTGAATTGTTCCCCATGTTGGAATGATATAAACCTGGACTACAGAAGGCAGTCCTAGGAAGGAGATTCGAGGAGAGAAAAGGGAAATCAGAAAATTCTCAAAGATGGGTGATGGGAGATGTCATTCTGTAAATATGTTTCTCTTATTGGTTAATGAATAAAGCACTGTTGGCCAATAGGAAAGCAAGATAGGCGGGACTAGGAAACAAGGAGGTTTTGGGAGAAAGTAGGAGGGAGATTCAATATGGAGGACGGAGAGAGCAAAACTCCTGGCCCTCTATCCGATAAGCCAAGATCACGTGGAAACATTTAGATTAATAAAAATGGGTTAATGTTAAAGACAGAGCTAGCCAATAAGAAATGCTAGTAACAGGCCAACAGCTTTATATCCAATTTGGGGCTGGTGAGTCTATGGGACCAAACCTGCTCATAACAGATGGGGGTGTGTGCAAAGCAATGCATGGCAGTGAGGGTGCTTGGGTAACTAAGGAATTTTAAGATGGGAGTTCCTCCTGCTGCAAAGTCTAAGCATACCTCACCTATTACAGACATCGTTTCAGAGTGGGACGGACCTGAGTGGTAGAGAGCACATTTTATTTGCAAGAAGCCTTGGGTTTGAGGCACACAAACAGACAATACTCCATTTACCTATCGCTGATCCTCAAATATTTTATTTATTTATTAGGATTTGTTTCCTTAGAGATGCTTGTGAGCCACCATGTGGGTTCTGGGGATCAGTAGCTGGTGCTTTAACTTCTGAGCCATCTCTCCAGTCCCCCTCAAATCTTTTAGAATACATTAATACCCAAATGAATGTTTAGAATGAGTGGTACTTGTGGAATGTGGAAGAAAGGCATGGGCTGATACTTGTAAAGTGAATCTTGGGAAAGAACATATAACCCAATGGTAGAGTCCTTGCCTGGCACAAGCTAAGCCTTGATTTCCATTCCCAGCACCACAAAGAGAAAAAGAGAAGTGCTGTGGAATTCCTTTATACTGTATACACGTATGTCACTGTGATTGGTTTAATAAACAAGCTGACTGGCCAATAGCTGAGCAGGATACAATTAGGCAGGAAAGCCAAACTAAGAGTGAAGGGATGAGGAAGGGCTGAGTTGGAGGAGTCACCAGCAGACGAAGAGGGGACAGGAGATGAATGTGCTGTGCTAACAAAGGAACCAACATGTGGCAGAGCATAAATAAGGAATATGGGTTCACTTAAAATGTAACAGCTAGTCAGTAATAAGCCTGAGCTATTGGCTGAACATTTACTATAAGCCTCAGAGTGGTTATTTGAAAGTGGCCCCAGAACAGGAAAACTGTCTATAAAGAAGGAATCCCCAAAAAACAGAAGGATGGCTCAAGAATGCAGTCCCTGGAAATTCAAGATTTTTATGACAGTGTAGAATCCCTGACAGGGTTTAAGACGGAGTTCAAGCTGATTTGAAGTGACCTCCGAGGATAGAGAGCTTTTCACATTCGTAGGTGTGTCTGCATGTGAGGATGAGTCCCAGACCTCAGCCTTGTTCAGCCTCCACTTGTCCCCTCTCCTGTTGGAAGATGTTCTTTGCACGTGTCAACCATGAGGGCTGCCTGCCACTCAGGGTTGCTGGTCTACACTGCACTCTTTTGTTGTTGTTGTTTTGTTTTGTTTGAGATGGGGTTTCTCTGTGTAGCTTTGGAGCCTGCCCTGGAACTCGCTTTGTAGAGCAGGCTAGCCTCGAACTAGAAGAGATCTACCTACCTCTGTCTCCCGAGTGCTGGGATTAAAGACATGTGCCACCACTGCCTGCTAACCGGACCCAACCTCTTCTAGCCAGGCAGGGAAAGACACCCTCAGAGAGCAGGCACATGTTTAAAACTTGCACCCAGCAGCCCTGTGGTATAGAGGCAGCCCCAATGCCACCAACTCTATCAGAACAGGAAGGGAAGTCTGAACCTCCCACTTCTGGCCTACATTGCAATTCCTTGCCTACTTTCCCCTGGAGGTTTCTACAATTCCCTACTGGGGCTTCCTGCCCTAGCAGCCTCACTCCCATAATTTGCAGAGCTGCCCCTCTCACAAAGGACTGGGGACTTCTCTGTGCAAGGAGGAACAGTTTTCTTTCTTTGATCCCTGTCCTTTCAAATCGTGCTTTTTTAGGCCTGCTGGGAATACCAGGCAAGTCTATTGAAGAGTCAGGTACCTCTTAATGACTTCTCCCTTTTCTACACAATGGCACAAAGGCTCTGCCAAAGCTTTGAAACTAAACCCTGAGAATCCTCTAGGCTGTGCCTGTGCCGTTATATAACAAGGAGCCCAGAGAAAAGGAGAAGGAAGGGGACAAAGCCTGCGGTTTTCTTCCATCGAGTTACCATTGTTTGTGTTTTCTGATTTCTCTGAAACAAGTGTGCAGAGGCTCAGGGAGGTTATGTAGCTCGCCTGTAGTTAGTTACTCTTCTACTTGCTCATGAGCTGCTTGTGAGCTGTGAGTATAACAAACTTGGAACCTCCGAATGTGCAAGACAGGCTCCCTCCCACTGAGTCACAGCCTCAGCTGCTAAGGTCTAGATGGGATCCATCCTTGTCCATGCCCTGCAATCAACCACTTATCTAGTGTTTTCTGGAAAGAAGGCTAGAACAGAAGTCCAGAGGTGTATCTTAATCTGGTTTGTGCAGCTATAATAGAATTCCTGAGGCTGGATAATTCATGATGAATTGAAATTGATGCATGGGTCTGGAGCCTGGGAAATCCAGGAGCCCAGGATCACATGTGATATGGATTTAATGTGGTGAAAGGTACCACTCAGTAAGAAAAACATGAGAAGACTGGGCATGCATTGGCAGCACACCTGCTCCTGTAATACTGTTAATACATTCACTACAGTTTCGTCTTTGATACACCTAGTTAAAACTGTTTATTTATTATTGTTATTTTGTGGGGATGCATGATGTATGTTGGGAAGGCACGTGTACAGACCAGAGGCCAACATTATGGAGTTGGTTTTCTCCTCCCTGCACTTTTACAAGGGCTCTTTGGAATCAAACTCAGCCCATTAGACTTAAATAGCAAGTACCTTTATCCACAGAGCCATCTTGCTAGCCTTTTAAAGGTCCTCAGCAACATGGACACATCAAGAACTGAGTTTCTTTCTTTCTTCTTTTTTTGTTTTTGTTGTTGTTGTTTGTTTTGGTTTGTTTTTGTTTTTTCAAGACAGTTTCTCTGTGTAACAGCCCAGACTGTCCTGGAACTCACTCTGAAGACCAGGCTGGCCTTGAACTCTGGGATCTGCCTCCTGCCTCTGCCTCCTCAGTGCTGGGATTAAAGACATGGACCACCAAGCCTGGCAAGAATTGACTTTCTTTCTTTCTTCCTTTCTTTTGTGTATTGGTGTGGAGGTGTCAGATCCCCTGAAACTGGAATTACAGTTACGAGCTGTCATGTGGGTGCTGGGAATTGAACCTTGGTCCTCTGAAAGAGCAACCAGTGCTCTTAACTGCAAGGTCATATTTCCAGCCCAAGAATTGAGTTTCTAACACATGAACTTTCAGGACACATTCCAGCTGTGGTAGGGTACTGGGAGACCTAGTGTAGCTCCATGCCTCTACTCCAGATTGGAAAAGGGGGCCAAGCTGCCCTGGCCTGCTCTACTGGGCCTCCATGCTTTGTAACTAAGGAAGAGGAAGAACACTTCGTAATAGTAATAACAGATTTAAGAAGTATTTTGAATGGAAAAAGAATCTCCAGCCAAAGATAGTTGTTATGGAGCTGATGAGGCTCAGCCACCAATGATCTCATCTGCAAAAAACACCAATGAGGGTGATTCATGGTCATGCCTGGAGTCTACACCCTAAATTCCTGGCTGCTGGTTGCTGAAGACCTGGGCCTCCCTCCCCTCCCCACCGATGGCAGAATTGATGGCTTCTGTTTTCCTTCTGGTCTTGAATCTCTCTCTCTCTCAATGACAGAACACAGTGAGAATCCTGATGTCAGGGAAGCTGGGAGGTGAAGTCTCAGGCTTCCAGCTCTCACATGGGAAGGGAAAGCATGGGAGGAATGAGCATGCTTATGAAATGTCAGCAGTGTGATGGGATCTACACCTCACGTGATTTGGTCATATTCATATATACATGTTCTTGTATCCATGCTCAACTTTTCTTTAAAAAATATATTTATTAATTTTAAGTGTGTGTGTGTGTGTGTGTGTGTGTGTGTGTGTGTGTGAATATATACAGAATGTCTCTTTGGCTTCAGCCACAGAAGCAAGTTGATGAAAGGAACGTCATCACTTGGAAAGCACCTTGGTCAGGTGTACACACTGTGCCAAAGTTGAGTCTCACCACCTTCAGGACTCAGTCTAGTAAATGTGTGAGACCTGTCAGGTGCAAGATAAAGTATAAGTGGAATGCAAAGGCTGACAGACCAAACCCTACCAGAACTGTTGAATGAGGCACCTAAAGATTGTCAGATTCAGACAGGAATTTTGTGAAGGAGCAACACCTAAAACCAAGAGGGTGTGGCTGTAGCGATTTCAACAGTCATAAATGTTTTGGTTTCAAAAAGCTAAAAGAAAAATATCTACACACAGAGAACAAAGGAGAAAAGATGCACCGTGATACTCTCCGTTTCCATATGAAGTCACATGACCATCGTTAGATGATAACTTACTTCCCCTCCTTTCTATTCCATATTCTCTTTGCGTTCAGCCAGTCACTTTGAGGACCAGGACTTACCAGGCTAGCCACTGGGAGAACAGTGGCAGCAGAGATAGGACTCAGCCTCTGAAGAAAGACTTTTCTTTTTCCTTTTTGGGTGGGGATGGGAGGTTTCGAGACAAGATTTCTCTGTGTAGTCCTGGCTGTCCTGGTACTAGCTCTGTAGACCAGGCTGGCCTTGAACTCACAGAGATCCTCCTGCCACTGCCTCCCGAGTGCTGCGATTCAAGGTGTGCGCCACCACCGCCTGGCAGAACAACTTTCCCTTTTATTAATGAGATGTGTCAACGTGATTTCACCCTCATCTGGGGAACGATAATGTTGCAGGAAAGTAGTAACGTTAAAAGCAATGGCCTTGATCTTGACTATGGAAGAGGAAAGAGATTCTAGTGCACAGGTAGAGAGGTTGGCCTAAGATTGGAGCACGCTTGGTCTCAGAGTCCATGGGTAGAGACCCTCTGGAAAGGGGGGACTGATGACACACTTAAAATGGGGGGAACCTCAAGGTCAGATCTGTGCTTTAGGATAATCTCTCAGGTAGATCATTTGTCCAGCTTGCATGGGGGCACTGGGTTTGACCCCTACCCTCCCAAAGTAAATAAAAAAGAGAAATGACAAGTTTTTATGGAGATCATGTGAAAAACAGATTGAAGTGGTCAAGTCAGAAGGCAAGGAGAGTCAAAGTAGCTCAAAACTGATTGTTGTCTAGACCAGAGAGAGAGGGCAGTGAGCATCCAGGGAAGGGGACAGTGGAGAGATGACAGCATGAGAGACCCCTAAATGTGAGCTGGGTCAGCTCATGCCTGCAACAATTCCCTACTTCACTCAGCATTAGAGCCAAAGTCTCTTCCATGACTGCTCAGACCCTGGGCCACCTACTCAGCTTTCTGATCTTGATTTCACTTTATTTTTATTTTCTTGTTTATTTTCTATTGACCCATCGAGCCAACAAGCCATCTCCCCAGTCCAGGTCTTCTGGATTGGTCCACACGCACAATTATTGTCATCAATAGTGTGACTCTAGGAATGGCTTTAAGCATCTGACAGTGATGCCCGGGCCTCTGATGAAGCTGTGTGTAGTTTGTACTTGTTTAAATGTATAATGCTTTATACAGTTCATTAGTGTGAAATTTCACGTGTAGAGATGTTTGTGGGTGTTCTCCATTTGTCCCTCCTGGTCCACTCTGTTCTTTTACACTCCACTCCCTGCCCTCAGGGACTCTGTTTAAGAATGACATCAACCAGATCACTTGTCCAGTGGCTTGCAGTTGGGTTCAGCCAAAAGAGGTTACCACTCCCTTATCTTGTCCTTTCAGGCCTGTGGGAGGCCGAGACGCTCTGGCGCTTCCTCGTTCCTTGTTGATTCCCATAAGTTTGCCAATATTTTTTTGACAATACTCCCTTCATTATACAGGTCTCAGTCACACTGGGTTAGACTGTGCCATCTGTTTCCTGCCAGGCCCTCACTAACACAGTAGACATATTTATTACCTTTGCATTTCTTTTCAGAACAGTCCTGAACCAAGTTACAAAAGACCTGTTATAAAAAAGGGGGGAGTTGGTCCAGAAAGTGGAGCATTTTACAGGTCAGTAGTAGTAAACCTGTGATTTAAAAAGCAATGAGGGGGAAAGGACTACAGATTAAAGAAGCTGCAAGGTTCAATGCAACGTGTTGTAATATATAGACCTTTCCCAAATCTAAATGTGAACAAACCCAGCCGTAATAGGACCTGAGACATTCAGCAATGATGGACTGGTCATTCAATAACACCAAAGAACTAACTTAAATTTTGTTAAATTTGACAGTGTCACCATAGGTAGGTAAGAAAATTGTCTTTAAGAAACACATACTGAGCTGGGCAGTGGTGGCACATACCTTAAATCCCAACACTACAGAGGCAGAGTCAAGTGAATCTCCGTAAGCTCAAGACTAGCCTGTTCTACAAAGCAAGTTCCAGGACAGCCAGGGTTGTTACACAGAGAAGTCCTATAACAAAAAACAAACAAACAAAAAAGAAATGCATACTGAGATACGCAGAGTGAAATAAGACACTACCCAGGATTTACTTTACAACATTGTAACAAAAGAAATAGAAATAATGGAAATGGGTGGTGTCTTACTTATTTTTCTATGGCTGAGATTAACACACCATGACCAAGGTAACGTATAAAAGAAAACATTTAATTTGTGGGGCTCACAGTTTCAGAGGGTAGGAGTCCATGCTCATCATAGTGAAGAGCTTGGCAGCAGACAGGCAGGCATGGTGCTGGAGCAGTAGCTGAGAGCTCACATCTGGATCCTTAGGCGCATAGTAGAGGGAGGGGGAGAGAGAGAGAATTAACATGGACTTTTAAAACCTCAAAGCCCACCCCCAACCCTCCCTAGTGACACACCTCCAATAAGGCCACACCTCCTAATCCTTCCTAAACAGTTCCACCAACTGAGGACCAAGCATTGAAACATATGAGCCAATGGGGGCCCTTCTCATGCAGACCACCACAGGTGGAGCTATAGTTAAACACTAAATCTAGGCGTCCATACCTATGAACACATTGTATTGTTTTCTTTCGTTTTGTATGTACATCATTCAAAAATAGTTTACAAACCAAACATTCTCTGACTGGATCTGAGGCCTGCTCCAGTGAAGTAATTCATATCTGCTTCTATAAACCTGGTCAAACATCCATGGCTGGGGAGGCCCTGGAGGCCTGGAGGAACCCACTGCTATTGTTTTGCTAGATAGACATGTTACCAAACCACCTTCTGAATATTTGTTTGTTCCTTGTCTTGTTAGGGCTTCTGTTGCTGTGAAGAGACACCATAACCACAGCAACTCTTATGGACATTTAAGTGGGGCTGGATCACAGGTTCAGAGGTTTGGTCTATTATCATCATGTCAGGAAGCATGGAAGCATGCAGGCAGACGTGGTGCTAGAGAGGGAGCCAAGAGCTCTACATCTGGATCTGCAGGCAGTGGGACAAGAAGAGACACTGGGCCTGGCTTGAGCATTTGAAACCTCAAAGCACCGCCCCCCCAGTGACACACTTCCTTCCACAGAGACACACCTCCTAATAGAGCCATCCTCTGGTAACCACACATTCAAATCTATGAGCCTCTGAGGGCCATTCCTATTCAAATCACTACATCCCCGGAGATCAGTGCTGTGGAGAAGCATGTCTGCAGTGGACATGGACATCAATGCAGACACTTAGGTCAGAGTGCTGAGAATAAGTGACCTTTGGATAGTCAACCCTAAATGGGACATCTGTATCAACAACTCCCCCAGGTTCATGGAGGAAGAGGGGGTATGGGAAGAATGTTAGAGCCAGGGGGTAGGAAGGAGGGTTGTAAAAGGCTGACTTCTGACATCATGTGGTACTTATGAACTCACAGCTGTTACCTACACAAGAAGTGAACAAAGTCAAGCCCTTCAAGGTATGTCAGCCAACATCCCAGCAGGCAGTATGCAAGGGGCTTGGTGGGCTATTTTAAAACAAAGGAAAGAACATGAATGTGGAAAGGGCTGTTGTTGAGGGGTGTCCTAGGAAAGTTGGAGGAGAAAGCTGGGTGTGGGAACGATCAAGAAACATTGTATGCATGTATTAAATTAGTCAGGAATTGATATTCTAAAAACAGGAACTGGAGAAGAGTCCCACTGATTAAGAGCACTGACTGCTCTTACAGAGGTCCTGGATTTGGTTCCCAGAACCCACACAGTGGCTCATTTCTAACTGTAACTGCAGCTCTTAAGGATCTGTCCCCTTCTTCTGGTGTCTGGAAGCAGCAGGCACACATATGGTACATGTACATACATGCACACTGGCAAATCCTGCATACACACAAAATAACTTTCAAAAAGATATTCTGGAAATGAAAATAAAATAAAATAAATTTACAAAATAAAAGAACATGGAGTCAAAGGAACTTTGGTGTGATTGATTTGAGAAAGAAACATGTATGAAAAAGGCACTTGAGGTAGGGACCTAGAAACTTCAGGTAGACGTTGGAAAGATGGGAGGTAAAGCCAGGAGACACTGAGATTTTGAGGAGGTTATGAAGGTAGGGTCTCCATGATCGAATCTGTGACTTATAGCAAGTAGAAGAGAGATCAGAGTGATCTCTCCCCCCCCCCACTTCCTCTCCCCTATTTCCCCCTCCCTTACATGGACACAGAGAAAAGATGGCTATCTGCAAGCCAGGCAGAAGGTCCTCACCCAGGAGCGAATCTTGTGCTTCCCAGTCTTTGGAACCATGAGAAAGCAATGGCTATTATTTACGCCACTATATCCATGGCATTTTGCTATGACAATCTCAGAAAACTAAGAAAATCATGTTTTGTCCAAGATTTGAATTTAAGCAAGAGGTTATCAAACATACAGACTTAAAGATCAATAAAAATATATACTAGCCAGGTGGTGTTGGTGCACATCTTTAGTCTGAGCACTCGGGAGGCAGAGGCAGGCAGATCTCTGTGAATTCCAAGCCAGCCTGGTCTACAAAGCTACACGGAAACCCTGTCTTAAAATATCAAGAGAGAGAAAGAGAAGAAAAAAAATGTTTCCTAATTTAAAAATGTGGAAGTTGCATAGAATCACAAAGTGAATTTTAAAAGTCTACTGAATATGCAATCAAGCAAATACATTTCTATGTAGTAACAATGAGTAGTTGGGAAATGAAATTTACAAAACAATATCATAGTTGGGTGTGGTGGTACATGCCTGTAATCATAGCATTTGGGAGATTGAGACAGGAGAATCATCATGAGCTCAAGGTATACTTGAGGTATATAGACATGGAAACCTTTGTGGCAGTTTGAATAAGAATGGTCTCCATAGCTTATAGATTTGAATGCTTGGGAACCAGGGAGGAACGCCATTTGAAAGGATTAGGAGGTGTGGCTTTATTGGAGAAAATGTATCACTGGGGTGGGCTTTGAGGTTTCAAAAGCCCAAGCCAGTACCAATAAGTCACTCTTCCCACTGTCTGTGGATCCAGATGTAGAACTCTCAGATACTTCTCCAGCACCATGTCTGTCTGCATGCTGTAATGTTACCCACCATGATAATGGGCTAAACCTCTGAAATGGTAAGCAAACCCAAATTCAGTATTTTCCCTTATAAGAGCTGCTGTAGTCACGGTGTCTCTTCACAGCAATAAAACACTGACTAGGACACATTGTTTCAAAAACACAAAAAATTCTTATGTATTTACATATGTATGTATGTGTGTGTATGTATGCAAGTATGCATGTATGTATGTATGTATGTATGTATGTATGTATGTATTATTACAACCATATCAAAAACATCAAATGCTGGCTGGGTGCAAACTCATGGCAAAGTTCTTGCCTCACATAACCATGACTAAAGCCTCCTCTAGCCCAGCTAAGGGAAAAATAGCAAGTATTTAGAAATAAGTCCATTGAAAAACATGGGAGTTCTCAATGCTGTTGGAAGTAACACGGTGTTATAAAGAGTTTACCAGGGAGAATTAATTGAAATACACTGCAGGAAGGCAACAGGCACCGTCCCAGACAGCAGGCCATGCCTTGGAGAGGGGTGGAGGCTCATCTGTAGCAGTTAAAGGGGAGGTTACTTGGTCTAATCATCAGGAGACTTTGTGTGTATGTGTGTGGGGGGTGTAACTGTATCCAGGTAGGTACATATGTCAGGACTCAGGCATTATGCTGGCCTGCCCCCTGTCACCTGGCAGCATGCACTCAGGAGGGCTAACCCTGGTCAGCCCAGGGTTCCATGGCCGCTATATCACTATGCAGTCTGCACGCAGGTGCAAAGGACACTTTAAAAAGAAAAAACCCCACCCACTTCTGCTCTCTTCCCCCACTGTTCCTCTGTAGGGACAGACAGGACTTTTCCTGTCTCTCCCTTCTCCACTCCTGCCCCTCCACCTCCTCTTCTTTCCCTCCCTACTCGCTTCCCTTTCTAATAAAACTTCTCACTTGAGCTCTGTCTGCCTGGCATATTTGTCCTTCACCCCCCCCCATGGAATCTGCCAAGGTCCCCCTCAAGCTTTATTATAACAACATGGGCATCCCACTCTCTTATGAAATTACAAATTTAATAGCATAAATTTTATTGGGTTACACTTCAGATGCCTATGTAAAAAAAATCATAATGTAACATATTATAGATCATAAAACATCATAACATAAAATAGACATTAAAAAAGTAGTTGCTGCCTGTTAAAGTGTGGGAACCTTGCTTTGTCTCTGCACCCAATGCTGAAAACAATAAATATTCTCTTTGCTACTTTTTATTTTATGTGTACGTGGGTATTCTGCCTGTATGTATGCCTGTGTACTACTTGCACACTTGGTGCCCAACAAAGTCAGAAGAAGGCATTAGATGTCCTAGACTTGGAGTTATAAGCATTGTGAGCCACCATATAGGTTCTGGAAACAACGCTTAGATCCTCTGCAAGAGCAAAAAGTACTTCTAACCCTGAGCCATGTCTCCAACTCTCAATAAAACATTCTTGAGTAAATTACACATGACCTAAATAAATGCATAGACTTTACATACTCGTGAGTTAGAGGGCTCAATAGTAAGTAGTCAGATATTTTGTTTCCAAAATGGTCAGTTTAATGCAATCTTCAATCAAACTCCCAGCTGGCTCAACCCCACCTTCCTCCTCCTAGCATTTGACGAAATGTACAGGTTGTTCTTTTACATTCTAATAAAATTGTTCCTGAGCTTCCATTTTAGTCTGCCTTTAAATTCTCTTAATAAGGAGACAAAATGAATAAATAAATAAATGAGGGAACCCTGTTTTCCTGAGTATTAGTGACTCTAAAAGGATTTCCCCCAAATTTTCAAGTAACAGAAATATGTAATACTCAATACAGGACAGTCTTTTTAATACCATTCTCCAAAAACAAAAGTCAACCTTAGACCCCAATGAGCTGTCTGCCATTGACATATGCAAATAGAGCCAACCAGCTACCAGGAAGGGATGTTTGATCAGGCAAAGGTCACATTAGACAGCCCAGGCCTCTTCCTTGGCCACTGACTGAATCTACTGAAGGATTATAGAGCAGGTTCAGCTCCTCCCAAGCGACCAAGCCCATTTGCTAGAAATCAGACTTCTGGGAATTAACTCAGAAGTCTGGGCCTTGAAGGAAGTGAAGGGCTGAAGGGCTTTAGGTTTGGGAAGTGGGGTGGGTGGAAGTCAAGGAGACATTAAGATGGGTTACTGGGGAGAAAGGAGTTTATTAGAAGAATTATTAACGCTGGACAGATGGTCAGAGGCTCTGAGGAAGTTCAGGCCCCAGCACCAGAGATAGAGAATAGACAGGTCTCTGAAGTGGAGCTAGGGTGCCCCGACAGAAGAAGGAGCCTTCTCTTCCAGTCCTCTAAGGATGGTGGGTGCTTCACAGCAAGAGCGCAGACCAGGCTCTCTGAGTCCCTGACAGGAGGCAGTGAAGGGAGTTGGAAGCAGGATGTGCTATGCCTATTCTCGCTTTGATGTTGTTAGAATGAAGTTCAGGGTTGCAAAGGAAGAGTGCACCACTCCAATTAAAGTATCTCAACCAGGCAAAGCCACTTCTGATAGATGCACAAACCAAGCCAGGCATGGTTATGTATGCCTTTAATTCAGCACTCAGGAAGCAGAGGCAGGCAGGCAGATCCCTTTATGAGTTCAAGGACAGCCTGGTCTACATAGGGAGTTTCAGGCCAGCCAGAGCTGTATCATGAGACCCTGCCAAAAAAAAAAAAAAAAAAAAAAAAAAAAAAGTTGCTGACTCAACTCACAAACAGGAAGCACACAGAAAAAAAAAAAAACGCCCTTGGTTTTTATTCTAAGGCAGGTGGTAACCGAGTCTTTTCTGCTCTGGCTGGGATCTGACCTCACAGTCTTTCCTAATTGGCTAGATTTAAAAGAATCTGAAGGAAATCAGGAAGGAGTCAGACAGGAGCTCCGAGAATGCTACAGGGACTCTGTAATATAAATTTTTACTGGGCAGGGGGATTAAAAATTTTTTTGAAGGCATTACAAGGTAGGGGTGATAAAAAGAATTGAACTCATGCTATAAACAAAAAGTTTTTCAGTGTTTGACAGAAGGGCTGGTAATGTTTCTTACAGCATGAACTCACTTCCCAGCTGAGATACCTGGTGCCAGGGTTATCTCAGGCAGTTTCAGCGCGGAGCCTGCAGGCACCTATGAGGGACAGAACTCTGCTGCAGACATTGTGGTCTCAGCACAGACTGCCAGAATCAAAGAAAACTCCAGTTCCCCAAACTCCAAAATGCAGTCCAAATATCCAGAAATGTTCTCAGCTTGGACTATAGGAGGATTTCTGGTAGTTAGATCAAAGCCAGCACACCTCACAACTTATGAAGCTGGTTCCTGACTACAAAAGAAGTCATTTCCCTTAGCTCTGGCACAAGGGTCATATGGCACCCATGTGTGGCACCTGTCAACGTGTCAAAGCCCATGCTGGCCTCTAGGCTCCTGCAGTATCACAAGTACCTGTTATACATTGCAGAGCCAGGCTAGCTAGCATCCTATCCTTTCTTACTGAATGAAAAGAGAGAGAGAGAGAGAGAGAGAGAGAGGAAAGGAACATGACAACTCCGCAGTATGGTAGAGAAGAAAGTTGGTTAGAGATGTGTGGGAGAGCATACCCAGAGGCAGGGAGGCAGGGACATCTGGAAGAGTCCCAAGTGGACATGGCCAGACTGAGCTGTGTCGTGTGAGGAGAGGAGGAGGGAGTGGGGGAGGGGAGAGATGGGCACCAGGCAAAGCAGCCAGGAGATGCAAAGGTACAAAGGGAGTGGGTAAGAAAAATGATCGGATTAGATAAGGAAGAATAGCCCAGGCCCTTTGGCTGGAGGGTTCGGGGTAGGGGGCAGGTATGCATCCAGGGGACCCTGTAACAGGAAGGGACTGAGGGATGCAGAGACATCCTGGCAGCCAGTGTCTGCTTTGACATGCTGAATAGGACCTCAGCCACATGTTCCAGGTTTGAAACCTAATACTTCTCTGTACTCTAAGCTCCTTCCCCTCAGCTACTCATCTCCTTATAACCCTGCTATGCTTGCTGTGTTCTCTCGGCTCCGCTCCCATGTCCTCAATATGCTCTCTCCTCTCACAGAAAGCCCTGGCCACGTCCAGTCTGCATCTTCTGCTCTCTGCTCTGGACTCTTACAGATGCCTCTAGGCTATTCTCATATGTACAATAAAGACCTTCCTTCCAACCATACCATGTGTGGACTGGTCACATCATCAGTTTATGCACAGACCAGATTCCAATGTCACATTCTTTACAAGTAAGACACAAGTCTTGCTTGGTACTCAACTCAAATAAATAGCAGATACAGGGAAAAAACACAAAATTCTAGTGAAAGAAGTGGGTTAGATTTGGACAGGGATTCTCCCCTAAAACTATCTGACATTCTGTTTCTGTCCTCTTCTCTTCTTAGAACCTGGAGGTTTTCCAAGTTCTGGGGTCCTTTGATGCTGTCTGGGAGTTCCTGAAAGGAAGATATTATGACAGTGGTTGTGGTGACTATCCTGACAGATGAGAGAGTCACAGAGGCTCTGAGTTTTGATTCAGGAAACCACCAGGAAGGCAGATATTCCTGTCATTCTGTACTTCCCTCTCTCGGGTCCCTTTAGCATATCTAAGATTCTTGTCAAATCACTTGGCCACATTGGATCACCTAGATGGCAAGGACCTGGCACACCCACCCCAAGCTAGTTTTAAAGGGATTTGTGTCAGAGGAAGGGCAACTTCCCTGGGTGGTGAGCAGTCAGGGCTCACCCAGGGCCAGGCCCCTCCAGGAACTAGCCTGAGGCCACAGCAATCAGGGACTTCCTTGATTGCTCTGGAGATATGAGCCCCATCCAGTCCACTCTGGAGAAGAAAGGGGCGAGGCCCTAGAATCTGGAGTCTAGATCTGATCTGAACACAGCTCTACCTCCCCACCTCTTCTCCCATATCTCTGCTTCTTATCTTTCTCCTTTCCCGGACTCCGATTGCCAGGCACAGGTTTATATCCTAAGGACAATTTCTCTAGACCTCACCCTAAATATTGCAGGTCTGAGAGATAGACCTGTACAATTGGTTTTCATTACTCCTCCTGGCTATGCTCTACAGTCTCTACAAATAATAAATTTGCAAATACTACTATTATTGATTTCTGGAGAAACACAAGGTTAGATTCCTGAAAGCTTCTGCTTGCAGTATTATTGTCAACTGATCAATGCATAACATGTGTGCTTCTATTTAAACTCACTGTTGACTCATTAACATTGATTTTGTGCTTGAATGAAGCTTACTTAACACATGAATTCTCTCTGTAAGGCATTATCACAATCTTCTTGTCAACAACCTTTGATATTGTAGTAGAGAGCTGTTTTAAATAGTGAAATCACCAAGATAAGCACAAAGATGCAAATCACACCATGACACTAAATAGACCACACATAGGACATTTGTTAACATGATTGGTCAGAAAGAAAGAAGTCCAAAGAATGGCCATTTTCTATTGTAACTCGTTACTAAGGTCAGGTGTGTCTAGTTGCCACTCAAAACCCAGCCATGTTCTTTCTCATATGCACGTATAAAGTGAGGAGGAAACCACTCAAGACATGGTTGGGAGAGAAGGCTTCTATTGTAGAAATGAAGGTGAGGGAGAGAACAGCCAGCAGCACCTGAAAGAGTCCGCAGCAGGGAGAAAAGTAGTACCCTACACTAGGCAAGCATAATGGACTAGACCATGGAGGGGGGGAGCAAGAGAGGAAGACAGAAGACCAAGAGAGCATGGCCTTAATGACATGATTATATAGGAATGAGGAGCTGGAGGAGTTCAGGGGAAGGGGCAGGGTGAGAAGAACTGAGAAAAGCCACATGTAGTTGTGACACTCAGAAAGCCTAGCATATGCTTTAGTATGCTAATATGCACTACAGATAGTCATTTGTCCCATTTTCTAATAATGCAGATTCAATTTACAATGTCATATGTTACTTTGTATATGCATGTATATAGATAAGGGTGAGACTGGGTATAGACTATGAAACCTTGTTGAAGAAGGGGATGCGGCAGTTAACTTTAATTGTCAATTTGACAGGAAGTGGTCAGCTGAGTAGAGACTCTCAACAAAGGATTATCTACATCGGGTTAGCCCATGGGCATATCTGTACAGGATTATCTTAATTAAATTAACTGAGATGGAATGTGGGTGGTACATTCCCTAGGCAGGGGATCCGGAACTACATAAAAATGGAGAACTCAGAGCACAAGCAAGCCAATGAATATGTGTATTCATTTCCCTTTGCTCTTGACTGTGGGTGTGATATGACTGAAGTTCTTCCCTCCATTTTTCTCATGAAGGACTGTAATCTGGAATTATAAACGGAAGTGAATCCCTTTCTCCCCAAATCACTTTTATCAGGGTATTTTATCACAGCAACAGAAATGAAGCTAGGATGGGAGATTTCACATGAAGACACAAAGGGGGCTACGGTGGGGTAGAAGTAGACAAGTGAGTTGGGGATGGAGGAGGAGAATCAGCAAAACTATTTATTTATTTTTGTTTTTTTGAGACAGGGTTTCCTCCCATGGCTTTGGAGGCTGTCCTGGAACTCACTTTGTAGATCAGGCTGGCCCTGAACTCACAGAGATCTGCCTGCCTCTGCCTCCCAAGTGCTGGGATTAAAGGTATGCACCACCACCTAGCTAATTTATTTTTAATTTTTAAAAACGTATTTATTGAGCCAGTTAGTGGTGGTACATACCTTTAATTCTGGCACTTGGGAGACAGAGGTAGGTGGATCTCTGTGGGTTCAAGGCAAGCCTGGTCTAGAGAATGATTTCCAGATCAGCCAGAACTGTTTTACAGAGAAACCCTGTATTGAAAAACCAAACCAACAAAACAAACAAACAAAAAAACATGTATTTTATATGTTTGAGTGTTTTGCCAGCATGTATGTATGTAGACCACATGTGTGCCTGGTCCCCAGGGAAATCAGAAGAGGGAATTGGCACTCCCAGGACTGGAGTTAAGAGATGGTTGGTTGTGAGTCAACATGTGCATGCTGGGAGTCAAAACCAGGTCTTCTGCAAGAGCAACAAGTGTTCTTAATCACTGAGCCATCTTTCCAGCCCAACAAAACAAATTCTGTTTGAAAATATCAGAAAGAAGGTTGATACAGTATATGCTAATTTAAAAAATGTTTTTAAAACCAACACCAGAGAAATGAGAGTTGCGTAGGAAGGCAGTTTTATTCAAGAGCCAGAATTATGAAAAGATGGAGGCATGTGCTGACTAGCTTTATGTCAACTTGACACAAGGCATTGAGAAAATGCCTCCATAAAACCAGGCTTTAGGCAAGCTTGTAAGGCATTTTTTAAATTAGTGATTGAAGGGAGACCAAGCCCATTGTAGATGCTGCTATCCCTGGGCTGTTGGTCCTAGGTTCTATAAGAAGGCAGGCTAAGCAGGCCATTAGGAGCAAGCCAATAAGCATCCTCCTCCATGGCCTCTGCATCAGCCCCTGCTTCCAGTTCCTGCCCTCTTTGAGTTCCTGTCTTGACTTTTTCATCAATGGACTACAATATGGAAGTGTAAAGCCCAAAAAAACTCCTTTCCTTCCTGTCCTATGATTTCTATTGTTGTGAAGAGACGCCATGCCCACAGCAACTCTTATAAAGGAAAACATTTCATTGTGATGGCTTAGAGTTCAGCGGTTCAATCCATTATCATCATGATGGGACATAGTGGTATGCAGTCAGACATGGTGCTGAGAGTCCTACATCTTGCAGGCAACAGGAAGTGGTCTGTCTCACTGGGAGTAGCTTGAGCATAGGAGACCTCAAAGCCCAATGTCATTGTGACACACTTCCTCTAACAAGGCCAAACATGTTTTGTTTTGTTTTTGCTTTGGAAGCTGTCCTGGAACTAGCTCTTGTAGACCAGGCTGGTCTGGAACTCACAGAAATCTGCCTGCCTCTGCAGGCAGTCCTGAGTGCTGGGACTAAAGGCATGTGCTGCCACCATCACCACCACCAACAACAACCGGCTCAAAGCCACACCTCTTAATAGTTCCTACTCCCTTTAGGACCATTTACTTTCAAACCACTACACTCCTCAAGTTGCTTTTGGTTATGGTGTTTCGTCACAGTAATAGTGACCCTCACTAAGACAAGGGACTATCATCCTCCCCACTCCATCTTTTGGAACACTGGTACAAGAAAACCTTTTGATAGAAAGGAAAGAGGACCAGGGTCAGAAGACTAATTGTTCACTAAGATACTCATCATTCAGGGCTTGTCTGGCAAGAACTTTTCAATTGTCCTTCACCTTTTGTGCTGGTTCCTGTTAGACAAACACAGTGTTTTCTGCATGTTAAAACTCAGTGTTTTAAATGCTTTCCTTCTGTTGATGTACAGAATTGAAAAAGAAAGAAAGCTGTTACTGTAGGTGTCCATAAAGATGGCTGCACTCCATCTTGGCACAAGGGCAGAGAGTTCAAAACTGCCCTCAACAACTCATAAGACCTAAAGGTCAAAAGTGTGGCTACAGTAGGGTGTATGTCTTACTCTAAATAACAACAAACATGGTCTGGGGTGTAGCTACTCCTGACCCTCAAAGCTGGGGAACAAGAAGGTGAATCTAAGGTATGACTACTGAACTCTTAGAGAAAGGAGGAAAAAAAATGTCTGTTTGTTCTGTATACATGATACCATGTTCCCCTTATTGGTTAAGGTTTATAGGAGTGATGAAAAATAAACTCATGGAGATTCAGATTAATGAATCTGTCCTCCTGGTTTTATTCTGTGTCTCTGTCTTTTCTTTATCATCTATACCTAGCCTTTCCCTCATCTACACTTCTCCACTCCGGTATGAACTTGGGGCTGCTTGGCTAGTTCCGATTGCAGCCCCACACAGACAACTTCCAACATATGGCGCTGAATGCGGGACTGAGTACCGGGAAGAAAAGTGATGGGCACCGCAGAGGAATAGATACCGCGTGCGTACAAGTGTGAAGAGAGCACTCAGAAAAAAGTAAAGTGTGGTGAGTGAACGTTGGGAGTAAAACCATATATAAGTAAGTGTAGGTGTGAAACAGGAAAACGTTAGTCAGTTGATAAAGAAGTGAAGCATGGTGGGTTAACCTTGAGAATGAAAATGTGTATAATTGTAGATATGAAACAGAAAAGTATTAGTCAGATGATAAAGAAGTGAAATGTGATAAATTGGCCTCTAGAGTAAAAATGCATATAATTGTAGATGTGAAACAGAAATATTAGCCAGATGATAAAGAAGTAAGTGAGTGAGTTAACCTTGAGAGTAAAAAGGGTATGTAACTGGAGATAGGAGACAGAAAAATATTAGTCAGATGGTTGTATATTTACTTGGTATATTTTAATAGCCAGGAGAACTGCAGTGAAGCAGAAGCAAGTCCAGAAGTTTTTAGAATTTGTAAGCTTTGTAAGGATCCTTCCCCCTCGCAGAAGTCACTGCAGCAGGGTTTCGGGGAAGGGAAGGAAGGTATGGCCCTGCATATGCACTAGGTCAGCAGGAGCCATGGGTGCCAAGAGCTTAGAGTTGCTACAATGATGGTTGTTGACTTCAAGCAGCTGCAGTCACAGATGAGCTGCAGTGGGCCAGCCTGGGCCCAGAGAGCAAAGGCAAGATAAGGCCAGGCCTAGAAGCCCGCAGCCTTGAGAGCTGCTGCCGTGGCTGATGACCAGTCAGGTGTATGGAAAAATTAGTACAGCATGCCAGGCCGCTCGAAGACCCTATAGAAAGAAAGATGGCATAGATGAATTTGTCCAGATATTGGACCAGCATACACTCAGAGTTTAGCTATGGCTGTTGCTTTACAAAGGATTTCAGTTAAGGATATGTTACTCCTACAGAGAAAACATAGCAAGGAAGAAGGGCACAAAGCCTTCTGGAGGTTACTTTGGATGTGGTCAGAAAGGGTACCAGGTCAGGCAGTGTCCTAACAGAGCAGCAAATGGAGAATCCCAGAGATGGGGGTGCTAGCTCTTCCCACTGGTGTTTATGGTCCTTTACCAAAGGGCATGGCAGGACGGTTGTTTGGGAAGAAGTAGCACAACCATGCAGGGAATTTTTGTCACTCCTTGAGTGATTGATGCTGTTTTTGAGGGGGGGAAATAAAAGTTATGACTCATTTTCCAAGTGGAATTTCAGTTGTTAAATCAGGTCAGAGACTTGCTCAATTGATTTTACTCCCCCAGGTGGAAACAAAGAACCAGGTTAAGAGAGGTAAGAGAGGGAAATTTGGGTTTGGCTCATCTGATGCCTATTGGCTAGAAGCCATCGGTCCACAGCACCCAGAAATCACCCTATATATAAATGGCAGGCCCTTTTCCAGCCTCCTAGACACGGGCTTGGATAGGTCAGTTATTACAGCCAGCCAATGGCCTTCAATATGGCTGAAGACAGTGACCATTACACAGCTGCAAGGAATTGGTCAGACTCAGAATATTGAACAGAGTAGCAATGAACTTGCTTGGAAAGATGAGGAAGATCATGAAGGGACTTTTCAGCCATTCATTGTTCCTCATTTGCCTCTAAGTTTGTGGGGCCAAGACATTATGACCTGAATGGGAGTGTATTTGTATAGCATCAATGCAGTTGTTACTAATTAAATGTTCGGGCAGGGATTGTTGCCCAATCAAGGACTAGGCAGGAAGAATGAGGGGAGAGTTGTTCTTATCTTGCCTAGTGAGAGACATCCCAGAACAGGATTAGAGCATTTTTAGCAGAGGTCACTGAGAAGCCTGCACTCCATGCAGACCCTATTATGGAAAAGTGATGAATCGGTATGGATAGATCAGTGGCCTCTATCAGAAAAAAAAATAGAAGTTGCTTAGCAGTTAGTATAGGAACAGCTGGACAGTGGTCATATTGTACCTTCTAATTCCCCATGGAATTCTCCTATTTTTGTGATTAAGAAAAAGTCAGGGAAATGGAGACTGATACAAGATTTGAGAAAAGTGGATGAGACCATGCAGTTGATGGGAACTTTACAGCCAGGGTTGTCTATTCCCACAGCTATACCGAAAGATACTTATAAGATTATTGTAGACTTAAAGGATTGTTTTTACACCATCCCTTTGGCTCCCCAAGATTGTCATAGATTTGCATTTAGTGTTCCATCAGTTAATTTTAAGGAACGCATGAGGAGGTACCATTGGAAGGTCTTGCCCCAGGGCATGGCTAATAGTGCAACATTGTGGCAGAAGTTTGTGGCTCAAGCTATACAAGTTATAAGGGATGAATTTCCACAGGTCTATATTGTTCATTATATGGATGATATTTTGCTTGTTCATAAGAGTAAGGAGGTTTTGCTTGTAACATAAGGACAGCTTCAACAGAACCTTGCCAGAGCAAGATTAGTAATTACCCCTGAAAAGGTGCAGAGGCAGCCGCCTTTTCAGTATTGGGACATATGTTACATCCTAAAGAAATTAAGCATCAAAAACTAGAAATTAGAAAAGATAGCTTGCAATCATGGAATGATTTTCAGAAGTTTTGGGGAAATATTCAATGGTTATGTCTTTTTTTTTTTAAAGCATCTACTGGCAATTTGAAACTCTTAAGTGATATTCTGAAAGATATTCATCTAGACAGCTAACTAAAGAGGACGGACAAGTTGGAGAATGCAATCCAGCATCGGCAGATATGCTGTATTGACTATGCAAAACCGTGGGAGGCTTATGTGCTTTCCAAGCAGCACAGTCTGACTTCTGCCTTATGACAAGGGGGACCATTGTTATGGTTGCACTTGCCTGTTTCCCCAGCCAGAGTGTTAAATCCTTATTTTGAAGCAGTATCTTGTATGGTATAGAAATGCCATATGGAGTCCAGGAAATATTTTGGCAGGGAACCAAGCATAATACATGTTCCCTATACCAAACAGCAGGCTGGTTGAATTGATTATTTCAAAACAGTGATTCATGGACAATTGCTTTTGTTCAGTTTTTGGGAAAAATTGATAATCAGTTCTCCAGCTCATGGACTGTTACAATTTGCAATAATGCATTCTTTTAAATTCCCTAAAATTGTAAGGAGTAATCCTGTGAAAAATGCTGTTAGTTTTTACTGATGGTTCTTCTAATGGAAAAGCAGCTTATGTTATTGATGGCAAAGAATATGTAGTACAGACAGATCCAGATTCAGCTCAAATAGTTGAGTTATGAGCTATTGCAATAGTTTTCCAGCTTCTAATAAATGATTCATTTAACTTATATACTGATAGTCATTACGTTTTTAGAGCTCTTCAAGTTACAGAGACAGTTCCATACATTGGAACTAGTAATAATCAGGTTAAAATACTGTTTAAGCAAATTCAGAGTGCCATTCATCAAAGAGAGTCACTGTGCTTTGCAGGTCATTCAAACCTTCCTGGCCCACTGGCTAAAGGGAACAAGTCAGCAGATAGATTAACAAAAATGGTTGCTTTATCTCAGGTAGAACTAGCTTGGCAGTCATATAGCTTTCATCATCAAAATAGTAATAGTCTAAGAAAGCAATTTGGTTTAACTAGAGAGACTGCTCATCATATTGTCAAACAATGTGCTGTATGCCCACAATATTTACCTGTAACTAATGTAGGAGTAAATTCTCAGGCCTGTTTCCTAATCATTTGTGGCAAATGGATATTATTCATATTTCAGAATTTGGCAGATTAAAATATGTGCATGTGGCAGTTGATACATATTCAGATTTCTTAACAGCTACTAAACAAACTAGAGAAGCCACTAAGCATGTGGTAAGTCACTGTTTAAAATGTTTTACTTACACAGGAGTTCCAAAAATTATAAAACAGACAATGGATCTGGGTATACTAGTAAAACATTTTAGCAATTTTGTACTCAGTAGAAAACTAATCATAGAACAGGCATTCCTTATAACCCTCAAGGGCAAGAAGTTGTGGAGTGTGCTTATAGCTCCTTGAAAACTCAACTTCTAAAAGCAAGGAGAGGGGAGTTGTGCCTCCAGTCTCCACATAATGCATTAAATCATGCACTCTTCATCTTAAATTTTTTTAATGTAGATGCCCATGAGCAATCTGCTATGGACAGATTCTGGCATGGTGGAACTCAGCCCATGTCAAATCCCTAGATTTTTACTAAAACTCTAAGGAGAGTTCATTCAAGTGGAAAGATCTATGACCAGACTATGGAAAGGGACTGATCCTGTCCTAATATGGGGTGAAGGGCATAATTGTGTTTTCTCAGAGGAAGAAAATGAGACCTGGTGGCTGCCAGACCATTTAGTGAGATTCGTGGTACAGAGGAAAACTGGATCTGAGACCTGCCCATGTCAGTTCGAGTGGGACCCTCTGAACCTGTGTTCCTGACTCCCTGATGTCATTGACTACAATCTGAGAAAGAAAGAAAACAATCGGCTCATTTGATTCAAGATTTCCAGTTTCTCAACAAACCTGCTGCGCAACAAGCCTGCTGCATCAACTCCCCAGACCCGTGAGTTTTCATCCCAAATCCAGTCAAAGACTGAACTTTTAGCAGTCAAGGGCACCACATTCTGGGACACAGAACTCATTTTGCCAGTTTTTCCCTTTGGGGAGAAAAAAATGACTCATCTAGGATAATTGAACACTATTATGAAGGTGATGTGTGGCTAAAGACCCTCTTCAGTATTTGATGAAGACATGGACAAAAGTTTTACAGTTAATATTTAGTACTAAAGGACTGTGGTATCTCAAACTTATCTTTGAGTTACAAGCAACAGTGTATTGGATGTTAGAGAGGGAAAAAGAAAAGATTCAGAATTGTGGAGTTAGTTATTCATACTTCATTCACCATGAGAACATTTTATTGTGCTTTGACTGAATTGAAATTATGAGAATTGTAATTTAGTCAATTATGTGTTAATTGTTAATAATCATACTGGAGTCAATGTTTACAACCTTTACTATACTAGGTAACTATGGATGAAAAAGTCAGAGCTCTCTGTTAGGAATTGGACATGATGCTTATGAATCATTAGATACAATGTAATTCAATAGGCAGCTTTAGATTTTGGTATAGCTAAAGCCACTCGGGACATCCCAGACCAATTTTAAGAGGCCATTTTATTTTAATTTATCCTCTCCTTTTGCAGGAGATGCTGTAGCCACAAAAGTATAAGCATTATCAAGCTTGCTTGGGAACTCTTGATGAAAAGTTGGCTCAGAGGCACGTGGCATCAAGCTATGCACTATCCCCTAATGTTCTTTATTATAGAGGCTGGTAGTCAGGGATGGGCAAGGTCTTTTTACCTCCAGGCAACCTAAGACAGGTCACACACAACAGAATGTGTTTTCAGATGATGAATAAGGCTGAAAGGTGGAAGGAAACAACCTAAGACAGACACAGTCACCTGTCCTGTAGCAGAATCACAGGTATTATTTAATTATATTAAGAAGAGGAAGTTTGTTGGTGCCCATAAAGATGGCTGCACTCCATCTTGGCACAAGGGCAGAGAGTTCAAAACTGTCCTCAACAACTCATAAAACCTAAAGTTCAAAGGTGTGGCTACAGTAGGGTGTCTGTCTTACTCTAAATAACAACAGACCTGGTCTGAGGTGTGGCTACTCATGACCCTCAAGGCTAGGGAACAAGAAGGTGAATCTAAGGTGTGGTTATTGAATCCTTAGAGAAAGGAGGAAGAAAAGTCTGTTTGTTCCATATACATAATATTATGTTCCCCTTTTTGGTTAAGGTATATAGGAGTGATGAAAAATAAACTCCTAGAGATTCAGTATTAACTGAATCTGCCCTCCTGATTTTATTCTGTGTCTCTGTCTTTTCTTTATCGTCTGTAGCTGGCCTTTCTTTCATTCACACACTCAGGTATGAACTTGGGGCTGCTTGGCTGGTTCCGATTGCAGTCCCGCAAAGACAGCTTCCAACATGTTACACATTCTGATGCTATTGAAGGTCTTTTGTCTAGATTCTGCATAACTGAAGAAAGATCACACAACAGTGAACATCTTAATCTCTTTGGTGCAGCTTCTCTTTAGAAGTTAGAATGCAACCAGGTGGTGGTGATGTATGCTTTTAATCCGAGCATTCTGAGGCAGAGGAAGGCAGGTCTCTGAGTTCAAGGCCAGCCTGGTTTACATAGTGAGCTCCAGGACAACCAGGGCTACACAGAGAAACCCTGTCTTGGAAAAAAAAAGTTAGAATGCTAGGCAAAAGGAGTGAATATAACCTTGCAAAAAGACAACTCACAAAGGAAGGAAAGGCCACTAATGCAGCTGGGATGTGCACATCAGGCTATGAAAAAGTTTGGCTATTCTGTGCTGGTCCATGAGTGATTTTAAGTTTGGTTTGGAGCTACACAAAGAAACCCTGTCTTTGAAACCATGCTCCCCCCCCACACACACAAAGTAGTGATTTTGGAGTTGCTATTAGTTTTTGCAAGTAAGCAATTTCACAAATATGGAATCCATGAGTAGTGAGGGTTACTGTGTATCTCCCCAGATGGTGTTGTGACTTGAATGTAAAATGCACCTGTTGAATGTATGATGCTATTCAGGAGGCTGTGGGAACTTTCCAAGGTGTGCTTATCTGGAGGAAGTAGGTGACTTGGGGTATGCATTTGATGAAGAGTGGACCTGCTCCTCTCTCTCTCTCTCTCTCTCTCTCTCTCTCTCTCTCTCTCTCTCTCGGTATGCCTTTGATGAGGGGTGTACCTGCCTCTCTCTCTTTCTCTCTCTCTCTGCTTCCTGTCCACCATGAGGGAAATATTCTCTCACACTTGTTCCTACTGCCTTGGTGTTCAGCTTTGTCACAGGCCCAGCATAAACAGAGGAAACAGCTGAGGACTGAAACCCCGGAGGAAACTAACCCTTTCTGCCACAGGTCTAATGTCAGGTATTTGTCATGGTGATAACTGGTCTGACTAATGCAGGGCCCTGGAGGAACCTTTCACCCAGGCTGAAGGAGTCAGAGAAGAATCTCAAAAAGATTGCCCTCCGACTGTGTCCCAATGCTCAGGGAGGTCTGTGCATGAAGTCCCAAAACAAAGTCATGTGGTATAGCAAAGGACTATTTCTTTCCTGTTGTCCGGTGATGCCTTGATTTATTTTGCTTTTTCTCTCAGAAATAAAGTTGTCTGTTTTACCATATCTTCTTCCCTCCATGCTTGCTGCTCTTCTGGTGACTTCTGTGTTGCTGAATAGGAGTCTCACTGTCTCCCAAGTTAGAACTCTAGGCATCACCTTTTCCCTATCTTCCCCTCTCTCTTTGCTCCCTCCATCTGTTCCAGGCTAAATTGCTGCTAAGTCATCCTCTCTGTTCTCTCCTCAGCACCCAGGTGGCACATTAGAACTTCATTCATTCTGGGAACATTACACAATCAGCTTCTTCATTACAAAAAAAAAAAAAAAAAAAAAAAAAAAGGCTTCCTACTGGGCTGGTGAGATGTGTGAGCAGGTAAGGACACTTACTGGGTTCTATAAAGGCAGAAGGAAAGAACAGACAACACAAAATTGTCCTCTGATCTTCACATACATGCATAGGTACACACACACACACACACACACACATACACAAACACACCATGATAATCATCATTTTAAAAACACTTTTAAAAAATTGGGGGGTGGGTCTTGCTTTCTATTCTTGTACTCTGGCTTCTTTGAGTCTTTTGTTAGAAAATAGTTTGGGGTCGAAAAGAAATGAAAGAGACCACAATTCCAACTCAAGTGCCCGGACAAGGCACACTTTACTAGTGTTCAAGAGAGCATGCTCACAAGAGCACACGCACAGAGACAGGATGAGTAAGTCCTTGGTTTTAATTCGAATTTAGGGCAGGAGCTTCTCTTTCTTTTCCCCATTGGCTATCATCCACAGTCTTCTTATCCGATTGGCTAGTCTGGAAGGAACAGGGAAAAAAGGAGGAAGGAAAAGGGATCTCTGTTCTAGGCCATCAAATTCCTGGAACACAATAGGAGCCTTTAAGGCGTGAGAGGGAGTGAAAACCGTTAGCATCCAAGTTTTGCAGGGCAAGAAAAAGAAAAAGATTTTAAATACTTGACCTAAACACAAGTTTTATACTGCTGTGTTTGATATTTCTTACACTTTACCCTCAGAGAAGTTTATACAGCCCTTCTAAATCCTTCATCTGCCACATGGCTCATCTGCTTAAAATTAACAGCACTTGTGCTCTTTTTAGAATAGGATTGAAAGCCGCACGTGTGTGCTCGCACCCACGCCCACCCTCTTCTGCCTTACAGTATTTCTCTGTGGAACAGCTCTGGCTGTCCCGGAACTCTGTAGACCAGGCTGGCCTCGAACTCAGAGATCCACCCACCTGCCTCTGCCTTCCGAGTGCTGGCATTAAAGGTGTGGGCCACTGTTGGCTGGCTTGTCTTGGTGCTCTAATCACACTCCTCTCGTTCCTATGCCCCATCCCTGGCCTCCCCGCTTTAGCACAGACTGTCTGTTCTCCCTCTTTGCCTTTCTTCAACCTGATCTCATCCTGCACTTCCAAACTTGCTCCCTCTTCCTGGTAACATGCATGAATATGCTTACTCAGTCCCAGTTTTTCAAAGCACAGGAAAAGTCCACAAAGGTAGCATTCTGTTGTAGTCCCTACTCTTAGAACAGGGCCTGGCAAAAGGAGGGTTCATTCAATACTATGTCCAATAAATTAGCGTGTCTGCCCTTGGAGACCTAGCGCATAAACTGCTTTGGCATATACTTCCTCTGATTTGATGGCGGCAGGTGTAAGGACCACACTTAGGAACCTTCAACTGGTGATGCAGGATATGTACCACACATCCATCCTTGTGTTCCCATCCCCTCAAGGTTTCTTTCTTTCTTTTTCTTTTTTTTTTTTTTTTTTTTTTTTTTTTTTTGACAAGGTCTCTCTACATAGTCCTGGTTGTCTAGGGCCCACTATATAGGCCAGGCTGGCCTCAAACTCAGAGTGCTGGAACTAAGGGCCTACACTGCCACCAGGCCTAGCAAGGTTTTCTCTTTTATAATGCAGTGCTCAAGGACTCAGCAGACTTTATTCTCAAATGTAAATGGCTTCCCTGTTTAAATGTTTTCAGTGGTATTTTGATATTTCTGGAAATTAAATTCAAATTCTCACATGGCTTTCCAGACCCTGGAGGTTCTGGATACCCCGCCACACACACACACACACAGAGACACAGACACACACACAGACACACACACACACACACACACACACCACTGAAGATTAGGCTCCCCACAGTCTGGTTCTTTCCACTCTGAAGCACTCAGCTTTCTGTCCTTCAAATACACCAAGATTTTTTGTAGTTCAGGGCCTGTATTCCACACACTACTTTACTCCAAGATCTGTAAACATCTGGCTAATTTTCCTTCCTAATTTAAGTCAAATGTCAACAAATGTTTCAGAACAGTCTATCCTAATCTTCCTTGGTCACATCTCTCCTTTTTTTTTTCCAAGTGCTTAGTACATTCTGAAATTATTTTTAATTGGGTTTGTTTTAAAAAAAAATTTTTTTTTCTTGATATAAGGTCTTATTATATAGCCCAGATTGGCCTTGAAATAGCTAGGTAGATCAAGTTGGCCTTAAACTCACAGATCTGCTTGCTTCTACCTCCTGAGTGCTGGGATGAAAGGTGTGTACCACCACACCCAGATAAAGATTTGTTTTTCTTAATTGGGATGTGTGTGTGTCTATGTGAGTGAATGTCACATGTATGCAGGTACCTGAAGAGTCCAGAAGAGGGCTGTGAATCCTGTGGGTGCTGGGTCCAAACTTATGTCCTCTGGAAGAGCAGCAAGTGTTCTTAACTGCTAAGCCATCTCTCTAGTCCTCCAAAATTGTTTAATTTTATTTTTAATTAATTGGTTTATTGGTTTGCCTGTTAATATGTACTTCGAGGGACATACACCATGGCACATATGTTGAAGTCAGAGGACAAAGTGTGGCAATCAGGTCCCTTTTTCCACCATGGGTTCCTGAGGATCAAATTCAGGCCGGGCTTGGTAGCAAGAACTGTTACCCACTTAGTCATCTTTCAGGCCTTGCGTTCTGTGATTATTTATTACATTCTGTCTATTCATCATGGTTCTCCACTAAGAATTCAAGCTCTGTCATTGTCCACCAATGTTCTCAGGTGTGTGACATATGACAGACTCACTGTAAATATGGAATAATATCTGAGATCATGATTAATCTGGACTTCGTTTTTTTTTTTTTAAACAATGTTGGTCTTGTCCTTATCTCCCAGTAGGTGGCGCCAAAAGCACACATGGTCCTCTGCAATGGTGGGAGTTGAGTGGGCATAGCTGAGGGCTAGAATCTGGGAAAAGACAGAGGTGGCTGCAGTAATGGCAGGATCCAGGCTGATTAAAGTCAAATAACATGTCTTCCAATGGATGGTAAAGCAAGCAGGAGGAAGGGTAAATGTGAAGAATCTAGAATTGGCCTGGGGTAGCCAATGCCCCTAAAGGTCATTAGTGAGATTTCTGGAATAAGTACAGCTCTGGAATCCTAGATCACTTTCCCCGTTCCCCTGTGTTCTGCATCGGGCCAAGTCACTCTTACGAATACAGAAGAGGGCCTTTGGAGAAGGTGCTTTTCTATGAGCACACCACTGAAGAGAGGCAAGGCTTATCTGTTTAACTCTCTATAAGACATTTGAGGAAATATCCAGACGGAACTAAATCAGAGGTTCAGTGGGAACCAGGTCTGTCCTTAACTAAGCATTCTCCAGTCAGCTTTCATTCATTCGGTTCCATATGCCCACCCCACCCTCCCATTCTTAGCCACAGGCTGTGTGTAAGAGACCTCGATAAGGGAGGCAAGGCTCTGGAGCCGGCTTATGGAGCAGAGGCTCCAGAGCAGCCTCAAAGAGGCTTGCTGAAACCAAGCAAGACCTGTTGGGTGAGCATTTGCAGGTAGGAGAGTATCTTGGATCAAGGGTGGCTAAAGAAAGGACTGCACCAGATCTCAGGCTGGGGTGGTTGTAGGCCATAGAGATCGCCAGAGATCCTCTGCATGAAGACCTAGGTGAGACAAGATCTGAGAAATAACTGCAGCAATAGAAAAGGAGCAATAGAAAAAAAGGTTTTTGTTTTGCATCAGTGGGGATTGAACACAGTGCCTCATACATGGCAGACAAACACTCTACTACTGAATTATATGCACAGCCCCAAGTAATAATAATAATTGTTATTTTATTATTACTGTTAGTGTTGTTTTAAAGATAAGCTTTGGGCTATGGGTGTGGTTCAGAGTCAGAGCATCCAATTAGCTTGAGCAAAGTCTGGGGTTTGTGTCCCAGGGATACCAAAAGTAAATAAATAAAATAAAATAGAAAATAAAGACCAGCCTTGCTGACTGTTGGTTAAAAGTGAGGGAAGGGAAAACAGGAGTGGGAATGTGTAAACATTATTTTTTTAAAAAAATCCCTGAGCAGGGGGAGGGGGAAAAATCCCTGAGGACTCAGATGCAGGGGCCAATTTAGGCCCCTGTGGCTCCTGTCTTGTCAGGCAGCCTCCAGCTGAAGATGGCAATTATAAAGGCCATGGGGTTGGCCTAGTAGGATCAAACCAGTCATCATTAAAGTGGTGAAAGACATAGGGCTTACAGCCAAACAGCTTGGACTTAAATCAACCCACCCACTTACTAATGACCTTTGTTAAGTCACTTAGCTTTCCCATGCCTTGGTTTCCTTATCTGTAAAGCCAGAATAATAATAGTACCTTCCTTGTAGGGAACTCATAACTAAATTAGTATGTAAGAATATGCATAACAGTGCCTGTTAGAAACACTTTGAAAATGACCAAAAGTTTATCCGAATTCAAGGACAAAGCAATCCCAAATGGTCCCAACACTTCTCTCAGGGTCTCATTCATCTGGGTGCAAAACAAGGAGGTTGGACTAGTCACTTCCTGGCCCTGCCAGTTTTACTTCCCTGTGTGTCTGGAGCTTGACTTAGGTGCAGCCCAGTGGAATGGTGGGGTGACCCGTGCAAACTTATAAGAGCTAACTATTAGGTTCTCAGGAATTTACAAGATGGTACAAGCAAGAGTCACTTGAATGGGCTACAATGGGAATGTTTACACTGCAGGAATGGGACGAATACTTTAACCAGCCCCCCCCCCCAGACTCACCACTACCTGACACCCACACCTGGACACTTTCAACATTTCTGCCAACAGTAATGGGATAAGTCTCCAGGGACAGTACAGACCCCCCCCCACCCGTACACCTAGCCCCACCGATTCAGGTATATACACGGTGACCCACAGAAAACAGTGGCCTCGGGTCTGGAGAGACGGCTCAGTGGTTAAAGGCACTGACTGCTCTTTCAGGGGTCCTGAGTTCAATTCCCAGCCCCCACATGGCAGCTCACAACTGTCTGTAATTCCAGTTCCAAGGGACTTGACACCCATGGCAAAGCACCAAGAAAATAAAAATTAATAAAAACAAACAAACAAACAAAAAACAGTGGCGCTCTGTTTCCTTAGCCTTTCTCCCATGGGGACATGGGAAGCAGTGGTTAAAGTGTTAATTAAGAGTCTCAGGGAGGAGATGGAGCCCCACTTACATCATTCTTTGCCATGTGACTCTACCACATCCTTTTTAACGCTAGAGTAGCTTGGGTTTTCATTTTTCGACAGGGGCAGTCTTGCCATGACACAAGGGTTCCACAGGTACAATGAGATCACCATGAACTATGTGCCAAGCCAGCATAAGGCACTTGTACAGAGTAAACGTCAGGGAGGTCAGCTCTCACGCCCTCGGGCGCACTGTCCCACTCACTGGCACCTGTGGCTTTGTGAGTCCATTGACTATCTGGACCTCACCAAAAGGCTTCGTGGGTGGCTAAGAACATAGATGGAAAGGAAGCAGGCTTGTTCTCCAGTTTTTATGAAAATTAATAACATTAATAGTTCACAGACATATACATACACACACATCACTATATACATAGTCATTAAGTTATTAATTAGTCTCTGTATAAAATGTTTCTACATTAGTGTTCTGAGCTAGGCCCAGTCAGTCCTTGGCATATTCACAGTAGCAGCCCTAGGGCTTGGCCCTGTGGGCAGGCAGTGAGGAGGCTACCGAGCGGCCAGCCCTTCAGTGAGCACAGATGTCCTGGGCCGCTCACCCTCCATCCAGTCCTTGGTCCCTGTCTTGACACGGGAAGAACAGCTGTTCAGTGTGAGGACAAAAAGATCTCGTGCCTCATGCAACCTGGTGCCCCAGGTCCTTTGTGTGATGGATGCAGGTGACACGGCAGGTCCTAGAGAATGCTGGCCAGCTCTGTGGAGTCTGTATCAGAGCAACCTGAGCTGCTGGCTTCGTCTCTGCAACAGAAAAGACAGGTTAGAGGAAATAGCTTTACCCTCCTCAGCTGCCACCTGCCTTCGCAATCTTGGCCCTGGAGTCCAAGCCAGCTGTCAGTCTTGTCTACACCACAGGATGGTTTGCTCCCTCCCACTGTTGGCCCAGAAACTGCGGTTGCTGTTCCTGCTGAACCTCAGAGAGCCACTGGCTCTGGCGGGCTGACAAGGTGCCATGAGTCATTCCATTCTGCCCTATCATTTCTGGCCACGCCGGAGGGCTTGTGTGCCAGGAGGGCATCAGAGTACAGGTTGCAGCTAGAGCACAGGGCAGGGCTCAAAGCCTTATCCACAACTCCTGGCTAAACTTCAATTTTCTCCATCTGCAGGCTAGGAATCATAAGAATCTTGCTATGGGAGTGGCTGCCAGCACCAGCACTTAGGAGGAGAGCCAGGGTAGCCTTGGCTACACAACTATTTTGATACCAGCCTGCGCTAAATGAGACTCTGCGTCAAAAAAACACCTCAGCTGCCTAAGATGGGTTTGTTACAAGGTTGAGGGTGGGGAGGAGGGTAGTGTCCTGGAAGCAAACTTCTAAATACAAGCTCCTTCAGAACAGGGAGTTTGGTTTGGTTTTAGAGATAGGGTTTCTCTACAAAGCTCTGGCTGTCCTGGAACTCACTACGTAGACCAGGCTGGTCTCAAACTCACAAAGATCTACCTGCCTCTGCCTCCTAGAGTTCTGGAATTAAAGGCATGCATCACCAGGCCTGTCCACTTTCTGTTTGTCATTTGTTTTTTGTTTTGTTTTGTATTTGTTTTTCCTACCACAATGCTGGCACTCAGAAAGTGTTTGTTGCTTGTTGAGTAAATACATACAAAGGCAGTCAGTGTAGCACCTAACATGTAACTAAGAATTATCTGGATGTGTTCACCAGTGGCACAAGTTAAGAACTTAGACTGGCATGCATGCATGGGTGTGCATACACACACACACCCCTTCCCCCAACTCTCACCGTAGAGCCTGCAGAGCTTTCTTATTCTGTCGCCGCTTCTCTTCATCGATGGGATACAGCTTGAAGAGTAGCAAGCCCAGTAGAATGAGGATGATGGGAGCCATGGTCACCAGCATCTTCAGTGTAAACTTGACCTGTTCAGGCTGGGAGCACCCCTGTGTCTGGTACTCAGCAAAGCTGTGGGACCCAGTGGGCAAAGAGTGGTGAGGATGGAGTGCCTGGACCCTGCCCCTGTCCCCAGCCTTGCCCAGGACTCACAGGCCACTCACTCGAGACTGAGGGTAGAGACACCCAGGGAGACTCCAGAGGCAAACTTGGTGAAGAAGACATAGAAGGAAAAGAAGATGGGCTCTGTGCCAGGGGAATGAGGGTGCTTCAGGTGGAAGTCATCGATGACATCAGGCAGCATGGACCTACGCAGAGTGGGTAGTGGTAGCCATGAGTTACCCCTCACCTAGCCACCAGCCAGGTCCATGAAAAGAAACTACCTTCCGGGAACTTGCAGACCCACCTCATCCCAGACCCATAGAAAGACAGGAGAGGAGCCATCAGCTCACAGTCCCCGGATGGAGGGTGTTGGCTGGGGAATAAACTCAGTGAGTCCATATATACCTACCAGGGCAGTAAGAAAGCAGCTGCTACACTGACGCCAGCTGCTATGGCCACCACATAAGTGACGATTAGATTACTCTTCATGAGGGCCACCAAGATGAGAAAAGGAACTGCTGACTAGGACAGAGGATGAGGAAGATGGGTCACCTAGGAGGTTCCCATCTGCAACCCCACCACACAGAGCCAACCCAACCCGAACTCTACCCCTTGAGCCCCACTCACTGAGATCCCAACATAGACAGCTGTCTTCTTGCCAAACCGGGTTAGGAACCACTGCCAGATGGGGATGGTAAATGTGGCCGAGAGCTAGGAGTGGCAGAAAAGGGGAAGCAGGTGGGTGAATGCCCCAGAGAACCTTCCTGTCCTTCCCAGGCCCCCAAAGACCTTCCCAGGTCAGCCACTGGCAGCGAGCAAGTTGACAGGCATGTCTGATGGCTTCCCAGGGGAGCTGAGAATAAGCCATCCTCCAAATGCAAACTGCCCAGAGTTGTTAGCATCCTTGTTTCTGCTGTACCCATCCAGCCTCAAACCCTCCTTCCTCGTCCCTCCCTAAGCGATTTTGTAGGTGAGGTCCAGGGAAACCTCCTTCATCCCATCACAACTAGGGACCAGCCTGAAGGTATCCTCTGACGGTGGTTCATCAGCCAGCCATGTGCCCTGTACTCACCATGATGGCCAGGAGGAGGTTCTGGAACTCGTTTCGGAAGCCCAAGGTATAGGTACAGAACAAGGCGAAGTTGCCCTCCACCAGCTGGGAGATGGGGCAGGACAAGGAAATGAAAGGGAGAAGGTGACGTGGGGATTCCAGAGACCACTCCTTGCCCCACTCCTATTAGACCTACCCTCAGGATGAGCCTCTCAGGCCCCACTCACCATGAAAGCCAGCGAGGTGAAAAGGAACCCTGCAATCAGCTTGACATAGGGGCCATGACTCATGACCAGCCGGAGGCCCTGAAAGAAGGGCATCGACTCGGCCTGCTGGGCCTCGTAGGGCTCTAGAGATCAGAGAGCACAGTGAAGAGGGAGCAGAAGTCTGTCCCAAAGCCAGAGGACCAGGCAGAAAGGGACCACAGCTCCCCTGGGCTTCGGGCTGAACCCTCCCCTGGCACACCTCTCACCTCTCTGCTCCCGCACGCCTAGAGCCAGAATGATAGCGCAGATGACGTAGATGGAGGCAATGATGCCTGCTGCCAGCAGGTATGCATTTTGCTATGACATACAGAGACAGGGTCAGTCTGATCTCATCCCAGCAGCCCCACTCCACGATCTCAGGCCAGGCCTTTCTCCTGTGGGGGCCTCACTGTCTCCATCTGTGAACCAGGAGGGTCATCCTGGACCTGCTGTTGCTTCCCAAGGCTGGGCTAAGTCCAAGTATACAAAATGTTATACGGCCAGACTATGTAGTGTATGAGCCCACAGCCCAACTCTTCCCCCATCTCTGCCACACGCTGAGACCCTAGGAGAGTTACTCGGCCTCCCAGGCTTCACTTTCCATGTCTACAAAGTATTTATGTACATACTAATATTTACATTTACCAGATGACCACTAATTAATAAACACTAGCTATTTTACTACTTTAAGATAACTGCAAGGCACCCCATTTATTTTCCCTCCCCCAACACCCCTGTCCCACCAGGGGCCTCACCGTTTCTTTGAGGGAGGTGGTGCTCTGTGTACGATTGACAACTTCTAAGGCCCCTGCAGAGCCATTCTGATCCTGGAGACAAGGAGCATTGGCTTGGCCCACAATTTGCCCTTGGATCGCTGTGCCTATCACTGTACCAAGCACCTCCACGGTCATCCCTAGGCAGGGAAAGGGTCTTTTTGGATGTACTTCATGGCCCATAGGACTGGGGAGGCAGGTCAGATGGGAGCCACTCTTGGCTCCTGGTAAGTGGGCTCAGGGGCAGGGTGATGACATTTCAACCCACATTCATGGTCTTTCTCTGTGCAACCTTCACTTCAGTCCCTGTACCCTGCTGGGTCCCACTTGATCAACAAAGGGGTTGAGTTATTTTTAACATGCTTTCATGAATGGGATTATAATTCAATGTTTAAGTAACTGCTTATCAGACACATGGCCCTGGGGTCAGTTCCCAGTATTACAAGAGACGGGGCAGAGGGAGGAGGATTACACACACACACACACACACACACTCACAGAGGGGTTACACTGTCTCTCACACACACACACTGAAGAGTTGAGCAAAGAGCTAGGGCCCACAAAGTACAAAGTGTGGGAGGGAGGCTGGGAGCAGAGAGCTCTAGAGTCCCCCTGTGGGCAGGACTGAGAAGATGGGGGAAGGACTTACTATAGGCAGTGGCAGAGTCTCGCTCACTTTGCTCTGTGCTGATGAACATGGTGAGTGCTGAGTAGGGAACGTGGAAACACTGTCATGGAAGAGAAGAAGCTCTCGGCCAGTTAGATGTATGGAGGGACATGCAGCAGCCCCAGGGATCACCCTTGACCCTGCCCCTTGCCAAGGTACCAAGGGGAGGAGACCACACTCACCGTAACGAGTGTCTCAAAGAGGCAGTAGAAAAGCAGGTACCAAAGGAACCCATGTGACCTTTGCATCCCTAGTGGGAAGTCAGGCACGAACCAGATGAGGAAGTAGGCGATGATGGCCAGGGGAGTGGAGAAGATGATCCTAAGGAAGGGAAGGGTCTGAGAGGAGGCAGGAGAATTTCAAGAGCCCCAATCTGTTCCACAGGTGCTAATCAATGGAGAAGCAAGTTTCTGTTCTGAACCCTCCCAACCCACAGCCTCAAGGGACTGATGGCCATGCCTGAAGGACAGGCTGGGGCAAGCTCCTGGACCAAAGTCTTAGAGAGCAAGTCTCATGCCCGTCTTTCCTGGAGCAAGAGTTCCAGTGAAGGGGGAGGTCCCAATACCTGTCCTCTACCCTCCATGCTTTTCTTTCATACACGGATGGGAGAAGCCAGCTTCAGGTGGAGGAGGAGAGAGGAACCACGGAAGCAAAATGAACTCAGTCACAGAATTCTAAGGGGGGGGGGGACAAAAGTCTGGCCCACGTTCAAGTCCAACCTATCATGAGAGGTAATTCCTCAGGATGGATCAACTTCACACATTAGCATACAAAGCTGAGTACAAAGGATAATGGGAAGAGGTCTCAGGCCAGCAAGATGGCTCTGCAGCTGCCAGGCCTAACAACCTGGTATTTTTTCCTGGAACATGCACCAACTCCCACATGTTGCCACATGTATTGTGACATACTCGAGTGTATCAACACATGCTCTCACACATGCACAACAAATATTTTTTAAAAAGAGGAAGGCTGAGGTACATACACTTCTGGGATCTAATCCTGAGTCTGTCACTATAAAAACTTGGTCTTGGGCAAGTAATTTAAGTTCTCTGAGACTCGTTTCCTCATATATAAAATGGAAATAAGAAATAGTACACTGCCTACATTCAACATTTACCCAAATATTATGAAGCTCAAAGATGTGCTAGAACTATTCTGACTGTTGAAGAAAAAGACATCATTGCTCTCATAGAATTCACACTTTAGGTGGTAAACACCATAAATTACATGTTATTCAGCCCTAAAAATGAAAATCTGAACACACACTACAACACAGAACCTTGAGGGATGGCCAAGTAAAATAGAACTGTCTCTAAAAGACATGTATCATACAGTTTAACATGGGTGGGGTCACCAAATCCAGTTTCAAATTCACCGAACCCATATGGCAGAAAGAGTGAACTCCTGAAAGTTGTCCCTTGACCGCACACACAACATTTCACTCTTGAACAACAAAAAGGTTGTTGACGGGGGTTGGAGGGAGTAGGAATTATCTCTTGGTAAACTCAAAATTTTGGTTTGAAAGATGAAAAAGTATTGGAATGCACCAGGCAGTGATGGCACCTTCAATCCCAGCATTTGTGAGGCAGAGGCCAGCAGATCTCTGTGAGTTTGAGGCCAGCCTGCTCTACATAGTGAGTTCCAGGATATCGAGGGCTACAGAGAGATAGCCTGTCTTGAATAAAAAAAAAAAAAAAAAAAAAAAGGTTACAATGAGCTGGGCATGGTGGTACAGGACTGTGGTCTCCACATTCAAAAGACAGAGGCAAAAAGACCATGAGTTCAAAGTCAACCTGGCCTGCATAGTGAGATCTGATTTTTTTTTTTTTTAATGAAGGGCATGGGGGCTGGAGGGATGGCTCAGCACTTAAGAGCACTTGCTCTTGCATAAGACCTAGGTTAAATTTTCAGTACCTTACACCCTTTCTAACCAGTTTCAAGAGATCCAACATCCTCTTCTGACTTCCTCAGGTACCAGGCACAGGTATACATGTAAGCAAAATATTCATACACTAATACATATGTGTATGTGATATATATAAATATGTGCATATATGTATGTATACACACACACACACACACACACACATATGTGTATATATATATATATACACACACACACACACATATATATATATGTTTGCTTTTTGGAGTTTTTACATTGTTGATTTTTTTTGTTTTGTTTTGTTTTTTAACCTGAGACATGGTCTCTCTATGCAACCATGTAGACTAAGCTGACCTCAAATTTGGGGAATCCCTGCCTCTGCTCTCAACAGGTAGAAACAGATTGATTTCTGTGTGCTTGAGGGCAATCTGGTCTACATAACAAGTTGCAGGGCAGCCTGGGCTACATAATGAGACCCTGTCTCAAAAACAAAACAAGTAAGGGTTGAGCTGGAGGTGTTGGTACATGATTATAATCTGAGCATTAGGAGGTGGAGAATTGGGAGCTGGAGGCCAGCCTGGGCTACAGGAAACCTAGTCTTCAAAGAACAAAACCAAACAAAGATCAAGGCTATAGAACAATTGCCTGGCATATGAAAGGCTCTGCATTTGGATTCTACCACAAATAAGCCATGATAAGGCAAATTTTATACACACACACACACACACACACAGAGTTATGGTCTTTATACAGTTATAGAACATATTAAAAGGTAGAAAATGCTATGAAGAAAAATAAGCAGGTTAGAGTAGGCTAAAGCTAAAGCAGGCTAAGCAGACACAAGACTGAGGTTGCAGTTCACAGTCAGTTGAGAGGGCAGGAACTGAGGTGTGGATATGGTCAGGGAGTCTGCATTACAGACCTCTGAGGCAAGTGTGGGCCCAGGCAGGGGGCAGTCAGTGCAAAGGTCTTGGGCCAGAGTATGGATCAGCAGGCAGGGCCCACGGGCTGGAGTGCAGTGAGCAAGGGAGATGGAATTAGGAGATAATATGGAGAAAATAGAACACCTCACAGGCAAGTGTAAGGACTTCAACTCTGTGGGTTGAAGTAGGCGCCAATGTTAAATAGGTTGACAGAAAAAATGTTGAACAGTACTTGGGACATTAAAGTGTTTGCTGTGATCATATCAGGAGGGTTCAACAAGAGAAGTGGCCTTCGGGAACCACTACAGGCCTGGGCCACAAGTGGGCAATGCCTGGTAGTCAGCCTCAGGGGCAGCCTGCTGCATCCCAGCCTCTCAGGTGTCCCTGATGACAGGGTCTCACAGGTGGCCTTAGGAAGTCCTGGGACACAGAATGTCAACATCCTTGTAATTTGCAGGAGGGGCTTGAAGTAGGGGCTGCGCTGACGCTGGGAGAAGACTAGAGCTAACACTAACCAACCAGGAGAGATCCAGCCTCTTTATGGTGTCTGGACCCGAGGAGAGGCAACCTGGGCTGAACACAAGGGCCCTTCAACCTATGAGCCATCCCATGTGTGTTCTGACACATATCCAAGCACTTGTCACCCAGAAAGCAACCTAAGGGATCCCCAGGAGCTATGCTGGAGTAGCTCTCACAAGGACCAAGCAAAAATCATCAAATCTCCCTCCCACAGGGAGGCCTTGCTGGCTCTTCTTCTCCTTCCACCCCTCCACGTTGTCTCCTCAGAGAACAGGGCTCCTTCTCAGCCTTCCCCAAACACTCCATCCTCTTAGGCGGGCAGCTGAACAGGGATGCTGGCCCAGGAACCCGAGTGACTGGGAGTAACCCCAGTGCGGCAGCGCAGCAGACAGCGGCCTCCTATTGGCTGGGCCTCATGAGGCGATGTGGGAGCAGGGCCCCGCCCTCCACCAGCTGCCAGGAGGCCGGCACCGGGCCAAGTCTCACAGGCTGGCGCTAGGAACTCCCTGAACTGCTTGCCCAGGTAAAGGAGGCTCTCCTGCCCTCCCCTCCATCCCCTTGGCCATGAAGCCTGGATCAAAGGCTCCAAGCTGGGCTTTTGCCAGGGGCTGGCAGGATTGGGGTGGGTGGGGGGCCTCGTGGGAAAGGAAACTGTGGAGGTGCAGAGGCTGCTGGAAGAGCTTTGAAGGCCGGAGACCAGGTATGGGCGCCCCTGGGGCAGGAAGGCGCCCACTTAAGCTTGGATGGGCTGGAGATGAAAGGGGTACACTCCCCCACCTCCTGAAGCAGGATGTCCTGGAGGGAACCAGAGCCCCGGCTTGGCCTGTCTTGTGTGTCTCCATCACTGTCTGATCTATGGCAACTGCCTCCCCCAACCTTGCCCCACAGGCTGAGGCTGAATAGAACCAAGGGAAGAAAGAGTGCCTTCACTCATGGCATTGGAAATGATGCGTCTGCAATCCCCTTCTCAGGATTGCCCCTACCGGCTCCTGCCATTGACTGCCTTGAAGGAATGTCACATTGGGTATCAATACCTGCCAGGCTCCATTCTGAGTGGTTTACATGTTAAAATCCTCACCATACCTCCATCTCACCTAAGGTTTAGAGCTGTTAAGTAACTTGCTCAAGACAGCACAGCTGTGACTATGAAGCTGCCATTCAAACCCAGGCAGCCTTTGCACAGTTCTGAAAACCAACTTCTGCCACTATAGCACTGACCAGTGGGAGGAAGGAGGTTCCAGCTTCACCAGAGGTGGATGGACCTTGGGGGACCCTGAGGCCTAAGCTGTGGGAGGGTAACTAGCTCCGCACTTTGCCCAGGCCAAAAATGAACTGGCTAGGTGTCCCAGTGCCCATGTCTGGGGCGGGTAAGGCCTCAGGTTGATTTTCAATGCCTTTGAGCTTGTGTGTCACCCCTTCCCCCCAAGCCTCAGCCTGTGACAAGAGATAGAAGGACTGAGGGAAAGATGAACCATAAACCTGGCCCTCAGCATGTTTAAGGAGTGTCTCTACTTACCAGGGCATGAGGCGGCCCAGGCGGGTCCAGGAGGACTTGCTGATACAGAAGCCCACCAGAGGGTCAGTGAAGGCATCCCAGGCTCGGCCCACAAAAAGGATAATGGAAGCAGGGAGTGGTTCCACCTACCACAGGGAAGAGCCCAAAGAAGACGTCCTTCAACCTTTCATTCACCTCTGCAGGGTTTCCCTCACTGCCACAGCCAGGCCAGTGTGACCTGTTCCCACTGGGATCTTTACCATTTTCACTCACTTTCCCCCACTGATTTATTTAGTTGTTTTTTTGAGACAGGGTTTCTCTGTGGTTTTGGAGTCTATTTCTGAAACTAACTCTTGTAGACCAGGCTGGTCTCAAACTCACAGAGATCCGCCTGCCTCTGTCTCCTGAGTGATGGGATTAAAGGCATGTGCCAACACAGCCCAGTTCCACTCACTTTCTTGAGAATGACAATAACAGATCCAAGGGGTTAGCTCAGTGGGAGCAAGATTGCTTGCCTGGAATGGATGATTGCCTGCCTGGAATGGATGATTGCCTGCCTGGAATGGATGATTATTTGCCTGGAATGGATGAGGTATTGGGTTCAATTCCCCCACGTTGTGAAAAACAATAATGACAACAGCAGCTGGGTGTGGTGGTGCGTGCCTTTAATTCCAGCACCCAGTAGACAGAGGCAGTCAGATCTGTGTGAGTTCAAGGCCAGCCTGGTCTACATAATGAGTTCCAGGACAGTCAAGACTACATAGAGACACCCAGTCTCCAAAAGACAAAATAATAGTAATATCATTAATAATAATAATTATGATGATGGCAACAGCATTTCTCTGACAACTGTGTTATCAGAGTAGGACTGTCCAAAGCTTTTCTGGACCTTTCCTTCCCCTCTGCTACACTTAAAAACATCTCACCGAACAGAATGGACACAGAATCATTTCCTTCCTTCCATCTCACAGTTCTGAGCCCCGACCACTTAATAACAGAGGTAGTATTTGTTCCCTGGACAACCACAATGAGCCTCAGTTTCCCCATCTGTATAAGAGTTATGGGTTGTAGTATATTTTTTGAAGTCAGTCTTCATCCTTGATATGGAAATAGGAATGGATAGATGATTTCTTTCATCATCTTTTTGTTTTTAGGATTTATTTCATTATTTTAAATTATGTGATTGATTATGTGTGGGTTTTGTTTTGTGTTGGTTTGGTTTTTGAATGGATATAGGAGGCCATGGGCATTAGGTCCCCTAGACCTGGAGTTATAGGTGGTTGTGGTTGTGAGTGGCCTGGGATGGGTACTTACAACTCAGGTATTCTGGAAAAAAGTCATAAGCCCTTAACCACTGAGCAATCTCTCCAGTGACTTCCCCCACCATGACACACTGTGTGTGTGTGAGAGAGAGAGAAAGAGAGAGAGACAGACAGACAGACAAGGTCTCATTTGTAGTCCTGACTGGCCAGTGCTGGAGTTACAGAAGTGTGCCCCTATGCCTGTCCTGTAGATGTGTTTTAGAAAGAGGCCAGTCACCTCCAAACACTCTAGGTTCTAAATACAGATTTTTTTTCTGGCTTCAACCTTATCCATAAAACTTTTATTTGTTTGTTTGTTTGTTTGTTTTGAGACAGGGTCCCCAGGATAATTTTTGAAGTTGCAATCCTAAGTGCTGGGATAACAGGCATATGCTGCCCTGTCCAGTTGTCAAAACCCTGCACTGGAAAGCTGGCGGCCCTTCACAAACTGTACTCCCTACCCTACACTCACCCCACTTACTCTAACCCCATTTTATGCTCAACTGCAGGTTCCTCTTATTTATAACCCTCTGGAGACCCAGCCATGGGAACTATTTGAAACCTAGTTACTGAATGAGTCTTCTGTACTTTCTGGGGCTCAGTGTCCCACACCTGCAAATGGAAACTAATATGCTTCACTTGCCCAGGGATGCTACACAGAAAAGAGCCAGTGAGGGCACGCACCCTGGAGCCATGGTTACTTAGTCTCCCACTCTCTCATCCAGACAGGGCAGATTCTTTGGATGCCAGGCTGCTGGCCAAGGCTTCTCAAATACACACAGTAGCCCTGCTTCACCCAAACTACCCCTCCCCAGCAGAGACCCCACGTAATGGGGTCTCTAACATGCCCACACCTGCAGGTTTCCTTACCCACCACCAAGCTGACACTTCTCAGGTGAGGGTGAGTACAGTTCTTCCAAGAGCCTGGCAACATCCATTAAAACCCTGAGCCAAGCCAGCTGACTCTCTTTCAGCCAGGGACATGGTGTGCCAGTCTCTTCTAAGAACAGCGTCACCAACGGGTCCCATTCTCCCTCACAGCCGCTTAGTCCTCCAGGCTCTATTGCTTCTGCCAGGCAAGGGAGAGTTGCCAGCTATGGTTCCTGGGACAGATAGACACCCCCCCCCCAAGACACTTCCTAAAACCTTAGTTCTCATCCCCTGTGACCCTGAGTAGCAGCCAAGGAGCGTGTTCTGGTCCTGTTTTACCACAGGGGAAAACTGAGTGAACCTACCAACAGGAGCCTACCACCTCCCACCTCTGGATACTGGAGGCACCTCTGGTGCTTAGTTACTCACCTTAGCCACATCCAGCAGGTAGATCTGCAGGAAGAACCCCAGGGCACAGCCTGTCAGCTGGTATGGAGCCCCTCCAACCGCATAGCAAAGTTTGTTGCAAATGGACAATTGCTGTTTCTTCTTTGGTCCCTTCTGGGGATAAAAGGAAAGCCTGGATATGGCAACCTAGAAGGTGCCAGAGGCCAACTGGGCCAAGAGGAACAGCCCCACCTTGCCCAGTTCCCACTTAGGGAAATCCCACCTCCCCGACCCCAGTGGAAGTTGCCCTGAAACTTAGATGTATCCCCCTACCTCCTCCAGACTCCGAGGAAACCTATCCCCCTCCATCTTTAAAGATCTTCTCCCAGGCCAGGTGTGGTGTCACATGCATTTAATCCCAGCTCTTGGGAGGCAGAGCCAGGCAGGTCCCTGAGCTTTAGGCCAGCCTGATCTACAGAGAGAGTTCCTAGACAGCCAAGAATGCACAGAGAAACCCTGTCTCAAATAAACAAAACCAAACAAATATAAAAATCTCCCAGGCCTCCAGCCATTGCTCCTTTCCAAGTTACCCAGAGAGAGCGTGTAGCAGGAGTGGACCTGTTCCTGTCCCGCACTAACTGCCACAACCTGAAAATCCTCTTGCTGCCAAAGGATGCCTGAGCCCATCCCATCCCTCCCTGATGCCCTGCAGGAGCCAGGATCCACCTGCCTACTGGGTGAAGGCACCAAGGCTTCGGGAGGCCACAGCCTAGCTCATCGCAGCCACAGCTGTTTCTTCCATCTGTCTCAAAGTTCCTGGGCCCCTGTAGGCAATCTTCAGCTCCAGGCAAACCCTTGAGCAGTCCTACCCTACAGCTCCCTGACACAAAACCCTTCCAGCACCTAGGGGACCTTGGAGAGGGGTGAAAGGGCTCCAGGTGCAGGGCTCGGCCTTCTCCGGGTGGAGCACTTGGGGAGGCTGAGGTTGCCCGGGGAAAGTAGAGATTAGTCATACATGGTATCAGCATAATTGCTCACTCGCTCTTTCCAAGATCAGTTATTAAAATTAAAAGGAAAAGTTAAGCACCTCCTAAGTAGACCTATTGTCAGCGATCCCTTTCCTGGGGGCCGCTTGGTTTCATTGGGTTGTAAAATAGACCCACGGTGCTAGGACCGATGGGGGGGAGGGGGAGGGTGGGAGAGAGGGAGAGAGGGAGAGAGGGAGAGAAGGGGGGGTCGAGACTCGCAGAAGGAGAGAGGGAGAGAGAGAGAGAGGGTCGAGGCACGCAGAAGGCTGTGCATGTGAATCCTCATAGTCACACAAACGCTTTGGCACGCGGCTCCTTTAAGAGCAGAGCCCTTGTTCTTATGAATGAACTTGAGCGGCCCTTCTCAGAGTTAAAGAGTGAGAGTGGAGGGGTAAAAGATGGAGAACCATGGGGGACTCTTAGATTTTTGGGGTCTCTCCAGATCTAAGGAGAGAAACTAGCGTGGCTCAGGACAGGGGAACTTAGAGCTCTGGGGAGAGCCCCATGCCATGTAGAGTTGCCAGCGCCGATCTGGGCGCAAACCCAGTGTAGGGGTGAGCAAAGGAGCTACAGACTTTCTCCATCACTCCGCGGTCCCAGCGCACCCCTTGAACTTTCTTCTTTTCCAAGCCTCGCTTTACCCTGCCACCCTACAGTGTCCCAAGACCAGCCCTAATCCCAGAAGCCCCTGTGCCCACCTCTCGGCCTGCTCACCCCCCATCCCCTTGCCCTCCTCTCGGGACCTCACCTTCACCTGGACCGGCCGTTCACTGGCTTGGAGGATGCCGGTGGGGAGCAGCCCCGCCGCGGAACCGCTCTCGGCGCCCTCTCCTTTGGCCATGACCCGCGGGCCACGCCGTCTGGAACCGGGACGCCGAGATGCTCCTGTGTTCTGTCCGCCCGCGCTCGCCTTGGGCTCCCGGTCCTAGGCGCAGCCGCAGCGACCAGCACTGAACAAACCAAGATCGCCGGCAAGGAAAACTCCCTTGAATGCCCCCTCCGCGCCTCTTAAAGGTTCGGTCCTGAGCCTCCAGCCAATCCCTGCACGCGCCTGCCCTACTCGTCTGGCGGAGCCTCACGGCTCAGCCACGTTCTCAAAGCCGGCATTTGGCAACGCGTGCTCCTTACCACCTAAACAAGGCTGAGAAGCCCACCTGACTCGCCCGGAGAAACTGAAGCCCAAGGCTGAAAGTGACCTGCCCGAGGTCCCCCAGAGTGAGTTCTCCCTGAGTCGAGCCTGCTAGCCCATGAACCCCGATCTGCCCACTTTAAAATCTGGAGTCAGGTGGCTTATCCCCTCCCCCCAATATGAGGTCATAGGCTGCAACTTTCACTATCAATGTCCCTCTCTCAAGTCTCAAGATTGGCCATTCCTTGTTTTTGCCTTTGATATTTAGGGAATCTTTTTCAATGGGACAGAAAAATTAGTCCAGTGGCTGCCCCTTCCAACAAGGAAGCTCTCGAGGAGTCGTGGCCACAGCAGCCTTTTATGGATAGCTTCTAGCAGGCTTGACAGGATCTCATTGGGTGCTCAGGAACTCCATCTGAGGGTAGTACTATTATTATCCCCATTTTACAGCCTAGGAAAGGGGTACCACAGAAGAACAGCTGTTATGACAGGGTGTACAGGCCAGGACGGTTTTGTCCAGTTGCTAAGTCTTTGCTCATAACTCTCCTGCTCAGCCACGCAGCATAAATTACAGAAGGTTGCACTGAGTATAAGTGCTCCCAGACAGGAAGCTCCGGGAGCTACAAGACAAGACTTCAACAGCCCTCAGTGTCAAAAAAAAAGGGGGGGGGGGAATCTTTGAGAAAGAGAATACAGAGGAGTGTGGTTTTTGAAAGAAGGGAGGGCCTTCATCTAAACAGGCCAGGCATGGCTGCCAGTAAAGAACAGCCCTTTCTCCCACCTCTACCAACGTCACCCCAGGCTTCCCAGGTCCTCAGCAACCTGGGTGGAGTCCAGTTCCTCCCTCATCAGCGAAGTTACTGCTAAGATTCTCAGAGACCACTCACTCAGGACCTGCGCTTCTCCATGCTGGGGTCCTTTTTATTTTATTTTATTTTATTTTTAATTCAAATTGCAGGGAAGAGATATGGAGATGTGCCTCCCCCACGATGACCACAGCACGCTTCCTGGTTTGCCCTGGGCAGATCAATGTATAGAAAACAAGCCATCAGAAGGCAAGGGCAAGGCTCTGTGTCCCCACTGTGAGCTGTGTGTCATTGCCCTGTCCCATAAGAAAGTGGAGACGGAACTCCATGTCTCCACCGTGAGCTGTGTGACACTACCCTGTCCCATAAGAAGGCACAGGTGGGACTCCGTGTCCCCACTGCGAGCCATGTGACGCTACCCTGTCTCTCTTCCCTGCTCTTGTCTTGATTTGACTAAGGAGTCATCTCTGGTCTCTTTCAGCCCTAAATGCTTTACTCCCTTGAATCACAGCATTCCATAAATGATCTGAATCACCAGACCAGACCATGCCCTCCTTGAAAATAAAAACTATCTATCTCTTTTACTTCCACATCCCACTAACACAGTGAGTGAATGTTGAAACACCAGAGAAGCCCATTCAGAAAAGTCACAGGCACTTCCATGTACCAGCTATACAGTTGATTCTGGACATTCTGATAGCCTTCTTGTGTACAAAGTAGGTACCTACCTACTAGGGTTGCTTAGGGGACATGACAAGAAATTATACAGGAAGCATTTAACACAAGAACTCGGGAGCTGAGGCTGGGCTGGTCCCCTCCTGGCCTGATTCCAGTCTGTCAGTGCAGGAATGCAAGATTCCAGATATGGCCTGACCAAGCCAGCACAATAGGCCTATTATTTCCCCCAGTCTGGACACGACACATTGTTAATACAGCCTAAGACTGCTAGGCTTCAGAGCCTCTCTCTCCCATGATCAGTTCCCATAAGGTTGTGGTTAACTAAATCATTCAGGTCCTTTGCACCAGAGCTTGGGGGTCAAGTCAAGTTTCTTCATCATCCTCCACTTTGTGTAATGCCATCAAGCTCTTGGCAGAATAATGTCATCTTGCTTATTTCAGCCTGTAGAAACTGTTTTGAATTCCGACTCTATTGTCCACAGTTTTCTTCCACTCTAAATTCAGGTCCAGCTTGTCCTTACAATTTCAGCTCTAGTCATGTGGGTCAGGACAGAGCATGGTAACACACCACTAGAGACACTCATGTGCCATGAGCTGAGTCAGAGCAGCACCCACACAAAGTTTCCCGAGGACCACATACCCACCGTGTGTGTGTGAGCACTGTGCTAAGTGTTTCCCCTTGAACGGACCATCTAGTTCACTTCTTCCGATACTAACTAGGGTGTTTTTATCACCTCCATCCTAAAGAGAAACTGGAGACTAAAAGAAGAGAAGCCAGGGTTTGGTTTTATAAACTTGATGACAGACTTGGTTGTCATCCTTCAGGGACCTACAGTCCTGATCATGTGACTCCACTAGTCCTGTAGACATTCTCCTTTCTACCTCCTCACATCCATATCCAGCCCCACAGCCCAGGTATCTTTGCTGAAGCTCTGGAAAACTCACTGGCCCCTTCTTCACAGCCACCATCTTCTCTTGAAAGAACTTCTCCCTAGTGGGTATGCAGCTAGCCATCCAGTGGGAGGACTGTCCTTTCTGGGTCTAGCTCAGGCTCTCAGTTAAGGACAAATGAGTGTACATTCTCTGTGTTGTTCTGCATCTCTCTGCATCCACACAAAGATGCTACTGGCGTCTCCTCCAGAGAACTTCTAGGTCCCCTGACCTTTCTGGAAGTAGAGAAGTAGAGTATATACAAATGTCTCAGAGGGGATAGTAATATGGGTGCCTTAGTAGAGTACTGGTCTAGAATACATAAAGTCCCATGTTTGATTCCCAGTAACTAGCATGGGGGTGCATGCCTGTTAGCCTAGCATTTAGAAGACTAGCTAGCCTAGCCGGGGAAGGGGTGCCAGTGGGTGGTGCACACTTTTAATCCCTGCACTCAGGAAGCAGAAGTAGGTGAGTCTCTGGTCTTCAGAGAAAATTCCAGAACAGTGAGAGCTACATAGAGAAACCCTGCCTCACAAAACAAAAAAGCTGAGAGGGTAGAAAGCCATAGAGGAAAACACCAAATGTTGACATCTGGCTTCCACACATGTGCACATGAGTAAATGTACACTCTCCTTCCACGTGCATGCACACACGCATGTGGGTGCATATACATACATGTAGTGATACATTGTTTATGATTTAATAAAGGCACTGGGGATCAGAATACAAAGCCAGCCATACTAATTTTCCATAGAAGCTGGGCAGTGGTGGCACACATCTTTAATCCCAGGAGTAAGGAGACAGAGACAGATGTATCTCTGTGAGTCCAAGAACACCCTGGGCTACTCGAGAGTGGCTCAGTCTAAAAGAGAAACAGAATTCACTCCTTTAATCCCAGCACTAGAGAGGCATATAAGGACGAGGCAAAGGGTCTCATGTGAGATTCAGTTTCCAGTCACAGGGAAGACAGGATCTCCATTTCAGCCTTGGTAGAGGTAAGAACTACTGGCTGGCTGCTTTGCTTTTCTGATCTTCAAGCAAGCTTTATTAAATCATAAACAATGTATCGCCTCACATACACAATACCTACCTCACTGGGTTGGCATGAGTATATGAAGATTAAGTGGAATGCTTAAAATAGTGAGCTTGACACACTGGCTTACAATCCAGTGGTTCTCAACTCGTGGATTGTGACCCTTTTGGGGTTCACATATCAGATATCCTGAATATCAGATATTTATGTTACAGTTCATAACAGTACAAACTTACAGTTATGAAGTCACAAGAAAATAATTTTATGGTTGGGCTCACTACAACATGAGGCTCAATGTTAGGAAGGTTGGGGACCACTGCTCTAAGCACTTTATGAAGTGCTTCCTTGTTGCTGTTATTGTTGTTATCATTATTTCTATAGTGGGCAAAAACTCACCAAGTAAGACTCTTTTTGCCAAGGAGATAAAATTTGCTTGTAACTAGCTGTGCATCTTTAATCCCAGTACTGGGGAAGCAGAGGCAGGCAGATCTCTGTGAGTTTGAGGCCAGCCTGGGACAGACTGAGTTCCAGGACAGACAGGGCTATAGAAAGACTTTGTCTCAACAAGAAAAAAAATTGTTGTAAATGGTTGGGGCCTAGATTACATCTAATGACTCAGGATGGTATTTCTGACCCAGCGAGATGCTGCCAAGGCAGGTTACCAGGAGGAACGACTTGGAAGTTGGTGCTTGCATATTATTGTTGAGGAAAAGTGTTGTTGAATACTATTGCTGCCAGCTGGAGTATTTGCAATCTGTCACTCAGTAGTAAGATTGACCTATAGTCCCAACCTATCAGATCTATGACCCTGACTTCTGGAGAAAGGGTCAAGCCCATACTTGGCTCAACAACTCACTGGCCAATTTACATCATGGGTGGTGATGCTGTAGGGAATGGGTGAGTCCTGGAGCAAGGGCTTCCTGGAGTAGATGCTGGGATAGGGATGTCTCATCTTGTTTCTGATCTTGTCTCTTTTTCACCCTGTGAAGAAGAGGTGGGGCAGAATAGTAGGAAGAGAGAACTATGAAGGTCCCAAGAGAGACTCCTTCTCCTTGTAGAGGAAGTATATCCAAGGGCCCTTGAAGTCACTTGAGTCTGCTACTTACTGGAATATTGGTTAGGTAATTATGGATCAGGAGAGGCCTCAAGACTGATCCATCTGCTCTCATAAGGCTATGGATCACTCCACAGAAATACTTCCTAACCTGGATGGATGGATGGTGACTCTAACCCCCAGTTCTCGGGAAACTGAGGAACATGGAGAGTGCACAGAGATTCCGTGGCACTACTGGTACCCCTGCTTCCAACTAGTGGCAAAGGGTATTCTCATTCTGCACTCTCACAAGTTCAAGATCCCTGTCCCCAGACAAAAGAGACAGCCCACTCCCACTGCTGAGGAGATATAAAGATGAAGGAATAACAGAAGCTGGAAGATGTTACCCTTGGCTCACAAAGACACACTAAGACCATACAGTTCTGGGAAAGCAGCAGTGGTTTGGGCCAAACTACCAGGTACCCTCAGGGCTCATGAGATCAAGTAAAGAGCTCCTTGAGCAAGAGCCCAGGCAGGTAGTGTCAGAAGAGAGGGTGAGGATGAGTGCCTGAGCAACCTCTCCCTTCCTGGCTAGCCAGTACGAGGCCCTCCTCATACTCACACCATATTTCTGGAAGGAGGCCCTGCTTTACTCTGATAGCCTTGACCCATTCATAGTTGGAAGAGCCTAGATTCAGGTTAATTGGACAGGAAGGAACAGAGCTTGCCTTGTTCCCAGAGTCCTGCCCCCTCTTTGGGCTTCCTTTTTATCCATCTGAACAGATAGCTGCTTCCCATCTCTACTGTGGCATGCCAGGACCTTATGATAATGTTTGATCTCATTCATATTGATTAAAGGCAAGAAGAGATAACAGCATAGCTGGAACCTAGCCAGGTTCGCCAGGGTTCCGTCTCTGGTTACATGTGTGACTTGGGGCAGGGCACAACTTCTCTGCATCTCATGTGTATTAGTATTCAGTCATCTGTACTGGCCTGTTCTTGGGTTCTGACAGGGTACACCCTCAGCTGTACTAAGAATGTGCTGTGCACGTTCACTATGTTCCCTTTTAAAAGGACCCTGCCCATCTCCCATCCTCTCTCTTTCTCTTCCTCCCCCCCCCCACCTCTGCCCCTCTTTCCTCCTGCTGCTCCTGCCCAGGAAGCCAGTCTCCCAACTCCTCTTTCCCCTTTTTATGATCCCTTTCCCTAATAATAATAGTAATAATAAAACAAAAACAAAAAAACCAAAAACCCTCTGCTTGAATCCTGTTGCATGGCATCTTTCTGGCACTGCTTTTCTTAAATTACAACGATATATCTAATCTGTATTTACGCTTCATGTTGCTATCCTGATGATCTAGTGAGACAAGGTGTGTATTCAAAACAAACTTTACAGGTCACAACACATGATAGCTTCTTTTCTTCACCTGCTCCTGATTGTCAAGATGTGCTCGTTTGATGAATAGGTGCTGGGAGAACGTAGAACTTAGTGTACAGTGCTGTGGATGGATGGGTAGAGGAGGAACGGGAGGGAGCTGGATAGTACAAAAGGATACTTAAGGGAATCAGGGGTCCTTGTGGATGCAGTCATGAAAGTCTCCTTTGGACCAGCACAGAGCTGAACAAGGTATGGTCCATCTTGTCTTTTGAAGAGAGCATGTCTAGTTGTGGAGGGAGATACAGGCAGAATATGACCACATGATATGACTAAGGCCTGTAGAACTTTGTCTGGTGCCCAGAATTGAGAACCCCAGATTCTGTTTGAGGGACATTAAGTCTTGAAAGACTTCACGGAGGAGGTAGTGATGGAGTGCTGTAGGGTGAGGTGAGGAAGTAGGATGTGAGACCAAGGGAATGCCTGGGACACAGAGCTGATGGGTTCAGAGTGCAGGAGCAGTAAGCAGCTAGCACTGGCTAGTGTGGAAATTGGTGGTCTGTGAAGCTCCAATGGTAGGAGCTTTGCAGCTTCTTCCTACAGGCAGATGGGAGCCCTGGGAAGAGCTCTGAGCAGAAGAGTGAAGTGATTGGAGGTTTTCCCTGCAGAGTTTGGGGCCTGAGCTGGGTGATGGGAACTGCTGGGCCTTAATTGTGTGCTCAGTAACAACACTTGCTCATCGTCCTCAGACTGCCATTCCATCCTCCCAGATGAGATATGCAGCACTTCAGTCTAAGTCCATTTCTCTTTTCTTTTTTTATTAATTTATTTTTTACATTCCCAGTCCCCCTCCCTCCTCTCCTCTCTCCTCCCACTTCCTCCATTCTCCCCCTCCTCCCTCTTTTTGCCTTCTTGAGACACAGTTTCCCTGTGTAGTGCAGGAACTCGCCCTGTAGACCAGGCTGGCCTCAAACTCACAGAGATCAACCTGCTTTTGACTCCCAAGTCCTGGGACTAAAGGCATGTGCCATCACCATGCCCACCTCAGTTCTTAATAATAATCAAAGGATTAAAATTAAAATCTGAGCCAGGCATGGTGGTGCACATCTTTAATCCCAATTATTGGGAGGCAGAGGCAGGAGAATCTCTGTGATCCAACTTGGTTTATCTAGTGAGCTCCAGGCCAGTCAGGGCAACATAGTGAAACCCTGCCACAAAACAACAAAAACAACCAAATAAACAAAAAACTGGACTGGGGGTATAGCTCAATTGCTAAAGAGCTCACACATACGAATCTGAACTCAAGCTGGGCGATGGTGGCTCATGTCTTCAATCCCAGCACTTAGGAGGAAGAGGCAGGTGGATCCCTGAGTTTGAGGCCAACCTGTTCTACAGATTAAGTTCCAGGACAGCCGGAGCTACACAGAGAAACCTTGTCTTGAAAACGACAAAAAACAAAGAAATAACAACACCAAAAAAAAGAAGAAGAATTTGAATTCAGATCCCAGGCTGTGTCATGTAAAAACCTGAACATGTTCCTCTAATCCCAGTTCTGAGAAAGGAGGCTAGTGAGTCTAGCCCAACTGATGAACTCCAAGTTCAGTAAGAGACAGGTCTCAAAAGTGAAGTGGAGGATCAGTGAGGTGGTTCAGTAAGGAAAGGCACTTGTTGACAAGCCCGATGACCTGCATTCAATCCCTGGCATCCACGGGGTAGAAGGACAGAACTGACCCCCACCAGTTGTACACTGGCTTACACGCACACACAGACACACAAAAATAAATAATTGTAAAAATTAAAAGTAAGGTGGAGAATAATTGAGGAAGACACCTAGCATTGGCTTCTGGTCTCCACATGTATGTCCACACATGTGCACATGTACACACACATACAACATGCACATGCACACACAGACTTTGGGCTAAAATATATAGTTGTTGATAGAGTGCTTATCTAGTATGCCTAAAATGCTGGGTTCAGTCCCCAGGGCAGCATTATCTAGCCAGGGTGGTGCATGCCAGTAATGTCACTATTTGGGAGGTAGAGGCAGGAGCAAGAGAAGTTCAGATATATATCAAGTTTGAGACCAGTCTGGGCTACAGGAGACCTGGTCCAAAAAAACCTGTTTTATCCCCATTTGAAGCAACCTATTTTAAACATTCAATAAGTGTTGATGAGTAAGGAATAAGTTAAGTGGGGCTTGTGGCGAACCCCTATATTTTCATCCCTGGAAAGCCAGAAGCAGGAGGATCAGGAGTCCAGGGCCATCACTGGCTACACATCAGCCTCAAGGCCAGACTGGGCTACATGAGACTAAAAGTCTCCCGACCCTGCCCAAGAGAAAAGCCAGAAGAATGGTCTTCAGTGGTAGTCTTGTCTCCTGACTCTGGGCTTTCAGTCTCTGTAAGCATCTCCTAATTTCCCATGAGTGCTGAGGCCAGAGAGACACAGGACTTGCCTGAAGTTAAACAGCAGCAGCAGAAGCAGCAGCTGCAGCTGCAGCTTCCTGTCCTATCCATCAGGTTCTGAGAAGCATCCGTCCAGAAAAAGCAGTCTGCTTTGTCTGGTCTCTAAATACTCACAGTGGATTGTCCAGACCATAGAACACCTGCCTGCCCTTCTGCACCTCCCTCCCAGGAGCTCTAGCCAGGGGTTAGCTTGGCATGTGAAATTTCCTCCTTGGCTTCTATCCTTGAACTGTTTTTGACTGGTGCTAGGAAGAGTGTGGGTATCTTCTGAGCTAGGTGTAGAGTGCTAGGTTCAAATCCCATTCAAGTTGGACTCTCTTGTTTTTGTTTTTTCAAGACAGGATTTGTCCATGTAGCCATGGTTGTCCTGGAACTGGATCTGTAGAGCAGGCTAGCCTCAAACCCACAGAGATCCTCCTGCCTCTGAGTGTTGGGATTAAAGGCATGTGCCATTATGTCCAGCTTAAAGTCGGACTTGTGTGTGTGTGTGTGTGTGTGTGTGTGTGTGTGTGTGTGTGTGTGTGTGTGTTTGAGGCAGGGTTTCTCTGTGTGGCTTTGGAGCTAAAGTTAACTCTGGAGTTAAGATGGGGCCTGGCAAGCCTGGGAGTGGTGGCACATGATTTAATCTGGAGGCAGGAGCAGGTAGATCTCTGAGTTTGAGGCCAGCATGGTCTACAGAGCAAGTTCTAGGACAACCAGGGCTACACACACAGAGAAACCCTGTCCCAAAAAACAAATAAGATGGGACCTGGCCTGACCTGGACTCTAGGTCTTTGAGTGTTCTAAACTGGACTGCACTACTCTGCTATGGTTTAGCTTTGGTCTGAAGCACCAGAGCTTAGGCCTTCTGAGCCCTAGGCTTTGAGTCTCTGAGCTGGGTCTAGTCCTGGGAATGAATGAAAGTTCTGAGCCTTGGTCTTTGGCTTGGGCTGGACTTTGGGCCTAGTACAGGTGGTTTTCTGAGTTCTGTAAGCTGGGTTCCAAGCTTGAGACTTTGGACTAGGGTTGGTTTGGCTTGGGCTCTGGGTTCTGGGCTCTGGGTTATATATTAGCACTGGGATAGTTTTGAGGTCTGGTCTCTGGGTCTCATCTCTAGATGAACTTGGATGCTGGGCAGGTTCTAGACTGAGGTAGTCCACTGTGGTCTCTGAAGTGCAGCTTATGTTGGTTACAGCAGATTGTTCCCAAAGGGAGCAAGGCCTTTCATCCTGCTCATCCTCTCAGAAGCTCAGCTTTGCTCCTCCTGGAACAGTGAGGCCAAACGAAGATACTAGAGGTTCATTGAGTTGCCAGAAGGAAGAAGAAGGTAAAGGGTAGGACAAGTAGCATGTGGCGTGTCGTTGGGTGACCACAGGCCATCATCCCACCTGTTATCAGGATCCTTCCACCAAGCAGAGAATAGTGAGGAAACCTTAGTCTAATCCACAGCCTGGCTTCTTGGGGACCAGCATGAGAGAGCGGCAGTATATGCAGGGTTTAAATCTGAGTCTGGGCAGGGAGTATCCATTCCAACCCCATTCCCAGAGATGTTGCCCTTGTCCTACCCTCTAGCTGCAAGAGGGCATTAAATAGTTCACGTTTCACAAGAGGCTATTCCCAGGACATACTCATACCTGGATCACTTCTCCCGCATAACAGACTACGTGTGTGTGTGTGTGTGTGTGTGTGTGTGTGTGTGTGTGTGTTGGGATGTCCAGGCACACATGCAGATGCACACACATGAAGGTCACCTTTCACCTCATTTGAGACAGGGCCTTTCTGTTGTTCACAGTTCTGTGAAGCAGGCTAACTGGTATGAAAGTTTCAGGGCAGTTTCTTGTCTCTGCCTGCCATTTTACATATGAGCACTGGGAGGACAGACATATGTCACAGTGCCTGGCTTTCTCAAGTCCCATGCTTACATAGCAAGCCCTTTACTGCTTCTAGTAGTATTCTAAGTATTTGTTCCCTTAGCTGCCCCCTTCCTCCTTTCAGGTGCTCCAAAGCCTCCTGCCCAGTGAGATTCCCTTTGCTGGTCCTGTGGACTCCCTTCCTTCACAGTGACTTCTAGAACAAGGAATGGAAAAGGTAGCTTCAATGCTTCCCCTACAATTCCTTCAAGCACGGGGACCTGAGGCAGCCACCTTCACTGATGTGACAAAAATCAGTGCAGGGAAATGCTACCGATGAGAGATCTCAAACTGTATACGCCATCCAGGTGTAGTGATGCACACCTTTAACCTCCGCACATGAGGGGCAGAGGCCGGCAGATCTCTGTGAGTTTGAAGTTAGCCTGGTTTACACAGTGAGTTCCAGGACAGCCAGGGCTGTTTGAAACAGAGAGACCCTGTTTCAAAACAAACAAAAACACATGTCATTACTCCCTAAAGGGTTTACAACATCACCTGGTCAGTTTTTTTTCACAGCTATCTTTTTAGGTGTACATTCAGTTACTAATCTGATCGTTCCCTGTCCCAGATCTTCCTTCCAATCACAGAAAGATATCACCAGCAAAATCTCCAGTTGTCTCTGTACAGAAAACCACATTCCCCAAGACATATAGGGCAAGATCAACAGGAGAAGAAACAGTCTAAAACTTCCAAATTTGTTATTCAGCCCAGAGTCACATGGAAGCAAGATGGAGGAGTATATGGGACAGGTTGTAGCAGACAGCTTGGGGCAGGTGTGGCAGTTTTGAACTTCAAAGAGCTATCCCTTTAAAGTCTTTCTGCACATGAGAAGTGACAAACTATGCCTGCCCCTCATTGTTCAGACTTGGTCTTTTAGAACAAGTGGAGATGGCAATAAGGTGGCTAAGTGTGGCTCAAACACACACTTTGAAAGTGCTTATTCTGTACAACAGTACAGACCAAATCCATACTGAAGAAGAGGTACTTTCTGAAAGGCCTTATGATCTGGCACCTGCCTACGGAAATGCTTAGGCTCCACACATTTTCACAGCAATGTCAAAGCCTCTGCACGTGTCCTTCTGTTCTGAGTTTGTGCCACTGTGTACCATGCAACAGCAAAAGACTTGGCAGAGAGCATGGACCCATAATGGTTTATTTCAGGTGCATAGTGTTCCTATAAGAGCTTCGAAATAATTGTCTTTACCACAGACTAGGTGTAAATCACGGGTTAGGACTGGAATTCTTTGTAGTCCTTAGCACAGAAATCCACAAGTGTGGGCCTTTGGTTGTCCAAGCACATCTCTCTTCCATTTGCCTCTGTTCCATGGTCCTGGCAGCCTTGTTTATATATTCTTTAAAGCCTCAAGGCTGTGAGCTTTTGCTCTTGTTTTGTTTTTGTTCTTCCTTCTTTTCTGTCTTCCTTTTAGCATTGGGGATTGAACCAAGGCTTCACACACGCTAGGGCAGGAACCCTACAACTGACTTATATCCCAGAGCCCTCTTTCTTTAAATTACATTTATTTATTTACTGCCTTGAGGGTATACATGCCATTGCACACTAGTAGAGGTTAGATGACAACTTGTGACAGTTGGTTATTTCCTCTCCATGTGGGTTTCAGGAATTGAACTCAGCTTGACAGGCTTGGTAGCAAGTGCCTTTACTCATTGAGCCATCTCACCCTTCTTGGCCCTGTTTAACTTGTATGTATATGTGTGTGCACGCACACACACACATATTTAGATGGACACACACGTCTTCCACCTCGTTTGCAGAGTGTATTTTGTTGTTCATAGCTACATAACCAGCTGTCATCTCGAGTTTCAGAGGATTCTCTAGCTCTGTCTTCCATCTTCTCATAGGAGTATTTGGTTATAGATTTGGGCTGCTGTACCTGATTTTACATGGATGCTGATCGTTTGAACTCAAGTCTTCACCCTTGTGCCACAAGCACTTTATCCACCAAGCCATTTCCCCACCCACAACCCTTTGTTTTTATTTGTTATTTTGAGACTATTTAGTAAGTTACCCAGGTGGTCTTTGAACTTGCTCCTGTAGCCCAGGCAGGCCTTGAGCTTTCAACCCTTCTGTTTCTACCTTTGCAGTAGCTGGGATCACAGGCCCAGATTTTGCATTTAGTTTTTGACATGTCTCATGTTGGTCATTCTGTCTTCTCAGCTAGTATAGGAGCTCCACCATGCAATAACTACTGGAGGATGCCCTCACATCAGACAGCATTTGCTGAGCCCTGTGTCAGCCAGAGTCCCTCAGTTCAGAGTCTGAGGGAGGGTAAACTTACAAATAAATCACTGGAGTAAGAATAATAAAAATGCTGACAGAAGGAAACAGGAGTGATATGAATAAAATTGCTATATTGCACAGCCCTGGAGGTCCATATGACTGGTCCCTAGGGAAATGCCCCTAGGATTCTTGGCACTCTACAAGAGAAATCTGAGAGAGGCTGGAATCCTGCATAAGACACAAAACAAGCAAAAGACTCAACAACTATTTGGCAAGTTTATTTTGAATCCTAGATAAGGTGAGACCTCATTATGCTTGAAAAAGATCTGTCTAGTTCTCCTCAGCTTACACATGTGTGCATTCCTTCCCGCATCACCTGCTTCTTAAGATGTCTGGACTTACCAGCCCTCTATCCCTCTGTCTTCAAGGTTTTTCCCTTCCTTTCTGTCTTTCTGTCTTTCTGTCTTTCAGTCTTTCTTTCTTTCTGTCTGTCTTTCTCTCTCTCTCTTTCTCTCTCTTTCTTTCTTTCTTTCTTTCTTTCTTTCTTTCTTTCTTTCTTTCTTTCTTTCTGGTTTTTAAAGACAGGGTTTCTCTGTATAACAGCCCTGGCTGTCCTGGAACTCACTTTGTAGATCAAGCTAGCCTTGAACTCAGAGATCTGCCTGCCTCTGCCTCCCAAGTGCCAAGTGCTGGGATCAAAGGCATGCACCACCACACTCAGCCTGTCTTCAAGATTATTTTTATCCTGATCCTTTTTCCCAAGATGCTGACGTACCTGCCCTTCTTCCAACTTGGGCCAGTTTCAAATGGTTCTTTTCTCAGCTCCAGGCCACTGTGAACTGCTAGGATAAATGACCGGGTCACACATACTCTGTAGCCTTTTGCCTGGTCCTTGTCCACTCACTGACTCCCCCGACCCAGCCTTATTCAAGGGTTTCCTGCCTCAAGATGCCCTTAAATGATAGCATTCAGGGGGGCTATTCTCTTAATCCTTACCTATGTCACCCTCTTCTACTACTTCAATGGTCATCTTGTATAAGATCAATAACCGGATCTAAATAGCCCATTTATATACAGGTGCTTAAATGCGTATTTCATACTTTTATTCATACAATTAGCAAGTTATTTGATAGACCACATGTCTAGAAGGCAACAAGAACCCTATCCTTATGAGCTCATGACCTAATAAACAATATATCAAGGAATCAGAATAGAGTGTCTGCAGAGAAAGCTGGGGAACACAAGAAAAGATGGCTAATCTAAGGGCATTGTATCTGTTAGATTTGGCTATAGGTGACAGAAGAGCTCAAATCCAGGCCAGCTCACTGGCTCAGTGGTAAATGAGCTTTCCAACAAGCCTGGCTGATAACATGAGTTTGATCCCCAGAAATCATATGGAAGAAGGAGAGAACCAACTTCCAAAAGTACACTCACATTTTCACATGCATGTGTGCACACACGCACACACTAATACACTTTATCTAGTTATAAGTCTGGAAATAATTAGTCCAGAACTAGTGCAATAGATCCAAGGTTGTAAAAACCCTTGTGTTTTTCATTATATGTGTCTTCCACCCCCTGCCATCCTGAAAGACACTTCTACCTCCACGGCCCAGTAGAGTCAGTCAGCCAACCTAAAGGAAGATGGAGTGAGAAACAACACACTCCCTCCTTAACACCACTTTCCTAAAGTGGCACAAATTACTGCTGCCTAAGCTGTTGGGCCAGCACTTAGTCACACAGCCACACCTAACTGCAAGGAATTCTGGAAAAGATTTTTTTTCCCTCCAAGCCAGCCATGGGGACAGCTAAAAAAAAAAAAATAAGCTTCAGTGGCAAGCATAGTAAGGGACATTAAGGGAAAAGAGAGTAGTTGCAATTTCAGAAAGCTCCTGATGAGTTGACCCTTACCCTGAAATTGAGATATGAGTCTGAGTTAACCAGGCAGAAAGGCTGTTTGGGCTACACAGGCATGTAGGTATTTTGTTTTCATGGAGACAGCCTCGTGCATCCCAGGCTAGCCTTGAATTAGATCTGCAGCCAAGGATGACCTTGAATCGTTGATCCTCCTACTTCTACCTCCCAAGTGCTAAGATTACAGGTATGTACCACAATGCCCTGTTTGTGCTTTGCTGCAGATCCAACCCAGGGTTCTGTGCATGTTAGAAAAACACTCCCCCGAGTGCACCACAACCCCAGCCACAGGGAGCGCATTTGAACGTGCAGGTGCTTGAACGGTGGGGGCATGTGTACACTAGGATGGTGCCAGGTGTCCCACTCTTTCTTCTGCCTTAATCCCTTTAGATAGAATCTTCTTCTAATCCTAGAGCTATCTCCAACACTGCTGGGGTTACAGGAACACATGTGGCCACTCCAGCTTTTTATGGCTTGCTGAGATTTGGGGGGGGGGAGGCCCTTGTGTTAGAGCAAGCATTCATACACTGAGTTATCTCTCCAGGCCCCCGCATCACACATTTTAGTCATCTTGAGAAGAGAGGAATGGTCCCTGCTGGGAAAGAGGCACACTTAGGGGTGGAGTAGAAGGGGACACCTCAGCTGAAATTAGATTCCTGTGGAAAGCAGCCCAAAAAGTGTCCCTAGACTTTCCTGGCACAGGCTTGAGTTCCAAGAGCTGTCAATTCGCAGTGAGACCAAGTGTCCTGGGCAAGGAAGCTCTGGGAAGCCTGAAGCTGGCCAGAAGTGCTGAACCAAGAACCCAGGACTGGTCCTTGGCAGGGCGGCCATTGGCCCTAACACCTCAACTTCTGGTCAATAGCAGGGCAATTTGTGGGGTGCTGAGGCCACACAAACTGCCAGCTGGGGCCTCCTCCCCAGACATATCACAAGCCTTCCAAAGGTTGTGTTTATTTCTCTGATGTGGCTACAGATGTGCGGGGAGAGGGCAGCCAGCTGGGCATGGTGACTGACTCTGTAGAAATGGACTCAGTAGTCTCCACAGCTCTATCTCTGCTGTCCTTCTTTGTTCCCATAGCAAGTAGACAATGACTTTGACCCAGGTCACCCCAAAGAGTTCAACTGGAAATCTCAAATATTCTAACATCTGCTCACTGTCCACAACTCACTGTTCCCCTGACCCCCTTCCACAACAAACATAAATTACAACCTGTGACTTAATGAACATGAACATCCATGTCCTTATCTGTCTCCATATACATACTTATTCTCACATATAAGTTTCATCTGCCAAACACATGACATATAGGCAGACCCCTCCCACGATGCATATCACATATAGCCCGTATATACCCTAACCCCATGGCACACACATTACAGACATAGGCACCCTAAATATATGATATTCTAACATGTCCATACTCCTCTCTCTCTATATATATATATACTTAATGCTATGTGTATGCATACCACACATGCACCTATAGCTACTCATTCACCCATACATCATATCCAGGCCTCCACCAATGTTGGTCCCCATGTTTTCAAAGCAAGAACCCAAGTTGTTGCTGCTGTTGTTGCTGTTGTTGTTGTTCTTCTTCTTCTTCTTCTTCTCCTTCTCCTTCTCCTTCTCCTTCTCCTTCTCCTTCTCCTTCTCCTTCTCCTTCTCCTTCTCCTTCTCCTTCTTCTTCTTCTTCTTCTTCTTCTTCTTCTTCTTCTTCTCAGACAGGTTTTCTGTGCATAGTCCTGACTATCCTGAAACTCTCTCTATAGACCAGGTTGGCCTCAAATTCACAGAGAAACACCTGTCTCTGCCTTCTGAGTGCTGGGATTGAAAGACTGTGCCACCATCACCTGGCATTCTTCTTTTTGTTGCTTTATTTTTGAGAAAGCATCTTTTTGTGTAGCATGGAACCCTGTTGTCCTGGAACACCCTATGTATACCAAGTTGGCCTCAAACTCACAGAGAGCCTCTGGATTGCTGGAATGCATGCACCACCACTCCTGGCACCAAAGTTCTTATATCCATAGGAATCTTTGCCTTTTGAGCCATAAGGAGACAGAGACTCAGAGAGGAAGCTGGAAAAGAGATAGTCTCCATTACTCCAACCCAAACACATCTACATGGCCCATAGGAAAGAAGGAAGACTGGCCTTTTCCCTACTACCCTATGAACCATTGTGTGTTTCTGACGTCAGGGACATGGAGTTCTGGCAAGAGATCCAGCATGATGCCTGGGCTCTGTATCTACTACACAAGATACCCTGGAGACAACAGTCTAAGCCAACTGCCTGGAAGCCAAGCTGTGCCAGGCCCACCAATGCCATGGGGCAGAAAAAGTCCTTGTGCAATAGCAGTTGACCCAGGGGACCTGAGGAAAAGGGCAAAAGGTCTCATAGACCTCATGTTCAGGGCACTAAACCTGGACATCCACAACTTTGTTTCCTGCCATTCTCACATCAGACGTCTTTTTCATCTTATTCTCTTAAGCCATCAAGGATAGAACCCAGGGCCTTGTTGGCCGGAAACACCCGCCCCCCCGCCCCCGGGGGGCGGGGGGGGGGACCCCCCGCGGGGGGGTCGCCCAGCAGGTCTTGGGCGGCATGGGGCGAACTCACAGAGATCCACCTACTTCTGTTTCTTTAGTGTTGTTGTGTGTGATTAAAGGCACCACCAAGCCTGGAGATGGTAGTTGTTTTGCATTGAACTAGGGTTTGTCGGCTCCCATAGCACTCACCAAAAGTGTCCTGAGGGTTAGGATGCTGCAGCTAGGTGGTCTTAGGCCAGGGTAGTGATTGCAGGCTGTGGGAGGCACTGTTTTATACTTCCACTAGGAATACCAAGGCAAGAGCCTTCTCCTAAGGGAAGTAAAATTGGGGATCAGGAGAGTGGGGAAACACTTGGCTAAGTTAAGCTCTTAATAGACTGGGATATTGAGCCAAAGCTGGCAGCAGGCCAAGAACTAGAGCCACGGTTTGAGGCAGGTCAGGGCTAGAATCAGAGTTGGAACTAAATCAAGAATCAGACCTGAAGCTACTGCGGCTGGCTGGAAGAGATGCAGGCCAGGACAAGGGGCTGAACCAGACCTGGGAGGGAGGAGATGGAAGCGGAGAGATAGGCAGTCCCACCTAGTGTTAGCAGAGCCTGGCTGGTCTGTAAGGTACAGCGCTGGGCAGAGGGAGCAATGCGGGGCTCACCTGTCTGCAGAGGTAACAGGTTTATCATGTTCTGGCAAAGGACCCTGCAGGGTGGGCCAAACATCAGTTGGCAGCCTTGGTAAGAGAGATCAAAATGGGGAGAAATTGTGACAGGTAGAACAGGGAGGGGGTGGGAGCAAAGACCCAAAAGCAGAAAAGCCCAGGACAGGGTCTGTTCAGAAGAGGCAGGCAAGCTCTCTGGCTAATGTGCACAGCCGGGCCCAGCACAGTGGCACTAGCTCTGGTGATAAGACTCTGGTGAGTTGGTTAGAAATGTGAACTTTATTCAGAGGGCAAGGGGATATCATCGACAGATGTGAAGGGTGGTGACGTGGTCAGAATCGTGCTGTAGAAGAGTCCTGGGGCTGCTGATAGGAACAAGAGCCTGGAGGTGGGGAGACCAGAGAGGCACAGCGGCACAGCCAGGCCAGGAGCCCCAGATGGAGAGTGACCCATAACTAAAGGGAAAGAGGCCAGATGCTGGGTCTGTAGAGGGGCAGGGTCTACAGGATGTGGTGATCATCTGAAGGTGGGGTGTGAGGGAGAGGTGGAGCCTAGCAGAACACCAGGAAGGCTGAAAGACCATTGCAGAATGGGGCCACATCAGGAGAAACTAGAGGGACGAGTTTGTCCTTCCAGCTCTGCCTTTCACCAGCTGTGTGACCTTGGAAGGTGACTTCTGTTCTCCAAGCCTCAGTTTCCTCTTCTACAGAATGGGGAAAGTTCTATTTCCTCCAGAGGAAATATACCAGGGCTAGATAAAACATTTTGAAGGGTGAGCTGTTCACATTCAGTCGTCACATCTGGTCTCCGGCTCCCAAGCAAGATGCTGGCTGACTTCCGCGATGGTTCTGATCGCTCCAGGGAGTGAGGCAGGAGCACTCTGAACAGCTGGCATGGCAGTCCTATCATTCCTGGTTGAGAAGAATGTCCTGGAGTCCTACTTGTCACTTTCCAGACAATGGGCCCTTCCTCCTCTTCCCAGCGGTGTTCCAGGGGCCCATCAAGTGGCCCTGGAGAGCGGGAAGCTGCACTGAAGGGTATTCAGAGGTCTTGAACTTGCCTGGAACCTTTTCCTGGCTTCATCCTTTATCTGACTACAACAGGATCCAACCGAAGTCCCCTTGACTCCCTGATCTCAGTCCACCTCTGTGGTGAGATCCTGGGAGCGGCCCATTCCTACAAGTTGGAGGTGAGTTTTTCAGATGCCTCTTCTCCTTTGACATCCTTTCAATTCTCTTAAACATAAATTCTTAGCAATAAACAGATCCTCATAGCTGGTCCTATCTGACTCTGCACACAGTGCTGGGGCTAGTGGTACCTCCCCAGGTCTCTTGCCTCACCAACAATGAATCTTAAACCCAGCTCCCTTCCTGGGCCACGAGAAGTCCCGTGGCCCATCAGCCTCTTGTGACTGACCCATACTCCCTGACCCAACAGGCTAAAGGGGCAGACCCTCCTTTAGACCCTCGAAACAGTGAATGGGACCACCTCCTACCATTCTCCCAGGCCAGAAACAGAAACATCCAGCTCCGTGTTCTGTCAATCCCATTGTTTTAAGCAACTGTCACCTGTCCACACCACTCCACCCACGTGAGATGGCTACATCTTCCCAGTTACTGACTACTGGCCTCGGGCCCAGTTGTGCCAACTCAAATCCTTTCATTGGTTTGGATACTCCCATGGGTACACACATTGCTCCATTGTGACATATTTTAAAATTCTTTTATTAGAAGATTGTCCCAGAAGGCCATTTTTGAAAAAGATCAACCAATCAAGGATCCCAACTAAATTAAAAAAAAAAAAAAAAAAAAAAAAAAAAAAAAAAACCTGTTTCAAAATAAATTTGTCTTTCAAATAGGGAATTGCCCAAGAGGTTTTCTTTAAACTTATACAACAATTAACACCGCTTTGCAAGAGGGCACACAAAAATACAAGAGAGAGAGAGCAAGCCTACCTCTAGGCCTCTAGGATAACCCAACAATTTATAAAACACAGCCTCCCAGATTGTCATTTTTTTTTTCCCAAAAGACCCCAAACTCTGAGTTGAAATTTCACAACTTTTAAATGTTGCGAATTAATTTGAAGTTCTTCTTCTTCTTCTTCTTTTTTTTTTTTTCTTTTCCTGGCTGTCTTGGAACTCGATTTATAGACCAGGTTGGCCTCGAACTCACTGAAACCTGCCTGCCTCTGCCTTCAAGTGCTGAGATTAAAGGCATGTGCCACCACCACCAGTCAATTTGAAGGTTTTGGGCTCTCCTTCCAATAGTCTTTTGTCATAATAAAAATAAAACTTAGTTTTTAAAAATCCTTCACTAATGTACTAGCTGCTGAATTCATTGACTCCAGCACTGTCCAGAGCAATGGAGCTCCCTTCACACTTCTAATACAACACAGAGACACTTCGAACAGCTCAGAGAAATTCAACTTACTCTTCAGAGAGCGCCTCCAATTTCGAAAAGCCAAAGAGCTGTGGGATCATGGGCTGTTTTACTAGTAGTGCCTCTGCTCAGTGATTGATGGGCAAAATAACAAACGAATAACTCGGTGAGTGAAAGCACAGAAATCCTCTTCTGGTTCGGTCTCTATCTGCTTGAGAACCATGGCCCTGACCAGGGTGCTGTCGCCAAGAATGTGCTTAGGGGGGTCCTCGGCGGCTCAGCGGGGAGCGGGGCTCACACAATGCAGGTGCTGGCTGCTCCCTCCCTTCCGTTGCTTTGAGGCTCAGGACAGCCCTGGCCGCTGCTTCCTGCAGGCAGCCCTGGGCCTGCCACATCCGGTTGCCTGCATCCCAGCCTCAGAGACCCAGGCAAAGGTGGCCCAGGGGAAGAGGTGCCCCTTACCAGGCACAGAGCTTGGCTTGGATCGGAGAACTGGTGTCCAGTCGAGGGTACACTTTCCCAGCTGTGTGACCCTGAATGTACCCACTACTGGATTTGTTAACCCCTTGTCTTACTCCACCACCTCCCTATTTCCTTCCTTGACACACAGTATCACGGTAGTGAGGCGTGTCCCTTAAATTTAGCACCGTTTACATCATGGGGCACCTTCTTGGGTATGGAAATAGCCGGCTGAGAGTTTGCTCGGATGAACTCATTGTTTCTACCGAGAAGCCAGACCTGATGATAAACAAGTATTTACCTGAGAGATGACTCAACAGGAAAGGGTGCCTGTCTCAAAGTCTGTTTCCATTGAGTTTAATCCCAGGATCTCACATGTCAGAAGGAGACTTCCACAAGTCTCTATCTCTCCCTCCCTAACCCCCCCCCACACACACACACGATTTTTTTTTTTTTAAGTGTTCGACTTGTTTTCCAAGCTGAACGTCAGAAAACCAGATCTGTTGGTTAAAGTGCCTTTCTCTGGTCATCTCTGGTCATACTACTGCTGGAAGGTGGCACAAGCTCAGTTCCCACTTCACTGGCTTCTTGTATGCTGTGTGGTTTTTTTTTTGTTTGTTTGTTTGTTTGTTTGTTTGTTTTTTGTTAAGGTTTGGGGGAGGCAGGGTTCAAGACAGGGTCTCTGTGTAGCCCTGGCTGTCCTGGAACTCACTCTGTAGGCTGGTTTGGAACTCGGAAATCTGCCTGCCTCTGCCTCCCTGGGATTGAAGACACACTACCAGTACTGCTGTTTTGAAGCCAACTTGGAGGGTACAGATGAAGGTGGAAGCCAACCCTGACCCTCATGAAGCTCCCCTTCTAATGGAGAGACATGCTTCATCCCAGGAGATGGCCAAGAGGCAGGCAGGAAAGCATGGTTGAGTCCAAACAGATCTCTGGAGTAGGCAGCAGCTGCTACAGAGCTTGAGCCTGAGGCTAGCACCTTCAGGCCAAGCTTAGACAATAGCACAGTGATGACACATCCAAGGAGCCCCCAACAGCCTGGCCTGATAAAATGGACCAGTTCCTCCACACAGGTATCTGTGAATGTGTTTCTGGCCAGACCTGGAAAAGCCCAGCCCCTCAGTGCAGCAGCTGGTGTGAGCAAGGTCTAAGCAGGGATATTATAGCAGGCATTTAGATCAGCCTGCACTGGAGGGTAGTCAGGGGTGGGAAACCCTGGTTTATAGCATGTGTGAATTTCCATGCAGTAAATATTCTTCTGTGGCCAATTCCAAGTTGTCAGTTTTAAAGATAGACAATAGCACACTACTATGTAATTCTCCATTCATAACAGAATGATGGTACCAGTAAAATAGAGTAAAAACTGAAATTTTATGTTTGGAGTCATTATATTATTTATTTTGAGATAGGGTCTCATGTGGTTCAGGCTGGTCTTGAACTCACTACATGCCAAGAAGGACCTTGAACTCCAGATCTTCTTGCTTTTACCTCCCAAGTGCTGAGATTACAGGCATGTGCTACCATGCCCAGCTGCAGTCATTTTTAATACAGTTGATTTAAGTGTAAGCTTGTATAGCTTAATTTTTAATGACTGTGTTTAACAACCAGCTCCCATGAGCTCTGATAATGCAACAAGTGGCTCTCATCAAGCTGATACAAGCCAGCTCCCACACAGCACTGGGCTTTCATCACCACTCAGCTCTGCTCCGCTCTGCTGCGGTCTCCCTGGCTTTATCAGCCTCCTGCTGGTTTGCTATCTCTCTAGCCTGGGTTTCCCTCTAGTGGACAGAAGAGTCATTTCCACGTAATTCTTCACCTGTGCCCAGAGCAACCAAGACTCAAGCACAAGAGTTTCTTTCCTTTAAAATATTATTTATCTATGTATCTTTGTGTCTCTCTGTATGAATGTATGTGCATAACAAAGTCCCTTCAAGAAAGACCATAGTGTGGGGCAGGGGTGGCTCACACCTTTAATCCCAGCAGTTGGGTGGCAGAGGTAGGAGACTCTCTGTGAGTTCGAGGCCAGCCTGGTCTACAGAAGGAGTTCCAGGACAGCCAGGGTTACACAGAGATACCTTGTCTCAAAACAAAACAAAAAGGCAATAGTTTCTCAATCATCCTGAGGCATTACACACCCTGTGTTCCATCCCTGTGAAAGGCATTATCTCCAGGGTTTCTCAAACCATATCTCCCAGCTGGAAAAAATGGCTCAGTGCACAAAGCTTTTGCCATACACTTTGAGGATAGGAACTCAGATCCCTAGGACCCAGGTAAAGCCAGAGACAATTGTATTTTTCTGATTTCCCAGAACACCAATGAGGAGAAGAGGGTAGAAACAAGCAAAGCCCCAGAAGGCCAAAGGCCAGCTAGTCTGAGCTAAATACGGTTATGTGCAACAACAGACACCGTCTCAAAGAAGATGGAAGGTGACTGACACTCAAGGTGATCTCTGGCCTCCATACAAATAGCATGCCATGTACACACACACAAAATCTTGTATCCTGGGTAGCAGTTCAAGATGGCCACATCAGCCCTTCAGGTTTGGAGGTCCGCCCACCCTCCCTTTCTGGTTATCAGGTCTTTCTAAGAAGGCAAACTGGAAGAGCCACTTTGGGAAGCAAGGCTGGATGTCCACACAGCAGGAAAAGGAGCCAATCAGATACCAAGCTTAGCTCAGAACACCCTTCCCTCACTGTGATCTTCCCAAAGTGGGATCCACCTGGCTTCCTCTGTCCCCAAACCTGTGACTGTCCATCATTTTCCTTTTCAGCTTCTCTGCCAAGGAGTCAAGCCCTTGACTGGGACATCAGCAGATCATTTGCCTCAATTCCCCCGGTGTGGGGGTGGGGTGGGAAGAGCAGAAACTGACACTTTGGAAGTTGTCTGGGCAAGGCTGAACAGACTGCGCATTAATCCTGCACTGCCCAGAAGCTGGGGGTAACCAACCACCTTACAGATGGAGAAACTGAAGATGAGTACACACTGGTCTAGTTTGACACAGCTTCCAAAGAAAGACATCTTATGCACAACACACTTCTCTTCAGGAAAGCTGTTGTTTTCCTGCTGGGCCTGGCTGCCTCCTCACCATCATTGTCTATACAAAGCTAAACACAAAGTCCCCGGGACCCTCTTCCCACTGGGTTTAGAGCAAGGCCACATTCCTTAGAGGAATTTTGAGTTCATGACCAGTCTGGGCTACATGGGCATTGCTGGCTAGCCTGGGCTACAGAGGGGCATTAAAAACTTTTGTGCCAAGGCTCCTTTAAACTCTTTCCATTCTCAGCACCTTTCACCTGAATTTTTGTTCTGGGACAGGATCTTATGACACAGCCTTGGCTAGCCTGGAGCTTACTGTGTAGATCAGGCTGGCCTGCCTATGCCTCCTAAGTGCTGGAATTAAAGGCATGTGCTAGCATACCTAACTTCATCTGAGAAATTTATGCATGAATGACCCTGGGTATGTAGCTCTATAAAGTATGTTCAAAAACCAAACAGTGACAGACAACAAATCAGGAAAAAAAAAAAAAATCACACATACACATTTTTAAAGATGCACAAAATCAGGGTGCAATGATGGGTGGCTGTAACTCTGAAACTTGGGAGTTGGAGCAAGAGAATAAGGAGTTCAAGGCCAGTCTCAGGCAGGACCCTATCTCAAAATGAAAATAGATTTTAAAGAAAAGAAAAACAGAGAGTAAAAAGATATGGATAAAAAAAAAAAAAAAAAAAAAAAAAGCCCTCAGGTCATTTCTTGCCACACAAGCCTGAAAGCCTGAATTTATCCATTAAACCCACACGAAGGTGTAAGAGAACAACCCTGATCTCCACACATGTGCTCTGGTACACATGTTCTGGCACACGTGTTCATCCACTGTCACTGCCTCACTGTTACATAGAGTAAAAGGGGCTGGAGAGGTGGCTCAACAATTAAGAGCACTAGCCGTTCTTCCTGGCATCAGAGGCTCAATTCCCAAGGCCCACATGATGGCTCACAAACATCTGTAATCCCAGTTCTGGGGAATCTGATGCTGTCTTCTGGCCTATAAGGGCACCAGACACACATGCACAGAGAGACATGCAGGCAAAACACCCACAGACAAAAATAAAATAATTGAAAGTAAAATTTTAAAATAAATAAAAAAAATTAAGATATGAAGCCAATTTTTCATAATTAACATAGTTTTTATGAATCCAAGACACTATGGGGAAATTCAGAAGTGGGAGGGGGCTAGAGAGATGGCTCTGCGTAAGGAGCAATCACTGTTCTTGCAGAGGATCCAGGTTCAATCCCCAGCATCAACATGGTAATTCACAACTATCTATAACTTCAGTTCTAGGGGATCCACCCTCTTCTGACCTCTTTTGGGTACCAGGCATGTATGTGGGGCATACTCATACACACAAGCAAACACTCATATACATAAAATAAAATAAAAAAAATCTAATTATTTGTAGTAAATTTTGAATAATCAGTCAACAAGAGGGAAAAGAAAAATTTCAAGCTTTATAATTAATATCAAACTCAAAAGTAGCCTGGGGCAGGGGGAACAGGGGACAAGAAGCTACAAAAAGAATGTTTAGAAAGGTGTAGCATTATTTTCCACATCTGCAGTCTCAGCATGCAGAGTATTACAAGTTCAAAACCAACCTGGGCTACATCATGAGTTTGGTGTGAGCTAGGATTATAAAGTCAAACTCTGTCTGAAACAAATAAAAACAAAACAGAAACAGAAAGAGGAATTGGGGAGAGAAAAGGAGGAGAGGGGACATTTAGGAATAAAGAAAAACATTTAGGAAATAAAAACTATAATGATTAAAAAAAATAGCAACCCAACAAAAATCCTGACCTTCAGCATTCATAAACTATGGGGGTGGGGTCCATAAAGTGATGGTCTTGATCACTGCAATTATTATCTAAATGATTGAACTCAATTCTAGCTCTATATCACCTCTTCCAGAGATCAGATTGATATCCGATGGCTCAAAGCACCAGCTTTTAATCACATGGTTGGTCTCTCCAGCATGACTCATCTTAAACTATATAAGAGTCTACCACGAATCACCTTATTAGAACAAGCTATTGGGGCCACTGTGAATAATGAAGACACTTCTGATACTTGGGGGAATGCCAAGACTTACCTCCTGCCTCCCAAGGACAAAGTCTAATCAAATTCTTTATTACAGTAGACCCACACAAGAGCACATTTGTTGAATTCAGAATTCCAGAGACAGAATACAACCTCAAAGTATTCAGAAACATGTGACACACAAAGGCTTGTAGAACAAATGACGTCAGTCTTCTCAGTACACCACTGGTTGCCAGGAAACAAGAAAGCAGCACCTGTACAATTCTCAGGGGGAAATCTAAAATTTTATACCAAGCCAAACTATCCACCAAAATTGAGGGTATGATAAACACCATTTCAGAAAGGCTGCATCTCAGAATCTTTTCTTTCCAAGTACACTTTCTCAGGCAGACATTGGATGACATGCTTCACCAGAGTGAGGAAGTAAATCAAGAAAGAGGAAGAAATGAGCCCTAGATGACAGGCCATCAACACAGGAGAGAAGCAGCGGGGATTTCCAGGATCAGAGAGAAGGGAAGTTCTAACCTGACAGGGGTAAAGCTGGCCCAGAAACCACTAAGATTCCAATAGGAAGACAAATTGTTCTCAGACAGTGATTCCAAGAAAAGAGAAATGTAACTGACAGATTGATAACCTGGTATGTTGTAGCTGGTGTGAATGGGAGGTGTGTGTTTCAATACCTAATAGATACATAGAAACAAAGGAAAAATAAAGCAATTCAATGCTGAAGAAATGTTTAAAAAGAAATGGTAAAGTTGGGCTGGTAACACACACACACACACTCACACACTCACAAAACACTGATCCAAGTGGGCAAGAAAGTTCAGTAGTTAACAGCACTCTGTGCAAACCTGACCACCTGAATTTGATACCCAGGAGTCCACAGTGGAAGAAGTAAACTGATCCTCAAAAGCTGTCCTTTGACCTGCACACTCAGAGGCAGTGGCAAACATGCTAGCACTCACACACATAGCCCCAACTGTACAAGCAATAGTAAGATTAAATTAAATTAAATATGGTCTTCAGGTCCTCAGGCTTGAAGGCCAATGCTTTTACACTCTGAGTTACCTAACCAGCCCTCAGTTTGTTTTTGTTTTTGTTTTTGTTTTTGTTTTTGTTTTTTGCTTTTTTGTTTTTTTGTTTTTTTTTGTTTGTTTGTTTTTGGTTTTGGTTTTGGTTTTGGTTTTTTGAGACAGGGTTTCTCTGTGGCTTTGGAGGCTGTCCTGGAACTAGCTCTTGTAACCAGGCTGGTCTTGAACTCACAAAGATCCACCTGCTTCTGCCTCCTGAGTGCTGGGACTAAAGGCATGCTCCACCACCGCCCCACCCAGCCCTCAGTTTTTAAGTAAACAAATAGTCAATACCCATGTTATTTTGACTATATGTCTATACTGCAGCTAAATGCATAAGTCAACACACACACACACACACACACACACACACACACACACACACACACACTTTCCCTAGGATTGCCATGAGTTCAAAGCCAGCCTGGGCTACAGAGTGAGACCCTGTCTCAAAACAAAACAAAAATAAGTAAGTAAACATTTGGGAGGTTGAGACAGAGAATTGACATGAGTTGCAGGCCAGCTTGGGTTAAATAAGACCCTTTTTCAAAACAAAAACAAAAAAATATCCCACCTAGGTGAATAAGTAATATTTTTAAAAAGGCAGACCATGCCTAGAAGCAAGAGGATCAGGAGTTCAACACAGTCTTTATTACATAGTGAGTTCAAAGGACAACCTGTGCTAAATGAGACTGTGTTTCAAAGATGTAAAAGCAAAGCATCAGGGCTGGTGAGATGGCTCAGTGGGTAAAGGCATCTACTGCCAAACCCAATAACCAGAGTTTAATCCCTGGAACCCACATGGTGGAAATCAAGTACTGATTCCCACAAGTTGTCTTCTGACTTCCACATCCCCCCTGCTTGTGTGTGTGTGTGTGTGTGTGTGTGTGTGTTTGCGCGCGCACGTGTCTATTTTAAAAAATGAATTAGAACAACAACAGCAAAATTGCAGATAATCTGGATGTCTCTAGGGTAGCATTTGTTACCTTGGTGAATGTATCACCATTCTGGGTCCAGACATTAACTCAAAAACCACAGTTATTAGTCCTAAAAGCAGCAGTGTCTCCTTGGAACAGACACACATTAACCAGACTCATGAGACTGATATATCAAATCAGATGCCAATTCATTAATTTATAAGGGGAAGTGGGGCTTTGGAACAGACTGGATTTCTCTGTTTGTTGTTGAGTGCATTCTCTCCCAGTGGGCGGATTTACATGGGGAGCAGAATGGCTTTCAGAGAATTGTTAGGTGATCCAAAGCATAGTGAGATCAGGGATGAACTGGGTGGCTTCAAAGCATGATGTCTCCATCTCCCCGGTCTCTGGACCAGCATTTTTGTAGCCAGAGACAATCTTAATGGATAATGTTGGTGATTACCGCGTGGCAACTCTCCTTGGTCTCTGGCTTTCTCTGCTGCTCACACCCTTTTAACTAGCATCAATATTTTCTTAGCTATATTAATCATTTTGGTCTGGGGATATGGCTCAGGGATAGAGCCTTTGCCCAGCCTATATCAAGCCCTAGGTTCAATTCCTACCCCTGAAGAAAAATCATTTTATTTTTGAGACAGGGTTTCAATATGTTGCCCAATGCCCAAGTGATCCTCCTGTGGTTAGCTTCCTAAGTAGCTATGATTACAGGTGTGTGCCATTGTGGCCTCATTACACTGAAATCTTTAATCAGGCAATAGTCTAGATTGTCCCAGCAAGGGAATTGACACATCCTGGTGTTACAGCATTAAAAGTTGTGTTGGGATTACAGAATAAACCACCATACCTAGCCCTATATAGTCAGTTCTAGGCCAGCCTGGGCAACAGAATGAGATTTTGTTAAAAAAAAAAAAAAAAAAAAAAAAAAAAAAGGAAGAAAGAAAGAAAGAAAAGAAAGAAAGAAAGAAAGAAAATGAATAACCAAGTAAGCTCATTTTTCCAAACATAGATCCCCAATCTTCTATGAATTCTGTGCAACAAATTCTCCCTATAAAGTTATTGTTCTGCTTATATTGGTTTCTGCCATTGAAACCAAAGCCCCTGGCCAATACTGCAACCACCTCAGACAATAGCAAGCCTGAGAATGAGACACCAAAAGGCAGTCTAATCCCTCTGCACCAGAGCTGCAATCAAACTTGGAGCCTTTTCTGGGCCTGGCCTCTTGGTACAGCCCAGAACAGGGCACACAGTCTCAATAAAGTCTGGTTGGCTAGGTCACTCGGAAGTCAATGCATAAATATTGCCAGGAGTCATTTTAGGTGCAGGGATTACAAAGCAACTGAGAGCCAATTACTGCTTTCAAGGATGTCACACACACACCTTAGACACAACAAACGGAAAACAGTCACACACACCCCTGCCTTCTCACCCAACTCATGGGTCATCTCACACCTCCTATCCCCCCCCCCAAAACAAAGGGAAGTGTTTGTACTTCTTTCTGGCTTTAGTCTGTGAGGATGGCAACAGTGTAGAGTTTGGACTAGTTAGACAAAAAGGGTGGGAGGAAGAGAAAGATGGCAGACGACCAGACACCAGACCTTGATGCCAGGTGGAAGACTCTAGATGTATTGGCTGCTATCCCAAGTTCCCTGGACCTAAATCTCAGGCTGTACAGTAAGTTTCTTCCTTCTTCAAAGGTGGCCTGTGTACGATAACACAAAGGAATTACATAGCCATTATCTTGGCCAGGGATTCCAGGCAAAGCTTCAAATACCTTGATCCCACTGCTAGGAAGTGCAAAACAGGGACAAGAATGAAGTTACCACACCCCTAGACCCTAATTTCTAGAACAGCACTAGGAGAGTGCTGTGTACAGGATGACTATTGGGAGTTAGGGCAGTGAAGGGGGGGGGTCAAGTGTCCTCTGTGACCTGGAGGGGGCGTCTCATTACCCTCCCCGGGGCTAAACCGGCGCTGGTGCTTTTTGCATCCTCGCATATCCCTTCCCAAGATGCTCTTTTTAGTAAACAAATTCTCCCAGGCGACCCTATGAGGTTATGACCATCCCTTCATCTCACAGGTGAAAACCGAGGCTCAAAGAGGTTTTGTGCTGCAGGCTTCATAATCCGGACTCTTTCCTTGCTATTCAGGTTAGAATCACAGAGCTAAGAAATGGGCGATAACAGTTGTTGAAGAAGTCCGGGTTCAGTGCCCAGGGCCGCCAGGTGGCGCGGTAGAGGTGTTGTGTGTCCTCCCCCCACCCCTACTCCACCTCTGTCAAGGGTGGGACGCACCTGAACCCTTTGGGGCGCGCCCTGGGAAGTAGGCTAGCAGGGTGGGGCGGGGAGCAGCTCTAGTCCCTGATTCTGAGTAGGCGGAGAGAGCGGCTTTAGTTAGGTCTCCGGGACCACAGGAGCCTCTCTGAAGAGTCACGCCTCCACCAGGAGACTGCAGGGCTGCATCAGCTCTTCTGCTCTGCGCTCCCCAGCGTGCAATTTATTAGGGGGGCTTCAAGGAATAGAATAGAAGCGACCAGTGCAGCCAGGAGGTGGGGCAGGCCCCACCTGTCGCCAGCGGAGAGAGGGGCGGGAGGGGGAGGGGCTTGTCTCCTAGGGACCACCCCCCCTCCTGGTCCCCAAGCCCCGGGCACGCGACGAGATATAAAGCAGTCGGGAAACAATGCGCCTGCAGATCGCGCTCCCGCGTCGATCCCGGGAGCGTCCTGGCTGCCGTGTGCGAGCGAGGCGGGGGGAGCGCGCGCGGGGGGCACGCTCGTGAGTGCGGGGCGCGCGCTCGGTAGCGCGCATGTGTGTGTGTGCGGGCTGCCGGGCTTCCCCGAGCCGGCGGGGAGCCGCTCCGCTCCAGGTGGCGGGCGGCGGGAACGAGGTGAGGCTGCGGGTGGCCCCGGCGCGGATCCCCGGGGGACGGGCGGGCTGCAAGGCTGCAGGCTGCCTTCGAGACAGCGCGCCCCCGCCCGGCCCTGCAGTGCCCCGGGAGCTGCGCTCCGGGCGGTGCTGGCAAAGTTTGCTTTGAACTCGCTCCCCGCAGCTTGGTCGGCCCTCTACGAGCTGCCCCTGGTGTGCTGACCCTAGGCCAGGCTTCCCGGGACCAGGGGCCAGGGACCAGGCGGCAAGCCGGTGGGCCTGGGGAGGGACTAGAGCCCTGCAGCCGGCTGCGGCGAGGGACTCGGAGCCGCCTCTTCCCCGCACCGCAATCATCAACGTCTCCCCTTCCCTCCCGCAGGGAGCGGACATGGACTTCGACTCGTACCAGCACTATTTCTACGACTATGACTGCGGAGAGGATTTCTACCGCTCCACGGCGCCCAGCGAGGACATCTGGAAGAAATTCGAGCTGGTGCCGTCGCCCCCCACGTCGCCGCCCTGGGGCTCCGGTCCCGGCGCCGGGGACCCAGCCTCTGGGATTAGTCCCGGAGAGCCTTGGCCCGGAGGGGGTATCGGGGACGAGGTGGAATCTCGAGGCCATTCGAAAGCTTGGGGCAGGAATTATGCTTCCATCATCCGCCGTGACTGCATGTGGAGCGGCTTCTCTGCCCGGGAACGACTGGAGAGAGTAGTGAGCGATCGACTCACCCCAGGCGCACCCCGAGGGAACCCGCCCAAAGCTCCCGCCATCCCGGACTGCACTCCCAGTCTGGAAGCCAGTAACCCTGCGCCCGCCACCCCGTGTCAGCTGGGTGAGCCCAAAACTCAGGCCTGCTCTGGGTCCGAGAGCCCCAGCGACTCCGGTAAGGACCACCCCGGGCTAGCTAAGAGGGAGGCACCCCATGGGTGGCCAGAGCTCTACAGCTGTCTGAGGTCAAGCATTGGGTCTTAAACCTTCCTATTCACCTCCCCATTTTCTGACTGGAGCTGTCGGTGTAGCCCCCAGCTGTGTCTGTCTGGCACGTGGGTGTGTTGGTAAACAGTTTGGAGAAGTAGGGAGGGAGCCAGCGTCCCTCTGATGATGATTGGAGCCCCAGGGGACAGGGGCGACGTGGTGAGGGTTGGCGCTTCGAGAGGACAATGCTAGGGTTGGACTGTAGGGGATTTCTGTCCTTGGGAGGTTGAAAGGGTTCCCTTAAGAGTCGCTCCTAGCGTGAAGCTTTTTTGTTGCTGCCTCTTTCCCTGGGAAACTCACACTTTCCTAAGGGAGAAAAGACCGAGGAACCTTTTGTGCAGAACCAAAGCTCTCATCCTCTCAAAAACATCCATCTCCTGCCTGCTTTACTTTTAAGTTGCTAATTCTCTAATCTTATCCTGGTCCCTCACCAGTGACCTGTGAGACTGGTGGGAGAAGACTAAACCCTCTTCCAAACGGATGGGGAAACCGAGGCTTAGAGACAGGAAATCAGAAGCATGAGCCCCAGCCTCCCGCTGTCTAGCCAGCTTCTTTTCCCTACCCTCTACCCCAGTCCTCTGTTATTTGGAGGGTCTTCCTCGAAGCTTATTTGAAAAAAGCTCCACCATGCCTGTTGCTTTGGATTTAGCTAGTGTCCAAGCTGCCTCCCAGTACATCTGTGGGCTTCAGCTGTTCGTCTACATTCAACAAATGTTCAGTGATTCCTACTTTGTCCCATCTCTGGGAGAAGAGCTGGTGTTGAGGTGATGGTCATAGTGCCCCAGGCCTGCCTCCATCCTGATGAAGGGCAGACTTCCTGAGATCAGACCACCCAGCCTCTTAGCCCCTACTCATGAGAAACCCTGGAGAGGGTGCTGTGGCAGGTGCAGACAGAGGCTTTGGACACATTCACTAAGAAAAGTGCACAGTGAAAAGTCACTGCAGCGATAAAGAATAACTTAATGGATATTTGAGAAGGAACTGGCTGTGGAAGGTGTTGTACATTTATGGAGGAAATGAGTACAAAATTAAAATCACCTTTTCTTCGATGCATTGTGTTAAAGTCATTTTTAACCTGCAACAAGTGCTTGTGTCTGTCTAACTGCTCAAATGGGAATCTTGAGATCAAGAGACTAATGAAGAGTCACCTTTAGCCAGGGGAGTTACAGCAGAAAGGTCATCATTTTGTAATTTTGGAGTTCTTTATTTGCAGTCTGGACCGTCATAAAAGAGACAGGGAGCAAGTCTGATGTGGGCCTCCATTTCTTGTTTTGAAAATGAGGAGGAATGAACTTAGTTGTCCAGCTTGAGGACATCCCTTATCTGGTAGAATCCGATACTGCTTTCTGCAGAGGAGAATGGTGTCTTAAATGATACCTTCCTTAGAGGCAGCCTTCTGTGTGGTGAGATTTAACAATGAAAATTAAAGCTTTGGGATGTACACAAACTTGAATTATTTTCTGACCTGCCCTTTAACCTGAACCTGTTTGTGGGCTCCCTGGTTCACTCTCTGGCCACATGGCCTAGAACAAAATGCAACAGATTGCAAACAATGAGGGGGTGGGGTGGGGAGTGTGACTGACAGCACAGATTAGCCAATAGGGGTTAGGGGCTTGGGAAAACAGCATTCCAAACACTGCTTAGCCAGCCAATCACAGGCTTTGAGGCCAGGGGGCTGAATGGTCAGGTTTTATTAATGGAGAAATAATGCGATTGTCCACACAATGGAAACCTTCCTGACAAAGGGGCTCAAGCGTCCTGATATGCAAAAGAGGCAGAAAACGGGAGCTCGTCTGTTGCTGGCCAGAATGCTTTAAAGGTTGCCTTCTGTGTTGAGGACTACAAAATGTGAGGAACAGGAAGTCTTCCCCTAATTGCCTGGCCAGGTTGGGTTCATCTCACAAACCTTCCAGCTAGGGAACAGTACGGATACTTCTTGGTGTCTCTGAGTTCCTGGCATGTTGGTCCTTTTATCTGGGTCACTCTGCTGTTCCTTTTCTGTCCCTGGTGCAGCTTGTTGGGAAATGGTCGTGTTTTTGTACCTTTGTGAAGTTCCTGAGGCTCTTGTGACCTGTGATTATAAATCCAACCCTCTTCTGGTCCAGAGGTGGGGGTGGGGCAGATGACCTATAAATGATGGATGGCTTTAGAAACCCATTGAACCCGGGAACAAAATGCTCCTGAGGGAAGCCCTTCCCCTCCCCTCTGTGGCTGAAGAGAACCCCTTGTAGCCCTCCTCTGCATCTTCGGCTGAAAGGATGGTAGAATAGAGAGGTTGGGGAATAATAGGATTTATAACTTGTGAAAAGTAACAATTCCCAAGCGCAGGCTGTGCTGGGCAGGAACAAAGGGCAACTCTGCCCACAGACCCCTCATTTACAATTCTGATGGGGCATGAAAGAGCCCGAATGGGGAAGATCTTTATAGCTAAACTTTGTCCCAGGCCAGGAGCTCTTTCCCTCCCCTCAGTGGGGGAGGAGGGAGCTCTGCAGACTGGGAGCTGTTAGCTTGGGTCTGCCTTTTGTTCTTATCCAAGCCTTCTTGTACAGAAGGAAACTGGAGACTATTTTCCTTGTTTATTTCCCCCTTCACTCTGCCATTTCCCCAGCACAAATGAATTGGTGGCCTCTCGTGATATCTACATCGTGGCATGCCACCTACTCTCACAAGCCAGGACATTGAGAACTGAGGCTGTAGGGTGTGTGTATACATGTTGCTCATGGGGTGTGTTTCTTCTCTTCATATCTCTTCTTGGACAGAAGGCGAAGAAATTGACGTGGTGACAGTGGAGAAGAGACGATCTCTGGATATCCGTAAGCCAGTGACCATCACAGTGCGAGCAGACCCTCTGGACCCCTGTATGAAACATTTCCACATCTCTATCCACCAACAACAGCATAACTATGCTGCCCGCTTTCCCCCAGAAAGTTGCTCTCAGGAGGAGGCTCCAGAGAGGGGTCCCCAGGAAGAGGCTACAGAGATAGAAGCTCCCAAGGAGAAACAGGAGGAGGAGGAAGAGGAAGAGATTGTAAGTCCCCCACTTGTAGAAAGCGAGGCTCCCCAGTCCTGCCACCCCAAACCTGTCAGTTCTGATACTGAGGACGTGACCAAGAGGAAGAACCATAACTTCTTGGAACGAAAAAGGAGGAATGACCTCCGTTCGCGGTTCCTGGCCCTGCGGGACCAGGTGCCCACCCTGGCCAGCTGTTCTAAGGCTCCCAAAGTCGTGATCCTAAGCAAAGCCTTAGAGTACTTGCAAGCTCTGGTGGGAGCTGAAAAGAAGATGGCTACAGAGAAACGGCAGCTCCGGTGTCGGCAGCAGCAACTGCAGAAAAGAATCGCGTACCTCAGTGGCTACTAACCGACCAAAAAGCCTGACTTCTTTCTCTCTCTCTCTCTAACACACACACACACACACACACACACACACACACACACACACACGTTTATTTTTTAACCTCTCTCTCCCTTTTAGTAATTTGCACATTTTGGTTACAGCCGGGCAGTCTGGACAGTAGATCCCAGAATGCATTGCAGCCAGTGCACACACAATAAGGGCTTGCATTCTTGGAAACTTCGAAACCTAGCTCTCCCTCTTCCCTGACTCATGAGAGTGCTGTCTTCTCTGGCGCCTTTGGCTTCTCAGCAGGCAGCTGACTGAGGAGACTTTGGGTCTGCCTCACTCACTAGCACCAGAGAAAAGGCTGACAGATGCTATGCAACAGGTGGTGGACGATGTCAGGAGCTGCAGCCTGCATGAAATCTCACACTGTGCTAGAGCTTTAGGCTAGGAAAGGATGCTGCTCCCACTGGTGTCTCTGGGGATGAAGCAAGGACAGCTGGGCCTGGATATTGTCCCAAGGCTCTGTTTTCCAGGAGACAAGTGAGCTGTCCTGGGTGAAGACAAGCTCACAGACTTGATCAGCATGGACCATTACCTCACTGTCAGACACTTTACAGTAGCTGAGGAGTGGAAACCTTTAGGATATTAGGCCACACCCCTCCCTCCACTCTCAATGCTATGACTTTGAAAACATTTAAAGGGCTTGGCCTGTAGAGTCTTTGTCTCAGAGCTCTCTGGGCCTTCTCAGAGAAGGACCTGTCTATCCTTACAAGAGACTTTTTTGTTTCTTTCTGCCTTTGTTATGCAATGGGCACCACAGCACCCTTCTATACAGATCAGAAATATTTCTCCAGGATGTAGGAAAATGGGTCATGGGGAAGGCTTGGCATCCTGGCTCATGAACATGTTCCTTGCCTGGGTGTTTTGTGCAGGGCCATTTGAAGCCCAGCTTGGAACCTTCTCTCAAGGCAGATATAAGGCACCCCAGAAGGAAGTGCCTAACCACTTCCTCTTTCCCAACTGCCACTCAAGTCTGTCCTTGACTTTGTCTAAATTCTGCTGGAACAGTGCAAACCTGTCCTTCTCAAGCAGCTTCAAGGAGTTTGCAGGCTCTACAGCCATTCTGGTCCTTTCCCCTTGAATCTGGGCCATATAAGTACTCTGAGGAGTGCTGCTTGGATTCATCGGGTGCCCCAGAAGATACACTTACTTCCCTGTGGGTTGTCACGGTGCCTCTAGGAGTACTGCTCAGCCAACTACCATAGGTTTTGTTCCAGCTGTGTTCAGCAGCACCAGATGGAATCTAGGTACGGTCCTCAATAGGGAAAGTCACCCAAGCTAGCAGCGGTCCTGTGGGCATCCTCAGGCGATCCTAAGCTTTGCCTGAAAGAAGAGTCAACCTTCTCAGAACTCTGCCGAGGAAAGCAGATTCTTTCCTGCTGGCCCTGGGTTTGGAAGTAGGAGAACAGACAGATAGTAAATGCTACCTGTGGCTCTCAAAAACCAACTACCACTTCCAAATTTGCTGACCATGATGGCTTCACATTGCTTCCTGGCCTCAGAGAGTTCTAGAGGAAGCTTTGGAAATAGCTATTCTGCTTGCTGGGGCAGGACTTTCAGGCACCAAGGGACTCCTGGGACTATGTTGGGAGGACAAGCGGGGAACAGGCTACTGAAGACTCATCTGAATGACTTGTATTTTATAAGCTGCTGCTGGGTTATGTATTGCGGGAGTCTTTTTTTTTTTTTTTTTTAATACTGTATTTTTGTATGCTTTTTGCAAAGTGGTGTTAACGGTTTTTGTATAAGAAAAAACAAAACCTCCTGTTGCAAGGGTCTGGTTTATTTTGAAAGGCAAGTTTACCTGAAATTTTGTATTTAGTTGTAATCATTAATTGCTTGATTTTAAACTGTTGCCTTCTGGGACATCTTCTAATAAAAGATTTCTCAAAAATGTCAGAGTGGGGTTAGCATATGCCATCTGAGTCCTCCTGAACCAGAGAAAACTATTTCAGAGTATCCACAAGCAATCTGGGTGTCTGCATTTTTCTACCATGTTGCTAACCTGGTCATTCCACTCTGGGTCCCTGAATGCCCTTCCAGACATGTCTAAACAATGTCCTGTCAGCTCAGGGCTCAGTGAAAACAAAACTACTCTTGTGAATTGTGGAGAGCTGAACTGTATTTCAAGGCTTGAAATCCCAGCTCTACTATTCCTGTGACCTTTTTTCTTTTTTCTTTTTTTTTTTTTTTTTTTTTTTGCCTTTCTGGGTTCATGATGCCTTATCTACGAGGTAAGTGGAAATATTTCACTTTGCAGGTTTCAAGTGAAGTTGTAGATTTTTGAACTTCTTTCTAAGTTATGTAGCTTTAGCCTTTAATATTGGAACTATTCTTATAAAGTTCTTGTTTTATTTGGTTTATCATCTTTTTGTGTAAGAGGGTTGTTAATTATTTTATTCTGAGATAGGATCTGTCTCTCTACATAATCCTGGCAGTCCTGCAACTCACTATGTAAACCAGGCTGGCCTGGAATTCTCAAATTAAACTCTCAGATTAAAGGCATGAGCCATCATGCCCACCTTGTTTTTGGTCTTTTGAGACCCGGTCTTCTTATATAGCTTTGGTAAGCCTATGTAGACTAGGCTGGCCTTGAACTCAGAGTCTACCTGCACATCTCAGGTACTGGTACTAAAGGTGTGTGACACCATACCCAGTCTCTTAAGACCATTTGTAGGATGGTTTTATCTATCTATCTATCTATCTATCTATCTATCTATCTATCTATCTATCTATCTTCTCGAGACAGGGTTACTCTATGTAGCCCTGGCTGTTCTGTACTTTTCTCTGTAGACCAAGCTGGCCTCAAACTCAGAGATCTGCCTGCATCTGCCTCCCGAGTGCTGGGATCAAAGGTGTGCACCACCACTGCCTGGTTGTAGGATGGTTTTAAAAGTAATTCTCTGGGAATTTCTGGTGTAGTGATTTGTCTTTGTTTTTCTCTCTCAGTTAATGAAAGGAAAATTAAGGCTCTCCAGAGTTCTCCCATTAATTTGATGCAAATAAAAGGTGAGAGAATTTGTCAGTGGTCCTTCCTCCTGGGGACACTGCTCATTACCTCACGGTGTATTAAGGCAATCCCATTTTGCCAGGGCTACAAATGAAGATGATGAAGTTCTACAAGGAAACAGAGCTAAGCAAAACCAGCCATCTAGTAAAGGAGTACATTAGGATTTGAGTGGAGGCCAGCCTATCCCTAGAGCCAGTGGTCTTTACCATTACATGGTTATAATCAGCTTGTTTGATTAAAATGGGCTGTGCTGAGAAGTCATCAGCAATTCTACCATAACTTGCTTCTTGGAACTGCCTGTTTGGGGCCACTGTGCCTGGCCCTTTCTGGGATGAAGTGCAACAAATGTTCCAGGACCAGTCTGCCATACCACAGCATCTGTGGACTGGGTTGGATAATTTTACTCCAAAGATGCCCTCTAGGAAAAGAAAACAGTTGCTGTTCAAAATGCCATGAACGTCATGGTGAGAGAAGGCTGCTTGAGCCTCCACTAATCCTACCTTTCAGTTGGTGCATTATTGCCTGCCTGGTGCCTGGATGCCTGCGGAGCCAGAATAGGGTCAAGCAACTTCTAGAAGCTTCTCTTGGGTGCTTGGGACATAGTTCAGTAGTAGAGCACCTGCCTGGCATATGCAAAACCCTGAGTTCAATCTCAGGCAGCATCAAAATTGAACAGAAAACCTCCTAGCTCCTCAGATCTCCAAGGTGAGCAATGGCAGCAATAGCTTCCATATTGTGTTTTCTTGCCCAAACTCATATAGTAAAATCAAGTTTGCAAGCCTGATCTTTTATCAAGTGAACTTCCCATCTGACTGCCTCTCCCTCTGGACTGATTGCCCCTCTGTTACACACCTAGAACCTAAGAAGATATTTCAGAAAACTTTTCAATTTTTAAAGATTTATTTATTGTTTTTATTTTGTGTGAATGGCTGTTTGCCTACATGTATGTCTGCACCACTTTCAGGTCTGGGCCCACAAAGGCCAGAAGAGGGCTTCGAACACCCTGAAACTGGAGTCACAGACAGTTGTGAGCAGCCATGTGTGGTGCTGGGAACTGAACATGGGTCCTCTGGAAAAAGAGCACCCAGCATCTTAACTACTGAGCCATCTATCTCTCTCTCCAAGCCTCGGGATGGTTTATGAGAGAGACTGGGATTACTGGAACATGTTCCTTAGGTTTCTTTTTTTTTTTTCTTCTTGTCCTTTTGTTGTTGTTGTTGTTGTTATTTTGTGATAGGATCTCATTCAGCCAAGGCTGGTCTTGAATTAACTATGTAGTCAAGAATGATCTTGAACTCCTGACCTCCCTGCCTCCACCTCTAGAATGTTGGGGTTACAGGAGTTTCTTAAAACTCCTAATTGCTTCTTTATTTGTTTTGGTGTATTTGATGGTGCTAGAAATGGAACCCAGGGTACATTCTAAGTATATATATGCTCTTCTGAGGCCATTTGTCAAGAAACTGATTTGTAGGATGACTATCCCCCCTCCTCCCCCCCATACACACAATCCTTGGGCATCCCTAGACTGATTAGAACCCAGGGAAAAGATGACAAATGCTAGCTTCTTTGCAGATCTTCATCTTTACAGTAACCTAGAGAGAAGGGGGGAGTGGTGGCCCCATTTCACAGAAAAGCAAACTGGACAATTCTGAGGCGGTAAATCATCTAAACTCACACACAGTACCAGCTGGATCAAGCTTCAGCTCCTGAGTCAGACTGAGAAAAGTCCAGGGAATAAAGCCATCTCCTGGGGGCAGGGTGGGGGCCTGGGTGGGGATGGGGTGGGGGGTGTCTCTGGAATGTGAAGTATTTTAAGCTCCTTCCTAGCTCATTTCTTCAAACTCCTACCTCTGTCTTTGCATCTTTGCCCGAGAATAACTCTGAGTTTATTCCTGGATTTCAGAGAGCAGTTCCTACAAATTAGGTTTGCCTCTGAAAGGTATACCTGAAGGACTGCACACCTGTCTTGGCATGTGCACACATCAAAGGGTCATGGAAAAGCTACACTCAGCATAGTAAACAGGTCATCCTCTTTTGACAACAATAACAGACTGAGGTGCATGCCATGCATGTGTAACTCCTGCTCCAGTTGGCAGTTATAAGGGAACTGAGACACCTTTTACTGTCTTATTTGATCTGAAGTGGTCAAAGGTACACCTGAGATCCGGGTGTTCCAGGATGTTCACTTTAGAGGAGGAAAGAGATCAGGATGTCTGTAATGATCTGAAAGGTGACAGGCATGCTGGAGGTGTTTCTTTCTAAGGATTAGATAGCCAGAGATCATTGTGATTGAATGACTAGTGAGGGGAGAGCAAAGTATCTAAATGTGTCAGCTTTATGTTCCCTTACCCATGGACATTGCTATTGCAAATTCAGTGGGCGGCCGTTTGTTAATGTCTGTTTATTTAGAACTACTCTGCCAAAGGGATCAACTATATTAATGTTACCATTCTCTTGGCAAGGAAATGTAAATATGTTCTTAAAGTCTCTAATCAGGTGTGCTATTAAACGATTAGGCTCAGAGCCAGGGGTCTACTGGGAGCCTGGCAAATACTGGATTGCCTTTAAACTTGAGGAAAACAGAATAGTTAAGGGGTCACTCAGACTCAACAGTTGGGTCTGCATTTTTCTAGCTGTATGATTCTTGGCAAGTTACCTTGCCTGGCTCCAATTTCCCCAACTATTAAAATTTTAAAAAGGTAAAAAATAATAGCACCTTCCTAATTGGGTTGTTGTGAACAACGGTAGCTATTCAGTAAATGATTGGTATTATTGAAACCATATTAACAAGCCAATTTAATGGGCTGGAAAGATAGCTCAGGAGGTTAAGGGCACTGGCTGCTTTTCCAGAGGACCTAGGTTGCATTCCCAGCACCTACATGACAGCTCAGAACTGTCAGTAACTCCAGTTCCAGGGAATCTCTTGGCTTCCAAAGGCACCAGGCATACACTCACATGGTGCACACACTACATTCAAGCAAAACACACATAGACATAAAATTTTTTTAAACAAGCCACAGTTAGACAACAGATTAGTCATGCTTGAAAGGTGATGGACAGAAGGGATGGGGAAATGTCTCAGTTGGTAAAGCACGTGCCCCACAAACATGGGGATGTGGGTTCAATCTTTAGAGCCCATTTCAAAGCAAAAAGCCATGCATTGTGGAGTCTGCTTGTAGTCCCATTGCTGGCGGGGTGGGGTGTCTCAGTGAGAGATCCTGTCTCAAAAGAAAAAGGTGAATGGTATCTGAGGGGAACTGACCTCTAGCTTCTACACATTCTCTAACATCTCTGCCCCCTCCCCTTACACACACCCTCACCCCACCCCTTACATACATTTTCATGAATGAGTTTTTAGACTGTAGTGTCCATATGGGTGTGTTCATGTGATGGGGGGTAAATCACCACCAAGTCTTTGGAAGACACAGGCAGAAAAGGATGAGAGCAAAATCTGGAGACTTTGACTGGCTGCCAGCATCTAGCACCCATGGTGGGCAGATGTTGTATGTCTATAAATCTATTTTAAACCCTTCATCATACCTCACAGGGCATTGTGGTGCCTTTAGACAGACATAGCAAACTGATCCCATTCCATTATTCTGTCTACACTCTTAATTTCTTTGAGGCAAGATCTTGCTCAGTAGCCTGGTCTAGTCAGAATTTACTATTAGGCCAAATTGGCCCAGAATTTGCAAGAATCCTCTTGCATCAGCTTCCCAAAGTGCTAGGGTTACAGGAGGGTTCTCAACCATGCCGGATGCTCTTTTAAAACTTTTATTTTGAGGTATGTCCACCCAAGTTGACCGGGCAGGTCTCTTGCCATTCCCCTGCCTTAGTCTCCTGAGAAGCTGGGATTGCAGGTCTGCCTTATCAGGCCTGGCTGAAGCAAATGGTTCTCAAACTTCTGTGTTTCTCCTCACCCCCCAAGACTGTCACAGAAGGTCAGAATAGGGTCCTGAATTTGTCCTGTGTCACAACAGTTAGGGGTTCTATTGCTGCAACAACATACCATGACCAAAAACCAAGTTGGGTAGGAAAGGTTTTATTTGGTTTATGCTTCCACATCACTGTTCATCACTGAAGGAAGTCAGGGCAGGAACTCACACAGGGCAGGAACCTGGGGGCAGGAGCTGATGGAGGATGCTGTTTACTGGCTTGCTCATCATTGCTTGCTCAGCCTGCTTTCTTATAGAACCCAGGATCATCAGCCTAGGGTAATACTATCTACAATGTCCTGGCCCTCCCTCATCAATCACTAAAAAAAAATGCTGTACAAGTTTGTCTACAGCTCTATCTTATGGCAGCATTTTCTCAAATGAGGTTCCTTCCTCTCAGATGTCAAGTTGACAGAAAACTAGCCAGCCACTCTGTTCAGGAGCCTGTGTCACAGACCAGGGCTGCAGACTCTGAAAGAGAAAAGTGTCAGTGGTTATCTTGTTAATAAAGTCCTTGCACAGGTAGTGTATTTAAGTAAGTATCCTTGGAGAGAAAGATGTTCTGGGACCAGGGATAACTTCAAGAGAACAAATTGGGAAGACTGTGTCAGATCTAGGAAGAGGGGAGCAATCTGGTCTGATTTACCAGTTAAGCACTCCCATTTTCACAAATTAGAGTCACAGGAGGTTTTTGAAGGGATCCTGTCAGAAGCAAACATCCTTTTGAAATTCTTTGAAAGGGAAGTCAGAGCTAGGGTTGCAGCTCAATAGGACCATTTGCTGAGCATGCACAAAGTTCTCAGCTTTGTCCTAAGCAGTGAATACATGCACGCACACACACACACACACACACACACTCACAGAGATAGGGAAGTCAAGCAAAGAAAACTGAAAACTGATTGTGGTTTGAAGCACAATAAAACTGAAACTCCCAACAGAATGCTGGAAATACCATCTTAGAAAGGGTTTGACTGAGCATATGGCAGGATGAGGCAGTTGGGTTGCCAAGAGTTTGAGACTAGCCAAAGCTACATGGCAAGACCAAGTCTCAAAAGACAAACCAAAAAAAAATCTCAGTGGTGAGGTGGTTCAGGCAGTAAAGATGCTTGCTGCCAGACCTGATGGCCTGAGTTCCATCCCTTGAACGCACAAGGTGGAAGGAACCAACCAACTCTTCCTGCAAGTTGTCCTCTGCCTTACATACACACACACACACACACACACACACACACACACACACACACACACCCCATAGTGCGTGCATATACACACAATTACAAAATAAAATATACTACAAACTTTAAAAGGATTTCAATAGAAGACACAAGCTTGAAACTCACAAAGATATAAAGACCCCTCTACTCTATTGGCTTCGCCTTTTGCCTTCTTATACTTCCCCCCAAAATTAAAAGCAAATCGATTTGGGAGGGGCTTGGGAGATTGTTCTATCAGGAAGTTGTTTGCTGTGCAAGCATGAGGACCCGAGTTCAGATTCCAGCACCCACTTAAGTAGCTGAGCATGATGGCATGCACCGGCGATCCCAACAGAGACAGGAAGATTGTTGAGGCTTGCTGGCTAGCCAGTCTAGCCAAACTGGTGAGCCTTAGGTTCAATGAGAGACTGTCTCAAAAAATAAGTTGGAGAGTAACTAAGGAAGACACTTGATGTCAACCTCTGGCCAACACACACATTCTTGGCACCTGCACACACAAATGTGTGTGTACATGCATACCCCCTCCCCCACACATCTAAACAATAAGAGAACTAGAGACAATGCAATGAACACTCATGAGATCATCTCCTAGATTCCCCCTTTCCCTCTTATACCCTTTCTCTTCTTTCTGCCATTCTGTCTGTCTGCTATTTCCCCACGCCCACCCCATCCTGTGTACTATTCTTTTTTTTTTTTTTTTTTTTTTTTTTTTTTAAAGAAGGTGAGAATGGTTCAGAGAGATCCAGCCTAATTATATACCTTCCCCCAGGGAAACACATACACACTGTGAAAATTAGGTGGCTATCTTTGGTATTTCAGAAGGGTAGAAAGTAGTCTGGTGTTCCTAGAACCTAATTCTTTTTTCAAATTTTTTTTATGATTTATTTATTTTTGTATGCATTGTGTGCATGCATGTATGTCTGTTAGATCCCCTGGAACTGGAATTACAGACAGTTGTGAGCTGCCATGTGGGTCCTGGGAATTGAACCAAAGTTCTCTGGAAGAGCAGCCAGTGCTCTTAACCTCTGAGCCATCCCTCCAACCCCTAAAACTTAATTCTTATGTTTCCAACATACTCTTCCAAATTTAACTTATCTTGGCATTTTTGCCATTAGAATTCAGATTTCTTTTTGGGGGAAGAGTAGAGATGAGTGCTCAGACCATGTCTTACTAGGCAGGCCTGGCTGGTTTGATATTGTAGTCCAGGCTGGCCTCAAACTGGTGACAATTCTCCCGTCTCAGACTTCAAAGCGCTGGGATTATAGGCATGTGCCAATTTAAAACTAAGATTTCTGAAAGCCTGCCATAGTGCTCATGTTTCTAATGTCAGTACTTGGGAGACAGAGGTAGGAGGATGGTGGAAAGCCATCCTGGGCTAGATAGGGAGAATCTGCTTCTGAAATAGGTAAGCAGAAATAGGATTTCTTGGCTGAGGATGTTTTGGTCTGGTGGTAGAGTGCCTTCCTAGAAAACATGAACCCACTGGGTTTGTTCTCCAGCACCACATAAGCAAGCAAGCAAGCAAGCAAGCAAACAAACAAAAACCCTCTTGGATTTCTTTGTTTGCACAGTCTGATTATGATACATGGTGTATGTTAGAGGTGGGCTTCTGCAGCAACCTTTCTTTTTAGAGTATGAACGTACACTTTTGGTGACATACATACTCTTTTCTCTTGAGCCTCCTTGCAGACCAGAGTGAGTTTCTTCCCACCTGGTCTCACGGAAGAGAGGGGTCAAGTTCAATACCTGAGTGTGAATACAAACAGCTCTTCTTTTATTTCTGTATTAGCCTGCAATGCTTCCCGTTGGAAGGCTTTATGTTGTTGTTGTCTCAGAAGATCTTATCAAGCCCTGGTCATAGACTTCCATTTCCTAGTTCCCCCTTGAACACAATGCCTCTGATTTGAATTTCGAATTACGGGATATCTTTCAGGAACTGTTTGTAGTATAATTCAGAGTTCAGAAGATCACTACAGTAGAATCACAAATAAAAGAAAAAGAGGGGGGCTAATGCCCTTATTTTCTTTCGGTAGGACCAGTAGAAATGCAATGAATGGAGACAGCGCTATGCTTTCCCCTCACTTCTCATTTGTTTTGGACCACAGGCTCCATTCTGATTTAGGAGTCTTTGCTGCTCAGCATTTCAGTGATAATTCTCCCCATGGTCTACAGGATCCCTGTTCTCCTTGTTTCTATAGCAACAGCCCTGTGTTGCTTGGCTAGAAGCAATTTTCTGCTGCTGTGGTGAAGGCTTATTTTTTTCATTCCTTTCTCTCCAGTTGCCTTGGTAACCAGCCTCTTCCTTTTCTGGTCTCTTGGTGGTAAATTCCACCCTCCTGTTTTTCTCTTTCTCTAGTAACAGTCACCTAGTCATGACTTGGACAGTGCTAGCCCCGTCTGTGAGTGAGCATAGTCTGTCACCATCAGACTGTCATCATGAAATCAGGTCTCCCCTTTCCCTTTATGCGCATCATTCCTCTGGCCTGCCATCTTTCTAGTGGTTGTCATGGTAACCATACCCTCTGAAAGTCTCCAGGCAAAGGCTCTACAGTTAACAACCATCATGTGAGAGTGTCTGCCAATATGTGGCCACACATCTCCATTTTAAACTTAGCCCCAGGCAGATACCACAAATTAGAGAGAACAGGCTTTTCATCAAAATAGCTTGGGTTGAATAAAGGAGGTACTAGGGATCAAGAACTAGAAATGGGAGGGTCTCCCAAACAATACATGTAGCTACATGGTTTAGCTTAGGTTGGCAAGAGTGGCCATTTTGCCTAAGGAGATTCAAATGACTAAAAAATGTAATGGCAGTCATTATAGGAAGGCCAGTCATATGCTCCGGATTTCTAGGGGGGACACTACTTTGACACAAAGAATTCTGGCTTTACCTGGGAGCTAGACAGAGGCAGCCTCAGAAGAAAAACATTTATGTCTCCCTCCCCATTTCAAGTGCTGATTGAACCCTGAGCCTCACGCTTGCTAGGCAAATGCTCTACCATTAATCTGCACCCTCAGACCCCTTAAACTGCCTAACTAGATAGAAGTTGGCAGAAGGGGTATTTAAGTGTCTTTACACATTACTGAAATATTCCCTGCCCTTAGGCTTTTGCTCTTACTTATTTAGGGAGGCAGATGGGGTTGTACAATTCAAATAATACAAACTGTTCAACAAATGGTGGCTGTTATGTGCCAGGGCATTTGTAGCAAGCACTTTCCAGACACTATGTCACTTTTCCTTATGGCAATCCTCAGAGGAATTAATTGAAAGATAAAATCATTGAGGTTAAGAGGTAAAGTAAGGAACTGGGGGTATGCCCTGTGCTAGAGTGTATGTTGAGCATCCAGGGGGCCCTGGGTTCAATTTCCAGACAAAGAGGGAAAAGTGATGCTAATGGAAGGTCATACAGCTGATAATAAGTCCGAGAGCTGGGACTTGAATGAAGATTCCCCTGATTCCACAGGCATTCTGAATTAATTTTAAAATTCATTGTGTGCATCTGTCTGTCTGCCTGTGTATGTACACAGAAGTGAGCTCAGTTCTCTCCTTCCACCATGTGGATCCTGGGGATTTAACTCAGGTCGTCAGATTTGGCAGCAGGCACCCACCATTACCTGTTGAGCCATCTTATTGGACCCTTAAATCCATTTCTTAAATGGGTGTGTGAAATCTTTTGAATTTTGATCATCTTTGGCTCTGATATTTCTTTTCCTAACTTAAATCTGCTTTATCTCTTCTGTCGTTTTTGTCCCCCCGCCCCCACTTCCTCTTCTAATTTTGTGGCCGTTGTTCACTTGCTTGTTCTTTTGTTCTTAGCCTACCTCTGGACGGCTTTGGCTGTACCGATGGAAAGTTTTGTCCTGCTTTCTGGTTGTGTCTGAATGACTGTGGAATTAAAACATTAGAGTCATGCCTTGCCCGAGAACTGGACAGATCTGGTTTTGAAGAATGCCAGTCTCTAACTTATTAGCTCTCATATAAGTGGGCAAGTCGTTTTCCTGTCTATTTAATCATTATTGGGTGTCTGTGCTAGGCACAGAAGATACAGCAATAGCCTAGTCAGAACTGCCGCTTGCCTTTGTGAAACTAACAGCCTGTAGTAGACCTTAGACAATAAACCCGAGACCCATTATGCAGTTTTATACTGGAATTAATGCTATGAAGAAAACGAATTGGGTGCCTAGGCGCAAAGTAGACAGAAATATTTTAGGTGGTTTGCCATCTCTCATTTAAGAACGCAAGTCGTTGAGTTGACCCCAGCTAGCCGAAGGCAGTTATATCATAAGCCTCCCAAGCTTGGCACCTTTGTCCCGCAGTTTCCTCCCCTTTTGCACCCTCCCTTCAGAGCCGGAGATCCGCGCCGGCGCACGGACTGTTGCCATGGGGACAGCTGCTTCGGCGCATGCGCAGTTCTCTTCAAGATGGCGGCGGCTGCGGCTGCACGAGCGGTTCCTGTGAGCTCTGGATTCCGGGGCCTGCAGCGAACACTGCCACTTGTAGTGATTCTCGGGGCCACTGGCACTGGCAAGTCCACCCTGGCTCTGCAACTAGGCCAGCGGCTCGGCGGCGAGATCGTCAGCGCTGACTCCATGCAGGTATGGCAGCGTGCTTGGCCGAGGGCCTGGGAACCCTGGAGGTCGAGTGCGGGCCTCATCGACACCTTGTCGCGTGAGTGAAGCCCGAGGCTTGTGGGGGTGCAGATGAAAGGAACCTACACCTGCTAGACACCTATCTAGTGGCAGACAGTGTCGACTGCATGTTGTGATCACTTCTCAGGCCGTTAATATTTCATAGATACTACCAGTAATTTTGTTTATGGATGAAAAATGTTGGGGCTTGGGAAGGTGAAGCGACCTCGTGCGTGGCACATTGCAAATAAGCGAAGGAGAGGTATTTGAACGTATAAGGTTAACATATATCCGGTGAATTTCAAAAAATGAAAATTATTCCAGGACTTTAGCCATAATTTTAATTCTAACCCAATGAGACCAGGATAAATCAGATGCCACCTGTGAGTGTCTTCCTGGACAGCAGAAGAGTCAGACGACCCGGATTGCATCGAGAGGCAGCCATTGGCCGCGTGACTTCAGATTAACAAGTGTTCTTTATTTGAGCATGATTTTATTTGTAAAGTGGAAGAAATGTCATTTGCCTAAGTCACAAGGCTGAAGTGATAAATAAGTGAGATGTCTGAGTGTTGCATTGGAGAGCAGGGTAGCCAGCTCTGAAGAAAGTCAGCAGTTGTGGTAAATATTGGCTGAAACTGAGGGGTTTTTGTTTGTTTGCTTGTTTGTTTTAACCCTTTTGTCCTCTTTGAGATAGGACATGCAGAAGGAATGTAGTATTCATCTCATGTGGGAGCATTTGTGCTAGAGAGTAGGTGACATTTTGGGTGAATGCGAGGATTACAAAGGCTGTTAGGCATGTTCAAAGACACAATCAGTCACTGAACCTAAACGGATGAGCACTAATCAGAAAGGATAATTCTTTACCCCAGTCTATCTCCTAAGGCTCCTGGCATGGTTTTTACCTCCATTTTTCATTTGTGAATGATAGGCAACCAACATATACTAAATGGTAGGATAATGCAACATGTATTGTTTGCTGTCTGCTTTGTGTGTTGGTTGATAAAATTTAGCTTGAATCTCAGCATTCTTTTTTCCAACATCAGGTTGACTTGAACAAAGATGCCTTTGCTCCTTCTTTTGTAAAATAGGAAGAATATCAATATGATTAAATGAAGTACAGTATTGAAGCACTTAATACAACTTATGATAAGTATTAAAAATATGGTAATAGTGAAAAATATGACAGCTGTTATTTCTTGTGTGTGCAGAGAAGACCATACTCCTTATATTGGGGAATTTTAGTCTGGGTAAACATGACACAAGGCAGAACTAATAAATGAATAGAACTATTTACAGAACATTGGCAGGTAGGCAGATTCAGAAGAATACACAACAAGTGCTGGATTTCATGATAAACTATTCCATGCTATAGAATTCTTGAGACGGGAGAAATCAGTGAAGGGCATGGAAAGTCTCTAAAGAAGGGTCAAGCCTGGGGCGGCAGTTCAGTCAGCAAAGTGTCTGCTACACAAGTGTGAAGACCGAGTTCAGATCCCCAGGACCCATATGAAGAATCCAGATATTGTACCACACATCTGTAACCCTAGCACAGGGCCCTGTAAGACTGGAGGATTCCCCAGAGCTCATTGACCAGCTAGTGTAGTCAGCTGGTGAGTGCTGAGTTCAGTGAGAAACCCTGTCTCAAGACAGAAGGTAGAGAGTGATTGAGGATGCGTGACATTGACCTCTCTGCCCTCCTCATGCATGTCTGTACAGGTACATGCACTTATACACACATAAATTCAAAAAGAACAAATGATTAAGTAAATACGAATTTTCAGAAAGAAGAGCTTGAAGTTGGGCAAGGTGGCATTCATTGTAATCTTTGCTCTTGGCAGGTTGAGGCACATGAACTACCATAAATTGGAGGTCAAGCTGGTATACAGAGGAAGTTCTAGGCCGGCCAGAACTACATATTGAGACCTTGTCTCAAAAACAGAAATATAATAAAGTAAAAGTTGGAAAAAATAGGAAAATGTTACAGAGAAACATGTCTTGAAAAATGGAAAAAGGAAAAAAAAAAAAAAGGCATGTAATACGAAGGAACACAAAAGATGACAGAGTGGTTGAACAGTGTATATAGGGCAGTGAAGAGACTTCCGTAGGGCAGCATCACAGATGCTGGGAGATGAGTGTAGGATAAGAGCAGTGTGTCAGGAACACTGATTTGTAAGCAGTGTGCATAATGGTTGGGAGGAGCATATGAAGAAATTCAAGTGTGTTGAATGATTACCAAGGGATTTAGTAAGATGGAGCTGCACTAACCTAAGATATATCTAAGAACCATTCCAGTCCTTGTGTTCTGTAATTCTGGGCTGGTTTAGCATTAGTGGAGATGTTCTAGTTAAGGCAGAAAGAATAATAAGCCCAGTGTGATACAGGATTTTAGAGTTAGGCCTGGGAGAATGGGCAACCTCCAAGTCAGGAAGATTTTACAGGGCATCCAAGGTGAAGTCTGTTGGTGGATATGTAAGGAGTGCTGTAGACAGGAGTATATTCCAGGACTTTTGGATTTGATCCTCCTGCTTCTTCGTAAACATCTAACTTGTTCCATTTCTTTGCTCATACCTTTCTCAGAAATCATCCCTCATGTATCAAACCTAGACCCTGTCAGACACGTTCTAAATAATCTTTCTTTTTTGTTTTGTTATTTTCCTGAGATGGGACCTTACTCCGTAGCCCAGACAGACTTCAAACTTGTAGCAGTCCTTCTGCCTCAGTCCCTGGAGTTCTGGAATTATAGGCACAAGCTACCATGCCTAGCTAATCATTTTAACTTCTGTTAATTTTTAAGTAATTGAATGGGTTCTGGTAATGAGGGTTGGGGGTTAGGTAGCCTCTGTAGTGGCTTTTATAGTCTCAGGAATGGTTATTTACTCAAAGCTATGTTGTATAAGGGTAAATCAGGTTCTTTGTCATTATAGAGTAGGACATTAGATACTGCGTTTCATACTGCTGACAATGTGGTAGACCTTTCATACATTACAAAATAGTTCATTAAATTGGTACTTTTTTTTTTTTTTCCTTGTGGTGCTAAGAAGCAAACCTAGGGCATGCTAGGACAGTTACATAACCATTAACTACGCTCCTAGTCCCCAATAGCACATCTTTTGAGCACATCCATTTTGTTTGTTTCTGAGACAGTCTGTCTCAGAACTCCACTACTTTCCCAACTCCCGCTCCCCTGGGCCCTTCCAGAACTGACCTCCCCATTCACAGCCTCCTTCTCTCTTTCTTTTTTTCTTTCTTTTACTTTTTCTTTTCTTTTTTTTTTTTTTTTTTTTTTAAATAACCCATTGAGTCCAATTAGCATTGTCTGGCTAACTCATCAGTGGCCATAGCCCCAAATTACTCCCATCCCCCAGCAGCCACTTGCAAATATCATCTCAGCTAGGGTTGGAGTCCTATGAGTCTCCTCCATCCACAATAAATGACTGCATTGATTTTGTAGGTTATCATAGGTGCTATAAGTTCATGAGCGCAACAGTTATATCATGTTCAGATGCCATCATGATAGCATTCTTTGCCATTCTCTGTAGGCAGTTTCTGTTCCACCTAGGTCCCTCAGCCCTTTAGTCCCTAATAAACACACAGAGGCTTATATTAGTTATAAACGGTTTAGCCAATGGCTCAGACTTCTTATTGGCTAGCTCTCTCCATGTGGTTTTTGTTTACCAGAGAATACTCCAGTATGTTACTCCTTCAGCAGCCACATGGAATCTCCCTGGCAGCTCCTATCTGTCCTCCCCCCAGAATTCTTTTCATCTGGTAGCCCCGCCTATACTTCCTGCCTGGCTACTGGCCAATCAGTGTTTTATTCATCAACCAATAAGAGAAACATATACACAGAAGGACATTCTGTTATGAGCAGGTTTTCCCGCCGGCTTGGTCCCATTAGCTGCACCAGCCCCAAATAACACAGAGATGCTATATTAGATATAAAGCTGTTGGCCTGTTACTAGTGTTTCTTATTGGCTAGCTCTGCCTTAAATATTAACCCATTTCTATTAATCTAAGTATTTCCATGTGGTCTTATCGGAGAGAGGGTCCGGAGTTGTTCTCCCTCTATTATCTCTACATGTTGAATCTCAATCCTACCTCTTCCCGAATCCTCCTTGTCTCCTAGTCCTGCCTATCTTGCTTTCCTATTGGCCAACAATGCTTTATTCATTAACCAATAAGAGAAACATATTTACAGAATGACATTCCCCTATCAATCCTCCAATTCTTCCCTCCCTCCCTCCCTCCCTCCTTCCTTCCTTCCTTCCTTCCTTCCTTCCTTCCTTCCTTCCTTCCTTTCTTTCCTTTTGTGTGTGAGCATTTTGCCTGCATGTATGTCTGCACACTAAATGCATACAGTGTCTGTGGAGGCCAGAAGAGAGAATCAGATCCCTTGGAGCTAGAGTTATAGATAGTTGTAAGCCACTGAGTGGGTGCTGGGAATTGATCAATGGGTCCTTGAAAGAGCAGCCAGTGCTCTTAACCATGTTGTCCAATCCCATCCTTCAGCTCTTAAACAATCTTTTTGCTCCACCCCCACCCCTTCGATGTTCCCAGAGCCTTGTGGGGCTTGATACAGATGTCTTGTTTAGAACTGAGTAGTTCACTCATGAGTTCATGTGTTGACTCCTGCCCACTGTAAAAAAAGTATCTCTGACCAAGCACAAGAACATTAATTATGGAGTGACTTGGCTGGCACAGCTGAGCTAAGCTGAACAGTGAATTTCTCAGATCCTCTGGCTCTGGCAGGCTCCATTTGGTGCTGCCTTAAGGAGGGGCAAGTGGGAGCTGTTGATGGGGGCTGTTGGTTTCTGCAGCCTCAGTATTTTCTGGGTTCTGGTGTGGGGACAGGGAGGCAGACTCCAGGTGCTTTTCTGGTTAGTTCTCTCAAACTCCCTTATTACACTGTTGCTCTTCTGGTTCTTGGGTACATGCAGGCACATTAGAATTGTGACTAGAATATGAGGATTAAATTTCCTTTATCCTTGAGGATTATTAATATGTAAAAAAATAGAAGATTTTTGATCTTTCTGAACTGTGCTTAATTTTAGACTGTTTAGACTGTTTAATTTTGTAGTTCATAACATTTCTTCTTTGTCCCAGTTAGAAAACACTGATCTTTGATTTGTTTGCTTGTTTGTTTTGGAGACAGGGTTTCTCTGTGTAGCCTTGGCTGACCAGGAATTCCAGGAATTTAACTCTGTAGACCAGGCTAACCTCGAACTCTGATCCACCTGCCTCTGCCTCCCAAGTGCTGATAATAAAGGCGTATGTAACCACTGCTCAGCTGATCTTTGATTTTTTTTTTTAACTTTTAAATGCATACATACAATAAAATACCATGTCCTATTAGCTGAGTATGCCCAGTTACACTCAGTTCTTCATTTCTGTCTTTGCTAACCTCTGCGCTTTGTTAAAACTAGAGCTCATTTTCTAGCCAGTAGAAGGAAAGGATGCATTTGGTTGTTGTTATTTTGTTTTTTGAAACAGGATCTCCTCCTTGTGTAGTCCAGGCTGGCCCCAAACTTACAATCTTCTTGCCTCAGCTTCTCAAATGGAGATACTACTCAAAAAAAAGTTTTTTATTTTATGTATATTATTTTTCTTTTAAGTATGCATGTACACATGTATATTTTATATGTTTGTATATATGTATGTGCACCATGTGTATGCAATGCCCGGCAGAGGCCAGTAGGGGGCATAGGATTTTCCCCCCAGGAACTGGAATAATGACTGTGAGCCACAATTTGGTTGCTGGGAATTGAACTTGTGTTCTCTGCTAGAACAAGTGCTCTTAACCTTTGAGCCATCTCTCCAACCCCTGGATATACTTCTTTTCAATATTTTAGCAGAACATCTTTTATAAATATGTAAACAAAATGTCTCTGAAGAAAAATACTCAAGGAGCCCAGGCTGCCTTCAAACTCAGTATGTAACTGGAGAGCCAAGAGGATGATCTTGAACTCCTTGTTCCCCTGCCTCTTCCTCCTAAATTCTGGGGTTATAGGTGTGTGCTCCTACATTTGGCTTTACACTCTATTTATTTAGCTGCTTATTTGTTTTTCAAAGCAGGGTTTCTCTGTGTAGATCTGGCTGTCCTGCAATTCCCTCTATAGAGGCTATTTCTGCCTCCTGAATGCTGGGATTAAAGGAGTACACTACCACTGCTTTAGGGCTTTATACTCTTTAAAAAAATTAAAATTATCATGATTTTTTATGTGTATGGATGTTTTGCCTGCATGCATATTTGTATATCACTTGCATGCCTGGTGTCTGTGGAGGGCAAAAAAGGGCATTGGATCCCCTAAGACTGGAGTAACAGATGGCTCTGAGCCACTGCATCGGTGCTGGGAATCAAGGCCAGGTCCTTTGGAAGAGCAGCCAGTGCTCTTAACCACTGAACCATCTCCAGCTCCTTGGCTTCAATGTATGTGTAATAATTGTTTGTGTGAATGCTTAATGTGTGGGGGTGCCCATGGAAGCAAGACGAGGGCTTCACATTCCCCAGAGCTGGAGTTATAGGTGGTTGTGAGCCACCATGTGGGTGCTGAGAACCGAACTCATCTTCTGCTAGAGCAGTAAATGTTCTTAACTGATGTGCCATCTCTCAAGTCCCTTAGCACTCTTTAAATTGTCACAGTAAGTAACATAGAGTAGGCATTATTTAACAGCCCAGGAACTATGCCCAAGATGTGTCGATCTGCCACTGAGCATAGTTCTCTGCTTTACGTATGTAGTGATTTCCCTCTTTAGATGTAGCATTCTGTCACAGAGAGTGCTGCTACTCATCCCTCACACTTAGGCAGTGTAAAAACTAACAACACCTGGGAAGCAGAAGCAGAAGGACCAGAAATTCAAGTCATTTCCAGCTGTATAGTGAGTTTGAGGTCAGGGCTACATGAGGTCCTGGCTCAAAGAACAGTCAGCAGGGCCATTGAAATGGTTCAGCTGTAACAGTGCTTGTCGCTAGGCTTGAGAACCTGAGTTTGATCCCTGGCACCAGCATGGTGGTGTGAGAGAGAACTGACTTCTGAAAGATTCTGAGGCATATGTGAACTCTCCTGAGTTTTTGTTTTTTAAATCACAAAAAAAAAAATTCTTAATGTGGATCGTGGTGATGTGTGTCAGATGGAATTTTGAGCAGAGTAGTGTGTCCTCAGCTGGGTGTGTTATTAGGGTCTAAAACTTGGTAGAGCCAAAAAAGTAGGATTTAGCATCAGACTGGTACCCAAGATGAGAGTTTATTGAGACAAAGAGAAATGTAGTCTGTAGGGAGCCCAGACAGTGCTGGAAACCTCCTTGTTGTTAACAGCCACAGATGAAAGGGAGAAAAGTGGAGAGTGATGATTAGAAAGGCTTTTCAAGTTTCCAAGTGGAGTTTTATTTATTTTTATTTGTTTATGTTTTGAGATGGGGTCTGGTTGTATTATCCAAGCTGGTTTCAAATTCATGGATTCAAGTGATCTTCTACCTCAGCCTCCCAAGTAGCTAGATTATAGTCCCTGTGATTATTATTTTTGCATTTTAATATTCCTTTAATATTTTAATATAAGCTCCTTGGATGTTTATATTCAGAAAAATGTGCCAGTAAATAAACAAAATTGTAAAGTTCTCTCCCTCTATCTCTCCCTCTCTCTCTCACTCACACACACAGATTGATGTCAGGCATCTTTCTTTGTTGCTTTCCAGCTTTTTTTTTCCCTTTTGTTTTATTTTGTTTTTGTTGTTGTTTTTGAGACAGGGTTCTCTGTGTAGCTTTGGAGCCTGTCCTGGAACTCACTCTGTAAACCTGGCTGGCCTTTAACTCAAGAGATTCACCTGCCTCTGCCTCCCAAGTGCTGGGATTAAAAACATGAGCCACCACCTCTCGTCTGTTAATTATTATATTAAGGATTTGTTTAATTTTTATGTGTGTTGTGTGTGTGTGTGTCTCGCATGTGCATGCCATGTGCATGCAGTGCCTGTTAAGACCAGAAGAGGGCACTGGATCCCCTAGAACTGGTGTGGCAGATAGTTTGAGCCACCTTGTGGGTGCTAGGAACCAAACCCAGGTCCTCTGTAAAAGTATCAAATACTTTTAATCACTGAGCCGCTTCTCTTATTCCCTTTATTTTTTGAGACAGTCTTTGACTGGACCTGTGCTTGCTGAGTTTTGCTAGACTGACTAGCCAATGAACCCATCTGTCTCGATCCCATCCATTGCTGGGGTCAGAGATGTGTATTGCTCCCCTGGCCTGTACATGGTTGTTGGATCTGAACTCAGGTCCTCATGCTTGCATAGCAACCACTGATCCATTTCTCCAGCCCTTGCAAAACACCATCAACTTTCCTTCCTTTAACTCCTAGGAGTTGTCTGAAGTGCTGAGATTATATGCAGTGCCAAGATTATGTGCTACTGAATTTGGCAAGACTTTTCTTTCCTCCCTTGCTTTCTCCTCCCCCCCCCACCTTCCTTTTTTTAAAAAAGATTTATTTATTATGTATACAGTGTTCTGCATGCATGTACACCTGTAGGCCAGAAGAGAGCATCAGATCTCATTACAGATTACAGATGGTTGTGAGCCATCATGTGGTTACTGGGAATTGAACACAGGTCCTCTGGAAGAGCAATCAGTGCTCTTAACCTCTGAGCCATCTCTCCAGTCCCCTGCCCCCATGGTTCTAGGGATTGAGCTCAGCCTGTAAACTCTTCTGATCTTGAGCCTCAGCCCTTTGTCTTAATTGTCTTGCATGTTGAACTTTTATTACTCGTTGTTCTAATTTAACCATAGGGTCTATCCTTGGTAATTTTTTGTCAACTTGATATCCAAGAATACTCCCAGATTGGCCTGAGGTGTTTTTCTTGATTGATGGGTGAGAGTCTAGCTCACTATGGCACCTGAGGGTTGGTTGTCTCAGGTGCTATAAGAAAGCGCACTGAGCAAGATAATAAGCAGCACCCCTCCATGACTTCTGATCAGTTCCTGCCTCCAGGTTCCTGTTTTGACTTGTCTCAGTGATGGAGTGTGACCCGAGAGTTAGAAGATGTAATACACCCTTTCCTCTCCAGGTCTTTTGGTCATGGTGTTTATCACAGCAGTAGTGATCCTGAGGCAGGCGGATTCCATGGCAACCTTTTGCAAGTAACTTTTCTAGGGAAGACTTTTTAATAAGCATTGAATAAGTAAGTGTTTTAATGGCTTTAATATTGCTGAGGCAGGAGTATTCCCATGAGTATGAGCCAGCTTGGATAGAAAGAAGGGCGGGAGGTAGTGAGTGCTAAAGTTAAGCACTGAGATGAAATAACAGCATACTGTTAAGGGTTACAGGTCTGAAATGGGCTTTGTCTAGAGACCCCGATAAACAATGACCTGAACATCTGGCAGCCGAATGCCTGCTTCATACTGGTTTAGGCCTGTGGTCTGTGGAGTATGGTGTCAGAGACTCTTTGAGAGATCACTGTCTCGGGGATTCCTTCTGGGTCCTGTGCATTTTTGTGTGGCTCTGACAGAAGTTACCCTTTTTGTACTACTGATAGTTCAGTTTTTTTTTTTTCCAAAACCGGATGTTTCTCAATGTATAGAAACATAAGTATTCTCATGTTGCAGTGAGAGTCAGAATTCAAGGGGAGGCCAGTAACACAATCCTTGCTTTCCAGGATGGAAAAACTGAGGTCCAGAAAGATTAAAGAGATCGCACCGAAAGACATCTGCACACCTGGAAATTGGACCTGACTCTTCAGACTCATTTGTAGAGTCTGATCCAGTGCAGGAAGATGATACTGAAGGTCTTCCTTTCAGCCTGAGTTGTCATCTTGGCATGCAAATCCAGGGTGGAGCGCATCACTTTCAGTGGCTTTGAAACCTGAAGGCAACAGTTGCTGAACATGTGCACTGCCTGCTTGAAAACAGAGACTTCCGAGTGTATGCTAAGAGGAGGTAGAGCCTTCTGTTTGGGTTTATAGAGAGGAAATGGCTCTGATACCTTAATTCTTAAGTCCTGGGGAGAAGCAATATTGGACATAGGAGCACAGTTCCCTTTTTTCCAAAGCTGCAGGAGAGAGGCAAACAGCTTTTGGCAGACAAGACTAGTCAACAGGCTCTGTGTCGGCTAATAGATGTGGAACTCTGTGTTCTTTTTGTCTGCTTTGGGACATAATTTAGGAACTGTGTTTTGTACTAAAGGACTGTCTGTCTGATAGTGCTCAAGGGATCTGGGAGGCATGGGGACAGATCTGAAAGGAGAGATGGGATGGTGCTGCCTCATAGTGGCTTCATACTCAGATAAAAGGCACAAAGATCTGTTAACCAGGAGAAAGACAGGCTATCCAGAGGCTTTTTATCGCTACCAGTGGCTACAATCCTAAAATGACTAGACATGACAAGAAGCCAAGAAGGAGATATCAAATGTTTTTCACATGTAGAGAGTTGTGCATGTGTGTAGATAATGTGTTTCTAGGTCACTTGGTTTACTTCCATATTAAATGTAGTTTTATTTTGTGTAGGTTCTGCATATATGGTCGCTTTTTGCTGCTACAGGGAGAGCCTGTTAGAAAGGATGTTAGAAAGGAGAAGTGAGTACTGGCTAATAGGAAACCACAGGGGAGAGAGCACAGATGAGGCTTGAGCTTGAGGCTTGTGAGCTGAGGCACTAACTACTCTGTTGCCTCGGTGACAGTTAAGTGTCAGAGGTGGCTCATCCCCATCTGTAACTCCAGAGGATCTGATGCCCTCTTCTGACCTCCTCCTGCACATACATACATGCATGCATGCAAAACGCTCACCACCTAGAATAAATAAACCAAAAACTTGATTTTTAAAAAGAAAACAGCATAGCAAAGGTATTGCATTGTCTCCTGTCTCCTTAGAAGTGCATGTCCTTCTACACCAGGGATGGCTGGCAACCATCTGACAGAGAGGGTTCTTGAGGGACTGTTGTAGGAGGTGAAACTGGAACACAGGCCCTAGGAACAAATTGTTGAGGTTCTCAAAAGTCATGCCATGAGGTTTGGAGTTTAAACAGGGAAGTAAGAGTGACTTTGGTGACTGAGTGCAGAGTGGGTCAAAGAGGCAGCTTGGGTTCTGCATGGCTGAATGAATTAGGCATTTTTTTCCTTAGAATTTTTTTTAGAGTACAATGATTTTGATTCACTGATAATTGAAGTCTGTTTTTAGGTTTCTTTCTATAGCATACTTGCATTTTATTAAAGAACAAAGGCCAAATAGTGCTCAGACGCTCACCCAGCTTCATGTTGGCTGATGTGGAAATAGCAGAGGTCATAGTCTCCTTGTCGGATGCCAAGATTCTTCTGAAGCATCTCTTGATAAGGTATTTCAGATGCCTTTTAGTCTCAGAAAAAACTGTGATTTTTTATTCTTCAAGCCTTCAATGAAAACAGCATTTCCAAGATTTCCAGTTTTTCTATTGACTTTAATCTCCCATAGAAATTGTTCAACATTTCCATCTTTTAATGGATGAACAGGGACCAAATCAAAACTCCTGGTTAACCTCTTAGGCTTCTTGATTTTTTACGGCATGATCTTGACCACAGCTCTGGGAAGAGCTTTCTTTCTAGACCTTTGTTTTTCTCCCTAAGATGTTGATTCTCTGTGTAGCCCTGGCTGTCCTGAAACCAAGTGCTATGTAGTTTTATTTTAGCCACAGAATTTAGTAGTAAGCTCCTTTTGTTTTCACTTTGTGTGTGTGTGTGAGTGTGAGAGAGGGAGATAGAGAGAGCACGAGCATGCACGCATATGTGCAAGTCCTTATGGTAGTCTTGAACTGTTATCCTCCTGCTTCAGCTTCCCAAATACTGGGATTACAGGCGTGCACCACCGCATTCAGCCCCTACTCCCCATCCTGTTTCAGTTATGGCGGACATTTGAAATTGGTGGATTGTTGCAGTTTATAGTCTAGCCTAGGTTTCCCAGATAGTTGTGGTATTTGTGTGTGTGGTGATGGGTTTTCCATGTGCTAGGATGGTCACATGAAGTCAGAGAAAACTTTGTAGAGTCACTTCTCATGCTTTACCTTCCTTGATGAGACAGATTGTTTCTGTCTGGTTGCAGGGTTCGCCAGGAAAACTGGCCTCCCTGGCTTATGAGCTTGACCTGTCTCCACTTTTCCTCTTACAGCAGGACTGCTGGGATGCAGTGCGCTGTGGGCATCCAGCTCTTCCAGCTCTTCACATGGGCTCTGAGAAGATCACAGTGAGGTTTTCAGGCTTGTGGGGCAAATACTTTTGCCTGCCAAGCCAGCCTTGTTTTTACTTTTGAGACAGATCTTGTGTATTTTAGATTGACCTGGAATTTGCCATATAGTGATCCGCACATCCATCTGTGAGGTGCTGTGGACCAAATACATACATCCTTGTGCATGAAGGCAAGCTCTCAGCTAACCCAGCCCCAGTCTATAACGTTTGAATTTGCATATAACAAAGTACTTAAAAGTGTGTGTAGGTCAGGGGACACTTTGTGGGAGTCGTTCTGTCCTTCCACCATGTGGGATTGAACACAGGCTGTCAGGCTTGGCAGCAGGCATCTTTACCCACTGAACCATCTTGCTGATTCAAATGTACTTTTTGTTGTGTAAGGTCTATGGGGTATTTGTTGTGCCTTCTTTCTGTTGTTTATTGTTTGTTTGTGGTTCTAGGGATTCAACCTAGAGTTTGTCTATGCCAAGAAAGTGCTTTACTGGCTGAACTGCACCCTCAGACCTAAGGAGAATGCTGTTGTTGTTTTTTAATTGTGGTTATATTTAAATTAAAATGAGTGATTCTGTGGCATAATTCACCTTGTTATATAACTAATACTTCTATCTGGTTACAAAACATTCTCCCCTAGAAAAATTTCACAGTCCTGTTAGGCACCTTCACCGTTTCCCTTACCCCAGCAGCCAGGATCTTCCAGTCATCCTTCTCTTCCCTGTTTATGTGAAGAGCTCAGAACACGTCAGTCTAACAAGTTAAATGTGTAATTTTGTGTTTGCCTTCAGTCATGTTTATTATGTAAGTGCTGGGGCTTGAACTTGGGTCCCTGAACATGATATGATAGGCAGTAGGCAAGTGATGGGCATTGGCCCTTTGGGCTTTTATAAACAATGCTGTGAACAAGCATATTCATGAGTTTGTTAAGTACCTATTTTGATTACCCGTCCCCCGTTATTTGAATATATACCTAGCATTGCTAAGTCATGTGGTAATTATGTGTTTAACTTTCAGGAACTTCCTAACCTTTCCATGTGACCACACCAATTTTACATTCCCACTAATAGTGTATCTGGCCCATTTCTCCAATATCTTCTCTAATACTTGTTATTTTTCTTTTAAATTTTTTATTTTAAAGCTGGATGTAGCGACTCATACTTTTAATCCCAGAACTTGGGAGGTAGAGGCAGGTAGATCTGTGAGTTTGAGACCAGCTTGGTCTACAGAGTGAGTTACAGGACAGTCAGAGAGTTACATGGTGAGGCCCTGTCTCAAAGAAAGAAAGAGAAAGGAAAAAAAAAAAAAAAAAAGAGAGAAAAAGAAAAGATTTTAAGAGATTCTAGGTCCAGTTAGATGGCTCAGTGGGTTAAGACACTTTCTGACAACCTGAGTTTGGTCCCCATGACACACTGGATGGAAGGAGAAAACTGACTTAGGACACTTGTCTTCTGAAGTCCACACAAGCACCATGACATGCACATGTTCCTTCCCTGCCCCTAAATGAATTAAAAATTAACCTTTAAAAGACACTCTAGTTCTTATGAAAGTGGTGTCTAACTTCGGTTTTGATGTATCCTTCCCTAATGACTCTTGATGGTTTTGGTCACTTTCTTCCCCAGGGATAGGGATGGAACCCTTGCTAAGTGAGTGTTTTAGCATTGAGCTACAAGCCCTAGCCCTGCCCCCCAACACCCACCCCCCCACCCCTCGCCCCAACTCTGAAAAAGCTGCTAACTTTTTCCTTCCAGTGTAGGGGAGCCTCATGTTCTCATGCAAGCCTGGCAAGTGATGCACCACTGAGCTATAGAGCTGTAGCCCCTCATTTTATTTATTTATTTGTTTGTTTGTTTATGTTTTTAATTTGAGTCAGGATCTCTCTTTGTAGCCTAGGGTAACTTTGAACTAGCCCAGGCTGGTCTCAGAGTTGTAGGTATCCTCTTGTTTCTATCTACTAGTGGCTAGTGCTCTACTTAGAAAGCATGAACCTCCCCCAGACATCATTTGGTTCTTATTTTTAAATTGAGGTGTTTGTCTTTTTGCTGTTGAGCTGTCTGTATTACATTATGTTTCTTTGAAGAAAGTTTGTACCATGGTGTGTGTGTCTTCTTGCTGCTTCCCTGCTGATAACCCTGTATGTTATCTATCTTTCATTCTTGTCAGTCTGGTAAACAAGTAGTCTGCCTGCCTGCCTGCTTTCCCCTCCTTTCTCCCCCTCCTCCTTTTTCTAGTGGGAGGTCAGTTGTCTCTTCAAGGGTATATTGATTAGCCCTTTGTGTTTTTCTGCTTTTGAATTTGCTGTTCTTATTTGTTGCGTTCACTTCTGTATAAATGTTTTCATTTGTTTATTGATTTGTGAGGCCTTTCTGGGTATTATGCTTGGCATTGTGTTGTTGGTGGTGATGGTGTATGTGTGTTTCATTTTTATTTGTATTTGTTATTTATCTATTTGAGGCAGGGTTTCTCTTTGTAAGAGTTGTGGCTGTCCTCGAACTCACAGAGATCCTCCTGCCTTTGCCTCCCATGTGCTGGGATTAAAGATGTGTGCCACCACTGCATGGCATGTTTTTGTTGTTGTTGTTTTGTTTTGAGATACGGTCTCATGTAACTCAGGCAACCTTCAAACTTACTGGGTAGCCAAATCTTGAACTCATTCCTCCTATCGCTACTTCCCCAGAGCTGGTATAGAAGAGGTCTTGGCCCACTTCTTCTGGGTGAAAACAAAAAAACAACAAGGAAAAGAAAACTTAACCAAAACCCATTAAGGGTTTGCTCCAAGCTCAGGACTTGAAATCTCACCGATCCCCACTGTGGAAATGTCCAGCCTGGAGAACTGCTGCCCCCAAGACCCTGTATAACCCTATCACCTGCTCAGTGCCTGTGGCTTCCCTCTAGAGCAGAGGTAGCCCCTCCTGAGTTCTTCCCTCCTGAGAAACCTGTACCACTTACAGCTGGGATTATAGATATGTGCCAATACACCTGGTTGGTATTGTCTTTGTTGTAGTAGTTTTTTAAGTCCTTTGCCCCACCCCCATTTTTGGTCATACAAACTTACAATTTGCATATTATTGTAGATTAATATTCTTTTAAAAATAATTTCACATCTGAAGTTTATGCTTCTCTGAAGTGGTGGAATTTACAGATGACTCACATCTGCAATCCCAGCACTTTGGAGATTTCCACAGGAGGATCTATTTGGATTTGGACCAGACTGTACTCCATAGTGAGTTTCAAAAAAGGGCTGGGGCTACCCTATCTGTTTTCCTTCCTTTCCCTTTGAGTTTGCTTTAATCAGTGTCCTTTTGCTGAGAAGACCATAGCAACTCTTACAAAGGACAGTAATTGGAGCTTGATCACAGTGTAGAGGTTTAGTCCATTACCATCATGGCGGGAAGCATGGCGGCACACAGGCAGATGTGATTAATGCTGGAGAGGGAGCGAAGAGTTTTGCATCAAAATTCTCAGGCAGCAGAGAAGAGAGAAGGGAGGCAGGGAGTGAGGCAAACATAGACAGAAAGATAGACACACTGGGCCTGGCTTGGACCCCAAAGCCACCCCCAAGGTACATTTCCTCCAACAAGGCCACTCCCAAATTGCCAAGCATTGAAATATATGAGCCTATTGGGGCCATTCCTATTCAACCCCACAGGGATCCCTACACATTCCTTTAGGCAGTTGCAGATGACCATGAAGCCCTTCTTTATCAACTCTCATCCCCTCCCCCTGTCCTCTCCCTCTCTTCTCTTTGCCTGTTTCCTTCATTACTTCTTATTTTCCTTTGTATGTATGTGTGTGATAGTGTGTTCATGTATATGGGGTGTTTGGAGGCTCAAAGCTGATGTTGGGTCTCTTCATTCTTCTGCTCTTTACTTATTGAGTCAGGGCTGTTTGCTGAACCTGGAGCTTGCAGTTCAAAACTCTAGCTAGCCAGCTTGCTCAGGGTCCCGTCTTTGCTGCATACTTCTGCAGTTCATGTGAGTTCTGGAAATCCAAGCCCTGTTCCTCATGCTTGTGTGCTGTATTCATGAGCTGTTTCCCCAGCCCTCCTCTTCCCTTGTTTATATCTTACAACCCAGCCCAGCACTTGACTGTGGTTCTCAACCTTTGCTGCACTTTAGGGTCACTGCAGGTCACCGGGGAGTCAATAGTACTGCTACTGGTTCCAGCAATTAGCAAGCATCCTAGCAACTGTTGATGGCAAACTTCTAAAGGCAGCATCCTTTCCTAATCTACAGTTGGTTGGTACTCCGAGGTCTTCCTTTTACCCAGCAGACACATTTGTTTAGCTGGAAAGCTGGGCTTTACTCTCAGCCCTGCTACTATGTACAGGTATAACTTTGGACAAGTCATGACTCTTTGGGTTTCACCTTCCTCTTTGGGCATGTTAGGATAGGAAAATTTACTGGGTTAGAGCGGCAGCTGTCAATATGTTGTTAAGAGACACTTGTAAATCTTTTAACCTCTGAGGGCCATACATTGTCTCAGTGTCTAAAGCCCCCTTTGTTATTGGAGCTGTCAGGGTCAGACAGAGCCAGGGCCCTGACAGCCCCAATAGTTGGGTTTGGCCACCTGTCTTTTGTTTATTTTTTGAGACAGTCTTACTATGTAGCTTGGAACATTCGAACTCACGGAGATTTTCCTGCCTCTGCTTCTTTTGAAGGTATGCTCCACCACCATCCGGAGCCTGCAGTCATCTTTAATAGGCCAGTTAAACAGACAGATGTAGTGAAAAGCAGGGAAAGCAGATTTTGCACTGTGGCCATAATGGGAAGAGGAACAGATAAAGAATGGGGTGCAGTGACACTCCCCCCATTCTAGTCAAGGTATGGTGCTGCCATCTCCTCACTGTTCCAGCCTCTCCTGCAGGTGGTCTGACAAGTCGTGAGAGCTCTGAAATACTGTCCTAGGAGTACGGTAGCACTAGGGTTCAACCAAGTTCCTCATTTGTTGACACAGGGTTCAGTCTTTCCCTTCTCCCAGCATGGGATTCCTGGGGAAATTCCAGTTCTTTGGGGATCAGTATTTGAATAGTCTGATAGCCAGAAGAAGGGCACGGCCGTCTGTTTAAAATAGCCTCATTCCTGAGGCCAGTGAGCTGCTGCCAAGCCAGAGGACCACACGGTAGAAGGAAAAAACCAACTTCTGAAGTTGCCCTCTGCCTCCCAACACTTTTCAGGCCAGTTATACTTTTAGCTCTGATATATTGTGGTTCTTTCCTTTCAAACGCTTGCCAGGGGGCTCACCTCCAAGAGCCTAGGAAAATCATGTTTAATCACCAGTAATTAAATATATTAAATATAATGTCATGCAGTTAATGTAGTACTTACCGTCTGCTGGCACTGTTCTAAACACTTTACATATATTAACTAATTATCAGAATACTCAGTGAAGATGTGTTCATTATCCTCACTTTACCGATGAGGAAACCTAAGGCAAAATAAAAATTAGACACTTACCGTGCCAGTTGAAAGGTTTAGCTAGGTAAGGAGCACCTTTATACTGTACACACAACTGCCTTCCCTAACGAAGACATAAACTTCCGGGTGTACAGTTGCTCAGTAGCACTGAAGGCGCCTGGCCTGAACATATTCTCTATTTATACAGGAATGATTTAGCATGACTACAGCCGGATTTTTATAAAAAGATTTCTTTTTTTCGTTGTGTTACTCTGGATGCACATGAATGCATGTGCTGATATCTGAGTGCAGGTGCCAGTGAAGGCCAAAAGAGCATGTGGATCCCCCAGAACTGGAGTTATAGGTTGTGAGCTGCTTATTGTGGATGCTGGGAACTGGATTCTCGTCTTAGAGCAGTGCCTGTTCTTAACTGCTGAGCTAGCCCTTCAGCTGAATTTTTGCTAAATAAAGCTACAAGGCCTAATTGTTGTGATTCTGTAGTATACTCATTCTTTCTAACCAAGAGAAGTAGTAAATTTAAAAGGTTAACTTTTTTAAATGCTCTGTTGAGCATCTGCTTAGTTGAATTTGATAAAAGGAAAGTCAGCTTTCTAGGTGGACCTGCTAGCCTAAACCTGTAATCACAGTATTGGTGACTCTCGTGCAAGAGACTAGCCACAAGCTATGATGGCCTGACCCACAGAGGGAGCGCCAGTCAATCAAGGCTACATGGTGAGACCCTATCTTATTAAAACAAAATGGGTTTTCTAGTGCCAACATTCTTTAAAGAATGTTTCTTCCTCTCGTGTACATATGTCTACCCCGGCCCATCCCCTGAAGTGTGGACTGCTGAAATGGTTAGATGTGAGAAACAGGGAGCTGCAGGGGAGAAAGTGACTTATTCATGCTAAGTCACTTTGTGTGTGATAGATCAGGCATTACAACAACATGGCTAAAAACACACGTGTTGTGACCTGAGGCTCCAGGGACATCAGAAAGATGGAAGTAAAAGGAAGCTTCTGAAGTCCTGTACAGTAAGTTCTGTGATGGTAGGAGATGCATGGTTCTATGGGAGCCATGAAGGGAGCTGGGAGCCTCTGGGGACAGCTCAGCTCTCACAGGGACATGCTTTTAAGGAGTTTGGGGCTGGGTGGAATCTGATTTTCTCTTCAGAAAAATGCAATGTGGACCTCTTTTGGAGAGATTGGAGAGATCATGCAGGTCACAGTTTGTAATGACCGTAGGAAACATGATGGTGGTAAATGTTAAGATTCTTGCTGTGTTTAACTTGTGTGTTTGTGAATGTGTGGGTGTGCTTGTGCCATGGTGTGCCTGTGGAGGTAGAGAAAGCCTGGCTGGAAGTCTTTTCTTTCCTTTTATCATGTTGGTTCTGGGATTCAAAGGCAGGTTATTAGGCTTAGTGGCAAACATCATTTCCCACCAAGACATCTCACTGGCATGTGGGGATAATTTTTGTTTGTTTGTTTTTGTCTTTCGAGACAGGGTTTCTCTGTGCAGCCCTAGTTGTCCTGGAACTTGCTCTGTAGACCAGGCTGGCCTTGAACTCTCAAAGATCTGCCTACCTCTGCCTCCCAAGTGCTGGGATTAAAGGCATGTGTCACCTCTGCCTGGTTCCTATTTATTTTTTGAAGCAGGATCTCACAGTGTAGCCCTGGCTGTCCTGGAGTCTTCAACTCCTAAGACCTGGGATTAAAGCCATTTGCTACTACACCTAACTAACTCATGCTAATTTTAAAAATTATTTTAGACGGGTGATGGTGGTACACGCCTTTAACCCCAGCACTTGGGAGGCAGAGGTAGGAGGATATCTGTGAGTTTGAGGACAGCCTGGTCTACAAAGTGAGTTCCAGGACAGCCAGGGCTACACAAAAAAAACCCTATCTCAAAAAACTTAAAAAGCAACAACAACAACAATAAAGTAGTCTTTTAATGGTGCTGGAGAGATGGCTCAGAGGTTAAGTTCACTGACTGTTCTTCCAGAGGTCCTGAGTTCAATTTCCAGCAACCACCTGGTGGCTCACATGGATACATGCAGGCAGAAAGCTGTATACATAAGTAATATAAATAAAAATGTTAAAAAAAATAAATAAGTAAACAAAAAAAAAGTAAGAACTGGCATGGGGATGAGAGTTGAGTTAGTAGGGAATGTGAAGAGAAATAGGAGTACCAGGAACCCTTTAAGGCCTTTAGTTCATTACCTAGGTGATTTGCTCAAACACAGGAGGAGATATAGTTAAGGTCAGTTTGCAGCTTAGGTGCCGGTTTGGGGTGATGATGTGACAGATAAGGAAGGCAATAATACTAGCTAGCTAGCTAACATTGGTTGGCTGCCTCTAAAGGAAAGGCTTTGTTTATGTGAATTGTTTAATTGTAACAGCAACTCCTCAGTTTGTAAGTGAAGAGTCTGGGGCACAGTGGGTTAAATAACTGAGCTCAGGGCTAGGGAGTGGTGAGGCAGAGCCCTGTGGGGCAGTCAGAGCCCTGTGCTGTGATCCCTTCATTGCACTGCAGGCAGCTTTCATTGAGATGGAAATGTCCAGTTGGTGTACAGGCCTGGCACCACAAGGAAGACCTAGACTGCAGATACAGACTTGGAAACTGTCAGCACGAAAATAATGGTAGAAGCCATGCTATCCAGAGAGGTTTCTGAAATGGCAGGCACACGCCGTTAGGAATGCCATTTGTCAGTAGTGTTCCTATAGTAGGCATTGCCAATAGATGAATGGCAGTAAAGGAGACTGAGGAAGGGCTAGTTGAGATGAGACGCCCAGAGAGAATGGCGCCGTCAGGGCCCAGAGGAGAGCGGTTTCTGACCTGGAGGGCTCAGCAGTAGCATAGTGCTGCTTTTTCCAGAATTTGTTTGAAGGTTGAGTTTGCAGGGTTGTATTTGGCAAGCAGGTCCCTTGTGACCTCAGTGACAGCCCCAGAACACTTGAAGGTGGGGTCAGCGAGCAGAGAAGGGTAGTGGTGGTTGTATTGGTCTGTAAACCGAGGCTGTAGTTTTCTAGGAAGAGAAGAATGTGGTGGAGGACTGCAGGATCTAATGTGGGATGGGAAGGAAATGAAGTCATAAAGAGCCAGTAACTTGGAAGAAAGAACAAACTTAGGGAGAAGCATTTCCTTTTATTGTAGGTGTTACACTGCAGTGTCAAAACCAGCCAGCCAGGTCAGTTGGGGCTCCAGAGTGCCTAGTGCCAGGGCACTGTTGGCTACCACAGACCTAGGTGCACCCTACAGGATGGCAGCTTTAGCAGATTATAATGCTAATGGATCCCCCAAGATCTGGAAGAGATTCTCAGGTGGTTTTATGGGACAGGGTCTCCCATTCAAGGACTGTTGACATTGGGGACAGGTAAATCCTTTGTTGAAGGGGCCAAAGAACTCTTCTGTTTATCATGTTTTTATTCATTCAGCATGTCTAGTCCACAGGCAGTAGCCCTCTGTCAGTTTAGACAGCCGGTGTGTTTGCTGGACAGCATGGCTTGCAGCTGAGAGCTCCTGCTTGCTAGTCCATCTAGCTCCCCTCACTTCTGTCATAGTTTCTCCACCCTATTTACCATCTTTGGGCACTCCAGCTCTGCCAATTTAGAGGTCATCTTTCTTAAACTCTGGCCTTTTCCCAGAAAATTTCCTCTCTGGAAATAAACTATCCAACAATCAAGACAGAGATCTATTCTCCTATAAAATTTGGTTCAGTGTTAAATGTTTGATTGTTTATTTTGATTGTCTTATTTTTGAAAAAGAGTTTCTCCCTGGCTATCCTAGAACTTACTCTCCAGACCAGGCTGGCCTTGAACTCACAGAGATCCACTTGCCTCTGTCTCCTGCATGCTAGGATTAAAAGCGTGCAATACTACTGCCTGGCTTAATGTTCAATGGTTTGATACGGTATTTAGGGAATACTACAGGTCATACATTAATTGTGAGTGTGTGTGTGTGTGTGTGTACATATGCCTTGTGTGGGTGGCTGTGATGTTCACATCGTGGCTAGCAGTGGGCACAGGTGTTTTCTATTACTCTCTGCCTTTTCGTTTCTCGTTCGAGTCTGTGCCTGAGACAGTCTTCCTTTCTTGGCTGGACTGGAGACTAGTGAGCTGCAACAATCCTGTTGTTGCCCCTCCTTGGAGCGGGAGTTAGTTTTCTTCTTTATCACATGGGTCCTAGTGACTGAACTCAGGCCATCAGGCAGCATGCACCTTTACCTGCTGAATTGTCTCTCCTTCTTAAACTCTAAATTTTGAGAACATTTCAGATATCACACACAAAAAAATCCCCATGTTTTCTTACTATTTTCAAAATATAATTTATACTGAGCGAAGCTTGTGATCACATTTTTCTTTTTTAGACAGTATCTCTAACCCAGGCAGGCTTTGAATTCCTTATGTGGCCTAGGATAACCTTGAACTTCTGGTCGTGCTATGTTAGAGTGCTGTCATAAAAGGCATGCTCCACCACACTCAGTTTATGTAGTGCTAGGAATCAACTCATGACCTCATTTGTGCTGGGCCAGCACTCTGCCAGCTGATCTCCCTCACAGCCATTTCTGTAAGCTCCCATCACAGGTTCCCATGGGAGCAGGGAAATGGAGCCAAGTGGCTTGTTGTCTTTGAAAGATTTCTTTTTAGCTCTTGCAGTTTCCAGACTGACTGTTCTCTGCACACTGAAGCTAACTGAACTGTGCATGAGGTTGTATGCAAGGCCTTCAGCCACAGGCCTAATCTAGCCTGGTGAAAGAATGTCCTAGACATAAATAATAAATACATTATAAAATTCTGAGCATGACTGTGGAATTTGAGATATAGATGTCACCTAAACCTGGGCCCAAACTAGCATTTTACAAAATGATTTGTTCCTAGGTTTTGTTACGTATTTTTGTCTCTCTTTTCCTCTCTGCAGTACTAAGGATTAAGCCAGGGTGTGCTAGAAGTGCTTGCTCTCTATTGAGCTATGCCCTCAGTGCCTTTCGGGTGTGTTTGAATATTTATCTTTAATGTAAATGGCTAGTAGCTTATTCTTGTGGTTTTGCTGTTTATTTATCTATTTTTCCATGTTTTGCCTGCCTGCATGTCTGTGAATAACATGAGTGCAATGCCCATAGAAGCCAGAAGAGGGCGTCAGATTCCCCTGGTGCTAGAATTACAGGTAGTTGTGAACCAACCGATAATGAGTGCTGGGAATTGAACTCAGGTCTTTTTGCAAGAGCATCATGTGCTCTTAACCACTGAGCCATCTGTCCAGCCCCCTGTTTTTACTTTTTAGCTCTGCAGCTGATTTTTAACAATATATATATATATATATATATATATATATATCCCAAAAAATGTTATCATTTGTGTCCGTACAGCTCAATAAATTGTCAGAGGAAAAAAAATGTCTCTGTAACCACAAGTTAAAGAAATGGAATATTATCAGTTCTCTAAAAGTCTAAAAGCTGTCATCGGTGCTTTCTTTTTTAAGCTTGTGTGAGGCACACACATATAAACCTAGCACTTGGGAAGTAGAAGATGGAAGATTAGAAGTTCAAGGTTAGCCTCAGATACAAAGTGAGTTTGAGTTTAGCCTGGGCCACTATGTGAGACCCTGGCTCAAACAATATATATATATATATATATATATATATATATATATATATATATCAAATTCCGATAAAATATGCGTAGGTCAGTGGGAAAGTACATTTTCCACATGTCCAACATCCTGGGTTCAGTCTCCATCAGCATGCGCGTGCACACGCGCGCACACACACACAACACACACAAAATGACAGTGTATAAACTGAATTTACCATATTATTTCAGGTTCTCTTTAAATTTTTTTTTTTTTTTCCTTTTTTTGAGACAGAATCTTATTACGTATTCCTGGCTGGCCTTGAACTCACAGAGATTCACCTGCCTCTGCTTTTGCTTCTGTCTCTTGAATGCCTGGGTTAAAGGTGTGTATCACCACACCCAGCTCAAGGACCACTTAAATTTTTTTTACATTTTACATGGGTGCCCATGCCATAGCATGCACATGGATGTTAGAGGACAACTTGCACAATTCAGCATGTAGATTCTGGGGTCAAACTCAAGTGAAAGGTCCGTGATGACAAGTGCCTGTACCTGCTAAGCCATCCCTCGGCTGTTACTTCTGCCAGATTACTGGCACTTTGGACATTCACATCTCCCTGTGGCCATCACCACCTTCCATTTCTAGTACACTCCTGTCTTTTCGGGACTGATGCTCTGTCCATTAACCAGAAGCCTGCTTTCTGTCTGCCACAGTAGTCTTGTGTAAATGGAACCATGTTCATGGGGCCTCAGAAGCTTGTGCCCTTTTAGGGCTGGCGTGTTTCACTCATCAGTCACATCTTCAAGACTTGTCTTTGTTCTAACGTGGGCCACATTTTCTTCTCTCTTTAAGGCAGAGTGTATATATATATATATATCCATATCACATCACAGGATGTATATACTCCATTATGTGTTTCCATTCATCTGCTCATGGGTTTTGGCTTTTGTGAATAATGTTATTTATGAACATGATTATAGTAATATGTGTTCATATCCTGCTTTCATTATTTTGGGTATAAACCCAAAGGAGATTTGTTATGTCAGATAGTAGTTTGATTTTTTACTTTTTGAGGAACTTTCACATTATTCTTATAGCTCTACCATTTTTTAAAATTTTTAAAGATGTGACTCTCTACATGTGTGTATGTGCACTGTGTACATGTCTGGTGCCAGAGAATGTCAGAAGAAGGCATTGGATCCCCTGGAATTGGACCATGGTTGTAAGCTGCCCTTTGGCTCCCGAGACCTGAAGCCAGGTCCTCTGCAAGAGCAATGAGTACTCTTAACTGCTGAGGCTCTCTCCAACCTCTGGCTCTACCATGTTTATTTATTTTTTATTTTTTTCATAGTCTGTGTCGGTCTATCAGGTTTTATTTATAGAGGCTGATGAACTTTAATCAAAGTTACAAAAACGTGGTCTAGCAAGTATAACAGGGCCAGAGAGAAGGGCTCATGGGAACAGGTACTTTTCTTCAGACCCTGAGGGAGCCCTTCAGTGGAGGACAGAGGATCTCTGAGGCAGGAGATAAGAAAGAGCTGAGGCTTGGGCAGTAGGGCTTGCCCTTACCACCCACTCCCAACCCCCCAGGCCCAGAATTGAACTCTAGCCCCATGAACACAGAGAACTTGTGTTGCTAGTCCTGCAGAGCAGGGAGAGGAAGGACTGTTAGACCTCAGAGATCACCCATTGACAGACCACAGAATGGAGAAGGCCACAGCTGCCCCTGCACCTGTCTTGGTTGGCTCCAGCATGGTCTGGTGTTGCCTGTAGGTTGTTTGTCAGCCTGTGCAGGGTGAGGTCATAAGTCAGAGAACTCTGATCCCTCCATGAGTTACATGTGTCCTGCGTGCTCTTCACTTTTCTATACGGATGCCAAGGAAAATAGACTAGAACGTGGACCACTCTGCTTCATGGTGGCCTTGGAGGCTGTGGGCTGAGAGCCTGTTGCAGTCCCTTGATGGCAATTCAGCTTCTGAATGGGGAATCATAAAGCTCAGGCACAGAGGGCTGCTGCCATCTCATCTTGGCTTTCAGAGTCAGTTCAGAGGACCAAAGGACCCTTTGTTGTCCCTTCTCTTTTTCCTCCTTGTGTTATTTAATTTTTGAGACAGGGTCTCATAAAGTAGTCTTGGCTGGCCTGGAACTCATGCATAGAGCAGTCTGCATTTAAAGGCATATGTCACCATTCCTGGCTCCTTTTTGTGTTTTGAGGCAGGCTCTTGCTATGTAGGGTCGGCCTTAACTTGTGATCGAAAAAGAAAAACTTCTACTTCTTGAGTGCTAAGATTATAGAAGTGCCTGGCCTCAGATATCTTACTACTCATAAGAACTCTACCTATGGAGATTTTTAAGTGAAAAGATTTCATGTTTTCTTACCAGTATTTTCTTCCTCTTGGCATTTAGATGGCATCAAGGACGGGCAGGTGTTTGAAAGAAGCTGTCTAGCAGCTGTCTGATCTTGCGGTTGGTGCTGACAAGCTCCTAGCTGCCATTACTGTCATTGCCTAGGAATTTGGGGCTGCTGCTGTACAGGCTATGAGGAGAACTCATAGAAGTGTCCTTTGTGGACACTGTGGAAGAGCTGAGAGACTGGGCGATGCCTTTGGATGTGAAAGCCTTTGGGGCCTGCCAGATACAGGCAGAGTCCTTGCAGTAAGAGAGGATGCTCTCCAGGTTTTTCTTCATTCTGTCTTCAGTCTGCAGGGAATCTGGGTGTGGAGGCTGGCAGTGCTGAGTGGAGAAAAGACCACATTGGTATCAGCCCTCCTTATTGCTGAGAAGGAGTGATTGAGCTTCAGGGAGAAATCGATGAAGGCCTCCCCTGTGTCACTTCCAGAGCCTGCGAGTGACAGGTGCTGTGCAGAGGGCTTGGTTGAGGAGTGGGAAGGAGAGTCTGCAGAGAGGTGGATAGCTGCTTAGGCATGGTGGGTGAAGAGTTAGATGGTGGGTTCATTGTAGCACAAATTCTAATTGATATTAATAATAAAAACCCAGAGACAGATATTGGGGTTAAAGCAAAGTGGCCAGACCCTAGACAGTTCTCACCTCTACCAATGCTCAGACCAGGGGGGGGGGGTCCTGTCCTCAGATAGCATCTCCAGACTGCACTGCTCCTCAGTCTGCATTGAGCTCCTGTCTTCTCCTCCTCCTTATATTCATCTCTAGTGCTGAGATTAAAGGTGTGGGATCCCAAGTGCCAAGATCATCTTTGTGTGAGCTCTGTTTCTCTTTTAGACTGGCTCAATTTCATGTAGCTTAGGGTGGCCTTGAACTAATAGAAATCCGTTTGCCTCCGTCTCCCGATTGCTGTAATTAAAGATGTGCATCACCACTGCCTGGCCTCTATGGCTAGCTAGTATGGCTAGCTAGTATGGCTAGCTTTGCACTCTGATCTTCAGGCAGACTTTTTTGTTATATCATAAGCAAAGTATCACCACAGTTCATCAGTAGCACAGCTGTTATTTTGCTGATGGAGTTGGTTGTCAAATTGGTTGTTGTCCAAATGGAAAATTCCATAATGTGGTAAAAGAATAGACTCCTGAGGATGTGTCTCTCCGAGATACTTCTTTTGTACACATTGGATGATACCAGACCTGAGTAGGCTGTTTGCAAAACACGTGAGCTGCAACAGCAGTAGGGAAGGGTCTGTAAGGTCAGCTTAGAGGCCATGGTGATGTCAGTTGGGGACTGCAGAGCCAGCCCAGAGCCTGAGAGCTCACCTGTTCTGGGGTGGATAAACCATCTTAAATTTCTGAGTGTCCCAAAAGTCTCAGTGTCTTTGCATTCTTGTCAACGTTTGTTTTTCTGTACTGTTTCTCCTCCTCCTCCTTTTTTTTTTTTTTTTTTTTTTTTTTGGAGACAGGATTTCTCTGTGTAACAGTGATGGCTGTCCTGGAATTCACTTTGTAGACTAGGCTGGCTCCAAACTTCCAGAGATCTCTGCCTCACAAGTGCTGGGATCAAAGACATGCACCAGCCTTATTTTTCTTATTTGTTTCTTGTGATGCTAGGAATCCAATTTAAGATGCCTTTCAATTGCTAGGCAAGGGCCTAGCCCTAAGTTACACTCCCAGCCTTACCTGAGGCTTTAAATAAACAAACAAAAAATAAATAAGCTGGGCATGGTGGCACAGACCTGAAATCTTCGAACTTGGGAAGCAGAGGCAGATGATCTCTGAGTTTAAGGCTAGCCAGGGCTGCATGGTGAGACTTTTCCTGCTGTTTAGCTAATTATGAGATAAGGTTTAATACAGCCCAACCTAGCCTCTATGTTGTCAGGCCGACTGACCTTGAGCTTCTGATCTCCTACCTCTGCCTCCAGAGTGTGGATCACAACAAGCACGCATTCCTCCCCCATACCCTGCAATGTGATGTTATGACCGAATCCAGGACTCTGTACATGTTAGGCAGGCATGGCATTCCCAGCCCTATTTAAGCTTTGATTTTTAGTGTGGGGGTTGGTGCACAGGCCATGGCTTTCATGTGGAGGTTAGGGGACAACTTGTGCAAGATGGAAGATGGATCCTAAGTATCAAATTCAGGTTGTTATCAGGCTTGGTGGTAAGTGCCGTTACTCACTGAGCTGTCCTGTTTCTCCACCCCTGCCCTCCCATCTACGACTGTTCCCAAGCAGAGAGAGACAGAGAGACAGATTGACTCTGACAGACATGGAGACACAGAGAAATGGAGACCAAAAATAGTAGTAAATTCCTATGTCGGTCATCTAGCTTTAGTTTGGGAAGCTTGGCCAGTGTTGCAGGTCTGCCCTTCCCCCCATTCCTGCAGTGTGTATTTTCATTCATCTCCCAGAGTGGTTAACTCTGGTGGTTTAAATCAGCCAGTGACACTGTAGCAACCTAGTCTGTAGGTTGCTGGAAGTATATACTGTGATAGTCACATAAGAAACCACCTAACTCAGACTTTAAGTGCCGCATCATTTCATGTATTCCTTTAGTTGTTTCTTTGAGATAGGAGCTCTCCATGCAGTGCAGACTGGCCTCAAACTTGTGACCCTTGCACCTTAGCCTCAGCCTCTCTAGTGCTGGGATTATGAGTAAGTGCCACAACCTTCAGCTTAGCAATATCGTTATGTCCTGTCCTGATTAATAGGATGCTATAGGAGGCAAAGGATTAGCAAATCACTTAAAGATGATAATATATACTGGTAATTGAAATATTTATATGAGTTATAGTTTTTAACTCTATATAACTACAAGTTAAACTGTGATTTCATTTTTCCTGGTATTTCTGGTGTTTGTATATACTATGTACCGCATGGTAGGCGTTTTGTTTATAATAGCATGGGCCTACTGGTGCTACTTATGTGTGGAATTACACTTATGTGTTTGCCCTTTTTCAATTCAAGACAGGGTTTCTCTGTGTAGCTCTGGCTGTCCTTGAACTCGCCCTGTAGATTAGGCTGACCCAGAACTCAGAGATCTGCCTGCTTCTGCTTTCAGAGTGCTGGGATTTAAAGTATACTCCATCACAAATGGTTGTGTTTGCTTTTTTAAACTTTCCATTTTAAGGGCCTCTAGAATAGTGGTTCTCCCCTGGGTTATCAAATGGTCCTTTCATAGGGGCCACCTAAGACCATCTGCATATCAGATATTTATGTTGTGCTTCATAACAGTAGCAAAATTACGGTTATAAAGTAGCAATGAAGTTAATTTTATGGTTAGGAGTCACTACAGCATTTGGAAAGTTGAGAACCACCTAAAGGCAGATCCCAAGATGGAAGGTTAGCCCTTTAACGTGCCTGATAGAAAGTTGATGTGGTGAGTGGAGTAATACAGATATATAAAGACCCACTCCTCATATGCTTAGTGAGTGCCGGGTAAAAACAAAGTGCATTTTATGTGGATTAAGTAATTTAAGCCCCACAACCCTCTGAGGTGGTGTTATTATCTCCACTGCACTTGTGAGGGATAGAGGTTAGAGAAGTTAGTGTGTGTGTGTGTGTGTGTGTGTGTGTGCTCCAAGAATGAAAGCCGGTAAGTGACAGAGTCAGGGACTGACTGAGGCAGTGTGGCGCCAGGGCTCTTCCTTGTGGCCATAACACTGTCCTCTACTTACTCCACACTCATGTAAGTAAAGGGAATGTGAGATAGAAAATGCTTTTAACATCCTGTGGGCTCTGTGGAACTTGCTTTTTGTTGGTTCAGTGCTCCTTGTAGACTCAATGATTACAGAGAGAGCATTTCATCCCAAACATTTATTCCTGTTCGAAAACTAGTATTTTCAAATCTGGTCTCCATCTGAGACCTTATGTTCAGACAAAGAACGCTTGAACTTTTTAGTTGAATTGGCAGATCAAGAGCTTGCTGGCAGGATATTGCCCGTAGTATTTAGACTATGAGTGCTGACCTGAGCAGTCATTTGTGCATGTCATGATGTCTCCACAAGGCAGTGGTGAGGATGTGTGTGTTTTATGCATCTTTGTAGACTGGCCACTTCTTCATAAAACAGAACCTATCTTACATGAATCCTAAAAGCCTTTGGAGCTCCTTAAATTCAAGAACTACTGAGTCTTTTGGAATAGAGTTATGAACAATGCAAATTGTCTCCTTTTCTGGAGACCTGATAAGTAGCATAAATAAAGAAGCTGTTCATTTTTAAATGCTTAAGGTTGAAGCCTAGAGTGGGGTTCCTTCTCCTAGCATGGGTTTACATTCTTCCTTAATCTTTAAGTCAGGCTAACAACTACAGTGTGACAAGCAAGCCAGTGGTCTGTTTTCTTCTTTCTATGACTTAGCTTTTGTCTCTGGCTGGGCTCCCAGACACAAGCTAGACCTGTTGTTTGGGGGTCAGCCAAGTATTATGTGGAGGCCAATAACGTTCTCACATTCATTTTCTTTGTCGTAGGTCTATGAAGGACTAGACATCATCACCAATAAGGTCTCTGCCCAAGAGCAGAAGATGTGCCGGCACCACATGATCAGCTTTGTGGATCCCCTCGTGACCAGCTACACTGTGGTGGACTTCAAGAACAGGGCAACTGCCTTGATATCCTTAAGGAGATACTGCACCCAGGTTTGGTGGGCTTCTAGTGGCGCCTTCTTCTAAGCAAGGACACCTACTCCCAATAGGCAGTTTCCCTGGGAACTCATTAGAAGTGCTGACTCTTGAACTCCACTCTAGACCTACTAAGTTAGAGTTTGCACTATCACAAGAGGCCTGTATTTTTATTATTGTATGTGTACCACGTCTATGTGTACAGGTTATCATTTCGAAAGATTTTACCTTGTTGAGCCACGGTCTCTGTTGTTTCTGCTGTCCTGTGTACTCCTGCTGTCTGACCTGTGATGAGCTTCCAAGTGAGTCTCCTGTTGATGTCTCCTGTTTTGAAGTGTGGATGCTGGAATTGTAGCTGTGTGCACCACATCTGGCTTTTTATGTGGTCCCCTGGGGACTGAACTTGGCATCAGGCTTGCTGGACAAGTGCTTTTACCAATCGGGTCATTTCACCAGCCTACACATGATTCCTGAGGATATTTAGGAAAAAACATTTTATGACGGGGACACTGATTTAGGAAGTCTATGTTCTAATTCTGAAATAACCTCTTTTGACCATGTTGTTTTTGCTGGGTAAAGCTTCAGTTTCCTGCCCTGTAATTATATTATAAATTTATAATGATAATGCAGTCACTGAAAACTTCAAAGGGATTGTTGGATAGGAAAAGATTCAGAAAAATAGTTCTGGATAAGATAAAACATTTTTGAGAAAAGGAACTTGGTGAAGTAGTTTACACCTATCATTTTAGCTATAGGGGAAGCAGAGACAGGAGGATTGGACATTCAGTGCCAGCCCGGGATACATAGTGACACCATCTCAAAAGCATAAAAGACAAAATCAAAAAATGAGTGATATAAGGGGCTTGCTTTATATTTTAAAATTCAGATTGTCTTTAATACCTGAACTGCCAGCTATTAAGACAAACATTGAAAAGTTGTAATAACCAATGGGGGATGTAGCCATTTGTCAGAGCACTTGACCAATATGAATGAATGGGGTCTTAGTTCAATCCCGGGGGGGGGGGGGGGGAGAAAATCTTGAGCCATTAACTTGAGGGTGCATTGACAGTAGCAGTTATAAAATACTAGGTGAATTTGTAACACTGGGGCTGGTGAGACAGCTCAGGGGGTAAAGCCATTTGCCATATAAATCTGATGACCCACATTTGATCACCAGATCCCAGAGAAGGAAAAATTCATTCCCAAAAGTGCACACCACAGACACAGAAAAACATATACACACAAAGCAAACACATAAAGCCTGTAACAGAATAGAAAATACAGTGTAAATTGAAATGAATGTATACATTTATCTCACACATTTCAGAATCGTTAAGAATGAATGGAAGTTCTGGGCTTTGGCCCCTGCAGAGGCAGAGGCAGGTGGATCTCTCTGAGTTTGGGTTCAGCCTGGTCTACATAGCAAGTTTCAGGGCTACATAGAAAGACCCTTTCTAGAAAGAAAAGAAAAAAAGGAATTATAATTATTTTTGGCATGTTGTTTTGGAAGAAAGTGAAATTAGCTTGTCTTGTATAAGTTGTATTTAATAAAACATTAGAGATTCCAGATGAATTTTAGTGTTAAATACATAACACACACTTACGAAACTTTACTTGATTTTTTTTTTTTATTTTAAAATATGGTTGAACTTTACTTTTTGTTTTGTTTTTCGAGACAAGGTTTCTGTGTTGCCCTGGTTGTCCTGGAACAGACTATGTAGACCAGGCTGGCCTCTGGAAAGCAAGAGGATTAAGGTCCTGGCAGCATGCAAGCCTATGCTAAAAAGCTTGTCCCCAAACAAACAAATAAAACAAAAGGTTTATGATTTTCTTAAATGAGCATCTCAGTTTTGCACTTAGTATCAGTAAAAACACCCACATTCTCACTCTTAGAAGAATGTACAAAATTTGCTTTGCTCATAGGTTTTTTGTCTTTTGTCTTTTTTTTTTTTTTTTTTTTTTTTCTTGTTTGTTTTTCTTTTGGGGTAGGGAGGGAGTTCCTAGACAGGGTTTCTCTGTGTAGTCTTGGCTGTCCTGGACCTCATTCTGTAAACCAGGCTGGCCTCAAAGTCAGAGATCTGCCTGCATCTACCTCCCGAGTGCTGGGATTAAAGGTGTGTACCACCACTACCAATGTAGGAGTTTTGTTTTTTTTTTTTTTTTCAGTAAAAATGAATAAATTGTAGCCACGTGCATCTGTCAACACAGAAAAATTTTATAAATAATGTTGGGAATTACAGGTTGCATGTCTGTTTTTACCTATGTTATTATAAAGTTACAAAAGCAAACGCTCTGCTTGGTGTGGTGGTGCACACCTGTAATCCCAGCACCTAGGAATGGAAGGTAAGGCCACTGGCCACACAGCAATTGAAGCCAGCTTTGGACAAACAGAACAGTATAAACTTAGGGGGAAATACTGAAGCATAGAGAACAAGTGACTAATGTTCTTAGTACATGAAGGACTCTCTCGTGTCTTACAGGGCCTTGTCTATAATTCACATAGGAACAAGTACAGGTACAGTGAGAAATGTGAAAAAGGTTTGCCCTCCTTGCTAATCATGGACATGCAAATCCAGGCAACAAGATAATGTTTTTGACTACCAAATGGACAGATTGAAATGCAGATAGAAATTGCAGGTCTGCCTACTCTGCAGGGCTGTTGTGACAGATGTGATGATATATATGAAAGCCCTTTGTAGTTTAAATCCTATCACCAAATATGAGATCTTGCTATAAGACAACTGGATTGTTGATAAAGAACTGACAAAGTAGAGAGTGTTTAATGTTTTGCAAGAACAGAAGCAGCTGACTTCATCAGGTCAGCTCTAGGCTAGATTTATGAAGTTTAGTTAAGAGAATAAAATCATAATGTCAAACTGAAAGCATCTTAACGAGCTCCAGAATCCCAGCACTCGGGAATCCAATGGGAAGATGGGGAGTTCAAAGCTATCCCACGCTTAGATCAACAGACTTGGTGTCAATCACCGTTACCTAACTCAGCCATCTTGCTAGCCACTGTTTTTTGAGGTAAGGTCTATGTAGCCCTGGCTGGTCCTGTACTTACTATGCAGCACTTGCTATGCCTAGGCCAGCTCTCTCTCTCTGTCTTTGTTCTACTCTACCTGATAGAATCCTCCTAGTTCGACACTGCAGGTTGGCTGGCAGGAAGGAATAAGGAAATGATTATCTGTATATTGAAAGTCATCTTTCTGTTTAAAAAAGCAAAGTCTTAGTTAAAGCAAGTAATTATCTGCTCAACGGAGATTCTAAAGAGAAGCCCAAGAAGTAGAACTCTTAAGAACAATAGTGGCTGCAGTAAATTAAGTACTTACTAGTTTCAGGCATTAAGTAGAGGCTTGATGCACACTGTTACAGTTAAAGCACTCTGGGGGTTTTACAGGTGAGGAAACTGAAGCTCATGTAGATTGAGTAACTTGCCCAGGAGTGAAGCCCTGGAAATTGAGGTCTGGTGAGGTCTTGGTGGCTGAACTCTGACTGAGAACTATGGTGTGGGGGAACCAGCCTGTGCTTTATCTTAGAAGGCCAAGTCCCACACTGGATGTCCCTTTGGCAAGCATCCTTGCCTTGGCCTTATTAAACTTAATTGGAAGACCAACAAAACAGTGTTTTAGCAGCAAGGCCTAGGCATTTCTAGAACCAGGTACCATTGTAGATTCATGTCTGGTTTACCTTTTCTGTTTCTAAATTTCAAAAAGTGTATTTTATTTTATGTGTATAAATGCTTTGACTACATGTATGTTTGTGCACCATGGGCATGCCTGGTGCTAGTGGAGGACAGATGAGGGCATTGGATCCCTTGGAACTGGAGTTACAGATGGTTGTGTTGTGAGCTGCCATGTGGGTGTTAGCAACTGAACCTAGGGCCTCTACAAGAACAGCAAGCGCTCTTAACCACTGAGCCGCCTCTCCAGCCCCCTCATTTTTTTTTTTTTTTTTTTTTTTTTTTTTTTGCTTTGCTTTGTTTTGTTTTGTTGTTATTGCTGTTTTTGAGATAAGGACTCATATATCCCAGGTGGGCTGATCCTCTTGCCACCATGTCCGATTTATGTGGTGCTGAGATTAAACCGAGGTCTTCTGCATGGTAAGCACTCAATCTTCCAACTGAACTCCATCCTCAGATTTTGTGTCTGGTTTATGGAAGTCTCTCCAGATCTAGTTGAAAATGGTTCCATGAAATTATAGGAAACACTAAAGGCAGTACCACATCCTTTTGTTTTCTCCCTTTTAATCTTAGCTCTCCAAACAAATGTGATTTCTTGTTTTATGTGTTGTATGACTCTTTTGTTGCATATAAGTCTGTGTGCCACATGTGTGGCTGGTGCTTGAGGAGGTCAGAAAACATTGGGTTCCCTGGAGCTGGAGTTACAGATGGTTGGGAGCCTCACATGGGTGCTGGGGATTAAGCCCAGTCCTCTGGAAGAACAGCCAGTGCTCTTAGTCACAGATCGGTCTCTCCAGACCTCTGTTGCCCTCATCTGTCTCATGTCCTCCCTTTCTTGTTTCCCTTTTTTGACGTGTGTGTGTGTGTGTGTGTGTGTGTGTGTGTGTGGTATATATGCTTGTTAGTGTGAGTATGTGCATGTGTGTATCTGTGTGGTATATGTGCTTGTTAGTGTATGTGAATGTGTATGTGTGTGTATATACATGTGCACAAATGCATATGTGGGTGGTGGCCTGAGGTATGCATCTACAAGCTGGCATTTGTAATTTCTTGCTAATAATCTTCCCAAGTGAGTCAGGGTTCTCTTATTGATATTAAATAGCTTTCTTAATGTTTACATTGAAGATATTTTTGCTCGAGACAAAATTCCTATTGTCGTGGGAGGAACCAATTATTATATTGAGTCTCTACTCTGGAAAGTTCTTGTGAATACCAAGGTAAGTCAGTCTAATTCACTTGTAACTCACTAAAGAAATGGTTCCTATTTTTTTCATGCCAAATAATTTTAGTGGGAGGAAGGTTGACTCTTACCTGTTTCTTATAGTCAGCAGCTGTAATTTTCCTACTTAATATTCTGAACAAATGCCACCTCCGTATATGAGTGTGCTCCTCCAAACTGGCCTAAGGGTAAGGGTTATGTGTGGGAAACAGGCTCTGTGTGGATTAATTAGCATCCCTGTGTAAGTTAGCAGTACATCAGTCTGACTCAGCGTTTCCTGGCTGCCAGCACAGTGTGTATATCAGAGATGTCCAACATTGACCTTCCTTATGGAGGTGCTACTGTGTAGGGCAAGACTTGGCAAATGGCAGTGTGCTGACCGTTCCAGTTCACTCTTTGGTCTTCCTTGGGGAGGGAGGCTGGACTGCATTCCTGGATATGTTAAAATAGACACGGTAGCCCAGTTAAAATAGTCAAGCATAGCAGCAAAGTACTTTCCTACAAGGGAAACTGCCCTTCCTCTTTGTTTATTGTGGCCTCAGTACTTACATGGCATATTGGAATCTTTGGTTTATGATCTGTCCCTCACTGGATGGTTAAGATCTTCAGAATCACCTCTGTTTTTTATTTCTAAGGCTTAGCAAGATGTCTGGCCCATTTATAGTCTCAATGTTTATTGAATAAATAGTTGGATTAAATTTATTCTAAACCTTCATGTACTACTAGCCCCAGGAGATGGGCACTGGGCAAGTGGTTGACCGGAAAGTAGAGCTTGAGAAGGAAGATGGCCATGAACTTCATAAACGACTAAGCCAGGTGGACCCAGAAATGGCTGCCAAGCTACACCCACATGACAAACGCAAAGTGGCCAGGTAAGAACCTCCATTACCCCGAGTTCCTTAGAGCTGGGAGACAGTAAAGCACTTGGCTTGGTGATAGTTGAGATAGATATGTTGTTCTGTTCAGTGGGCTCAGAGGCCCTAAAACTCAGGCCCTGCCTCAGTCCAACTCCCTCAATAAACAGTTGCACCCTACTTTGTTGTTACATTTTAAAGGCATAGTACCATATTGTTTTTCCCTAGGGCCTATGTAATCTTGCTTCATTTTCTATTTGATCTTTGCTTGTATAACAGTTTTCATATAAAATTTTCTGGCATGCAATCCGTTTACATTGTGACTTGAGTTTCATAATTGATTGTGTAATGCTGGGTTGTGCCCCAGCAGCTTTCCCAGTGGGAGGTGGAGTTTATAAGCTGTCTCATAGGTCGGCTCGCCTTTGCATATGGAAACTTGATTGTAGAGAAGAGAGGTGGTGAATGAACTCTCACGTGCTTCTTTCGAATTGTTTGCAGTTGGAATTACACATGTTGCTTTCTTTTTCTGCAGTGTTTGGAGTGGTTCCTGTGTTTGGCACAGGAGACCATCTCAGGATTGATTTATTGTGTGATAGCTACACATATCACTTGTTATGGTAACATTGGTGCTGGGGGCTTACAGAATATTCTACTCAAAAGATATTTTAATACCTGTGTTTCTTATACTTTTCCATTTTTCTGCCTTCAAAGAGCCATTTAAGAATACCCCTGCCCCATTGTGCCCTATGAAATTTTACATTAAAAGAGAAAGGTCTTTTATACAGAGGTGTCCTTGGAGGATCACATTCTATTTTAAGTGCTTCTCTTCTTGTTGAATGCATTATCACCCTGGTAAGGATGATATTCTAAGAGAAATGTTGTTTGTGCCTAAGTAGCACACTTTATTTCTGTTGTTGAGATGGGATCTCATGTAGTCCTGACTGGCTTAGCTGAGGATGGCCTTGACTCCTGGTCTTCTTGGATTTGTGTGACGGTGCTTGGAATCAGGCATTTGTCACCATGCCCGACTCCACAAACTTTATTTCAATCCAGTATTTTCATTTTTTTTTTTTTTTAACACAGGGACATAGTGAACATTCAGTATACAGTTCTGTGTACTGTAATTTTAGAGCCTGCCTTTACTTTTCTCTCCTGATCAGATCGTTATTTCTTACAGCATCCCCCTGAGCTGCTTGAGAACTTTGCCTCAGGAAGTCCCTGGGTTCTAAGCAAGAGCTCCAGGGAAGATGGGAACCTTGTATCATCTCTCTGGGGTAGTGTTTGTATTCTTCCCGTAGATAAGTGAGGTATTGCCAGGTTTTTCCTTTGCGATGCTCTAAGTGGCCATGGATATTGAAGGACAGGGGTCCCACTCTGGTGTTGGGGTTTCAGGAACAGAAGTGGGTCAGAAGGGAAAGATCACTTTCCAGCTGAAAAGCTGTGCTCACCTGAGTGGAGAGTGTGGCTTTGGGAGCTCAGTTACCTGGTGTTGTCATGTAACAGAGTATACACAGACATAGGCATCCGGTCACGAGTGAGCATGGAGGCTCTGCCTTCGATGGTCTTTGTTCCATGAGAGTGTACTGGATTAGCCAGGAGCGTTCTTGATTAATTTTAGACATATTTAAAAAGAAAGTGGATGAGCTGGATGTACGGCATACTTTAGTACTGTGGGAAAGGCACTCCAACGAGACCAGACTTGCTGGCTTGTACAGAGTGTCCCAAACAAGCTTTCACTACTCACTTGAAAGTGAGTCTCCTTCTGTTTGTATAGAGGAAACCTGTTATTTCTGAGCCCATTTAACTGATTCTAGAATGTATTTTTAAAAGAACAGTGTTATTTCTCACCCAGAGTTTAGGTGCCTTTCTGAACAGCTTTAGGATTAGAGTAAAGCTGGAACTTCTTGGTTTGGGAATTTATACATGAAGTTGACAAATGAGGCTTTCTGTAAGATGGTCTTTCTCTTTATTCCAGTTAAGAATGAATATTTCCTAATGGGTTTCCGTTCCCACCTCCTATTTTAAACAACTTAGGAGCTTACAAGTATTTGAAGAAACAGGAATCTCTCACAGTGAATTTCTTCATCGTCAACATGCAGAAGAAGGTGGTGGTCCACTTGGAGGCCCTCTCAAGTTCCCTAACCCATGCATCCTCTGGCTTCATGCTGACCAGAAAGGTAAAATGCCTTCCATCTAGAGTCCATCTAAGGTAAAACGTAGAGTACTAGGTTCTTGTGTATCTAGTGCTTAGAACCATGACTGATACTGAACCCTAAAATATGCTATTAGGTTTATTGTGGCAGTCATAATGACTTAGGCTCTATTCTGTTCCCTTAAGTATTTCTGGAAAGGAATGGAAGAGAATGCTGGTTCTCAGATACCAGAGTAGGGTAGGATGGGTAGAGTGGGAAAGAGACTGCTGTTTGGAAGAGGTTGAAAGATGAGCATGAGAGAATGTGTCCATGGATGGAGGTCTGACCTCATGGTTGACTGAAGGCTGGGTTACCAATTGGCCTGAGAAATAGGTGGGACGGTTAGTTAGCTAACTGGTAGCATTTGTTGCCGAAGTATTATGATGCCCTGTCTGTTTCGCCAGCAAATATTCAGTGAGCATTTGATAAAGCGCCAAATACTCTGTGGTTGCTGTGCTGTAGAAAGGAGTAAGAATTCCTGCCCTTGCAGATCTCCTGGACGGTGGGATGATAGAGAGGGCTGCAACAGAGGATCGGCTCAGAGTGCTGTGGACCTAAGAAAAGAGATGATGAACACTCTTTGGGGATTAGGGAAACAAAATGGCTACCTGGGCAGGCAATGCAGTACAGTGGTGAATTGCCCAGGCTCAAAGACATTATTAAACTTAAGACACTTGCTTCTCTGTCTCCCAGTTTTGTGAAGTTTTTTGTTGGTTGGTTGGTTGGTTTTTTTCAAGATAGGGTTTCTCTGCATAGCCCTGGCTGTCCTGGAAGTCACTTTGTAGACCAGGAAGCTGGCCTCAAACTCACAAAGATCTGCCTGCCTCTGCTTCTTGAGTGCTGGGATCACAGGTGTGAACCACCACTGCCCAGTTTATTCTATGAGCTCTTATTTATTTATTTATTTATTTATTTATTTATTTATTTATTTATTTTCTCTTTTGGTGTTTGGAGACAGGGTTTCTCTGTGTAAGTAACCCTGGCCATCCTGGAACTTACTTTGTACACCAGGCTGGCCTTGAACTCACAGAGATCCTCCTGCCTCTCTTTCCAGTGCTGGGATTAAAGGCATGCAATACCACCACTGCCTGGCTGTTCTGTGAGTTCTTAAGACCAATTAGTTTACCTTTATGTATTTCAACTCTTCTATAAAATAGAAATGATAATAATATACATATTTCATAGTATCCATTACTATTCAATAAACTAACATTACACAAAGTTGCGTGACTGAGAATATGGCTTAGTAGTAGAATAGTTATCTGATGTGCACAAATCTCTTTATTCAATTCCTAGCACTGAGAAATAAATGAATAAATAAGTGGAATTCAGAGTACTTGCAATGAGCTTCATACATGACCAGTCCTCAGTAAACAAATTTTAGCAAGGTATGAAAAGGAGCTGTGTTCATTAGAGACTGAGAAACAGCAACAATAAAGATTTGAAGCAGGCAATCAGAATCATAAAGATAATTTGCTCTTAAATTGCCCTCAGTTAAGAGTTTATGGAAAAATGTAACTTTTCTATAATGAAATATTTGAGTCAAACCTTGCTCTACAGTTCAGTATAAGCTAATGGCTTTGACTCATGGCAGAGCTGTATCTGGCTGCTGCACCTGGATGATGATGCTGTCCCACTCAGCTTGGTAGTTCAGTACACACCAGGACGTCACCTGGGGATTCTGAAATTGAAGGAACACAAAGTTAGAGTAAAAAATATGACAAAAGTTAAGAAAATTACCCACTGGATGTGTCACACACCTTTTATCCCAGCATTCAGGAGGCAGAGGCAGCCAGATCTGTGTGAGTTACAGGCCACCCAGTCTACATAGTGAGTTCCAGAACAGCCTGGTCTACATAGTGAGACCCTGTTTTGAAAAAGACAAGAGAAAAGAAAAGTCAACCAGGGGACCCTCAGCCGATTGAAAAGCAGTAGGTATGCAGGCTACACAATAAAGTACTCACCCCTCATTCCAGCTGTCATATGCTGTTTAAATAATAAGGAGGCATATGTTTCATTCAGTTTTGCTTTGCTCTTGCACAGTTCCAAGGTGCAAGTAAATGCAATATGAATTTTCATATACTCTGAAATCTGAATACATTGATTTGGATAAAAACCCTTCTTTGTGGCAGCCTGTTCAATTCACCATGTGAGTGTGTAGTAGGCACCTGCCACATGCTGCTCATTCATGGGCTTTTTTAACTCAAGTTCTAGACAAACGCTTGGATAAGAGAGTGGATGACATGCTTGCTGCTGGACTCTTGGAAGAGCTGAGAGACTTTCACAGGTGCTATAATCTTAAGACCAGTTCAGGAAATAGGTGAGGCTTTGCCTGCTATTCTGACCTACCCTCCATTGCTTGTCTGTAGTTGCAAGACCATAGACATACTACTAGCTTTGGATCTACTTACTAGCCTTTGGCCTTGGCATTGGCAAGACCTGCTGAAGGAGGTTTATTATATACCTGTTATAAGGGTGATTCGCTTTTCTTTCAGACATTCCCAGGAGTTACTTTTAAGGAAGTAACCTGGGGACTGATGGGGTGGGAAAGGGAGAATTTCTATCAGTAACTGTTCAGAATCTCATCAACAAGATAACATCAGAGGCCCTTACTAGCTTTCAGAAGCTGTGGCTCATTGCTGATGCTCTCCTGTTCCCAGCCAGGACTATCAACATGGTATCTTCCAGTCAATTGGCTTCAAGGAATTTCACGAGTACCTGATCTCTGAGGGAAAATGCACACCAGAGACTAGTAACCAGCTTCTAAAGAAAGGTGTGGATTCCTCCGTTTAACCTAGTCTTGAACTCCTTGGGTGATAGTCTGAACTGAGGCTAGAAGAGTCTCAGCTAAACACCTAGATTGTTATCTGTGAAGTCTAACAGTGTGCTGATTTCTTTTGCTCTTGAACTGGGAGGGGCTGTCTTTTGATGAAAGTGCTCACCTGGATGCCCGTGTCTGCTGTATCTTCCAGGTATTGAGGCTCTGAAACAAGTAACTAAGAGGTACGCCCGGAAGCAAAACCGATGGGTTAAAAACCGATTTTTGAGCAGTAAGTCCCACTTTTCTCCTCTTCTGGATCCATTTTTGAAAACATTGACGTCTTCTGCTCACTTAGTAAATGAACATTAGTCTCTAGATGTGTCCTAGGAATTTAGACCACAGGTGGGTTTTTCGCATAGATGATTATTCAGTGGTGTTTTCTGGTGAAGTTTCAGGAAGAAAAAAAAATAACAGTTAAGTTTCCCTTGAAGATTTTCCCTATTCCTTGAACAGATGGTGGTGGCTACAAGCAGGAGGTAAGAACAAGCTAGCAACATGTGAGCAGGCTGGATGTTAGATGTGATTCCAACTTCAGTTTTATACCTGGAGAGCAGGCAGAAATCTGCAGGGAGCTTTCCTAGCTAAAATAGTCATGGGTTTGGTGATCTTTAATAAAAAAAGGGTAAAACAGTCACTATTTATCTTTCCTTTATCTTTGCAGTCAGATACATCGTACTTAAATTGTTTCATCTGACACTTTAATTGGACAGAACTTAAGGGAAAAGGAAGGAAAGTCTCACACTGTCTCATTGTCACTAAATTTTGTGTTATGTATAGTCGTATTGGAGCTTCAAGGTGAAGGGGTTTTGCAGATAAGAATGTGAAGACCTAGCAGAAGTCCAGTAACTCCCCCTTTCCCCACGCCCAGCTAGAAGTCTAGGCTCTTGTTTCTTTTAGCTGTACTGTTAGCTAGCCAGCATTCATATTGGCCCTAACGTCTCTAGTTGTGTGCTTAGGAGCTAAAAGGAGATATATTTAAGTGTAGTGAAACTCCGGTCTTATCTTGTGAACACTTCTAAAATACACTTCTGAATCATCTCCAATAGACTTCTGCTTTCAGTTAGAGCTTCTATCCCTGCCCTTTGGTGCCTTTGACCATATACACCTTGACCTATGGTGTCACTCCTTTGTCTCCTCTCTTGATAAGTAGCAGGGTTCCCTTCTTAGTCTCAGCTGAACTGGATGTTCAGGACCACAGATTTCAAGTGCCACTTCCCTTCTCGAGTCTGACAGTAAGTCTGAAACAAAAGGCTTTTTTTGTGATGGTTTAGAACTTCCTCTTGTGGTAAGGCCATAGTAACTCTGTCTCTGAGGTAGGAGGGGTTAATGGCACAGTGTCCTATGCCTGCACCTCATTCTGTGCAGGCACAGTCGTGGTGCCAGAGAGAAAGGAGCAGCTGCCCTGTAAGTCAGGAGCCACATTTGATTGGATAGGGTTAGTCTTCTGGGACATGGCCTGGCAGAGAGCCAGAGGGACTTCCCCACCCCAGCTTGGCCTTGGACCCAAGCCAAAAATAGCAGCTGGGAGCCGAGAACTTGTTGAAAGGTGCTTAGACAGGGCACAGAGGCCCAACAAAGGACTTAGAGGAGAAAGGAAAATGTAGAGTGGCCTAGAAACAGGTGCAGAGCTTAACTAAGGCCAGGTGTGCTGTGGGTGCTGCCTGCGCCTCCTAGTCTCACCTTTCCATGTGATGGCAGGTGTAGGCCAGTCCGGTTTATGAAGAATCTTATTTGTGGTTGGCACACTCAAAGGGCCAGCACCTGCCAGCCGTTGGCATCCTAATGCCTTTGATGTCTTTTGTCTGTGGAACAATGCTTCTTGCTGTCAAGTAACTGACTTCACCTGGCTGTAGAGGGCAGTTCGATGTATCTGTCTGCAAGAGGCCAACTGAAGCTGAAGTATTGCCACACAGTTGTCCCAGTGGGTGGCTGTCTATTCCTCCATGACACATGTCCGTTCACAAGTATTTACCACAGTATTGCTTGAATCCTCTTTCTTTAGATATGGCTCTTGGAAGGTGTTAGGAGTCTGGCATTGTACTATACTGCTGTAATCCCATCACTTGGAAGGTAGAGGCAGGAGGATCAGGGGTCCAAGACTAACTTCAGGTACATAGTGAGTTTGAGGACAGCCTGGGCCACCTGAGTCTGACTCAAAAAGCATGGTGGGCAGAGTGAGATTGAACATGACCAGCCCCAGGACTAGTTCTGACTTCAGTGGTATGTTGGTTAATGACTATGGTTGTCAAATGCTATCAAGGAATGTGAACTCTCTTCCCACAGAGAACCATACTTTAAGATGACATAAAATTTAGTGCAGGCACTCAATCAAAGCACTTAGCTTAGTTCCTCCTGTAAGTGTTGCTGGTATCAGAGTAGCTCACACCTTGATCACCAGAGCTGTTTGCTATTCCATTTTGGGCTCCTGAGTCCCTGTTTACATGGTCAGGCATATTGGCTGCATATGAGTCAAGCTTCTAGGTCTTTAGGATTGTTGCTCATGTTTATAGTAGAATGAATAGCTTGGTCAAAATGTCACCCCTTTGGCCTTGTGTATCCCTGGGGGGTTTTAAGAGTCCTAGAAACAGAATAGATTGGGTTTTATAGACCAGGCTCTCACAATTTTTCTTTATCATCATTAGGACCTGGTCCCAGTGCCCCCCCAGTATATGGCTTGGAAGTATCTGATGTTTCAAAGTGGGAGGAGTCTGTTCTGGAACCTGCTCTCAATATAATACGAAGTTTCATCCAGGTGACTATTAAGGAGGCATGCTCCTATGTTGGGTTTGCAGAGTGCTTTCTTTTATTGACACTTCTGCTGCTAATTTGGGGAGCCAAATCTCATTTCAGTAGAGCAAAGCATTGGGACTGGCTGCTTTTAGATCCCCTGAGCTTGTTTTTATTTTCACATTGAGAAAGGTTGTTGCTAAAATCTGTTAACAGCCCACCTGCTGTCTGGGGGATGAAAAGGGAATCTTGGGATAATCGTATTCCCCTTAATATCAGAGAATTGTCCCCAAATCTCCTTGAATTGAACATCCCTCCCTTGGCTCTCTTAGGGTCACAAACCTACAGCTACTCCAATGAAGATGCCATATAATGAAACTGAGAACAAGAGAAGTTACCACATGTGTGATCTTTGTGACCGGATCATCATTGGGGACCGGGAGTGGGCAGGTAGAGTGTAGATGGGACTGTGTGGGGTCATGGGAACAATGTTAGGGTGGGCAGGGGGTGGGGAGCCACACTTCCTAAAACTTAGTTGAATGCTGGAGTCAGCTTTGTAATAGGACAGACAGATTCCTGCGAACTTTTTCCAGACTAGGAGTTGTCACTATACCCTGAATCCTAGACCATCGCACGTTAGCTGCAGCTGGAATAGGAGCTTTATACCAAGAGGAGTTCCCTCTCCCTTTATGTTTAGAATTCACTTGTGGGACAGAGAAATAGAGGCATCAGGCAATTCCTACAAGCTGGTTTTGAGCAGCAGCACAGCTGTAGGGAAGGGACAGCTGGAAGGAGGAAGGGAGGGAGGGAGGGAATGAAAAAATGTACCCAGGGTCCTCAGAAACCAGGGGCCTTTGCAGTGCTCTCAAGCTAAGTTGTTGAATCAGTGAGTGACTCAAACTGTGATGAAAAGCTGTGAGATCTAGCCTGAGCTAGCTTGAGCTAGCCTGAGCTAGCCAGACCCAGCCACAGGAAGCCTTCTCAGAGTACTGCTTCACATGGATTCTCAGAGTAGATGTTTCTCTCCATATCAACCCATAGAATGATTAGGTCTATTAACTGACATCTCTGGCAAAATGAACCCCATTGTCAGAGACTGGGGACGGCTGTGTGCCTGAGCAGAAGAAGCCTTGATTGTTGTTGGTATATAATGATGAAAGGGGAAGAGAGAGGGTGTCTGATTGCTTTGTAAAGGAAACTTAGTGCTTCGATTTGTCGAATGTCCTTTGGGGAGAGCCTTAGAGAAGCAGCATTTGTGAGCCTTTGTGAGCTTGGCTGTGTGAGCCTTCTATAGTGCCATCTGTCAGTCCTGCTCCCGTCTCCTGCTGCGGTGGAGAGCAGCCCAGAGCCCAGGTTTGCCTTAAGCTCTAGTTGGAAGATAAAGCTTCCTCTTCTTCCCACACAAATTTCCTCAGCTTCTAAACTCTTCCATACCTACACTTCCAAACCTTTAAAAAAAAAAAAAAAAAAAAATGCCAGTTTTACCATGTGTGCAAGAGTTTAGCTTAGGTCTGTGGGTAAAGAGAGCTTGCTGGCAAGCAGTCTCCTAGCCCACATACATGCACAATTAAGTAAAATAAATTTAAAGTAGCGTGGCCTCTTTTTAGATGTTCCCAGGATAGTAAAATTGAGCCTGTATGAAGTAGTCGTTGGGTAAGAATGAGAGGAGCGGCACATTCATGCAGCAGTGGGCTGAGCTCACTGCCGTTCTTGCCCAGCAGAGCCTTAGCCAGTGTGTAGCAAAGGCCTGCGAGGTGAAGCAGGAGGAGACTTAAGTTTGAGGTCACTCTGCGCTACATAACAAGACCTTGTCTCAAGCAAACAACAGCAAACATATGTCTACTCTGTTACTTATTAATAGTTAAAGAAAAAGATTGTATAGTTAAATTTAAATGTTTGGTTGGTTTGGGTTTTCAATTATTTTTTGTTTTATTTTTGTTCTTTTTAGGATTATTTCTAGAAAATTCTGATGGCTTTTTGTTTATTTGATTTTTGTCTTTTCAGCACATATAAAATCCAAATCTCACTTGCACCAACTGAAGAAAAGAAGAAAGTTGGACTCAGATGCTGTCCCTGCCCTAGGAAGCCAAAGTAGTTCCCCAGACTATGACCCGGAACCTAAGGAGGGGAAGTCCCCAGGGCAGCAAGATCAAGAGTTGAAGGCCAGAGTTTGAGAGACATGCCTAGTGGCCTTTGCAGAGATGTGGGGATAAAGTCCAGGAGGGGAGGGGAGTGTTGGTCTCCGTAGCCTACTGGGCTGAGGAAGGCTGGGCAGAAGCCCCACCCCACCCCCAGTCTTCTTTATTCTTTGGTGTGGTCTGTGGTGGAAACAGCAGGCCTTTCAGCTCCTGTATGGGTGTTGTGTCTGGTAATGATGCAGTTCAGGGTGGGAGGCTTTTTTTTTTCTTTGAACCTTAAAGGTTTTATTTTAGAAAGAGGCACAGATTGCACATTTTCTACTTGAGGATCTTTTTTCGTGGTGAATACCAAGATTCAGTGCATCCTTTAAAAGAGTTCTTGTCCCTGTTGCTGGCTAAAAATATCTCGCTTCCAGATGCTTTTGTAAATGACTGAAGTATTGTAAAGCACAGTCAGGAGTTCTGGATGTGAGAGAATGGCAGGAAGGAGCAGCCCTGAGAGATGGTTAGGCGAGCTCCACAGCAGAGAGGGGTCAGGCTGAGGTGGTTGTGACCTGGGTCTTGAAGACTAGAGAAAGAATCTTGAGTCTGTTCCTGTGCATAATGGCTGCCACTGCTGTCTTTCTAGGGCAGAAATTATACATTCTTTTGAAATGTAAATAAAAAGATTTGTAAAAGCCCTCTACTTTATACACGGCATGCTGTGTTCTCATGAGTTAGTTTTTTTCTCCAACTCTGCATTCATCATAGGTGTGGCTGTATCCGAACACTCACATTCCTCAGAGATCCCCTGAGGGTCCTGTTACCTCCAACTGAAGCCCTGTCTCTGGGAGTACCTTTACTCATTTGTATTTAGCATAGAATTCAGTGTGTTTGGATGTGTGATTCAGCATTACACATTCACAATGCTGGTTAGTCATCACTACTATTTTCAAAATATTTTCATCATCCCATTAGAGAACTCTACACCCAGGAAACTGTAATTCTCCAGATGCATTTTTACAAATCTGTTACGTGAGAGACTCTGGAGTGAGCCAAAGGGAACACAGAGATGGGAGTCATTCTGCTTTCGGGGAATCTTAAGAAATTTTCCTGCAATCAGCCAGTATAAACAAGTACTGAAGGTCGGAGATGCTGCAGATTTCAGTGTAAAAGGGAGAGGAAGGAATCATGCAAGAAGGAGCATCTTGAACTTGACATGGTGGCACACGTCTTTAATCCCAGCAGTGGGGATGCAGAGGCAAATGGATCTCTGAATTTGAGGACAGCCAGGGCTATTACACAGTGAGGAGCGTCACACACGCCTTTAATCCCAGCACTCGGGAGGCAGAGGCAGCTGGATCTCTGTGAGTTCCAGGTCAGCCTAGTCTACAGAGCTAGTTCCAGGACAGGCTCCAAAGCAATATAGAGAAACACTGTCTGGAAAAACCAAAAAAAAAAAAAAAAAAATAAGAATAAGAATCATGTTCCAGGCCAGCCTGGGCTACATAATGAAATCAAAACAACCCCCACACAATAGCAAACCGTGAACAAGTTTGGTTTGTATATTACTTGGCACACTGACATGAGACCTAAGATGATCTTTTACATGTATTGTTTTACCTACTATATATGTCTACACACCATGAGTATGCCTTTCATGCCATACCTGGAATTTAAGTTCCAGATGATTGTGAGCTGTTGTATGGTTTGCTTGGAAATCAAATCCAGAACCACTAAAAGAGCATCAGGCGCTCTTAACTGGTGAGCCATCTCTTCGGCTCCACAGTATGCTTCTAATCTCATTGCTTGGGAAGTAGAAACAGGATATCTAGGGCCTACTGGCTGGCTAGCCTGGCATATACACTGCTAGCAGGCAAGTGAGAGACACTGGCAAAAAATAAGGTGGTAAGGCAGAGGCAGGCGGATATCTGTGAGTTCAAGGCCAGCCTGGTCTACCAAGCAAGGTCCAGGCAGCCAGGACTGTTACACAGAGAAACCCTGTCTCAAAATATCAATGACTTGGTGAGTAAAGTACTCTCTTTGAAGAACAAGGACCTGAGTTCTGATCCTCAGCAGCAGGTGGGAAGATGGGATACAGAGGGAAGAGCAGAGATACGCAGACCTATTGGAGCCTAGCCAATCCGTAAGCTCCAGGTTCAGTGTGAGGCCCTGTCTGGAGGGGGAAAAAAGATAGAAAGTTAGTGAGATTGTTCAGCAGGTAAAAGTACCTATGTGAAAAAAAAATTTAAAAAGTGGATGTAATTAGTGTAGGCATCTGTAACCCAGAACTCCTGAGAGATGGGAGCAAGGGACAGGACAATCATCTGAAGCTAGCCTGGAGTGCATGGCATGCACAAACAAGGTATTTTCTGGCTCAGTGAGGTAGAGAACTGACTCCCAAAAGTTGTCTTCTGGCTACTATGTGTCCCCCACCATACGTACATCACACACACCTACAAAATAATAATTATTTTTTTTAAAGGCAAAGGCAGAGTGCCTCCACATGCATGCACATGCAGGTGTCCACCCACCTACACACACACACACACACACACTACAAGATAAATGGTGCCTGAGGGGGAGCGATATCTAAGGTCATTTCTCTGGCCTCAACCCACACATGCACATACACATATACATTGCCCCCAAATACATACACAAAATAGAAGGGCATATGTGCTTTGGACACTATATAGAAATCAGAGTGAAGGACTTTGACCTCTTAGCAAAAGTACTGACCGCCTCTTGATAAGTATATTCTCCTGTCAAAGAAGCCAACCATGCACCCATGCTGCCATCTTGTTCTCGTTGATTCCCCAGTCAGTGTATTACCTACTTGAGGAATTAGCAGGCTGGGGAGCTTAAAGTGAGCCAAACAGTGCCAAGCACTTCTGGTACATTATCTTCCGACAGCCTTGGAACAAGAGGCTGAAATCTGTGGGAGATAAAGGCCCAGGAGGAGTGTAGCTAGCCAGCTAGCTGGGACAGGGCTGGGCAGGGCAGGGCAGGGCTGGCTGTGAGGCTTACAGATTCTAGCTGCTGAGTGTTGTGTAGAGCTGGCTTTGTTTGGGGAGGAAGCTTAGTTTCTGAAATGCCTCACTTGGGTTGCTAAATATATTTTAAAGCTTTAGAAATGTCAGCAGACGATCAAGAAAAACAAGTTTTACTAATTCTACCTCAAAAAGCCTTTAATCCTTCCCTCTGAAATACCGGAGCAGTGACTTCTGTGAACTCACCTCTGTGTTGGAATCTGAGAATGTTCTTCCTCCCTTACCCCGTCAGTCAGTGTCTAATGGCTTTGTTAGGTGTCTGCTAAGTTCAGGGCACGGTGGTTGAGTCCACTGCTCACATTAGAAACAGTGAGATCAGAGATGAGATTGCTATAGCAATAGCAGAAAAGCCTGGCGTGGGCAGAACACAGGCATCTCCCGCCACTTTCTGGTGAAGGCAGGGAAGGTACATAGCCTTTGGCCCTTAGGTTTCATCAGACATGAGAGACTCGTCAGCCTTTATACAGGTGGAAGCTGAGCCGAGAACATGGGTGGACCAGTCACAGCAAGTCTGGGGAAGCCAGGGCACCTGGGGTCTCTTCACCCAGCAAACGTCTGGCTAGCCGAAAAGGACTGAGACAGTGTGAGCTGTTTGCTCAGACTGCACCATCTGGCCTTTAGCTAATCCTAGACAAGCAGAGTCCTTCATCCAGGTCGCTTCTGTTCGCCACCAGCAGTGTTGTCTGAGTGCCTTTGGTGATTAGTGATTAATTCCAGCACACAATGAACCGTTAGACTCGTCTTCCTTGGAGGAGGAGGAGGCAGAAGAAGAATTGTTTTTGTTTTTTGTTTTCAAGACAGGGTTTCTCTGTGGCTTTGGAAGCTGTCCTGGAACTAGCTCTTGGAGACCAGGCTGGCCTTGAACTCACAGAGATCCGCTGCCTCTGCCTCCCGAGTGCCAGGAGTAAAGGTGTGCACCACCGTTGCCTGGCTTTTTTTTTTTTTTTTTTTTTTTTTTTAAAGTGTGTGTGTGTTTACACTTTGCTGCAGATGATGTGGGAGACCAGAGTTGTTGAAGCCTCTGGAGTTGGAGCTATAGGTCATCAGGAGCATCACTATGTGAGCATGTCCCCTGCATCGTCTTAGCTGAGCCATCTCTCCAGCGCCCCCTACCCCCATTTTATTTAATTTTTTGAAATAATGAGACTGTACCTCAAAAAACAAGGTGTAAGGAGAGAGCTGAAAAGTCCTCTGACCTCCATGTATGCCCACGGTCACAAAAATCCTTTTTAAAAAGAAGTATTTTGGAGCTGGAGAGATGGCCCAGTGGTTAGGAATACTAGCTGTTCTTCCAGAGATCCTAAAGTCAATTCCCAGCACCCACATGGTGACTCACAACCATCTGTAATGGAGTCTGATGCCCTCTTCTGGCATGCGGGCATACATGCAGATAGAACACTCATACATAAATAAATTTTTAAAAAAAATTTAAAGTACTTTGAAGAGAGTTGAGTTCTTACTCTATGGCTGTCTTGCTTTTGCTGTGAGATGACAGTAAGTGTGCTTGAACCAAGCCTGACAACTTCTAGCATTCATTTCCTGGGACCTTCAAGGTAAAGGAGAGCCAGTTGTCTCAGATCTCCACATGGATACCTGGAGGAGCATGGATATACAAGGAGATAGAAACTCTAAAATGTAAGTTTAAAAAAAAAACAAAAAACAAAAAACAAAACGATATTTTAGGGCCTAATCAGAAAGAGTTCGTCTTTCTGATTTTTTGATCTACACCCCTGGTGTGCTCCTATGCAATGCTCAGTAATTATCTGTACACAGTCTCCTTCCACAGTCAACACAAGAACTTTCCAGTTAAAACACAGCACACACAAACTTTGGAGGGGTGGGTAAGGTGCACTGCTGGAATTACTTGCCTGTTACTTGTAAGGCCCTGGGTTTGAGCCACAACATAACAAAACCAAAAAAAGTAAAACTAAAAAATCATAACATATTAGAAGCTAACAACACAACAGGCATGCACACACACACACAAACAAGCTTTTGTGAATTGTGAATACAGTGACTCTGTCCCCAGCATGGAGAAATAGTCAAATGCTTATTGAGTCACTTACATAGAAGCTAAGTGAGTCTTAACATAAGTGGTCTGTTTCAACCAGTAAATGGTCTTTACACAAGCTGAGGAAGTCGGAGTGGGTGGTAGCTACAGGCAGGAATTTCATGTTTGATTGGGACCTACTTCGATACAGTTTTCTACAATGGTGACTGGCCATTTGTAAAGCCATTCTAAATATTCACAAAGAGAGGGGCACCGTTGTATTAGTTAAAGCAAAAGGCTAGGCTGCTGTAACAAAGAGACTCGACAATGCGGTGGTTTAAAGAACAAAGCGTTCATTCTTCCTCATGTAACAGCTCTGGGTTCTGAGTTAGCCTCTCTGAGGAGAGCAGACCAGGTCAGTGGGGCAGCTCTGCTCCTGGTGGTCATTCAAGGACACAGGTTCCTTGTATCGGGTTGCTCCAGCATCCTTTGGAGCACTGTCGTCATCTGTGCCTGAAGCCCATCATCACTGGTCCCAGCCAGGAGGAAGGGAAAGGGAGAAGAGGCGGTGGTGTGCCTGGCCCCCTGAAGGCTGGGACCCTGCAGGGTCCCCTGCCAGACTGCCCGTTGCTCACTGTCCATCCGTGTGGCCACCCCTACCCACCAGAGAGACTGAGAAATGAACCAAGTCCTATGCCAAGAACTGAGAAAAGCAGATTTGGGTAGACAGAGTGTAGCCTTTACTAAACCAGTATCATAGAAAACTAAATTCCAGACTTGTTTAGTGAATTGCCTCTGTTAACTTGCTAGGGGCCAATTTCTTTCACTCTTCCTATCTCCCTCCTTCCCTCTCTCCTTCCCTCCCTCCCTTTCTTTTTTTCTATTTGTGAAATTATAAACCATGCATGGTGGTGCATGCTTTTAATTCCAACACTTGGGAAGCAGAGGCAGGAGGACCTCTGTGTTTGAGGTCAGGCCGTTCCTTCTACAGAGAGAGTTCCAGGACAGCTGGGGCTATATGGAGAAACCCTGTCTCAGAAATCCAAACCAGAAAGAGAAAGATCACTGTCAACTATCTCAAAAAGTTGAACATGATAAAGTCCTGCCTGGTGGAAATTGAAGAATAAAAACATTATAGGAATGTGAAGCCCTTAAACTTTGGTCAACCAACAAGGCGCTGAAGAGGTGGTGTGGGGGGATGGGAACTGAGCTCTGATATGACTACCCCGGGTTTCTTTTATAGGGGGAAACCCCACTGCTTATAATTGGAACTGAACACACTCCTCCCTAATCTGTTCTGTGTGTAACTGTTAGGTAGCCTCTTAATGTACAAAATGGAATTCTCTCCATTCCAGGGGCCATTGTAAGAATCAAGCGGGGCCCATTTGTGAAGAGTACCTTCACTTGTTACTGCGGTGTCCAGCAAACAGTAGGTATGAATTAAATGTATTTTTTATTGGAGAAACCCTGTGAATGCTGCTAACATGTTGATTTATGGTAGTTGTCAGTTCACGGTACTTATTGAGGGCAAGGTCTGACTAGGCCAACTGAACACTTTAAGGCCAGAAATGATGCCTCCATCTTACCTCCCAGGTTGGTTGGTCAGTGTCTGCTTGCTCCACTCAGTCTCTGTCTCAGTTATGGCTCCAGCTGTTTGTGTCACTTGAAGTGCCATGGTCTATTGCGGTAAATAAGGATCAGGATAAACAAATAGGCCGAATAGATGTTTATTCAGGGAGAAATAACTTACAACCTAGACAGATGAACACCAGGAAATTCAACCCGATCCTCTCCTGTCCGAGTCATGCCAGAAAAGAGACCTCCTTCCTCAGGTCACCTCCGCCCATGGCTCCACCCCCAATGGGCGTGGTCAGTGCTACAGAAGGACTATCTCACTACAATGGTCCCCTATTCTTTGCCTAGTGAGCACCTGCACACACTCCAAGGCTGAGATTTCATGCCCTCTCTATAGAAAAAGCTTTCCTTGGGATATAGAGATGGCGCAGCAGTTAAGAGCACTGGCTGCTCCTGCAAAGGACCGGGGTTTGGTTCCCAGCACCCACACCAAGCAGCTCACAACAGCCTGTAACTCCAGCTTCAGAGGGACCGTGCACCTCTGGCTTCCGAGGGCACCTGTATTTATGTGTACACACACACACAGTTCAAAAGCAACAATTGGCTGTCGGCATGGTTTTTCCTCGCTCTGTGGTCACTGTCAGCTTACACATTACACTAGAGGGGACTTCCACAGCACTTGCTGCCAGGCACCATCCTAGGCATCTTTAGCCATACTAACTCAGACTTCACAACAGCCCAGAGGAGCCAAGGAGCCACTGCTATTATTAGCTCTGTTTTACAGTTGAGGGAAGCAGTTAAGGGCAGGCTGAGATCTGAAGTGAGGTGGGTGGCACCAGTCTGTTCAGTGTCCCTGTTGTGCTGTGACACATCCCTCCTGTAACTGTCTTGCTCCCACTGGACTGGAAAATTCTGCCAGGGTGTGAATCCTTAAGACCAACCTGGAAGTCAGTAGACAGCCAGGCTGGATCCGGCAAGGCACGCCTCCCTAGTCAAGGCTACACTCCATTGGGCACTCACTGTTTCGGGCATTGTGGGCTAAACACACGTGCACTTCATAAAGGTCCCTTAAACAGGCCAGGTATTGTGTTACCACCACTTTACAAAGGGATGAAAATGCAGAGATTGCTGGCAGAGTCAACATCCGAATCGTAGCTGGGTGCTAGAACATGCTCTGGGGAGCAGAGCCCCTACACAGGCTGCTACTGGAGAGTCTGTAGTTGTGTGTAGTTCAGGCTGGAACCCAGCAGGCATCTGAGGTCAGCCTTCAACTAATGGCGATCATCCTGCTTCGGCTTCCAGGGGCTGGGATTATAGGTGTCTGCCAGCACAGCCAGTGTTGTTTGTTTTTCCTTTTTGCTTTAAGCTTGTCTGTACATTTTTCTAGCTTCATTGAGGTATTATTGACAAAACTATATATTTAAGGTATATAATGCAATGATTGGATTATATCTTATGTGGTGCTTTACCCATTTAGTTAACATCTAGTAACATAGGTTGAACTAAGATTCGAAGCTGACTCCAAACTCATGCCCTAATTTCTTCACTGTACTTCTTCAAGCATGTTCCCGTAGGGTTTTCTAAAGAGCAGATTATTTGTGTTGTGTCTACTTCTAAGAAGGGCCCAAGAGGAAAAAAAAAAAAAAAGATCTTAATGCTAACTATATTAAAGGCTCAGGATTATAAATTTAAAAAGCCAAATTTGAACTTAAAAGGTGAATTTATCATCAGGTCACAGAAATGTCTCATTAAATGCAAAGAGAGAGCTTGTGGTGGCACTCGCCCTTAATCTCAGTGACCAGGGTCCTGTGGGAGGGGGAATGCCACAAGTTTGAGGCCAGCTTGGGGCCCAGTCAATGAGGGCTGTGTCAAATCCATCCCCACCACAATAAACTCAAGGCCAGGAAAACATCTAGTCCTTAGACACAACTTGTACCTCTTAGCCGTGGCTGTGGAGATGCCCTCTGCCCATCAGTTTACCACTTGTCTGGAGACAGGCATTTTCCTCTGGAGGGAAGCAGTAGTAACATTGAAGCCTTGCCTCTTAACAGTCTGGGTACCAAGAGATACCTCATGCCTGTTAGGATTCCTGGTGTCAAGACAATAACAAGTGTGGACAAGGATGTGGAGAAACAGAAGCTTGTATACTGTTGATGAGAATGTGAAAAGGTACTGCTGCTGTGCAAAAATAAGTAAAAAGGGAGGGGCTGGAGAGATGGCTCAGTGGTTAAAAACACTCACTGCTCTGCAGAGGTCCCACATCTCACAGCTGTCCATAACTTCAGCTCTAAGAGATCCACTCTCTTACCAGACATGTTTATATCCTCACAGACAGACACTCATACACGTAAAAACAAATCACTTTGTAGAAACTGTGGACAGGGAAATGGTTCAGTGGGCAAAGGCTTGTTGTACTCACATAAGGACCTGAGTTCAAATCCCCCAGTACTCATATAAAAATGGGATAAGCTCATGTGCCTGTAACCCCAGTGTTGGGGGTCAGAGGTGAGTGGGTTTTAGGAGCCAGCCTAGCCAAAACAACAAGCTGCTAGTTTAGGGAGAGACTTTGTCTCAAGAGACTAAGATGGAGAGCAATGAAGGAAGACACCTACACCCAACTCTGGAAAATGGACATGTGCACTGTGCACACTCATGCATGGACACCACACGCAAATATCACACACACACACACACAAAGTTGCCATATGACCTAGCCCTTCCACTTCAGAACACACATTTCAGAACCCAAAGCAGCATCTCAGAGATATCTGTACAGCTGTTTCTGTAGCAGCAGCAGTAGAATTCACAATAGCAAGGAGAAGCAGCAACCCAAGTGTCCCTCAAGAGATGGCTGGATAAGCAAAGCTGAAGTCTATGTACAGCGGGACATTCAGCCTGTGAAGGCAGCACTGACACATGCTGCCTAATGAGTGGACTTTGGTCACATGTTGCTAAATGAAATTAGACAGCCACTAAAAGATGAATGGGGACAGTTCCACTTAAGGCAATTAGAGTGCATAAACAGGAAGTGCTCTGATGGCTGCCAGGGCCCAAAGGGAGGGGGCAAACAGGGATTTTTTTTAATGGTGTAGGATTTGGATTTTAAGTGGTGAGAAAGGGCCAGATGCTGGTTGCATAAGAATCAGCCTGCCCAGTGGTGATGAACCGTCATCACAAGTGCTGGTGAGCCATTGTCACAAGTGGTTGATAGCTTTTTTAATTTTGTTTTGTTTTGTTTTCAGTTTTTCAAGATTCAAGATAGGATTTCTCTGTGTAGCCCTGGCTACCCATCCTGGAAATTACTCAGTAGACCATGTTGGTCTTGAACTCGGAAAGCTCACCCTGCCTCTGCCTCCTGAGTTGATAATTTTTAAGACTCTTCCTCCATCCCAGACTTTTTCAAGATTCATTTTTATTTTACGTGTATGAATGTTTTGCTGGCATGTCTATATGTGCATGTCTACATCATGTGCACGTCTGTATGCGCACGTCTGTGTGTGCACGTCTGTGTGTGCACATCTGTGTGTGCACTACATTTGTGCAGTGCTTGACAAAAGCTGGGAGAAAACATAGAATCCCCTGGGACTACTTTTAACAGATAGCTGTGAGCGCCATCTCTCAAGCCTTCAGCGAAAATAAATCTAAAAAAAAAAATATTCAGGTATGATGTTCTGCATTTATAAGCCTAAAGCTTCTAGGGAAGCCTGAGCTACCTAAGAAATATGTCTGAGAGAAAAGGTCCATGTAAGAGATTCATTAGCCCAGCTTAGATGTAGTACTTACCCTGAGGCCCATCAGTCATGCTGGGATGGGTTTCTAAAAGGATGAGGCAGTTCCCATGGAAATGAAATGGACATGCTGGATTTGCAGCCATTCCTAGAAGGTGTGTGGGATTGGAAGAAGGGGAAGGGTGCTAGATACAGTGGTGCATCTCCGCTGTTGAGTTACTGCTTGCAGAAAGCATGGCCTGTTCTCTAGCAGCAGAGCTGGGCTTAAGCTAATTCAAACTTCATGTAGGTGGCTCTGCCGTGTCTCCATCAGATATCTGTAATAATCACCCCCTATAAATGTGTAGCAGTGTTTGTATAGAGCAACTTATTTCATAAGCCCTTGTCAAAAAACCCTTTGCATAAATGAAAACAGGGTCAGCATTTAAGTGACTTAACAGGGTTGTCGTTATTTCACTTTTGAAGACCCAAAGGCCAATGTGAATGAGTTTAGCTATAAAGGAGGATTTATTGACTCATGGCATCCGAAAAGAGTCAAGCATATGAGTCCGTCGTACCCCCACCTCCCGAGGGCAGATGATGCAGCTGGGCTTCAGAACAACTGCCACCGAGGACTCACACTGCCAGCTCTGTCTCTGCCCTGTTTGTCTGCCTGCTGCACTTCCCCTCCATGCCAACCAGTGTTGCACAAATGGCCATGAAGCTCCCACACATTGCATCCACTGCAGAGACATGGTCCTGAGTCCCTCGTCTGTTCCTGCTTAAAACTGAGGAGTGTGTGTTTTTATTCCCAATTGGATCAAACAGAGAAGCCTGTCCTTTGAGAATGAATCATCTCCCTGTGGAAGTATATGATGAGAGGGGCTGGGGTGAAGTTCTCTGTGCTAGAGATGGGATTGGTGACCATAGCAATGACATGGGATGAAGTCCAGGTATAGCACATGTTACCTATGGCTTGTCTGCCCTGGTCGACTCCATCTCTGGGAGCCCCCTGGGATGCTGCATGATCAGGTATGAAGCTGGGGTCAGACTTTGAGTAACCAGAAGTGGGATAATGAAGACTACTAAAACCTATGTCATCTTCCTGAGCATCAGTGCTGATTTCAAGGGAGCTGAGGGACATAGACTTCCATATAATGTTATTTGTAGACTCTCAAATGTCTGTTCTAATTTGACCCCATGACACAAACCCACAATCCCAGCTTCTTGGGAGGTTGAGGCAGGAAAATGTCAAGGCCAACCATGGCTACAGGAGTTCAAGGCCAGCCTGGACAATTTAGTGAGAATCTATTTCAAAGTTTAAAAACAGACAAAAACTTTTGAATATTAGTCAGTGGTAGAAGCTTACCTAGTATGTATGAGGCTCTGGGTTAGTTCAATCACCAGTACCAGTGAAAACTAAAATGTCTGTCTTGCTTGATCTGTATGAGATGAAGTTGAATGGGAAATGATGGGTTCCCATGGCACACAAGCACCAGCCCACTCTCCAAGCTTTTACAATCAGAATTAATCTCTACCCTCTCTCTTGGTTCCTCCTCTCCTGCCCTCTGTCCTCCCCTTTCTTGTTTTTCTGACCCGGAGTCTTCCTGTGTTGTCCCAACTGATCTCCTGACCTCCAGCCACTCTCTTGCCTCAGGGTCTCCCGTAAAGGGACCAGTGGTGCTCACCACAATTCCTGGTTACAAGCAAACTTTGTAACTGTACTTCAGAAACTGAATCCTCTGAGGCCAGGCTTTAATCCGAGAACTGAGAGACTGTGTATATAGTGAAACCCTAACTCAGAAACAAGGCCAGAAACAACCCAGAGACCATGGTCCCCTTCGCAGCCTTCCCAGCTTGCAGTGTGGAAGGAGTCTGAGAATTAGGTTTAGTTATTTTCAGATAAGTTTTTTGTTTGACACATTTTTTAAATTAAAAAAAATGTTTTACATTTATTATTATTGTTGTTGCTGTTGTTGTTTTGGTGTTGATTTTGAAACTAAGTCTCACCATGTGGACCTGGATGGCCTGGAACTCACTGTGTAGACCAGGCTTGCCTTGAATTCACAGAAATAGATCCTCCTGCTTCTACCTCCTAAGTTCAGGGATTCATTTATTTACTTGTTTGTTTGGGTAGGGGAGTGTGCACTGACATGCACGTGAAGGCCAGAAGATGGCTTTTTAGGGTCAGTGCGCTCCTTCTACTGTGTGAGTTCTTGGACTTGAACTCGGGTCATCAGGGTTGGTGGCAACCGGCAACCTCTTCTATACACAAAGTCATCTTGCCGGCCCTGAATATAGACTTGACTTTACCTGTAGATCACCCTGCTAAATAAACCTACACATGGATTCCACTGTTCTGTGCAGAGCTTGGGTTTTGGTCCCCAGGTTCCTCTGCTTCAATCACCTTCCCTATGGGACATGTTCTGAGATTCACTGATTTGGATGAGTGGCTTCATATAGCAGCAGATGGAGAAACAAGAGTCCCTGAAAGGCCAGGCAGCCATCCACCCACAGCAGAACCAAGTGAGGGCCGAGTGGCAGCTGGAGTCCTGCCTGCTGGTCTGGGGTGTGTGTGTTCATTGTACCACGTGCTGTCACTTCTCTGGATCTTTTGAATAAGCCTCCAACAAAAGTGGTTGTATTTCCCCCCATCACATCTTAGTTTGTACCGAACTAGCACAGAGGTGAGTAGAGGATTCTGGGAGTCGAATCTAATAAGCAGATAAAAGCTTTATAATTAGGAATGTGTTACGTATTCAGTAGACTTAATGAGTGCTTTCTGTTCACTGTTCTAGGTGCTAGACACCAATGAACAAGACAGTTCCTATCTTCAAAGAGTTCCAGCCTTCTGTGCCTTTGGAGAGGGGCGGTGGTCAGTGACAAATGCTAAAGAGAGGCTATCGGGAAACGTACATGGCTTTACCTGACCTGGGCAGAGGAGTCTGGGAAGGCTTTTTGTAAGAAATGGCATCTAAGACATACAGGGATTGGGCCAGGTAGAAGGGCAGGAGCTGGTGACAGAGTGCACCACAGGCCATCTGTCAGAAGTAACTGCCAGGTGGGTCTATGGGAGATAACTTGAAGCTGTGTGAACAGTGGGTCCGCTAAGGGTAGTTCAGACACTCAGCGGGTAGGGCTGGGAATGTAGCTCATAGCAGAGCGCAAGGAGCTGGGTGTCCAGGTTGAGCCCCGGTCTCATTCCGGTCCATAGAGAGTGTCTGTGAGTCAGCAGGATTGACTCTCTGAAACTGTACAAGACGAGATCAACGGAGCAGGAGGCAGAGCCAGGACAGCAGTGGTCCAGAGGGAACCTTGAACAAAGACACAACATCTCAAAAGAGCTTTGAGAGGGGAGTAGTAAGGAAGCTGGAGAGAGACCAAGTATAATAAGGGTTTCGTGACAAGGACATCAGTGGTGACCTTGGTTAGAGAGGGCCAGCTGGGGTTAGAAAACAGAAGCCACATTTTAGTGGCTTGAAGAGAGACAGGAGAGGAGGTGGTGATGGTGTCTTTGAAGTCCTGAAGGGAAGGAGCAAGGCTTGGGGTTCAGAGGAAGTTTTTCCTTTGTTTCTGAGACTTTCCCAAGATTAAATGCTAGCTGGTAGGAACTGGTGGTGACAGCTGTTAGATGTGGCTTCCTCCTTTTGTGAAAGATGTAAAGGCCTGCATTGTTCCTTCATGCCCTCTGTAGGTGCAAATGGGCTCATCAGCTCATCCCTTTTCCTACAGGCACTTGTCTGGTTTCAAGACTGAAATCTGGGAAACCCCTCAGAGGTAAAACAAGATGGCTGTCCGCCCTCGGTGCAGATGCATGGGAATTCTTTTGAGTTGCAAAGGGAGTGAGTTCCCTGAAGGTTATAAGGAGCTGCCACCCCCAGAAAAAGCCTATAGCTAGAAGTGGAGATGAGACCTTGTTGATTTTTCAGTTCAAGAGATGCTACATAATTAACTTAGAAGCAGCAATTCTACAAATGGACTAATCGGAGATAAAGATAGATTAGAAGGTCATTAGGAATGTGGCTACTAAAAAAGGAAAACAGACAAACAAACAAACAAACAAACCAAAAAACTGCATGAATGCAGTGAATGTCAGGATGACCACTGCAGATAGATTCAACAAATAACATGAACTCACACGGTCTACCACTTAAGAAAACTGACTAAGACCAAAGAAGAGCTAGGAGGGGACAGTGGTGGGAAGTGGAGTTTAAGAAACCATAAATGGATGGACTCTTGATGATGTGCATGTTGAACGCCTGCTCCATGGCAAGCCCTCTCCAAATGAGGGCATGCGCAGTGGTGGCAGTACCACGGGGTGAAAACTACCCTCCCAGTCTTGCATATGGCGCAAAGGAGGCAGAGAAGTTGCACTTGCAAGGGTTTACCAGGGTGGTAGGAGGCTGGAAGACTTGCTCCGAAATGCTGTGTTATGTCACCTCTTGTTTCGCTTTGAGGCCAAATTATTTAGGCAGGCATCTGAGACTCATTTCTGCTGCTGGGAAAACTCCTGAGAGGGAGATAGACCGGATCCCAGCTTAGCTAGAGCTTACTTCTAGGGGAGAGAGGGAGAGAAAATATGCAGGCAAACAATGGGAGCCGTTCTGGAAGTTCTGGGAGGGAAAACTGGAGAAGCAAGGAAGATTTCCGTTTGTTGCTTCTACCTCAGAAGGGAGTCAGGGAAGACCCTGAGGAGGTGCCATTACCTTTAATCAGGCTTGACAACGAATTGGTGACATAGAGCACAGAGCAGAGGAACTAACTGTAGATATGGCAGTGTCTGGGTGGGGCTGATCTTGGAACTAGAAAGATGAGAGTGGCGGCCACAGTGTGGGTGCGGGAAGCTTGTGGAAGGCAAAGTCAGTGTCTCTGGGTGGATTCAGGCAGAACCTGGTAGGTAGGATGAGGAAGGGAAAGTGTATTTTAGTTTAGTTGCAACAGAAGGAACACAAGAATCTCTAGGTCCGTTTATTTGCCTAGGGAAGAATATGATCTAATTCGTGGGTTAAGGATGAGTCTGAGTCAGATGTGATAGCACGGGCATGGATTCCCAGCACTTGGGAAGCTAAAACAGGAGGATCAAGAATTTGAACATAATGACACTCCACCGTAAAAAACACACCATGCAGGGCAGTGGTGGCCTTTAATCCCAGCACTCTGGAGGCAGAGGCAGGCGGATCTCTTGAGTTCAAGGCCAGCCTGGTCTACAGAGAAAGAGTTCCAGGAAAGCCAGGGCTACATAGTAAAATCCTGTCTCAAAGTAAATAAGTAAATGAGAGGTCAGGCACGATGGTGTGTGTACTTGGAGAGCAGAAATAGGTGGACTGATGTGGGATGTCCTTTATGCTGTGAATATGTGTTGCTTTTATTGGTTGATGAATAAAGCTATGACAGGGCAGAATATAGCTAGGTGGGAAATACAAACAGAGTTACAGGACAAAGAAGGCAGAATCAGGGAGATGCCATGTAGCCACTGGAGAAACAAGATGTGAGGTATCAAGCCACAAGCTTCATGGTAAAATATAAAATAATAGAAATGGGTTAATTTAATTGTGAGAGCTAGTGAGTAATATGCCTGAGCCTTTGGCCAAACAATTATAATTAATATTAAGTATCAGAGTGTTATTTTACGAGCAGCCACAGGACCATGTGAGATGTATTAGGCTCCATGGTAGGTCTATATAGAAGGTTTCAGGACAGCCAGAGCTACATTGTGAGAGTCTGTCTTAAAAAGCAAGAAAATAAGCAAAGAAAGAAATAAAAGGGATAGGAAGGAGAGGGGAGGGGACAGAATATCCTAGCCAGGACACAGGCCTAGAGCTCAGAAGATTGGGTAGGTTAATATTAATTTTTCTCTCATAGCTCACACCTGTAAGCCCCGAATGTAGGAGGCTGAGCCAGCTGAACCACCCTGAGTCCAGCAGTGTGAAAAAAATAGGGAAAAGAAAAGAAAAGCTGCTTCTGTGCCTCGGGGCTCCCTCTCCCTAGTTTATCTGGTCACACTGAGTCACTTACACAGAGGTGACAGGTTTTCCTGCAGAAAAGGGATTAGAGTTACTGAACTCCCTTAGAACAGTAAGTGCACCCCTCAGCCCCTCACCCCCCACTCCCCCACCCATTTCCTAACTTATTACACCAGCATCAGTGGAAGATTGACAGGTTCAGCCTCTTCCATGGCTCCCAGGAAGGCCACTGCAGCTTGGTCCAAGCTGGCTCTACTTGAAGACAAGAGAACTGCTGTTTGGGCATACACACAAAATAAATGTTTGTTGTAGGACCCGGGCGCTGCAAAGCAGTGAAGACTAGTCCACAGAGGAGGAGGGAGGAATAGATGTGGGGTGAAGCCCAGGCAAGGAGGACAGATAGAAAGAGCTTCCTGTTGACGTCCTTCCTGGCTCTAGCTCCTGAGGCCTAGTGTCTGCCTGTGGCTTCCTGAGATAGCTCTGTTCTCTTAGAAAATACCCCACTCTCCTGTGAATGTCTTCTATACGCACCCCGCCCACTCTTGTTCCTGGGTGGGAATCTTTATAGCTCCTGTCCCTCATGAACATGCTGGGGTGTGTGTGTGTGTGTGTGTGTGTGTGTGTGTGTGTGTGTGTGTGTGATATGGTGTCTTTGCTTTCCACAGCCTTGCCAACATGTACTTATCTTTGTTTCTAGATTTGTAAGTCTATAACAGTATTTTAAAGGCAATTGAATTTACCTTCTCTTCCTCGCTCCCTCCCTCCCTCCCTCCTCCCTTTCTTCCCTTCCCTTTATTTGAGGCAGGGTCTCACTATGGAGCCCTGGCTGTCCTAGAACTCATTATGTAGATCAGGCTGGCCTCGAACTTGCAGAGATCCACATAGTTTTGCCTCCAGAGTTGCTGGGATTGAAGAGATGTAATAGCACACCCGGCCCCATTTATTTCATTCACTGCTCAGGACCACGTTGTCCTGAGATGAATTTATTTTCAAGATAAAATGTTATTTTACCTCAAGTCCTTTCTCTGTTTTTCTTAGCTTTATTTACTTTATTATTTTATGTATATGAGTGTCTTATATGCATGCTTGTATGTGTATTCCCAATGCCTGAAGGAGTCAGAAGAGGGCACTGGCTCCCCTGGGACTGGAGTTACAGTCAGTTGTGAGCTGCTATGTGAGTGCTGGGAATCGAACCCAGGTCCTCAGCAAGTGCTCTTAACTGCTAAGTGGACTCTCTAGTCCCCCTCTCTACCTGGCCCTACTCTGTTTACTTCTAAGACAGCCATGTTAGGATTGGTTTGGTCATAGACACTGAACTGTTTCTAAGTAGAATCCACTCCCACATTTACATGGCTAATTCAGTTATTTGAATTATTAACACATATCTGGGGTTTTTGTTGCTGTTTTACATATATACTTGACACTTTCTTCTTGGTGGTGTTTTGTGGTTGTTTGGTTTCTTAGACAGTGTCCCATGTAGCCCAGGCCAACCTCATCCTTGTTAAGTGTCTGAGGATAACCTTGAACTCCTACACTTCCCATGGGAAAGATGTCACAGGTGAGTGTCTCGACACTGATTTGACACACATTTCCTAGTTCTCCTTCCTGGTATGTTTGACAGAAGACAAAATACAAATGGATTCCTTTGTGAAACATCGTTTGACAGGCATTATAGCTCACACCTGTGGTCCCTCCACTCTGGGAGCTGAGGCAGGAGGACTGTGGTTGAGTTTTCAGCCAGAGTGGGTTACATAGTAAGTTCCAGGCCAGCCTGGGTTAAAGAGTGAAATTCTATCTTAAAAACGAAAACAAGGACCTAATGAGATGGCACTTGCCACCAAGCCTTACAACTCGAGTTCAGTACCTGGGACCCACATGGTGAAGGAGAGAACCTACTCCCCAGAGTTGTCCTCAGACTTCCATGCATGGCATTGCACTCGAGAGTATGTGCGCCGCGTGCACACGCACGCGCATACACACACACACACATATCTATACACACATACACATACATATACATACATCTATACACACACATATACACACACATGCACATATATATACACACAGACACACACATCTATATACACGTACATGCACACATATACACACACAGACACACATACACACATATACACACAGACACACACATATATACACATATACCCACATGCCTTACACACACATACACATATGCCTATACACACACAGACACAAACAACGTAGACACACATGTACACAGATACACACAGACACACACACCACACACATATCTATGCACACATACACACACATATACATACATCTATACACACACATACACACAGACATACACACATCTATACACACATACATGCACACACATACACACATACATACACACACAGACACACATATACACACATCTGTACACACACACATATATACACACAGACACACACACACATATATACATACATATACCCACACACCTTACACACACATACACACATGCCTATACACACACAGACACAGACAACACAGACACACATGTACACAGATACACACAGACACACACACCACACACATATCTATACACACATACACACACATATACATACATCTATACACACACATGCACACATATACACACACAGATGCACATACACACATATATACACACAGACACACATATATATACACACAGACACACACATATATACACACATATACCCACATGCCTTACACACACATACACATATGCCTATACACACACAGACACACATGTACACAGATACACACAGACACACACACCACACATACGGATACACACAGACACACACACCACACATACAGATACACACAGACACAAAAACACACATAGACACATACATACATACATACATACCTATACACACACAGACATACACATACACACACATACACACATACCTATACACACACGGGGCACAAAGTAATTAACTATTCATCCTTTGAGTTGTCCCTGGGCCCTTCTCCTTGTAGGCCAGGGGTCCTCCCTAGGTCATCTACTCTGCACTCAGGCCATAGCTCCCACCTGTTTGACAGGCTGAGCAGGAACCTTTTTATTTATAAGTGGTAAGTGACTTTTACCCCATGCACTTGTGTTCAGGGTTGGAATGTGCACCATGGCTGGTCCGACTCCCCCGAGGGAGAGTGTGGTGCTCTCGGAACTGCACCCCCCCAGCTGTCCACAGGTGTGTTTGGAGTGTAACAGCCTGGAACACCAATAGTATCCTGAAGTGGACCCAAGGGCCACATGGCCCTCAGGAGCCAATAGGCTCACCTGGAGTGGCTCATCAGAGCTCATCTGCTTTGACCTCCGGCCTCTGACATGAAGGCCCTCATGGCTCAGAGACTGCAGGAGACACAAGATGTGAAAGAGTCAGTGTGGCTGCAATCTGGGACAAGTCTCCCGCACAGGCACAGAGAGCAGATGTAAGGGGAGTGAGGCAGGCAGACTGTGGTTCCCAACCACAGAATTGGAGCTAAAAAGGAAAACTTGTCCGGGTTCCAGGCTTTCCTGGACGCCCAAGACTGAACGCACCACGGTTCCCTCAGCCCACTGTCCCCAGTCCTTACTGTTTTAATTTATTATTTATGTATTGATTTCTCTGTGTGTTTGCCTGTGTACATATCTGCAGGAATGCTACGGGCAGTCTTGTAGAAAGTCAGAGATCAGCCTGCAGAAGTTGGTTCTCTTTTATCACCATGTGGATCCCAGGGATCAAACTCAGAGTCACACTTGGCAGCAAGCACCTTTACATGCTGAGCCGTCTCACAGGGCACTCAGTCCTGACTACAGTGGTCGCACTCCATGTCCCATCAGCCAAACCAAGATCTTGGTCATAGCCCTTAACTCTTCTGAAGATCCCAGCCTTTTATAACTAACCACAAGGACTCAAGAGGCCGAGAGTGATGACATCTTGAACTTCAGCACTTGAGAGGCGGAGGTGGGCAGAGCTCTGTGAACTCAAGGTGAGCCTGGCCTATAAAGAGAGTTCCAGGAGTACATAAGTGAGACACCCTATCTCAAAAAGAAAAAAAAAAAAAGTAGCCTCAAGAGCTACTGTGTAGTTCCAGTGGCTAGAGATCTGAAATGAGTTATGAGAGTAAGGTCAAGAGTTTGGGCTCATTCCTTCTAGAGGCCTCGAGGTGGATCCTGTCCCTTGTCCTTTCCAGCCCCTGGAGGTCACCTATGCCCCATAGCCACACTGGTTTCTCTTGTTTCTGTTGGCACACGCCTTCCTCCTCCCCAGCCCCCAGATGTCCTACCTTTCTTTTAAGGACCCTTGTGATTGTCTCTGGCCCACTCAGAAATCCTAAAAGCCAGCTCATCTAAGGGTCCTTAATTTAGTCACATTGGTAGGTCTCTTTTGTCACAGAAGAAGGCACTCCTAGGTTCTGAAGATTAGGATGTGGGCATCTTCAAGGACTCCTTTCACATCATCCTACCATATGGCCTGCTAGATCTCTTCAAGTTCCATATCCCTGGGCTTCAGGCTGAGTGAACTACTAACCTATCCTGATTGGTCTCTGCCTCTTGTCCTGCCCCTCCCACCAATTTCCATTGTTGCATCTTCTTTGTGTGTGTGTGTGTGTGTGTGTGTGTGTGTGTGTGTGTGTGTTGAGGTGTATGGTGTTTGTGTGTGGTGTGTAGTGTAGATGTGTGTGTAGTGTGTGTATGTGTCTGTTGAGGTGTGTATGTGGTATGTAGTGTATGTGTATATGTGGTGTGTGTAGAGTGTGTGTATGTGTGGTGTATGTGGTGTGTGTGTGTGGTGTGTAGTATAAGTGTGTGTGTAGTGTGTGTGGGGGGTGTAGTGTATGTGTGTGTGGTGAGTGTATATATTGAGGTGTGTAGGGTGTGTATGTGTTGTTGGGATATGTATGTGGTGTGTGTAGTATGTGTGTGTGTGTAGTGTGAGTATATTGAGGTGTGTATGTGCATGTGTGCGTGTGTTGGGTGGTGCTAGGGATGAAAGGCAAAGCCTTGAATATGCTAGGTAAATATTCTACCATAGCTTCAGCCGTGGTTACATTTTTTGTCTTCCTATTGATGGTGAATCTTCCCTAACCCACTTCCTCCCACCGGGCTCTGAGTGAGCTCTTCCTTCTGCTCACTCCCACAGCTGAACACCTTACTAACTGCAAAGCTACTGTCAGCAGCTCCAGTCAGGGACACATGCATCACAGACCTGAGTCTAGAGCCACACTTCAGGCTAGAGTCTCAGCACTACACACTTACCAGAGAGTTCTTGGGCTAGTAACTGAACCTCTGCGCCTTACCTTCTCATCCTGGAAAAGTGTCTCCCTCAAAGTTGTGATAATTAAACTACTACTGAGAAGGCGCTTAATCTGTGCTTGGCACACATTAGCATTCCCCACTTTGTTCTATGTTCTTCCAGCCCTTCTGATGCCTTCTGGAATGCTCTCTCCACACCCGTTTCCCTGGAAATTTTTGCCCATCCCTTCCATGACCACCTCATGCATGGCTTCCTTTGCACAGACTTCCTTTTGACCCTCCCACTGCATGCAGGTTAGCTGGCAGTTTCCTGCTCTATGGCTCTTGAACTCTGGGAAGTCTGTCACCCCTAACCAGAGGCCCTTGGACATATTTGCAATCCTCTGACTATGTGTGTGGGAGGAAAACATCTTGAAATACTAATATTTGTGCTTTTTCTTTGCCACACTTCCTCATATGTGATCCTCCACTACCTAGTCAGCCAGAGGTATGCACATTGCTTTGTAAGTTCATACTGGGGGCCTGGGAGTTTAGTTCAGCAGGGAAAGTTCTTGTCTGCCATGCCCAAGCCTCTAGGTTCCATTTCCAACACAGAAAAGAAAGTGGTGCATGTGTGTTGTTTTCCTTTTAGATTTATTTTATGTGTATGAGTATTTTGCCTGCATGCACGTATGTGCACCAAAGCCTACCTGATGCTCACAGAGTTCCGACAAGGGTACTGGAGTTACAGATGTTTGTGAGCCATCATGTGGGTTCTAGAAACCAAACCCCGGTCCTCTGCAAAAGAAACAAATGCCCTTAACTGCTGAACCATCTCTCCAGTGCCTACCACAAAATGGATTTTGTTTATAGCAAGAAAGCAAAAAGAACCATAAGAAACTATGCTTACATTTTCAGCTTCCAAACCAGGCTTTAATATGGACATCTACAGGGTTATCTGTGAAGGCCAAGGGTAAGGCTTTATGGAGCAAAGGTTTTCAGCACCCAAAGTGATACCCTTGAAGGAAACGGGGGTCGAGTTCATGAGCTGGTGGTGGACCAAAGAGGCCACGGGGAGGTGTCTGGTTCATCCTCTCACAGGGAGTCTGGGTTGGGGTAGCTCAGGCTGGGAACAGGGACAGGAGTTGGTTCTGGAAGAGATTGGCTGGTCTGAGATGGAAACAGATATGGAGAAGTGCAAGGTCAACATTAAGACGATGCTCCCAGGGCCCGGGGAGGTGACTGAGTCAGTAAACTGCTTGCCTTGCAAACATGAGGGCCTGAGTTGGGTTTCTGGCGCTCACAGGCATGGTGGCACATACCTGCAATCCCAGGGTGGTGGGGTAAAGATGGGAAAATCCTCCATTCTTGTCTATCTGCCAGCCTCACCTAATTGGGGAATTCTAGGCCAGTAAGAGATCCTGTCTCAAAAAAATGAGGTAGAGAGCCCCAAGGAACTCAACATCATGGTTGACTTCTGACCTCCGCAAACACATGCACATGCTTCTGTACACACACACACACACACACACACACACACACACACACACACACACACAATGCCCAGCAGTAGAACTACTGAGTGATGGCAGCTAGGGTGCAGAAATAGCCAGCTGTGGCCTCCTGGTAGCCCTGCTCACCCCTGCTGCCAAAGCCTTTCTTCAGTCATCTGTCCCCAAATCAGTCAGCAAAGGTGAAGGCCACCAGGGCAACGTATCATCACAGCCATTTCCTGGAGATACCCACGTTCTCCAATAGTGCTGGAATCTCAAAGGACTGGTTACTCAGAGGGCAGGTTCTTGACACTGTCAGTCTAGGAACGAAGACCCCAGGACCTGAACTTGGAAGGACCTGAGCAGTGAGACCTGGAGTCAGGGTCCTCCTGTACTCCTCACACCAGGGTAATGCTGTATGGAATCATTACAGCGAAGGAATGAATGAAAATCTCAACCTTTGGAGGGAGATAGTCACGCAGGCAATCCGACCCAAGTGCTGGGATAACGGACTGCAGAAGTCAACTGCCCTAAAGCAGAAAGGGGTTTCCTGTGGCAGCGTCAGCGCTGTGTAGGTCTCTTGACTACTCCAGATCACCGCAGGGGTAGAACCCTTCAGGATGCTTCCCAGGTTCTTAGCCATAACCGGGCTCTTGATGTATAACCCAAACTGTTCAATAGCCTTTCCTCCCATTGCCAGGATTCAGAGATGCAAGTTTGTATTGGCTCATTTTCTGGTACTATAACATAATACCCAAAGTTGAATAACTTCTATAGAAACGAGGTTTATTTAATTAAGCTCCTGTAGACTCAAGAGCATGTTGGTAGCTTCTGCTTAGTTCTGATGAGGGCTCAATGGAGGACAGCATTGGAGGACACAGTGACAAATGTATTCAGAAGGGCTCTCAGGAAGGCATAGGGTGGTGGAGGCCAGTCTGCAGCGCTGCTCTCAAAAGAATCAACCAGCATCCCCTGAGAAATACATTGTTTCCTTCCAAGGGCGGGGCTCCTGATGACCTCATCATCTTGCTTTGGGCTCTACCTCCAGACACCATCACCTCAGCTCTGCTGCCCTGGCCCAGACTCCCAGCACACAGTCTTCTGGGGACATGCTTAGTCCATTTCTGCTGCTCACCTGACCTGAGTGCCTGGACCTGGCTGTGCTTGGCTGTGTGTTCAGAGACACAGAGGCTCTGCCAAGAGAGATGAGAACATAGCAGAAGTTCAGGGAAAGGCCAGCGGGAGGCAGCCAGGGCCAGAGAGGCATCTGGCCACTCAGTGATTTGCATTTAAGATCCTGGCCCTTTGGCTGTTGATTTGATTCAGCAGGTGCTTGCCACCAGGCTCGATGGCATGCTTGACCCCAGGGCCCCACATGGTGGACAGAGAAGACTGACCCCTTCAAGTTGTCCACTGACTCCCACGTCTACAACAGTGTCTGTGCACACAAGCACATTAAAAAAAAAAATCCCTGTTCTCACTCCCCTTTTTGCCTGATGTCCCCATTCTTGGGTCCCATGTGACTGACACCTCTGAAGATTTGTTATGAAGCTCTGTTTCTGTGTAACCAACCACGTTGGTGAGCAATTCTCCCCATTGATAGCCATGGCCAGGGCCTGCACAGCTCTTCATGTCCCAAGATTTGGTTCTGAGAGTGGCCAGGGCAAACATCTAATCATCCCGATAACCTTCTAAGTTACAAACAAGTATTGTCCTCCTTTTTCAAACCAAAATGATGCACTGTGGTTAAGTGACTTGTCCCTGTCCAACAGCTAACACAAGGTGGGGCTGAGGTTCCATTTTACTGAGCAAGAGAGAATATATATATATATATGTGTGTGTGTGTGTGTGTGTGTGTGTGTGTGTGTGTGTGTGTGTGTGTGTTGGAGAGAGAGAGAGAGAGAGAATTCAATTTTAAATGCCAAAGCCCTAGCCAGTCCTTTTGTCTAGGCTCAGAATCGCTGCCAGAGTTGTGGGCTGGGTGAGCTGGGTGCCCGCCTACTTTGTCTTCCCCACACACCCTGCCTCTCACTTTGCCGGGCCTGGCAGAGGAAGCGCGGGAAATCGCTGCTGAGCCAGGTACAGGGCTTGGCGGCAAAGCCGCTTGTGGGGCGGGAGGCCAGAGCCGCACCCTGGCACCTGGCAGGCAGCCCAGCTCCACCGTTGAGAAAAGACTGGGTACAAAGGAGGCCTCCCGCCAAGCTAGCCGCCTTCTTCAACCCTACGGATCCTCAGCCGAGGACCCTGACCTCAGGGCCAGATTAGGTCAGGTCCTTACATGGCCTCAGGACGCTGTCGAGGGGCACTGAGGTAATGCCCAGTCTGGGACACTTTCTTGGCTGCCCAAGGTAGGCATCTAGGGGAAGAAGCAAGTGTCACCCTACACTACATAGGACTCTGGGACTTCTGAGCTTTCCATTACTGCCCCCTCCTCTAGGGCATCCAGGTCAGGTGGCTTCACGATATTGAGGCAGATTGTCTACCTTACAAGGATAGTGCAGACTAGATAGATCTGGGTCTACGGTGAAGAAGAAAATATTCTCAGATGAATTCGGGCTCAACCCAAAGTGGGCATTTGGGAAAGGAAACGTGATTGTAAGGTGGGGATGGGCTCCGAGAATGGGATGGTTGCCATAGCTGTGACCCAGCACCCGGAGGTCCACAAAGGGAACACCAGGCCTCTTGGGTCGAACCAGACCTTGCCTCCCCCGGCGCGAGGGCTCAAGGCCTGTGTCTAGACCAGAGGCCATCTCAATGGAGCTCTTTCATTCAGGCAGGGCTGGTCCCAATGCAGCCCAGTGTGGAGGGGCTGCGCAGGCCAGAGCTGCAGCTGCCTGCAGGGACTCAGGAGGAGCAACTGTTTCCTCTAGGAGGGTGCAGCTGTACCCGGGAGGGCAAGCAAGGGGCAGAGCTGAGCCTCAGTGCCCACTCGCTTCTGTCTTTTTGGACCTTGTTGCAGATACATCTTGTACTCTTTTATACAGGGTCCGTGTCTGTACAGATCATCCTGAAGTAGGAGTCCGGGTTCCTATCCCCTCACCAGGACACTCCCAAAGCCAGACAAAAGGAGTGGCAAAAATGACCTCTGCCCTTACTCACCCACGCCAACTTCAGACAGCAATGGGAGATTTAGGAGTGCTAAGCCACTGGCACAAACCTTCCCAGCAGACCTCGCTAGCCCCACAGTAGCCCCTGACTGAGGGGTGCCCCCAAGGCTATCCCCAAGGCAGGATGAGCTCTGGGATGCCCTGACCGGTACTGTACAACTCTAGACAGGCAGAGGTGGCTGTTCAGAGCCCAGTCTGGGAATTCTGGGAGCCCTGGGTCTGGCTTGCTTCAGTTCCTGCTTGTTCTGTTCACCTATCATTTACCTCAGGGGGTCCAGGTGTGGCACCAGGTAACCACCATAGGGCCAGGCTCAGAGCCCAGCCTGCACGAATACGCAGCTCCAGAGGAGCCAAGCAGCTGTGAGGGAAGGCCTCCTGAGGCAGGAAGAGTGTGCACCGCAGCCCAGGGTTGCCAAGAATCTCTGGCTTCATCATGACTGCACAGTAGTCACCTTCCTAGAGGGACTGCTGGATAGCACGCTCCTAATGACAGCAACAGCTGTCCTGTGAGGACCAGTCCGTGTCACCACTTCTCAGAATAGGCTCTGCGTCTTCTCACCTTCCTTCAGGTGCTGCCGAGTCCAGGTATACAAGCTGCTGGGGAGCTCATGAGACTCCTGGCCTCCCTTCTGCCTGGGATTGCCCTGTAACCTGGGTTAGTCACTGTTCCTCTCTGGGCCTGAGTTTATTCTGTGACAAAATGAAAAACAGAAGGTCAAACCATTTGATCATCAAACCCTCTTGCACAAAGAAAGGCTTAGGGGAAGTTCAAGAACGCCATGGCCTATCCGAATTCCTGGCCTCGTTCTGCCCCCTGGTGGCCACTAGTATACTAGCACCCAGGGGAGATGCCAACGACACTGGACTTGGCTCTCCTGGGGTCTGGGGGACTCACTGTGGTCTCTGTTAAGGCTGCTTTCCCTCTGTTAGAAGATAGGTCTAATAGTACCAACACCATCAGAATGCGCCGAGAACTATGCGCCGAGCATGCATAAAATATGCTGAATCATGACTTGGAAACTGTGCATGGTTCCCTATTGCCATCATCCCTGCTTTTCCTAGGTCCCAGACCCAAGAAGCCACTCAACCCTGATGGCTGATGGCTCTCTTACATCCTTTCAACCAAGTTCAGCTCTTTTTTTTTTTTTTTTACTCTGAGTCTCACCACCTTCTCCCCATCTCCCTATACCTACAATTATTTCCTGATACCTCCTCTCTCATGCTGCAAGTCCCTCCAACCTGTCCTCAGGCCCTGACCACCACAACATCTGTCTTTCTGAACCTTGAATTCTATGTGTGTGTGTGTGTGCTGGGGGGGTATTTGTAGGAGATTATGGAAGCCAGAGGTCAAGGGCAATGTTGTTCTGGGTGCCATACTTATCCTTTCTTGTTTGTTCTCTGCCCAGTATCTCCCTGCTTATTCTACTATCCCCAGCTCTGTGATTACAAGCACACACCACAACACATCTTGGCTGGTTTTGTTTGTTTTTATTTTAAGATTTCAAATTTTACTTATTTTTATTTAGGCTTTCCTTACAGGGTCTCTCTATGTCAACTTGGCTTGTAGAGGGCACAAAGTCGTACAGATAGCATTGTTAAACACGCAGGCTTTCTCTCTTCAATGGAAGAGATAGACACTCTTCACCCGGAAGGTTGCTGTGGGTGTTGTTTAACAACCTAGTGATCTTTTGCTATTCTGTAGAGTCAGTCCTCACCGGAATCCCCCTTATCCTGAGCATTGTCTCTCAGTCAATAGAACCCATCCTTGTGGAAGAGCTCACAGGCATTTTGCAAGAGAAATGCTTTGCAAAGGAGTTTCAATGTAGTCATGGCATAAGCTTTGTTGTGGTAATTGTCATGAGGAAACTCTGAAGTTTTACTGTGTTTCAATAAGTAAAAAATAAACTACTCTGGGGGCTGCAGAGATGGCTCAGTGGTTAAGAGCACTAGCTACTCTTCCAGAGGACCTGGGTTCAACTCCCAACACCCACGTGGCAGCACACGACTGTAATTCCAGTTCCAGGGGACCTGGCACCTTCACATACATGTCAAGCAAAACACCAAGTGCACATAAAAATAAATACATCTTAAAAAAAAAAAAAACAAAACTACTCCAGACTCTAGAAGTTTCAATTAGCCTGGCTACGTCATGCTGAGCTGAGTTTCCATACAGGGACCTCCACAGTGGCTGACCTGGGACTTGCTTTATAGACCAGGATGGCCTTGAACCCATAGAGATCCTTCAGCCTCTGCCTCAGAAGTGATCATCATGCCATGTGATTATACAGTTTTTGCTTTTCATTCTGTTGATGTGGTCTATTTTGGGAGGTTTTCGTTTTTGTTTTGGTTTTTACTAATTTTTTTTTTAAAGATTTATTTATTTATTGTGTATATAGTATTCTGTCTGCATATCTACCTGCAAGCCAGCAGGGGGCACCAGATCTCATTATAGATGATTGTGAGCCACCATGTAGTTGCTGGGAATTGAACTCAGGACCTCTGGAAGAACAGTCAGTGCTCTTAACCTCTGAGCCATCTCTCCAGCCCCTTTTTACTAATTTTTGTTATGGATTGTGTGTGAGCATATACGTGGCATGGCATGAATGTGGAGGTCAGAGCCTTGTGGAGTAATTTCTCTTTGTCTATCTTTATGTGGGCTCTAGGGATTGAACTCAAGTGCCTGTAAGGCAAACGTGTATTCTCTCCCCCCCCACACACACACACCTCCCCTGGTGGCTATCTTTCCAGCCCTGTGCTTTGTTGTTCTTGTTTCTTTTTGTTTTCTTTGTTTGTTTTTGAGATGGAGATCTCAGTGTGTTGCTAAGGCTGGCCTGGAACTATGCTGTTCCTGCCTCAATTTCCTGAGTGCTGGAGTTACAGGATCGAGCCATTACTCCTAGCTGATTTACTGTATTTATTGATTTCCTTTTGTGGGATCCCCGTGTCTATCCTGTTGGGTTTTACTTGAGAAATTTTGCATCTATCTATGTTAGTCAAATATTTTTCTATGGGTTTTGTTGTTGTTGTTGTTACTGTTTCTTTGGGGTTTTTTGTTTGTTTGTTTGTTTGTTTGTTTGTTTTGAGACAGGATATCTCTGCATATCCCTGGCTGTCCTGGAACTCACTCTATAAACCAGGCCAGCCTTGAACTCACAAAGATCCACCTGCCTGTGTCTCCTGAGTGCTGGGGTTAAAGGAATGCACCACCACCGCTTGGCTGTTTCTTTGTTTTTTGAAAACACCTGTTTTCATGTACGTGTGTGTTATACATGTACAGGTCAGAGGACAACCTGCTAGAGTACATTCTTTCCACCACATGGCTCCAGGAAGTGCTGTTACCAGCCCAGCCATCTTGCTGGGCGCCTTCTCTGGTTTTGATATCATGGAAAGTCAGGCCAGTACTTGGGAGGCAGAGGCAGGTAAATCTCTGTGAGTTCAAGGCCAGCCTGGACTATATAATGAGTCCTTGTCTGAATAACAAGAAAGAATGAGTTTGGCCATTCGTTGGTGGCACACTCCGGAGGCAGAGGCAGGCAGATCTCTGTGAGTTCAAGGCCAGCCTGGTTTACAGACCTAGTTCCAGAACAGGCTTCAAAACAATACAGAGAAACTCTGTCTCGAAAAAACAAACAAACAATAACAACAAAAGAGTGAGTTTGAAGGGTTTCCTCTTTCTCAACTCTTTGGAATCATCTAAGAACTGGCATCAGCTCTGTAAAAATTTGATAAAATTCAGCAACTACTCTACCCAGACCAAGGGTTTTCTTTTTCTTCTCATTCCTTGTCTCTCATCTTTGCAGGTTTTGTTTCCTTGTGGTTTGAGTTTATGTACCCAGAAATCTGCCTATTTTTTAGTTTTCCACTTTGTTGTTACACAGCTGTTCAGAATAATCCAATAATAATCACAATAATGACCCTTGAATCTCCCTTTCTGTTTTTGCTTTTTTTGAGACAAGATCTTTCTACCTAGTCCTGGAGCTCTCTATGTAGACTAGGCTGGATCCCAACTCACAGGGACCCATCCCTCTGCTGAGGGTAAAGATGTGTGCCACCACACCTGGCTTGCTTTTTACATTTCTGTGGTATGAATTATAATCTGCATTTTCTATCTCATGCCTTGTATGTTTGGCTCATCACTTTTTCTCTGTCAGCTCAGCAAAGAGTTTGCCAGTTTGCTATTTTTTTTCCCTCAGTTTTATTTACTTTCCCTTATGTGTATGAGTGTCTTGCCCGCTTCTATGTGCACCACATGTGTGCAAAGAGGATGGTGTTGGCTCCCCTGGAACTGGAATAACAGATGCTGTGAGCCTCCATGTGGGTGCTGGAACTAAACCTGGGTCCCCTGAAAGGTGTCCATCTCTCTAGTCCTGCAATAGGTGCCCTTAACTGCTAAGCCATCTCTCCAGTCACTTGTTTTTCTCTTCAAACCAGTGTTTTGGTGTTTACTTTTTATTTTCCATTCATTTTTTCCTGCTCTGGTCTTTCCTTCCAGTTTTTGGTGGCCTTTGTTGGTGGTGTCTGTTAGCATTCCTTGAGTTATAGCATTATTTGGGTCATTTTTATGTGATTGCTGTTGTTGCAGACACCTATTTCTGTGATTTTCCCCTGTTACTACTGCATTTGCTCTACCATCAGGCCCTTAGACACAGTGTCTTTATTCATAAAAGACAGGGTCTCTCTCTCTCTCTCTCTCTCTCTCTCTCTCTCTCTCTCTCTCTCTCTCTCTCTCTCTCTCTGTATCCCTGGCTATCCTGAAATTTACTATGCAGACCAGGCTAGCCTGGCACTCACAGAGATGCTGAATGCTGGGATCAGAGGCCTGTGCCGCTACACCCTGCTTAAAGTCATTCTTAAATACTTCTATTGATTTCTTCATTGGCTTGTGGTTAATCATTGGGTGTAGTTTGTTTGTTTGTTTATTCACCTGGCTACTGAAGGAGAATGTCTTTGTTGATTTCTAGTTTCATTGCTGTAGCCAAAGACGATACTTGCTGTAGTTTTTCTGTTTTTGAGCATGTGGACACTCCGAAAGGAGTTCTTGGTGGTGATGAGGATGAAACAAATATCTGTGAGGACCACTTCATTTCTTGTCACGTTCCATCATTTCAATCACTTCCTGGCCAACGTCCTGAACTCCCTGGTCTCCCCACTCCCCAAAGTGTGTAGTCACCAAAACTCAGACACTCTAGATGAACCTGGTTAGACATCTCCTTTTGTAGCGGTATCCTGCTGGCCTGGCGCCGGATGTGATAGCAGCCCCAGCTGGCTGACAACTGGCCTCTCCAGAGATAAACTTTTGTCCCCCTGTGTGAACTTTGTTTGGGACTTTCCATAGGATACAAAGGCCTACGCAAAACTTGGTTCAGAAGACCCGGAAGACTGTGGAACCTGATGAATCCAGACTTTGCACTCGATATTGTATTTCTGGAAGCCTCATTCTGAGCATATGGTAATTACCTGGCTAAAGGGTAGCCACTTTAGCTGAGAAAAATAAAAATGCCCTGGGTGTAGGGAGTGTACATCAGTCCATTGAAGTTGGGGACCCCTGAAGCCACAAAAAGGCCAAATTCATTCTTAAGGTGTCTCTGTGTTTTCTTTCCACGGACCCACGTGAACCCACATCTGTGCCATGACATCCGAGACATATGGCTATTAAGTTAAAAGCTCATAAAGAATAATCTCTTACTGATTAAGAACTTACAAAAATTATTTTTCCACTAAATGAAATACAGAAAAATTGTTTAATCCACATTTTTTATAATTGGCAAGTTGCACTAACATGTTACTTGGCACCTATAAAAAAAGGATCCTCTTTTTAAGATTTTATAAAAATGTTCCATGAGTATTACCTAAAGTTACCTCTTAAAATCCTATATAAATTGTCTTTAGTGCTTTTATAGATGGCTTATGTCTAAAAGACTATACATGTAGAAGCTGGTGATAGAATTGCTCAATTGTTGTTTCTCCCATATTTTAAAGGTGTAGTGATATATTATTTATGATTTATTAAAGCTTGCCTGAGGATTCAGAAAGCAAAGTCAGCTTCAAGCTATAGATGTCAGGCAGTGGTGATACACAACTTTAATCCCAGCAGCCAGAAACTAGGAGGTGGTGGTACACAACTTTAATCCTAGCACTCAGGATTAAGAGGTAGAGGGATTTCTGTGAGTTCAAGGCCACCCAGTTGTACACAAGATTGACCCAGACCTAAAGAGAAACAGCTCACACCTGGGGCCACACACCTATAATCCCAGCATATAAGACAGAAGCAAGGTCTCAGTATCGGGCATTCATTCTCCAGCCACATTGAGGGTAGGACTGCCCCAGCTCTGTCAGAGGTGAGAGCTCTCTGGTAGCTTGACTGCTTTGCTTCACTGATCTTCAGCTTGAACCCCAATATCTGTCTCTGAACCTTTTATTAATTTGTGTTACATAAAGATAAAACAGTTCCAATTATAGGCTAGAAGGTTTTAAAAATACTGAAAAAGAAAAAAAAAAAAAAGAAGAAAGAAAGAAAAAAAGAAAAGAAAAAGGTGTTTTGGCAAACTTATTAATGAGAGGCCAAAACTAAAATAGCAAGTGAATGGCAATGAGATTTCAGGCCTACTAGAAGCTAAAGCTGATGTATCTATGATTTCTCAAAATCTTGGCCTATTATAGTTATTGATTACAGGATTGATTCTTTACTATTCCTTTACAAGAACAGGATAGAGAAAAACAATTGCATTTAAGTTCCTATTTATAATAATGCCTACATTGTAAAGAGATATCAATGAAAGTACTTCCTTAAAAAATAATTATGTAGCCCAGCTTTGTGTCAATATTTTGTAAACCAACCACTGGAAGTGGTACATAGACAATTTCCTCAATCTATTATTTACCATTATATGAATGATATTTTATTGGCTACTTTCGATAAAGATACCTTAAAAAAATGTTTAGGGGGCTAGAGAAATGGTTCAAAGGTTAAGAACACTGGCTGCTCTTCCAGAGGTCCTGAGTTCAATTCCCAGCACCCACATGGTGACTCACAACCAGCTACAATGAGATCTGGTGCCCTCTTCTGACAAGTAGACATATGCACAGTCAGAACACTGTATCCATAATAGATAAATAAATCTTTAAAAAAATGTTTAATGTAGTATGAAAATATACCCTGTTGGGAGTTACAAATTTCTCCTGAAAAAAAAAAGAGATATTATTAGTTATTTGGGCTATAAATTGAACAAACAGAATTCAGCCACAAAAGGTACAGATTAAGAGATATTGATTATATACTCTTAATGATTTTCATAAATTATTGGGTGATATTAACTAGGTGTGGCCTACAATTGGATTTTTCAATTTCTTTCAATTTCTATAGGTGACTCAGATTTAAACAGTCAGGTGTGGATCCAGCTGAGATTGTGGTAGCTTCCACCAATGCTGAAATTAGGGCAAATGTGGGAGATTGTAGTAATTTCTTTCTTTCTTTCTTTCTTTCTTTCTTTCTTTCTTTCTTTCTTTCTTTCTCCTTTTGGTTTTTTTGAGACAGGATCTCTCTGTGGCTTTGGAGCCTGTCCCGGAACTAGCTCTTGTAGATCAGGCTGGTCTCAAACTCACAGAGATCCACCTGCCTCTGCCTCCTGAGTGCTGGGATTAAAGGCGTGCACCACCACCACCCAGCTTGCAGTAATTTCTTAGGAGAAATTAACAACAAATATCCAAAAAGTTAGCTGATTCAGTTTATAAAAATTCTGGTGCTCTGGTGTTTTATACTGATACAAGTAAATTAGGAATGCCTGGTTATAAAGCGGGGAACATCAGTAAGTCCATGTGACTCAACCCAAAAACCAGAGCTGTTTGCCATCTTGACGGTTGTGTTAGACTTGGAAGAACCTCTCAACATAATTACTGATTCTCAATATGCAGAAAGAGTTGTATTGCATATGGAAACTGTTGAACTTATTGCTGATAATTCAGAATTGACTTTGCTATTCATACAACTACAACAGGTAATTTTAAAAAGAAATTGCCCACTTTATATTACCCATATTCAAACCCATACTGGGTTGCCTGGGACATTAGCAGAAGGAAATGTGGGAATTGATCAATTATTGATAGCAAGTGTGTTGGAAGCCTCAAAATTTCATAAGAAACACCATGTTAATAGTAGGGACTGAAAGAAAATATTTTCTATTACTTGGCAATAAGCTAAGGAGATTGTAAAAAAAATATTGTTCTGTTTGTTCTTTGTATAATCAAGTTCCTTTACCTGCAGGAACTAATCCTAAAGGAACATAAAGGAATGACACTTGGCAAATGGATGTATTTCATTTAGTAGATTTTGGAAAATTAAAATAGGTTCATTATACCATTGACACCTACTCTGGATTTCAATGCCTTAAGTTCTGAAAGGGCAGATTCTATAATTACACATTTACTAGAAACAATGGCTGTAATGGGCATAACAGCACAAATTAAGACTGATAATGCCCTAGCTTACATTTCCAATAAAATGAAACAATTTTTTTGTATGTTGCAACATAAAACATGTTACAGGAATAAAATCCTACAGGACAAGCAATTGTTGAGAAATTTAACCACACCCTAAAAGAGAGGCTTGCTAAACAGAAGTCAGATACAAGGACATTTCTTGCCATGATTTCCATATTAAAGGTACAGGTAAAAGGGATAGATCATAATTATTGGGCTTTTATCACCAATCCTCCAACTAACATAGCAGTAAGTTGGGGATTTTCCTGTGGTGGTCAATGAATCTTTGTGGCTACCTGGTCCTTACGACAACAGGGGTCCTGCTTAGCCAATGGAGGAGGGCAGAGTGATGGAAAATTACCCTGTGGGAATACAAGGAATTCCTATTTGCATGGGAAATGGAACTCAATGCCTTAAAATAACCTTTCAAGTATGGCTATCCATAGTCAATACTACCCAAAATTGTCATGGTTTTAAAGGACAGGAGATTAACCCTACTAGTTCCATAAACCTACCACTCTGTGAGATGAGGTTTACCAACAAGGAATCTAATTGGGTGCATTGGCAACAATGCAAAAAAAAAAAAAAAGCCTCAAGTGCTAGTTAATATTTCCCAAGGGAAGGTAGGATGCCAAGACATTCTCTGGCAAGCCAAGACCACATGGAGATACATAGACTAATATAAATAGATTAATAGAAATGGGTTAAACACTAAGAAAGAGCTAGCCAATAAGAAGTCTGAGCCATTGGTCAAGCAGTTTATAATTAATATAAGCCTCTGTGTGATCATTTGGGACCAAATGGCTGCAGGACCAGGAGGGACAGAATCTTCCACATGTGGCACCCAAACGTTTGACAAGAGTTTCCACGTGAAGCCTAGGGATTCTAAAACACAAAAGAACAGAATCAAGCACGGCTTCTTGGTAACAGCAAGATGGGCTCTTGTAGTGATATATTAATTGTGATTTATTAAAGCTTGCCTAAGGATTCAGAAAGCAAAGTCAGCCACAAGCCATAGAGGGGTTTATAAATGTTTGTTTTCATTTAAAAAGAGTTGGTTATAAATGGTTAATGATTACAGCCAATCTCTTTCCAAAAGAAAAAAGGGAGTATGATATAGAAATGAATACTTAGCATTGGTATGGATTTTGGTTTATTTATGCAAACTTAAGGTCAATTTTGTTATATGTATATTTCTACTCTTGTTTAGGTTTTGTCTTTATACAGCTCTTTTGAAAATATGCATAATTAAATACAAATTACATATAGTTACTTATAATAGTCAAAACTTACAGTTATGTTAGGTTTTCTAGATATACTGAGATATATTTTAAATGGATAGGCATTTTTCAAAACCTTTCAAAGACCTACAGAATATGGTATTTAAAATGGTTTATTAGAGTTTTTCATGACAGTGGGACACAACTGCTCATGACAACCCCAATTATGTCAGAGAGGAAGATGGGCATCGAAGACACTTGTTATGGAGTTTGCCTTCAACATGGTAGGGATAGCTATTTGGACAAGAAACTGCTCTTGCCTTGACTGCTTTACAGCATTCCGTCCAAGCTGGACAAATCGGTTACAAAAAAATGACAACTGAACTTGCCAAGGGCCAGGATGGTCCTTCAAGGTTCCTACCTCATCAAAAACTCTGCCAGACAGTCTGAGCCTAAAGGCCAAAGAGAGATTCCCCAACGTTACATAGGAACTTTGAGCGACTGTCCAGGCAGTGAGATGTCTCTGTCAATTCTAGAGTTTATATATTATTCTTCTGAGGTTTTTGATGGAGTTGAAGACAGACAGTTATGGTTACGGTTTTCCTTAGTTATGATAAAAGGTAAGTTATACTCACAAAGGTAGGAGAGATGATAGAATATTTTATTTAAATTTCACCAAATGTTAATGGACCAAATATTGTTAACTGTAGTTCTTGCTTGGTAACTGTTTCGTTATATGTAATTTTACTATGTTAAGGTTAAAACCTTCCTTTTTATTTAGACAGAAAAGAGGAGATGATAGGGGGTGTCCTTCTGTATGCTGTGAGTATGTGTTTCTCTTTTTTGGTTGGTGAATATTTATTCATCATCAATGGACAGATGGGACATAGCCAGGCAGGAAGTATAGGAGGGGTTACCAGAGTCAGAGAATTTCGGGAAGGGGAACGCAAGGAGTGAGTCATCAGGGAGACACCATGTAGCTGCTGAGGAAGAAAGAAGCCTAGGCTTCGCTGGTAAGCCAAGACCACATGGAGACACATAGATTAATAGAAATGGGTTAATAATTAAGAGAGAGCTAGCCAATAACAAGTCTGAGTCATTGGCTAAATAGTTTATAATTAATATAAGCCTCTGTGTGTTTATTTGGGATTAAACAGCTGTGGGACTGAGATGGAGAGAAACGTCCATCAACAGCCAGGACTATACAGAGAAACCCTGCCTCAAAAAACAAAACAACAGCAATAAATAAATAAAAAGATAAACAAACAAACAAATGCAGGGGCTGGAGAGATGGCTCAGTAGTTAAGAGCACTGGATGCTCTCCAGGAGGACCTGGGTTCAATTCCCAGCACCTATATGGCAGTTCACAACTGTTTGTAGCTCCAGTTCCAGGGGGTCTGACACCCTGAGACAAACACTCATACAAGCAAAACACTAATGTGCATAAAATAAAAATAAATCATTAATTAAAAAAATAAGAAAGAAGTGCAATATGAAAGATAAAAATAGTTAAATGGTAAGTGGTACAATGATGTTCTACACAGAGCCTTTGCCATGAAGGAAGCTGGATGGACCAGAAATTGCTTTAGGAGTCAGTGAGAGATTTGAGGTCCCCCCCCACTACCACCTTGCTGACAGGCTGTTGCTAAGTAGTTCAGAATGGCCTTGAACTCCTGACCTTCCTCCACCTCCTGAATGCTGGGATTATAGGCACATACCCCATGCACACCTCTTGGTTGTCTTTTTGCTGTTGTCATTTTGTTCTTTTATTTTAGAGAGACTCTTGTTTTAATGTCCAGATTTTTCTGAAACTCACTGTGTAGCCCAAGCTGGCCTCCTGGAAGTCTAAGATACCTTCCTGTCTCAGCCTCCAGAATGCTGGGATTATGGGTGTATGTTACCACACTCAGGTCCCAGCCTCTTTTTTTTTTTTAATTTTGAGGCACAGTCTTGCTGAATTACTCAGGCTAGCCTTGAACTTGTGATCATCCTGGCTCAGTCTCCAGAGTGAACTAGGGTCTTCACTACAGTCCATCAAGCCTGTTTCCATCTTTTCTATTTTCTTTCCTCCCTTTAAATTTTCAGTTAAAATAAAAGAGAGGGCTGGGGGTGTGGCTCAAGGGCAGAGTGGTCATCTGCTGTGTTCAGCACCCTGAGTTTGATACCCCAGGACCTCACAAACCAAGCAAAACTAAGATAACAAATGCCACCGGTGTTGTGGTATGCCATCTCTTCCTCTGTCTCACAGAAACATCTGGGACATGAGTACACAGGGCATTGTTACTGCCTGTAATAAAGCCTTCTAGAACCTTCTGAGCACCTGCCTGAGGCTCTTCCAGAGCAGGTGTCACTCTTCGTACATGCCCCCATGTAGTTTTTGGGCTGCTTTTCTGTCATAGGTTTGCTGTGAGCGAAGGCTATGCTGTGGGCATGCCTCCCTAATGGTGAAAACCTTCCCTGCTTGATTCAGCTTGACGGCTGGGTTTCCTGAGGTCTGTAAAGCCCGCTCTGCCCTTCTCTGCATTTTTTGTGGGGTTATTCCTTTCTGCGTTTTCTCTTACCTCTCCATGTGCTTCTCTTCCAGTTACACTTTGGTCTTGGGGGACCATGGTGGGTCACACAGCCTGTCACCACAGGGTGGGTCACACAGCCTTTCACCGACTGAGGCATTTTCATTTAGCACACGGCTGTACTCCCTTTCACTGCCTAATTGGTCAAAACTACACATTGTGTGGCTGCCTGACAAGTGATACGGTTGCAGTGTTTAAGCCTTAGCCCAATTCTCCCAGTGATTTTCAAGTCACATGTTGTTTTTATAAGTTGTCATATTATTTGGACAATGCAGTTGTCACTAGCTAAGTGAAACTGTTGTCTGAGTCATTATTTAACATTAAGCTCTTCTAATGTCTTCTCCATTAAAATAATCATCTCTAGTGACATGTATTCTTAACAAGTAGGTAACTGTTTCTTAAAAACACACTGTACATCATTTTGAAACTTTTAGATTCTGCTGAACTAAGAGTTCCTTTTGTTTTGCTTACTTGTTTATTTGTTTGTCTGTTTTGAAACAGGCCCAGGTGAACCAAGGATGACTTTGAACTCCCGATCCCCCTGCCTCCACTTCCCAAATGCTGGGGTCTCAGGGGTGTACCACCGCAGCAGCCAATTCCATTCGGCTTCTCTTTACGTTCCTTTTGGATTTGGGTTTTGGTTTTCTAAGACAGAGTTTTTGTGTGGCCCTGGCTGTCCTGAAACTCACTCTGTAGACCAGGCTGGCCTTGAACTCACAGAGATACACCTGCCTCTGCCTTTCAAGTGTTGGGATTAAAGCAGTGTACCAACACTTCATGGCATCTTTACATTTTTTTGAGTCTATGTTACTGGCAAATATATGTTTAGAATTGTTTTTCTTTCAGGGAGGTTGAACTTTGACATAAAATATTTCTCTTTATGCCCAATTATTATTATTATTATTGCCTGGAATAAAATTTTCTGACTGAGCAATGGTGGTGCATGCCTTTAATCCCAGCAGTTAGAAGGCAGAGGCAGGTGAATCTCTGTGAATTCGAGGCTAGGCTGGTCTACAAAGTGATTCCAGGACAGCCAGGACTATACAGAAAAACCCCGCCTCAAAGAAAAAAATTCAGATGTTAACATAATTGTAACGTGGTTTGGAGGGGCAGCTCAGTGGTTAAGATCAATGGTTACTCTTGCAGAAGACCTAAGTTCAATTCCACGAAGCCATATATGGCATTCCGATTCACAACCAACTGTAAACTTCAATTCTAGAGGATCCAACACCCTCTTCTGACCTCTGAGGGCACCAGGTACCTGGCTCACATACATACATGCAGACAAAGCATTCATAAAATAAATATTTGAAAAATAGTTATAACAGCTTTCTTCATTTTGTATATTTTTCATCCATTCATTGCAGAAAGCTATGAAATAGTACAAAAACTGTATATCCATGACTCAAATCAATGATTTTTCTTATTATTCCATTTGTTTTGTATATACTTATTTATATATTACAGAAAAACATGTGTCCATACATTATATAGAACTTTCTGAGCCGATTAAGAGTAAGTTATAGACATTAAGTTACATTAATATTTACTCAATGTTTCAGAGCAAAGAACAAAGCCAGTGTTCTGTACAACCCTCCAAGAGTAGAATCAGGAAGTTCACATTGGTATGGTAGGTACTGTTAACAAACCAGGAATTAATTAACCTCATCACTGTGATAACAATAACTGACAGAAACCCCTTGGAGAAAGAAGAAGCCATTTTGGCCCAGGCTTTCAGAGGGCCCAGACCGTGTTCACTTGGTCTCATCATTGTGGGCCTGAGGGAAGGGGAAACATCAAGCAGAGAGAGAGAGACAGGAAGGGTCTGTGACAGAAACACCTTTCAGAGAACATGACTATTGCTGCCTGGGGGAGGGGGCGCTCCAGCAGCACAGGGCTCAAAGAGAAATTCACAGAGTTGGCTCCTACTAGACTTTTCTATCTGAAGGGGTTAGGGAAAAAGACACTCACACTCTCCCTTGATGGTTTCCTTCTTTATTCTCTACTCTTATACAATATATATATATATATATATTTTGTTTACAACTCATATACCCCAACAAAATCTCTCAGACAATATAGGAATTACAATGCGGTTACATTCTATTTTTCAAGTGAATGATTATAATGGATACAGGTAAAAACATGTTTTTCATCTCTCTTACATTATTAAAAGCAAAGTCATCCCAGTAACCCACATACATTTACATCTAAGTAACTTGTTACAGATTAACAGGACATAAGCAAACTCTTTAGTTGGAAGGCTGAAGGCTGCATATTGCAGTTACAATGAATCAATCATTTTATTATTTATCTTGAAAGGTAACCTTATAAGGATTTTAAAGCAATCACAAACCAAAAGTTTCATATATGAAAAAAAAATCAGTCAGCTCTACTTTAAATCTTTAGGGTGCATACCCACTCACCAATTTTTAAAAAGATATATTTGTTATGTATACAGTGTCCTGTCTGCATGTATGCCTGCAGGTCAGAAGTGGGCACCAGATCTCATTATAGATGGTTGTGAGCCACCTTGTGGTTGTTGGGAGTTGAACTAGAACCCCTGGAAGAGCAGTCAAGGGCTCTTAACCACTGAGCCATCTCTCCAGCCCTCCTCAATGGTTTTTTTTATATCAGGAGATTGAGGGCAGAAATAGGTATAAAGAATTAATCATCACCTTTAGTCATCAACCAATCCTAGCAGGAAAGGAATGTCGGCTAATAACTGAGCTGCTTTGTTCTTCCTTGGTCTTTACAAGCTCCTCACTCACCTGTGTGCCTTTCTAAAGCCTTAGATTGTCTTCTTGGGTTTTTTACCCCAAAGCTATTTGACAAAAACATCTTAGTCTAACTTTAAGTTATTTTCGAAGTTTTGTTTCAACGATGGTGCACTCTGAAACTCATGAACACATATCCCAACATTAAGGGGAAAATAACTTAAACTAGTTACTGGGACTTAATTGCTTTTCTTTTCTATTTTTCTTTTTGTTTTTTAGGGATGGGTTTCTCTGTAGCTTTGGAGCCTGTCTTGGAACTCCTTCTGTAAACTAGTCTAGCCTCTACAGAGATCTACCTGCCTCTGCCTCCCCAGTGCTGGGATTAAAGGCGTGCGGCACCACCACCTGACTGCAATTGTTTTTCTTAATCATTAACCTAAGCCACAGTCTATAGAAACTCATGTGTTCCAGCTGTGTGACACTTCCTTGTTTTATTTTAACATCAAAACTGTATTTAAACTAACATTATTATCAATTATACAGCACAGCATAAGAAGAAATCATCTTCACAGTAATCCACAGGTAAAAATGCCCAGTAGAATGGGATGTTTCCATGGGATTAAACACACGACATTACAGGCAGTGGGGATCTCCCCACACCCATTCCCATCATGCCAGAGACCTGAGAAAGATGGCAGCAGCAAACATGTGAAGCCACAGGAGAAGAGACATTCAGGGTGGGTGGTCTCCGGGCCTTGCCCATCAGAGATTCACCCAGGGATTAGCCTCCTGGTGGGCTGACACCCTGACTGCCATCTGCTGTTGCTTTGACATGCCACAGACACATCCCTTTAGCGGCAAAGATCTCCTCTGCAGTAAGGAAGAGGCAAATGTCCCAAAGCTGTGGTGAGTCCTCTGCCGCCTGGGTGAAACCCAGGTAATCCCGCTCCTGACACCAGATATCGCGGTTAAATAAGGATCAGGATAAACAAATAGGCCGAATAGATGTTTATTCAGGGAGAAATAACTTACAACCTAGATAGATGAACACCAGGAAATTCAACCCGATCCTCTCCTGTCCGAGTCATGCCAGCAAGAGAGCTTTTTTCGGCTCTCCCTCCGACTTCCTTCCACAGGTCACTTCGCCCATGGCTCCACCCCCAATGGGCGTGGTCAGTGCCGCAGAACGACTATCTCACTATACATCCCCATTGACCTGTTAATACTTTCCTCAACCTGGTCCCAAGTCCATTCAGCTATGAGCTGACCAATGGGTGAATTCACTGATGAGGCTAGCATCCTCATGATCCAGTCACCACATAGTAGCATCACCAGCCTCTAACACAAGAGCCCTTTCACTCACTGTTCTGGAGATTTTGGGTTTTCAGCCATTTTGTTCTGATTGCATAGCTGTCTTTGTGACTTAGACCTTCCCATGGACTCTCATCTGATGGGAAAGTCTACCTGAGCCTGGTCCTGTGTGTCCTTGCTGAGAATGATAAGCCTTGCCAAACTAATCATAGGGGGCAATGAGCAGATGGGGGCACCCGGTGGGTGACTGCTGGACCATGGCACATCCTGGCAGTGGGGGTGGGGGGACTAGAGTGCTGGCTACATGATGAAAGGATAATGGACCTTTGCCTCTGAGTTCAGCAAGGGTGCATCCCCCTGCCTGTACAGCCTGCATAAAGGCCTACTATATCCCCCACAGGGCTTGAAGATGGGGGGAAAGTGGGCTATGGAATGTTTTTCCATTAGGAATGAGGGTTCTCATCTGGGTAACTTACAATCCTCTGGAATAGTTGATAATTACGCTGCCCGTTGGATCATATTTCCCTTGCTAGGTAGGACCCTGGATAAGGATCAGTCTTTGTGGAGAATAGCGGTGTGTGTCTGTAATGCTAGCACCGGGGAGGCTGAAGAAGTGCCATGAGTATGAAGCCAGCCTGGGTTGCAGAGTAAGAACCTGTCTCAAAAATCAACGGTTAACCAAGAATTAAAGAGATGGGCAGTCCTGCTGAGCCTTGGTTCCATACAGCAGTAATTCCTGTTCTCGCCAGGCTCTAGTCCAGAGACAGTACTGAGAAATCCACCCTTTTCCTTTAGTTATCACAGCCCCGGAGATGGTGTAAGTTCTAATCAGCAGGTCAGGCTGCATTCCTGCAAGGCTGTGATGGACCTGGTAACACGTCTGTAATCCCAGCCCTGGAGAGACTGAATCCAGAGGATTACAAGGTCGAAGCGACTGAGCCCCTGTCTTAAAAACAGCACCAGACAAAACAAGCGAAACAAAGCACCACAAGCATGGTTTTCTCCTCCATTCCCGATGAACAGGGAAGGACACAGACAGAGCCAACAGCTCCTGTTACGTTAGACAGGAGAGCAGGCGCTGCTGTAGATTGTCGGTCTAAGAACCTGGGAAGTGATAAATCATATCACCCTACCCCAAGCGTGACCATTTGTATATTTTCTGGCTTTAATTTTGGTAGGGCACATGTAGTAAAAAAAAAATCCATCGACTTCTTCTAGGTTCTCTGCTTTTGGATTTTATTAGAGTCTGTGGTGGCAATACCCCTTCATCTCTAATATGGTTAATTTGGCTCTTCCTCTGCTTTCTTTTTGTGAGATTGGCTAAGGGTCTGTCAATCTATCAATCTTTTCAAAGAACCATCTTTATTTTTGTGAACTTTTCTCTTAGTATCAATTTTAGTCAATTTTCCTGTAATCTTTATGATTCCTTGCTGTCTGGGTTTAGGATGGGCTCCCTCTTGTTTCTCAAGGCACTGGGGCACACCATTGGGTTGTTTATTTGAGACCTCTGAAGGCTTCTTGTTTTGTTTTTATTTCAAGACAATTTCTCTGTGTAGCCCTGGCTGTCCTAGAACTCAGTAAGTAGGTCAGGCTGGTCTTGAACTCACAGAGGTCCACCTGCTCCTGCCTATCAAGTGCTGGGTCTAAAGGAATACACTACCATGTCTGGCTGAAATTTCAAAAGTTTTTTTTTGTTTTTGTTTTTTGTTTTTTTAAATATGAACACTTAACTATACACTTCCCTCCTAGAAATACAAATGGCCAATAACTATTCTGAAAAATGATCAGCATTCCCATCAGAAAAATAGAAACTAAAACTGCTTGGAGAGACCACCTCACTCCAGTTATAACAGCTGTATCAAGAAATCTGACAACATTGGGAAGGAGGTGCAGAATGAGGAACCCTTATTTACTGCTGTCAGGAGTGCAAATTAATACATGAAAATCAGTTTAGAGGCTCTTAAAAAAAACCCCACTAGAACTGGCATATGACCCAGCTATAGTACTCCTGGACATAGCAAGGAAAATGAACCAGAATAATATCCATTAACAGATGGCTGATAATGAAAACGTGATACATATATAAAATGGAATGTTATTCAGCCGTAAGACATGAAATCTGTGGGAAAATAGATGGACCGGAGAGTACAATAGTAAGGGAGGTGACCCAGACTCACGCCCTGCCTTCTGTGCAGACGCCAGCCTATGCTGCACACATCCGTGTGATCAAGAGTAAGTGTGCCTATAGTCTAAGACTTGGAATCACACAGGGGAAGGGCAATAACAGGTGCGGAGGAGGGGGCGTGCAGGAGCAGGACACACAAGTCAGGGAAGAGGGTATTAAGTCTTGTTTTTTCTAGTGCCAACTCCATCACAGTTTTTTTTTTTGTTTTGTTTTGTTTTGTTTTTTTCTTTTTGTGTGGTGGGTTTGTGGATTCACCTTCCCGGATATTGAAATATCCAGGCCCGTTTTTTTTGCATAAAAAATCCAGTGTGTGTTATTCTTCTAAGGAGTGGCTATGAATGTTGGGCTTTCTTTCTAATTCATTGACCATTGGTGCACTGAGAATTAGACACACTAGTTACATTTGTCACCCTTACCCACTTAGAGAGAGAGAGAAACAATTTTAAAAACTGTGTTGAGGGGAGTTTTGTACCCTGAATCATTTCCTGCTTTTCTTCTGTTTAAAACTATATTAATACTTCTATTTTAGTGTTATAGTTTAAATTGTATTGTTGTACATAAAATACAGTCTGGTTTTTTTTTTAAAGCAAAACAAAAACAAAAGAGAGACAAGCAAGATGACTCAATGGGCAAAAGGGGCTTGCTACACAAGCCTGGTGACCAAGCTCAAGCCTCAGTTCTGAAGGAAAGAATCCTATTCCTGATAGTTCTCCTCTTACTACCATGTGTGTACTGTGCATACACACACACACACACACACACACACACAGAGACACACACACACACACAGAGGCACAGGCACACACACATACACTCACACAAGCATACATAAAACAAATGTAATGAATATACATACTATATATATATATATGTATGTATGTATACTTTCATTTATCCAAAATGAATAACCAACTTTCCCTCACTCTGTGGAGTACCTCTTCTGTTTGTTGAACCAGTCTCATTGTAGTTCAAGCTGGCCCAGAACAGGCTGTGTAGACCAGGTTGGGCTAGATAGAACTCAGGGCAATTTGCCTGCTTCAGCTTCTTGAGTGGTGGGATTGCAGGTGTGAGCCACCATGTTCAACCCGTGTGCCTTTTATTCTCTTCATATTGTCCTTTGACACACAAAGGTGGTGTTTTGCTTATTTTTGAGACAAGGTGTAACTATATAGCCAAAGCTATATTCAAGCTGTCTATATAATCCAGGCCAGCCTGGATCACACCCTTACAGCTGTACCCACCACATTTGGTGACATTTCAATTCTGATGACATCTAAAAGTCCAATTGCTCTGTTTTGTTTCCTTTGTCGTCTTTGCTTTGGGTGTCATCTTGGTCAGTCTGATTATATTTCTGTCCCAACATAGAGGTCCTTTCTTTTTTTGTAGCCCTGGCTGTCCTGGAACTCACTATGTAGACCAGGCTGGCCTCGAACTCACAGAGATATGCTTGTCTCTATCTCTTGAGTACTGGGATAAAAGCGGTATGCCACCAAGCCAGACTTTTCTGTATGGAATTCAAACCATCTTGCCCTCTAGCTGAGGGTTTATGCACTTATCTTAGTGCAGGTTAGGGGGATCCCTGCTGTTTTCAGGATAGTTTTTGAGTGGTTTGTGTATTTCATCATCTGGGTATGTGAGGAGGCGCCCAAGGCCAGCCTGTACATGACAACCTCTACCTAGGTGTGAAGCTCATGGATACCCAGAGGCAAGGGGCAAGAGCTGATGGGAAGGCTGTTTGATTGCTTCCACTGTAGGTTAGCCCTCTGGAGATGTCCAGCCTGACAGCACACGTCTGCAGAGAGGTGGTTCCCTGCCCCAGCTGTTTCTACAAGCTGCTGCTGGCATTCTGCATCAGCCACAAAGAATTTGCAAAAACTTGGTTTGGTTTAGATTCAACAGTTTGTAAAGTTCATAATGAAAGGTTCCCCCCACCTCCGCCCAGCCTCAGTCCTTTCTGTCTCACCAAGCAAAGCTGGTCCATTCATCCATTGATATCCCTCCTTGTGGTTGAAACATGAATTTAATTTCCATAGGAACCTTCAAGGACATTGACTTCCACCGACTCTCAAAGTAAACACAAGAGTTTGAATCACTTCTGAGTCAGACATAGCAATATTTATCATGGCTTGAGCTTGTCCTGTGGAACCATGATGTCTTCCTGCTTTACAGATATGGATTCTTGTAGTGCTGGGGACTGAACCCAGAGTCCCTGCATGCTAGGCAAGAGCTCTACCTTTGAGGCCCAGCCCCACCCTCACCCGTAATACAGACTGTAACCTCCACTGGTTGTTGTTGTTTTCTTGATATTTGTTAGTGGCAGTTTGCAGTCTGTATCCCAGATAGCTGGTGACATCCCAGGTAGGCAGACGAAGCACTAATGGATTTTTACTTAAATATTATTGTTGCTGGGGGTTGAAGCATGAGCCTTGCTGGGTCATTATGGTCATGTGTTCCTTTAGGATGTGTAACTACACATTGGAAAGATCATAAACTGGATTTTCTCAGCATTTTGTGGGTACCAGCCAAGGAGGCAAGTGAGGTACCCTTTGGACCCTCAGTGGTCATCCAAAGAGTCATTGCAGGGCCTCTGCTCCACAGTGGCCTCTAGGATCCTGAGATAGGATTGAGCAGGGCCTCAGGTCATAAAATGCTGCTCCCCACCCCCTGCAGCTCAGGGGGCAAGGTCTAGTCACCCTTCAGATGACACAGTGACTATGTTGGTGGAAACAGTTGGAAAATCCTGTTTTAAACATTAGTGAAATCCACTGCACACCAATTGTGGTGTGTGTGTGTGTGTGTGTGTGTGTGTGTGTGTGTGTGCTAATGCCACCCCAGCCTGTCACCTGGTCAGACTGACTTCTCTACTTGATAATAATGTCCACTGCTGGCAAGATGAAATGAAACCCTCATACTATTTGATAGATGTGTATTTATTTTGATCCAAATATCCACCTTTGAAATGTGTCCTGAAGAAGATACTGTGGACAGACACAGCTTATTTTATGACATTGTTCATAACATTATATGTAACATAAAAATACAACCATATTATTTAATATCATAGGCTTCTTCAAGTAAATTATGGCGTCATGAAGCCAGTTTCACAAATCTGAGAAGTACCATGGCAAAATGCTGGAATATATCATTAAGAGAATACATTAAGTGAATACAGCAAATGTGATCATTTTTTTGTGTGTAGTAACTATTATACAAGGTTGAGAGTTTAGATCAATATTTGAGTATTCATTTAGTATGTACACGGCTCTGGATACAATCCCCAGCACTGCAACACACACGCATGCACGCACGTACACGCACAAAGCCCTATGCCTCAGTCATCAAGGCTTGCCCTGGGGATTCAGTCTTCCAAATAGCTTTCCCTTCTTCTCCCACTTCACTGCTACACAACACACACACACACACACTTTACCTGACTCCAACATCAGCATCTAAGTCCCTCCTCCTCATTCCAAACCACACTTGTCTTCAGTTCTTGCCTCTGTCTCCCCTTGTCACTTTCAATGGCTACTTGGTATTATGTGTTGAGTTTGTGGGGCTTTGAAGCTGTATGGAAATTGATCCGTAGGTTTGGTTACAAGACAGACTAGTGTGTGCTTGAGACTCTACTGAAAGATTACATTAAGAATTTAATTCAGGGGGTTTGTAGAGAGGGCTCAGAAGTTAAGAGCACTGGCTGCTCTTCCAGAGGTCCTGAGTTCAATTCCCAGCAACCACTTGGTGGCTCACAACCATCGCTAGTGGGATCCGATGTCCTCTTCTGGCATAAAGGCGTACATGCAGATAGAGCACGCATACATAAATAAATAATTCTAAAAAGAAAAAAGAAAACTTTCTTTAAAAAAATAATATTTAAAACTTCGAAAGGATCACATCAAGATGATTTTGGAGGCCATCACACATTTATTTGGAATTTTATTTTGAATCCACCCTGGAGAATCCATAATTGCTCAAAACCCTCATGTAGCATACTGCCCGTTGGGACCTTTACGCCATAAAGGTTCTCAGTTTTCCTAACGCTGAGACCCTTTAATACGAATCCTCCTGTTGTGGTGACCCACCCCAATAAAAAAAAATTACTTTCGTTGCTACTTCATAATTATAATTTTGCCACTGTTGTGCATCATAACGTAAATACCTGATATGCAACCCCTGAAAAAAGGTTGAGAACCATTGCTGTATGGTCTTTCTCCTGGCAGCCCTTCCAGCAGCCACCTTTTGCCGGCATCTCTCCAATTCCTCTGTTGTGCGACCCGAGGTTAGGTGTTTAAGCTCTATGTGCCTCGGTTTCCCTCCTCCGGGTTGCCTCAGAGTTCGTCCCGGGTTGGTTCAACAACTGGGTCCTCAGCAAGCCCAAGCAAGCGGAAGGCCGGTGAACGAGCACATCTGGGCAAGCGCGCCTCGGAGAGAGGCAGGCAAGGCGCCTGGCAAGCGTGGCTGCTTCTGGGGACAGAATGTGTCCCACCCTCGCGGCACAGATGGCATCCGCCTGGCCCCGACGACCGGAACTATAGGCGCGTGCGGAGACGCGTGGCTGTGGATCCTACCACAGTTCCCGGGTTCAGGATCCTCTCCAACGCGGAACAACCCTCCCCACTCGGGACTACCCGCCCCAGGACGCAGGTGCTGGCTTCAGAGACCCCGAAGTCTCCGCGCGGAGCCCGGCATATGCCCCAGAAGATGGAGGGGGACCTAGGACACCCTTGATGGCTTCTCCTCGGATCTTCCCCCCACCCCCATAACCTACTTCGGGGTCGCAAAGTTGCTACCACCACCCAGTGCTGCAGCAGCGGTACAACCAGCTGACCTGGGTCCGCCCCCGAACCCTCATTGGTTGGTCCAGGCAGGGGCGGGGCCGAGGAAGAGCACCTAGGTCTAGGCCCTAAAGGCGGGTCGTGCTCCTGACACTAGCGGGTCCGCGCCTCGGGAGCCCACGGTTGCTCTACTGTCCTCCAGGCTTAGCGATCGCCTGCAGAGCGCGTGGTGCGCAGTCACTGTGGAGCTGCCAGCGACAGGTGCGAACTCAGGGGATCCTCTGTGCCGTCCGGTCCTCGCCGTCAGGGAGTAGCTGGATGCGAGTCCGCTGAGCGTCTGAGATGGCCGTGCGTCCTGGGCTCCTCTGGCTGCTCGGCCTGGCTCTGTGCGCTCTGGGTAGCGGCCACCGCCTGCGTCCCCCGTATGTCTTTCCCCAGCGTCGCTTGGGAATACACGAGCGCCGAGATATGCAGAGAGAGATCCTGGCGGTGCTCGGGCTGCCTGAGCTGCCCCGACCTCGTGCGTCCCCCGCCGCCTCCCGGCAGCCAGCATCCGCGCCCCTTTTCATGTTGGATCTGTACCATGCCATGGCTGATGATGACAACGGTGGGCCCCCTCCACCTCACCTGGGGCGCTCCGACCTAGTCATGAGCTTCGTCAACATGGGTAAGTGCGAGAAGAGCCCAGGTGGCTGCGGTCTCCACATGGAGAGCACATGGCCGCCTATCCGGGAATGATGTTTCTAGTCACCTGTGAGGGAATGAGTCCCCTAGGAGTGTGAGGCCCCTGGGACAGGGAAACACAGTGCAGCGAATAGGACCACGGCAAAACAAGGACTACAGGGGTCAGAACAGGAAGGTCTGAGGGCTATCTTGCTTTCTCTGGGCCTTGGTTCACCATGGCACCCAGGAGTGGGAATCTGGTGATGCCCAGGTCCCCGGAAAACTGATGGTCCTAGGAAGACTGATGAGTAAACAGAGGCTGTGATGCTGTCATTGTAATAAATGCAGCCCTGAAGAGAGGGACAAAGTTCAGAGTAGAAACCTGTGGTCATATCGTTGAAGTGACCACAGCTGACCCACACGCCCTGACGGCAGGTTCTTTCCTTGTAGCAGGAAGTGGGTGGGTGGGGTGCACGGTCAGGTGACGGAGTGGACAGACTCAGACTATGACTGTAGTCTTGTGGGCTTGGCGCCCCGCAGATGGACCTTGGCTTGGCATAGAGTGAGTGTCTAGGCCAATGGATGACCCAAGGGAGGCTATGGCACTCTCCAATCTCCCAAAGTATGGCTCCTTTCTCCAGCTATCTCTTGCCCTCGGGACCACTTTCTCCTACTTGTCTTGAAGGCATTTTCCTCAAAGCTTTTTATCTGTAATCACAAGAATTTCTTTTAGTCTGGTTGCCACCTGCAGCCTGGGTTGCAGCAGACACTAGGCTGGTCTGGTACCAGGCCTTGAACTCAGAGCAGGAAGACTGGTGCCATAGCCTCCAGTCCCTGGTTACATTGTGTTGCTCATTCTCCCAGAGGCATGGGGAAAAGCCACAGTGTTCACTCCTATTTCCTAGTCAAGGGCAGGGAGACAGTGGCAGCCTGGAAACAGCCTGATAAAGGCCCAGGCTGCTTGGCTCTGTATCCTGTGCTCAGTTTTTGGCATTCCTTCCAGGGTAAGAGGAACTTTCCAGCAGGTTTATGGTGTCATCAGCCACTTGTTTCCTACCTGGTTAGGAGAAGGGGACAGCTGAATCTCTAGTCTCTGACCCACAGCTGCTGGTGCCTAAAGTAGTGGAGAGCACAGGGAAGAAGGCAGTCCTTAGCTGGCACTGAAGAGCCCACAGCCAGGAGGGGGCTGCAGCCAACGGCCTTCCGCATGTGGGCATGAGACTGGCTCTCCATTCTCAGAAAGGCTGACCTAGGGTGCAGGAAGAGAAAAACTAAGGCTAGAGCTGCCCAAGAATGGCCCTGGGGAGCCTCTGATCAGAATGAGTCACCTCCCAGCCCATGCCTTTCTCCCCTCCCCCAACTTTCTGGGTCAAGACATGAACAGCCCTGATGGGAACTGTTGCTGTGAACAGAGCAGGATCCAATACTGCAATGCACCTTTAGAGACATCCTTTGCTCTCGCCAAGCTACATGTTGCTTCCTTCGGGGACTCCTAGTAAATCACTAGAGATGACAAATGGATGAGCAGAAAGCCAGTGAGGGGTGAGCTGGGTCCAGTCCCTGCTGGTCCCCATCCCTGATGCCTGAAGCTCAGCTTTGCATATGTGACAAAAACAAAATCTCAAGTGATGGTCATGGTGACTTGTGCATGTCATCCCAGCACTCGGGAGGCTGAGGCAGGAGGATTGCTACAGCTTCAAGGCCAGTCTGGGCATCAGAGTGAGGCCCTGTAACACACACACACACAAACACAGGAAGAGGGCATAAGATAGATATATGTCTGTGTCTTGTGTACATTTAAGCCTAGAAATGAATTCTAAAAGCCTTGGCCTTTCACATTCTTCCATTCGTTATTGACTCCTAGCAACAGTGTATGAATTGTGTGGGAATCCCTGTTCTATGGACTCAGGCTAAATGGCTAGCTTTATGGCTAGTCCAGGCCCACACAACTTGGTTAGAGCCACATCCATAGTTATGGATTCCAAAGTTTCCTACCATGTCATGTTTCCCTTCATATTACCCGAGTATCCTAACAGGATCGGTGGCATGAACAAGCAAGCAGAATGCTCGATGCAGACTCACCGTGGACAGCCCATCAGAGCTGCATTTGCACTCAGTACTGCCTCAGGAGAGTGAGGCTCAGAGAGGGCTGGTGATATTCTCAGGGCCACACAGCAGTTCATCGGCACCCTGTGCTTCTGCGCTGCGTATGGCTTCCTCCATCCTCAGCTGGGGGGCCAGTCCTGTCCCTGGGAGTAGTAAGAGCTACAGTAGTAGACTAAATGTGAATGGATGCTATAAGCTGAGAATTCTGTTCATAAAGTACTCCTATGTTCCCAGAATTTTCAGATAAAATTCAAGCCATCCAAATCCAGGGTCTTCAATGGGAATCCCAATTTTACTAGCCATTCCCCCAGGGCTTTGCATAATAAAATAGGCATGTTTTATTAAAAAATATTATGCATGCACTATGTGTGCATGTGTGCATGCACATTCATGTGTGTGGGCACATGCGTACATAGGTGCACATGCTTGGGGTGGGGGCAAAGTTGATGTTTGGTGCCTTCCTCAGTTGCCATCACTTTATTGAGATAGGGTCTGTGTCATTACCCAAAGTGCACTACTTCTAATGGGTTTAACTAGCCAGCTGGTCTTGCTGATCCTGCCTCTGCTACCTGAGTGCTGGGAATACAGACAGCCACCTTGCCTGCCCAGTTTTTACCTTGGTTCTGATGATCTGAAGTCCATCCTCAAGCTTCCATGGCAAATCCTTACCTCTGAACATCTCCCCAGGCTTGTTTCTGGTCTTAGTTTTTTGACTTGAAGTCTATTGAATGGATAGCCCACAATGTATCCATATTAATTTATTATTAATGGATACTTGGTTCTTTCCAGTTTTGAGTTACTTGAAGAAAATTGCTCTGACCTAGGCCTAGTAGTATGTGAGCCTAAAGACCCAGTCACTTGGACACTAAGGTAAGAGTGTCTCCAGTTTAAGGTTTGCCTGGGACTTTACTGAGACTTTGAGTTCAAACTCTAGTAAAAATAAATATAAATAAATAAATCTGTGAAACTAGCCCCTCTCTCCTGGGCCTTGCCCTTCCTGGGCAAGTACCTCCATCACTGAACTACACCAAGACACCTGCAGTTTTGGAAAGTCTTGACTGCTCACAGCCCGATTTCATCCCTGAGAGACAAGCTCCTCCTTGGTTTGAATGGTGCTACATTTCTTAGGTTACTTGGTTTTGTCTGCCTGTTGGATTTGGGGCCACAGCCAGCCCACATCTTTCCTGGTACTAGAGAACCTGAACAATATGGAAACAGCCAAACTAGATTCTCCATGGCCCTCACACCACCATGTGCCACAGCCCCTGTGGGCAGGTGCTCAGCGCAGGCTGGCAGAGGGGAAGGAGACAGCCCAGTGGGAGTCAGGGAGCACAGAGCTGCATCAGGTGGGATGGAAGCCAGCCGTCCCCATCTCTGTGACACCAGCAGTGAGCACATCTCTGAGTGTCTCCTGACACCACCAGTTCCATGGGACCCAGCAGGAGGAAGGTAACTTCAACAGGCATTCTAGGGTCCTCGTGGACAAAACATGCTGAGAGTCGCCTCCACCTCAATAGGCCCCCGCTGAACTCCAGTCCATTCACTTCCATGGCTTGAGTCTGGAAGGCTATAGCACACTACCCTGAGCTGTTATGTGACCTCAATGGAGAGCTGCCTCAGTTTCCCTGCCCCTGAACCCCAACCCAGAAGACCTTCCCAGTTCTGACTCAAACTGTGTCCACACAGCCTTCCCTCTGATGGGGGTCTCTCCAAAAGTGAGTCATGGGATAGTGAAATAGGCAGGCATGTGTCATCATGGCCACATCTTTCTGTCACATTCTCACATTTCAGTTCTTTGAGTTTCTTCTGGAGGAATCACACCCTTGCTCACATCTCCTGGGGATTATTTTTTACCTCAGCAGGCTTGATGTGGTGGCCTGTGCGGGTGTTCCCTTTTAATTTGGGGTCTGGAGCCAGCTGAGGACTGGACCAGTAATTATGTGTGCAGAGCCGCTTATGGAAACGGCCTGTGAAGAAAGTCAGTGCGGAGACTCAGCTGAAAGTACCCCAGGAGTGAGCCTGGGCCTTGCCATGGCGCTGCGGCTCCTGGCGGGAGAAATTCCTTCAGGTGTAGAATGCACAAGTCACCAACCCCAGGGCTCCACCCTCCTCTGAGGTCCAGCACAAGCCCAGAGACTTCTAAGTCTGGTGTGGGCCCCTCAGCCCTTGGTACCAGCAGCATAGGACAGTCATGCCCAGTGCACCCCCTCCTCAGGTCTGGATCCTGTCCCCACCCTCAAAGTCCCACCAGGAAAAGAAGCAAATCCCACAGTAAGTGCAGACATCAGTGGCCTCGATGGAGACTCACTGTGACATGGTTGTCACTCAGACCAGCAGCCGCACCCCAGCCCCAGGAGCTGTGAGTGATGGACTCTGAGCCATGGGGAAGAACAGATGTTCACTCTCTCTGTCCCCAGAACAGTGACTTGGTGAGCAGGCTGCTGCAAGCCATCCACCCACCGGCCATGTTCAGTTACTGCCCTAAGGAGCTCACCATCCAGAGGGGACACAACCCACTGACACAAGGGGTCACACCACAGTCTGGTCACACTCCACCACTGAGGGAAGTCAAGGAAGGAACTCAAGCAGGATAGGAACCTGGAGCCAGGGACCGAAGTCGAGACCACAGAGGGGTGCTGCTTACTGGCTTGCTCATGGCAGCTTGCTCAGCCTGCTTTCTTATACAACTCAGGATTGCTGCCAAGGGTTGGCACCACCCACAGTGGGCTGGGTCCTTCCTTATCAATCATGAATTACAGGCCAACTTATGGTGGCATTGTCTCAATTGTGCTTTTCTCAGATAACTGCAGCTTGTGTCAAAGTGACATAAAACTAGCCAGCATATTTGCTTGTGGAAACAAGTATAACTTTCTCTGTGCCCAGGGCATTGATGTTTGCATGTCTTCCATGATTTTGCCCAGCATGTCTGAAATTCTTGCATGGAATGGTCAATTCAATCCATTTTGCAAAATGCCTCTACAAGCATTGCTGTCCGTTCTGCATGTCTTACCTCTTGAGAGTTAACCTGTCTGATCTTACCTGTTACTTTCTCAAAGGCCCTACTGACCCTATGGAAAGCATCAAACCAATCTCCATCATTCTTGAGCCCAGGACCTCCTCTGTTTCCTATTTCTTACTACCACCTACAAAGGAATGACATTCCCTAGTTGGCTTTTTTGGGAGCAGGGGGTGGTGATGGTGTGGGATCAAACCCTAACACCTCACACATTTACAACATTTTTTTATCATTACATTCTATCTCCTCCTCTTCATCCTTCTCTTCTTCTCTTTCTCCATCTTCTTTTGACAGGGCCTCGGTAAGTAGCCCTGACTGCCCTGAAATTCACTAGGTAGACTAGGCTGGCTTGAACTCACAGCCTCTGCCTCTGCTTCTTGAGTGCTGGGATGAAAGGCATGAGCCACCACCGTCTGGCCCTCCCTTGCTAAGTAAACCCCATTAGAGCTGAGCTTAACTCTCTTGTTCATTTTGGTGTTCTTACCACCCATGACAGCTGTGCAGAAAGGAGCAGAGAACTACATCTGTTAGAGAAAGACACCAAAAAACTTGACCTGATTCTAAAACTTCAAAGACACGCTCAGGTGTCTGCCCCATCCTCCACAAAGCCTGTCTAGATCCCAAAACGCAGTGGAACACACTTCTCCAACCCGTGATTGCCTGTCCAGGAGCTGCTCCCCTCTTTTGGCATTCCTTCTTACTTCTGCTCTTCCATTTTCCTTCTTTACCCACAAGGAAACATGGGTCCTTCGTCCCCTAGTTGCCAGCACTGGGTGTCTCTCCATTTCCTAAGGTCCTTCTGTTGATGATCTTGTAATGTGACCTGTGTTCTGCACATCTCTCTCCCAGGACACTGAAGGAAATTCAAACAGAACAAACAGCCCAGATCAGCTGTCAGATCTGAGCTTCCCCGACCCAACCCTCTCATCAAGGACAGGCTCTGGGAGTCCTCTGCCCACTGAAATTCAGCCAATTCTGTCCCTGCAGACAGGGTTTTACCCTGGAACTGTGCTGATTTTCTGCCTTGGGACCTATGGCCATCTCAGCGTTGGCCTAGGAGCTCTGAGAGGAGGCACCGTGATTCAGAGTGGGTCCAGGGGCTGCTGAGCACTTGCTGAGTTTCCCACTGCACCACCTCCTGGGGCCTGGTGTTCTCCCAGAGCAGACCACAAGCTGTGTGTAGAACAGGAAAGGGCCACACCCAGGCTGCCTGGGGTCCTACTCTGAGCACAAGCCATATTGACTCCCAGAGATGATGTCCTTCGCTCCTTGTCTTCCAGTGGAGCGTGACCGTACCCTGGACTACCAGGAGCCACACTGGAAGGAATTCCTCTTTGACCTAACCCAGATCCCTGCAGGGGAGGCTGTCACAGCTGCGGAGTTTCGGATATACAAAGAGCCCAGCACCCACCCGCTCAACACAACCCTCCATGTCAGCATGTTCGAGGTGGTCCAGGAGCACTCCAACAGGTACCTTCCCTCTGCCCAGGTGCCCACCCCATCTCATGGTCTCATGGTTCTAGGCTCTGGCAGGGCCTGTCCAGAGGGTGCTTTTCCAAGAAAGGAAAGGGGTGCCTGCTGGGAGAGGCACCTCAGACACGAGAAAGGGGCTTGGCCTGGAACTCCCTGCCCTGCTGGGGACAGTGGAACCCTCAATAGGCCACAGCACTGAGCCCCGGAGACAGTGTCCCCACCAGCACACGGACACAGTAAAATGCCAGGGGTTGGTTATCGGTGAAATGTGGTACCAAAGGAGGCCAGCCCAGAGCCAAGCAGGGAAGAGGCTCTGAAAGTGGTCCCCCAGGCAGGCACAAGATACAGTCAGGCTTGCCGACCTCAGCCTTGGTTAATTGTTCTTTCGTGTCCACAGGGAGTCTGACTTGTTCTTTTTGGATCTTCAGACGCTCCGATCTGGGGACGAGGGCTGGCTGGTGCTGGATATCACTGCAGCCAGTGACCGCTGGTTGCTGAGCCATAACAAGGACCTGGGACTCCGTCTCTATGTGGAAACCCAGGATGGTGAGGCTCCAGGCCTTAGTAGGGAGCTGCCCTGGGGGGGTCTTGGGAGGTGGTTCCAGCAGAGGCTGCCAGCCTAGTACAGGGAGCCCTCTCCCTGGCCCATGCTTGGCCCTTCTTGAGGTGGGTAGAGTGGTGAGGTCCTGGATGGGGGAGGCTTCAGCTAGGCTTCCTGTCCTTCGTAATAGCAACTGACCTGAGGGCCAGCTCTGGTACCCTTCGGGGAAGGGAGATTCTCCATGGGCAGTAGCCTCCACTCTGAGAGGTTCTGCACTAGGAAGGAGGGGTGGGGGATCTGCACCCCAACTTCTGAGTGCACAGGCCTGGGCTATACCTGCTCTGCAGTGCTGTAACTCGGTACCTGAGCCTCAGTTTCCTCGTCTGCACAGTTTATAGTCACTACTTCCGCCACAGGGTTTTCGTGGGACATTTCCTTTCTGTGAGGACAGTAAGGGCAGCAGGGCAGGAGACTGGCCTGTCTGGGGTCTAGCAAAGGCTGGAGGGATAGCTTGGAAGGAGAGGGGCAGAGAGATGGCAGGGGTCACTCTGAGTTAGGGAAAACTGACAAGGTACTTGGAAAGTTTAGAACAGTTTACCAGCAGTGGGTGACAGATGTGACTGTGGCTTTAAAAGACCTGGTAACTTCAGCCCCTCAAGGCTGCCTGCTCCCAGTCGTCAGTAGCATTACCAAATGTTTCCAGTGTCTGTCCAAGATCTTGAGAGACAGGCCAAGCGACGGGGATGGCCAAGGCTGTCCTCAGGGTGAGACCCATGGCGATCCTGGTCGGTGTCCTCCCTGCTCTGTGACGCAGCAGCACAGAGGTGGCATGCAGCAGGCTTACCCGGTGCACTGGGCCTTCCCCTCTCTGTCGGGGACCCAGGAGCCCGGTGGCCCGCTGACGATGGCGGCACTGAGGCTTCTGGCATGGGCGCTCCCGCGCGGGGTCTCCGTCCACCGCCCACGGCCCGTGCTGCCCCACCGCCTTGCCCTCCGCTTTGCTAGCGACCGCAGCGGACGCGTCCACTTCTACACGGATCCGGTGAAGGCTTTGGAGGGCATCAAGGACGGGGCGACCGTCATGCTCGGGGGCTTTGGGCTCTGTGGCATCCCCGAGAACCTGATAGGCGCGCTGAAGACCAGGGGCGTGAAGGACCTGAAGATCGTCAGCAGCAACGTGGGCGTGGATGACTTCGGCCTGGGCATCTTGCTAGCCTCCAAGCAGGTCAGGCGCGTGGTGTGCTCATACCTGGGGGAGAATCAGCTGTGCGAGCAGCTGTACCTGGCGGGAGAGCTGGACCTGGAGATGACGCCCCAGGGCACCCTGGCCGAGCGCATCCGTGCAGGTGGCGCTGGTGTGCCCGCCTTCTACACGCCTACGGGCTACGGCACGCTGGTGCAGGAAGGGGGCGCCCCGATCCGGTACTCTCCCAAAGGCCACCTGGTCACCTTGAGCCAACCACGGGAGGTGCGCGAGTTCGGGGGCCGCCACTACCTTCTGGAGCACGCCATCCGCGCAGACTTTGCCCTGATCAAGGGCTGGAAGGCCGACCGCTCAGGCAACGTGATCTTCAGGGGCAGCGCGCGCAACTTCAACGTGCCCATGTGCAAGGCCGCTGACATCTCGGTGGTGGAGGTGGAGGAGATCGTGGACGTGGGCTCTTTCCGCCCGGAGGACATCCACATCCCCAACATCTACGTGAACCGTGTGATCAAGGGGCCGAAGTTCGAGAAGCGCATCGAACGCCTGACCACATGTGACAGTCAGCCAGCGGCCATGAGCAAGCAACAGGACACCTCCAGGACGCGCATCATCAAGCGCGCTGCTCTCGAGTTTGAGGACGGCATGTATGCCAATCTGGGCATCGGAATCCCTCTCCTGGCCAGCAACTTCATCAGCCCCAAGATGAAGGTCTACCTACACAGTGAAAACGGGATCCTGGGCTTGGGCCCGTTCCCCTCGAAAAATGAAGTGGATGCCGACATCATCAACGCGGGCAAGCAGACGGTGACCGTAATCCCTGGGGGCTGTTTCTTCGCCAGCGATGACTCTTTTGCCATGATCCGCGGGGGACACATCCAACTGACCATGCTCGGTGCCATGCAGGTTTCCAAATATGGTGACCTGGCCAACTGGATGGTGCCAGGCAAGAAGGTGAAGGGCATGGGCGGGGCCATGGACTTGGTGTCGGGTGACAAGACCAAAGTGGTGGTCACCATGGAGCACTGCACCAAGAAAAAGCAGCCCAAAATCTTGGACAAATGCACCATGCCCCTGACCGGCAAGCGCTGCGTGGATCTCATCATCACCGAAAAGGCCGTGTTTGATGTGGACCCAAGGAAGGGGCTGACTCTGGTTGAGCTGTGGGAGGGCTCGTCGGTGGACGAGGTCAAGGCCACCACAGGATGCGCCTTTAAGGTGTCCTCCAACCTCAAGCCCATGCAGCAGATCAAACCTTGAGGAGCCCTGGTCCTTCCCACCAGGGCTGAGTTGTGAAGGAGTTAGCGACCACTGGCTCCTCGGGCTTCCTGCTGCCAGATGGTATCTTCTCAAGAGCCGAGTGATTTTAATTAAAAACCCTAAGCTGAGCCTTGTGTCTGATGCCTAAGTAAAGCCCTGCGCTAAAACCATTGAGGATACTGGTCCCAGGCTCCCACTTTCTGTGACCTTCACATACAAGGCTCCAGATCATTCTCTGACAGGTGTCAACACCAGTGTTGCTACTCGGAACTGAATCATGAACCTGGAGAAAAGCACCTGGCAGGAAGAAGCCCAGAGTTCACCCAGTGCCACTGTACTGCTGCCATGAAATGCAGACCTGTGGGTCTGTGGCCAGGAGGAACTCTGGCTTCTCTTCCTGGGCCCTGTTTTCTGCTCCTAATTTTGTTTCACTGAACCCTCCCCTACCTGACTTCCTCCTGGAAGCTGCACAGGTGTCCCTAGAAAGGAGGCAGGCCTGTCACCTTTGGGATGAGGGAAGATGGTTGGTGCTGGTACTTCATCTGGGAAACCCACGGTATATTAGCAGTCCCAGCATGTGTCCAAAGAGGCCTGGGCTTAGCACAGGTGGTCTAGAATCTCATCAATGTCATGGACAGACTCTCACCTAGTACACTGCGATGTCTGTTTCCCCAACAATACTGACATGTTCCAGAATCCAGCTGGCCTCCTTTCCTAACCCCTATGTGGCAGCTTTGGGTCCTGTCATTGTGAGTCTGTAAGCTCACGATGAAAGTGAAATAAGTTATACAGGTGTGTGTGTGTGTGTGTGTGTGTGTGTGTGTGTGTGTGTGTGTGTCCTGAGAAAGTACTCCCCCTGCCATGCTCTTCTGTCCAGAGCTGGGAAGCCTGGTAGCTTCCACCAGATAGGGTACTATGTGATGATGGGGGCAAGGAGCAGAGCTGGGCGGGAAGGTGCACTCCAGTTTGGACAAGGAGCAGCCTCTCTGGGCCTATCAGATACAGAACTGTGAAACAGCAGCATCAATCCCTATGGGCTGCCCCACCTCACTCAGTCTCCCCCTCACGCTGGGCAGGGCAGGAGCTGCTTGGCTCTGCAGCTGCTTGCTCCAGGCCTGGAACAGTTGATGCCATCTCTGGATCTTAGCTTGTGTGCCTGTAAAATGGGAACCTCGGTTTAGCTGCACCCATGGGCTCTGGGTCCAGCTCATCTTGCCCTGACAGCCTCCAGAGGTGCCCAGCACCCTTGCAGGCTAGCTTTGAGGAGTTCAGGCGAGGGACTGCTCTGTGTTCGGAGCCTGGAAGACCAGTTACATGAAAGAAAAACAAATGTGGCTGAACCTGGAACACTGATGGCCTCCGTGTTCCTCAGAAGCCAGGGCTCTGGGACTCCACAGTAAGTAGTAGGGTCATGGCCTGTTCTGGGTCCCAGCCTGCCCCTTGTGTCACTAGTAGGTCCTGACACTGTGGCTTTCATTGCCTTCCTGCTCCCAGCTGCTCATCCTCCCAGTGACTTCCTACTTCCAATTCCCTGTCTGTTTCCCAACTTTGTGGTCTCCTCTTTGTTGTTGTTATTAATAATCCAGGTCTTGATACTGCTGCTCATACACTCACACATTGATGGAGGGCCTTCCTCTACACTGCAGGCAACCTACCGGCAAACCTCTGAGACTTTGGTTTTTGTTGTTTGTTTTTATTTTTTGAATGACAGGCTTTTATGTAGCCCACACAGCCCACCAGCTCAGTGTGTAACAGAAGATAACTTTGAACCCATCTTTTCCTGCCTCTATCCTCTGAGTGTTTACAGGCTGGGTCACCACATCAGCTTAGTAGAGTGCTTCTGCAGTTAGAAAGGGCAGAGGCCATGACAGGACCACCAGCAGAGCTGGAGCAGGTGCTGGAGGCTTTGCTCTCCTGGGTTGACATCTGCAGTCCTGAGAGGATCAAGGACCTCCCTCCCCCCATTTTATGGGTTCCACTCTTCCTGTGGACAAGCTCAGGTCTGTCTCTCTGAAGCCCCTTCCTTTCTTTGAAGCAATCTGCTGGCCTGGTGAACACACACTGGGCACTTGAATGAGCCTGATGGGGTCTGAACTCTGGACTTTGTGACTGTTCTGACCTCTGGCCCTGCTCAGCCTGGGGCCTTGACCGTGGGCATCTGAGAGGCAGTGAGTGCCTGGGCCTTGGATACTCAAGCTTGCTGTGCTGGGAGAGTAAGTCCCAGTGATGTCCTTGCAGAGGCTGCTATGACTGCACGTTCTAATCCTCAGAAGCTGCAGGATGAAAATGGGACCTGGGTGTTAGATCACTGGACCAAGGGAGTCTGGGTCCTGAGCATCACCAGCAGTGGACTCTGGTCATCTCTGAGTGACTGTGACTTGGGTTGCAGTGAGGATCAACTGAGGCAAAATCTTTGACACCTGCCAAATGTTTCCCATCAGCCAGGTTATCACCAGCAGGAATGCCTGTGATTGCTGAGGTCCCTGTCCCTGCCATTGCAGACCTGCTGGCCGAAGGGCTTGGCTTGGTCTCCAGATGAGGAAACTGAGGCTCGTGGTGCCATACTACCACCCACAAGTCAGTCAGTCAGTCTATTGTTTCTTGTCTCTGTCCCCCAGGGCACAGCATGGATCCTGGCCTGGCTGGTCTACTCGGACAACAAGCACCACGGTCCAGACAGCCTTTCATGGTTGGTTTCTTCAGGGCCAGCCAGAGTCCTGTGAGGGCCCCTCGGGCAGTGAGGCCACTGAAGAGGAAACGGCAGCTAAATAAAACCAACCAAATGCAGCATTCCAACAAACACGCAGGAGTCTTTGGTGAGAGCCAGACTGGGATCTGAGGCTTCCTTTACATGTCCAGTTCTTCTAGTCTGTCAGCTAGGTCTTCCCAAGAGCCCCTTTACCTTTGGGTTTGTGCCTGGCAGAGAGGGTGGGCTGTGCCTGGCTGGGAGGGTGGGCTGTGCCTGACAGGAAGGAAGGGCTGTGCCTGGCCAGGAGGGTAGGCTGTGCCTGTCAGGGAGGGTGGGCTGTGCCTGGCAAGGAGGGTGGGCTGTGCCTGGCAGGGAGGGTGGGCTGTGCCTGGCAGATAGATTTATATTTGTGTGCAAAACATCATAAGCAGAAAGAAGACCTAAGGAGTCAACATACAGGAATCTAACAATTTAAGTTATCAAGGATCTAGCAATTTATCTATAGCTAACAGTTGCTATAGTTAGCTACCTATATCCCATTCTAACCATACCCTTCCCAACCATACCCTAAACTTATCTAAAAGAGGATACCCAAGTCTGAACATCACTTTCCATAGCCAACCCTAAGCAACTAAAAAACAACCCTATGCAGGTGTATATTATCCCTTAATGCCAACAGTAGGGAAAGGGGGTGTTGTTTTCTTAGGGTTACTTCCTGCTGAAATGGGACAACAATGACTCCATGGAATCCTGTAGGAAAGAAAATTGAGGCAACAAAATTTCTCCATGGGATTAGCTGTAACATTTGTAGCTAGTGTCTGAGTGCCAGGAATTGCTTGACTGAAGTTCTTGTCTGAGGCTCTGGCCAGGGTGTAATAAGAAGGTGCACCATTTCAGCTAGCTACTCTGGAGTTGTCTCGAGCATTATAGTCCCAAACAGGTTTTAGGGTGGTGTTTGTAGTTCAGATGCATCAAGTTGAATCAAGTGGGGTCGATGAAGTGGGGCTTCACCTTTCTGGAGAGTTCTAAGATTGCTGTTAGGAATTGTTATTGTTCCTTGTGGAAAACTTAAACATTAATATCCACACGGAAATTTCTACTTTTATAGGTATGCATCCTGGGAAAGTCAACAGTAAGGATGAAAATAAGTATGAGGGAAATCAGGATTTCAGAGAGAGAGAACTGAGTTTAGACAAATGGCAGTTCCTAGCTTTTGTTTTCTTCTGTCTTACACCAATTGGCTTCTTGATGTAAGACAGAAACTCTGAATTTTATTTTAACAACGTGCTTGTATTTAGAGCAGGAAAGCCAAATCAAACTCCAAAGGCAGCATTGGTTTACATGAATTGGGACTAAAAGAGTACTAGGAAGTAAAAGGAAATAGATTTTTGTATAGAAATAGTTTGCCAGAATTAGATATTGGTACCATATGTCAGGTTCTTTGTTTCTTTCTGGATAGCTATCTTCTCTTCTTTAGGTATCTACATGTCCAGTGTCTTTTGGCTATTTGAAGATGGGTGTTTTCTGTTTTCCTGTAGACAAGAACAGAATACTCCCATTACCTTTGAGAGGTCTTCATACAACTCGTAGGAAATATCTTGGTGGATGACCTATTATTTCTCATCAAGAGGTTTCTCTTGTTCAAATCAGATCTTGATCAACTTTGATGGTATCCAAAGCTTTTCTCCTGTAGATACCCATATCCTGGTTTCCATATTGAGATCACATTTGAAGTACACCGGCTGGTTTAGTTCAGAAGTGTTTCCTATTGTCCAGTGTCTTTCTGTTTTTCCTTTCTTATTAACATTAAGAAAGTTTAGTGTTAGTAAGGCATTATGCAATCTGTGTTTGGGGGGGTCTTTGTTCCTTCTGCCTTTCTATATAGCATTTCCTTTAAAGTGCAATTAGATCTCTCAAAAGCTACTGCTTGTCCTGCAGGATTGTGTGGTATACCAGTTATATGCTTTATGTTATAATATTTAAAAAACTGTTTCAATTTACTGGAGACATATGCTGGAGCATTGTCAGTTCTTATTTGTGCAGGTATACCCATAATGGCCATTACCTCTAATAGGTGTGTGATAACAGAATCAGTCTTTTCAGAGCTCAGAGCAGTGGCCCATTGTACCCCTGAAAAATGTGTCTATAGTATGGTGCACATATTTTAATTTTCCAAATTCTGCAAAGTGAAATACATCCATTTGCCAGATTTTATTCCTATGTATACCTTTAGGGTTACTGCCTGCTGGTAGAGGAGTTTGGTTATAAAATGAACAAGTAGGAAATTTTTTTTTTTTACTACTTCCTTAGCTTGTTGCCAAGTGATAGAAAAATCCCTTTTTAAACCCTTGCTATTCACATGGTGTTTTTTTAATGAAATTTCAAGGCCTCCAGCATATTTCTATTAATAAATGATCAGTTTCATCATTGCCTTATGCTAGATGACCTGGCAGACCCGTATGGGATCTGAGGTGATATATATATACACATTATATCTATATCTATATATATATACACATGCATATATATGTATATATATATGATGAGTCTTATTCCTGATTGTTTCTTGTAATTGTATAAACAATGAAGTTAATTCTGTATCATCAGGAATAAATTCAGCTGTCTCAATGTGTAAGACGACTCTGTCTGCATATTGAGAGTCAGTAACTATATTGAAAGGTTCTGTAAAATCTGTAAGTACCATGAGAATGGTGTACAGTTCTGCCTTTTGTACTGCATTATAAGGGCTTTGAACCACTTTACTTATATTTCCTGATTTATGTCCTGCCTTACCTGATTTCTTCCAGAGATTGGTGTTTTTCTTACAATGCGTGGAAGGATCCAAATTGTTTTCTTTATGAATTTGATTCTTTCACTTTTGTGATAATTGTTGCTAATCATTCCCAAAAAGTTACTGCATGCTCTCTGCCAATATTCATTATCTTTCCATAAGAAGGACATTTCCTCATTAGTTAAAGGTACTATAATTTCTGCTGGATCCCTTGTAGTGAGATAGTCCTTCTGTAGCACTGACCACACCCATTGGGGGGTGGAGCGATGGGCGGAGGTGACCTGAGGAAGGAGGTCGGAGGGGGCCAGGAAGGCGCTCTCTCTTGCTGGCGTGACTCGGACAGGAGAGGATCGGGTTGAATTTCCTGGTGTTCATCTGTCTAGGTTGTAAGTTATTTCTCCCTGAATAAACATCTATTCGGCCTATTTGTTTATCCTGATCCTTATTTACCGCAATACTTCCTGTCATTTGAAGAAGTCTTAATTTACCTTTTAAAATCAAATAAGAGACCTTTTCTATATGTTTTTAGTTTTTTATTCTGTTTATGTGGTAAAAATAGCCATTCTAATATATCTTCCCTCCTCATCAAAATCCCTGAATGGTATTCACTAGATGGTAATATAATCAGAATACAATCTAGTTTTGGACCCACACAGTCCACATGTGCCTCTAGTATCCTCTTTTCTACCCACTCTAATTCCTTTTCAGCTTCAGCTAATAGTATTCGTGGACTATGTAAGTCCTTGTCCCCTTTTAGGGCCATTTTTAAGTTTTTCAAATCATTCCCTCTACTCCAATGATGGTCTGTAGTTTAGAAATCTCTCCTAGTAATTTTTGAAGATCTTTAAAAGTCTAGTAACAATCTCTCCTGATATGTACTTTTTGTGGCCTAATTTTCTATAGACCTATTTTATATCCTAAATAATTGATAGAATCTCCTCTTTGTATTTTTTTGGGGGGGAATTTGTAATCTCCAGTGAGACAAAACTTCTTTACTTCCTCAAATATTTTTTTCTAACATTTCTACCTTACAATCAGTCAACAATATACCATCCATGTAATAGTAAATTATGGATTGTGGAAACTTTATGAATTATTTCCAAAGCTTTCTGTACAAAATAATGGCACAGGATGGGGCTATTTAGCATTCCCTGTGGCAAGACCTTCCATTGATATCTCTTGGCTGGCTAAGAATTATTGTAATTTGGCACCATGAAGGCAATTTTTTCCCTTTTTCTTGTAAAGGTATAGTGAAGAAGCAATCTTTTAAATCAATAACTATAATAGGCCACTCTTTAGGTGCAAGGGCATTCCAGGCTGTAGAGAGCCCATTGGCTGGATTACTTTATTGATGGCTCTCAGGTCTGTAAGCATTTTCCATTTTCCAGATTTCTTTTTGATAACAAATACAGGAGAATCCCAAGGGCTGGTAGATCTCACTACAGTCAAGAGTCTGCAGAGGAAGGCAGAAGCCATGTGTGCCCAGATGCCACCTGCTGAACACAGCCACACCCTGTGGTGATGCAGAGTCACTGAGGACTGTTGAGCTGGGTCATGGCACGAGCAGGAATCCAGGAGGAGAACTTGTGATTCCAATGGTTTAGTTTCCTGTTGTCCTTCATTTGTAAATGTGCCTGTCATATCACCCCCACATTGGGAGTACCCATGGCAACTCCACAGAGCAGGACCCCTGAACAGACTCCATACCTTTTTATCCCTGCAGATGATGGTCACGGCTCCAGAGGCAGAGATGTTTGCCGTAGGCATGAGCTCTATGTCAGCTTCCGGGACCTCGGCTGGCTGGTAATTTCTGCCTCTCCTCTCTGAATGCCACCTGCACATCCTCGTGTCTCCAGGGTGGAGGTGGGGATACTGTGCCTTTAACTATGTATAAAATCCGTGAAAATGTGGCAACTTGAGCCCTCTGCCCAGTAAACTGTCAACAGGGAAACTGAGGCTGGGTAGGCAGGGACTTTGGGCTCTTCCTGCTACAGTTGCTGCAGAAGGCAGCTGTGGAGGAGGCAGCAGAGGATGAGGTGTGGAGGACAGAGGTGGGGTCCAGCCCTGCCTGCTGAGGGTGGCTGAGGGGATGAGGGTTCATTCACAGCCCCAGGTCATCCTGTGCCGGGTGCTGTGATGATGACTATGGAAGGACACTGATGTGACTCTCCTTTTCCCACCCACAGGACTCCGTCATTGCCCCTCAGGGCTACTCAGCCTATTACTGTGCTGGAGAGTGCAACTACCCAATGAACTCTTCCATGAACTCTACCAATCATGCCAACATGCAGGCCCTGGTCAGTATCACAGTGGCCTTCTTGGGACCTGAGGGACTGGACAGGCCTGGGGGTGGAAAGAACAATGGCAAAAGGACCTTCCTCTGCAGACTTCACCATTAAGTTCTTTTCTGTCCCTTAGTAAATATACATGGTGTCTCTGGACAGACACTGCACATGCACTGGCGGAAACCTGTGGACTTGTGTCGGGCACAGACTAACATAATACAGCCTCTGTAGTCACACTGAGGCATGCACACAGACAGGTGCCCACTGGGGGCCTGCATGACCCATGTGCCCTGTGTATCCTGGTAGATCTGGCTCCCTGATGTTCATATGTTCTCAGCCATCCTGCCCGGCTGGGTGACTCCTGAACTCTCAGCTCTTTGTGGCCTTGGCTCCTCCTGGGCTTGCTCCCCACTTCTTTCCTGGCTGTGTGTCCTCTCAGGCTTTAGTACTAATGAGCCACAGTCTTGGCCACTTGGTGATAGAAGTTGTTAGCAGGAAGGCAACTGCAACTGCCTATTGCCATATATTTGTGCTTGTAGAGCCTGGTGTTGAGACTTTTTTCGAGAACATTTTGTCTGGAATCCTAGCACCCAGTGGCCTTGGCCGTGTGTTTACCTAATAGACCGTTGTGCCAAATGATGCTCTAGAGCAGTGGTTCTCAACCCGTGCATCACAACCTCTTTGGGGTTGAATATCAGATATCCTGCATTATTCATTACAGTAACAAAATTACAGTACAAAGGAGCAATGAAATAACGTCTTGGTTGGGTCATCACATCATGAGAAACTGTATTAAAGGGCCACAGCATCATGACTTCACAAGAGCTGTTTTGAGCTGTTATTAAGGTGTCTTTTCACAAAGGGCACTGGTGTTTGCTGGATGCCTGGAGCCACTGTCCTGGGAGATGCACAGCCTGGTGGATGGATGTGCATACTTTAAAGAGGGATAGAAGGATTGGCACCTTTTCAAGCTCAGTGACACCATCAGAGAGCCATGGGGACTCCATGCAGCCTGTTGATCACCTGCAAAGACAGCCTTGTCTCACAAGCTGAGGCTGAGCTACATCAAGAAGAGGAAAGAGCCCTTGAACTTACATATGTTGCAAAATCATTTCTAGTTCAGTCTTCAGAAAGACACTGCCCCTTCCACAGCTTACACCTACCTGGTTGGGATGTGGTAAAGCACAGAGCAATTCTGGGCAGTGAGGGGACCAGTAAGCTTGAGACTCGGCTGAAGAGGATGTGACAGTGGACCAGGGGCTGAGAGTGCCAAAGTGCTTATGTATCAGTTGCTCCAAGCCAGGTGCCTGGGCTGCCTTGAGGGCAGCGGGCAGGACAGACGTGGCTGCAGTGGAGAATGGTCAAAGGGCTAAAATCTTCTGGAAAGGTAGTGGGTGGGAACTAGGACCATCAGATCAGGCTCATGTTCCTATCTGTATCCTCTCTCTACCAGATACACCTGACGAAGCCAGATGTCGTTCCCAAGGTGTGCTGTGTGCCCACGGAGCTGAGTGCCATTTCTGTGCTCTACTATGACAGAAGCAACAATGTCATCCTGCGCAAGGAGCGCAACATGGTAGTTCAGGCCTGTGGCTGCCACTGAGTCAGCGGCCTGCTGCCATCACGTCATTTACCTGGTCAGCTCCTCTGACCAGGAAACAAATAGCCCCTTATGTCCATGTTCTGCCCTCTTTCACAGGCATGGCCCTCTCCTGGCCCCTCTGTCCCCTACCTCAGCCCAAGGGTGGGAAGGTGGACCTGGTTACAACCCTGGTGACCTGAGTCCCCAAGTAGCAGCCTATCTCTGCCCCTTCCCCAGGGGCATCTATTGAATGTCCTTTGAGATTGGCACAGAAGTCTAATTTACCCACCTATTCATGTTGACTACTGACCCAGCCTGACCTGAATCTGAAGCACGAGATAGACCTCAGGCTCTTTAGTGGCCACCAGAAGGCTTAGGTGTGTGCAGACATGACTAACTCCCTCCAGAGATTTCTGGAGATTTAAAAAAAAAAAAAAAAAAAAAAATGGAAAAGCCAGGGATAGTGATGCATGAAACTTAGTACTTGGAAGACTGAGGCAGAATTATCATGAGTTCAAAGCCAGCCCAAGATGTATATCAAGATCTTTCAAAAGAACAAAGAAAACAACCAACCAAACCCCTAGCGTGTTTATGGATCTCAGCACAAAGTCTCGGCCACACACGGGCAAGATCAGCTGATGAGAAAGCTGCTGTGGATTTGACATCTGGATTCAGCCACTGCCATTAAAGGAAACGCCTTCAGTTTCCTGACCCACGGTCCCCATTTCTGCCTTGGTGCAGCCATCACAGGCAGGCATACAACTCAGCATTAGCCAGAAAGACAAAGCTGTGCTGTCTTGGTGCTGGAGCAAAGGTATCATGGGCAAGATGACCCCAGAACAGAAGCCAAGCAGCCCCAGGGAAGGGTCATTGCCCTTCAGGTGCTCATGGTCCATGCTGCAGAGGACGGCAGGAGTTGCATGGGGAGGAAGGGAAGCTGCATAGCTATGCTCCTGGGCATTCTTGCCAGGCTCCAGAGCCTCGCTTGAGTCCTGCCTAACGGGACCAAGGCCATCTCCTGTCGAGGACTTCAGCTATCCTTCCAGAGTTGTCTTCCCTGAGCCCCAGCTTGGTACTCTACTGTCACTAGCCAAGGTAAGCCCCACCATACCCCCACTGCAGCTGGATTATCTTTGGCAGAGGTTTTGTACAGGGTTTTGACAGCTAATCTTAGCTGTCAACTTGACACCCGGGAAGAGGGACTCTCCAATGAGGAATTGCCTTCATCAGATTGGCACATGGGCACACCTGTGGGACATTTTCTTGATGGAGAAAAGCCCAAACCACTGTGGACAGTACCACCACTGAGTGAAAGAATGTTCCACATGGTTTCTCTTTCGGTTCTTACTCTGACTTCCATCAATGATGAACTATGGTGTAAAAGTAAGCCAAATAAGCAAAACCTTTCCTCAAGTTGCTTCTGGTCATGGTGTTTTATCACAGCAACAGAAGCAGAAACAGCAGGGTTCCAGTATGTATCTGTCCTCAACCACCTCCTGGCATCATTCTTTAAGCTATCTGTGAAAAGGTTCACTGTCACAGGAACTCATCATCTCTTGGCAATCTCTGCTAAGTTTTTTACACATGGCCTCTCCTAAGTACTGTGGCTTCAAATGCCTGTCGTGAGACTGGTTCCTGCTCACTGAGGCTGACCTCTGAATAAAGAACATAGCAGGTCAATCTGCCAGGGCCAACTCTCCTTGTTCCTGTGCAGGTATGCTTTACATAGACTAGTATTTAATTCACTGAAGTAAGGCAGGGGGTAAGTGGGGCTCACTGAATCAGGGTTAGAGCCCTGGGAGGAAAAAGACTAAAGTCATCGAGGAATTCTACATTCAGCATTAGTTTTCTCATGTGTCTCCAGTCTGCTGCCTGCTGTGCACACACGACCTGCTACTCCTCATAAACAGAGCCAATTCCCTAGTCAGTACATATGTGTATACACACATATATCTATATGCATACGTGCGCGCACGCACACACACACACCCTGAGAATACACAAATAGATGGTCAGCCACCAACTATTTGCTTCTACCGCTGTAATGAGAAAGAAGCCACAAGTAGTGTTCAAACATAAATGGATATGGCTGTGTCTCAATTAAACCCCATTCACAGATATCAGCAGCAGGCTGCCCAAGCCCAGTGGTATGCCAACCTGTCTCCTGGCAGAGCTGGCTCTTTGAGTTATAATATACCATTAAAAAAATCTGGGAATGCACTGTGAATGTTAGACATTGGAGCTACTGAGGCCAACAGCAGGCCATCACCAGCAAGAGTTCCAGACACACGCAACAGAGACAGGCAGCTCTGATTTCTGACAATGACATTGGGCATAAAGATACATTACCTGGTGTGTTTCCCAGGAAGGAAACAAACGCCATAGGAAAGTATTACACCTTCACAAACCTGCCATCCTATCCAGGGGACAGCGGAGCCATGGATGTGATTGCTAATGGATAACTCCCAGGAACTTGCTGGAGGCAACAGTACAAAAACCAGTTTATTTTAGTAAAGAAGCCACTCAGTGGCTAAAGCCCCCAGGACAGGATGTGGCAGCACACTGCCTATGCTGGCTTTAAGGCACAGCCACGTCTAAGAGCCTGGGCACTGCAGAGGAGCTGTTGCTAAGGAAGTTGACCCGAAGGGCTTGGGCGACACACAATTGCTTCACAGGACCCACTCAGCACCAGGTCAGGCGGTTCCATCCTTGTCTTACAGAGGTGAGAGCTGAGCAAAGCATCACATGTATTCTCCACAGTCAGCAATGATCACCTTCTGCTTTGGCTTCCCGTCCTTGCTGCCCTGAGCCTTTGTGAGCAGAACAGAGAGTCAGGAGAAGCACAAGGCTGTGAGCTAGCTGCTCAGGGGTCACCCACTCCCAAACAGGGACCTCTTCCAAATGTCCCCTTCCCTGGCTATAGAGAGCCCCCTCCAGCTCTCCCACTGGGGTGCCCACCCAAGGTCCCACCACCTACCTCAATCTGCCGTAGGACATCCAGGCCCTCCGTGATCTCCCCAAATACCACATGCTTGCCATCCAGCCAATCTGTCTTGTCACAAGTCAGGAAGAACTGGGAGCCGTTGGTGTTTGGGCCAGAATTGGCCATGGAGAGAAGACCTGCAGAAGATAAACTCCTCAGCTCCCTCCACACTGCTCCCAGCCCGTGGCACACGCCCATGCTCACTGTTGCTGCTGCATACTAGCTCAGGCTGCAGGACAGGGACCTTGTCTTTCCTCACCACAGAAAAAGGTTGAGTGGGTTGTTTCAATTTTCTTCATGCTCATTTGTCTTTTCAATTATAACAATGACTTGCTGTTTACTCTGTAACCAGGTCCATTAAGTCCTGGAACACCAACAAGCAAAACGTGCTTTTAAAATGGAATTGTATGGGTCTAGAGATGGTTCTGCAGATAGAAGCACTTGCTGGAGAAGCCTGACAATCTGAATTTCGTCCCCAGAACCTACAATAAGGGAAGGTCTCCTGAAAGTTGTTCTCTTACCCGACATACCAACTGTAGTACACATACCAGCACTCAAACACATGCATAGTACACACAAACTCACACAAGTGATTCACACATACATGTTTAAAGGTTACTGTGCTATGACAACTATGCTGGGAAGAGAAGCTTAAGGCAGCCACATTGGGGGGTGGGGGGGAGCTGGGCCAGGAGAGGAGCTGGATACAGGCACCATTTATGGGTAAAAGGGAAGATGAATCCAAGACGGGTCCTAATTCTTTTGAATTTTTTTTGGGGGAGGGGTGTCCATGACAGGGTTTCTCTGTAGCTTTGGAGGCTGTTCTACCACTATCTCTGTAGACCAGGCTGACCTTGACTCACAGAGATCCACCTGCCTCTGCCTCCCCAGTGCTGGGATTAAAGGCATACACCACCACCCAGCTGTTTTTGTTTTGTTGTTTAATTTAATTATGTTTATGTGTATGGGTTTTTGTCTGCATATTTATCTATGGCTCACATGTGTGTCTGGTGCCAGAGGAGGCCATAAGAGGCTCCCCTGAGACTGGAGTTACAGACAACTGTGAGCCACCAGGTGGGTGCTGGCAATTGAACCTAGGACCTCTGGAAAAGCAGCCTGTGGTCTTAACCACCAAGCCATCTCTCCAGCTCCTGAGCCCTAATTTTTGACCAGGCATAAGTAGACAGGAAGAAATAAAAGGAGTTGGGGAAAGTCTGAGGGTTCTCTGCAAGAACAGCAAGTGCTCTTAACCACTGAGCCATCTCTCCATAAGTCTAGGGCTTTCCCCAGTAACAGAATCTTCTAGGGACCTGGATCTGCTAGTACATGCCTATAAACCTAGCACTCAGGAGGACCCAGAGTTCAGTGCTACTTTGAGCTACACACTAAGACCCTGTCTCAAAAAACAAAAGTCAAACCGGGTATAGTGGTGTATGCCTTTAATCCCCAGACTTGGGAGCCTGAAGCAGGCCAACCTGGTCTAAATGACAAGTTCCAGGTCAGCCAGGGATATACAGTGTAAGACCCTGTCTCAAAAACAAACCAAAACAAAATCAAGACCAAACCAAAACAAAGAAACAACCCAGGAATTACAACTACAATATACATCAGTGGAATCTCATTCATCATTTCACAAATAGAGTCAGCACCAGCAATACTGTCTGTGGGGTTTGAACTGGTAGCAGACACATCTCTCTATTTCTAACTGCTGCATCTGAGTATGGCACACAGCGGAATAACTCTTGTGTCTTCTGGTGTAACTGCACCCATTAAAACACTCTTAAAATAATGTAGACAGAACTTATTGTCCCTGTACAAGGCACAGTGAACATGTTTCCATGGAGAAATCAACTGATCTGTGAGTCACCGCCATGGTGAGGAATCAAGAAAGGAGAAAGCAGTAGACAAAAAGTTAGTGAAGCAGGCAGAGCAACAGGAAGATGGAGGAGCCAGCCATCAGAGCAAGTCGAGAAACAGGAACACAGGGCCACCAGTACAGGATGCTGCTGGGGGCGGAGTAAGGTGAGGCACAAATCTGGCAATGGTTGGCATCTTTAGCAAGAAAGGTCTGAGTGGCCAGCCGGGCATAAAAGTCTACATAGAAGGACTTGGAATAAAAAGGAAGCGAGTCTATACATTTTTTCCTAAAAGTTTTGCTGAAAAGTAGACTATAGAATCTGGTGAGAGGAACAAGAATCCAAAGACAATTTTTTTTTTTAAAGATTGAGATTGCATGCATGCCTGGACACTGATAGATCAAACTGGCTAAGCAAGAGAAACACATTATATAGGTCAAAGGGAGCCAGCAGAAGACGCCAACTTCCTAAGTAGGGCAGAGGGACAGACTCCCTCATAAGGTGAGACGGCCTCTATAACAGAAGGCAAGACCTCAGATTGGGACTGTGGGCATATGTAGAGAGAGTGCAGAGGTTGAGGGCACAAGGGAGCTAGCAATGATAATCACAAACTCTAGCAGAGAACCCCAACTTGTGGAATGTGACAAGTACAAACTAGAGGAAAGCAGCCCACCCCAGCATGTGTTTCTGCAGTAGCTGGCCAACCCCAGCCTGTCCTGGCCCTGCCTTACCCACCACACCAGAATTAGCACTTACCTGGTCCTGTGTGTTTGAGAATGAAGTTTTCATCATCGAACTTTTTTCCATAGATGGACTTGCCCCCCGTGCCATTGTGGTTTGTGAAATCACCGCCCTGGCACATGAACTGGGGGATGATGCGGTGGAAGCTGCTTCCCTTGAAGCCAAAGCCCTTTTCATGGGTGCATAGGCAACGGAAATTCTCTGGTGTTGAAAAAGGAAAAGGTGCTGAGGATGATGACAACCTAGCTTCCTCGGAGCTAGAGTTATAGGTATCTGTGAGCTGCCTAACCAAACTTACAGTAACTACCAAGATAGATAAGGAGGTGTGGAAGGGAGAAAAAGCTAATTCCTTTTTAGGAGCAGTAAAGCAAAACAAATGCTTAAAATGAAAATGTATGTGTGTGTGTGTGTGTATATATATATATATACACACACACACATATATATATATATATATATTTTTTTTTTTTAAAGGGAGGAGGTAGACATATAGTTATTATCTTCTAATGTGGAAGTCAAAACCAAAATAATTATCTAAGAAACGAAACCGGCTGCCTCTGAGGAATAGCAAATGATGCTGATAGCAGGGCAGTGAATGGGGTTTATTGGTCCCTATTATTACAAAGGGACTAAAGATTTTTCAAACCAACTTTTATGATAACTTCTTAAATTATATGTGTATAGAGTAAAATTTACATTAAAAATAAGTCAAATATTTCAATAAACTAGAAATTAGTACTAGTTACTTCTAGAACTAGAGCGAGCTGGATATAATATTGTTGGAGTATATGTGTGTGTGATGCTTTTAAACAATGAATTATTCACAATGTATTTGTAATAATATATTACTTGTGTTATTTTAAAAAAAAAACTCTCTATATTAAAAACTAGTAAACCAGCATTTATGAAGCTTCAATGTCAGCTCTGATCTGTGACTAGATCCCAGGACCTCAGATGCCACAAATTCATTTAAGTCAGAAACAACACCAAGGGCATAAGAGCCGAAGCAGTGAGAACTGCTCAGCCATCAGCTTCCTGCCAATCTGACCTCAGGGGATCTGCTTACCGGCTGTCATGGGCACAACATCAGATCGTAGGAGCATTTGGATGCGGCCAGCTGGCTTGTTCCCAATCTTGATGTCCATGTACACCTGAGGATTTGACCGTGCTTTTTTTGTAGTGGGCTCTCCCTAAGTACAGGGGGGAAAAAAAAAAAAAAATACTAGTTAGAATGGCTGGGCAATGGTGGCACACACTTTTAATTCTGGCAGAGGCAGGCAGATCTCTGTGAGTTCAAGGCCAGCCTGGTCTACAGAGCGGGAGTTCTAGGACAGTTAAGGCTACGTGAAGAAACTTGGTCTCCAAAAAAAAAAAAGGGGGAAAAAAAAAAAAAAGAATAAATGCTAGTGCCATGAACAAAGCATAGAAGAATGTCAACCTCACGGAACAGGGAGAAAGAGAGAATACTGCAGCACTAGTCATGAGGGTATGCCTGCCAAGAATCAGGGAATATGCCAGGGCAGAACTGTCTTAGGCAAGTCCAGAAAGCACACACTAGCTAAAGGGAAATACACTACCCCCTATCACTTCTGTATGCGGCTAAAAACAGGACAGAGCAATGCACCAAAGACCCCAACACAGGCGGGCTGCCTGGCAGGGTAGGGAGGAGTACAAACATGATCCCCAAAGCTGTGCCCGTTCACTCCCCCAGCACCACCTTCACCAAGGTCTAAGTTCACCATGCCCATCTGCACTTCTGTAAACACACGCATCTGCAAGTCCCCACAAGGATGGAAAGCAAAGTCTGTATTCTGGAGGAGGCACCACCTTCCCTCTCACCTCTTGGGTTTCTGCTTTGGGAGGCTCGGGCCCTTCTTCTTCTTTATTCTCTTCTAGAGTCTTCCCAGAAAACTTCTTCAACCAGTCATCATCTGACCACACTAGAAGGAAAAGACACACGAAATCAGACTGTCCTTCACCTGCCATGCAGATGCTTTGGTCATCTCTGTGGTCTTCTTGGTCAGAAGTCCCATTTGAGAATGCTCAAGACCAAGCTCCCACTGGGACTCCCCAGAGGTCCAGCACTTAGTAGGACTAAGGGGAAAAGCTGTGCCAAAGGCAAAGATGGGCTTTGCTGACTTCAGCCTTTCCCAGGAATGGAGCACTGAGAAAACTGGGAGATGAGAGACCAGGCAGAGTTCTCTCCAGACAAATAATTACTTTGGCTTTGTGACTGTTCACCAATAAAGGTAACGCATACCCTTGGCTAGTGGGAACCACCCTCTTGTCCCCCCCCCCCCACCTTCTGTAAAACCAGAAGCAGCACTGAGAATACACATAAAGAAGGCCAAGCCACAGGACATGACAAACACTCCATGAGGTGACCCACTTACCTGGTCTGGAAGAGCCCTCTTTAATTCTCATTGGTTTGGCCAAATTGACACGAATTGTCCGTCCAAAGAGTTCAGATTCATTCTGAAACAATTGTAAATCCAGCTGTTTAAACTGTCAGGTTAAAAATCTCCAGTAGCTTTTCATTTACATCTGAGGTCTCATCAGTCTCTTTTTTAAATTCAGATATACCTTATCAACAAAAGCTATGTCCTTACCACAGACAGTATCAAAGAAGGAAATTATAGGAAACTCCCTCCCTGGAGCTGCTGCAAACTTTGTTTGTTTTGTTTTCTGAGACAGAGTTTCTCTGTATAACAGCCCTGGAACTCACTTTGTAGACCAGGCTGGCCTTGAACTCACAGAAATCCACCTGCCTCTGGCTCTCGAGTGCTGGTATTAAAGGTATGTGCTACCAACACCTGGCTGAGATGATTAGTGTTAAAGATTTCTTTTCAGCAAAATTCTAGCAACAGGGTACAATACCTTTGGATTTCATATCTGACATGAAATGACACATAAGTGTCTTAGGCCAGCCACAAATCATTTCCAAGGACTTTTCCAGGCTGTTCTAATCATCTGTATCAGTAGCACAGCCTTCAGTTACTCTTATTGAATTTCTCTTCTCAATTGAGAAGAGAAACCCTTCCCTTTTTGCAAATATGCAGTTTCAATGAGCAATCAGCTGGCATTGGGTTTGCCATTCACCATCATGTGGGGTGGCCAGTGAGAGACCAGCCAAGAAGAATGAGCAGAAAGTACACTGCTAAGTGAGAGGTGTCTGAGCATGAACTGATTTACCAGCAATCAGTTCACAGTGAGTATTTTTATCTGATGGCAACCTTTACCTTCCCACCTAATCCTGACACTTCAGAGATTCAGATACCAATATCTGAACAAGGACCCTGTACCAGCAAAGGCAACTTCTGTTAGAATGAGGATTTCCCAGCCATACCATGTTGTCGATAGCTGCTGCAGCATCCTGCCAAAGAAAAGCAAAGTATACGTTTAGGCTTGTATCTGAATGTTTCTTGCATGTCTAAATGCATACTTGGTGGCAAAATAAACAGGATTAAGTCACCCCAGTACTTCCTGCCTAGTTTGTGTGTGAAACTAACAAGACTTCTTTGTCAATTTCCTAGCTGGTAGTGGCATAATCTGCTTCTAGCTGAAGGTACAAGAATTAAACACCAGCATGGCCAGGCAAGGATGTTCCATGAACAGAGCTGTAAGAACTGTACAGAGAATGACAAGCAGGGTCTGACAGTCAGATGATTGTCTGATAGGAAGCTTTCTTTCAAACAGCACTTCCAAAAGCATCAGCCCAAGACCCAAAACCTAAGTAAATGAGAAATAGCTTCCTCTACAACACTGGTTCTCAACTTCCCTAATGATGCACCCTTGGTATAGTTCCTCATGTTGTGCTGACCCCCAAGCATAAAATTATTTCATTGCTACTTCAAAAATGTAATTTTGCCACTGGATGAATCATAATGTAAAATATATCTGGTAAAATATATCTGGTCACAACCATGATTGAGAACCACTGCTCTATAAGAACCAAAGAATAAACAATGGCAGTGCAGAAGTCTCACCTCTGCCAACTCAAATTCAACAAAAGCAAATCCTCGATGCTTTTCTGCAAAAAGAAAAAAGCACAACATAAGTAATTACCATGTGAGGCAATGGAAAAAAAAGAGAACAGTCACCAAGAAATCAGTCACATGCCATGTCCAGACACCAGAAACCCTACCCATTCACTATTTAGAAAGTCGGAATCTCATTCTTTGATCCCTATTAAGTAATGTTTGAAGCAGTAATAAACATTTCTATGGATAAAGTACCCGAGGAGGCCAGGAGAGAGAACTGAAACCCCACCCCCCAATGGACTAGAGTTACAGATGGCTGGGAGCCACAATGTGGGTGCTGGGAATTTAATCTGGAGTTTAACCCTCTGGAAGAACAGCCAGTGCTCTTACCACTGAGCCATCCCTCCAGCCCTGAACTGATATTTGTTTGATTTGTGTTTTGTTTTTCTGAGACAGGGTTTCTCTGTGCAGCCTTTACTGTCCTGGAACTTACTTTGTAGATCAGGCTGGCCTTGAACTCTTAGAGATCCACCTGCCTCTGTCTCTTGAGTGCTGAGAAGAAAGGTGTGTGCCACCACCTGGCTCTGAGATCTTTAAAATGAGCACCAAGGGCTGGTGAGATGGCTCAGTGGATAATGAGGTTTGCCATCAAGCCTGACCACCTCAGTTCAATCCCAGGATCCAAAAGGTAGAAGGACCAATTCCTACAAACTGTCCTCTGCCTGCCATACCACACAGAAATAAAAGAGGAAAAAATTTTTTACAAAAAGGGTATTCTATTCATCTATCAGAGTCAAACATAAACCTTAAACTTTCATGCAGTGCAACTAGCAAGATAAGTTATTTACCTTTATCAGCTATTTATCCAAATATACAATTTGAATCTAGGTGGCAGAGTATGTAGTACCTATAATGTCAACTACTTGGGAAACTAAGGCAGAATGATCATCAATTAAGAGGTTAGCCTGGACAAAACAGTGAGATTGTTTTGAAGCAGAAACAAAACAAAACTAAAACAGGCAAAAAGCCACCAACCAAATAATAGTTTTATCACCAACTATACATAAAGCATAAATCCTAAAATCTAGTAAGGATATCCAGCCTTTACCTACATATAAATTCTGATCTAAGTGGAAAACCCCCATACAATAATGTCAACTTAGTTATACAATCCATTAGAAAGTCAGCCAATGGTGGTGGTGCATGCCTATAAACCCAGCACTCATGAAGCAGAGGCAGGTACATCTGTGAGTTCAAGGCCAACTTAGTCTACAGAGTGTGTTCCAGAACAGCCAAACACTATTTCAATTCTCCCGCCCCCACACACACCCAAAAAAGTCAATAGAACTTTTTTTGCATGTATTTTTGCAGACCGTGTCTCACTATTAAGCCCAGACTGACCTTAAACTCTATCCTCCTGCCTTTGCCATGCTGGGGCTACAGATATGTGCCACCATGCCCAGCAACTACTGGCAAAAAGATTCCCTAGACAGAGAGTTTAATGATCTTACTATTTCTTCCTCCCTCCCTCTCTATGTGCTTAGTCCTGGGAATTGAACCCATGGCCTCACATGTTGGGCAAGAGTTCTACTATGTTATAACTTCAATCTAAGAATGCAAATTTAGAGTTGGAATGTGACTGTTTTGTTAGTTTGCTTGCTTGTTTTGGTGGTTTTTTCAAGATATTTCTCTGTGTAGCCTGGTTGTCCTGGAATTCAACAGAGATCCACCTGCCTCTGCCTCCTGGGTGCTGGAGTTAAAGACCCAAGAGACTTTTATCTTTTAAAATTCTTTTCCTATAGGAGGGTAATGAATATTAGAGACATCCAAAGGACACCCACCTGTTTCATAATCCAGAGGAATCTGAATATCTGTGATGTCTCCAAAAGGGATAAAAGCAGCATGAAGAACCTTGTCGTCCACCTCTTCTGCCAGCCCACCTGCAAATAAGCCAAGGACATTCTGCACCCCTCCGCACTCAAAGTCGCTGCAGCCCATTGGCAAACCAGGAAAGAGGAGGGGTCTTTCCGTCCAGCCCTTCATTTACGCAAACACCTCTTTTTTCTACTGCCCACCCACACTATGTTCCTTTTTCCAGCCTTTTTTCAAACAGGTCCGAATCTATCTCCAAGGTTCCATGACAGTTTCATAACTGACCAGGGAAGCCTTCATTCCCTGCGGCAACCCCCTCCCAAATAGGAATATTTTGTGAAAGTGGAAACAAATCCATCAGTTCTCTTAGACTTCACAAAGCCTTACACGTCACGGTCCTCAAGATGAAGAGAGAGCTCCTTAAAAAGTAGTGTTCACAGGGCTATAAATCACCCAAGCCTCACTATCTTCACTTTGTTTCGCTGGGTTTCACGGAAAAAGTAACCCACTTGCCCCAGGTGTCAGTTTACATCTTCAGGCTTCGGCTCCCGCGCAGCTAACACTTTTGCCTCACCTCTGACTGACTCCTTGCCTAACTCCTGCTCGACTTCTGCATTTCCGGCAACAGAAAGTTTGCTCTCACCCAAGTTCCTATCATCACTGTTCGTCCCTACTACAGCGCTTATCAAACTGTGGTGCTTAGGTTACCTCCCACTTTCTTCTGACTACTCTGGTAACTCCTTCCTTTAAGGCAGAGACCCAGACATCCCCGCATTGAATGTCTGTAAAACGAATGGGCGGGAGGATTTGGAAGCCCATAACTCCTGTCACTGGTCGGGGCTTAGAGGACTAGGAAAGTGGCCGGAATGGTTCCTCCCGTCTCCGATCACACCCTCAGCACGCCCGCCCGGCCGCCACAGAGCCGGGATACTCGGCGCCTTCCTCACATTCCCCAGACTCCGCCTAGCACCCAGGCCTGCTCACCCACGTACAGCACACGCTTGGTGGTAGCCATCTTGCTCACTCCCGTTTCCGCCGGAAGCCGTCGTTCGGCACGCCCCCTTGCCGGGGCCCTTCCCCTTAGGTCCTGGCGGATCTGTGCGCAGCCACCGCAGGCTCCGCCCCTTCCCATCTATTGCGGGGTCCGGTACCCACGGTGTGGTGTGGTTCGGATGCTCCCGGTGCTGGCGGTGTTGGAGGAAACAAACCTTGGTCCGATCAGCCGGCGAATTATCGGCAGTTACGACCCTCTATCAACACACCTTCCGAGCTGTCCAGCCACATGGTTTTAGCCAATTCGGAAATTAAGACTGTTTTTTACATTTAGAACGGGCGGGAGGAGCAAGATAATATTTTATAACGGACGGAAAATCTATGAAGTTAAAATTAAAGTATCTCGAAGTTTTATTAGGTACAGCAACATTCGTTCCTTTATATCCTGGCTGCTTTCATGTTACAAGGGGAAGAGACCTGTAATACTCAAAGCCTACAATATTTTACTATCTGAATACTGTTTGCTATGTTCTTGTTCTAAATTAAATAATATTTAAATTACAAGTTTTCATTAACAGTAGAAAATAGTAAGACCACGTTTGTTTGCTTGTTAGAGTAGCTCACTTTCAGTCATATACCTGCAAGCAACTCCAAACAGAAATTAAACTAGTTTCATTTCTATCTATCTATCTATCTATCTATCTATCTATCTATCTATCTATCTATCTAGATAGAGCAGGCTCTCCTGAAGTACCCCTGGCTGTCCTAGAACTCACTGTGTAGACCAGGCTAGCATTGAACTCACAGAGATCTGCCTACATTTGCATCCCAAATGGCAGGACTAACAATGTAAGCCACCACATCAGGGTTTATTTATTATGGTGCTGGAGATCAAACTCAGAGCCGTAGCCCATTGCTAGGCAAATGCTCCACTGATGATCCATACCCTCGCCTATTTTAGATAGCGTATTTAGACTTTCCTGAGGTAACTTTTGCATAGGGCACAGGCGCTCATAGGGCGGAATATACATATATCTGGAAGTCAGAAGACATTGATGGGGTTGATTTTCTCCTTCCACCAACTCAGGTCTCCAGGTGTGCAAGGTAAGTGTCTTTCTTTACCAGCTGAACCATTTCACAGCCTTCTGAGGAGACTTAAGCTAAAACCTGAACTGAGAGACAGGAGCACAATTGAGTTGGAAATGGACCATGTAAAATCAGGCAGGAAAGATGACTAGAGGCCACACCACGCCAGAGCCTGCAAACTCTGTGGAAAACTTGGTTTTGAGAAGCTACTGTGGGTTCATAACATGAAAGTTACATGACCACATTTATAATAATCCTTTTCCTTTTTTTAATTTTGAGATTACATTTTAATTGTGTTTCTCTCTTTCCTTCCTATAAGACCTCCCTGCTCCCCTCCCACTCTCCTTCAAATTCATGGCCTGTCTTTTCATCAATTGTTACTGCATGCCTATATGTATTTGTATATACATATACATTCCTAAATATAGCCTGTTGAGTCCATATAATGTTACTTGTATGTATGTATGCTGACCATTTGGCACTAAACAACCGACTGGTTCACTTGTGGGCTTTACCCTGTGCAGTTTGATGTGTTCGTTGTCCTGTTCGGCTCAGGTTTGGGTGGTCATGTTGTTGAGACTTTTTGGGTACAGCTTCTGATGTTCCTAGGAGACAACCTAAAGGGAAGACCCTGATTCTATGGCTCTTAGACCCTTTCCACCCCCATTTATGCAGTGTTTCCTGGACCATAGATGTGGGAGTGTTTTGTAGATGTATTCATTGGAGCTGGGATCCCCAGCTATGCCTATTGATCCGTTGTGGTTTTCTGTGGTGGTCTCTGTCTGTTACAAGCACAAGTTTCCTTGATGAGAGATGAGGACTGCACTTATTGTGGATAGCACACATCTGTAATCCCAGCTTTGGAGGTTGATGGAGGAGGATCAAGAGTTCAGGACCAATCTGTTTAAGACCAGCCTTGTGCTACAGGAGACCCTGACTTAGAAACAAAACAAACAACCACACAGTGGGGAGTTGTTGTTTCCCTTTGCTATTCACAGTGTATCTCCTTTCTCCTTACTCACTTCACAGTACAATAACAGGTAAGATACAAAGGCCACTCTTCTTTGCTACACCTGGATGTACAAGGACACATCTCCTATCCTTTTGAACAGAGAGATGAAGTCTAGGGGTCTAAGAAACAGCTCAATAGGAATTGAAGAGAGAATAGTGACTCTGGCATGTGCTTCAGCTGGAAGCTGCCCACCTCCAGCAGCATTCCACAAATCTTTTAAGAAAGGTTTGATTGCTTTAGGATAATGGAAAACAAACATTTCCCTATGGGCAGGACAGTTTATTTTTTAAAAATTCCAATGAGAAGGACATCCCACTGTGGTGTGTATCTGGCCCCTGTTCTTTTGTAAACATTTGGGGTACCTACTTTTGTTTCAGAGATAAGCCGCCACATCCAGCATGGCTGAGTCCTGGAAACCTTACTAGGGACAGTGAAAAAGGAAGGAAGGACAGATACCGGGACACGTGTATAGAAAAGCTGGGCCATTTAATGGAGTCACACAATACCTTAGCAGTGTGGACTCTCAACATAGTTATTAGGTATGGCACAGTAGGGAGGAATTCCTGAGTATCCGAAGGAAGTCTTCTCCAGTGAGCAGTCTCCAGATGTAAATATCTGGGAGGAAAAACTGCAGTTGCTAGCCTTTGCCCAAATTGGTCAATGATTTGTAAATATTCATACTTGTACCAGAGGATAAGGCTTTGCCCATCCAGGCCTGACCTGTGGGAAGGGTTTAGAAGTTTCCTATAGCTTCAAGACTTTGGCCCTTGACATAGTCATCTCATGTCAAACAATAGATATTCACTAAGGTCTCCCTCAGCTCCCCACAAAGAGTGTTGCCAATGCTAGCATAGAGGTAGCCATGAGCTCCTTTTCCAGCTCCATGGGTTTCTGGAAGACAGCAAGTTAGCACTTCAGAAAGGATATGACAGTGGCTAAGATTAGGGTAGTCTGACTGTAAGGATTCAGGCATTACGCTGGCCTGCCCCTGTCACCTGGGAGAATGCACTCAGGCAGTACTCTGGTCAGCCCAGGGTTCCATGAGTACTAGTCTGCAGACAGGTGTAAAGGACCCCTTTAAAAGTCAGACCCCTGCCCACTTACACTCTTTACTCTGTCTTTGCTCTTTGCTGTCTGTCTCTTTGCTCTCTCTCTCTCTTCCTCATCTCTTCTGTTCCTGGTGTCTCTATGTCTCTTTACCTTCCCCCTCACTCCCCTTTCTAAATAAACTTCTCACTTAAGCTTTGTCTGCCTGGCGTGTTATTCCCTCCACCTCTGTCACCCTTGCCCGCTGGTCCCCCACGTGGGACCCCCCTCCAGCCTTATAACTGTAACAAAAGAACAACACTAACTGTTGGTACTGAAATGCCACTTTCAGAAAGCCAGGGGAAAGGGTGGAGAGGTCGTGGCTCCTGGCTGAATTCAGTCCACACTGGGGATGGGTAATGTAACAACCGTATAAGTTTTCACACACAGGCAGGTAAAAATGCAGCATAGTGAGCAAGGGAAATTAACCCATACAGGACACTCATTCTGTGCCAGACCTTGTGCCAAAGAGATGTTCCCAAGCATTTAATTCTCACAAGCTTTTTATTGTTGAAACAGGGTCTTGCTATGTTGCCCAAACTGTCCTCAAACTTCTGGGATCCAGTGACTAGGTATGTGCCTCTGTACCTGGTGTCACATAAACTTAATTTTTTTTTTATTATTCTGTGTGTATGTGGTATGTGAGTTTGTTTGTGTGTGGTGTGATTGTGCATGCATGCCAAAGTGTTTGGGGGGGGAGCTCTCCACCTTTTTGGCTCTGGAACCACAAGTGTGCACCATCCTTGGCTTTTTTTATGTGGACTCTAGGAATTGAACTCTGGTCCTCATGTTGTTCAACAAGTAATGTATCAAATGAGCTATCTTCCCAAGGCCACAGGCGCCTTTATTTTTAGACAGACTCTTCCTATTTAGCCATGGCGAGCCTGTAATGGGCTAAATAAACCAGGCTGATCTCAAACTCACATAGCCACATGCTTCTGCTTCCTAAGTGTTGGGATCAAAGGCAGTTCCACCATGCCAGGGCCCCCACACAAGCCTCTCAGGTCGAGATCATCATCTAATTTACCTAGACACTCAATAAGTACAACCAGTTTGCTCACATTAGCAAAATAACCATTCAGTTTGTTTATAGAACCTGTAGTGCCACGGTAACAAATTTTTTTTTTTTTTTTTTATCAAGACAGCTGGTGTTTTGTTTGTTGTTCTTTTTTTTTTTTGGCTAAAGACCATGTTCTGACTAGTTTATGTCAACTTGACACAAACTAGAGTCATCAGAGAGGAGGGAGCCTCAGCTGAGAAAGTTCTTCTTTAAGATCCTGCTGTAGCCAGGCAGTAGTGGCACACACCTTTAATCCCAACTCTCGGGAGGCAGAGGCAAGTGGATCTCTGTTGTGGGATTTCAATCCATTTAGCGAATGACTTTTGGGGCAGCAAGCCCTAAGGTGGGGTCTTTGTCTGCCCACATGAAAACTTAAAGCTGAGGATGAGGGTCTCTCGATGTCTTGCTCTCACGCACTCTCTTGGGTGGTCCGAGTGGAGCAGGCTGCTTGCTGTTGGTGCTCTTCTTGGGCAGAAGGACTATTGCACAAAGGCAGCTGGATCAGCTACGTTATACCTAAATAAATTCTTGAGAACCTTTTAACAGACTCTTGTGGATTCACGCTACAGATCTCTTGAGTTAGAGGCCAACCTGGTCTGCAAAGTGAGTTCCAAAACAGTCAGGACCATTACACAGAGAAACCCTGTCTCGAAAAACTAACAAACAAAAAGACCTGGCTGTAGGCATTTTCTTAATTAGTGATTGATGAGGGAGGGTCTTCCATGCCTCGGCTGGAGGTCCTGGGTTCTATAAGACAGCAGTCTGAGCAAGCTGTGAAGAGCAAGCCAGTAAGCAGCACCCTCCATGGCCTCTGCATCAGCTCCTGCCTCCAGGTCCCTACCCTGTTTGAGTTCCCATCCTGACTTGCTTCAGTGATGAACAGTGATGTGGAAGTGTGAGCCAAATAAACCCTTTCCTCCCCAAACTTGCTTTGGTCATGGTGTTCTATTGCAGCAACAGAAACCCTAATGAAGACAGACTATGTTATCCCCTTTAGAAGGAGTCCCAGAACAGTAAATGTGACAACCAGTACCTGTTTCCCTCATTAAATGCTCTGAAAACATTAGCCTGTGATGCCAGTGATGAATGCAAGTTCTGATGACAGTAGAGAGGGCTAAGCTTTTCACATGGTGTTGCATTTTAAAGTTAACCATCTTTATGGTACTCTGGGTCAGGGAAGTGAGTGGAAGAGTGGGAAGCATCCTTTTCTAGGTTACAAAGGGAAGGTTCCACATCACAATCACCCTTGGCACAAGTTGTATTGTGTTTGTTCTCTACACATCCTTGTGTCTCCTGCCAGAGAAAGTGCATTCTAGCTGCAAGGATCTTGTCAGTTTGTTTACCACTGCGGCCTCGGCCCATTGCACACTTCTTTGATGAATGAAGCAGAGAAAAGTGTATTTTCAATAAAGTTGAAATGGAAAAGTTTGTCTTACTGCATTGGGTGTCTGAGTCTCTCCCACAGAGGCTGAATCACAGGCAGTGGGTTGCCAGCATTGGAGGTGTATTTACAACAGCCCTAGCAGGAGCAGTAAACATGGATGTGGTGGACCGGTGCTCAGCCACACTGCAGCCGCCTCCCAGAGAAAAGAAGGGACCTGAGGCTGGGGATGTAGGACAGTTATAGACCATCTGCCTACCATGTGCAAGGCTGTGGGTTCCATCTTCAGCACAGGAGAGAAAAAAAGAAAAAACAAAATCTAAGCTCACTGCTCTTACTAATCAGTCACTAGAAGTCCTGTAACTGATTCAGTGTTTGTAGCCTGGAGACTATTTGAGGGACTAGAAGCTAAAACAGCCTATCTGCTAGCCAGGAACACAATACTGTATGAGCAGTAGGAAGTAATGTTCAAGTCTGCAACAATCTATAACTGGTGGCCACTTTGCTGGCTTACACAGTCACAGCACTGGGTTCACTGATACCCTAGGCCATATATGGAAATTTCCATATCCCCAGATAGCATGCATAGAACACTGGTTTGTTCAGATGCTGTACTCCACTCCCAGAGTAGATCTTGGATAAAATTAAGAAGGCTCATTTCTAACCAAGGTCCCAGGTGTGCAAACTGTTTGTTTGGGGATCGCTCTTAGAGACTTGGTTTCCCCAAGGAATATCATAACATATGAAGAGAATGGAGATAGAAATAGAGTTCATTCTGGATGCAAAAATCAAGGGATGTGTGTGTGTGTGTGTAGGCTGGAAAGGTCAATCAGCTATTAAGAGCTCTTGCAGAAGCCTAGGTTTAGTGCCTAGCACCATATGGCAGCTTGCAAACATCTGTAACTCCAGTTCCAGGGAATCCAACACCCTTTTCTGATCTCCATTGGCACCAAGCATGTGTGTAAGTATGATACTCATAAACATACAACAAAAAAGAAACATTTTTAAATAGGGGATGTTTATAGACAATCTTATTGCATTTTAATATTTAAATTTACTTACATACCAAGCCATCATCACTCCAGCCCCTGAATCACACACTTTAAAATGGTTAAGATGGCAAATTTTATATTAAATATGTTTTACTGTAATTAAAAATTGTCTAGGTAAGACGTATAGCTCAATATAATTGCCCAGCTTGTGCAAAGCCCTTACCCTAGCACCACACAAAATAAAGTTTTCTATTATGTTTATTGTATATATAGATATGATGGGAGATGTCATTCTGTATATGTTTCTCATACTGGTTAATGAATAAAGCACTGTTGGCCAATAGGAAAGTAAGATAGGCGGGGCTAGGAGACAAGGAGGAAAGAGGAAGTAGTAAGGAGAGTCAGGGTGGAGAGCCTGGAGAGAACGGAACTGCCATTCCTCCGCTCTCGGTAAGACCATGTGGAAATACATAGAAATGGGTTAATAATTAAGACAGAGCTAGCTGATAAGACACTAGCACCTGGCCAATAGCATTGTATCAAATGCAGAGTCTCTGTGCATTATTTGGGGCTGGCGCGGCGGTGGGACAAGACCAGGCAGCAGGAGGAAAAACCGTACTCCTTACATAGATATATACAAGATATTATATATACATATATATGTATATATTACATATACACACACATATATATTATATATGTAGTAATAACAACAACCCAAAGGAGGTGCTAAGAAATACAGGTAAAAGAGCCAAGTGTGGTGGTGTACACCTTTAATCCCAGCACTTGGCATACAGGGGCAAGTGGATCTCTGTGAGTTCCAGGCCAGCTTCATCTACAAAGCAAGTTCCAAGATAGTCAGGGCTATCCAGAGAAACCCTATCGTGAAAATCAAAAACAAAAAACAAACAAACACAAACCAAACCAAAAAAACAAAATTATAAAAGGAAGAAGGTATAGAAGAGCAACATTACTACATGTTGACCAGCTTGACGTTTGTTTTTAATTTAAATCAGGCTGTCCTGTGTTCAATAACTACCATTTAAGTCATGTTCTAGAAAAGTAGCTACCAAGTGTCTTTGTTGCATTAAGTCAGATGGAAGCTCTGGGATAGAAAACATGTAAGACTGATAGTTAACCACCATAAAAATGAAAATATACATTTTTACATACATTTTTACACACACACACGCACATGCACACGCACGCACACGCGCACACACACACACACACACACACACCAAGATGGCAGGATGACTCAGTGGGTAAGGGCATTACCACCAAGCCTGACAACATGAGTTTGATCCCTGGTACCTACAATCATGGTGGAAGAAGGGAACCAGCTCCCAAAAGTTGTCCTTTAACTTCCACATGTGCGTGTGTGCCCACTCAAATTAAAAAAAAAAAAATGTTAGGAACCTGTCAGGCCTGCCTGGGGGCCGCTCAGTCAGTAAAGCATGAGGTAAAAGTCATGTCACATGAGCTTGAGGACTGAGGCTGAAGCCATGTGAAAAATGAGGTGTGTGGTACACACTTGCAATCTCAGCACTGGGAAGTAGACAGCGGTGGATCCCTAGAGCTCGCTGGACCACCAGCCTATCCAGTTGGGGAGTTCTGGGCCAGAATCCTTTCACCCATCACACTTTCAAGTTTCTTATTATTTTTTATTATTTATTTTTATTTTATGTGCATCGATTTACCTGCATGTATGTCTGTGTGAAGGTGTCGGATCCCCTAGAATTGGAGTCACATACAGTTGTAAGCTGCCTTGTGCATGTGGGTGCTGGGAATTGAACCCTGGTCCTCTGGAAGAGCTGCCAATGCTCTTGACCACCTGGCCAGCTCTCCAGTTCCCTTGTTTCTTATTCTTTTAAGCAGAATATACTGGTTTTGGCTGTTGTTGCTCCCATATCTAGCAGTTCTGCTGAACTCTCTTATTAATTCAAGTAGTTTTCCTCTGGATTTTCTGAATTGACAGGAGTATCATCTGCACGTAGAGATAGTGCTGAGTCATTCTTATTCTTGTTTTGTTTTTTTGAGACAGTCTCACCATGTAGCTCTGGCTGTCCTAGATCTCACTATATAGACCTGACTGGCCTTGAAATCACAGGTATCCACTTGCTTCTGCCTCCCAACTGCTGGAATTAAGGTCATGTGCCACCACACCTGGCTCATTCTTATTCTTATGCCTGTTACTTACTTCTCTTATTCCACAGGCTAGGGACTCTGGGATGATAGATGGCAGTTCGGATAGCAGCCATACCTCAACTCCAGATTTTCATCTTAAGCATAAAGTTTAGGTTTGGGGTAGATACCCTTTAATAGATTGAAAATGCTCACTTTTACTCTTATTATACAGAGTTTCCCTGTGTAGCCCTTGGAACTCACTATTTAGACCAGGCTCCCCTTAAGCTCACAGAGATCTGCCTGCCTCTATCTCAAGAGTGGCTGGAATTAAAGGATGTGTAACCACACCTGGCCCCTCCCTTCCATTTTTAATTTGCCATCAATTTTAAAAAATGTTTATTTATTTATATTTTATGAATATAAGTGTGTTTGCCTGAGTGTGTGTAATTACACTGTGTGCATGCAGTGCCCATGGAGGCCAAAAGTGGGCACCAAACCTGTAGTTACAAGTGGTTGTAAGCCACCATACCAGTCAATGCTGGGAGCCAAACCCACGTCCTCTGCAAGAGAAGCAAATACTCTTAAGCACAGAAGCATTTCTCCAGCCCCTGCTAACAATTAAAAAAAAATGTTTAGTTTTTCTTAATGCTATTTCTGTATCTTTGAAAAGCTCATGTCATTTTCTCCTTTACCATTTAACTGGCACCCAGAGTGCCAATTTCCAATTTCTGAACATTAAATTGTTCAGTCGTGAAAATTAATATCAGTCTGAGGCATTGGCCTTGGCCTTCACCTCTTCCGTTTCCTTGGAAACTGCAGAGTGAAGATAAATGGCCTTTGTTGTGTGGATTTGGAGGTGTCACTGGTGGGCGTGCAGGCCATCTGCTCATACAACTAGAACTGTAGGAAACATCAGTGAGAAACACAAGCTAACACTGAGCCAGAGTGATCCCTCCTATGACTTGCTTTCCATGGCCGCTGCTTCCCTGTGGATGAGTGACAGCCGGACTTGGGTACTGGACAGCTACTGGGCCTCTTGTTGAGGTGGAGGTACATCGTCTCCTGTGTCTCATGGGCCCTGTGGTCAGTTTGAAGCCATAATGACAGTGTGGCATTGCACATCCATTCCAAAGATCAAAATGTGTGTGTGTGCACATGTGGGAATATTTGTGTATTTGTCTGTGCATACATGATCTGTGTATACGTGTGTGTGTAAATGCATACATGTTCACATGCATGTAGAAGCCAGAGGCTGATGGCAGGTCTGTCACTGAACCTGGAGCTGGCTGACTCAGCTGGGCTAGCTGGCCAGTGAGCTCTAGGGACCCTCTGTTTCCCATCCATCAACATTGTAGGTGCACAAAGCCACTGCACCAGGTTTTTACACAGGGACTGGGAATCCAAACTCAGGTCCTCACACACCTGTTTTGTTGTTTGTTTTTTGAGACAGGATTTCTCTCTGTAGTCCTGACTGTCCTGGAACTCCCTCTGTAGACCAGGCTGGTCTCGAACTCAGAGATCCACCTGTCTCTGCTTCCTGAGTGCCAGGATTAAAGGCACACCTGTTGTTTTTTTAAGCATGGTTTCTTAATCCCCATAAAGAAGCATGAATTTACAATTCAAAGCGTTTCAAGTCACTGACAACTAGTTATGATTACTGTTTAACTTGCAAAAACTAATGAGGTTTAATGCAGTTATGGGGCAGCATTTAAGTTTTGCCTCTAGGGGGCAGTCATAGACCATAAGTTGATGTCCTATTTTAAAAAAAAAAATACCTTGTGTGGATATCAGGTGAATAAATGGAGTCTAACAAGAGCTGAGTGATCAACTAGATTGATGTAAGCTTTAAGTAGTGAAGGTAATTCTGAGATATTAACCAAGATCTATTTGCCACCAAAATCCATTGTCTTAACAATATACAAATCTCTCCCTCCTTCCCTCTCTGTTCCTCCCTCTCTCCTTTCTTCCCCACAGATGCAGACTACCACAATGTTAGATGTGCTGCCTCTGAAATGACCTGTTTGACTAATGGCTTGCTTCATACAGGTACCTTCAGGGTATGACTACAACAGGAAGTTGAATCATATGAAGAATGGATTGCCTATTATACCTTTCCAAGTCCAACTAGTGTCAGCTATGCAACCAGAGGAAGGTGACTTAATTGCTCTGTGTGTCCGGTTCTTCATCTATCTCAATGAAATGAGAGATGTTGGCTAAGCCTTGAGCATATGCAGACAGGCGTAATTACCACCCGCTTGGCTTTGAGCCTGGCTAGGTGATAAAATGCAGGCAAGAAAAGGATATCAAATTATCTTGGAAACAGAGATTCCAGGAGCACCCAGCCACCCCTTGGGATGGGAGAACCAAGGGAAGGTGTTTAAATGATCAAAACCCAAGCTTAGCTGAGGGGCCCTGCAGAGTGAAGCTCAAATCTCCAAGGAGGGTTGCTCCTCAGCTAGCTGTTACTATAGTTTTTAACAAAAGCAAGATGGGGTTGGTCTACAAGACTGGGAGAGCTGCCACCTGCCTTCAGACAACCCACAAGAAACAACTGCTGTGGTCAGGGTGAAGAAGGATCTCTGGGTGATGGTCACAAGCTCAGAAGATCCGAAGAAAAGAGACAGCTTCCTCCTCCCCTCCAGTCCCCTCCTACCTCTACCTGCTCACTAATGGGGAGGCTGCTTTGGCAAAGCAGAAGTGTGACTTGCAGAGTAGAAAAGGGTGGGTGGAAGCTAATAGGTGGCAGCTAAATAATTATTAACACAGCCTGTTGCTTTGGATACTCAAGTATCCATTTCCAAAAGTAAATAAAAACTAATGTTGCCACTTGTCATTTGTCCCCCTAGATAAACGTTCAAATTCAATTCTTTTTTTTTTGTTTTGTTTTGTTTGTTTTTGAGACAGGGTCTTTCTACATAGCCCTGGATGTCCTGGAGGTCACTCTGTAGAACAGGCTGGCCTCAATTTCACAGGGAGTTGTCTGCTTCCAACTCCTCGGTGCTGAGATTAAAGGTGTGTGCCACCACCCCTATGATGGGGGGTGTCGTTCTATACATATGTTTCTCTTATTGGTTGATGAGTAAAACTCTGTTTGACCAAGAGAGGCAGGAAGAGAGGCAGGACTAAGAGACCAGGAGAATTCCGGGAAAGGTAGGCAGAGCAAGACTGCAGAGAGATGCTATGTAACCGAAGGAGTAACAGGTCAACCGCAGACGATCATTTGATTGGGTTGTCACAGATTGTTAGCATTCAATTTTCTTTTTCTTTCTTTCTTTCTTTCTTTCTTTCTTTCTTTCTTTCTTTCTTTCTTTCTTCCTTTCTTTGGTTACATTTATTTTTTATATATATTTATTATTTTTTCTTATTTTACATATCAATCCCAGTTCCCTCTAGCTTCCTCTCTCCCTCCCATGCCCCTGACCCCCTTCCCATCCCACCCACCCCACCCCCCACTCCACCGGGAAGGTGATGCTTTCCAGGAGGGATCATCAAAATCTGTCAACTCATTTGAAGTAGGGTAAGGCCCTCCCCCCTGCCTCTAGGCTAAGGGAGTATCCCTCCATGGGGAATGTGTTCCCAAAGTCCTTTCGTGCATCAGGGATACAACCAGGTTCCACTGTCAGAGGTCCCTTAGACTGCCCAGGCCTTCTAACTGAAACCCATGTTCAGGGGGTCTGAGTCAGTCCAATGCTGGTTTCCCAGCTATCAGTCTGGGGGTCCACGAGCTCCCCCTTGTTCAGGTCAGCTGTCTTTGTGGGTTTCTGTAGCCTGGTCTTGACCCTATTTTCTTATCATTCCTCCCTCTCTGCAACTGAATTCCATAGCATTCAATTTTCTATGAGCTGAGACTCGGTGCTGAGTCTCAGGCAAGATAAAATCAAATCAATGTCCCCTCCCTCATGTCCCTTCTTCTGCAGCCACTTTTAGCACAGATTTCTAACCAGGCAGGGCATAGTCAGAAGGCGGAATCTCCAGTTCCAGGGGGATAGGAGTCCATCTCCATCACCTTGGGAATCATGGAACAGCTGAGAGCTCACATCTTGAAGTTCAAGCAGGAAGCAGAGGGAGCAAACGTGGAATGGTGTACTGCTGTGGAATAATCTTTTTGTACACTGTGATGCTGTGTCTTTGCCAAGGCACCTTCTGATTGATTTAATAAAGAGATGAATGACCAATAGCTAGACAGGAAGAGGTTAGGCGGGACTTCCAGGTAATGAGAGAGAGAGAGAGAGAGAGAGAGAGAGAGAGAGAGGAAATTAATCTAGGCGTGGAAGAGACGCCAGAGGACCCAGAGAGGAAACAGGAGGTGCAAGATGGAAGACATGATAGAATATAGATTAATATAAATGGATTAATTTAAGCTATAAGAGCTAGTGCGACAAACTTAAACTTTCATAATTAACAATAAGTCCTGTGTTGTTTTTTTGTGAGCTGTCAGCTCAAAAGAAAGTATCCACCTGCAGTATACTTTCTCTAGGAGGATCATACCTCCTAAGCCTCCCCAAACAGCACCACCAACAGGGGAGCAAGTAGTTAAATGTTAGAGCCTATAGAGGACATTGCCATTTAAACTACGGGGAGCTGGGAGGGGAGAGGGAAGCTGTTAGGGAACCCATGGGGGGCGGTTCACAGAGACACAACAGAGTGAAAAATCATAGGATCACATCAGCCTTCAGGCAGAGGACTTATTAGAACAGACTGCCAGAGCCACAAGTGGAGGGCAGACTTCCACTCACTCAGGAAGAGCAGCTAATTATGGGAGGTAGGGAGGGGGAAGGTGTTAGATTCTAAGGAAATGGCCCTAAGGTAGGGTGACCTCCCCTGACTTACAGACTTGATACTTTCTTGTATTTCTGGCCAAAGCAGGTATTTCAGAGTGAGTAGGGGCATCCGGAAGAACAATGGGCCTAGTTAGTATGTAAAGAGACAGCTCTGTCTATAGTCATCTCTGTTTAGATCCTAGGAGGGAGAGGGAGGGTGAAATTGGCTCTTGTGAGAACTTCCAAGGGGAAAGGCAGACTGCAGGGTCTTGTGGTCAGACCCATGGGGCTCCTCGAAGCAGTTCATCCATCTGTTTCCTAACCCTTTCATCATCCTGTGTGCTCCAATGCTATAGATGTATATATTTTAACTTTCCTCATTTGATGTTCTTGGGGCCATACTATGATGGGCTATCTCAACTGTCAGCTCAGTTTGAGAGCCACCTTGAAGATTCGTTAGCACACATCTAGTAGAGGAAGGAGACCAACACAGCCAAGCTGTGTTCTTCCTGCTGGTGCCGATGGTGGCAGACAACAGATGCCAGCTTCTTCAGCCATTCAACGTGGGCACACACCGGCAACTCTTCAGGGTTAGGAGCCAGGCTGTCTGCCCCACACTGGGACTGTATCACCATGCATACTCTGACACTTCCAGCTTTGGGCAGCTACAACTTCTCAGAGTCTCTAATCTTCAGAAGGTAATATTTAGACTATCCAACTCCAGTGATGTGAGCCAATCTAATATAGCCTGTTATAAGTATAAATATATGCCTATTATTTTTACATTTCATTAGCATTTATTAGTTACATTTAATGCTGAGTTCCATTATGACATTTTCATACATGTACATAATGTATTTTGATCACATTGACTCTCTTAACCCTCTCCCCCTACACAGGTCCCCAACTGGCCTCCTAATTTAACAGCTGTATGTATGCATTTATTTATTTAGTGACCCAGTGACTTTCGTTAGGGTTGCTTACAGAAATGTGAGTGAGAGGTTATTTACAGAAGCATGGGCACCTTATTAGTGGCTACGCCACTAGAAATTGCCTCTCCCTTCCCCAGTAACCATTAAATGCCTAGACATCCTCAAGGAGGGGTAGGGCCTCATGAGGTGCCCCATCTTGTGCAGCTGCATCATGCCAGGAGTCAGTGTCAGCGTTTTCTCTCTCTCTGTCTCTCTCTCTCTTTCTCTCTCTCTCTGTCTCTCTGTCTCTCTCTCTCTGTGTCTCTCTCTCTCTGTCTCTCTCTCTGTCTCTCTCTCTCTCCTCTCTTTCTCCCACCCCAGGAAGTCTCTCAAAACTTGGAGAGACTGACACAGACAGTCCATTTATGGCGGAGCACTCAACATTCTCAGTTCTTGGATCGGGCTTGAGTTGGCCGTTACCAGCACCTGCATCGAGATGAAGCCCCGGTACCTCAAAGCCTGCTGAAATTATTCAGACCAACCAAACTCAAGGCTGCTTACTCTGCCTTGATTGGTTCTTCTAGTGAAAAACACAACCAAGAGTCATGCCCATGTTTACCGGGCTCTCCTCCGTCCCCAACCGATCCCGTGCATCTCCACCTGCTCCCAAGCCTGCTTTGCAGCTTCGTGCCTCCCGTTTTCAGGCACCCATAAGATGCTTCTCCTTTCCTCACAGTCATTTCCGTGTCTCCTCACCACCCCGGATTTAAACAGTCCCACGCAGCATCTTCCATTGACAGAGCATACTACAAAGCCAGTTAGCAGAGCACAAATGTGGCTTCCAGAGCCCAACCCCAGCCTCACAAAGCAGATTATGGGGGGCGGGATGGAGCAGGAGGATAGCAGCTTAATCACCAGCACAGTGCTCAAGTTAGATAAGGCCCAAACTACTAAGGCGCTTACAGTTCAGGGCAAACAGTCTATGACTCAAATGTAGCAGAGCGGAAAATGCATCTCAGAGGCATGCATGCGACACTTGGAAACATCGTGTATACAGGAAGACTAGCAGAGACAGGCAAGGAGCAGGGAGGCTAGAAGAGGTTGGCAATGGGGCTGTTAGAGAGGGCTGCCATGCAGACTTCCTGGGTATCTTACAGCTATGTACATATCAGGAAGCAGAGTGTCTTAGAGCAGAGAAGGGTGAGATGAGACTTGTTATCAACCCTCAAGAATGGCAAAGAGGCTGTGTGATGTTGATTTTATTGTTAAATAGCCCGGCTATGGTGCTCAGTTGTTTGGCCAAACACTAGTCTTGCTGTTGCCATTGTATTACTTGGGGTCCGGTGGATATTTAAAGCAGTGAACTTTGAGTAAAGCGCATCGTCCTCCATACCGTGGGGTTGGTTTCATTCAGGCAGTTGATGGCCCAAAGGTTATGGTTCCCCGAGGAAGGAAGAATTCTACTTCCAGACCCCAGTTTGGAAATCCTACTTGTCTCCCCAGCCTTCCCACTCCAGAAGAATGCAAACCAACTCCTCCTGCCTGAACTTCCAGCCAGCCTGTCTCACAGACTCTCCTGACTCCAGATCACATGAGCTAGATCCCCTAAGGCTGTGTTTCCATGCACGTCAAACTCATCCCATTGGTACATTAATGTCCTGTGAGATACATGAAATGACCCAGGTGTGGTCGGAGGGAAGGCTGCAAGGTCAGATTTTGCTTTTGAAAGATCAATGTCTGTTTAGAGAACATTAGTGTAAGGCAAACCACACTTCCAAGGCTGTTCTAGCTCTCCAGGCAAGTGACAGCAGCTGTCGCCAGAGATGTGAAAACTGCATCCCCCCTTCTCTGAGATAGGCTCTCACTATGTAGATCAGGTTGTCTTTGAACACAGGAGATCTGCCTGCTTCTGCTTCCTGAGTGCTAGGATTAAAGGTGTGTGCTACCACATCCAAATCATTTTATGTAGATGGGTGTTTTGCCTGTATATATGTGTTTGTGTACCATATGTGATGCCTGGTACCAGCAGAGACCAGAACCTCTTCTGGCCTCTGGTAACATTGATGAGCCACCATGTGGGTACTGGAAATTGAACCCAAATCCTCTGGAAAAGTAGCCAGTGCTCTTAACCACTGAGCCATCTCTCCAGCCAGATGTTGTCTCTTTATCCCAGGTATTTGTCTTTAAGTCCTGGGTCTTTTAAGAAAAGCATCCCTACACATACTACAACTATTACAATGCACAAGCAACAAAGCTAACATGGGTATGCAGGACTCTAGTTCCTGGCCAGCTTGCTGCCCTGCTACAGCGTCTTCCATAAACTATTTTTCCAAATAAGATAAAATAGAAAGCCAAAGTGAAGCTAAGGCTCTAGCAAGTGAGTAATTCCGGATAAAGATAAACCAATGATTTCTCTACAGCAATGAGCAATGCAGTGCACGCTGTCAGCTGCAACGTGGGCGAGGCAGCAGAGGCTGCTGAGGTTTCTCAGGGGTGGCTATTTTGGGATGCTCATTTATCAATGGTCACGATGGTGCGCTAACGAGTTTATAACTTGTAAAGAGTTTGCTTGTTCTTCCTCACAGTTCCAATGTGCACTAGCCAGTGAGCACATCAGTAGCTTGATGCTTCAACACTCCTGCCTGCTTCCAGCCCTGTTTCCCAAGTGCCTGTCACTGTGTGGCTACGGGAAGGTTGTCAGCACAGGGATTGTGTGTGTGTGTGTGTGTCTAAAATTTGTATTACATTTACTCATTGCTTTGTGTGTATGTGTGCCTTGGAACACATGTAGAGGTCAGAGAACAACTTGAGGGATCTGGTTCTCTCCTGCCATGAGGACTGGAACTTGGGCCACTGGTTTGGTGACAGCAGCCTTTACTGTTTGAACCATGCCACCAACCCCATACTGACAGGTTTCTCCTCACCTGAAAATCCATTCAGAATGCAAGTTTAATTGATTTTTTTAAAAAAAGTTTTATTTATTGTTGCTACTAGTAGGATATTATTATTTGGTCTGACCTTTGAGACAAGGTGTCACTTGTAGCCCTGGCTGTCCAGGAAGTTGCTGTGTAGACCAAGTTGTCCTCAAGCTCACAGGGATCTGTCCGCCTCTGCCTCCCAAGTGCTGGGATCCAGCCTTTTTTAGTGTAGCTTTTGTTTGGATGGTTTTGTTTGAGATTTATTTTTACTTTATGTGTGTGAGTATTTTGTCTGCATGTGTGTATGTGTATCACATGCCTGCCTGGTAACCCTGGAGACCAAAGGAGGTTATCAAGATCCCCTGGAACTGGAGTTACAAATGGTTATAGGCCACCTCTTATGGGCTCTATTCTTAGTTACTTGTCTATTGCTGCGACAGAATACCATGACCAAGATAACTTATAAAAGAAAGCACTTATGGGCTTATGGTGTCAGAGGGGAGGCTTGGAGGCAGGGGCATCTGAGGGTGCATGTCTTAACCCTCAGTCTCAGGGTCTTGATTTGGATTAGTTTTCTCTGCCATTGAAGAATGAAAAGGCATAAAAACAAACAAACAAAACAAAAAGCTCTCCAGGGCAGCAGGTAGCATGGGAGAAGCCTTGAACACTGCAGACAGCAGCAGACAGAACCAGAGTTGAACGAAGGCATTTACTGGGACTCAGGAAACACACATGTGCAGCTGACACTCAGAGAAAGACTCCCTGCAAAGCAGAGGGGGGCTACTCAAGGGCTGGGATTTTTTTTTAAGTCTCTGAAGAATTTTCCTCCCCTAACTTAGGGTTGGTCAGTTTGAAAACAGACAGGATGGTTGATTGGCTGACAGCTATATGTGTACCATGTTCTGATCCCACCTGGAACTTGCTGAACCAGTCCATCAGACCTTTGTTTTAAGCTGCCAGACTTTTGTCTCAAGTCAGGAGGGTGAGGAAGAAGTCGGCCATCTTGGAAATTTGTCACCTTTGTTACCTAGCCATGGCCTCCTCCCTGTCTGTCTGCCTCCCAGGGAGTCTAGTCTATTGTTTAGACTCCCAGTAGGAGGCAGAGAGAAATGTAGGAGGCACAGTAGGAATGTGGTAAGTCTTCTGAAACCTCGGAGCTTGCCTCCAGTAACACACCTCCTCCAAGGCCCCACCTTCTCCTCCTTACCAAACTCCACCGACTGGGGACTAGGTATCCAACATGCCAGCCTATGGAGGCTATGGAGGCAATTCTCATTCAAACCAACACACTGCACTCTCTGGCCCCCGTAGGCTTGTGGCCGTATCATAATGCAAAATGCCTTTAGTCCATTTGAAAAGTCCCCATGGTCTTTCACCGCCTCAACACTGTTCACAGAACATACATTACCATCCCTAAAGGGAGCATTTGGGGCATAGTGAGGAAATTCTGGACCAAAGTAAGACCCAAACCTGGCAGAGCATGCTCCAATCCTGTAGCTGTCTTCAGTGTCAGAGGGCTTAAATGCGTCTACCCGATCGGCTTCACTGACGGCGGTGTACTTTCTGCTCTTGGGCTGGTTCCACTCCATTGGCAAATACCCCTCGGCTCTGGCACCTCTAACATTGTGGGGTCTCCAGCGTAATTCACGGCTCACTTTCACAGACTCCTGAAACGGCCTCTTAGGGCCTCTATGCTGGAACCTCCTGCTGCATTGCTGGCCTCAGTGTCTCTCCTCCACCTCAAGAGAAAGATTCCACATATCCGTTACTCCTGTAACCATCATGATTCTGAAGCTAGAACCACAAGGATGATTCTGCCACGTCTAACTACTTCGGGGAATTCTGGTACCCTTGAATCGTATTTGTAGCAGTTTACATTTGTTATTGGTTTTTAGGAGTAGAAATTTTCTGTTTTGCACATTGAGACTTAGCTGGGTCGGGTCTTGCCCCGAGAGCGCCCCTCCTGTCCCTCTTCTGGCCTCCTGTGGTAATGCGCTCTTTGCACAAACTTTCACACACACACACACACACACACACACTTAAAAATAAGAAACGTGTACATATATAAGTTTTCTTTTTTGTTGTTGTTGCTTGTTTGTTTTCGAGACAGGGTTTTCTCTGTAGCTTTGAAGGCTGTCCTGGATTGTAGACCAGGCTGGTCTCAAACTCACAGAGATCTGCCTGCCTCTGCATCCAGAGTGCTGGGATTAAAGGCGTGCACCACCACTGTCCAGCTAAGTTTTCTTCTCTTCTCTTCCTTCCTTTTTTTTTCTTTTTTCCTTTTCTTTTTCTTTCTTTCTTTCTTTCTTTTTTTTTTTTGAGACACAGTCTCTCTGTGTAGTCCTGGCTATCATCAAATTCACTCTGTAGACTAGGCTGGCCTCAAACCCAAGAAATCCACCTGCCTCTGCTTCCCATATTCTAGAACAAAGGCATGTGCCACCACCTCCTAGCAAAATATGTTTTTAAGAAAAAGCTTAGAAGTACAGAGTGAGGGTGTGGGGAGATGACTCAGTAGGTAAAGCACTTAGCAGGTAAGTGTGAGTCCCTGAGGGGAGATTCCAGAGTCCATGCAGAGATGGACCTGGCAGCATACACTTACAATCTAATCCTATCTCTCCCATGACCAGATGGAAGCACAGGTACAAGCCCCGGGGGTTTGTGGGCCAGCTATCCTGGCACACAAAGTGGCCAACACCCAGAGACTCTGTCTCAAACAAGGGAGAAGACAAGAACCTACATGCAAGGCTGACCTCTGACCTCCATGAGTGTGTGCAGTGTGGCACACACACAAACTTAAAACACAAACTGAGAGGAATACTTACTACCTATATGATAGGCAAATATTTTACCCATAGCACATAAAGAGATATGACAAATTAATAAGAAAAAGCCATTTGCAGACTGGCCCAGAGTTATAAAGAGACGAGTCATAAACAAATAGATAAGTCAAAAAATGTAATAATCAGAGGAAAAGGGCTAAGTCAATGAATGACAAGATACACTTATTGAACTGAAAAGTTTTAGAAGTAGATATTGCTTTATTGGACTAAGGTGTGAGAAACAACCCATGCAATTCACTATAGGAGTGTTAACTGGCAGATAGCACTATTAAGAACTTACCAATCAATCAAAGAGATTTGAAACAGTTTGGGAGTGATGGTGCTCACCTCCGATCCTAGCACTCAGGAGGCAGAGGAAGGTGAATCTCTGAGTTCAAGGCTTGCCTGGTCTACACAGCAAGTTCCAGGACAGCCAGGGCTACACAGAGAAATCCTGTCTTGAAAAACCAAAAAGAAGAGGCAGGGTGGGGGTGGGGTGAGAGCGAGAGCACAAAATCTCTTCCTTTTTGTTTTTTAAAGACAAGTTTCACTCTGTAGCCCAGGCCAGGTACTGACTCTTGGTAAGCCTCCTACCTCAGTGTTCTGAGTGATGGGACTGCAGGCATAAGCTACCACACCCAGGTAAGCAAGGTTTCTAACAATGAAAAGTAGAAGATAATTATAAATATCGGAATTGGTTTGTTTTGCACTTATATGACCAAATACCCAAGGCTATGCAACTTATAAAGGAAAAACCTTACAGTGTTGGTCCAAAGTCAAAGGCCCATAGCCGATAAAGGCCTTGCTGACCGTCTCAAGGCTGTAGACTATATCACACAGTAAGACATGGGAAGCATGAATGAATATGTGTGTATTTCTCCTGGCCTCTCTTCTTAGGAAGCCGCTAGGATTCAGTCATGGGGGATCTGCACCAATGACCTTACATAACCCTAATCAGCTCTCAAAGCCCTACATCAGTCAGCTTCCATTTCCACTCTGAGAGCTCCAGTGAGGATTACATTTCAATACACAAACCCCTGGGGACACACTCAGACCACAGCAATATCTGATAATAGAATGATTAAATGAATTATGAGCAAGTTTGTGCAGGATGTGTTGTGGTGTGTGGTATGGAGGGTAGGGGATATGAGGTGTGTATGTGTGTGGTGGTGGCGTGTGTGTGTGTTCCTGTGTGTGTGTGTGTGTCTGTGTGTGTTCCTGTGTGTGTGTGTGTGTGTTCCTGTGTGTGTGTGTGTGTGTGTATGTGTGTGTGTGTGTATGTGTGTGGTGGTGGTGTGTGTGTGTGTTCCTGTGTGTGTGTGTGTGTGTGTTCCTGTGTGTGTGTGTGTGTATGTGTGTGGTGGTGGTGTGTGTGTGTGTTCCTGTGTGTGTGTGTGTGTTCCTGTGTGTGTGTGTGTGTGTGTGTGTATGTGTGTGGTGGTGGTGTGTGTGTGTGTTCCTGTGTGTGTGTGTGTGTGTATGTGTGTGGTGGCGGTGTGTGTGTGTTCCTGTGTGTGTGTGTGTGTTCCTGTGTGTGTGTGTGTGTGTGTGTTCCTGTGTGTGTATGTGTGTGTTCCTGTGTGTGTGTGTGTGTGTGTGTGTGTTCCTGTGTGTGTGTGTGTGTGTATGTGTGTGGTGGTGGTGTATGTGTGTGTTCCTGTGTGTGTGTGTGTGTGTGTGTGTGTGTGTGGTGGTGTATGTGTGTGTTCCTGTGTGTGTGTGTGTGTGTGTGTGTGTGTGTGTGTGTGTGTGTGTGGTGGTGGTGTATGTGTGTGTTCCTGTGTGTGTGTGTGTGTGTGTGTGATATGTAGGGGTGTGCTGTGTGTGGTGTGTGTGATATGTGCTGTGTGCGGGTGTTTGCAGGTGAGATGATGACAAAAAGAAGTAAAAGTTTCAGGCTTCACTGAGGATGCCACGCCCCCGTAGAAGCAGCAGCAGCAGCAGCAGCAGGGTACAGTGGAAAGGGGGGGGGGGACTTCCGCCCTGTTCTCTTTCATTGTCTGAGTTTATTTCAATGAGCCTGAACTTCTTTCTCTCTCTTCTCCTGTCTCTCTTTCCTTCTTTCTCTCTCTTTTGGGGGAAGTGGTGGTGTTTGTGACTTGTCTCATTATGAAGTATAAACTGGTTTCAAATTTGTAATCCTCCTGCCTCAGTCTCCAAATGCTACAATTACAGAAGTGTAGCACCACGCTTCCATCATAAAGTACTCTTGTAACTAAGAAACAAAGGCATTGTGGGCATTGTTTTTCATGCTTGTAATCCCAGAATTTAGAAGGCTGAGGCAGAAGGACTGCAATGAGTTGGGGTCAGCCTGGGCTATATGATGTGTTCTAGAATAGCCTAGAGTAGGGACCCTGTCTCAAAAACAAAAGAAAAGGTTGGAGAGATGGCTCAATGGTTCAGAACACATGCTGTTTTGGCAGACATCCAGGTATCAGTTCCTAGCCCCCAAATGGAGCTCACAAACATCTGTAATTCCAGTTCTAGGGATTATGACGCCCTCTTCTGACTTCTCTGGAGCTTGCATGCACGCAGTGTACACTCATTGGTGCAAAACAATCAAACACATACAAATGAATAAATCTTTTTAAAAGACAGGAAAAGAGAAAAGGGCTGACCAATAAACATTAAATTTTTAAAAATTGGCAGGGTGGTTTGTGGTGTACATCTCTAATCCCAGAACTCAGAGGCAGAAGCAGGTGATCTCTGTGAGTTTGAGGCTATCCTGGTCTACAGAGAGAGTTCCAGGACAGACAGGGTTACACAGAGAAACCCTGTCTCAAAAAAAAAAAAAAACCCTCAATAAATAAATAAACAAATAAATAAAATGACTAAGCTGGAGGGTGGGTGGTGGATAGATGGCTAAGGAGTTTGCTGAGCAAACATGAAGACCTGAGTTTGGTTCCCCAGGTAAATTCAGGGTTTATAGTTCTATGTCTGTAACCTCAGCACTGGGAGTCATGACAAGAGGAACCCTTGGGTGGTGGGGCACTCCCTGGCTGGACAGTCTAGGCAATCCATGATCTCCAGGTCCAGGGAGAGACCCTGAAGAGAGATCAAGGAAGACACTTGATTTGGGTTCTGGCCTCTACATATCCGTGGAAGAGTATGACATACACACACACACACACACACACACACACACACACACACACACTGTATGGGTATGCTTATACACATACTCATCCCCAAATACTGAACTGTAATAAAGCTGTTGTGAGACCTGAAGTCTTCTAGACTTTGATGTATTCTGTTCCTAGGAACTGACTATACTCGGGCAGGGAAAGTGGGTGGCTGGAATTCATGAAGGGATGCATATTTATATGTCACTCTTTACTCCTTCTTGAATACTGAATTTTAACCATGAGGATATATTTTATAGGAACATTTCATATTTCTAGACTTTGTCCTGATGGTAAATCATAGACATTAGCTAATGCCAGCCATTAGGATGGTCTTTGCACCATGATTTATAGTAATGGAAAGCTGTGAGCAATATTCCAATATCTAACAAGAGCAAACTGCCTGAATGAACTATGGTGCATGGAAAATGGGGGCGGGAGGGGATGTCTCAGTTGGTAAGGTAAGGTTCCTGCTGTGCGAGTCTACAGATCTAAGTCAGGAACCCCCAGATAGTGGTGCAGGACTGGGGGAATGGAGAGAGCAGATTCCTGGAGCTCACAAACCAGTTAGCCTAGTGGTATCAGTGAGCTCCAGGTTGAGTAAAAGGACCTTGTCTCAAAACATAAGGTTTGGGGAGGCAGAGGCAGGCCAGTCACTGTGAATTTGAGGTCATCCTAGTCTACATAGAGAGCTTCAGGACAGGCAGGGCAACATAGTGAGGCCCTGTCTCAAAAAACAAAACAATTAAGGTGGAGATTGACTGAGGAGTGCACCCAACCACCAAGTGTCAAGCACTGGCCTCTGCACATGCACGAACACCTGTACCACCATTTGCAACCCTACCCATGAACACACGTAAATGTTCATGCAACACACATACACACACAGAATAGGAAATATGGACTTTAAAATAACTTTGTAGAAAAAAATGTGCATTTTCTGGAAAATGGCCATAATACATAAGCAGATCGAATTTAAAATATATATAACAGGGCCAGGGAGATGGCTCAGCAGGTGAAGGCTCTTGCCTCCAAGACTGGTGACTTGGGAATTACCTATTAAAAGGAGTGAACTGACTTCTACACAAACATTGTGGCATTCATAAACCCACTCTCCACACAATAAATAAACAAACAAATAAATGATATATATATGTATGTATGTATGTATGTATGTATGTATGTATGTATATACATGCCAAGATGGTAGCACAGACTTGTAATCTCAACACTAGGGAGGCTGAGGCAGGAGGATCATGAGTTTGAGGCTATCCTGGACTGCTGAATGAGTTCAGTGGTGGATTACATAGTAAGATTTTGCCTCCAAAGGGAAAACATCAGCTCTCTGTCTATTTCTGTCAGGTCTAACATTACTGACTGAAGATGTTACATTGCTCTCCAAAGCCTAAGAGACTTGTAGTGTCACAATAACTTCACTAGAGTTTAGTTTTTTGTTCTTTTTACTTGAAATTTTAATTGAAACTTTAAAAAAGTTAATTCCACTCTTTTATTCCCTTCCTCCCCCTTATTCATTCTTTCTTTGTCTTTTTAATAACAGAAACAGTTCATGAGCTAAGTATCTATTTACAGCTACATTACATTTTGTTTATATATTTTCTGTGTGATGCATGTATATGAGTGTATTAGTGCTATGGGGCTTAATTGGATGTCAGAATATAACTTGTGACAGTCCATTCTCTCCTTCCACCATGTGTGACCAAGGGATTGAACTTAGGTCCTCAGGCTTGACAGCAAGCTCCTTTACCCCACTGAGCCATGAGCAGTTTTATGTAGGCAGGTAGGCAGATAGACAGATACACGATCCAAGACAATGGCTACCAAGAGCCTCAATGAAAATAAATCTTGTTAAAAAAAAATTGAGAATTTCAAAATGGTAACAGCTCAACACCAAATCAAGGGTGGGGCTCCTGCATGGCTGCAATTTACACTCACAAAGCCAGCCCTGTTCTGGGGTCTGTCTGGGCTGTGGACAGCTGTGGGAAATCTTAGCTCTGGTCCAGTCTAGTCAGAAAGAGCAAAGCTGACATTTGAAATATGAGCCCCACAAGGTACCCCATGAACAAGATCTCCATCTTAAAAATGGAAAGGTTCCTACCTGCAGTCATACAGAACTACTAGCGATGAGTAGTTTGACAGCCATTGTTTGTTAAACGCTGATGATGTACCAGATTTTAAACATTTTCTATGGCTAATGCTTTGGAATCCTTACAATAGCCTCCTAGTGAAGGAACTATAACTGAACCAGTTTTAATGTTGAAGAAATGGAGTCAAATAGGTCCAATGAAGCTGTTTGATCATCCCGGATGATCCTTGATTATAGACACTATTCTAATCTCCCAGACCCACAGTGCAATATGTGGCAATCCCTAGTGTGTGTTTAATACTTGTGTGCATGACTGAGGCCGGGACCCATCATATCACCCCGTTTCATAAATGGTTATCCTCCTGTTCTGGTCTAAGGGTTTTCTATTTCCAAGATTACTACAAACTCTTCCAAAAAGATAATGAGCTAACCCACCTACCCACTTCCAGAACTGCACATTTTAGGGTGTTGGAAAGAGCCCTATGGTCTGAAGCATGACTATTTGCTCATCAGAGTCTCTCTATCTGTAATATTTTGAGTTTATGCTCAAGTGATATGAGTAATAACAGCAAAAGCAAGGGCTGGAATTCCAGCTCAGTGGTAGAGCACCTACCTGCTTAGGATACACAAGGCCCTGGTTCTAGCCCCACAAAAGGAGAAAGAAAAATGTAATGTCAACACATATGCTAGACAATTTCCCCAGCAGTACTTAAGATGTGTTGTTACATTCAGTTCTTGCAGCACTCTCATAAAGAAGGTTCTAGTTATAAACGAACAAAACAAAAAGTTAGGTGATTTGCCCAAGGAAGGCCACACAGTGGAAGGAGACAATGTTGTGGTTGTGATGGGACTCATCTATCTCCCTGTGTGCCTTCCCCGTCCTTGCTGGGATGTAGTACTGCATGGGACAACCTTTTTGTCTTCACCTGGCTCTTCCACCCACCTTGCATTTAAAAACCCTTCAGGGCCACTCAGAAACCCTTCAAAGTGAACCCACAGTCCCCTCTGCTGGCAGCTGCTTTTCACTGCAGGCTGTCTCTGACCTTGAATGGCCTCTATTAGTTGAGATGCCTCTGGCTGCAAGCCTAACAACCAGCTCTGGCTATCTGATGGGGAAAAGAATAGAGGCTAGAGGAGGAAGACAGGGGAGGTGATGTGGGAACAGCCAGGGATGACAGGTTAGAAGGGTTATGTGGTATCTCAGGGACACTGAGAAAGAGTTGAACAGCCAAGAAATTGTCGCAGAAGGAAAGTGTGGGCCCCAGTTCCCACAGCTAGAGCTCATGTGACTATCTTCATACAGCATTCTTATCCATGTGACTCATCTATAACAAGAGATCCCTGTGTCTCTCCATTCAAAGTCCCAGACTACCAGGACATAGCAGTTGATTAGGCTAGCTTGAGCCAGCCTGGGCCCTGTGTATTTGGTCATGGACCCTCAGAGGGCCATGGAAGCACCTAAGACCAAGGATGCTATTCCCAACATTGAACAGCCAGAATGGCCAATGCAAGTATCCATCAGAAGTCATTGACCGATCTCTAAGCAAGGTGCTAAAAGTTATATGCTGTGCTGGGCTGGACGAAGGGGCAATAGAGACTACACCAGTTAGCTCATGTGACAGTTTGTAGGAAGTGGTTTCATACATACCAAGGGATAACTGAAGGGCTTCTGGGAGTTGACTATCAGTATGCTTGTTCTGATGTGGATTCAGACCCTCCACCCTATACTAACCCAATTCACCATCTCCACTCTCAGAGGGGAAGCCCTGGGTGAGGGATACGATCCCATGCGATTCTCTCAGGTACTTATGGTCTGTGAAACAAAGCCACATTGTTCTGCAGATGACCAGATAGCACCATGGCATGTTTCTTAACAAAGATCCCAGTAAGCTCATGGCTCCTAATCTATAGTTTCTGTACCCAGAAAGTTTCATTTATTTGTTTGTTTATTTCGTGTGTGTGTACACGTGTGTGCATGCATGTGCATATGCATGCTGTGCTGTGTGTGTTCAAGTCAGAGGACAACTTATGGAAGTAGGTGTTATGAGCAGTGGGGTAGCAGCTCTCAGGCCCGGCTAGTTCAGTAGGTAGAGCATGAGATTCTTTATGTCAGGGTTGTGGGTTTGTGCACCACATTGGGCGCCATTTTGTTACCATCAGTTTTCCTGCCCGCCTGATCCCAGAGCCATGCTAGCCCCAAATAACACACAGAGACACTGCATTTAGATACAAAGCTGTTGGCCTGTTACTAGCATTTCTTATTGGCTAGCTCTGTCTTAAATATTAACCCATTTCTATTAATCTAAGTATTTCCACATGGTCTTATCTTACCGGAGAGAGGATCTGGATGGAGTTCTGCTCTCTCTTGGTCCTACAGGTTGACTCTCCTCCTACCTCCTCCTCGAAACCTCCTTCTCTTCTAGTCCTGCCTATCTTGCTTTACTATTGGCCAACAGAGCTTTATTCATTAACCAATAAGAGAAACATATTTACAGAGTGACATCTCCCATCAAGTAGGTTCTCTCCCACCTGAGGGTTCTAGGGACAGAAGTCAGGTTGTTGGGCTTGGTGGCAGGTGCCTTTACCCATGGAGCCATCTCATAAGCTTAAATTCTGTTTTTGTTTTTTTGTTTTTGTTTTGTTTTTGAGACAAGAGTTTCTCTGTGTAGCTCTGACTGTCCTGGAACTTACTCTGTAGATGAGGCTGGCCTCAAACTCATAGAGATCTGCCTGCCTCTGCCTCTGCCTCTTAAGTACTGGGATTAAAGACATGTGCCATCATCACTAGCTAACAAGCCTAAATTTAAGGCTCATAAACACACTGTCCAACTTAATGACTGTAGCCTACATAAGATTAATCAAATGGAGTCTAAAATTCAGTCACTTGCCAGGTGGTGATGGTGCATACCTTTAATTCTAGCACTTGGCAGGCCAAGGCAGGCACATTTCTGTGAGTTTGAGCCAGCCTGGTCTGCAAATGGAGTTCCAGGACAGCCAGGGCTGTTACACAGAGAAACTCTGTCTGGAAAACCAAAAATAAATAAGAAAACAATCAGTCACTTATTTGCACTAGCCATAGCTCAAGTGCTCACTGATCACATATGCCTAGTGTCTAGCTTCCTGGGTAGGATTGACAAAGAATATTTTAGTGCTTGGTCTATAGAATCTATCTTCTATAGCTCTCAGGAATTAACTACATTGATTATTGTTTCCTTTGCTATGACAAAATACCCAACAAGAGCAACTTATCAAAGAAACAATTTACTTTAGCTCATAATTCAAGGGTATGGTCTATCATATTGAGGTTTAATAAGGACCAGGAGAAACAAATAGGCTGAATAGATGTTTATTCAGGGAGAAATAACTTACAACAGACAGATGAACACCAGCTGGTTCCTGGTCCTAAGGATGCCTCCAGATGTTCTGTCCCCGTGCTGCAAGCAAGAGCTCCCGGAGCCCCTTCCTCAGACTTAGTTCCCCCCAGGTCACTTCCACCCCTGTCCCACCCCCAATGGGTGTGGTCTGTGCCAAAGGTGTGGACAAAGTGAATATCTCACTACACTGTCATAATGAGGAAAACAGAGTAGTAGAGGCACAAGGCTGTTGGCTACCATTCCATCTGCAGTCAGGATGCAGAGCGATGGATGTTGCAGCTCAGCCACCCCTTTTCCTTTTTGCTCAGTGGTCCAGGATCCCAGACAACAAAATGGTGCCATCATATTCAGGGTGAGTGTTCCCAGCTCAATGAAACCTTTCTGGAAGCATCCTCACTGTCTTTCCATGATGATTCTAGGGGTCAAAATTCACTTTATAATGGCCACACTGCTTGTTAAGACACCAATGGCTTCTGAACCCAAGATAAATTACTGCTGCCCCAGGCAAGGGAGGGGTAGTATGAGGTATGAAGAAGAGTTGGAAACAAAAGATGTAGTTGACAGTATCAACTAGAGGGAAAATAAAGGCTGTGTCCTTCAATGGCCAGTGTGACGGTTGTCCTTGACTGTCAATATGCCTGGATTTAGAATTGCCATGGCTAATCCACACACCCCATGGGTCAGCTGAGATACAACTGGGAAATGAGTTACACTGCTCTTTCTGAAGATAGGTCAAAGCATGGTGAGCTAATCCCTTGGTGTTTCTCGTTTTAGACATTTCCTTGCTGTGATGTATACCCCAGAGAAACCACTAATGGGGAGATTTATTTTGCATCATGATCTCAAAGGTCCAAGACTGACTGAATCCATTACTTTGACCCTAAGGCAGACCATTGTGACAGTAGAAGCATGTGACAGAGGCTGCTCACCTCGTGGTAACCAAGAAGCAGACTGCATGCCTGTGTTAGCTAGTTTCTTTCCTTCTCCCCTTCTATTCCATTCAGACCCCCAGCCTATCAGATGCCAGCTTCACATTCAACACAGCGCTCCCCCACCCCTTAAATGGAGAGCCTTCATCAGTTGACTCACTGTCAGGTTATAGTAATAGGTGGTGCTGGTAGACCCCGGGTAGCAGGAGACAGACACCTTTATTTCTTTGCACAGGAATGGAAGGAGAAACAGCTACTACAGCAGCAAAAACGCCAAGGCAGATGCAGGCTTCTCCAGCCCTTCCAGCAGTGAGGGTGACAGCAGGCACTCAGTAGCCTCAGCAGTGTGGCATTCTTGCACTCTAGCTCTGGCAGTGACAGCAGCAACAGCAGGAGACTTCAGACATCTGGGCTGCAACCTCAGGAAGAGTGTGAGTTCCCAGGTTCCCGAGGGACAGTAGCAATGCTTCCCCTAAGGGTGGCAGTAGCCAGAGCTGCACTTACAAAGGTAAGCATCATTTCATTGGTTGGTTGGTTTTTGGTTTTGGTTTTGCCCCTCCAGCCTCAGGTGGTGGTAGCTTCCTATACTTAGACATCTCTGGGTAATCTCACAGTCTGCACTTCTTCCCCCAGCTCTTCCAACACCTGCATCCAGTCCCTAGTATTGTGTTCCTTCTTCAGAATTCAAGAATGGACTTTGTTTTCCTTGGAATGCAAGGGGACATGATGGTGCTTCCCTGGCAAAGTCTTTAGTGGAGGTGTGTTTATGCCACCCTGTTTTCACTAGAGACCCTAGAAGAGCAGGACTCAACCTGTGGGGTATGACCCCTTTGGGGGATCAAACGATCCTTTCAGGAGTCACCTAAAACCATCAGAAAATACAGATATTTACACTAGGATTCATAACAGTAACAAAATTACAGTTATGAAGTAGCAATGAAAATAGTTTCTTGGGGGGGGGGTCACCACAACACAATGGTTACATACGTCACTGGGAAGATTGAGAACCACTACCCTAGGGAATGGACACAGCTCCAATAGAGCAGGATCCAAAGTCTGTAAATCTCCCAAAGAGTGGGGAGCCATTTATCAACCTGGCACTAATCGTAGACTGCACACAAATAAGAATTAATAATACTCTACTGCCTCCGAGTCATGTTGACTATGGGTCTGTTTGTTACAGCAGCCTCTGAGTCACACTGACTGTGAGTCTCTTTGTTACAGCAGCTCAGCCTCTGTCAGATGACAACCAGGATTAATATGTCATGGGGATGCAGTGCTTATCAATGACAGCCACTGTTAAGCACTTTATCCTCCCTGGGTCTTCACGCTCAAGTGCTTCCTGTTACACATGTGTAGGCAAGGACACCGAGTTGCAAAGAGATTAAGTACATTGCCCAAGGTTTGTCTGACTTGAAAGCTTGGGTGCCTGCGTGGAGATGGTTTCTGCTTGTCTCCACCCTGATTTCCTCTGCTCTGTAGGAAGTTGCCTGGATTGCATCACTCTGGCTTTTTCTTAGGGTTGGCCAGTAGGAGACGTAGGTAGGAGAGACCCACATGGGAACAGAGACGGAAGTTGTGTTCCACCTACTCTGAGCTCTCTATCAGACTACCTGATAGAACTGGCCGTGTCCCTTTGTGAAAGGCCATGTCAGAAAGCCATCTGGGATGGATAGTAGAAGCTCACTGGTAGTGGCTCTCTACTGTCTTAGCTTTAGGGATGCTTGACAATGTTTTGTTAATTTCTCTCAAGCCTGTGATGTACCAGGGTAAAGAGTTCCTCTACTGACTTTTCCTCAATGATCCCTGTGATGGCTAGTGCAGATTGTAAGCTTAACAGGCATTACACCAGTGCTTCTCAACCTGTGGGTCGTGACCCCTGTGGGGGAATCAAATGACACTTTCACAGGGGCTGACTAAGACAATCAGAAAACAGATGATACTTACATTATGATTCATAACAGTAGTAAAATTTCAGTTACAGCGTAGCACCGAAAATAATTTTATGGTTTTGGGGGGTCATTACAGCATGAGGAACTGTATTAAAAAGTCAGCATTAGGAAAGTTGAGATCCACTGTTCTAGATTCATCTGGGAGCCAAGCCTCCAGACACACCTAGACAAGGACTATTTAGATTAGGTTAGCCTTTGGTCATGTCTGTGGAAGTTTATCTTAAGTTAATTGAGATGGGGTAACACCACCCTGGGCTGGGGTCCTGGGATACATCAAAGCTAGCTGCTTTCCAATACATATGCAATGTGACCAAGTACCTCAAGCCCCAACCATTCCCTGCTATGTACTGTGAACCACAATAAGCCTTTTCTCTTTTCACTTCTTTTTATTTTATTATTATTTATTTTATGTGCATTGGTGTTCTGCCTACATGTATATCTCTGTACGAGGGTGTTGGATTTTCTGTAACTAGAGTCACAGACAGTTGTAAGCTGCTATGTGGGTGCTGGGAATTGAACCCCAGTCCCCTAGAAGAGCAGTCAGTTCTTTTAACCACTGAGCTCCCCCTCTCTTAGTGTTTCAAGACAGTGCCTCTCTATGTAGCCCTGGCTGTCCTGGAGCTCACTCTATAGACCAGGCTGACCGTGAACTCAGAGATCCACCTGCCTCTGCCTCCTGGCGATTAAAGGTGTGTGCCACATTTGCCAAGCTCTGCCTTTTCTCTTAAGTTGTTTGTTGTTATTTTCAGGGTGCTTTATCATAGCAGTGTGACAAGCAGCTAGCATGGTCCCTCTGAGCTCTGTCTGTGGTCAGCACCCTGATAGCCCAGCGTATCTGTGTTTTCCATAATTTCAGGCACCTCAGTGATTTTGCCACTCTCTTCTTCCTTGGGAGGAACTCCCGCCTTTCTGACTCAGGACACCTGCTGTGGGGAGAGTTGCCCTTGCTCTAGGTTGTAGATGTAGGCAAGTGCTTCAATCAGAGACGTGCATTCCACTGCCTTCAGTGATGGACTCAGAGGTTAGCATGGGTCCCAGTCAGAATGCTGAGTGACAACACTGGAAAGAGAAGCACCCTTGTGTTCTGTAGGACTCCAGTCCTAGATGCTGGCAGAGATTGTATCTTTATGTTGGTTTCAAGAAAGAAAGAAAGAAAGCAAACTAAGAACAAGGCCGAGTCTCAGTTGCATATTATTTATATTGAGTAAGCTCCTGGGTCCAGCTATCCCTAAAATCCAATCTACTCCTGGATTTTACCCACCCTGAGCTATTTTTCACCTGTTTTTACCTTACCCACTGTGTTCTGGGTTTTCTGTCACTTGCAATCAAGCACGATAACAGATAGAGAAACAGGTGAAACTCATACATGTCCTTTGCAAGAAACCAGCAACCACTTCTGCCTAAGATATAGTGGGAAGAAGAAAGAATACTTTTGCAAGGGATGTAGGGTAGCCTTAAAAAGTTTAAGGAAAGGCAGAAAAGACAGGTTTGGGAAAAGACATGTGCCACAGTGGTTCCTGAGGACTGAGATAACAGGAACGAATAGATAGTGGCATTAGGACACCACTCTGGAATAAGCCAGCACTAGCCAATTGCCAGCCAAGAGATACTTTGCTCAAGATTCATATTAGCATGGAAACAAGGAGGGATGAAGTAGATAGATAGGGGTAGGGAGGGTCAGAGAGAGGGACAGAGACCAGAAATGATTGATTTGCACTTAAGAAATTAAAATTGAAGTCATGCTTAGAAAATATGGGGAAAGGAAGGAACCAGCCCTGGTGACCTCATTCTCTCCCAGACACAAAGAGACAGTGAAATAGCTAGGACCCAAGGGAATTCCAGCTGTCACCAGGTTGCACTAGCCATGGTGGAGAAAACCCAGGGACTCAGAGAGGCATCATCTGTCACATGGCACTGTGCCGGACCCAGAGGGAGAGGACTGAAGGCTTCTTAGTAAAGCTAACTGAAGTAGTCTGTGCTGTCTCCTAACCAGAACCCTATGGGCTGCACAGCCCCTTTAAGGGATGCCTGTACAGCCACACTGTCCTTCCACACAGCCTTTTCTGTCCCCCACTTCCTTCTCCACAGAACAGGTGTTTGCCAAAGTGAAAGGCCAAGAGCAGCAGAGCCATGACAAAGCTCCAGAATTTTTGAGTCTGTGTATGTAGTGTATGTGTGTCTGTACTTGTTTGTGTATGTGTACAGGTGTGTGCACATGTGTAAGCTTTGGCATGTGGGAGCCCAAAGTGTTGGATGCCTTTAATGTGATCCCAGTCACATTTTTTTGTATTATTGTTGTTGTTGTATGTTGTTGTTATCACTGACAGGGTCTCACTCTCTAGCTCTGGCTGTCCTAGAACTTGCTCTGTAGACCAGGCTGGCAATGAACTCACAATGAAGTCACAGAGATGGTCTGCCCCTGCTTCCTGAGTGCTGGGATTGCAGATGTGCACCATGATACTCAGAAATTTGTATAGTAATGAAGTGTGTGTGTGTGTGTGTGTGTGTGTGTGTGTGTGTGTGTGCTCGCGCGCGCGCACATAAGTATATGCATGAGTATTGCGGTAAATAAGGACATGAGTGCAGGTCCCTGCAGAGGAGGGATCTAGAGTTGAAGGCAGTTGTGAGCCACCTAATGTGGACACTGGGAATCAAACTCAAGGCCTTTAGATGAAAATGAGCAAGCTCTTAATCACTCAGCTATCTCTTTGGCCCCCTTATTATTATTATTATTATTGTTGTTGTTGTTGTTGTTGAGACAGTGTCTGTCACTGGCTGGCCTCAAGCTAGCCAAATAGGCTAGCTGGCTAGTGAGCCTCAGGGACCCATTGTCTCTGCCTCCCCAGCACTGAGACTAGACAAACAACACCCACCTGGGTTTTTACACTTTGCTGGCTGGTTCATCCTCCCAAGTCTAAGTTCCAGAATTTAAATTGAAATGCTGTCTCGTTTGTCTGCAGCTGCTTCACAGGAGACCCCAACCCAGCAGTACAAAGGACAGTCAGTGGTGGCAAGTGAGGAATCTGAACTGAAACCAAGGTTGGGATTCTAATTTTGTTGCTGATGAGCCCTGTGATAACAGACAAGCTGTTTCTCCTTCCCCCTACCTTTGAGTCTCTTTTCACTACAGGAAGTAATTCCTGGCTGAAACTCTGCTGCCTGTGTACCAGTTTAGCTCAAGTGGTTCTGAACAACTCAAAATACTTCCAAACGAATTGGTAAACATTTCCCATAGCCCTTTGTGTCCCATCACTTTTACCTCTCCTTGCCTGTTCCCACTTGATCCAAGAAGTCAAGTGTTAACTCTTGGCTGAACAGAGAGTTGAGACCTTCATTGACTCTAAAGCCAGCATCCACTGCTGGATGCCTTAGGGTTTTTATTGCTGTGATAAGACACTATGACCAAAACCCAAAAACCTTGGAGAGGAAAAAGTTTATTTCAGCTCACAACTCTCAGGGCACACTCCACCACTAAGGTCAGGGCAGGAACCTAGAGAAGCAGAAGCCAAGGAGGAATGGTACTTACTGTCTTGCTCCCCAAGGCTTACTCAGTCTGCTTACTCACACCACCCAGGACAGCCTGCCTAGGCATAGCACCACCAACAGTATCTCACGCCAGGCATTAAGAAAAATGTTCCTAAAAGCTTGCCAAGAGGCCAGTCTGATGGGCACATCTTCTCAATTGAGGTTCCCTCTTCCCAAATGACTCTAGTTTGTGTCAAGTTAACAAAACAATAGCCAGCACACTGGTAATGCAAGAACCTAAATGAGTTGTTGCCTTTTTTGTTTGTTAGTTTTGAGACAGGGTTTCCTCTCTGTAGTCCTGGTTGTAAACCAGGCTGGCCTTGAACTCATAGATCCACCTGCCTCCTGAGTGCTGGGATTAAAGGTATAAGCCACCACCACCCACCTAGGGCATGAAATTTATCTCAAAAAGGTTATGTATTGAAAGCTTGCTCCCTAATGCCATGTTCAGAGGCAGGACTTTGGGAAAGCAACTTTGTCTTGAAGGCTTTACCTAATTGATGGAACCATCGATGGATGATTGTGTTGTTTTTAAGAGGACAACTTCCATGTTTTCATTTACAGGAAGACTTTATAGCTTCTCTGTAAATACACTGGACAAGATGGTCCAACAGGACAGAAGGCTAGAAAGGAATGGCAGGAGATTTCATGAGGGTAATCAGAACTGCCCACAACTTAAAACTTACAGATTCCACATTTGTGAACTTTTCCATTTGGTGATTTGGGAGTTCGATTGATTGCAGGGGATGGAAATTATGGAAACCAAGACACAAATAAGGATGCACTGTTGTAAAGTTCTAGCAGTCATCTTTAACAAAGTAAGCTATTGTTAGGGGCTCAGGAGTCCAAGAAAAGCCCTCAAATTCATGTCTCTATAATTCTAAAACAGCATCTCCCTCCTCAAATCTTCCTCTACTTCACCGAGTCTCTGGTACCGGCTCCCACATTTTATAGCTTGAGAAGTCCAGGATGAGAAAGGGCTTGCTTGAGATCCTATGAGGGACCCTAGAAACAACCAGACTCCATTTTAGGTTTTCAAATATCACTCCCAGAAAGCCATGCTTCTCCCCACTTTCTTGTGCATTGGTTATGACTAACTGTAACCAAACACTCTTGCTACTATTTCAGGGCCAAAAGCGCAGAAAGTGCCTGGAAATCACCATCATGAGTCACCAACCAAAGGTGCCAGGGATGAATTTGGGACTATGGAGCCCCCAGCCCTTTGCTACAGCCACAAAGAGGAGACACACTCAGCTGCTAGAACAGGACAGAGCAACTGGCTTAAAAGGAAACAGGGTGGCTCATAATGAAGACAGAGGTCCCACTGGTCCCCCACCCCACCTCCCGCAGTGTGCTTGGTTTGGGAGTTTCTAAGACCAATCCCAAAAGCCAAGGTAGCAGGCCTATCCCCAGCCCCTAATGTACTGCCCACCTCTACATTTGCTGCTGGGACAGAAACCCTGCCTCTTCACCGTGGCTCTTCAGCATCTGCAATCCCATTTAACCAATCCCCACACGTCCCGCCCCCACTTTTGATAGATCCCTTGACGTCCCTCCTCCGCACGTGGCCCAGCCCAAGGATCTCTGCTCCCCTTTCGCCCTGAGTTTGGCATTGGAGAGCTCCTCTCCACCAACTTGGGTTGTGAGCTCTTAGAAACCAATACATCTCTGGCGGCTGGGCGGGCTGTGGGGAGACCCCCAAGTACGGGAAGGAGGCGTTTTCGCTGCCCTGAAACCTTCCAGACCCACTCAGTGTAAACCGCCTCCGGGTTGTGTCAACATCCGAGGCCGGAGACTGGCGGCGGCTGGGAACCGGCTCCTTCTAAGCAACGGGAATGAGGGAGGGTGGGGAATGGAGTGGTCCTTGGGGTACGTAGAAGGGTCCTCTGGAGGAGAACCAAAGACTCCTTTGGGTTCCTCGAGAAGTAAGGAAAGAGCTTGAGAATGGGTCTGAATTAAGGTTGTAGGGGTGGTGGCGGGAGCCCGCACCCTCCTGTGTCTAGGTAGAGGGTACTTCCCCATCCACCCAGCTCTTGCTGCACTCACCCTCCCCTCGGCTTCATAGTGGGAGGGGGCACACAGGCGCAAAGGCCCGAGCTCCTGACCACCCTATCTCCTCCCTCCTTCCCCGTGCCATTCTGCAGCTCCTCATTGATTCCCTCCAGATTCCGGTAGGACACGGGATGGGGTCGCATCTTGTGAATCACCCCCTCTCTTACCCCCACCCCCGCTGGGGCCCAGGAAGAGAAGGCTTAGAGATTCAACTGTGGTTCTTCTGTTACCATAGCAACGGCGCGGTTGTTTTTGCGAATCCACTTTAATCATCCGTACTTTTCTCTTCAAACTGTGACCCAGGCTCTGAGCCTCAGGGTTGAGGGACAGATGGGGGTACAGCCCTCTACAATCCTGGCGACTCCGGGGAAGGTCAGCGCGGGCGGACGGGCGGGGCGCTCTCCTGTGGCCCAGACTCACAGGCCACCCCATCCCCACCTGAAACTCCGGCTGTCACTCGGTGCCAGCTGAGCCTATCGATGTCCAAGGTTCTTAAGAGGGGGTGGGTCTTATGCAAATCGTGCCGCCTTCGAGAAGCACATAGTGATACAGTGATACAAGAGCTGGGAAGGCGGCTCCGACGCGGACCCTACAGAGCCCGGCGTCCGCCTGCTAGCCAGCCTTGTCCCAGCGGCCGCCCAGGCTCGGAGCCACCCAGCGAGTCAGCGAGCGGCCTCAGGTAATGCGGGTGGGGCCGGGCCCTCGGAGCAACCCCGCGGGGCGGAGGCCCTGAGCCCCTCCTCCTCCGCGTTCCCCTCCCATCCTCAGCTGCCAGATCCGTCTTCCTGACCCTGGGTCTGCCATAGGTGGACAGCCATCTGGAGGGCCCGCCTTGGGCAAGGGACCTTCACTTCGAGCCAGGTCCCCAGTTCAAGGAAGGCAGTACAGCTGCCTTCTTACCGTCGCCCCCCCCCCTCCCGCAGCTCAGGTAAGAACAACCTTTATTCCTCAGGCCCCAGTGCATGCACACACACACACACACACACACACACACACACACACGGTGGGGGTGTGTGGTGCCGGTAGTGCTAGAGGTGGCTTCAGTCACCCTGTCTGTCTCCTGTTGCCTCTGGAGATGGTGGTTTGCCTAGTTCCATGGAAACCTCTACCTGGACGTAGCCCACACCCACACCAACATTTAACTGTTATTTACCCCTCAGGGTCCTGTTCCCAAAGACAACTCCATAGCAAAATCATTCTCTGATCACACAACCTCTGTCCCTTATGCTGAAAGCTCACAGTGTACCCAAGGGAAGGACGTAGACCCCCCCCCAATGTCTTATCTCAGCCACATTCAGCAGCACCCCTCTAGCAGCCCCCAAGCTAGACAGAGATTCCATATTCTACTACTTTTGTCTTGTCTGGATCGTGAAGCAGAGATGCTCCTTCCAGGAGACCATTCCACAGTTGCATTCTCCATCCCTAGTCACCTCCCCTCTTGTTGTAACCAATTCTTCTCTGCCCTTTGCGTGCCTGGCTGCTCCCTCTCTCCGCTTCCTGTGTTTTGTATGGCTGAAGCTCTACATCTTCCGTGTGGATTCGTTTTTTTCCTTACCCTGAGTCTGAACACAGAAGAGTCTGGGGTAACCCTTGCCCTTGCCTGTGTTGCTGCTTGACTTTGCCAAGTCTTTTCCCTCCCAGATTCTTCATGAGATGTGGGAAAGAACAGAGTAGAGGAGGTTGATGAGGTGGTCTTGAACGTTTCAACTCTGACACACTCTGGTTCCGCAGCTGATTATAGAAAAACAAAGCTTAACCCATTAGGACGTTTCTCAGAGGGGACCAGAGAGGCCCCAGTCCTCACTGTAGTGACATCCTTTTTACTCAGGCCTAGGTACAGGTTACTATTCCCTCCTACACACCGTGCAGGTTCATTCTCTTAGGGGTCTTTTCCAGACCAACGGACCACCCTGGCATGAAAAACTCCAAATTGGAGGTGGCCAACCCAGATCACCTTGCAGGTGTTACTTTCGCTTATTATGGAGGGGAGGAACAAGACCTGGCTGTTACTGCCATTGCTGATGCTTGGAGAAGAGCAAAGGGAGGAGAGGGAAAGAGAAAATCTCCTGACCAGGGAGCTGTTGTCACCATGGCAACTGCCTCAGCACCAGCTCCTCTGAAGCTAGGCAAGGGTGTGGGATTATTGCCTCCTTCAGCCCTCCTACCTTCACTGCTGCCTCTCAACTTGAACCCTAACCCTAAGCCCACTAAAGAGGCCTCTGAGCATACAGAGCAAGGGGTGCCTCCTCAACTGAAGGACAGCCCTCCAGAAGCCACCACTCCAACAGAACATGCCCCCATCTAGGCTCTGGTCTTTCTTTTGCAGCTGATGGGCTCCAGTTGACCTTGGGTGAACCTTTCCTTTCCCCGACTCTGGGTTCTGTTGTCTCTGAAGTTAGGCTTGTTAGGAGATCACAGATAAACAAAACAGTGTGACATAGTACCAAAGAAGAAGAGCATGTTGCTCTTCTCTCATAATCTAAGTGGCATTCACTGAACATGACTGCATCCTAGGCTCTGCCTTCAGGCTTCTGCAGGATGCTATGTGTGGGCACAGAGGGAAAGCAGGAACCAATAGTGAGAGACTCAAAGAAACAGGACCATCAGGAAAAGGTACCCCTTTCCCTGTCCAAGATGCTCAGAAATAGTTGAAGTTCTGTTGGAAGGGGAAAACTGTTAGCCAAAAAGACCTGGGTACTCTCCCTGTTTGGGGCAATACAAAAGCCTCCTTTGGGATACTAGATAAGGGTCAGGAGATGGTGTATGTGGAAGGGTTCTACACAAGGTCTGCCTGTGCCCAGAGTACACTGCCCAGCTTGGGAAGAACTGATTGCAAGGGGAAAGGCGGCAGCAAAAGAAGTGATGGCAGCTGGCACTTGTGTCTGTCCAGAGAAGAGAGGGTTAAGGGAGAGACATTATGTAAGCACATAGGTGAGGTGGGGTCTGTCTCAGAGATGCCTGGCTCAGGAAGAGTATTCGGTGACAGGGTGAGCAGTTGGGGTTGAAGATCAACAGGTGAGCAGCTTTGAACAAGATTCTAGATGATTCTGGAGCCTCAGAGTGTCACCTATACCTTACATTGTAACTAGGGGTGATCATCCCTTAAAGCAGAGGTGTCAGGAGGAAGTCCCTTCCTGCAGGACGGGTAAGCCCTGTGACCATAGGCCTGGTCTGACAAAGCTTTGGCTGGGCTTCAACATGGTGAGTGGTATGCCTGCTCATGGGCATAGCAGAGGTTCCAGGAACATTTCAAAACCTGATGACAAGCTGGACCTAGAGAAAGGGGGACGTCTCAAATAGCCCATGGGGTCTGTTTCCTTTCCTTATACCCCACACCCAGAGGTGAATGACAGGTGGGGGAGGGGGGAGACAGAGAGGTGGGGAAAGATAACTGTTGTTCAAGTTGATGGTGAATCTGGCTGTAGCCATGCTGACTCAAAGTTGCTTGTGGGCATTCACTAGAATGGAACGATAGTCCCCCTGTTAGAGACTATGGGCTGCAGCTCAGGCAAAATGGTCCCACTGAGACCACAAGCTCAGAGCTATTTTCCCCAGAAGGCAGGTGGAGGTAGAGAAGGTCTGAGCTGAGAAAGAACTATCATCATGTAGAAAGGACGGGCTGAGCAGTTGGTATGGATTCAGCCTGGATGCGCAGTGGAACCCTTCTACTGACTGACACCCTGTCTAAGACACTGTTCTCTCTCAATTTTATTTCTTTTGCTAAAACAAGGGGATGATCTCAAAGGGTTCTGCCTACTTTGACTTTCTGACAATCTGAGAGAGATGAAGGGAGGTGTTTTCTGGTCCTCACTGGGTCTAGGGCCAAGTAGGGGCGTGGCACAGGGAAGGACCTCTAAGACGGAAGTGTGGGAAGGTAGCACAGGAGAGAGAAGAGAGAAGAAAGGGAGCAGAAGGTGAGGACCACACAGACACCATGACACATAGAGACGTGTGTGCTCTGACAGATTTGCAGCCTCATACGTTGACACCCTCCTACACATAGACCCAGCCCCTCATGCAGACACTCAGGCACATCCTACAGGAGCCACGGGAGAGGTTCTGCCTCCTCCATTAGACACCTTTGCTTCCGAGCTTTCCAACATCCTTACTCCTGAAGCTTACACAATCATTGGGGGAGGAGGCAGCAGAGGATAGTTCCTCACTTCTGCCTACAGGTGGGTGGTGCAGAGGCACCCTTGACTCTGGCCCTGGTCCAAGCTCCAGAAGATAGGATTCTTCCCTCTCCTCGGCTTCTCCTGTGGACTTCTTCATCTTCTTGGGGTGGTAGGTTAGTAGCTAGGGAAGGATGTTGCCACCTTCACTGCTCCTTGATCTCATGACTCAAAGGAGGATCCTGGGGCCCAGAAATATCTTGTAACTAGCTTGGGGAACATTTGCCTTGATTTCTGTGTTCATCTCTCTCCTAAATACAGTCAGCAAGGGCTGGAAGTGCTCTGTTTTAGCACCTGTCAGTCCATCCACATCTTTCCGTTTAAACTGTATGCCTAGCTCCTCCTCGTACAGCTAACCACTCTCCTCCTCAAGTCATCTTTTATTAAAGATTTCATCTTATCATTTTTAATGATGTGTGGGTGAGTGTTTCTGCCTGTATGTGCACATGAGTACAGGTGCCCTGGAGGCCAGAGGTGTTAGATGCCCAGGAACTGGTGTTTCAGATGGTTGTGAGCTGCTTGACATGGATGCTGGGAACCAAACTTGGATCCCCTGGAGGAGCAACAAGTGCTCTTAACGACTAAGCCATCTTTCCAGCCCCACCCTCGAGTCATCTTGCACATTGCAGCCAAAGGAAATTTTAAAAAATCTCTGGATTTCCAGGACATAGATAAGGACCTGGCATATTGTGAGTGTTGGTGTTAGGGAATGAATGTTAGCTTCCAAACCTTTGCTTTAAAATCTCCAGGTTGGCTGGGCGGTGGTGGCACATGCCTTTACTTCTGGCACTGGGGAGGCAGAAACAGACAGATTTCAGTGAGTTTGAGGCCAGCCTTGTCTACAGAGTGAGTTCCAGGACAGACTCCAAATCTACAAAGAAATCCTATCTTGAAAAAACAAAACAAAACTCTAGGTTGGCATGGATTGAAGGCTTCTTGCAGACAGTCATCTATCTCTAGAAAGCTCGCATGAGCTACTGAAGGCTGGATCATCTTAGCTTTATCTTCATACCAAGTCCAGGCCCCCCCCCAAATGCTCAGGGAGTGAATGGGTTAATGAAAAGCAAAATGCAATCAGGGCCATCACTGTTCCAGGCTAGGCCTTCTACTTGTACTCAGGAAGGGAGGAAGGAAGGAGAGAGAGATGCTTCCTGTGTGGGGTTCCTAGGAAGGCCTGGAAGAACAACTTGGGAAATGGTTCCTGGGGGACTTTGATAGAAGAGAAGTCTGCCCAGGAGGGAGGGTGCTGAATGCAGACAGCCCTTGCCAGCAGGGAGATTAGTTGAGGCTTTAAGTTAGGGAGCTAGGGAATGGTGAATGGTAGGAGCCGAGAGAGAATGAAGATTGAGCCATACTGTACCAAGGGAATCTGTTGCCACCAGGAAAGGCTGGAAAATCCTTCCAGAGAGGTCTGCTCTGGGATGCAGAGTGTTTTGAGGGGAGAGGGCGTCCTGCTGTGGGAAAAGGGAGACTGTTACCCAGTGAAAATAGGCTTCCTTTGAGAAGGGGTGAGTGAAGATTGAAGGAAGGTAGGGCTAATGGAAGTGGGTGGCCAGGGAGTGAGGGGCTGTTGTGGGAAGAGGGGTACTTTAGGAAGAAGGGCTCCTCAAGGGAGGGGAGTGTGAAGAAAGGTCCAAGTGGGGCAAGGGTGGAGAGACACTTTGCAGAGGGAGTTCTCTGTCCCGCAGGCCCACCATGGGGAAAAACAACAGCAAGCTGGCCCCCGAGGTGCTAGAAGACTTGGTCCAGAACACCGAGTTCAGCGAGCAGGAGCTAAAGCAGTGGTACAAAGGGTTCCTGAAGGACTGTCCCAGCGGCATCCTCAACCTGGAGGAGTTTCAGCAGCTCTATATCAAGGTGCAGGGCTGGCCGTGGCATGGCGGGGTGGATGGGGACCTGAGAGCTGGTGGGACTCAAAGGGATGTGATAGGCAGCGTGGGTGGGGCTGTCGCTGCACCCCAATAACCCGTACCCCTGCCTCAGTTCTTCCCCTACGGAGATGCCTCCAAGTTTGCACAACATGCTTTCCGCACCTTCGACAAGAACGGCGACGGCACCATCGACTTCCGGGAGTTCATCTGTGCCCTTTCTGTCACCTCCCGTGGCAGCTTCGAGCAGAAGCTCAACTGGGCCTTTGAAATGTACGACCTGGACGGTGATGGGCGCATTACACGCCTGGAGATGCTGGAGATCATTGAGGTGCGGGGGGGCCAGGGTGGGCGTCCAGTGTCCTTGAGCTTCAGGAGACTCCTAGCTGCTCCCCAGTGTTCTCCCACCACAGTTCTCCAGGCCCATTTGCTTGCTTTTTAGCCCATGGGGTAGATAATGTCAGATACCCCATTTCCCCAGATGAACAAAATGAAGCATGTGGCAGCCAACACTGAGTCAAATCTAGAGTAGCCAAGTCAATTCATTTGTTTTTTTCAAGAAGTACTGAGGTCTGGAGAGATGCTTGTAAAGTTGCTTGCTGCCAGGTCTTACTACCTGGATTTGTCTGGGACCCCACATAGTAGGAGAGAACCAATTCCTACACATTTGTCCTTTGACCTTAGCCTGACCTCATCCCTTGCTCTATGTAGCTTTGGAGCCTGTTCTGGAACTCGCTCTCTAGACCAGGCTGGCCTTGAACTTACAGAGCTCCACCTGCCTCTGACTGCTGGGATTAAAAGTGTGCGCCACCAGTGCCTGACTTTTTTGTTGTTGTTGTTGTTGTTTGTTTGGTAGTTTTGCTTTTAAAAAACATAAGTGTCTGCCATGTGTTTTCATAGGAGATCCTTCTAGTAAATCACTAAGTAAGTAAACCATCGTGCAGGTGAAGTTGTGTTTGCCTGGCTCACAGTGAGGCAGGAGGCCGGGGCAGTAGTATAGGTGTGAGCAGCAGGGAGAATGGCAGGAAGATGGTCCCACAGGGAGCCAGGAGTCCCATCAGTGGCTCAGGCCAGGGTAGAGGCATTTAGTGTATCCTGAGAGTGGAGATCAGATCATTGAGGACAGTGTGGCCAGAAGAGGCAGGCAGACCAGTGAGACTTCCACAGAAATCCAGTCAGGAGCTGGTGGAGGCTGCAGTTGTGCTTGAACTGTGGAAATGGTGGACAAGTGGATATAGGGCCCATTACAAAATCAGACTTGACATTTTTTTGCCGATGGATTGTGTGTGTGTGTGTAGGAGGGGAGAGAAGAATAATGCAGAAGGATTGTGTGTGTGTGTGTGTGTGTGTGTGTGTGTGTGTGTGTGTGTGTGTGTAGGAGGGGAGAGAAGAATGATGTGAGAACTAAGAATGGTGGCCCACCGCTGCAATCCTAGCCCTCAGGAAGCTGAGACAGAAGGATGGTGAGTTCAAGACTAAGCTAAGCAACATAATTGAGTTCCAAGCCAGCCTGGGTGAAACATTGCCTTTAAATCTGGCAGAGTGAAGTCCTTACTGGTTGAGGCAGAATTCTAGAGGCACAACAGGTGAGAAGTAGGTTAAAGAGTTTTAAGGCATGATTCATTTAAAGTGCTTATTAGGTAGTCATTTTTAAATTTTTTTAATTGATTGGTGTATTGGTGTATGCTTTCTTTTTCTTTTTAAAACAATCTTATTTTACATACCAATCCCAGTTTCCTCTCTCTCCCATCCTTCCACTTCCCTCACCATCTCCCCATCCTATCCCCCATCCCCTCCTCCTAGAGGGTGAGGTCTCCCATGAGGAATCATCACCTCCACCCTGTATCTAGACTGACCAGGGTGTCCCTCCATAGGGAATGGGCTCCAAAAAGCCAGTTCATGTACTAGGAGTTAGTGCACATCTTTAATCCCAGCACTCAGTAGGCAAAGGGAGGTGAATCTCTGTGAATTCAGAGCTAGCATGGTTTACATGAGTTCAGAGTCAGCCTTTGAATGCACCTGATGGGGAGGGGTGCATTTCCACAGCATTGTGTGAGGTTCCAGAACAACTTTGTGGAGTCAGTCCTTTCCTTCCACATTTATATGGGTTCTGGAGACCAAACTCAGGTCATCAGGCTTGTGCAGTAAGCTGCTTACTGTTGAGCCATCTAGTCAGCCCTCAAGAGCCAGTCTTAACAACCATGTGTCTCTTTTTAGTGTCATCCGTCACCCTCCTCCAGTATCCTCTCAGTCTTCCCTGCCAGTTGGGTGTTCACACCTCTGTCTTTGCTCCATCAGGCTATCTACAAAATGGTGGGTACCGTGATCATGATGCGAATGAACCAGGATGGGCTCACACCCCAGCAGCGTGTGGACAAGATCTTCAAAAAGATGGACCAGGATAAGGATGACCAGATTACACTGGAGGAGTTCAAGGAGGCAGCCAAGAGTGACCCATCTATTGTGTTGCTGTTGCAGTGTGACATGCAGAAGTAGAGGCTGGTGAGGGGCAGGGCCCCTGGCCAGGACAGGCATGGCACCTCCCAACCTGATGTCCTCTCTGCTGGCCCATCCCCAGGGGGAGGGGCATTCCAGCCTCACTCTCTATCACCCACTCCTTCACCCAAGCCTTTCTCTCCTCAGTCAGGTACTATGAGGGACCACCTCATTCTGCAAAAGAGACGGGTCCTCTCAAGTAGCCTGTCCTCAGATAGTCACTAGCTCCACCTCCAACCTTGGCCTAGAACCAACATCCTTTGGGCTTAGGGGAGTTGGCTTTTGACCCAAGAGGCGAGGTTAGGGAGGGGCTGAGGACTTGCTTCGAGTTCCTGTTGTTCCCAGGATTCTGCTTTAAATAAACGGTGTGGCCCCACAGGCCCCTAGTCAAAGGGCCAAACTGGGTCTCTCCTTTCCAGATTCCTTGAGAGGTGGTCTCCGCCCTGCCCCTTTGACTCTACCTGGCTCCTCTGGCCCAGCCTTTGGAACAGTCCTTGAGTCCTTTCTTCAGCTAATGCTTGTTGAGCACTTGTTCAATGCCAGGCACCTGATGGTGCTAAGAATACGGTTGTTTACAAAAAACACATTCCACGCCTTCTGGAAGCTCACAGGGTAATGAGACAACTTCCAGAGGTTGAGGTCTTAGGGATGTGGGGCACAACAGAGATGAGGGTGCAAGGCAGCTGGCAAGTTGGAACAAGTGTGTCCTCCAGCTAGCACCCCCAAAGCTGCAGGAAGACCAAATGAAAAGCCTGTGCCACATGGGTAGAAGTTTTCAGAGAAATAAAAATTGTTATTTTTTTAGTGCCCTTTCAAAGAGCTAAGATCATTTTATTAGACCATTAAAATATACTCTATATTACCTGGTTTCTTATAAAAATGATTTAAATGAATATACAAATGCTAATTTTCAAGGGGGGAATGTTTAGGCAAAAGGGGTGGGGCTACCACCTGACTTTGAGAGTCTGCACTGGCCCATCCCATCAGGAGTCCTTGCTTCTGCTACTTCCTTTTATTACCTTTTTCAATTCCACAAGCGACTTTCTGTCTCACACTTTGGGCCCTGATGTCAGAGATGGAAACCCGGAGCCAGGCTAGTTCATACCCACATCTCAGTGGCTTGTTTCTGAGTTTGGTTTGATTTCAGGGATTGGCTTGTTCTTTCACAGCCTCAGGCAGAAGGATTTAGAAGAGAAAGATCATCTGGCCACTATTCAGGCTTCTGGGCTGTATTTATGGACCAAATGCCTAGAATGTGCTAGGCGTACAAACTCCACGTGAAAGGCTTTTTCTGACCCCTCCACCCTAGATCTGCCAGGTAAACAAATCCATCACTTTCCAAGCTCACCAGCTTTGCTTTCTTTAGGGTCTATGAGCCAACTATCATGCTGCGTGCTTTCCAGAGAAACCCATCTTGCTTCTTCCAATTCTTCACTTTACTTGTGCTTGTGATCTGGAGTTAGCTTTGACGTGCATGCAGTGACAGTTGACTTCCTCTTGAACTGCTGCGCAAACTGTCTCAGATGATCTCAGCCAGGGTGGGAGTAGAAAATGCTTGTGAGGCAGGGTGTGTGGTGGCGGAGATTGCCCTGCAGCAAGGTTGCTCCCTGCTGCTGCTAGAAACTTTTGGAGAGTCTGACCTGCAGTCCAAACTTCTGTTAGACTGTCCTTCTTTTGGCGTTTGGAAGTAGCAAGCCACCTTCTTTCTATCCTGCCTATCCTGGACACGTGGTGAGGCTGAGGAATTCATAGCCTCCAGTGATGCTAGCAGGTGTTTATCTAGGATGCTTCATGGGGCTGTTCCATAACTCTCGTGAGCTGCCTGTTAAAAGTGTGTCTTGTGCTGTCATCAGCATCACAGATACATAAATGCTCAGCAGCCTGGCTCAGCTGGGACTTAAATTTTCTAGTGAAAAGCTTTTCCTCACCTCACCCCCAAATGTTGAATCTAGCTGAATTCACCATGACAATGATACAGAATTCTTTGGTTTGCAAAGGCTTGTATCTACTTGAATCTCATTTTGTCCTCCCAGCCCAGGGAGATGGGTTTTACGACCTTTACCCCAGGCTTGGAAGCTAAGGTTAAGGGTTGAGGATGGGGAGGTCTCTTGGTGAGAGCAAGCAGCCAGGAGATGACACAGTGTCGAGACTTAAACACAAGGCTCTCTAGAAGACTTCTTCTGCCCCATTCATTTCTGTGTATGTTTGTTCAGATGTTGACTGCAGGACAAACTGACTTTTGTCTTTCAGAAGCTTCCTGCCAAGAAGTTTCTGAGGCTATGTTCTTCCGAAAAGGATGAGGAGCTTGAAGTCTTTCCATTTTCAAGCATCCTCTTTTCTGCTTCCTGGCAGTCTCACATGGACCAGTGCTGTTCTTGGAGGTTGTTAACCAAATCCTGGAGGCATCTTATGTCGTCTTCCCCACTGCCTACCTTCCTGAGAGAACTGCTTTGTTTTTCCAAGGTGATAAGCACTGATCACGTTAGGCTTCTGGCTGCCTACTCATGGCAATATTTGCTACCTAGGTCAAGGGTTTCAGACAGCTCAACAGACCCAAAGCTATCTCTGCCTTCTTACTGATGGGAGGAGCCATAGGCAGGTTAGGCTTTGCTCCCACACTGTCTTGGGTGTCTAGGGCACTGTATGCCCAGGAGACCAGGTGGTTGAGCACCCATCCCCGCCTTGAGAAGAGAGATAGTTCTCCCATCTAGGCTCCATCTTGGGAAACACAAGGCTAGCAGAGCTTTGTGCATGACTTTGCACAGACATGAAAATACATAGGCAGTCAAAACATCAATCTGTCCAAGTTCTCCTTTGAGGCTTTGTATCCTCTTACAGAAGTTCTGTGAATCACCGTGGTTCCAGATTCAGCCTCCTCATACCTGCGATCCTCATTCATCCTTCCTGGCTACGTGATGAGCTCCTTATTTCTCATCCCTAAAAGTCATCAGTGTAGGCTGCTTTGCTCAGGTGCCATGCCAGTCTATGCAGCAGCATAATTACGGATTTCCTTTTAAAGTGAAGAAGAAAATAAAAACAAGCCCGTTAGCAAAGGTACTAATTCTTCTCTGCCCTGGAAATGGCAGTGCCTAAGAAGCAGAAATCCATTTTACACAGGAGGCCATGGAGCAAGGAAGGAGGAGAGAGCGAGCTGATCATCCTAGGCAGGGCAGTAATGAGCTGACACTGTAAATATTTTTACACAAAAATGTATTAAAGCAAAAGTTATTTCCTGAAGATCCACCCTGGGTGAGGCTTTGTGTTGTCTTCAGAAATCACCATGGGGTTAAGAATAAATTTCTTACATAGCTCCTTCATTGTTCTAAAAGAAAGAAAGAATTCATGTGCTCAATTTAAAAGACTTAGAAAAACATGGGATTTTTTTCTCTCTCTAGACTTTTCAGGGTTTTCTCTTCTTAGCTTTGTCAGAGTGTGGGGGCAGGGCAGGGCCTCCCAGGATGCATGGGTCTCTGTGTGGTGGAAGCTGGCCGGGTCCAGGGCCTTCTAAGCAACAGCAGTGAGGAAGCAGACCCCTGTCCCCTGCAGATGTACCGCTTAAAGCTGTGCCCACAGCAACCGTTTTCACTGATCAATCCTGTGCCATGTGGTGTGTGTTTCCCCCACTGACAATGAATAAAAGGTTGTGACTGTGCAAGGCCTCTTGGTCATCTTTCCTAAACTGGAGGGCAGGGCTAAAGTGGGGCAAAGGGAAAGAGGCCCTCAGAAGAGTTCACAGAGCACCTCAGAAGCCTCCTTGGGCCAAGCTGGATATTTGGTCTGGTGGGGAATCTAGTCATATAGCATATGGACCCAAAGCTACTTCGAAGAAAAAGGGAAACAGATCACAAAGGATCCCAATGGCAAGCAATTCAGGACACGTGGGCCAGGCTGGGGATGCAGCTCAATTAGTAAAGTATTTATTTACTCAGAATGCATAAAGCCATGGGTTCAATCCTCCACACTGCTTAAAATGGATACGGTGGCACATCCTGTAAACCCAGCATTTGGAAAGAGGAAGCAGCATAGGTCATTTTAGTCTGCTTTACTGAGTTCAAGCAGAGCCTGGGATATACGAACACTTGCTTAAGATGCAAACATAAAAAGATCTGGGCTTGGAGCTGGAGAGATGGCTCAGTGATTAAGAGCACTGGCTGCTCTTCCAGAGGTCCTAAATTCAATTCCCAGCACCTACATGGTGGTACACAGCCATCTCAAATGGTGTCTGTTGCCCTCTTCTGTCATGCAACATATATGAAAATAGATCACCCATATACATAAAATACATAAATAAGCCTTTTTTTTTTTTTAAGGTGTTGGCCTCCAAACTGGCAACTGACTCTATGGGCAATGGTTTGTATTTTTTTTTTATTTGTTTGTTTAAGACAGTCTCCCAGCCTGGCCTTACTCTCCTAATCCTTCTTTAGCCTTCTGAGCCCTGGCATTACAGGAGTGTCCTACCATTCCAGGAAGGATGTTAATGGCAGGAGACACTGATTGAAGACATCCCAAGAATCCAAATGAGTGCATAGTAACTGATGACTACGAACTGGGTAATGGTTCATGGGTTGCTGTTATGTTTTTTCCTGCCAGCCAATCTGGTCCCACCGCCACGCCCCAAATAATATACAGAGACACTATATTAGATATAATGCTGTTGGCCAGTTACTTGCATTTTTTATTGGCTAGCTCTGCCTTAAATAGTAACCCATTTCTATTAATCTAAGTATTTCCACGTGGTCTCATCTTACCGGAGAGATGGGCCGACGTTCAGCTCTCTCCTGTCTCTCCATGCTGACCCTTCCTTACTACTTCCTCTCTTCTCCTTCTCAACTAGTCCCACCTATCTTGCTTTCCTTTTGGCCAATAGTGCTTTATTCATTAACCAATAAGAGAAACATATTTACAGAATGACATCTCCCATCATGTTGCTTTTGTGCAAATCAAGAAAACGCACTCTTCTGAGTGGAAGTAAGCACACAGCTATGCAACCAACAGCACTTTTGAACTTACTAGAAAAATACAGAGAGGCATGGTGGTGCATGCCTTTAATCCCAGTGCTCAGGAGGTAGAGTTAGGTGGACCTCTGTGAGTTCCAGGACAGCCAAGCTACACAGAGAAACCCAGTCTCAGAGATAGAGAGAGCGAGAAAGACAGAGGGAATGCCAGCCTAGTTTACATAGTGGGTTCACATAGTGAGACCCTAGAGAGACTGACCAACCAACCAACCAACCAACCCCACCCCCACCCCTGAACAAATGTCATCCCAGTGTGCTCAGTTTAACAAGTAGAGCACAGGATGGATTTCAGCCCTCACCTGCTCTGCTGGTCAGAGTCATTGTAGTATAACCCTGTTCCACCACTCACAGGAGTTCCTACACTGACCCAGGCATGATAGGAGCATCGTGGGAGGGGTTTGGGGGCAGTGGCAGGTGGAGGACTGGCTTCCTTCTGAGACGCTCCACTGCTTTTACAAGGGTTTCCTCAAGGACACCTGGAGAAGGCAGCTTTCTTGGCAGGAAGCAATTAGGACAGAGGAAGGAGGCTGACGTGCCTCAGGGTAACCATGAACCAGAGGAGGTGGCTCAGAACCCTGACTCAGAAACCAGAGAACCTGAAGTTGCTGTTCCCAGTGGAAGCTGCACTGCAGGATGGAAGTCCAGTCCCCTGCCTGCCTGGAGATGCAAAGGTCCTGGGTTGTCTCTTGACAAATCCCTCACTCTCACCAGGCAGGTGGATGCACCTCCTGTTATGATAAAGCATGAGGGGAAACTTGGAGCCGGGCATGGGACACAGTGTGGGGTGAGGACAGGACAGGACAATGATGACACAAACATGGCAAACATGCCAGGCAGGCAGAGGTCAAGTGAGAAGTTTTATTAGAAAGGGGAGGGAGGGGGTAAGGAAAGAGAAAAGAGGTAAAGAGACACAGAGACTGAGAGAGGACAGAAGAGGGAGACAGGGAAAATTCTGTCTGCCCTAGGGGAACAGCAGGAATGAGGGAGAGAAAGAGAGCAGAAGCAAGCAGGGGTCCTTTGCACCTACGTGCAGACCAGGGCACTGCCTGAGTGTATTTTGCCAGGTGACAGGGGCAGGCCAGCATAATGCCTGAGTCATTACCTCCTACTTTCAATATTGTCTTCTGTCTCACCCACAAGCACACATTCTATCATGTCGTCTCTTCAAGTGTCCTTCCCCTGCTTTACGATCTGTTACTTAAATATCTCTCAAGCTCCTGCAAGATCTGGCCTCAGCTAAACACAGAAGCCTTGATCTTAAATCCACATTTTCCTCCTGCACCCTGTGTTGGAGCCACCCTGGATCTCTTCCCTGAAGTCTTTTACGTTTATGTACTCCCATAAGCCATTGCTGCTCTCTGGGCCACTGGTTTCCCTCAATCTTTGTGAAGCCTTGCAATCCTCCAACAACAGCCATTCATGTTTACATAATCCATCACAGTCAGCAAACCTTCCGGTGTGGTTCCCAGGTAGCCAGGCCAAGCACATTTAAGTTTTTCTAATAGTTTAGATATGAAGTGGGAACCTAGCTGGAGAAAGTAGGTCACTAGGCATTGATCCTTGTGGATGTAGTGTCCCTAGTGACCTTCCCTGCCCCTCTGGTCCACATGAGCAGTGTCCCACTACCAGGGCACTCTGACTCTTCATGGAGTCAGAAGCAACAGGTGTTTGTTCCAGCTTTGCTAGATTGAATCCTCTAAAACCACAAACTAAAGTAAAAGCTTAAGTCCTTTAACTTGTTTCCAGTGGGTAAGTTGTCACAGCTGCACAAAAGTGACAAACACGGTCTGCTTTCCTTCATAGATAGAAAGGAAGGCTCAGAGAGTTGCTGTTCTACCTTGGGGGCTTAATCTCAGATGTGTTGACATCAAGGAAGGCCACTGCTTAATGTGTTTTCTCAGCTATGGGAGTAAACCAAACCAGAATGTGAACGGGGCTGGCAAGCCATGCGTCTTGTCCGGTGGAGACAGTAAGAGGTGACAGTTTATATGAAGAAGATGTACACACCACAAGTCTCACTAAATCCCAGACAATGGTGCCAGGCACACCGGAGCAGGATGCCTCATGGGGGCAGCTCAGGTATGTGGATATCCTAGGACCCAGAGGGTCTGTTCAGTTTATCATTGGAAGAGGTGCTGAACATCAAGAGGAAGTGCCAGATGGGATACAGGAAGGCAAAGCCAAGGAATCTCTACAGCCAGCTTTCAGGGAGGACTGTGCAAGCCAGGAGGACAGCCAGAAACTCAGCTGAGGATCAATCCTCTAACCCTTCACACAGGGTCTAGGCAAAGCTCTGAAAAGGACTGATATATGTTAAGGCAGGGTCCTTTGATGGAAAGGAATAGACACCTAGTCCTGCAGCATGAGTAAGGAGGCATGGGCCAGGCAGGGCTTCTGCTTCCAGATGAATGCAGATACAGGGCAAGGAACATGCACCCCTACAGCCTCAGTACTCAGGAGACCGAGGCAGAAGATCATCTTGAGTCTGAGGCCAGCTTTGGCTACATAGTGAGTTCTAGGACAGCTTTAGCTATGATGTAAGATTCCATCTAAAAACAATTAGAAGCTCAAATCTCACTGGATCTGGAAGGTCAATGTTGTACCCATTCCCACTACCTGCTCTCCTTCTCCCCCCACCCCATCTTCATTGACCTAGACAGGCTTCTCTGTTCTCCACCTGCTCACATTATCCCCCATTAAATCCCCAATGGAATAGCCCGCCATGGTGTCACAGGAGGATTTCTGTGAGTTTGAGGCCAGTCTGGTGTACATAGGGACTTCATAATAGCCAGGACTACATTGGCAGATGTTATCTCAAAAACTAATAACAACGAAAAACAAAAGTAAATAAATAAATAAAAAAGACAAACCATAAGAGACAACACAATTATTCCTTTATCAGTCAGCAAATTGAGGGGAATGGTTGATCCAGTATCAGAACATGCTGCTCCCTGAGTATTGGAGACACAGCTTGTTATAAGGCTGAGGGAAGTGGTTGCATCAAGAAAAACCAGCAGCCAATAACTTTCTTCTGGGATTTTTGTTGAACTGAGGGAAGAACCCCATGGAAAACTGTGCTAACCTGTTTTCAAGACCCCAGCCCTGCTGTAGGGAGTTATTACCCACTTCTCAACAAAACCCTGCTTATTCAACCTTTAAATGGAAACCTGGAAATAGCCATTGTAGCCATGCCTTATGGCCTTGTTGTGAGCAGAGGCAGATCCCTCTCGGGGCAGCAGGTTTCCCTCATGGGGTTCTCTGTCCACCTTTGACCATATTTACCTAGTGATCACCTCAATCTGCCCACAGAGACTTCTCTGCTCATGTGCCTTCTGTTTTAGATGGAGTATAGTAGCACTCTACAGAGGCTCATCTAGACGTTTTGGGAGATGGCTACACTTCATCCTCAGTCATGACAGAGGCTGATGATCCAACCCCTCATTCTTTTTTAAAAAGATAGTTATTCACTTAATGTGTATTCAGTGTTCTGCCTGCATGTGTTCCTAAAGGCCAGAAGAGGGCACCAGATCTCATCACAGATGGTTGTGATCCACCATGTGGTTGCTGGGAATTGAAGTCAGGACCTCGGGAAGAGCAACCAGTGCTCCTAACCTCTGAGCCATCTCCCAACTCCCCCTCCCCCATTCTAAAGAAAGAAAATTCTGAGTGGCCAGGTCATCCTTTCAAGGCAGTCACACAGACCCAAATTACTGGGGATGGATTACTTTTATGTAAATAAAATACTCATCCCTATCCATCCAGTCTGGAAAAGGATACATCAGAACCTACTAGCCCCATTTTGTTTTTATTTTTTTAATTTCCCCTCTTTTCTCACCCAAATCTATGTTACTGCTTTTCCTGTCGAGATATTTCTATTTACTCCAGATAGAAGGCAACACCTAAAGTGTTCCCATCCAAGCTTAGCCTACTGAACCGGTGAGCTGACTGTATTACATACAGGTGTGTGGATGATGGTTATTTACAGGAATGTGGGCAACTCGGGGGCAATTGTGTCACTAAAAAGCCGAGCACGGGTGATGACTCAGGAAAACTGCAACATGGGCGTTCCCAGCGATACTTGCAAGCAGCTATACTACCAAAGGCACTCTCCTCTTCCAGTTTACTTTGCTATTTATAAAAGTGGGAGGGGACCCCAAGTCTTTAAACTTTCCTGAGCTTCCTGAGCCTTTGTAAGTTTCTTGGGCCTTCGAATCTCCCGGGGGAGAGGGGGGAATGTTTCTTCAGGAGGAAACAGCTACCTAGGAACGAGGTTTACTTGGTTCCTCCCAGGACACTGTAGAGACTGGACAAAGCTCCACTCTCTCAGGTCCTAGGCAAAGAATGCCCTGAGGTAGGCCAGTGTTTTGTTTTGTTTGTTTTGGTTTTTTTTTGTTGTTGTTGTTTTGTTTTGCTTTGTTTTTTCAGGATATCCTATCCACCTCTGAGAGATGATTGTGTCTTGGGGCAGATAGTACAGGGCTCTGCACCAACATAGACAAGACCTGAAATTCTAAAATACTAGGCTATAATTCTTTGGGTCCCAGACCTCATTCCTCCCTTCCCTTTCTCCAGCCACCTCTCAATTGTAACGAATCACCTCACCCCGAGTTCAGCAGCCGGGACCTGGAAATGCATGCCCTCTGCTGGCATACAGGGGAGCCTACATGAACCCGGTTTCAGAGTCCCTCTCTTGACTGCGTAGTCCACCAGGCCAGCATAACAACGCCCTGGATTCAAGAGTCCCTTTACCCATGTGTGGAAGACCTGGGTCCCACACTTGCCCCAACCTGTAATGAAGTTCTCTGTTCATTAACGGAGCTGTCTGTCCACCACTTCTCTGGTTACAAGGATGGACCGGGATTTGAAAAAGGCGGCTGATTGTGCAGGGTCCTAGGATGCTGGCATCCAAGGGACAAGAGCCTGTTAGTTCTGAGAAGGGCTTACCTATTCATTTTCTGCTTTGGGAATCACCGTGTTGGGGGGGGGGGTTAGGCTTCCTCCTTTCTCGGTGCCCTTGAACTTCATCCCTACAACCCTGAATCCGCAGCACCCTACAAGCCCAGATCCAGCCGGCCTGCTCCAGAAAGCAGGCGGCACCTGCCCCCTATTTGCTTCAATCATGGGTAGGTCAGGGAAACCGAGCTCAGCCGTCCCCTAAACGCCAGCGGCTGCTTGTCCCCCCACCCCTGGCGGGCGGGCGGGCAGGCGGGGCGGGCTCACTCACACTCCCTCTTGGCCCTGCCCGCCGGCTTCTCCCGCTCGGGACGCACCTCCCTCCCGTAGCTCAGTCCTGCAAGGTCCGCGTCTCCACCGCCGCCTGCTCCCACCTGGCCGGATCGGATCCGAGCCGGAGCATGGACCACGGACAGCCCCGGGAGGCCCGCGAACCCGGACCAGGAGCAGAGACCGCTGCGGCGCCGCGCTGGGAGGAGTCCAAGACCTTCTATGACAATCTCTCTCCCAAGAAGAAACCCAAATCGGTAAAAAGCTGGGCTTGGGTTTGGGGAACACTGGGAGGGCCATTTCCAGGGAGGGGGTCTCAAGCTCTCTGGAAAGGAACTCGTGGAGCCCCTGGGGGGGGGGGCAGTGCTCCTCCGCCCCAGAATGTGCCCGGCAGTTGGCTCAGGCTCCAGTTTATTTTGGGAGCTCTGCTCTGGTGGAGGTGGTTTTTTTTCCCCATCCCGGGCTCAGGTTCCACGCCAGGATCCCCCTCCCCCATGCTGTCATCAGGGACCTATCCCCTCCCGGCATTGGCGGCCCCGGACGCCCAGACTGCACTTGTTGGCAGAGCTGGTCAGCAACCCGGGTAGCAGCGTCCGGGCTCAGTAACTCGACTCTGGAAACCCGGCTGCTCTCTGTGCGCTCAGGTCTCCAGCTCGGCTTCAAATCTCGGCGCTTGGGCTCTAACTGGAGACCCAAGCCCTGGGATCAGAGGAGTCGCTCTTCCTGCATTTTAAAGAAACTGCTACTTGCTCCAGGCTCAGGGCCTCGTTCCCAGGCTCTGAGCTCTCAACAGGGGGCTTTACACCCTAGACATTGCTTCTGATTCGTGGTGGGCATTAACATAACAGGAATCAGAGCAACTTCGCACAGAGGCTAGAATTCCTCTTCCTCTGTGGGACAGATTAATGATAGATACCTTGTTCATGCCACCACCTTAGACCTAGTGGCTGTCCTTAAAGTCTCCCACTGCTTCACTCCAGTGACTTCACCCAGGAGGCCACTCTATCCACAGTCACCTCTAGGCCTTCAGTCATCCTGGTGACTGAGATATTACGCTGTGCCCTGCCTGTCTCGGGAGTTTGCTGTGTGCCCAGGAGGCTATAGAGCTGTTGGTTGCTCAGATAAAAAGGTCCCACACGGTACTGTGGGAGCATAGGGGAGGTGGTGACTCCCACCAGGAAAGTTTTGGGGAAATGGCATTTGAACTGATCCTAGAGCGTCAGTGGGTGTGGCCTCGGGGCAGGGGGGAAAGAATGGATGAGCTGCCTTTGAAGCTGAGTACCTTGTTCAGAACCTGCACTGAGTGGGAAATGCAGGGTTGTTGGGAAAAGTCTTACAAGGACCCAAAAGGGTTCCCAGCCCAGGGACAGCCCTGGCAGGGTGATGGGGCCTGGACCTTATTTAGTGGGGTTGAGGCTTTCACACTGGGTTCTGTGGTACCCCATGTTTCAGGATGTCTTCAGATCTGATAATCCAATTTGTTTTTTCTTCTTAAAAAAATACTTTAAATAACTGGGGAAAAAAGCAGCTCTTCCCATTTTCAAGTATCTAGTGGTGTGAATCAGGGCCTTCTCAGGACTGTGCAGAAACATAAAAATACATTGGCTGGATATTGAGGGTTAAGTCTGTGGCAGTACTCTGATTGCTGCTTTCAAATGCATTGTTACACAAACTGTTGTAGTCATTGCTTAGCTTTGTAACAAACACATTCATGTAGATAGGTTGGTAGGTAGGTAGATATCACATCTGAATTGTAAAATAACTTAAAGCAATTATACAGTTGGCTAATATTACATATTTGGATTCTGCATATGAATTCATTTGATGAAAAGGTCAACCTACCTTTTAAAAATATGAAAATCATAATGGGATTTTGCGGGATCTTTTATTTATTTTTAACAGGGATTAACTTGTTTCCACTTTCATTTTATAAAGATGATGCTGGGCTGTTTATCAGGTGGATTGGAAAGGTTGGGTCTGGCTGCAGTCCTGCCTGAGGGTTGGGGAGGAGCTGAAAGCTGGGAAGCAGGAGCGAATCATCAGTGTTTAAAAATCCATTTCCTCCCCACGCATCCGAGAGCCAGGCCGTGGTCAGTCACGGCCTCTGCATCAGTCCTTGAACCCTCACCCTCATCTGATTAGGTGACATTCCCAGCCCCTAATTCTTCCTGTCATAGCCCCTCTTCCCACAGGCTATTTTGGAGGTTGCAAGCCTCATGGGCCCCACTGGGGCCTGGCCTGGGCTCATTTTAATTCCCAGGAAGTTGAGTGAAGGCCATCAGAGGCCCTCACTCAGAGCTATCCTACCCTCCTCTCACCCAGCATCTCTCCTATGTCCTTCCAGAAATAGTTTGTTTGGCTATGCTCCTATCTTGAGTGCAATAAACAGATTGCTGGTCTAAGTGGGAGCTCCTCAGGCAAGCCAGTGGGCACTGGGCTATCCTCTGTTAATTCTTCACCTTCACCCTGAAGCCTCAGCCATCAAGATCAACCTGCATCTCAGAGAGCTGATAAGATCATGGCTCCCCACAGCTCAGCACTCTCTGGCTGAGCCCCCAGGTTGTTCTGACCCAGTTCCTAGCCTGGAATGGATGTTCTGATTTTGGTGCACATCAAAACATAGGACTTGGGTGTTAAGAGACCTGGTCAGTCTACAAGGGCTGAGATTCTCTAGGTTCTGGATAGACCTTGTCACCCATTTCTTCAGACACACTTGGGGGCTGGACAATCAACCTGTAGGTGCTTGGGTCCCCTACCTCGCTTATGTTGTATCAGACTGACCTGAGTAGGAGGCAGAGGCCTGTCTCGGGAATCATCACTCTTCAGGGGAAGAGTACCCCAATAAACATCACAGGATAGGGACACAATGCTTCTCATCATTTCTCCAAATATAGAAGGGGAAGCTGGATTGTCAGGGAGGTTGTTGAAGGAACAAAAGGTGGGGTTTTCTAGGAGAATCATACCAGGGAAGCTGTTATGTGGGCAGAGGCCAAACTAGAGACTTGAGATTCCATCTTGACTTTCTTATGTGACCTAGAGTAACATCCTGACCCTCTTCATCCCTATTTCTTCATCCATGAGAGGGAAGTAAGCACTCCCAAGGCAAAGCCAATCAAGACATTTTTCCTCCTTGCAATGGTCAGGAGTAGGATCTGAGGAAGTTTGGGTAATGGAGACTCAAGGCCCAGCATTCTGTTAAGGGCTGTGGGACAGAAAGTAAGGAATAAGGCTTTGGCTGACTGCATGGGCAGAGCCAGATTCAGGGACAGCCTGAAGCAGATGGAAGGCCGTGGGTTCTCTGCCTTTGTAGGAATGACAGTTCTGTCTCTAAAGCTCTCAAGTGCTGATGAGGTTGAGAGATGCCCAGCCCCATATGGACATATGACACACAGGTGGTCAGAAACTGGCAAAATTGGGTTGAACCTCAGAGGAGGGCCACCCTTGCCACCAATGCCTTCCATTGGCCCTCCTGACCACCCACACCACCTTGGTTAAAGTTAAAAGCCAAACACAAGCTGTGGTCAGCTATACAACTTTGCAGAAATCTTTGGTTTTTCCACTCCTATTTTGAGGCTCTGAAGCATCGCTGTCTATTATCCACAGGAAAACTGCTTAAATTCATTAAACTTAATTGACTTTAGGGACAGGGGATGGCTCTGTTGGTAAAGTGCCTGGGGCACAAGCATAAGGAACCTGTGTTTGGATCTCCAGCAGTTACATCAAAGCCACGAGTGATGGTGTGCATGCGTCAGTGGGTGGAGACAGATCTCTGGAGCTCAGGGCTCACTGGTCAGTCAGTATATCGAGTCAGTCAGTGTGCTCCAGGGTTAGTGAGAGATCCTTTGTCAAAAAAATACCGTGACAGGCAATAGAAGAAGATGCTGATGTCCACTTCTGGGCTCCACACATGAACATGCACTCACACATGCACACATTTGTATTTGAAAGCAAGTGAAGTTAGATTTCAAATCTTCAGCATCACCTGTCACATTTGAAGTTACTGCACAACCACACAGCATGGTTTTTAGAGCATTTCCATGAAGGCCCAGCTTCTAGAGCTGCCCAGGTCGCAGAAAAGTGTGGCCACACCTTCCCTGCAGGTTCTCCAGCTGCTGTCCATGGTAGCATGCTCTCTCCCCAACTCCTAAACAATGCCATGAATCTCTGCATAGAGAATGGGCCAGAAGCTCCTTGGGGACAGAAATCAAACCTATCTTGCTTCCTAACATGTCCCCATCTTAGCATCACTCAATGCTGCCAATCAGTTGGAGCCTAGCAGTGGGTGGAAGAAATCATCCACAAGATTATCATGAACAAGCCTGAGTGTTAGGTCCATTTAAAAGTTTTGGCTTCAATTTGAGCCCCTCTCTTCTCATCTGTAGAGAATCATGACCCTTGGACTGTCACGGTCACAGAGAAGTGGTGTCCTTGACCTCCCTGAACACCCATATTATGATCTTGCCCAGAAATCAGTCGGGTTCAGCTGCTGTCCGTGGTGGCATGCTCCTCTCATCCTATCCAAGTCAGATGTTTTGTTCCATTTGGGTTACTGTATCAAAGTGTCACAGACTAAGCAACTCACACTGTAGACAATAGAAATTTCTTTCTTGCAGCGTGGGAGGCTGGTGGTCCAAAATTATGGAGTCAGAAGACTGGGGTCCTTTTTCTGGTTTAAAAATGGCAACTTCTAGCTATGTCCTCACATGGTGGGATAGTTAAGGCAAACTCTGGTGATTTTTTTTTCCCTAAGAAAATCCCTAACCACTCACAAAAATATGGTCACATTCAGGATTATAGTTCAACATGACATTTGGGGGGATACATCCAGATATAGTGTTTGGGAAGGAGTACTGAGACCCTCTTGTGAGGAGGACCCTTTGAATTCCAGCCCCTGCCTATTTTTCCAGCTGGCTTACACTCTCCCCTGCCCTGGTCTCTGTTCACTTTGCATTTATGTCCCCACCAATCCTTGTGGCCTCTTCCTTCAAGGTCTTCCTCAACGGCCTCCTCTCCCCAATGACTTCCCCTGGAGCCACTCATGGAGACCTTGCTTTCACCTTCTGCATGCCTTTTCCTTCTGTCCACCTGTCTTCTCCTCCTCATGCCCTGATGAGCTCTGAGGGCAGGAGCCATGTCTGCTTTCCAGAACCCATCCTCAGCAGACTCCATAGAGGAAGCAACTGAAGTGGAGATCCAGAGTGGGGGCACGCATTAACTAGACAGAGGACATGGGAAATAGCACAGTGAGCAAGGAGACATTGTGTTCAAAACTCAGAGGACAAGGGGAAGGTGTGCAAAGACACGAGAAAGGTAAGACTGAGCAAGGCTGGGGAGGAGGAAGCTGAAAGCAGAAAGGAAGTAGAGGTCTGCTGTGAAGGACTTCTTGCCCTGTGGGAAAGGCTCGCTGCTTGACTCTGTACCATCGATGAGGTGGGCTGTGATCATGTCTGCACTTTGGACAGACCCTCTGACAGTGTAGGGGGTAGAGGTGATGGTGGCCTGGGCTGCGGAAGAGAAGAAAAAGTGGGTGGATTCCAAGTATGGGTGGCTTGGACACTTAATCAATGTGGAAGGGAGTGGGGAGGGGGAGTGGAGGTTTACTGCCTGGCTTCAGTTGTCTGCTCATGAAGTGTAGTCTGCATGAGAAGATGGTGGTGCTGAGCACAAGATGCAGAAAATCAGCTGGGCAGGGTAGGTGAGGGGGAAACTCAGCCTCGGGCGCTGTAAGTTGGGTTGTCTGTTGGTCTGTTGGTTGACTGGGGTTGTTAGATATGTGAGTCTGCAGCTCAGGAAACAGATCCAGGCTAGAGATTTTAAAAAAAAATCTTATATAATTACTGTGTTTCTGGGCACTAATTTCTTCCTGAGGGCATGCGGCTCTTCTTTCATAATGGAAACATTTGGGCATCATCTCAATGTGGCCATACTTTGGCTATAGCCATTGTGCTCATTTTCTGTGGTGTCCAGATGACCAACAATATTGCAGGCTCCCTGAGGGCATGCCCCTTCTCCCTGTCACGCTCCTAAATAAGGGACCAGTCTCCGGCAGAGTCCAGCCCAGAGTCTGCCTCTGCCCAAGGCTGACTTTCTTTGGAGCAGAGCCTTGGCCTTCTCCACGTTCCTGGGTCCAGGAAGGGCTTGCACAAATGCTCCTGCCTCCAGCGGAGTCTGAGTAATGGCCTGTCCTACTGTCCCTCCTGTAGCCAAAGCCTCAGAATGCAGTCACCATCGCTGTGTCCTCCAGAGCCTTGTTCCGCATGGATGAGGAGCAGAGGATCTACACAGAGCAGGGTGTAGAGGAGTATGTGCGCTACCAGCTGGAGCACGAGAACGAGCCCTTCAGCCCCGGGCCGGCCTTCCCCTTTGTGAAGGTGAGGGGGCAGTTCCAGAAGCCGCCCACACGATGCCCTTGCAAGCAGCTCTGCCTGGCAGAGGCAACCCTACAGCTAGAGCACTGAGACATGGTGGGAAGAGAAGGCCACCCACCAGGCGCAGGACTGATGGAGCCCCAGAATGGTAACTGGCTTGAGGATCGGTCCTCCTTCATCTGTCTTTGATGAAGTGCCTCTGAGTAGTTGGTGAACAACACACACAAAGGTAGAAAATGACATTACAGGGTGGTGTGCACAGATCTCATTCCAAAGCCCATTCCTAGCCTCCCTTCTCCTTTCTCACTGAAACCCTGGCTACCAACTTCACCCATCAGTTCCTGGAACTCTGAAAAGGACTTTGCGCTCTCCCTTCCAGGCCCTGGAGGCTGTGAACAAGCGACTTCGGGAGTTGTATCCCGACAGCGAGGATATTTTTGACATTGTCCTCATGACCAACAACCATGCTCAAGTGGGAGTCCGTCTCATCAACAGTATCAACCACTATGGTAGGCATGAAGGGGATGACCGCCCACGGAATGCCCCCAGCATAGACGCCCCCTGTAGGAAAGCCACACTTCTGCAGGGTCAGGCTCTATAGACTGCCACCCTAAACTCAGCAATGTTCTACTAACCTGGCATTGTATTGGATTTTTTAACCTTGTCTTTTAAAACAAATAAGGCTGCCTAGTAGGCAGAAAGCCCTGGGCTCAACCTCCAACTTTGCATAAAAACTAGGTGTGGTATTACATGCATCTAAACCTTCACTTGGGAGATGGGGTCAGGACGATCAAGAATTCAGTCTTCCTTGGCTATATAGTTAATTCAGGGCCAGCCTGAGATAACTGAGACCCACTTTTATTTTATTTTATTATTTATTTGGTTTTTTGAGACAGGGTTTCTCTGTAGCTTGGAACCTGTCTTAGAACTTGCTCTGTAGACCAGGCTGGCCTCGAACTCACAGAGATCCACCTGCCTCTGCCTCCTGAGTGCTGGGATTAAAGTCATGTGCCACTGATGCCTGGGTGAGACCTAGTTTTAAAACAAACAAATGGATAGACATGCTGGGGACATAGCTTAACTGTTTGCCTGGCATGCATGGAGTCCTTGGGTAGATCCCCATGGTGGTGAGCAAACCTGTCATCTCAGCATGTGTGCTGTGGGTAAGTGGAGGCAGAGGGCCAGTAAGCACATCTTCAGAGACACAGGGAGCTTCAGGCCAGCCTAGGCTACACATGACCCATCTCAAAAACTAAAATAAAAGCAAGACTGTAATGCTGTGTGTGGCTCACACCTTTAATTCCAGCTCTTGGGAGGCAAGGCTAGGTTGATCTCTGAGTTCAAAGCCAGCCTGGTCTAGAGAGTGAGTTCCAGGACAGCCAAGGGCTACATGAAGAATAACCTTGTCTAAATAAACAAAAGCCAACCAAAACCTGTAAAAATTAAAAAAAAAAAAAAACTGATTTGAAATGCTTCCAGTTTACAGGGTGTCGTCCATGGCCGATTTCTGGCCACCCTTGGTTGACCAGCATAACTGGCTCATAAAATTCCTGGATATTTAATAGCTGACTCTTGCAAGCCAGCACAAGCCAGCTACAGCCCACACTACAGAGGCCTCACTCCCTGTTTTACAGGGAAAGGTGTTTACTGCCTCTGTCTCTGTTTCTCTAACTGTAGGAGACTAGCAAGCCTCACGAGGTTGATGGGAGGTCAGGGGCTGTTCAGACTAAAAAGGATGCCTCTCTTTTTGGTCCAGTTATGATTGAAAGTTCTAAGTCTCTGGAACCATTGCCAGTTCCAGCATGATTCAAAACCACAGAGTAGGAAGGAAAATTGGACCCAGTGAGGCCAGAATCCAAGTCTTGGCAATCTCTCTTGGGCTTATATTCTCTCTGGGCCAAATGGGCCTTTGTGCATCTTTAGCAGGAAATCTGAACACTTCCAGGTCTCTTATGGCCTCCACAGGCACCAGGCATGTAGATGGTGTATAGACACACATGCAGGGAAGACACCCAAACACATAACATTTCTTAAAAAGGAGAATCCAGGGGCTGGAGAGATGGCTCAGTGGTTAAGAGCACTGGTTGCTATTCCAGAAGACCTGGGTTCAATTCTCAGTACCAACACAGCAGCTTACAACTGTCTGTAACTCCAGTTCCAGGGGATCTGTCTCCCTGGAACAGACATACATGCAGGCAAAATATCAATGCTCATAAAATGAAATAATGATTAAAAAGGAAAAATCATCAACACCAACCCACCTGTCTTTAAAGCTGTACAAGATCTTGCTTCAGGCAGCCAACAACCCAGTTAAGGTGTTTATTTTATTTTAAATTACTTAATTTTGATACAGGATCTTACTATGTAGTCCAGGCTAGCCTCAGACTTGAAAGCCCCTTGTCCTAACCTTCCTAGTACTGGAATTTCAGACATTGTAGAGACATGCCACCATTTCCTTTTTTCTTTTGAGAGAGGATGTCTCTGTTTAACTCCAGCTGTCCTAGAACTTGCAGAGTTCTGCCTGTCTCTGCCTCCTGAGTTCTGGGATTAAGAACATGTGCCACAATGCCTGGCTTCACTACCGTTCTAAAAAAAAAAACAAAAAACAAAACAAAACAAAACAAAAATTTAACCTGTGTGCATACGTGTGTGTCTGTAAGTAAATGCCACACTATCTGTGTGAAGGTGACTTTGAAGGTCAAAAGAGACATCAGATTTCTTGTAACTGGAGTTAAAGACACTTGTGAGCTGCCACGTGGGTGCTAGGAACTGAACCCGGGTCTTCTGGAAGAGCAGCAAGTGATCTTAACCACAGAGCCATCTCTTCAGCTCCTATTCACTACTTTAAACTGTATTTATTTATTTTGGGTGCCAGGGAATGAAACCAGGACCTCTGCAGGCTATACCCTTAGTCTCCAGTTGGCATTTTACAATACTGATTTCAAATTTCTGAGGGTGAGGGTGAGGTTAGCAATATTTAAGCACAGGTGCTGAGCAATCAGAATAGCGAGTGCTCCGTGCTTGAGTAGGGCCCTGGGGGAACCTTTACCGGGTCAAGTATTAACCTTGCCTGTTGTGGACTGTGAGGGGGACACAAGTCCTGTAGAAGGGACTTGAGCAGTGGCTGAGGATAGCAGACACTTGTCAACCAGCAACTACTTCATCGCTTTTGCAGCAGTGGGAAGCAAGCTACCCAGCTCCGACTCTGATTGGCTCAGCCCCTATCCTATCTGCCCTATCCTATCAGCTGTGACCAGGAAGACAGGGTCTGAGTAGGAGGGGTGCTGTGAGCCAGATGCTTTCTCCAGATGTGTGATCATTTAATTCCCTTGAGGAAGGAGGCAGGGGAAATGCAAGGCTGAAACAGAGTCACTCTGCTGCCCCGCCACTCAGATCCAAGATGCCTCACACTAGGCACAGAGACGTTCTGGGGCCTGGAGTTTGACCCTGGCCCCATCTGGGGACCCTCTACCTCCACAGACCTGTTCATCGAGCGATTCTGCATGACAGGTGGGAACAGCCCCATCTGCTACCTCAAGGCCTATCACACCAACCTCTACCTGTCAGCTGATTCAGAAAAAGTGCAAGAAGCCATTGATGAGGGTAAGTCAGAATGAGGAGGGAGAATACAGGAACACTTCCCCAGACAGAAAGGGGTCCTGGTGGGGAGAAGTCTGGTCCTGAAGCTCTGAACAATTGCTGGGGTTGCCAAGGTAACCTGCAAGGGGATACATTCCCATGATCTGTCTTGTAAAGTGAAAACAAAACCCCACCTAATCTTCCTCCCATCTCTTGCCCCACAGTGGACATTCATCAGCATCACCTAGCCCTCTGTTTCCATAGAAACTTTCCTCACAGCCCAGAAAGCTACTGCTTTCCAAGATTTCTCTGGGCTGATGGGAGTTCTGATCCCTGTGTGATCAGGAAACATCTATCCATCACTGGGCCAATGAGAAAGAGGGGAGGCCCACATTTAGCCCAGCCTGAGTCATAGGGTTTCAGAAATGGTCATCTTCCACAGCTGGACTGGCCTGTGCTACAGTGAAATTAGGGGGCCCTTGAAAATGAAAAGCCCATTCCCTGCGCCCCTTTTGAGGGCAGTTTGGGGTGACAGACATGGTCTCAGTCCTCCCAATGGGAACCCACGGAGGAGGGAAGACTGACAGCCCATTTGCCTGGATGTGTACTCAGGCCGGACACTCAGGGTTCCTCTGTCAACTACTCCTCTTTTCCTTCCCACGCTGTCCCTTTGTAGGTGAGGCTTTCTTTAACCGGTACCCAGAGGGCATTTCCCTAGACAAATCACTCCCTTTGTTTGGGGTTTGGGAACTAACTAACCTGTAGGTGTGCCTCTGTGCACATGGAATTTGACTTTTTGTCTTCGGGGTGTGGTTTGATGGATGTTCTGCTCAGAGCAGGGGGCTTCTAGGTCATCTTGGCATTGGGTAGGCAGAGCTGAGACGGTACATAGCCTGATACTCAGGACCTGGTCCTACCCTGGGCATCCTTAGGCTAGTGAAGCCACTGTCAGACCTGTACTGCTAGCTCTTGCCAGAGCTCTGTGGAAGTCTGCCTCTGTGACCCTAGATTCCCAAGGAGCAGGGTAGAAGAGGCCTACAGAGAAATGATGACTATTGAGGGGGAATCAGCTGATTCTAACCTGGAGTTTTGGTCCCTGACCAGTGTTCTTGCATCCCAGTGGAACGGTGGTTGCAGAAAGTCTGTATGCATTATCACAAGTAGTTCATGCACATTATCTCACAGTCTGAACCAATGTGGCATCAGTGTACCTGGGTGCTTGGTGGCTGAAGACAGGGTATCTGCACCCTCCCATCTCTACTGTAGCCTGAGAGCTCAGTCTCATACAGACCTGAAAGAACCTTAATTTTACCTTGGCCCAGAGAAAGTAAGTAACAGGAGTGGCTGCCCCTCAAGGAGTGCTTCCCTGTTTGTTATAGATCCATATGGGGTGAAGGACTCCGAATGGAACAGTCCTGTGCTCCCTGCCAAGACTGCTATTTGACTAGTCCACACCAGCATGATCTTCAATGTTAAAGTGCTCAAGTTTCTTCATGCTGGCTGATGAATAGTTCTTCAGTGCCCTCCTGCCCAGGGACACCCCAGAGCTCTTCACAAAGACAATATTAATGAGCTAGCTTTTAGACCTTGATAGGGACCCTCAAAGTGATGCCACAAGGCTATAGCTGCTGCGTGTTCTTACAGCCAGTGCTCACAGACTACCGATTTTAAAATGTCCTCAATATGAGTCCTTGTTAGGCTTGACTTTAGTCCTGGGGAAGCTTATATGGAACATGAACAGCATGAGATACCTTCTCCTGTGCCCTCCAAGACAACACCGGTTACCTCTCTGTGCAGGGATTGCAGCTGCCACCATCTTCAGCCCCAGCAGGGATGTGGTTGTGTCCCAGAGTCAGCTTCGAGTGGCCTTCGATGGGGACGCAGTACTCTTCTCCGATGAGTCAGAGCGCATTGTCAAGGCCCATGGACTGGACAGATTCTTTGAGCACGAGAAGGCCCATGAGAACAAACCTTTGGCACAGGTGCTACACATTCCCAGAACCCCTGAGTAGCCCCCTCATTCCCCAGAACCTGGTCTGGCCTGAACTCCCAGCTCAGGGACAAACCCAGACTAAGCTGGCATCCCTGCCAGATCCTCTTACCAAGACTCAAGCCCCACAACCTCCACCACGCCTGTCTCTTTCTTTGGTTTTTCAAGGCAGGGTTTCTCTGCCTAGATCTGTCTATCTCTGCCTCCTGAGTTCTAAACCTCTCTCTCACTTGGCCCCAGGGTCTTTTCAATGACTCCTCCCCGTCACTGAGCCCCACCCCTCAAGCAGTCTCATCCCCTGCCTCTTGGGGCCTCTAAAGTCTCCCCAGGCTTCTCTCTGAAGCCTCCCCTGCCTCCCTGCTTTGTTCCTCCAAACCCCTTTCTAAGGTCTCATCCTCTCCCAGAAGCCCCACCCCCATTCTGAGTCTCCACCCTCCTTAAAAATCAGAGCACCCCATCTTCTGTCCTTTCCCTGTGACCCTCAGCTCTCCCTTAAGATCCCCTCCTGAGTGAGCGCCCACCCCTCCAGAAGCCCCTGTTTCTCTATTGTACTGGTGTGGGGAGCTGGCATTGGGCCACTTCTTGCCATGCCTTGCTTAAATGGCTCAGAGAGCCTCACCTACCGTCATACTTCCCAATGGCTCTCTGAGAACAGAGCATGTCTTGGAGCTTGTTAGAAATTCCCCATGGGTGGAACAATGGGATTCTCTGGCCCTGGTGGAGCTTTTATGGAAATCTAGGTGGCCAGGGTACTTTTCCCACTAAGTGGTTGATAGAGAGGAACACTGCTTACCCCAGGTTACCCAGTTAGGAAAGCCCCCAAGACTAGCAGCCTACTTTCCTTGTTTCTGGTTGCTTTGAAAATGAGCTACATTCTACACCATCTAGTTCTTTATTCACATACCCACAGTAGTACCTCCATTGCTGTGGACACTTTCCCTGACTCCAGAGAGCTTGAGCCCAGTGCCCTGAGCCGCATGTGTCTGTGTGTCCACAGGCAGACTCATACTCAGTAGTTACACACTGATGTTCACATATGGAGTCCATTCTGGTTGGCATGCGCCCATGCCATCATTACTAGCTAGCTTTAATTCCTTCTTTGCTAATGAACACAGGCAACCATACCTTCAGGACAGATCACTGAAGAGACATGGATGGATATGCCTACAGTTGCCCTGGTTATGATTATTCTGGTACAGCCCCAATCACATTAAGACAGACCCCACACTACAGGTAGGTACCTACAACCCTTCATGTTGTAGTCAGAAAGGCAGAGCAAAACTACCAAAAGACTTAGGGATTTCCCAGCCCAACAGCCAGTCACTGGTGCTTTGGGATGAAAGGGCAAATGTTTAGGAGACATGATCTTACAGTATCTCCTTAACTCCACAGGGCCCCCTGAAAGGCTTTCTAGAAGCACTGGGCAGACTGCAGAAGAAATTCTACTCCAAAGGCCTGCGGCTGGAGTGCCCGATTCGCACTTACTTGGTGACAGCGCGCAGCGCAGCCAGTTCTGGGGCCCGGGCCCTCAAGACCCTTCGAAGCTGGGGCCTGGAGACCGACGAGGCTTTATTCCTAGCCGGGGCACCCAAGGGCCCCCTTCTTGAGAAGATTCGCCCGCACATCTTCTTTGATGACCAGATGTTCCATGTGGCTGGGGCTCAGGAGATGGGCACAGTGGCTGCCCATGTGCCTTATGGCGTGGCCCAGACACCCCGGAGGGCAGCTGCTGCAAAGCAGACTCTGAGTTCTCAGTAGCAAAGCCACCTTGCTCCAGGCTTCCTGTCACACCTCTGAACCTCATCTGGTGAACTTTCCTGGCTCCTCACTGTCTACCCTCCTGCATGTTGCCCTCTCCCCTCTACTTAGGTACTGTAAGGAACTTAGGAAGACCGGGCCAGCCCTCACAGTCCCTGCTGGGCAAACATTGCCACGATCCTGGCTAGGAAAGCAGGACGCTGCAGGGAAGCTTAGATGTCATGGGGAACTTGGTGGGACTGAGAGCAGCAGTCTGAGAAGCTAGGAAGCCAAAGGGCTTGGGATGAAAACTGTCCCATGCAGACAGGGCATGGACTGCATGACTCAAGTCCCTTTTCCCCATAAGCCTCAGTTTATCTTCCTCTTTTAGGTGGTTTCCAAGCCGTCCTTTAGTCAAAGCTTGGTTTTTACAAGATTATGCCCTAAATGAGTCATCCTGTTCCGGGCTGATACACCTATGTAGGTTACAAGATGACACTCTGTCTAGGTGAATGAATGACAAGAATGACAGCCCTTCCTCTGGCCTGAGCCGGGGCATAGGCGAGATTCCAGCTCTTTGCCCCTCAGCCCTGAGGCCCATCTATGCACAGTGCTGCACAGTGGCCCTGCCTGTATCTTGCTGTGTTTGGAAACCGCCACGCAGGGTGCCCTGTTGTTTCCTGTGATTTGCTAACCGGAATCATGGCCTGTCAGCTGCCAGGTGGGAGGTTTGTGGAAAGAAATGAGGGGAGGAATGTAACTCACATGCAAATTCTCCTCTAGCCAGTAGGGGGCACTGCAGACTCCTCCTGGAGTGGGTTTTAGTGGCTTACCTATTCTGGGTTTTCTTTGCCTTCAGTTTTTAGGCAAAATCCAATAATTCTGCCTGCCAACCTCCTCACCTCAGCCTTGGGTCTACTAGTCACTGCTACCTGCCATGCTTTGTAAGGAAGGTCTCCCAGCAGCGAAAGAGACCTCTAGCCCCAAAGATGAAGAAATCACAGGCTCTAAAGAGAGTGGTTGTCCAGGCAGAGTCTGCCAGGCAGAGTCTGAGGGCAAGCTGCTGCAGGGAGACGTGGGAAGTGTCAGGTCTGATCTGATCTGAGCAAAGACGCTAAGGACGTGATGCTTAGACAGGGATGTGCTGAATGTGCACGTGTCAATCAGCATGAGGCTGCTGTGGAGAGGGAAAACCAGTCAGAGCTACCCTGGAGGTGATGAGCTGTCACTGGGATGTTGTGCAAAGGATTCTGGGATGAGCTGATCTTCCTGGGAGGTTTCAGTGATTACTCCACCTTTGTATGAATCCATGCAGCCCTTTCTTCTCCACACAATGAGTAATGGTCCACCTCCTCCTTTGCTAAGCAGCCCTGAAGAGGGGATGGTCCGTCCCCTAGGAAGAAGGGGCAAGCAGACATGTGTTCATTCATTGATTTCCCGGCTCCCACAGGGATCCCAGCAATGAAGAGACCTGGAAGCATCATCAGAGGGCCGGGAGAGGAGCCTGGAGGTGGGGTGAAGTCAACCGGAGACTCTAACCTCTGTTTTTCTAGGCATTTGGCTCAGGATCTGAAGGAATACATGTTCTGGGCAGTGTGTCTCGGGGTAACAACTGAAGGAAGGAGGACAAAGAAGGCTCAGGGGTTCCTGGAAATGAGCACCGCCTGGTCGAAACAAGCATGCATTTGTGTCTGCAGCATGCAGATGCCGTTCCTGCAAGATGGTGGTGCACATGAGGGAGACACTTCTGCTCTTTGGAACCACTGGCATCATCACACCTGGAGGGCACGGTGTAAAGGTGGTTTTGCACAGCGTCATTTCCACCATTATAGCCAGGACCTTTCCAGCCAGCGGAGGAGGCCTCAGGGTAGAGCAAAGTCTGTGAGAACTGCTGCTGGTTCTCCTTGCCTGGCCAGAGAAGCTGTGTGACCGAAGAGCAGCTGCAAGGAAATGAGAAGCGGCGGAAAGAAGCCTAGCCTCACAGCACTTTCCATTGTCACTGGGCCACACAGCAGCCTTCTGCCACGAGGCCATAGTCACCCCCTTGCAGGGTGCCCCTCCCTGAGGCTCACAGTCAGTGGTCACATGATGCTTGTAAGAATATGCAGAGTGCAGGCTCACAGAGTGTCCTTAGGCTGCCCAGTCAGAAAAGGCCTGTGTACTGTGAAGACCACACCAGATATTGCCAATATTTGGATGCTGGGATGCATGAGGTCTATTGTTCAGGGCCTGGTCATGAATACTGCAAACCTTTCCAGGTTTCTCAGGAAACAGGGATGATACCAGGCCAGAAGCAAGAAGACAAGGTGCAGTAAAAAGCTGTGGATTTCACTGGAGACACCATGAATACATAGATACAGACAGCCTGGGCAGTCTGCTCCAAATCCTATTATTGAAACCAAGAATGAGCATCTCAAGCCTGGACAAAAAGCTTTTGGAGCTGGAAGAAAAGGCCAGAAATGCTGGGGGCAGACTCAGGCTGCAGCCAGACAGTCTTCCTGATGGACTCAAGGGCTGAGAAGGAGCCAGGCAGCACAAAGCATTGTTTACTTGTTACCAGGAGATTTAAAAACCAGCTGAGCATCAGAGCCCCAGGCCCAGCCTCAGACTGCAGCACCAGCACAGAAGATCCAACCACTCCCAGAACACTGGATCCCTTTAGCTTGAAGTACCCCATCCCTAGGTCTGGCAGAACACTCCTCCTAGGAAGTGCTTGCCAACAGAGTCCCAGGCCCTGTGGGACTGCTACTCAGCAGAACAGTAGCTCTGTTTGTTACTAAGCATGGAGACTGCTTAGTAACAAACTTACTACAGAACTCCCTTCGGGGGAGGGAGATGTGGCTGGACATCTGGCTGAGTCAGTAGAGTGCTTGCCTACTGAATACAAAAGCCTGGATTCAACTGGCAGCATTGCATAAGCTAAGGATGGTGGTGTACATCTATAATTCCAGCACCAGAGAGATGGAGGCAGGAGGAGTCAGAAGACCAAAGTGATCCTCAGCTGCGTGGCCAGTCCAAGGCCAGTCTGGGCTACATGAGACCCCATCACAAAAAGAAAAAGACAAGCCCTCCCCTACATGATGGCCCAAATACATCAGTGGGAACGTAGCAGAATATGCTAGAAGAAAACAGAAGCTAGCAAGAAATTCAAATCTGAGACGACTCATGTTACACCTCTGCTTAATTGGTATGCAAAGCCATGATCAGAATATCAAAGGGCCCCTCCATAGCATGTGGTGAATAGCCCTTCCCCAAGTCCCTGGGTGTTCCTTGGTAACCTCAGATGCCCTGGTCCCTCTACTGGGAATCCTGCATCTTCCTGTGATCCAGCCTACCCGAAGATATACCAGCAATGTGGCACGTGTCTACTCTCTTCAGGTGACTGTGAGGACTGTGGGGACACCAGGGTCTGCCTCCTGCCCCTTGAGAAGTATCCTAGATGTCCTGATTTGCTCAAAGTCACCCAAGTAGTGGCAGTGCTGCGACTGTCTGATGCTGGGACGTGGAGGTCCCTCACTTTCCATACAGTAGCAACAGAAGCTCCAGTGTGTTCCAGGTGTTCACCGGAAGAGCTCACCTAAACCTGACCTGTTGAAAAGCTGGGACACATTTGAGCAGGTGCATTTTGGTTAGAGCATCTTGGCTAACTGTGATTTAAATGAGATCATATGCAGTCCTACTACACCGCTTTTGAACAACTTCAAGCTATGTAAAACAGTTTGCAGATCTTTGAGTTGAGCTAATAAAGGGTTTGACTGTCAGGGGATTCTGAGGCCAAAGTGGATCCATTGCCTGATATCATAAAGAAGCATCTGTGGTTTTAAACATGTCCACTGGTTCATAGATGCACTACAGCAGCAGAATTTAAAGGTACTAACCGAAATCCCAAAGCCAAAAGAATACTTACAGTCTGACCCTCTTATAGGGAATGTCTACTGACTCCTGGACCAGGAAAAACTGCTAGACCACTGGGACAAACAAGGTTACATCCTCCTAAAGATTTAAGGGCAGAAGTTGACTCCATTGCTAAGAGGGGAAGAGATGGGGACTTAATGACTGTCTCACCTTTTCCTGACATTCAATAATTTAAATTTCTGCTAGGTTTCTCACCAGTCTCCAGAAGAACCTGAGGAGGAGGAGGATGAGGGATAGGAGGAGGAGGACCATTAGCTCCATGGCTGGTACCTTCATTGGACTGGTACCTGAGACAAAGTGTCCTGGATTATGCCTTTAATGCAAGGTGTAGAAACTTCTCTTGACAGTAGGTGGCACTGCAGACTGGCACTCGGCTGTGCCTGTACTTCATGGTTTACTTTTCTTTCTTTCCAGGCTACAGTGGCCAAAAAGGATTTCAGGTGCTCTGACAATGTTTGTGAAACATCTCTGTATGCTGAGCTGATGGCTCTCACCGAAAATCACTGTGACAGTATATGGAGAAACACCTATGACTATGTACCACTGTACAGACTGAGTATGTGTTTATGAGTGTGAGTGGTGGCCCAGACTTCTCTGCTGCTGACTCTGAGTGTGCTCACATGTGTGTATGTCTGTGTCTCTTTGTGTATCATACACAATTTGTAAGCTTGGAGTGTGTACAGATGGTTGTCTCTATTATTTAAGGATCCTAGGCCCCACAGGCTGATGGCCAGCATCATTCCTTGGGACTGGTCCTAGCTACCCTCATCATCTCACGGCATGCCCCTAGCTATTCCCATCATCTCATGGGCATTGCATGTGCCTCGCCCGAGGGCCACAGAGGCCAGACCTCTCAGTCTTTCCCTCTAGGTTTCTGCCTCCGCCCCACTCCTGTTGCCCCTGAACTCTTTCCTACCCCCGTGGCTCTGCAGCTATGGGGAAGAGGGGTAGGACAGACCCTACCTGACTCCATCTCCACACATAACTTCCCTTCCTAACAGAACCAGGGTTAATGTGGTGTGATTAGGAATCTCCCCCAATCTCTTCCTTCCTCCTCTACCTAGTGCCAGGGTTAATGGTGGTCTGATTAGCAGCTATGCTGCAGTCACAGCTAGGCAAGCCGACTTCCTTCCTTGTCTCCTGTTCCTGCCAGACCTTATTTACTTTTGCCACACCCAACAAACCCAGGGGCTTTAGAGACCAAATCGTCTTTACAAAGTTAAGACCTTCCATAAGGCAACTCAAAACCCTGCAAACCAATGCCTCATATGCCTGGGCAAGGCTGAATATGCATTCATTGCTGTCAGCCACTAAATTAGGGCAGAGACTCGAGGCCAGACTTGTACAGTCACTGATCAGAAAATTGCCAAAGTCATTGCAAACATACTGTGTGGAGCCACACAGGCAACATAGGAGCAAGGGGCCTGCTGCAGCAGGCGAGGCATTGAGGATCCTGTATACCACTGCCATATAGGAACTGGGGCTCGTGGAGCTCGATGTTCTACTGTGGGTTTTTTGTTTTGTTTTTGTTTTTCTGAGAAGTTAGAAATCTGAACTTTCAAATATTGGCAACTATTTCAAGTTTAGAAAACACTGTTCAGGCCAAAGTTGGCTAAATCTAGCCCTCAGTCTCGTTTGCTCCTGCTGGCCCCAGCCCAGTGATTTGGAACTTTTAGACTCAAGTATACTCAGAACCACAGATTGGGTCTTTATGAGACCTTGGAGATGGTGTAAAACATCCGCTGTGCGTTTTTAAGGCTTGGGTACAAGATGGGCATGGAAGTGCACACCTATTTAGGTAAGCCTGGCCTTACTTATTGAGACCCTACTAAAAAAACAAATCAAAACTAAATAACAACCTGAGTGTCACTGGGTATGGTGGTACATACCTTTAATCCCAGCACTCGGGAGACAAGTAGGTGGATCTCTGTGAGTTCAAGGCCAGTCTGGTCTACAGAACAAGTTCCAGGACAGTCAAAGCTATAGAGTGAAATCCTGTTTTAAAAACAAAACAAAAAACCGAATGAATGGGCACAAACTTCCTTTTTAAATTAACATACCTATACCCTTAACTTCCAGTTTCCTCTTTCAATAGTGTCTGAGTGTCCCCTATGTAGAACAAGATCAAGAAAGAAGGCCTCACCTGTAAACAGTGTGCTGGACACCTAGCGGTAGCCCTTTACTAACCTATGTTCTCTGCTGCCCTGGGCTCCTTCACCTGACCCCTCTGGCTTGCCATTAGGCATAACCTCCCCCACATCCCTGCACACCCCCACCCCACCCCCGCAAGTGCTTCCTTGGAGAGCTAGAGCATGTGCTCCTTGGTGTATGTGATCCCTTATCTGGAAGGAGAGTGAGCACACACCTTTCGTAGCGCCTCTCCATTGCATACTCTCAGCGTACTTCTGCTTATTAAAAGCCATCCAAATAAACAGCCATTCAAAACATATTTACATGGTCGTTTTCTTCTTTCCTTTTTTTTTAATTCTTTACAAATGAATCCAGAAGCTGATATAAGCCTGAGAAACCCATCCCTGTTGTCATTTTAAAACAAATCTTAGTCAGGCAGTGGTGGTGCACACCTTTAGTCCCAGTACTTGGGAGGCAGGTCTCTGTGAGTTCGAGGCCAACCTAGTCTACAGAGTGAGTTCCAGGACAGCCATCCAATGCTACACAGAGAAACCCTGTCTCCAAAAAAAAAAAAAAAGAAAGAAAGAAAGAAAAAGAAAAAGAAAGAAAGGAAGGAAAAGAAAGGGGGAGGGAGAGAGAGAGAAGTCGCTCTGTCAGAGCACTGTGGGGCCTGCCTGCTTCTAGGAGTTACCCCAGTTTTCCCAGCCACTCCTGGAATTGAGATACAGGTAGCTGTGAGCTGCATTTGGGCGCTAGGAATTGAACCTGGGTCGTCTGGAAGAAGTTGCTTCACTGCTGAGCCATTTCTCCTCCCTCTTCGTTTTCTTCTTTATTTTTCTTCCTATTCTTTATCCCAAAGCCTAGGCATAGGCTAGGCCACTACACCTTTAGTCCTGGCACAAGCAGGTAGATCTTTGTGAGTGTGAGGACAGTGCCATCTGTGTAGCAGATTCACTGCCGGTCAGGGCTACACAGTGAGACTCTGGGCATGCTTTCCTTAATGCTCCCAGCTTCCCCACTCCCACTGAAGCTCCGCCTACCATTTTCTCATAGATCCTAATAGAATTGTCCTCAAGCTTCAGAGAGAGAGAGAGAGAGAGAGAGAGAGAGAGAGAGAGAGAGAGAGAGAGAGAGAGGGAAGGTCTTGCTTGCCATTTAGCTCAGGCAAACTCAAACTCAAAATCCTCCTGCATCAAATCTCTCAAGTTGGCTCAAAATCCAGTGATGCTGAGGTCTCTGTAGACCCCCTCTTTCGTGAGGGGAGATTCTGGAGTAGATGGTAGAGTGAGCCCCAAAAGACAGGCTTCTCCGTGTCAACTTGACAGGGTCTGGAACATCTAGGAGGCAAGCCTCTAGACACAGCCGTGAGGGATCATCTAGTCTCTGGGAAAACTTATGAGCAAGTACTTATTAAGCTGAGGTGGGAAGACCCACACTAAAAGTGGGTAGCACCATTCCCTAGGCATGGGTCCTAAACTGTATGAGAAGAAATTAGGGCATTGGGGAGATGGCTCAGGGGTTAAGAGCACTGGCTGCTCTTCCAGAGGACACAGGTTTAATTCCCAGCAACTATGTGTGTAGTGACATTTTGTTTATAATCTAATAAAGCTTGCCTGAAGATCAGAATGCAAAGCTAGCCATAGACATAGAGGCCAGGCAGTGGCGGCACATACCTTTAATCCCAGCACTCAGGAGACAGAGGCAGAGACAGATGGGCTACATGAGAATGAATCAGTCTAAAAGAGAAACAGACCTCACACCTTCAATCCCCGCACTAGAGAGGTGGAGATAGGAGTAATATGGCTGAGCCAAGAGAGGAAGATAAGGCAGGAGGAGACAGGAGCTCACTGTAGTTTTAGGCAGTCTTGAGTGGGTCTGAGCAGCAGTCTGAGGTTTGGTGGGTTGCCCCTTCAGTCTGAGCTTTGGTAGAGGTAAGAACTCTCTAGTGGCTGGTCACTTTACTTTTCTGATCCTCAGCTTTAACCCCAATATCTGTCTCTGAGTTTTCATTATTCATGCTACACACATCCCCAGTGAGATCTGGTATCCTCTTCTGGCCTGTGGGTATGCATGGAGCAGAACACTATGTATAATAAATAAATCTTTCAGAAAAAAAGAAGAAAGGAATCTCAACATGAGCATTCATCACTCTGTTTTCTGTGGATTTGATGTGACCGGTCTAAAGACCTATGCCCTTGGCTTTCTTGCTATGATGTATCCTTGAACTGAGTTAAAGGAAGCCCTTTCTCCTTTAAGTAGCTTTTGTCGGTGATTTATCACTGCAACAGAAGAAACTAACACACCAAGTGGAGCTCCTAATGTGGACTTCATTTCCTCTTGAACTACTAAGTGTGGGGATAAACTGGAAGGGAAATGAGAAGGAGATGGAAAGGATCTTCTCTTGAGAAGGAAGAGGGTCACCCGACTTACACTCTGCCCATGCCTCATCTTGTACCTTAGCATCTCCCTGCATCTTAACACGTTGGCAGAGCAGGAATCCAGGAAAGGTTGCACGGAGTCATTACAGCACAGTCTTACGGGGCTGTGATCAACTGTCAGGTGGGGTGAGTCATCTGGAAGTTCCACTAGGGCTGTGGAGGTCTGCTTCCAAGATGACACATTCACATGGCTGTGGCAGGTAGTCACAGCTTGTCACGTTTGCCTGAATGTCCTCAAGATATGACTGCTGTAGAAGGGGAAATGGAAGACATTATCGCTTATGACCTAGCCTCAGAAGAAACATTGTCAATGGGCCCCAACCCCGATTCCGTGCAGGATAATCTTACACAACAAGGGTGTGGCTATCAGAAGTGAAGCAGCCTGGGGCCATTTGGGGGTTTGGCTACCACATCTCTTACTGCCTTCCGCCTGGCACAGCTCGAAGCCCCCAAGGATGTCCTTCCTCTGCTGCAGAAGGCTAGACAAAAATGTGCCTGCTTGATTCTCCAACCGTAAGCCCCGTCACTCTCACCCCTACATGCTTGGTCACCAGGGATGGGGAGGCATGTGGTCTTTTACTTCCTCCCTCATATCTCCCGTCGAGCAGGTTCCTTCAGGAGCCTTAGAGCCTCCATCTTGGGGAACGTCACAGCAATTGTGTTTTCAGATGCTTGATGACACCAAGACATTTGTATAATGTTCATTGACTAGTACTACTGGAACTGTTCACAGCGGTTTACAGCCAGGGGATTGCTTCCAAGGCAAGGGATAGAGGATGGACTGCCATGGCTGAATCCTCTACTTCCCAACATGCTTTTGAGGTCAAAAGCTCAATGACATGGCTGTGGCTTGGAGCAGAAGAGCAGGAGCAACAGGGTAGAAAGCTCTTGGAATTTTTGTTGTTTTGTTTTGTTGTTTTTGAGACAAAGTCTCACTATATATCATGGGCTGACCTGGAACTTTCTATGTAGATCATGGGTCAAGCAGGCCTCAAACTCATAGACCTCTGCTGCACCACCACACCTGGGTCTTAAGTATATTTATTTATTTGCTATTTTGCTTTGTTTTATTTCATATGTATGGTGTTTTGCCTGCACACCATTTGCATACAGTGCTCAAAGAGTCCAGAAGAAGCTACTGAATCTCTTTGGATTAGAGTCATAGTTGTAAAGCCACCATGCGGTTGCTGGGAATTGAACCAGGATCCTGTAGAAGAGAAGTCAGTGCTCTTAACCTCCGAGCCATCACTCCAGTCCCTTATACACATGTTAAAAGATAAAATTCAAGATGTCAGGTGTGATGGAGCACACCTTTACTCCCTGAACTGGAAAGGCTGAGGCAGGGAGTTTCAAAGTTTGACATCAACCTGGGGTACAGCTAGAGATGCTCCCAGAAAACAAACAAGTAAAAGTTTCTTTTTCTTTCTTCCTTCCTCCCTCTCCCCCTCCTCCCCTACCCCCTTGCTTTTTTCTTTCCAGACAGGTTCTTACTACACGCAGCCCTGGGGTCTGAAATTACCTACATAGAGCAGGCTGGTCTTGAACTTTACTTGCCTCTGCCTCCTGAGTGCTAGGATTAAAGGTGTGGATCACTACACCCGGATTCTAAAATAATTTTTAAAAACCTACAGAAATATTGAGCTGTCTTTAAGTTAGTTTGGACTATGTGTCTCCAAACCCCAGGAGTGGGCCAGCTTCTTCATTTAAGAGACTCTGGGCAGAAGTGTATGGAGTGGTTTCCTATGGGCACGTTGGAGAAAAGCAGGTCCCTCAGTATAGAGACAAAAATATTAGTTGCCATCACCCTATTATTTTTTTTAAAGATTTATTATTTTATTTATGTGGTGTTCTGCTTGCATGTACCCTTGCACGCCAGAAGAGGGCACTAGATCTCATTATAGGTGGTTGTGAGCCACCATATAGTTGCTGGGAATTGAATTCAGGACCTCTGTAAGAGCAGCAGGGCTCAAGCTCTGAGCCATCTCTCCAACCCCTTACTATTTTTTTTAAGAGTTGGAGATACAAGTGAAGTTTTCTATTTACACCTTGCAGAGGAAAGGAAAACACTTGTCTGATAAAGAAAGGAAACTGAACACTAAATTCAGAGCCGTCCCCCCACCCCGACCTCCGCCAAACAGCATGTGTTGGACTGTTGAAGTTGCTACACCAAACTCTCATAAATTAGAGACAACGGAAACTTATTTCTCAAGCCTGAGGTGGTAGCACATGCCTTTAATCCCAGCACTTGGGAGACGGAGGCAGGAGCATCTCTGTGAGTTCAAGGTAAGCCTGGTCTACATAGAAAATTCCAAGATGGCCAGGACTGTATAGAGAGGCTCCGTCTCAAAAACAAACAAATGACTGAACAAACAACAAAAAGAAAACCTCATTTCTCCTAGTCTTGGAGGCTCCAATGGAAGATGAAGGATCTGGCCAATTGAGTGTCTGTGGAGTGCCCTTTTCTGTGTCACAGATGCCACCTCACTGGGTGGTAGCAGGGACAAAGGCTGTCCGGGTGTCTGAGGACACTGACCGCATTCACAAGGGCAGACGCTCATGAGCTAATTTCCTCTCACAGGCCACATATTATCCACAGCTGAGTGTCACCACAGAAATGGGGGTAGGGTGGGGGACCAGCATTCAGAATACAGAGCTCAGAATCTTCATTCTTCCTCTGCTCCAGCAAAGTCCCGTTTGGAAGCCTTGGAAGTTCTGAGCAGTACAAGGCTCCTCCCACTTTGAGGACAGTGCAGCCATAGCTCAGGGGCGTGAACTTGTCACCTGCTTGCTGAGTGACCTTGTAAAGCACACCCCACAGCTGCCAGGGGGGCACATCCCTGGGGTCTCCCTTTCAGAGAACCTGCTTTCGAAGTGTCACTGCACACAGGCTGCAGGGGTCACACCTTCAGACCCGCAGCTTTCAGGAATAGCTTCCCTTTGGTATTGCCAGGAGTGACTGGGCATGCTGGGGACACAAATACCAGACACTTCTTTTCTTTTTTAAAAAAATAACTGTGTGTGTGCACAAGTTTGCATAAGCAGGTACAGAGGCCAGAGGAAGACATCTCTATCTTCTCTACAACACTGTCTTATTTCCTGCAGTCAAATGCTCTACCACTGAGCTATACCCCCCACTGTCTTATTTCCTGAAGACAGAGCCTCTCACTGAACTCTCACTGGACTCCAAGTGAGACAGCCCCAGCCCAGGAGTTACGGGTGTGTGTGACTCTGCCCAGCTTTTATGCTGGGCAATACATGTTGAAGCCCATACACATGCCACAAAAAATGCTTATCCACTGAGCCATCCCCCAGGCATGATGTTTGGCTCTCTATACACTCAGAAGACTCTTCCCTCTACTCCAGACCTGATCATGGCTCCCTCAGAACCAGCAGCTCTTACTGTGCAAGCTTCCTTTGCTATGGAACAATCTTTTTGTACACAAAAGTTTAACAGCCAATAGCTAGGCAGGATTTTCAGGGCAGAGAGGACCCTGGGAAGAAGGAAGATGCCAGTAGATGCAGAGCAAGCAGGATGGATACTACAGAGATGAGGTAATAAAGCCACAAGTCAGAAAGTAAATTAATAGAGATGAATTCACTTATAAGAGCTAGTTAGAAACAAGCCTAAGCTATCGGCCAAGCTTTCATAATTAATAAGAAGTCTCTGTGTCATGATTTGAGAGCTGGCTGGCATTACAGAGAAAAGCTCCCAACACTCCTTCCTCCTTCCTCTCCCCTTTCCTTTATAGGTCAGAGCCCCATGTTATGTCACACAATTCCCAGGGAGGGAAGAACAAACATCTACTCACCTCAGATTGGGAACCAGCCACAGGCCAAAAAGTACGGACACCAGCCAGACTTGGTGAAGCAGTGCGTTTTATTGTGGTTACCTACAGGAGTATGGGTGAGGGGTCACTTACAAGAGCAGAAATGACTCAAAGACAGCTGCATCACCAAAGCCCATTTCAGCACAGGCGATGGCTCACCAAACGCTGGAAACCTGGCACCCACTGCACAATTTGCAGGCAGCTCAGCAGGAGGGAATTGTCTTTTTTGGGCAGCTGGTCTGATCCAGGCAGCTGGGCTAAGTTCCCTCTTCCAGACGGCTCTGCTGGTATCTATTTCTTCCAGGTGGCTCAGCTGGTCTTGGCCTCTTACAGGCAGCTCAGCTTGTCTGCGGACTTCCCTTTGGAACATCCTGTGTCTTAAGCTTCCCCCCAAGATGGAAGGTTGTGATCTCAAGGGAACGGCTCCACAGCATCCCACCACAGTAGCAGGGCCCTATCTGCTCCCTCCCACCTATCCTTCCAAGCTGGTTCTCTGGGAAATCTCTTGTCCCGCTAACCAGACTTGGCCTCTGTCTTCCAGAAGAGCAAAGTGGCACAACCTTCCTGGGCCATTGGCCCATGTCTGTCTACTCTCAGGAGAGTACAGGACTGGGCATTATATTCTTAAAAGCCTCCATCATCACTAAGAAGTGAAGTAGAAGTGTGGTTTCCCTGACAACAGAGGACCTGGCAGGCTCCAATTTCAGCCGCATCAGCTGCTTGCCAAGGCCTTCGCTATCACCACCATTGTGACTTCCTATGAAAGCATCACAGAAGGAGTTTGGAGGCAAAAAAGAAACCTAGTTTCTGCTACTGACTTGCCTGCCCTGGGCTGCTGTCTTAACTCCGTTTTCACAGTGGGACTTTGGTTTAGCCTTGGTGGGGAAAGGCAGAAATGGCTGCTTTTGGGTTTTAAGGAATGACTTAATTTGGGGCCAGCAAGATGCATAGAAGGTAAAGACCACCTGCTGCCAAGCCTGATGATCTGAGTTCAATCCCCAGAACTTGTATAGTGAAAGGCATCAACTGCGAGTTATTCTTTGACCTCCAAACACATGCACACTTGTACGTACACACACACAGACACCATAAAATGGAAAAAAGGAAGGAAGGAAGGAAGGCCTTAATGGTCTGGGGAAGTAGTTCAGCGTGTAGAGTACTTAACTGGCATGCATAAGGCTGTGGGTTTGATCACCCACATAAAACAAAGTATAGGGTAATTACACACCTGTAATCTCATTACTTGAGAGGTGAAGGCAGGAGAATCATAAATTCAAGGTCATCTTCAGCTACACAGTGAATTAAAGACCAGCCTGGGTTACATGAGACCCTGCTCTCTCTACCTATCCTACTGTCCTCCCAAGCCAAAGATAAGGCTCGGGTCTACAGGGAGCTGAGCACCTTCTGGGACCCAGTTAGGTCCAAGGGCCAGGAATGAGCCATCCTGCCCCCATGTGCGAGCCTAGCAAGGACCAGGATCTCCCTCTACCCCTGCCCCACTCCCACAGCCATCAAACTACAGGAAGCTCAGCTCTACCCCGCCTCCCACAGTGTCCTGGTCCTGCTGACGTCATGCACACATGGAGGAGAAATCTGTGAGATTCCAGAGCGGCCAGAGTGTGGGAACCAGGACAGATGTTGCTGGCACTGCCCCAGGCTGAGACTACTCCGGAGCCCCTGGGTGCTGCCAAGGGGGCTCTGGAATGTGTCTGGAACCTCTGGCTTCCTCCATGGAAGGCTGTCTCTTAGGGCCTGGGAAAGCTGGGAGGGTCTGAAGGTCATTCCAGCCCTGAATGGCCATTTCAAGACTTGGGCTATTTCAACATGGGAGCAGGACTGCCTGGCACTCTCAGGGGCCCCACCCTCCCTGGACAATGTGACCATCATGACCTCTATAGTCCTGGGCTAAGAAACAGGAACCAAGCCAGTACTGTCACCCACGTTATGTAGAAAAGGTACAGGGAATGTTTGTTTCTGTTCACGTGTGTATGCTCTAGACAGACAAATAGACAAAGACAGATGGTCTCACTTTCAACCCCACCAGCCCCAGGGGAAGCTGTGCACCGCCTGCTCCACACATGTGGCTCCCAGCAGCTGCACATTCCATCAATGACCAGCTGTGGTGGCAGCTGTGGAGGTGGGGAGTGCTGGATGATGGGTCCCAGGGGGAGGGGGGGACAGGAAGAGCCTGAGATGAGCAGGGGTCAGGGGGTGAGACAAGGAAGCTCACAGTGTTCTCAGGCTGGAACACAGAGCAGAAAAGCAGCCGCTTGGAGACTGACATCTGGACCTTGGCATACAGAGTCTCAGAGGTCAGGGCAGCACCAGGACGCCCTGACTGTTGCTTGGCAGATGAAGAGATACGTGGGCCTCACAAGAGACAGAGATTCGGGATTGACTATCGGAGGTGAATCCATGGGTGTGAACGAATCACGTAGGGAGAGGATGGAGAAGGGCAAACGCTGGCCGTGAGATGTGGCCTCCATACACCAGGCACTGTGCTGATCACACTCTGCAAGCCTACGGCAATAAGAGCTTCAGCATTAACCACTCTGCGAGTGAGGAAAGCAAAGCTTCACTGTACTCCTTGCCCCTCTGTGGATCCCAAGCTCAGACACAAAGGCAGCAGCAAGGCTCTGCAAAGAGGCCATGCGGCCCTGAGGTGCTACGGGCAAAGGGACAGTCCTGGCTGTGGCTGTGCTGTCTTCCCAGGGATTGCAGCATTCCCGCCTCTAAAGAGAACCAGGGGCCCTCCCACTTCTGTCTTATCACTAGACATTCAACCATCCTATGCCAAACACCTCCTGTGTGCTAGTCTCTGCCAGACGATGGGGGTCGGCAGTGACAAAGCCTGGCAAGGTTGCTGCTTCTATGGGGTTCCAAAGCAGTCTCCAGGACAGATGTAAGTTATTGCACAATCCTTAACTTACCAGCTGCTCCCAGAGCATCTCTCACATCCTACCCCCATTTGTCCCCCCACAGCATGAGAGGCCCTGTGGTCAACCCAGCAGAGAGCTCTGGAAAGCTGGTTCCACCTATGGTACACATGGTGGCTAGCCATCTGTAGCCTGGCCACATCTGTTTGGTGATCTGAGAGAAGACGAGACTGACCTAGCATGACCTCAGGGATCAAGAAAGTACCACCAGAGCTGAACAATGTCCCTGAATATCTCCAGCTTGCTCAGGAGCAGAGCACAGTGACAGGGGAAGTGGGGAGAATTGCATCCTTTCCCTGTCTCCAGCCTCTTAGACTGAGGCTGGCTCAAAGACAAGGGCCCCCAGATTCACCCCTCTGCTTGCAGCTGAGCTCTTCACCATCGCCAATAGATGGCCCCTAGGGCTGCTTGCATTCCATCTCCCATTGACCCATTCCCCAGATGCACCCAGTTCTGCATCCTCAGAATTTCAAACTCATCAGTAAGCCCTAGGGATGGATCCTCAACCCCGGGATTACAAGCATGCACCACCACATTCAACTTTTTTTTGTTGTTTTGTTTTTCATTTTTGTTTTTGTTTTTTAGACAGGTTCTCACTATGTGACCCTGGATGGCCTGGAACTCAACTCATAGAGATGCACCATGCACAGCTTGGAAGCCTTTTTGTAATGCCTACCCATCTTAAAACAAAGTAAAAAGCAAACAGACCCTACCTAGACTCTACTCTTCCCCACCCCCCCCCTTAGTGTACCATTCAGTCAAGCTTCCCAAACAAGAGTCCTGGCAGCATGTAGTTATTGAACACCTGTTGCCTGCTGTCTTAGTTAGGGTTCTATTGCTGTGAAGAGACACCATGACCATGACAACTCTTGTAAAGGAAACCATTTAATTGAGGTGGCAGCAGCTTACGGTTTCAGAGGTTTAGTCCATTATCATCATGGCTGGGAGCATGGCAGTGTGCAGGCAGACATGGTTGCCTGAAGGCAACAGGAAGTGGACTGTGACCCTGAGTGACACTTAAGCAAAAGATACCTCGAAGCCCGCCCCCACTTCGGAGAAAGTGACACACTTTCTCCAACAAGGCTACACCTACTTCAACAAGGCCACGCCTCCCAATGAGCTTATAGGGTCAATTACATTCAGACCACCATACCAGCCAAACATGTTCCAGATGGATATTTCAGCAGTAAACACAAGACACATATTTCCGTCATCAATCAGTTTTATCTTCTTATGGGACATGGACAGTAAATAACTAAACATACAATGTTATATAAAGTATATTGATGGCTGCTGTGGGAAAGGATATGGAGAGGTAGAAGGCATGGACTGATGGAAGGCTAGTGGCTATGGGGCAGGCAGGAGAGTCCGTTCTGGGAATGTGACATTTAAGCAAAAACCTGGGTGGAGTGTGATGTGAGTTGATAAGATCTGACACAAGCAAGATTCTGAGAAGAAAAGTCAGCATATTCAAGGCTTGGAGTCAGGGACAAGCATGGAGCACCAGTGGGGAGGAAGTCTGGAAGGCTGGAGTTGCTGCAGGAGCATGGCAGAAACAGGCTGGGATGAAGCTAAAGAGATAGTCAGAGGTAAGTACAAACTAGGTGGCCATACCTCTGCTCCTCCCTGGACTGTTCTGGAATAAATACTAGTTCTGCATCCCTTCAATCTTAAAGATGCTGAGGGATGAATGATAAATTATATATATACCCCATGTAGAAGCATGAAAAGCAGCTAGCATTTAGTTTAAGATGTGATGAGAAGCCTGTGGGTGATACTGAGAGGAAGGCGACATGCTCTGATGACATTTTAAGGGATCACAACTCCTGGGCGGTGGATCTCTGTGAGTTCAAGACAAGGCTGGTCTAAAAAGCAAGTTCCAGGACAGCCAGAGCTGTTACACAGAGAACTCCTGACTCTCAAAACAAAACCAAAAAAGGATCACAACCAAGTCCCAGCAGCCCTCTCTGGGCTCCCCTAGCCTTCTGAGTGTCTTCTCTTTCCTAGCCTGCTCACTTGCAACCTGCTCTGGTGACCCTTCTCCAGGACCTTTCAGGTGTGTTCAGCCTTTTACATTGCCACACGACACTGCCAACTACAAAGTTCATACTCAAGAACTGTAACATGAGAAATAAAAGATCCAGGGACAGATATTGGGGTTCAAATTTCAAGCTGATTAGCAGAAAAGCAAAGCAGCAGGCCACTAGCTCTCACCTCTACTTCAAACTGAAAGGGCTGATCCTGGCTGCATCAAACCTCAGACTGAAGCCTCTCCTTAGCATGGCTGGAGAATCCTCGGACTTCAATGATAGTTGATACTGAGCCTTCCTACCTTCAGTGTAGCTAGAGAATCAATGCCTGACACGGAGACCTTGCTCCTGTTTTATACACCTCTCATGAGTCCTGGGATTAAAGGTGTGAGCTCTAACTCTCTTTTGGACTGATTCACTCTAATATATCCCTGGGTGGCCTTGAACTCAGAGAGATCTATCTGCTTTTATCTCCTGAATCCTGGGATTAAAGGTGTACGCCACCACCTACTGACCTCTATATCTTGTGGCTGACTTTACTTTCTGAATCCTCGGGCAAGCTTTAATAAATCATAATATATTACCACAAAGAACTGTGCAATAAACACACACACACACACACACACACACACACACACACAAAGAAATCCAATGTTTTAAGTAAGCTTTCAGTTTTGTGTTGGGTGCAGGTAGCCCACGATCTTGCAGGCCGGACATGCCTATATGGAGTTTCTTTGATCAATGGTTCTCAGTTGGGGGTGATTCTCCCATTTGGTATTCTCTGCATATCTTCTGGAAAATACTACTTACATCTTGTGGGAAGTGGCTAGTGTTTAACATTCTATAGGCCATAGAGTAGCCCCGTTCACCAGTTAGCTAGTCTTGAACGTTAGTGGTATGAAGATTGAGCAGGCCTGTGCTGAGTTAGCACTAGTCAATGCAAGCATTACAGGAGGGGCACACACTATTAAAGACTTCTAGTCACAGTGGAGGTAGAAGAAAAGCCAGGTTTAATGGCTCACACCTGTAAGCTTGGCTCCCTGGAGCCTGAGGCAAGAGGCTCTTGAGTTCAACATCAGCCAGGAGTATATACTGACACAGGAAAAAAGACAAAAGAGGAGGGGGTGGGGAGGAGGGAAAAGAGGAAGTGAAAGGAAATAGTTGGATTTAAAACATATATGGGTTTTTTTTCAACTTCAAAAAATATTTCTGGTCTGCAGAGATGGCTCAGCAAGTAAAGGTGCTTGCCACCAAATCTGACAGCCTGAGTTGAAACCCTAGGGCTTACATGGTGGAAGGAGAAGACGAACTCCTATGATCTGTCTTCTCATCTCCACAGGCACAGCACACATGTGTACACGAATGCGTACATGCACACACTAAATAAATAGGTGTAACTTTAAAACAATTCTGTTGTGTTGCACTAAAAAAATCCAAGCCATTTCAGCTTCAAGTTTGTCATAGCCATGGGTGGCTCCAGGCCATCGTGTTGATGGCACAGAACCTAGCTCAGTGCCACGTTGCATAGCCTGATGTTGAGAGTTCTGTGAGATAATAAGGTCTGGTTATTTGCCTCTGAAATCACACTGCCTTGTGGATTCCCAGCTCTTCTTCCTCTGCCTGTTGGCCATAGCCTGAGTCACTCTACCTCTGTCCTCTCATTTGTAATGGTGAGGAAATAATATTGAGGGTTAAATGAACTAGAATTTACAGGACATTTAGGACCTTTCCTGGTGCTGGGACAACTACTCACCAAACAGGAAACAATAGGCTCCGCCTCTCCATCCATTTGTCCACTCCCATAGCTTTAAAAGCCATCTATTATCTAATAACTTCCAAATTTAGATCTCTTTTCCAAACCTCATACTCCCTATTTAACTGCAGAATATTTTGAGGATCAGGGACATCTCTTGTGAGCATGTCCACCTTAGAGTCCTTCCCTTCCCCTGCAAATCAGCCAACCCTGGCTATCTCAGCCAGCTACTTGGAGCAAGTATCTATCTGCCTTTCTAGGAAATGCATTGTGTGTGGATTGGGCAACCTCTATACTGGTTGGGGCTTCCACTGCTTTGTCATGTGCCCACAGAAATTGTGTGAGAGCAGTAGAGTTGGTACGTGTAGTGGGGTGGCCAGCAGGCCTTCCTGATCCTAGATGTTTATGCCAGGCAGTGTGTGTACTTCTGCCTATGTGTATGAGTTTCTGTACTTGGCCAAGTGGTTGTATGGGGGTCTGTATGGCAAGAGGCCTGTTCTTTCCCATCAGGATGTGTCTGCAAGCAGATGTTACTGTAGGGTGAAAGTGAAGACAGCCAGACAGTGCCTATGCCTCTGATGTTCCACCCGCCATGCCAACCTCTACCGTCTCCCCACTACCCTGCAAGAAGTTCACCTTGGAGGCTTCTCTGAAAAAGTGGAAGATGGCAGCCAAATCTCCTCTCTCTGGACAGGGACAGGAACTCCCACTGACTTTGTTGTCAGACAGGCGCCCCCCCCCCCAAGAAGCCCAAGGCTCCTTTCCTCTCTCCCTGAGGTCTGCCAGGACAGCTCTGTCATTAAGTGGACTGAGAACTGATTCCCAGGGACACTCCACCAACCTCTGCACCCTCCCTACCTTCTCCCTTCCTGCACTCCCTCCTACAAGCCAGTACCTCAAAGATCTTGGTCACTGTAATGCACTCAGCAAGTGGGGACGAAGGATCAGTATAGTTCCCGATCATTCTCTGCTACACAAGTTCAAGGCCAGTCTGGGCTCTATGAGACCCAGTCTTCCCTCCTCTCAAAACAGCCTTTGCCTGAGACCAGCCTTCTCAGCTGTCATCCTTTTGGAAGTTCACCACAGGCCTTCGAAGTTCCGAACATCCCACAGCACCCTCCCCCTCACTTACTTCGGTTCTCTATGGAAGGAATGGCTGAAGAATTACTGTCCAAGGGGTCACAGACATCCCCAAAAACCTTTCCAAACCTATCTGCTCATCCTGGACCCCATGAGGCAGGAAGGTGCAGTTCTATCCCTCCCAAAGCTGAGGCACTGCATAGCGAAGCCTGTCGCACATAACTAGGGACAGATCCAGAGTCTGGGCTTCCCCATGGGGCCTCCCAGGGCACCTGCCCAAGGCCACCCAGCGCGCCAGCCCAGGCAGCGCCGGTGGAGCGGAGCCGGACCTCCCAGTGGCCGATGGGGGCGGTGACCGCCCGGGGCCTTCCCACGGTTCGGTGGCGCGTCACCGCGGGGGCGAGGGGGCGCCTGGGCGCCCCGGGCTGCTGTGCAGGAAAGGGCCCTGGGAAAGGGCGGCGTCGGCTCCCGAGCCGGGGCGGGGCCGAGGCGGGACCCAACAACCAACTCCATGGATCGCAGGAGTGAGACCCCGCAGCCAGCTCTAGCCATGAAGCGGCCCAGGGCGCCCAGTGGCTCCGATGGCGAGTCCGATGGACCCATTGACGTGGGTCGGGAGAGCGATCTCAGGTAAGACAGGGTGGGGCTGAGGCTGTCGAGGGTGTGCACAGCAGCACACAGGTGTCAGCCAGGGTGCCGGTGTGTGTGCAGTGTCTCCAGTGTGTCCATAGCAGTGAGGCAGATTGTTGGGTACTCCGGGGCAGCTAGGGTTCAGGACGCTAGGATGGAAGGAGAGTTGGGCTGGGAGAGGGCATATTATGCCATTTGGCTATTCCCAGGGACGCCCCTGGAAAGTTCCGGCAGATCTTAGGAAACCTTCAAAGACAAAGGTTCCACATTCCCATGCCCCTAATCTATTTACTGTGAAGACATCTGTACTTCCCCGATTTTACCGTGCTTTGGGAGCAGTTTTCACATGGGACACAAAAGGATGGGGGGATGTTTTTCCTTTTGAGTACAATGAACGCTGGAATTGGGTTTAGGTACTGGGGAAAAAAAGCCAATTTGGAAGAGCCTAGACTCCAATCTCAGTGCCCCTTCCACCAAACCGCCCAAACTGCCAGTGTTGTTCCACTTTTGTTAAATAGTCTCACTTTTAACCTGTGGAACAAACTGAACTTGAATGGTTCCCAACCCTGGGACTCCATAAGCTTCAGTGTTCTGATCTGTAAAATGGGAATAAATAACAAAGCCAGCTCCATAGTGTTAGTAAAAGTCAAGAGGAAGAATGTATGCCAAGGCCTTAGCAGCAGCTCAAGGTGGATGCTTGATGTCAGGTTCACACCCTGAAAGAGTCTTCAAGCCCTTGCCACCTAGCCCACATCTGCCACCAAGTCACCGTACAGCCTGCCGTTCTCTCCCTTTCTTCTTTCCTCTCCTCCTCTCCCTCCTCCTCCTCCTTTTCCTTTATTCAGTGCTAGGGATTGGATCCAGACCCTGGTGCCTATGGCCAGGCAGTTCTGAGCCTTTGGTTTCCCTGCCTGAGTCTGTTTCCACATTGGGAAAAGGATAAGAGTGGAAAGGATAGAAAGAGGAACTGAAGTAGATCATCTGTCTTGAACTTCTAAGCTTTGCCTCTGACCACCATACTCAGCTGTGATACACATAGCACACACATACATAGCATGTTTGAAAGAGGCTGTGGCCAGCCATGAGGACACCTGCCTTTAATCCTAGCACTTGGGGGGGGGCTTTATGAGATCTTTATGAGCAGTAGAGCTACATTTTTGAGCTAGTGAGACCCTATCTCAAAAAAACAAATAACCAAATGAGAGGGGCTAATAGCAATAGATCTCTCTCTCTCTCTCATCTCGCATGTTAGGGGTGGGGACGTGTAATATAGTTCTTATGTAGACCCTTTAAAATTACTTGGCAGAAACTGCTATTTATAGAAATAATTCTCAAGCCAGCGCTGGTGGCACACGCCTTTAGTCCAGCACTCAGGAGGCATAGGCCAGTAGATCTCTGTGAGTTTGAGGCCAGCCTGGTCTACAGAACTAGTTGCAGGACAAGCTCCAAAGCAATACAGAGAAACCCAGAACCTACAGAACAAAACAAAATAAAAAGAAGGAGGAGGATGAGGAGAAGCAGAAGGAGAAGGAGAAGGAGGAGAAGGAGAAGGAGAAGGAGAAGGAGAAGGAGAAGAAGAAGAAGAAGAAGAAGAAGAAGAAGAAGAAGAAGAAGAAGAAGAAGAAGAAGAAATAAGTCTCAAAGCCAGTGTCTGCTGATAGGGAGGGAACCAGAACCTCATGGGGATGAAAAAAGATCTCAAACTTGGTGCCATTGGGTCTTCAAGGACCAGCGTACATACAGAGTTGATGCCAGAGAGCTAAAATGGGTCCGAGCCAGCTTCTATCCTTCATGAGTATACAGCCTGGGCAGTGACTGCCAAGAGTTACAGAGGTCTGGATTGGATGGAAGAGTCCAGTGTCAGCTTTGAGGGCCCTCAAGTGGGGAGAGGGCACTCACAGCCAGGGATGATGAGAATGGCTTCCTGATGGTGGCAGCACTGTGGCTAAGGTGTAAAAGGTCACTGCAGCTTTTTTCCCCCTCTGTATCTTTTTGTCATTTTAGCCAGAGCTAATTGTTAGAGACTGTTCCAAAAGACCAGACTCTTCCATGGAGGAAAGGCAGCTGGACATCTGGCAGACTGACTTATAAGATGCCTCTTTGTAGCACTTTCCAAAGGGCCCTCCCCCCAGCAGACATAAATGCTTCAATTCAGAGACCACTGAACGATGCCTGCTGTGGCCTAGACCCTGGGCCGGGCATCAGAGCCCAGATGTAGCCTGCTCAGCCTCTGCCCTCAGGGAACTCTCAGGGAAGAAGAGCTTCACATACAAAGAAAACCAGATAAACAGTGGCAGGGGCCACAGAGCTGGGGCAGCCAGACTCTGGGGGTCAGAGGCAGTACACACATCCCTCACATTCAGAGACTTGAGACCAAAGGGGCAGGGTGTGTTCTGATGTCACCAAGGACATCTGCCTGGTGGCAGCAACCTGCTCCATCCGTGGGAATCACCCACAGAGCTCTTGTCTGAACTTGGCCCCCTAAGACAATCTGGATCCACACAGAATCCAGCCTCTCCCCTACCCATCTTCAAATACTTCATGAGCGCCTCCCACATGTCAGACTCGAAGTCAGGGTCTCCAGGCTGTTCCTCTATGATTTAAGGCACACGGTCGTCTTTGAAGTCAGAGAGACCTGAGTTTGACCCTCCCCGCCATTTCCTTGTGTAAATGACTTTACCTCTTTCCTGAACTGACATTTTCTTTCCTTCTTTCTTTCTTTTCTCTTTTTACAAAATGAGTGTGTAAACATCTGCCTCTGAAGGTGAGGCTTGGATGAGGTTGTATCTACATATAGCACCCAGTTTCTTGCTTTGGCACAGGTAATTTCTAATGAATGTTGTCCCATTGCAGGGAGGGTGTCACATTCACAAGGCAGCAAAGTGTAATGGAAAAACTAGAAATTCACAGACTGCATTACGGGGCATTCTCACCTCTGTATCTGTCGCATCCCTTCCCCAAAAATGGTTGTTTTCCCCAGTGTGTGAGACAAATGGCTATGCACTGCTGCCTAGAAGTGAAAGTGCAGGCCACAAGAGAGACATGGTGGGAAGATGGGCATTTGGGATGCACTGGCAAGAGTACTGGATTAAAAGCCAGTAGATGTGGGGCTGGAGAGACGGCTCAGTGGGTTAAGGTTTGACTCTCAGCACCGTGTTGGCGGCTAACAACTACCTGCAACCCACATTCCTGGGCACCTGGTGCATTCTTGCACAGACATACATGCAGGCAACACACACATGCACACACACACACACACACACACACACAATGTAACTCCGACCCTGGATTTCCCTCTTATTGCTGTGTGGCTGGTCAAAGGCCCTTTCTCTCTGTGAGTGTTCTCATTTCACAAATAGTCTTAGTTCTGTGTGACTGTCCATCCTTTAGAGCACTGATTGGAATGCTGCCTTTGCTTGATATAAAATGAGTGGAGTGATGACTCCAAACGACCCACACAGGGGAGTGCCCAGGAGGAGTCGGGACTGGTGTTCAGGACTGGCAGCTCGACCACTTAGAAAGCTACAGCACCTGAAGGGACTGCCCTGGAACCCTGTCTAGGGCCTGTAAGAAGTCCATGGAGATACTGGCCTCTCCTCTCTGGGTCCATGAAGATCTGCTAGACTCTCAGAAGAGAGGCTCTCAGCACTCTTTCCACTGTCGGGCCAGAGCCCAGGCTGTGGTGAACGCTGGCTAAGAGCCGGAAGGGTAAGGGGATTGGAGGGCTAGTCAGACAGACAGGAAGTCAGACTTAAGAAGGAAAACAATGCTGAATTGGGAGCCAGAAGATCGGTTCCCATGTTGCTCTGCTCCTTAGCAGCTGTGTGGGCTGGCCAAGCCACTTTGGCTCCCCGAGGCTCAGCATCCTCATCTGGAAAATGGACTTTTATAAAACCCAGAGGAGAGAGATGCTTGGCATTAGTGCCAAGCAAACTGTAAGGTGAGATTTGGCTGGGAAATTCGAAAGAAGGGGCAGATCAGGTGGCAAGGGGAATTGACTGGGGAAAGGTGGGACAGTACACTTGGCCCTGAAGCTGGGTGCTGCCCTGTCAACCTCTGACAGAAGGTCCCTGAGGAGGGATCGGTCTGTGAGGCAGTGACGTGCTCAAGGCTAACCCAATACCCAGAGAGAGGCTTTATCCTGCCAGGGAAACAAAGGCTGCATTTCTTATGTACCTTGGCTCTGAGAGCTTGTCCCCAGTGAACCAGAAGCTTTGTAAACAAACTGCCCTACAGATCTCAGGCCCTGGCTCACAGGGCCGGGCCTCCCAGAAGCTTTCACAGGCCTCTTAGCAGCTCTGTTTGTCCAGATGTGAGGGTGAGAGATACATTTTTTCCCAGATGTGGCTGGAACAAGCCTGAAGCCATGTGCTATCTGATCTCTCCTAAAGCTGCCTTTCTGTGAGGTACAGAGAATGACCCAGCCTCAGATGCCACCAGGAGAGTCCCATAGGCTGAGACCCTCCTGGTGAGGTGCATATGTCCTGGTCCACAAAAGCCCAGAAGGTAGATTTCTATGGTGTCCATATTTACATTCTCTGTGACACTAAGATAAGTGTGGAAGTAAGAATCCCACTGTGAGACCTGCTGTGTCCTATTCTTGTTGAGGACCCGAACTGTAACAGTGAGTGAGCTTGTAGCCTCATGGACCTGTCTGTTGGAGAGATGGTTGCTAATCAAATGATTGTGCAAGAGTAAGACAGGCTAAATGTGTGGATGCAGGAGTGGAGTGTGGAAAATTAAACAGCAGGGGACATGCAGCAGACTAGGACTTTAAAGGGGGAAGGGGCTCCTAAAGGAATTGAGTGGCAGCCTGAAGGTAGGTTGAAGTTGTTAGGCTGTGATGAGGAGGTGAGAAGATGGACTGAACCAGAGACTTCTAAATATAGGACACATAGGCAAATGAAGGAGAGTTAGTGCATTCAGATTGGAGCTTGCAGAGCTAGTGACAATTGAATCTAAGAGGTGACAGGATCCAGTTGGACCAGCCAAAGGAGGATGCTTTGGGGTCTTAAAAGCATTGAGAAGCTTTTAAGGGGAGACTAAGAGGGGCAAGATCAAGTCTGTATTTAAATGTTCGCTCTACTAGTTGTGGCAGGGGAAAAAATATGCAGTAAGACCTGAGGAAAGGCTCTTCTTGTGAGCCTGCGGGTGAGAGACATAGCGGGCCATGGAGACCAAGAAAAGAGGCATGAAACTATCCAGGGACGGTGTAAGAGGGCTTTGACCACATAAGGTGAAGACGAAGGCGGGATCAAAGAAAGTGCTAGAGAACTAGAACCTGGGGGTGACCTCTGCTGAGATAGAGACCCTAGGTAGACAAAAACCAGGTGCTGGGCAAGCTCATGGGCTTCTGTTGAGTGTGTTGGCGTTCCGAAGTGGCAGGGGCAGCACCTTGCCCAAAGCTGTGGAGCGTAGCATCAGTAGGGTGCTATCTAGTAAACTTGGTGCTCTCTAGTAAACTTCTGCCTTCTGAGAGGATAGCTGAAGCAAAAAGCCATCCAGAGGAGTGATTACGTTGGTCAAAATCTGGGCAGGAAACCCCTCTCCTGAGTTTTTGTAATACAACTATTCGGGTTGGAGCAAACATCTGGCTTCCAGCCTGGGCTTCAGAGAAAAACACAGGCATGGACAAGCAGGGAGAGGATACCTGGACCTGTGCTTTCTGGGAGGCCAGAGCACTGTCCCGGAGTGTGCAAGAGGAGCCTGTGACCCAGATGCCGCCTCCGCCTCGCCCCCGGCCGCGCCGCGTGGGAGGAGGCGGCAGCTGCAGGCCGGGCGGAGGGCGGGCGGTGGCGCTCGGGCCCGTGGGAAGCGGCGGCATCTGCTCTTTCCACGCTCCTTCCCAGCGGCTAACTCTGAAATCCAACCCTCCCTGCCTGGCCCGGCCGCCGCTGGCCCGCGCCCTCAGTCAGCCCGCCCCCGGGATCGGATTGCAGGACCCAAGAGGGAGCATCTTGGTTCACGGTTCCCTGACGGTCGGCCGCCCGCAGGGGCAAGGGCTCTGCGAGCTACCCGCGCGTCCGCAGGAGGGTGACTCGAAGGAAGCTAGGAGAGCACAGAGAACTTGGCCCCAGAGAAATGGGTCTCCAAGAAGAAAGAAGGGAGAGTAGGCCATCCCTCTGCATGCCCTATGCCCCTTCTTGGTTTGGGGACTATGGCCACCTGGGAGCCCCATCCCACCCCAATGCACCCCTGTCCCGGCCTGCTGCCAGCTGGGCCTCCCAGGTCAGCCTAGGCCAGGGAGATGATCCCTCAGCTCTGAGAAACTAGCCTTTCTCTTCCTCTGCAGCCAGATGGCCAGACCACTGACCACCCCCAGCCCTTCGCAGATGCAAGCCCGGAAGAAGCGCAGAGGGGTGAGTGAGAAACAGCTTTTGAGGAACCCAGTCAGAGTATGCACTGAATCCAAGAAGGCTGTGTCCATCATCCCAACTGATTGGACAGTTTCAAACCCAAGCTCTGCCAATTGCGATCCTGTGGCTGGGCATGACACCTCTCCTTCAATGTCTTGTTTCCTCCTTTGAGTGACAGGTAGCTAGCACCTACCTCAAAAGACTGATTTGTGGTTTGTTTTTCAAATACACTATGCAATTGAGGATGCTCTTGAACTCCTATTCTTGCTCTCTCGACCTCCCAAATGTTGGGATTATAGACATGCACCACCACATCTGGTTGTTGCAATACTGAGGATTTAGTTCAGGGTTCACACATGCTAGAGGCAAGCACGCCACCAACCTAGCTACATCCCCAGTCACCAAAGGGCTGTTCTGAAGATTGAGTGTGTCCCCATGAACTCTGATGGGCACCTGACAGTAGGCCATTAATACTTTTATTATTGTCTCCCCTCTACTCTCTTTCCTCTGAACCCAGAACATTCTTTTCCTCTTTGTGTTAAGCAGGAAGGTGCAAAGAGGAGCTCTCTGGGATCTGGCAGGAGCCAGTCATTTATTTACTCACTCACCAGAAGACTTAGGCAAATCATTTTTCTCTACCTCATATTCTGTCTCTAAAAAGTGATGGATTAGCTAGGCAATGGTGGCATACACCTTTAATCCCAGCACTCAGGAGGCAGAGGCAGGCAGATCTCTGTGAGTACAAGGCCAGCCTGGTCTACAGAGTGAGTTTCAGGACAGCCAGGACTGTTACAAAGAAACCCTGTCTGAAAAAAAAAAAAACAAACAAAAGTGATGAATTATAATTTCTACACAGCCATGAGAATTCTGTTGACAGAGTTGTAGAGAAGATGGAGATAGTGTGGGTGAAGGGCCTCTGCAGCTGGAAAAAGCAAGACCCAGAATTCTTCAGGTGTTCTCATGATCCAGAAACTGGAGGGTTAACTCTGGCCCAGCAGGTCCCCAGGTCTATACCATTGCTGAGGCCAGTTGTCTCCATTCTGAGAGGCAGTGCCCTGCTTTACCTAAGGTGACTGTCATCCCTACAGACCAGGACAAAAGGCCGGAGTACTAGTCCCAGCTCTGTGCTTTTACTGTGTGACATTAAGCAAATTATTGTCATTCTGAACTCTCATTCTCGCCCTCCATAAATAAAGAATAGATTTACCACCCAGAAAAAAAATATCTTGAGGGAAAATATGAGTCAGTGTCCATCAGGGCACACTGGAAAGTGTGATGAAATGCCTCCAGGGAACTTCTTGTCATCATTTTTCAGATCATAGAGAAACGGCGCCGAGACCGCATCAACAGCAGCCTTTCCGAATTGCGACGCTTGGTGCCCACGGCCTTTGAGAAACAGGTCTATGACATTGCTGATTGGGTAGAAGGCAGGGTGTGGTTCCCATGGTGTCTCCTACTGCTAGCAGAGCTATGACCATTTATAAATAGCTGTCACTGGAGTCTGGGAAGATGATTTAGAGGGTATGAGTGCTTGTTGAAGATCTGAGTTAAATCCACAGCAGACATGTAAAATCCAGACACAGCTATGCACATCTATAGCACCAGCATTGCGAGGCAGAGACAGGCAGCTTCTAGGAGCTGGGACAGTGAGAACTTGAGTTCAGTCTGGGTCTCACATTGTGGAAGGAGAGCTATGACTCCAGCAAGCTGGCCTCTGACTTACACACACACACACACACACACACACACACACACACACACACGTAATTTTTAAAATGTAAGGCTGGAGAGGTGATCCAGCAGTTAAAAGCACATGCTGCTCTCCAGGGAATAGAGTTCATACCAGCCTGCAGCTCACAACTTCATATAACCCCAACTCTGGGAGATTTGATGATGTCTTCTAGCCTTTGTAGGCACTTGTGCAAACATAAACATACATTCATACAGATACACACACTACATAGAAACAATAAAAATCTAAGAAAAAATAAGATGGAGAGCAATAAAGGATGGTACTCTATGTTTGTTATCTCCTGACCTCCACGTGTACTCATGGGTACCACACATACATGCACATGTACAAGGTGTGCATATGCTACACACATGTGCATACACACACAAGTCTGCATAGTTGTCACTGGCCAAGGGCACAAGAGGAATAGAGGATTATACTTAGCAAGGTGTCTTGGGTATAGTGGCTTTATACCTGATGTGCCCCTTTGAATGAAATCCTAAAAGTGATCCTGAGAGGCAGGGGTTATTCTGCACATGTCATGTTGTATCTATCCCCTAAATTACATGGCTAATAAATATCTGAGCAGCAAGAGCATCTGGCTGTATCACATGTCCCCTGACATTTCTAGAGCTCTTTGAAAGTAAAACCGGCAACTCGGAGAGCGAGCACCTGTTTTGAGCATCAGGGATGGCGACTGCAGTGGAAAGACAAATGGTTGAATCAGACTGCCTCAAAGATCCTTACCCTATGCTCAAGGCTCAGGTCACATGTCATCTGCCTTCCCTTAGGCCAGTAAATACAAACGTTCATTAAAACCTTCTCAGAGCCAGCAATGGACTAGGCTTGGTGTCTATATTTAAGGGACTGACATGGAGAGTCTCATCCTCTGGTTTCCCATGAGAGCCAAGGTCCCCCAGAGGCTTAGGAAACATTTCCCAAGAGAGAACAGAGGAAGAGCAAGCACTTTGGGCTCAGATGATGGGCTAGGACTTGGAGATGCTGGAGTTGGGTCCCCAGGGTTAGCAGGAGTCTGGTGATGGCAATGGGGCCACGGAAATAGAGGAGTCCTCTGGGAGAGAGGCGGGCCGACATTCACTGAGGGCATTTTAGGAGAGAGGCACCTAGGAGGCAAAGTGGGTGGAGACTGAAGAGGATTCAATCAAGGCGGTCGAGGTGGAGAGGGATTTTAGGATGGAGCCCCAGCAATGATGTGGACAGGTAGACTGGGGTGTGAGCACCTTTCAGACTTGGAGAGCTTGGACAAAGTGGCTGTCCCAGTGGCCAGGGTGGAGGACAAGGGTGGAAGCCCAGGCAGTGAATGCTGATGGGGACAAGAGGGCAGTGAGCAACAGCAGCCATTTGTAGCCTTCACCCTCTGCCTTCCCTACCCACAGGGCTCCTCCAAGCTGGAAAAGGCCGAGGTCTTGCAGATGACAGTGGATCACTTGAAGATGCTCCATGCCTCTGGTGGCACAGGTACAGATGCTCTACTCCCTTGGGAGTTACTCACACTACAAATACTTTGACACACTGCCTGGGGATTAAGCTCAAACTGGTGGCCATAGTAGGTTGTCATTGCCCTCCTGTGGGAGGACTGAATTAGAGCCCAGCCTCCATTTGCAAAGCTCCCCTCTCTTCTTTAGTTTCCTTCTATTTTGGTGTTTGTTCTGAGAAAAGGGTCTCATTCTGTAACCCCAGCTGCCCTCAAATTCACAAGTCACCCTGCCTCAGCCTATAGAGTTCTGAGATTGCAGGCAGGAGCCACTGCACTCTCTTCTTTTGTAGAAGACACTACTACCTATGTCTCCATTTGTCAGAACCCTTTCTTCCATTCGACTCCTCTTAGAGGATTGTTCTGTGGACTGGGCTTCCAGAAGACTCGCCAGCAAACCTGGGTAGCAGGTAGCTTGGATAAGCAAATTTCCACTAGACTCCCAGTCTTCAACTAACCTGAACCCTGGGAGGAAATTACCTGAGATCTTTAGCCACAGACATCCTGTTGGTGTCTCTACCCGCTGGCCTAAGTTTCTGCACTGTTGATGTGTCCTGGTGGACAGCACTGGAAAATGAGTCACACGCACAGCTGGTGTCAGATTCTAGGAAGAGGCAAGTCATTCCATCGTTTTGCTAGCGCCTTCCATTAAAATCCTGGAGCAGCTATGACTTTTAAAAGATTCCCAGGTGAATGGGAATCTTGTTTCGAAGCTCCTAGGTGTGTTTGGTGATTTCACCACTGGGAAGCCTTCACACCCCACAGACCTCAGCTACAAAGATGTAAAGCTCAAGAACAGCTTTCAACTCTGGAAGAGACCAGTGACATTTTAAGTGGTCCAAAGCCATGCTACTCAGCAGTGGCACCTGGGGGCAGGCAGCATTGCAGGGTCTCTCCGAAAGAGCCAGTCTGGATTAGACTGTAGGAATTTGCAAGTTGCAGACCTACCAGATAATTCTAATGTGGGGGCTCCTTTTGAAAGGTCTGCCAAAGGAACGCATTCCTGATGGTGGCATCCAGTGCGGAGATGCTTCAAATTATATTCATGGTTATCCTATTAAAAGGAAAGTAGTGATTAGCATGTGGGCAGCACTTTAAAATGTTTCCACTTATCTCACATCATTCTCACAAGAACCAGGAAGGAGGGGGTGGGGTAGGCTATCCTCACCACTCTGGTTCAGGCCAATGGAGAGGTCAGAGAGTGGTTGGGAGTTGAGGCTTCTCATTTGAATTCTGGTTCTGCTGCTTCCAAACCTTGTGACTTAAGAAAATGGTTTTTATCCTCTCTGCCCCTGAGTGGGTATGGTAAAAGAGTGTTTATAAGGATTAAATTGGATACTGGAGAGAGTTGTGTGATAAGAACTCAGCAGACTTTGCTTAAAAAGAACAACATAGCCAGGCATGGTGGTGTGCACACACACCACAGCTCTCTGGAAATGGAGGTTGGAGGAGCAGGAGTTCAAGACCGTTGTAGGCGACACAGTGAGTTCCAGGCCAGTCTGGACTACCTGAATGGTTATGTAAAAATTACTAATTAACTAAAAGAGGCTGAGGCTGTCACTCAGTTGGTAGAGTGCTTGCCTAGTACCCACAAAGCCTTGGGTTCAACCCCTAGCATTGTGCTAACCAGGTGTGGCGGCACAGGCCTGCAATCCTAGCACTTGGAGTGTGGCGATAAGAAGATCAGAAGTTCAGCTACATAATGAGTTGAAGGCCAGCCTGGACTACATTGGATCAGGTCTCAAAGTATATAAAGAAATAACTGTTTCAGCTGGCCAGTGGTAATACATACCTTTAACCCCAGCACTCTTGAGTTCTAGGCCAGCCTGGTGTAGTGTTATTTTGTTTGTGATCTAACAAATAAAGCCTGCCTGAAGATCAGAGTGCAGAGCTAACCACACTAGTTAGCCATAGAGGCCAGGCAGTGGTGATACCCAACTTTAATCCTAGCACTTGGGAGACAGAGGCAGATGGAGCTGTTAGTTCAAGTCCACCCTGAGCTATACGAAATTGATCCAATCTAAAAGAGAAACAGAGCTCACACAAAGGTGACCCCAGCACTTGGGATCCCACACCTTTAATCTCAGCACTAGGGAGGTGGAGGCAGGAGTGACATGGCTGGGAGGAGAGAGGAATATAAAGTGGGAGGAGACAGGAGTTCATGGCAGTCTGAGGCAGCTGTCTGAAGCAGTCAGTCTGAGGACAGGGCCCCCCCTACCCCCTTTGGTCTGAGCATTGCTAGAGATAAGAGTTCTAGTGGCTGGCCACTCTGCTTCTCTGATATTTCAGATTTTACCTCCTGATAGCTGACTCTGGGTTTTTATTATTAAGACCAAAGAGAACTCGTGCTATAGCCTGGTCTACAGAGTAAGTTCTAAGACAGCCAGAGCCACACAGAGAAATCCTGTCTTGAAAAACAAACTCACTCTCTCTCTCTCTCTCTCTCTCTCTCTCTCTCTCTCTCTCTCTCTCTCTGTGTGTGTGTGTGTGTGTGTGTGTGTGTGTGTGTGTGTTAGCAAATGCAGAGAGGTGAGGGGACATGTGCGCCATCAACAGCAACAGCCAAGTCTCACCCCAGATTGCCCAGACCCAGCAGTCCCCTGCTGAACTGCCCTGTCCCTCCGAGGGTCCCCAGCCATGAACCAGAGACAAGACATCTGCTGCCACAGTCAGGAGCCAGTGTTGGCTGCTCTTTCTTTACCCAGAAGGGAGTTGAAAAAACAAGTATGTAGAGGCAGTAGGGATGTCAGTGCTGTGCGGGAAGTCTACCTGGTCTGACCATCAAAGCCATCAGGCCAAGAATGAGCCCTTGCCTGATGGCAGCTGCCTGGGGCCAGTACATCCCAAACTGTGTTCTGAACTGGAGGGTGAATCAGATGCAGCAGCAGCTGGGCCGGTGGTGTAGGTGGGTCCACTTATGGAGAGGATCCGAGTACCATTTTGTTTCAGCCTCTACTCATGCAGCAGCAAATACTACAGCAGTGGCACTGCATCAGTTGCCTCTCCATTTCCAGGCTAAGGAAACTGAGGCTTAGGGATGCTCATCCATGTCCAGGTGGCCAGCTTAAGTGGCAGATTCATGCCCCAAACCCAGCTCTGGTGGCTTATAAAGGCTTCGCTGCTACACAATCATGCCTTCTCCAAGTGGCCTTCTACCCTAATCGCTGCCCTCATTCCCTACTCTCCGTTCAGTAGGCAGGGTTAGCCTGCATCTTCTGAGTTCGCTCTTTTCACAGGCATCTGCTTAGAGAAATTTTGTAGGCCACAAGATTTTCTTTACATTCATCATGAAGTGTGAAGAAAATACATTCTGTGATGCAGGGTCGTTTCTAGTGCTTTGTAAGTCAGAGACTGGGGCTCAGAGAGGTGAAGGGACATGTCCAAGGGTCATTGTAGGCTGTATAAATGGAGCAGGTCACACAGGGTATCTGTGCTTCTCTCCCTAACGTGCCCTCATGGAACTTTACAGGGTTCTTTGATGCCCGAGCCCTGGCTGTAGACTTCCGGAGCATTGGCTTTCGGGAATGCCTCACCGAGGTCATCAGGTACTTGGGGGTCCTGGAAGGACCCAGTAGCCATGCAGACCCTGTCCGGATTCGCCTTCTCTCCCACCTCAACAGCTATGCAGCTGAGATGGAGCCTTCACCCACACCGACTGGTGCTCTGGCCTTCCCTGTGTGGCCCTGGTCCTTCCTCCATAGCTGTCCAGGGTGGCCTTCCCTGAGCAGCCAGCTCGCTATTCTGGGAAGAGTACCTGGCCCTGTCCTCCCCAGTGTCACCTCTCCCACTTACCCCATCTCAGCCCTCCGGTCCACACCGGTCCACAGAGTGGCTGGTACCATCCTGCCAGCACGGAGGAATTTGTTGCCCAGCCGAGGGGCAACTTCCACCCAGAGAGCCCATCCTCCTGAGAGGCCAGCCGCCCCTCCCCCCACAGCCCCCGGTAGCAGGGCTGCCAGGAGCAACCATGTAGTCCGCAACATGCCATCTTCCTCTCCAACTGCCCCTGGAGCTGGGAAATCTGATGACAGTGTGTCCGGTCCCATCTCCAGTCCTTCTCCTCTGGGGACAACTGGGAGGCCTGCAGGAGCAGTACTCTATCACTCCTGGGTGTCTGAAATCACTGAAATTGGGGCTTTCTGAGCTGACCCCCCCCCCACACACACACACAAAACCATCCCCTAGGAATGAGGAACATTCTTACTTTCCCTCATGAGCTCTGAAAATGCTGCCTCCTCTTCTGGAATGGCTTCTATACAAAGACATCTCTCCTTGTCCCTCAGAACCCCACCCCCACCCTCCTCACCAACAATCCTGCTGCCAGCCTGGTTCCCCTGCGGCCTTTTCAGAGCTCAGAGCCTTAGTCTCATCTCCCACAGGCATAGAAGCGTTGTATGGTGCCTTGTGGCCACCTCGGTATTATGGACCCAGTACCGTGGACCTTGGGCCTGGAGTTGAAGCTTTAACCTAAAGATTCCATGGAGGGGTAGGCTGCTCACATGAAGAGGTGGGACTCCCAGTCCTGAGGACTGGTGGGATTCAGCCACCCCAGGCCAACAGGATGGAACGCACTGTCTGCCTTCACTTCCTGAGATAGAAACGAAGCAGGAGCTATTGAGATGTCTGCAGCCTGCCCCGTAACAGTGAAGCACAGGGCAGATCTGTCCATCTGTCCTCCAATCAGCTAAGGCCTATAGCTTCCATCATCCCGTTTTCAGATGCACACACGGCCAGCCACGAAGGCTGGACAAGCCAGGCCAGGAGGATTCCTCACAGTAGCGAAGCTCTGTGGCAGGGTGTTCTACCGCCAGCTCTCAGACAGGAGCCAGGCCTGAAGATCAACAAGAGAGCGCCACTCCCCTTCTCCTGGGCACCATCCTCCAGGACTACGGCCCTTCCCTCAGGGTCCCCTGTGTGCAGGACCTGTGACCCTGATGGTGGCACCCCAAGAGGCTTTCTCTTGGGATTCAGCGCCAGACATCTGAGCTGCCTGGTTTGCATCCGGCTCCTAGAGCCCAGACTGCTGCCACAGCCAAGGGCTGTCAGGCTGGATAAAAATAACTCAGAGGAGGGGGAGAACAGGCAGAGGCAGCTGGGCTCTCCAAGGTCATGCAGTGGGTCGAGGGCCTGAGAGCCTGCTCACCCACATTTCACACAGCTGGCTCTGCTCAGAGGCCAGCCCCGCCTCAGGCAGCTCGCCTCTCTAATGGGAATAAATGACCAGCGGTACACCAGACACTGAACTGACATTTAGGGTTGCCCTATCTGTACACAAAGTGTGGAAACACTTCTGTCCCCTCCAGTGGGCACCTGCTTCCACAGTTCCCCTGAGGACCACCCACCATGCCATCTGGGAATGCCCTGGTTAATGCCTGTCAAACCAAGATTTTTATTCACTGGTGCTGGGGCCATGCTGAATATGAAATACTTTCAAGGTTGTCTCAGAAAGCCTCCCCCCTCCCCCGTCCCAGCCTTCGATGGAACCATGGTCCTCAGAGCTGTAATAAGGGCACAAGAGTAGAGTTTACAAAACCATGGGCGCAAAAGGGTCATTTCAGAAAAGCAGGGCAGAGGGCAGAGGCTACCTGAGTGGCCTAGAAAGCTTTAGTGCATAAGTCAAGAAGAGATAGACTTCCTTCTCTCCTTAGTGGAAGCAGGCATTTTCATCTTGCTGCCATGTTAGACCCGTCTGAAGGCATCCCTGTGGAGTGCATCGTTCAGGAAGGGTAGAAGAGTCATGCAGGGGGTGGGGAGATGTGATAGAGGTTCCTGGATATTAGGGTCTTACTGCAGCCTGCAGTTTGGCAGCTCCTAGCCACATTCACTCAGGGCTGCACTACGGGAAACACATTTCTGCGTTGCAGGTACCTGAACTGCAAAGCAGTCTGTTGACCCCGTGGAAATATGGCAGAAATGGCTGAACCCTTTGAGCATCTATCCTGGTTGATCTTGGGTTCCTTGCCTCAGGACACTGGGCAGGTGACCCTTCCCCCGACACCCAACTGAGTATTCAAGTCTCCTGTTTCTAATCCCAAGTCTTTCTGGTGCCCCCAACATTCTCATCCCACCGCAGGGTGTCACAGACAAGCAATAAAGATGTTTAGTTCTGGAAACTTCTACTTCCTGGATGTCTGGAGTCTCTGAACCCATAGCCCCAGGTCTGGCAATGCCCCCTCTCCCCTAGGTTATTCCTCCAGCTCCCTGGCTTGGCTCTGGCTGTCAGTCAGCTCTCAGCAGCCACTGGAGAGAATGTGGCATGTGCAGAGCACATCATAGCAACCCAGCCTGAGACCTAGATGGCCCCGCCCACACACCCTGTTATTCAGATGATAAAAAGCAGAGCTCTTTTTTTTTTTTTAAATCCTAACCTAATTTATAACCTTGTTTTTTGCTGGCCCCAGACTTGCTCAGTGCTTATGCTACACTGGCCTGTTCTCATATCCCCAGTGTTCCCATCTTGTTTTGCTTGTTTGTTTAGTTGGTTGGTTGTTTTTCGAGACAGGGTTTCTGTCCTGGAACTTGCACTGTAGACCAGGCTGGCTTCAAACTCACAGGGATCGCCTGCCTCTGCCTCCAAGTGCTAGGATTAAAGGCCACCAGTATTCCCATCTTTAGAACTTCTCCCCTGAGGTTCCCAGAATGCTCCTCCCTCCTCTTTCCATAAACTACTTCAGCTCCTCAGGCCTTGCCTTCCATGTCGCCTCCTCCTGGAGGCCTTTAAGGATTAATGGGCTTGAATAGCTCATTCATCTCATAAGTCCTCATGTTTCCATTCATGGAGAGTTGGCTAATGCATACCTGCGTGTGTATTGGTTAGGTATATTCCCCCATTGGACTGTAAGCTCAGTGAGGCCAGTGTTCCCATCCCAGCGCTGAGCACAATGCTCATCATAACTGTCCTATGAACTTTTGTTGAGTACTTAGATGAAGGACTTGAGAAGGCTTTTAGTTTTCTATGTGGCTGGATTCCACCCTCACACTGATGGCTGGCTTAGAGAAGAGACAGGAGAGCCAAGGCTGAGGGACGGGGCGTTCTGGCAGAATGGTCAGAAGTTCCTGGCCAGAGGAGAGACAAGCGTGTTGGCCCTGGAGTGCATGCTGACTGCTGAGCCTGCCAAGGGGTTTGTTCTTTGCTCTTGGCTTAGCTCCGCAATGTATCCAGCCCCCAACAAATCCAACATTCGTGGAGAGCCACACTGTGCCAGCCAGGCCTGGTAGAGCCAAAGGTAACAAACATAGAGTCGCTTAGAGGGCAGCATATCCTCTGCCTAGATAAGATGGGCATGGAACAGTCTCTGGAGAAGGCTGAGGGCAGCAGGATGGGTGTGCATCTCTGGGTAGGTAGGTAGGTTGTGGGTGGGGCCCTGGAAGGAAGCCCTCCTGGAGGGACTCCCTTGCAGAAATCTGGAAATTCACCCAGGAAGCTACAGAAGCAGGTATGGAGCTGAGTGCAGGCCCTCAGTGCAAGTGAAAGATGGGCTAGCCTGAGCTCTGAGACGCACCTTCATTGTCAATGGGAAGTGATTTTCCTCTGGTTCTTTGCCTTTCTACGCTTAATGTTTCCATCTGTAAGATAGCCATGATGCAGTAATGGCTACCCACAAATGTGCATAAACACAAATAAAAATGTAATAAAATTGTTTTAAAGAAAAAGTATTTGGTGCTACTGAGCATGGAGGTGCGTCTGTAACCTCAGCATTCAGACCGAGACGCAAGAGGATCAGGAGTTCAAGGCTAGCCTTGGCAATGTGAGACTCTCAGATAAGCAATGGGGGGAGGTACTAGAGAGAGATGGCCCAGGGGTTAAGAGCACTTGTGGCTCTTGCAAAGGACCCAGGTTTGGTTCCCAGTGTGACATCCAACAAACACCTGTAACTTGGCTCCCAAGGCCTGCTTCTTGCCTCCTTGGTACTGTTAGCTTATGATGCAGATGTGCAGGCAGAACACCCATACACATAAAACCAAATTACAACACCACAAATGATGATAAAAAAGAAGTGGGAGACAGGAGGAGGAGATTCAGCCTCACCTCCAAACACCTAGATGCTTTTGTAAACATAGTAGCCAGCCTGGTGACTGTGGTTTAACCTACCCAGGCAGGGCCCAGCCTCTCATTAGGAGATACAAAGAGAAGAATCAGAATCTCACCCAGTGAGGACATTTCTATTAATAGGTTGACTAGAGTCCAACTTGAAGAAGGATGACACTTACTTGATTACTTACTTTTAGGGCTTTGGGATTTTTTTTATTTTGTTTTTTGTTTGTTTGCTTGTTTTTGTTTTCTCATTGGTTAGGTGGGTGGTTTTGTTTTATTTACAGAGCTTAAAAAGGATCCAGACTGGCTTTGAACTCTATATAGCTGAGGATGTCCTTGAACTTCCGATCCTGCCTCTACTTCTCAAAGGCTGGGATTACAGGTGTGCCCCATCATACCTGGCTTTTGCAGTCTATGCTGGTGATCGAGCTCAGGACTTCATGTGTGCCAAGAAAGCAGTCTGCAGACTGGACCACACCCCAACCTAAAGCTGATGGCTTTCTGAGAAGCAGGGTAGACTTTATTTCCATGGGGACATTACCGTCCCTGGCCCCTCTCCCAGTCTCCAGCCCATAGCAGAAGATTAAGGAGTGCTTCATCTGTGCTGCTGTGACTCGAATGTGGTTTGATTAATCTACAGTGCACAGTAAGGCAGGAAACCCATTGAAGCAAGGCTCCAAAGTCCGTCCAGGTAAACGAGGAGACACAAATATCTGGGGCAGTAGCAGACGCTCCCTGATCATGCTCCCATGGCAGGCATTACTAATCAATTTCACAGCCTGCCTCCTTCTTATTTTTTTCTTACGATTTATTTTTTATTTTATTTGGGGGTGTCTGAGTCAGTGTCCTATTGCTGTGAAGGCACACCATGACCACAGCAACTCTTCTAAAGGGAAGCATTTAATTGGGGCTGGCTTACAGTTTTAGAGGTTCAGTCCAGTATCCTCATGGTGCCATAAAGTTAGACATGATGCTGGAGAGGTAGCTGTGAGTTCTACATCCAGATAGGCAGACAGTAGAAGAGAGAGGCTCTGGGCCTGGCTTGAGCATTTGAAACCCCAAAGCCCACCCCTGTGAAACACTTCATCCAAGAAGGCCATACCTCATAACTCCTGTCAAGTAACACCACTCCCTAATGATGAAGCATCCAAATCTATGAGCCTATGGAGGCCATTTCTATTCAAACCACGGTGTGCGTGTGCGTGTGTGTGTGTGTGTGTGTGTGTGTGTGTGTGTGTGTGTGTTTGCGTGTGTGTATGTTGCTCATGTGGAGGCCAGGAATCAGTTCCCTCCTACCATGTTTTTCAGGAAGGCTCTCTCCATTTCTGCTGTTGCTCTCCATAGTCTAATGTTGTGGTTTAATAAGGATCAAGAGAAACAAATAGGCCGAATAGATGTTTATTCAGGGAGAAATAACTTACAACGTAGACAGATGGACACTAGCAGGCTCCTGGTCCCAAGGATGCCTCCGGATCCCTCCTGTGCACATCCCTCCAGCAAGAGAGCGTTCCCCCAGGTCACTTCTGCCCATCTCCACCCCTAATGGTCGTGGTCAGTGTCACAGATGTGGAGAAAGTGAATATCTCACTACATTCTAGCTTCCAGCTGGTTTTTGGTTTTGCCTCCCACCTGGCCACAGAAGTGCTGGCATCACAGGCGGGCACCTCCACATCTAGCTTTTATATGGGTTCCTGGGGCTAAATTCACATCAATCACCAGGCTTGCAATGCAAGTACTTTACCTACTGTACCCCCTCACCTGCCCACCCTTATCCCTTCTAAAGACAGCTGAAATCCAGAACCAAACTTGATTAATCATTGTTGCTGCAGGCGATAAAACCCACTTGCCTTCTAGACTCTGACTAGCTGTGCTTGGCCCTCACTCCGGACTGAGTTCATGGGTAACCAGGTTTGGGGATTTCCAGTTTTGTTCCTGCAGTGTATGAATATAACATGGCCGAAGCACCTGCCCCATGCCATGACCAGCAGGGAATATGTGTGGGTGTCTTCCATGCTGCCTTAGTGTCTGAGCTCCTATTGAGATTCCATGTGGGGTGGTATATGGTGGCCGGGAGAGGCGCTGCAGCAGGCTTCTGACACAGCCAGGCACTTAAGGAGCTGAAGGGGGAACACAGTCCTGGGCAGAGCTCTAGCAACTTCCCTGCTTGGCCAGAGACAAGGCTAGGATTGATGCCTCCCACTGAGGCCCACAATACCCAGACTTGGATTCCTATAGCCAGTGTCTCAGAGGCGTCTGGCACTACCATGTCCAAAGCCACATGCCAGATCCCTTCAGATCTAGTTCCTCTCCCTGACAAACTCTTCAGGCTTCAGTGTTTCTGGAAAAAGCAACTAGGTCTTCTGGTTGCTCCAGCATAAGAGTTCTGGAGGCAGGAAGGATCTCTGTGAGTTCAAAGCCAGCCTGGTCTACAGGGTGAGTTCCAAGAAAGCCAAAGTTATACAGAGAAACCCCTTCTCAAAAAACAAAGAAAGAAAAAGAGAGAGGGAGGAAGAATGAAAGGAAGGTAGGTTCTGAAGTTGTCCCTCAAACAAATCTGTCTCTCCTCTCTGTGTCGGTCTCTCTCTATCTCTCTCTCAGATTAATTTATTTTGTATTTGAGTATTTGCCTGCATGCATGTAGCTGCACCCCAAAGGCCCTGCTCCTGGATGTCTGTGCGGCACCTGATGCCCACACAGCTGGTTGTCTGTCTCCCTTAAATTGTCCTCAATGCCAGTGCGATACGGGTTTCTCTAACAGTCCCCTCCTAGTGCGTGCTTCCTCGAGCCTCAGCGTTCCAGCTCTTTCTTCTCAGCCCTAGTTTTGGCATTCTTTATATTCATACTAAGAATATTACTGCAACATCAAGATTAGCCTGATCTACATAGGGAGCTCCAGGCCAGAAGGGGCTACATTTTAAGACACTGTCTCAAGTAATAATGCCAACAACAATAGTAATAATAAATAAAATGGAAACCTAAACCTTTTCTGGTTTTTGTTTGTCAGTTTCTTCAGGTGATACGAAGTTTCCTTTCCTTTTCTTTTTTTATCTTGTTGTTTTTTTTAAGGTAGGGTCTCACCGTGAAGCCCAGGTTCCCCAAGAGCTATTGTGTAGGTTTGTCTGACATCATGTCTCACCCTCCTCACCTCTGGGATTGCAATGAGTCACCAAGCTCAGCTAAAGGAAGAGATTTCTGTGTGACCCCTGGCTTTATTAGAAAACAGCAATATCATGCACTAGTAATAAATAATGTTGCTGTTATTAATAAGTTATAAGAGTGAGTTCAGGATCAAAGGCTTTACAGCAAGTTCCTTAAGGAACTTTTCTCACAGCCCACATGCCTGTTCTTTATCCATTACTTCCCCCTAGTGGCCAGTCAAAACAACATGCTTGCTATCCAGTTTATTGGCACTCTTATCCAGATAAAAACATCAAACACGTGCCTGAGGTGTTTCTTCCTATGCTAGCAGAACAACAGGACACGCTGCAGACCACCTGCTCTTATCCTCACGGCTCAATGGATGACTAGGAGTTGGCGCTCACAGTCCAGCATCCCAAGTATCAGACTGCACACAGCTAGCACATAGAAAAATCCCAAGTACAGTTTTAACTAAGTTCCTATCACCTTTGCATTAAAGTAAAGTACTCAGATGCTTGTTCTGGCACTCTTCTTGGTGTACCTGAGGTGTGATTTGTTGCTTGGTAGGTTTTTTGAGACAGTATCCTGGCTGTCCTAGAACTCACTATATAAACCAGGCTGGCCTAGAACTTACAAAGTTGTGCCAACCTTTGGCCTCTAGATACCCACATACATATGGCATATATTCACACAAATACACACACACTTATACATAAATAAAATATATGTAAATAAATAAGCCGGGCGGTGGTGGCCTTTAATCCCAGCACTCGGATGGCAAAGCAGGCAGATCTCTCTGAATTCAAGACCAGCCTGGTCTACAGAGTAAGTTCCGGGATAGCCAGGGCTGCACAGAAATCATGCTCAAAAAACTAAAACAAATAAATAAAATAGTCGGGTGGTGGTGGCACATGCCTTTAATCCCAGCACTTAGGAGGTAGAGGCAGGTGGATTTCTGTAAGTTCAAGACCAGCCTGGTCTACAAGAGCTAGTTCCAGGACAGGCTCCAAAGCCACAGAGAGACACTGTCTCAAATAAATAAATAAATAAATAAATAAAATAAAAAGCGAGGGGCTGGTGAGATGGCTCAGCAGGTAAAGGGGCTTTCCACCAAGCCTGACAGCCTGAGTTTGAGTTCCACCCACAGAACTGGAAGGAGAGAACCAACTCCCTCAAAGTTATCCTCTGACTTCCACATATATGTAATGGCATGTGTATATTACCCCCACCAAAAATTAATAAATTAAATTTTAAAGTAAGATATTTTTGTTTTGTGAGACAGGATTTCTCTGTGAAACAGTCCTGGCTGTCTCAGAACTCAATTTGTAGCCCAGGTTGACCTCAAACTCACAGAGATCCACCTGCCTCTGCTATCTCAAAGAACCCCCCCCCCAAAAAAAAGTGAAAAGAAAAAAGAAAGAAGAAATAGAACTAGCTGGGCATGGTATAGTATACTTTTAATCCCAGTACTTATGGGCAGAGGGAGGCAGCTCTCTAGTCAAGGCTATGGTACACTAAATAGAGAGTGCCAAGCTAGCCTCACTACATAGTGAGACCCTGTCTCAAAGGAAAATTTTGTAATAAAAAAGAAAAGAAAAGCACAAAGCCCCAGAAAACAGTCAAGTCCAGCAATGACAATTATAAAAATTAGAATGTTGAGCAGCTTTGGAATATGCTGAAGTGTAGCGCCCGTGCTACAGTCTGTTCCACTAATCCGGTGAAGGCCTAGACATTTAAATAAAAGACAAGACAGCGGGTCATTTGTTCAACAATGCCCTTAATTGAGGGGAAGGAGAAGACTTATATACTGACTCACAGCACAGTGGAAAACAATCAAGAGTCAAACAGCAAGTTCTCGGGCTTAGTTCCTTCCCAGCAGATGTGTGTTAGCAAATCAGGAAGAGTACCAAGAACCTTCCGGTGCAAGGAGTTCCAGCCAACAGCTTCAGGCTTGTTCAAGGTGCCTTGGGGGTCCATGCAGGGCCTGACATTGAAGGTGCTCTGAATCCTGCAGCATCAAACATTCTGCCACAGTTTAATTCATGTTAAAACTTATTATCAACTGGAGAGACAGCTCAGTGGTTAAGAGCATTGGCTGCTCTTGCAAAGGACCTGGGTTCAGTTCTCAGCACCCACATAGCTGCTCATAGCATCTGCAAATGCAGTCCCGTGTGATCAGATGCCCTCTGCTGGCCTCCACCAGCCCTGCATGCACAAGGTGATACACATACTTGGAGGCACTTGCACACATAAAACAAAAATAAATCTTTTAAAACTTGAAAGTCATTACATTTTATTTATTTAGTTGTTTATTTGTGTGTAGCTATGTATGTATGCCACGGCACTAGTGTGGGGGTCAGAGGACAATTGATAAGAGTCAGCTCTCTCTTGTTACCATGTGAGTCCCTGGGGTCAAACTCAAATCACTGGTCCACACAGGCCTAGGCCAGTCAGAGCTCCACAGGGAGATCCTGTTTCAAAAACAACAAACAGAATCAGTGAGAGGGTTCTGCAAAGAAGGACATTCACTGTCAAACCTGATCTGAGCTCAATCCCTCTGACTTAGGTGACTCCTGGAAACCAGCATTCACACATAAACAAACAAATTAAAGAAAATGCAGCAGCTGGGCATTGGTGGCACAGGCCTTTAATCCCAGCACTCGGGAGGCAGAGGCAGGCAGATCTCTGTGAGTTCGAGGCCAGCCTGGTCTACAGAACTAGTTGCAGGACAGGATCCAAAGCTAAAGAGAGAGAGAGACAGAGACAGAGAGAGGTGTAAATATATACAATAATCAGCTAATAGCATATTTGTTTCATATAACTATGTTTGAAGCAAAGGTGCTCATTGTTGATTATTATATTCTGGATAATCAGCCCATATATATTAGTCTCAGGGTTTTCTGGTTTTAAATCAGAATAAAAATAACATGTTTCTGGACCTGAACTTTCTGATAGCAAAAGTCTGGTATCAGGGGCAAAAGTCTGGGTTAAGGCAAAGTGTGGGAGCACATTGAGATCCAAGAGGAAGAAGACAATTCCAAAGTCAGAGGAGAAAGATGGAGTGCCTTAGAACCCGAGGCCTTCATGGCAGCTAAGTGACTCCCTGAGTCCCCAGGACAGATGTCAATGAGCCCTGGGGCAGAGCCAGAACCAGACCCAGAAGCATCTTTTAAACCCCACTTCCATCTCTGCATGCAGTGAGGAAAATCATTGCCTTCCCTGAGCTCATTTGACTCTGACCTTTGCCCAGGATCTCATGCATAGTTTGCGAGGTGTTGTCTAAATGGACAGCTGGAGTATCTTGCTGGAAGCTGGTGATTCCAGAGGGCATCTACACCCCTGTGCTAGACACGGATGCAGGCAGAATCACCGGTTTGTTCATTTACCATTCACGAATTAATTTGTTCAACTGATTCCTTAGTGTGTGCCTGGACTATAGCAGATGCTAGACACACTGTGTTGAGCAAGCACAGCTAAGCTTCAGGAAGCTTGCTTTCCAGGACGGGTATCCATGTCATCACAGACACATCAAACAGGTGTAATAAGAGAAAGCAGAAGAGACTGGTGAGACAATAAGACAACAACACCGGGGCCCCTAGCCAGAGACCCCTTCAGTATGACTTGGATGGACAGCTCAGAGCACTGAGCTAATGAAAAGATGGGGGAAGTAGTCTGAGGTTGGGGAAGGAGAACGTTCTAGTAGAGGAATGGGCAGCATCTTTAACATCTTGCAAGACCAGTGCAGCTACTGCCAGAGAGGGAAGAGCAAAGAGCCCAGATGGGACTGAAGAGGAGCCCATTGCCCTGAGCCTTGTTTAGTATATTCCCTACATGGGGTCCACTTACTGTTATTTCAGTAATTTTTTTTCTTCTTGTTTTTGACAGGGTCTCAGTTAACAGCCTGTAACTGGTTGTGTAGAACAAACTGGCCTTGAACTCACAGAGATCTTCCCCCTGCCTTTGCCTCTAGAGTGCTGGGTTTGAAGGCATGTGCCACAATACCTGGCTTCCTTTCTTCCTCCTTCCTGCTCCCTCCCTTTCTTTCTTTCGGTTTAGTGTGTGTGTGTGTGTGTGTGTGTGTGTGTGTGTGTGTGTGTGTGTGTGTGTCTGCTGAAGTCCCCAGAGGCCAGAAGAGGTTTCTAGGTCCCCTGGAACCAGAGTTACAGATGGTTGTGAGCTATGATATGGTTGCTGGGAAGCGGACCGTGGGTCCTCTGCAAGAGCAGTGAGTGCTCTTAACCACTGAGCCATCTCTTCAGCCTCAATTTTATACTTTTCTTTGTTTTTTGTCTCCACGTCCTCTTCTAACCAAGAATATTTGTGAGTTCAAAAGACCGACATGAGAACTTGCAAGATGAATCTATGGGTAAATGCTTCTCATGCCAGCCTGATAACCTGAGTTCAATCCCTGGAATCCACAGAGAGGTAGAAGCAGAGAACTGACTCCACACAGAATTCCCTCTGACCTCCACACTCAGCCTGCATCACACATACTGTGATGAATAAATGAAATTGAATTTTAAATTTAAAAATTGAAACATAGTAATAATCGTAGTAGTAATAATAATAAACAACCCATATGCCACTTGTATTTCACTAAGCCACCCTGACATTATAAAATGTTCTGCCAGCCCTGGCTGAACTCGGTCCCTCTCTGCACCTGTTTGAAGGTACCATAGCCAGCTCTTATCTTAAGAGCCGTGGGAAGAGTCTGCAGCTGGGGGAGGCTGGTGACTGGGTCTCATTTACAGTTTCTGATAAATGACTCTGGCTGCCTCCGTGCAGAGTCCAGCGGGAGTACCATGCACAGGAAGGCCGGGGAGGCTGTCAAGGTCACATGGAGGTTGGAGGGGGTCAGGCTGCTGTGAGGTTCTGACTGCGGAGAATGAAGCTGGCTGGTGGAGTCCATCAGTGCCTGCACAGGTCCCACCCTTCAAGGAGCCATTCTTCCTTTGATCTCTCCGTGCTGATGCAAGTGGCACCAGATAAATGTAGCTTTTTCAAGCCTCCTGTCTTTGTATCAGCCCCAGGGCTCCTGGACTCAGGACCGTGTGTCCACCACACATAAGAGCCCAGCTTCCTGGCTAGTTCAGGCTGACCCCAGTGAGAACTGCAGGATGACAGCCAGCTGGGCTCTCAAGTCCCTTCAGGAACCAAGGGGGGAGGGGTACATCATTCTTGTCACCTGAACACCGATGGCCTGTCCACCTCTGTGACTGAATTGGGATAAACACTGAGAACATTCAGGCGTCGTAAGAAGGAGGGGACTCCCTCACTGGAGTCTTGTTGAAGTCTCTGAACAGCCAAGAGTCGAGAATGCTAACGCAATTAACAGCATTTGCTGTGAAGGTCGCCGACATGGAGATAGTCTGCCTCTTATATAGGGGTATTTCAGGATAGAATGTGGACATAGCAAAGAGCCACGCTCAAAGTCCAAGAGTGTTTGACCTGGTGTGATCTTCCCCCTTTCTCAATGGAAGCCTGCAATTCCCTAGGAATGCCACCAGCCAGATGACAAAGTCCATTTATGGTAAAAAGACTCCTTATCCTCTTTTGTAACCTTTGTGACCATCGGTAGTATCTTAACAGGTGCTAATACTATCCTCCTTAACTCAGGAATCTCCTTAGGATGTCATTTACCTAAAAGGGGGAAAACATTTTGCTGTTTCTGAGACACTTTCACGTGTCCTAGGCTGACCTTAGCTTTGCTGTACAGCTGAGGGTGACCTTGAACCCCCTGTCCTTCCTGCCTTTGTCTCCCAAACACTAGGGTTTCCAGTGTGTCACCATGCCTAGTTTATGCAATGCTGGGAACTGAACTCAGGACTTTCTCATCAACTGAGCCACGCCCCAACTCAAGGGGAAAATTCTTAGCAACTCTTTGAGACATAAATTGAGAGGCCACCGAAGCCATACATATGACCATTGTTAAAGCATTTCCTAAGCTGGAGAGATGGCTCAGTAGTTAGGAGCACTGTTGCTCTCTCACAGGACCCTGGTTCTATTCACAGCACCCACATTGTGGCCCATAGGATCTGATGACCTCTTCTGGCCTCTTCATACACATAGGACCCATACATATATGCAAGCAAAACCCCTGTACACAGGAAGAAAATTAAGCCATTTAAGTGTGATTCCCTCTTGAGAACCCATAGCCCCTTAGGTATATCCTATCTTTTCCCTGAGTGCCTCTTTTTGTTATTTTGTTGTTATTTTCCTGCTTAAATCCATGTTAAAATCTTTCCTTGATAAATTCCAACTGTGTTTCATACTGGCTCATGGAGAAGTTCTTTGCTGCCTCCAAGTCAAGAATCCTGCCTTGGCTGGGTATGGTAATGCATGCCATGCCTTTAATTCCAGCACTCAAGAGGCAGAGGCAGGCTGATCTTGGTGAGTTTCAGGCTAGCCTGGCCTCTGTGGTGCATTCCAGGCCAGCCTGCTTCCCCTGAGTAGACACAGCGTCATAGGGCCTTGGATCCTGTATTTCACAGCTGCTGATTAGGCCACCAACTCCACACCTGACTGCTTCAGGCAGGCACCCTGTGGCTTGCCCCTCCCCCAAAGTTCCCTTCAGGAAGCTGGTATCCTCCCAGATGGCCTCCCTGAGGGCTTCTGCAGGGAATGGCCCTTCCTTCTCATCATTTCTTAACTACCACACCTCCCCCAACCATTTTGTTTTTGCATTTGTAACAGGGTACCCCTGTGTAGCTCAGGCTGGTCTCCAACCCATGATTCCCCTGAGAACTGGGATTGTAGGAATAAGACATCAAACTTGGCTCCCTTTGTTTTGTTTGAGAAAAAGATCTTGGTGGCCCCAGGTGGCCTCAAACTCAGGATCTTCCTGCCTCAACCTTGTAAATTCCGGAATTACCGACGTGCAGCACCTGTTCCGGCTCTGGAACTCTGGCCCTTTAAAACTCCCACAAGCCTGCCCTCTATTCCTCCAACTCGACAACCCTGTGATGGGAAAGTTGAGTCAAAGGCATGCTTGCTGGAGTTAAGCATGCAAAGGTAAACAAGACTGATGGGGGAGGATGCTATGGCTCGGCAGGTAAAAGTGTTTGTCTCCAAGCCTGATATTCTGAGCATTCTGAATTCGATACTCAGGACTCACAGGATGGAAGCAGAGTTGTCCTCTGACCCCCATTGTGCTTGTAATCTCAGCACTGGGAAGCAGGAAGGAAGAACTCTAGTTTGAGGCAGAGGTCTGGGGTACTGCTGAGTATGGAAGGGGCAGAGGTCTTCGGTACTGAGCATAGAAGGGGCAGTGGGTGGGGTCCTTCCAGGTGGGTCAGGAGCTATCAGCTGGTAGATCAGCTGCACAGATGAGAAGTGAAACCAGCAGACACCACGTTCTTCCAGCTTGGGTAATTGGGTGAATGTGGAGTGTGCTAGTGAGTCTGCCCTATGCTGGGAACTGAGTATACAAAAAGGAACAAGACTACCTGGTCGGCCCCCTAACAGAGCTTGCATTCCAGATGGATGAGTGCATGGTCGATTCCTGTTGCATGTCTGGGAAGGTAATGAGCTGAGCACACAAGAGTCTGGAGGCACCTGGGGATGTGGCTGAGGAGATGCTGTGGCTTAGAACTGTAGGATGGGAAGACAGGTCCTAATGAGGCTAGACCCAGTGCAAAGCTCTCTTCCCTGTCAAGATGGAGAGGTCATTGTTTTCATCTAAGCTCCTGCTTTTGGCTCCAACAGTTTAGGCAAAATGTTAAAAAAAAAAAAAAAAAAAAAAAAAAAAAAAAGGATCATTCATGCTAAAGGCCCATATCCCCAAGTTGAAACTAAGCTCCTTTTTTTTTTTTTTTTTTTTTGTTTAAGAAATCGGATTTAAAGAGACAACAGCTGAATTTCCCAAACATGCCAGTTAATCCTTATACAAAATAACTGAGATAAGCTGATGGTAACCCATCAGCTGTTCCCCAATTATCTCCTTGTCTCTGCCTTACAAGGGTTTTCCTAACCCTTTTCTGTCTACAAAAGCAACCTATTGTGTTCAACCCATAACACTCTATTTTATGGGACCCAGTGTTGTCTGATTCTAGAGCCAAAAACAAAACCAATGGAGACAGATAAACTATATTGTTGCGATTTGTCCAGGGCCGAGGAGTATTGAATGAATAAGGAGACTGATCATCATGGACTACACCTGTTTCCCTGCAGCTTCCCCATAACTCAGGGGTTTAGGTTGTGGGGGAGAAGACTGAGATAGAAAAGATTCAAACAAAAAGCATGCACAGGGCTGGTAGGTATGGATGTGGTATGCCCAATGCATAGTCAGCTCATACAGTCGAATGAGACAGGAGAAAGCGGCAGTGTTTAGCTCTTGGTAGCGCAGTGAGCTGCATGATAGAGTCTGTATGTTCTTGAAAAAGTTACATAGACACCAAGGGAATTTAATGGGTGTTAAGCAGTTAAGTTTAAGGAGGTTTCCAACTTTGTTTGTGTTAAGAATGATCTGAAACTATGTGGCTAAGAATGAGCTTTGTCTGTGGTAAAAACACAAGGCTCACCTCAATGGAGCTAGGTCTCTTTGTCTCAGATGGTGGACATCTGAGGGACTGGTCCTTATTATAATGTCCCCTTGAAAAGTTATGTACCATTCTGTCTGACCCAGGAATAGGGTATGGATAAGTCTGTGGGATTTTTACCTCTGTTACTTGTGGCACTTGACAAACACTAAGCAGTTACTCAGCCTCTCAAGCCCAGGGTCCATCCCCCTGCACAGTGGTGATGATGCTGCACTCTCTGTACCTGTTGAGAGGATTCAGTGAAGTGATGCATGCTAGCTCAATAAATGCCAGCGACGGTTATTATTAGCATTAGTGTAGGCAGTGTGAGAGGAAGGAGATAGTTAAGTCTCAACCCACTCTTGCTGGCTTTCGTGACTTGGCCATGACTCTCCAGGCTGAGAATAGTGTCTGGCATGTAGGTGACACTACATTGTGTTACGGATTTGTGTCATTATTTTCAAATAATAGTACTAGAGAAATGATCTCTGGAACTGTCATGCTCCAAAGAGTTGTTACAAGGTGTCTATGAGGTCTCAACTCTGCTATGAAGTTTTCTATTGTGATATAGGTAGGAACACGAACACACACAGGCGCACACCCAGGACACATACACATGTAGGAGACACTCGCCTTCCTACCCCACTCTTAAAAGGTCCAGCTTTATTTATCTGCTCACAGAAACCTTGAAAATGCTACATGGTAATAACCGAAAGTTAACCTGGCCTTGTGTGGAGCTTTGTCTCTAGTCTCTCATCTTATTTCCATTTCAGTGATGAGGCAATCAAGGCCAAGAACTAGGGAATGGCTTACCCAGCTAATACATGGTTTAATTTCCTCTGGACATCTGTTTGGAGAATTCCATCATTTCCCCTGTTTCATTTCCTTTCTTAGATTTACTTATTTTATTTCATTTGTGTGAGTGCCTTGCCTGCACATGTATGGTGCCTATGGAGGTCAGAAAAGGGTCTAGGATCACCTGGAACGTCTGTTACTGGTGTTTGTGAACTACCATGTGAATGCCGGGACTCAACCTCAGTCTTTTGGAAGAGCAGCAAGTGCTCTTAACTGCTGAGCCCTGCTCCAGCCCCTCACATTGTACCAGTCTTCTAAAACACTGCCTTCTTTTATTATTTTATTAATGAATTTTTACTCGTTATTATTGTGTGTGTTTGATATATTGGGGAGTGCACTTGGCTGGGGGTCAGAGGACAGTGTTGTAGAGTCAGCTCTTTCCAGATTCCTATGGGTTCTGGGTATTTAAGTAAGGTCATTAGGCTCACAGGCTAAGCCCTTCCACCATTGAGCTATATTTCTAGCAAGAAAATAGCAGCTATGAATCCCTCTACCCATACCTTGACTGCTACACATGATGGGTTTTGCAGGCTGGTTCTAGCTTTTAATAGTCTGGTTCTTGGTCATGCTACACACTTAATCCCAGTTTCAGATCTAGAAATGAATAGTGGCTCATTCTCAATCTTTTTTTTTTTTTTTTTTTTTTTTTTTTTTTTAATTTTTTTGAGACTGGGTTTCTCTGTGTAGCTTTGAAGCCTGTCCTGGAACTTGTTCTGTAGAACAGGCTGACTTCAAACTCAGAGGTCCACCTGACTCTGTCTCTTAAGTACTGCGATTAAAGTTGTGTGCCACCACTGCCTGGCTCTCAAATCATGTCTAACTAACTATAAAGGCCAGCAAGTCTCCAACTCTTCTTTCTCTTTAGTGTGACTGGAGAATTAATGCTTCTACTGAATCCTCGCTCCTGTCTTTTACCACCCTCTAGTTCTGGGATTAAAGGTGTGAGCTATAATTCTATTTTAGACTGTTCACTCTTGTGTAGATCTGGGTGGCCTTGAACTCAGAGAGATCCATCTACCTCTTAATTCTGAGTCCTAGGATTTAAGGTGTATACATACCACCATCTTCTAGCTTCTGGCTGCTGAGATTAAAGGTGTGTGCCTGGCTACTATGGCCTGTGACTGACTTTGCTTTCTGAATCCTCAGGCAAGCTTTAATAAATCATAAATAATATCACCACACCAGATTTATCCCTAACATCATAATAGCTCCCTCTATCAAGATTTCTCTTTCCTTGTTCTCCCTCTCTGTCCCTCCCCCAACTCAACCATCCTGTTCCCTCATATTCTCTTCCCCTCTCTCCTTCATCCCTCCCTCTCCTTTCCCCTCCCAATTTACCCAGGAGATCTTATCTATTTCCCCTTTCCAGGGGCATCCATATGTATCTCTCCTAGGGTCCTTTTTGTTAGCTAGCTGAGTAATACTCCATTGTTTAAATGTACCACATTCTCTTTATCCATTCTTCAGGTGAGGGGCATCTAGTTTTTTTCCAGATTCTGACTATTATGAATAGTGATGCTATCAAAGACCCTGACATTAACCCACATACCTATGAACATCTGATTTTTGACAAAGAAGCAAAATTGCATAGTGGGAAAAAATCATTCAATAAATGGTGCTGGCATAACTGGATGTCAACATGTAGAACAACGCAAATAGTTTCATATCTATCATCATGCACAAAACTCAAGTTCAAGACCTCAACATAAATCCAGCCACACTGGACCTGATAGGAGTGAAAGTGGGAAGCACAGGAGATCATTTCCTAAATAGAACGCCAGTAGCACAGACACTGAGAGCAACAATTACAAACGGGACCTCTTGAAACTGAGAAGCTTCTGTAAGGCAAAGGACCAGTCAATAAGACAAAACAGCAGCCTGCAGAATGGGATAAGATCTTTGCCAACCCCAAATCTGACAGAGGGCTGATCTCCAAAATGTACAAAGGACTCAACAAGCTAGGCATTAAAATACCAAATAATCCAATTTAAAAAATGAGATACATGCTAAATAGAGAATTCTCAACAGAAGAAACTCAAATGGCCAAAAACAATTTAAGGAAATGCTCAACAACCTTAGCCATCAGCGAAATGCAAATCAAAATGACTCTGAAATACCATCTTACACCTGTCAGAATGGCTAAGATCAAAAACACTGATGACAGCTTATGCTGGAGAGGATGTGGAGTAAGGGGAATACTCCTCCATTGCTGGTGGGAATGCTGGTGGAAATCAGTATGGTGGTTTCTCAGAAAATTGGAAATCAATCTACCTTAAGACACAGCAATACCACTTTTGGGCACATACCCAAAGGTGCTCATTCATATCACTATGCCCATTTTTATAAGATTCTGGGGAATTGAACCTATAGCTTTATACAGGTAAGACAACTGAGCTACATCCCCAGCCTGGTGTTTCCAGTTTTATTCTCTCTCTCTCTCTCTCTCTCTCTCTCTCTCTCTCTCTCTCTCTCTCTCTCTCTCTCTGACACACACACACACACACCCTAAGTAACTTTTTTGTATGTGTATTTTTTGAGACAGAATCCTACTGCACTCTATACTATCCTCAAATTCTCAATCCTCCTGACTCAACCTAAGTGTTGAGGGGTATAGTCAGGTAGAGTCCTGTATCACCACACCTGGATAGATTCAGGTTTCAAATTTTGGATCATGGATGCTCAGCATTTGTTTGAACAGTTCATTTTTAGGTATAAAAGAAGTTCTGAACTGAAGAAGCTAGGAAGACGTGATTATGATTGTGAATGTTGGTGAGCTACTTTAGATGACTGGGGGTCTGGGATGACTTCTTTGAGGAGGGATCAAATACTATATAAATACTTTTTTTGTTTTGGTTTGGTTTGGGGAGACAGTTTCTCTGTGTAACCCTCGATGTCCTGGAATTTGCTCTGTAAACCAGGCTAGTCTTGAACTCAGAGATCCACTTGTTTCTGCCTCCCCAGTGGTGAGATTAAAGGTATGCACCACTACCACCAGGCTTGCTAATTTGTTTGTTGTTTTGGTTTTTTGAGACAAGATTTCTCTGTGTAGCCTTGGCTGTCCTGAACCTCACTCTGTAGACCAGATGGGCCTGGAACTCACAGAGATCCCCCTGCATCTGCCTCCTTTGCTGGGATTAAAGGTGTGTGCCACTAGTACCAGCAATACTATTTGTTTTTTTTTTTTTTTGTTTGTTTGTTCCTGAGACAGGGTTTCTCTATTTTGGAGCCTGTCCTGGAACTAGTTCTGTAGACCAGGCTGGACTCGAACTCACAGAGATCTGTCTGCCTCTGCCTCCCAAGTGCTGGGGCTAAAGGTGTGGGACACCAACTCGGGGCAATATGTCTTGATTTAATACAATCACCAGATATTACTCTGGGAGGTAAGGAGGAGCTCTGTCTTGTATACCATGGTAGCCATGGCATTTGGCATATGCTCAGAGAAAGCTCTGATTAGCTATTTATTGGAATGAATTGTCATATAAATACATATATTTCCTCATTTGTTTACTTAAACAAGTAGGTATCAAAGGAGTATCTGTCTACCTTTGGTACTTTTCTGGTTTGGGTGCCTATAAAGATAGAAAGGTAGTTCCTGGCATTTAGGGATTAAGGAATAATGGTAAATTCCACATTATAGTCCCATGAGATAACATGACCTTTCTTTTAAAAATGACAACCTTTACTTGGTTTGTTGAGATAACATGACTTTTCAAATTATCTGCCAAGCCTTCATGTAAGTGAAAGTCAATGATTACTATTCATTATCCAAACCTAAACTCTTTTTTTTTTTTTTTTTTTTTTTTTTTTGAGACAGAGTTTCTCTGTGTAGTCTTGGCAGTCCTGGAACTATATAGACCAGGATGGCCTCAGCACTGGGATTAAAGGTGTGTGTCACCACCTACCATCCCAAGCCCAAACTCTTAACTAAAAGCTTCTACTTAGAAACAACAACAAAAATACATGTATCACATGCATATACACGTGCATAGATGCACTTTCCATGTGCTGCCATGAGTTGCCATGAGATGTACTGCAAGTTAGGACATGACTAGATGTAGCTCCTCCCCTTAAACCACAATCATTAGCTCAAATAAACCTCTTTCTTCCTCCTTTTGTACCTTAAAGCACAATCTAAGTTGCAGGAGTTCCACTAGAACAAAAACAGAGGGAATGGTCAGATTTTGTTCTATTAAAGCTTTGCCAAGATTTGCTCATCTTTTCAGAACTTCAGACAACACTATTTTTTTCCTCCCCCCCCCAGGGTTTCTCTGTGTAGTCCTGCCTGTCCTGGAGCTGTAGATCCACCTGCCTCTGCCTCCAGAGTGGTGAGATTAAAGGCATGTACCATCCACCACTCTACTATTTCTAATGGCCTTCACAATCCAACCTCAAGGTTATTTGTTCTCAAATGTTTAGTATGCCCTGTATATTCAACTTAACCATTTAGTGGGCCACCTATTAACTGTAATTTAGCGTCCCTTTGTGATGGAGTAGGCATTTTGTGGCTGTCTTTAACATTTTGGTTGTGTGTGCGTTCCATTCTGGATGGTGGGTCTTGGAGTGGACAGTTGTCAATACATATAGTGTAGAAAGACAATCTTCCGCAGGTGCCAGCGGCCGGTCCTCCGCACGCCAGGGGTCGCTGTGGCGCCTCGCAGCCGCTCCCGGTCACTCTCGTGTGGCCGCCCCGCCTCGGGCCCCCGGGCCGAGTGGGCGGGTACGACTGCGCCCAGGTCGCGAGGCGCCCTTCGACCAGCAGCGCCCGGGGCGGGCGGGTATAAATGGAGCGGTGGCTGCTCCAGCCGCCTCTCTCCGCCCCGGGTCGCAGCAGGCAGTGCTGCGTTCGGGCTCAGCAAGCCTGAAGCAAAAAAGAGAAAAAGCTTAAAAAAAAATACAAAAAAGCCCTCAAAACCTCAAAAAAAAAAAAAAAAAGAAGAAGAAAAAAAGAAAAAGGAAAAAAAGAGCAAAAGAAGAAAAAGAAAAAGAACCAGACAGCGAGTCGTGCTGGGAGCCCGCGGGGAAGTGACTTTCGCACGTTTCCGGCCTGCCTGTCTGTCCGCGTCAGTCCGTCCGGCGGTGAGCGCCCCCGGCCCGCCTCCGCACGCCTCTGCGCCGCGTGGCAGCCCCGCGCCCCGGCCGGCCGCACCACGTGTCCGCCTGCCCTTCGCCGGCACCCGCAAAGATTTGGTTTCCCCCTTCCCGGGCCGCTGTAATTGTAAACCGCCGGGAGCCCGGGGCCTATATTTATCGAGAAACGCGTGTCCCCAAGGCCACCGTGAGCGCAGCATCTGTCTGCCTCTAGAAAAAAAATTTTTTTTGCCCCCTTTGCAAAGGGATTCCCTACTTTAATTTTTATTTCTTAAGCTCCAAGCTAGGACAGGTAGAGAGTACAAACTCCAGGAGAGGGCCATATTGTTTTTGAAAGCCTTTTGTCTTGGGGTTTTTGCGGTTCCGTTGCGAGTCGTTCCCGCACACCCGTCCCGCCTGCTTCAGCCTCGCCCGGCGTCTCTGGTGCCACCTGTGCGCTGCGGCGCGGGCCACGGCTCCTTGGAGCCCCTTTTGTCCTGCAGTGGGCCCTGTAAGAAGTCCTGGCGGGGCTCGGGGTGGTGGGGGGTGGGGAGATGAACGCTGCGGCCAGCAGCTACCCCATGGCCTCCTTGTACGTGGGCGACCTGCACTCAGACGTCACCGAAGCCATGCTATATGAAAAGTTCAGTCCTGCGGGGCCTGTGCTGTCCATCCGGGTCTGCCGCGATATGATCACCCGCCGCTCTCTGGGTTATGCCTACGTCAACTTCCAGCAGCCAGCTGACGGTGAGTAGCAGCGGTCGGGAGATTCCAGGGGACCTTAGACGTCCTGTAGCGGAGGCCGAACTGGCAACGACTGGCTGGGGAGGAACGTGACAGCATGTTGCCGGAGAAGCCATACGGGAAGCAAGATTCAGTGGTTGAGAGCCGGGCATGTGGTCATGACCCTGGCTTCTTGCTAACACACTTGCTAACCTGATGACCTTGGGCTACTGGGGGGGGGGGAAGGGGTTGGAACCTAGGAGCTTGTATGTAAATTGGGATCTGAATAAAGTGACTGGGCTGTTCTAGTGTAGACTGAGACTTGGTTTTGTGTTGATTAGGGATGGCTGTAGTGCAGTGGGCAGCAAGGGGAGCAGTTTCATGACTTGGATTTTGCTAGTGTCACCAGCAGCTTCTACCAGGCCAGACCCCTACCGCCCTGCCATTTGCCACATTGTTTGGGGGACTTTCCTCAGGTCTGGGTGAAGCTCTCTGCTGTGGAGATTGGTATTCAGGTAGTCCAGGGGGGGTGTCACTGAAGTCTACTGGTCAGTTAACTGCCTCACCTGTGAACAGTGCTTTATGCTTGTCAAAACCCTTTTAGAAGAAAATGGGACCCTGGTGAGGGCTCCCAGTGCAAGTGCTCTGCCATCCTGGATGGATCAGTGGGGACTGCAGGCAAGCCACAGATAAGCCCAGAAGAAACCTAATCGGTGGCCGCATGTGACTCCAGATTAAAAGGGAGCAACTGTTGAGACCACTACGGGAGAGTGGGGTGGAACACAAGCCATTCTGTGTAGCAAAGGATCTCTAGGCCCCTATTTTGTTCACTGTCCATGAGGCAGAGACTTTCTTAACCCCCAGGTTGCTGCTGAGGTCAAGGAATTGGTCTAGTTGAGACATGAGCATTTCTGTTGTCAGAGTACAGAGTATTAGTGCTTGACCATGAGGGTGTGAAAGGGGCGTTTTTTTTAGTGGGGGAGTGGTGGACTCCTTAGCTGTTGCCTGCTCTCTTGACTTCTGAACAAGTTGTGTCTCTTAGAGATCGCAAAAGCCATTGGCAGTGTGTCTGCCAGCACATACCACTGTAGCACCTCTCCCAGCTATAAATAAGTGCAGCCCGATTTGTCGGCTTAACCAACACCACTGGTGTTGTCTGAAATAGATCAGGAATGGTGTCGGGGTGGGCTCCTTTACTGCTAATATCATGGGGTAGTTTTAAGTTTTCGACTTAGGGGCAAGCTTCTACTTGACTTTCATTCACCTGTCTTGGCTGATTGGATAGCTGGATTTGTTTGGGGGAGCTTCCTTTTCTTGGCAGTGCTGAAGAGACCCAGGGCAGTTTCTTATCCTTGTCCCTTTGAAGTCAGAGGGGTAAGGTGAGAAATAGGCTCGCCTACTTTTGTTGTTTTTGAGATGGGGCTCTCTCTATGTAGTCCTGGCTATCCTGGAACTCACTACGTAAATTAATGTAGATCAGACTGGCCTTGGTTGTGTGGAACACTTCTGGAGGAGACAACACACACACATCCACTTAACCCAGCCAGATAAGGATCCATAACAGACCAAAGTATGGAACCAGTCAACACAGACCAGTGAGTTGGGGTTACTTGCAGAAATGTGGGTGTGACAGCTACATTGCCAAAGCCCACCCCAGTGTGACAGCTCACAAAGCTGGGATCCTGGAGCACACTGCATAGATTTTAGGCAGCTCAACAGGTTGGAGAGTGTCTTCCAGGCTGGTTGGCTGCTTTCTGCTTTTTCTAGGTGGCTTTTCAATCTTGGCAGCTCAGCGCCCCCCCCCCAACCCTACTGAATCTGATCAGTTTCAGGTACTTCCTGAAGCTATTTTATATTGCTTTTACCTTCCTGCTTAAGGCGCTTCTTAAGGGGGAAATTTATACAGCACTCCTGGGATTAAGAACCCTATATACAGCTACCTACTTTGACTGGTTTTTTTGGTTTTGGATTTTGTTGTTGTTGTTTGGTTGATTGGTTTTTGTTTTTCAATAGGACTGGGAAATCCCATGTAGCCCAAGCTGAACTCCAACTTGTGGTCTTCCTGTGCTGAGATTTAACCTTTGCTCCTTCATAGAGCCTCTGTGGTGCCTGGTGGACATGATTGGTCAGTTCCCCAACATATCAGAAAGACAGCTGAATTCCTAGGGTTCTGTAGAATTCTGATTAAACCTTTGAAAGGTCTGGCCACCACAAGGCCGCAGGGCCTCTCTGTACTGTGTACCCTCAGATAAAGGTGTGGCAGTTTACCCTGCCACAGTATTGCTGAGCACACCTCCATTTAGTTAAACTTGTGTGTGTGAGAGAGACTTTTTGTACAAAAAAAAAAAAAATAAGCAAGGTGTGGTGGCATACTTTCTTAATCCCACCACTGGGCAGTGGTAGGTGGCTCTCTGAGTTTCATGGTCTGTATGTGGGTTCCAGGACAGCCAGGGCTATGTAGAGAGACCCTGCCTCAAAAATGAACTTGAGTCTCTAGTAAGTTTCTATTTGCTAACGAACCACCTGGCTTAGTTGCCCTGAACATGACTATTTTGGCTCCTTACCTGTGTCAAGGTGGCCATTGGCGGGCAGCAAAGTCCCTTGAACATGAGCTTGGTCTATATTTAAGGACCTTGGTGCCTATAGGCCATTTTGGTACCCTTTCTTTTTCTTAAAATCTGTTCCTCTTCTACAGCTGAGAGAGCTTTGGATACCATGAACTTTGATGTGATTAAGGGAAAGCCAATCCGGATCATGTGGTCTCAGAGGGATCCCTCTTTGAGAAAGTCTGGTGTAGGGAACGTCTTCATCAAGAACCTGGACAAATCTATAGACAACAAGGCACTTTATGACACTTTCTCGGCCTTTGGAAACATCCTGTCCTGTAAGGTAAATATTGAATGCTTTTAGTGGAATAATTACTGGATCTTGAAAACAAGATAAATACTGGGTGTGATATAACTCTCAAGACTGAGATAGGAGCTATCTAGGGAGTTCAAGGCCAGCTTGGATTATAGAAAGACTCAACACAAGGTAATATCAAAGGGAGGGTACCTTAGACAATTGGGTATGATTAAAAAATTTTCTTAAATGTTGGAAATGGAATGTCTCCCTCTTCCTTTAGTCCTAGGGTTTGAACTTAGGGCCTCATGCATGTACGGCAAGTGTTCTACCACTGAGGTTTTTGTTTAAGGGTTTCCTGTTCTGTTTTTTTCAAGACAGGGTTTTCTCTGTGGTTTTGGAAGCTGTCCTAGAACTAGCTCTGTAGACCAGGCTGGCCTTGAACTTACAGAGATCCGCCTGCCTCTGCCTCCTGAGTGCTGGGATTAAAGGTGTGCGCCATCAGCGCTCAGCTAAGGTATTTTTATTAGCACGTGTTAGTGACAGGTAATATTTTCATTGTGAAATTTTTATGCCTATACATAATAATCTTAATGATATGTCCCTATTGCTTTCTCTTAGCTTGCTCCCATAGTCTTATCCCAACAAGCCTACTGCTTTTATATCTTTGTGTGTGTGGTTGTTCACAGCTCCCTCTCCCATCTCTGCGTAAAGCCTCTGGGGTTCAGCAAGCTTTATTCCCAGCCCTTTTTGCTTTTTCTTTTTATTACTATTTTTTTTCTCATTTTACATATCCGGTCCTCTTTTTAATTTGAGACATCTCACCAGGTTGCCTAGTCTGGCCTTGAGCTTTTGATTTTTCCAAGTCTCAGCATCCTGAATAGTTGGAATGAGAGGTCTGCCATTAATTAAGCAAATGCTCATCCACCAAGCTGGCTCCCACTGTAGGAATTGAGTCTTCACAGAAGGACTTGTAGATAATCCTAGCTACACCCTCATGTGACCTGGAGGTTTTTTGTTTTGAGAAAGGAATACATGTAGCTCAGCTTGGCTTTTGAACTTCTGATCTTCATGTTTCTGGCTCTCAAATGCTAAGATTACCAATATGTGTTACCACACCTAGTTTTATGTAGTATTGGGGATTGAGCTCATGGCTTGCATTCTGGCTAGCACTCTGCTAGAAGAGCTCTAGCCCTTGCAGGTGCTTTTGTGTGTTTATTCTTCATGAGTGCTCACATGCGCACACCTTCATGTTCCCTACTTTTAGAAGCTTGAACATTTTGGATAAGGGAGAAGAGAGTACAGAAGCCCAGTGTTTCCAGGAACCCATATTTAAATCTTAGAGGCATCAGTTAACTGTATTCTGTAACCTTCACATGGTGGCTGTTTACATATTCAGCATTAGACTTGAATTCTTTTGTGGGCTTGGGAAAGTTTGTCTTCCTGAGCACTTTGGTTTGCACCCAGATCTCCTGGGGTTGTTTTTTATCCCCTATTTTGTTGTGCTGATAGTTGAACCTGCCAGTGCTGTGCAGGTGCTCTGCTGCCGAGCCAGTCTCCAGCCTTCTCTTGTCTTCCCTTGAGTTTTTTTTTTTATTTATGAACAAATTGTATCGTGGTCAGAGCAAGAGTCAATTTGCTCCCCTTTGTGGATCCCAGGGAGTGGACTTGGGGCTGTAATCTTGGTGTTAAGCACCTTTACTCATTGAAACCACACACACACACACACACTGTTTTTGGAAGCAGGATCTTGTAACCTAGGCTAGACTCCAAAATGTTACATGTACTGTGAATGACCTTGAACTCATCTGAGCTGTGGCCTATCCTTCCCACGTGCTGGTATTATTGCAAGCATGGCACCACACTCTGCCAGATGGGGGAGGGACGGGGGAGTAGTGAAAATGAATTTGAGGGGAGGGGTGAGGAAAGGCCTGAGCTCTGCAGGAAGCTTATTTGGTAAAAGTGCTGGCTGCACAAGAAAGATTCTGAGTTTGTCCCACATAAAAAGTGGACATGAGGGCATGTGTGTATAATACCAGTACTGGGGAAGCTGAAACAGAATTCCTGGGGCTTGCATGTCAGCCAGCCTGAGTTAACCAGTGAGTTCTAGGCCAATGAGACCCTGTATCCAAAAGAACCAACTGGGCTGACCTAGTCTCCACAAACACGAGGCAGGCTAACCATTTGTAAGTGGAGCTGTGCTGTGTTAGCTCCCAGCTGGTGTATCTGGCAGTGATCCTCAGGTGGTCTGCCTTTTCTTCAACAGGTGGTTTGTGATGAGAATGGCTCTAAGGGTTATGCCTTTGTCCACTTCGAGACCCAAGAGGCTGCTGACAAGGCCATCGAGAAGATGAATGGCATGCTCCTCAATGACCGCAAAGTGTGAGTGTCCCAGTCTGGAGCGACAACCATCGCATGAGCCAGCCATGGCCCCACCTCGGTATTAACTGGCACACACAAGGCGGCTACTGGTTCTCTCGGCCCAAGTGTGGCCTGCTCCTACCTCTCCACTCCAGGGCTGGTGAGTCTCCCTGCCCGAGCCATGGCAGCCCTTTTGACTCGCCACGGTCGGCTCCCTGCCCAAGCCATGGCCTGCCTGCTGCCTCTCCCTTAAAGCAATTCACCTGTGGGTTTTGTGAGCATCAGCAACCCGGGGCTGGGACAGCTCTGAGCAGGGGTCTTGGCCAGCGGCAGAGTGGAGAGGCCCTGGGCTGACCAGGAGCTGGATACTAGCTATGTGACCTTGGCTTTCCTTTGACTCCGGTCTGCCCATGGGTCTTTTGCTAGTTTTTGGTACCAAATTATCCTCTATCTAGTTCTTTCCTCTGAGCTGCAACTCCATTTCACTGCGTGCTTATTAGTTTGCATACAGTGAAAAGTCCATCCCTTTGAAGAGACACTAACATCTTGTCATTACTGTGGGGTGGGAACAGAACTTAGTGGAGCCTTGTGGGGGGAAAAAGTCCTGTTACATAAGGGCTGTTACAGGCAACAATCACTTCTGTCCTGTGTGGTATGGAATGTACAAGGCTGTGTTTATATCTGTGTCATATCGTGTGGAGATACTTTCCTGTTAGGAGATACAACAGGAAAGCGAAGGTTACCTCCATTCCCAGCGATCTCACTGCTAGCCTAACTACTGTTAACAGTTTGGTTTGTCCTTCCAGACGTTTTCTATGCATTTACATAGATGCACAGAAATGAACGTTTTAAAAACATGGTCGGCAGGTTTCTTCACGAAGGCAGTGTGATGTGGTAGGAGTGGGCCTGGTCTGAACTAGGAGCCCTGGGACTGGTCCTTGCAGGATAGTCCTGCCTCTTCCTTTTTCTGCTGGGGACTTGGGGCATCTGAACCTGTTCTCATGGTGGATGGGGTCCTTGTGTTTTAACCTCTCCTGTCAGCCTTTAACCTGAATTACTTTGGGCCCCTGGAAATAATGTTTGTTCCTTCTGAGTAATTAATCACTCTTCTTCATGGTTTCTTTGTAGGTTTGTGGGCAGATTCAAGTCTCGCAAAGAGCGGGAAGCTGAGCTCGGGGCCAAGGCCAAGGAATTCACCAATGTTTATATCAAAAACTTTGGGGAGGAAGTGGATGATGAGAATCTGAAAGAGCTGTTCGGCCAGTTTGGTAAGTTGAGATCTATAATAGCCACGTGTCCTTGTACTGACCATCAGCTCAAGAACTAACCTGTTTTTTTAACTTAAGAAAACAGGGCACTTATCTCAGGATCAGAGGGTAAATAGAGTCCAGGCCTTTTTCCATCTTAGCTCCATCTGTTGTAAGGTTATCCTAGATGCTTGGTTGAGTTTTAGACCAGGCATGGTACCTCTTCCTGCTTCGGACCTATCTGGGCTCAGCCAGAGATTTCCTTCACCTGAGTTACTAGCAAGAAGTGTTCTTCAGTTGTGGTAGAGATGGTGTCACTAATAGGTCTTTCCTTTGGTAATAGGTAAAACTCTAAGTGTCAAGGTGATGAGAGATCCCAGTGGGAAATCCAAAGGCTTTGGCTTTGTAAGTTACGAAAAACACGAGGATGCCAATAAGGTGAGTGCTGTGAGGGTTGGGAAGAACCTGAGGGGTGGTACCTAGTGCATGGTAGAGTCGAGCTAGGGTGGGCTTCATAGTGGTAGATGTCATCAGCACCAATGCAGTCCATAGTTACATTACCCAACATTTGCTCATACCTGTCTGTCACCTCCTACTGTTGAAAGATTGGGACAGGTAGTTAAAGCGTGGATATATGGATTCACCAGACTAGTAAATTAAATTGAAGTGGAGTTTATTAGTAAATAACTTACACGGAAGGCAATCAGTAACTGCTGAGGTGTTCCTGCTCCAAGGAGACAGACCTTCTTCTGAGTCCAGAAGGGGCTCTGATCCCAAACCCTTTTTTCCTCTGGTCACATCTGCATGATCAGGTGTGGAAGCAGATCGTTCTTGGGTAGAGAAACTGAATCCCCGAAAGTTGAGCCTCTGCCTGCAAGGGGCCCGAGAAGCTTATTATAAATAGCTAAGCTAGATCACAGTATCTGCCTATATTTATTTATACAAATATTAGGGTGAAGTCTTCTCCCTCTTTTTCTGCACTCAAATCTTTCCCAGCCCTGCTGTATGGTGCCGGTCTGGGGACAGACGGTGCTACAGTAGAGCAGAGAATATCCAGACGGGCCATTTCCATTTGCCCTGGGGCCTGTCCCTACAGCTCTGCCACACTTCCTCCAGGGCAAGGAGGTGAGGAGTTTGTTTTGAAGATGTTGGACATAGGGTTGGGAATTAGGAACAAAAGATGTGGGATCTCTCTGGACCAGTAATAACAAGGTTAGATACTAGCCCCACTTTCTAGATGAGTGAGATCAGTGTAGTAGGTTTCAGAGGTGGGATGAACAGATTCACAATCCAGTGGCGAAGGTTTTTCTGGGTGTCCTGGACTCTGCTCCAGAAGACCATGCCTCTCTCTACACCTGCATTAAAGACATACATTTTCTCTCTAGGCTGTGGAAGAAATGAATGGAAAAGAAATGAATGGGAAAGCAATATTCGTAGGCCGTGCACAGAAAAAGGTAGAGCGCCAGGCTGAATTAAAACGGAAGTTTGAGCAACTGAAGCAGGAACGAATTAGTCGGTACCAGGTGAGCTGGGCTGCCTTCTAAGAGGACATTCACTATTGGGTGTTTGAAAAGTGCTGCCCCGCCCCCAGGTGTTTTAGACTTCTCTTTGGGGGCTTAGCATCTGTACTTAACAATAAAGATCAGGTTTAAAGATCGTGACCTACCAGGTATGGCAATCACTGCTGAGCAGGGACAATGATTCCAGTAAGTGTACACTTACTGCTCTTTGCTCTCTGGCTTCACTTTTCGTGCCCCTTTTGGAGTAGCTAAGAGTTCCCTGGAGGGTGAGTGACTGGCCAGAGCAGCTATGGAGAAGGTGCTGTGGCTCAACTGGGCTTGTACCAGAATACTCTGTGGTCTCTTTGAGACACTGTTTTACTGTTAACCCAGTCTGGCCTGGAAGAAGTAACATTGTAGCTTAGGCTGACCTTGAACTTTCAAGAAATACTCTCAACATGCTGTATAGCCTAGGCTGGCCTGCCTCAGACACTCAATAGTTTCTCCTACCTTGTTCCCCTGAGTGCTGGGCTTACAGGCAAGGGTTTATGGATTTCTGTAGACCAGACTGGCTTCTGACTCAGACTTGCCTGCCTCTGCCTCTAGAGCACTGGGATTAAAGCTGTTCATCACTGCTACCTAGATTTGTTTATTTATTTTGAGGCAGAATTTTCCTCTGGCTTTGGAGCCTGTCCTGGAACTGGCTCTGTAGGTTAGAGTGCTGGGATTAAAGGTGTGGGCCCCCACTGCCAAGTGTTTATTCATTTAAGTTTTGCAGGCAAGCATTTTAATTTGATAGGTTTCCAAGCATGTTGTTCTGGGGCCATGTTTGGGAAGTGGCTGTGTATACAGGTGTAATTAACAGTGACCACTTTCCCAGGGAGTGAATCTCTACATTAAGAACTTAGATGATACCATTGACGATGAGAAATTAAGGAAAGAGTTTTCTCCTTTTGGATCGATCACCAGCGCTAAGGTGAGTGGGAGCTAAATGTGAGCATGTGTGTTTGGAAACAGCATTCTGTTATCCAGTTATTGATGATGGTAGTTACTTGTGTTGGTGGTCCTGAGTAGTGTCTTTCATAATTCATTCTTCAGATGCCCCTGTGGGTCGTGCTCTGGAGAAGTGTGCTTATAATGTATTGTCTACTTGGACTGGATCTTGGAGTCTGACCCAGTTCCTGCAAGCCCCTCTGCACTCAAATCTTTCCCAGCCCTGCTGTTTGGTGCCGGTCTGGGGACAGACGGTGCTACAGTAGAGCAGAGAATATCCAGACGGGCTCTTTCCATTTGTCCTGGGGCCTGTCCCTACAGCTCTGCCACACTTCTTCCAGGGCCCTGAGGATGCTTTAAAGAATCAATAGGCTCCATGTCAACTTTTGGCAAAGTCTGGTTGTGTACCATGGTTATAAGGGCATGATCTGTAGCATGTCCTTGGCACTTAGGGAATGTGACACACTGGTGTCTAAAATGTGTGTGGCCTGACACAAGATGCTGCTTACTTGGTAGAGTTGTCACTGGTAGTGAGAAAGGCTAGGTATCCCGAAATAGGATTTGGTGGCCCTTAGTGTATATAAGTTGCTCTTAGGAAAGGGACATTGTACATAGGGTGTACCATTTGTATGTCTCGTTACATAGACCAAGCTGGCCTCAAACTCACACATCCACCTGCCTGTGTTTCCTGGGTGCTGGGATTAAGGTGTGTGCCACTACACACAGCTGAGGGTGTTGTAGTTAAATGATAATCCTGTCTCGGGGTCCTGGCAAAAAGATCCCTTGGAGGGTGTGAGTGTTTAACCAGAGCAGCTATGGAGGTGACATGTAGCTGGTTTGTTCCTGGAAAACTCTGGTTTTCCCATTTCCTCTTGGTGTCACTCACTTGACTGGCCTGTTGCAAGAGTCCCCCTGCAGTAAGCAAAGCTCTGTACCCCGAAGTCCCTGGGGCCATTTTCAAGATCGTGGCAGGGCACTGTTCCATGGGTAGAATGTTGCTGAGCTGATAACACACTGACTTTGGTGGGCTGATGGTGCCAACATTCAAAACACTCAGGGAAAGCAAAGTGACCTTTCAGGGAAGGGAAAGGCAGTAGTGGCTGGCTCTGTAGACAGACTGCAAGGAGCAGCGGCTGTATTCAGGGCTGTTTGTCTATAGCTGTGGAAATCCAGGCTCAATACAGGTAAGATGATGAGAATCTGAGTTCCCTGTTCTCCAGGTAATTGCCTGTCACTGAACCATGGTGGCATCCATTAGTGACCTGGAAAAAAACTAAAAGCGGCAATTAAGAGTTTTTTGAGATGGGTTTTCACGGCTGCTCTTGGTCTTCTGAACCTAAGTGTCCACCTAGAAGCAGAGCCCAGTGTAGTGTGTGTGGTGTCTGTGTGTGTGTGTGAGTGCTTGGTAGCTATGCCTTCCTCAACATCAGCTGCTCTTTGTAGGTGATGTTAGAAGATGGGAGAAGCAAAGGGTTTGGCTTTGTCTGCTTCTCCTCTCCTGAAGAGGCAACCAAAGCAGTCACAGAGATGAACGGAAGGATTGTGGGCTCGAAGCCACTGTATGTTGCCCTGGCCCAGAGGAAGGAAGAGCGGAAGGCTCACCTGACTAACCAGTACATGCAGCGTGTGGCTGGCATGCGAGCACTCCCTGCTAATGCCATCCTAAGTCAGTTCCAGCCTGCAGCTGGCGGCTACTTTGTGCCAGCAGTCCCACAGGTGGGTGTGTCGGGTGATGTGACTGCCGCTTCTGAGTCCTGCAGCTGGGGGTGGGAGGCTTGGGGTGCTGGTGTTCAGGTGAGGAGGAGTTAACCTGTGGTCATTCGCATGCATGGTCACAGAGATAGAGTAAGCTGCCCACTAACATCCTCTGGCTTTCTCGATGAGTGCCTTTCACCCAGACCATTAACCCAGGGCCCAGTAGTGAGCTGTGAGGGAGTCAGGAGTGTGGTATGGTTGGGTTTGGGTTCGGGTTCTCAGGAGTTGGGGGCTCTTTTCCCCTCCAGGCTCAGGGAAGGCCTCCATATTACACGCCTAACCAGCTAGCACAGATGAGGCCTAATCCACGCTGGCAGCAAGGCGGGAGACCTCAAGGTAGGTGGCGGGAAGCAAGGGTTTCTCACCATGGTGTGCCTGTCCAGTTCGGCTTCTGAAGCCCATACTCTGGCTTGTCCGTGACTTATTGCTGTCCCTGTCTCTTCACCAGGCTTCCAAGGAATGCCAAGTGCTATACGGCAATCTGGGCCCCGGCCAGCTCTTCGCCATCTGGCTCCAACTGGTAATGCTCCGGCCTCTCGTGGCCTTCCTACTACCGCTCAGAGAGTCGGTGAGCAAACTGGCCTGTAGGAGCATGGCCGGGGAGGAGGGAATCAGGATAACTAATTCTACCCTGGCATGGTCAGTCTGGGACTCATTTTTCCAGAAGTCTTGGTTCTGTCTCTAGCTGTGTGCTTAGGCAGGTTCTTCAGGGACAGTGACAAAAGGAGTCCTGCCTGCTTCTCTTGGTTACTTTGAACATTCTTTGCTCTTCGGGGTCACGTGAAGGGTTAACCAGAAGTGTTCTGTCTGGATCACTGTCAGACAACCTGCTGTTGAGGGGGCGGGGGAGAAGGAACCGTTTAGACTATCTAGATGTGTAAAGGCTTTTATGGTGTCCTTTGGCCTTGTGAGAGACGTGTGTGGTCATGTGTTGGAAATTCTTCCGTGGGACGTGGCCAGTTGGACATCTGCTGCCAACACTGATGTGCATTTGCTGGTCTGTTGTAGGGTCTGAGTGCCCGGACCGCTTGGCTATGGACTTTGGTGGGGCTGGTGCCGCCCAGCAAGGGCTGACTGACAGCTGCCAGTCTGGAGGTGGTATTGGCTGCACACAGAAGGGGAAAGCTGGGATTTGACGGGCCTTTGGGCATGCTGACGGGCTTTAATGATGCTGTTCTTCCCACAAGGTGTTCCTGCGGCTGTGCCAAGCCTTGCGCCTCGGGCTGCAGTTGCTGCCGCTGCTCCCAGGGCTGTGGCTCCATACAAATATGCCTCCAGTGTCCGCGGCCCTCACCCTGCGATTCAGCCACTGCAGGTGAGGCCCACCACAGCCATGGAGGTCATTGTCCTGTTTAAAGATTCCTTGATTTGATTCCTCTCACCAGGTGCTACATGCCTGTTGTCTCCCAAATGGTGGTTCAGACTCTGGTCTTGATTAGTAACAGTTCAGGAAAACCAAGAAGCAGCTGCTGCTTCCTTCCTGTCTCAGCTCTGTGAGCCTGGCATCACTTTCATTCACATCCAGTGACCTAATTGATCACTGGATTCTTTGCAAGCTAATGTGGAATATAAAGGCAGTTAGTAACCTCTAACTTAGAAATAAAACTCAGCTTCAGGTCAGGGGCTAGGGACATGACTCAGTTAGCAGTCTTAGCAAGGCTCAAGACCAGATTTTGCATTGTAAGCATGAGGACCTGAGTTCAGATCCCAAGTACATGTGTAAAATTTGGGCATGGTGGTATCTATCCCCAGTCAGAGAAAGACAGACCCTGGGACTTGTAGGCTAGCCAGTGTAAACAACCATAGTGAGCTCTGGGCTCTGAGAAAGACCTTATCTTCAGAAGTAGGTGGTGAGTGTTGGAGGGTGACAGACACATGCCACATACCATACACAGAAGGCGAGGCAGGAAGGCCCGCCCGCTCGCCCATCCCTATAATGTCAGTATTGGGGAGGTAAAACTAAAATCTCTTGAGCCAGCCTACTGAGCAGATTCCAGACCAGGGAGATGTTCTGTCAAAAAGCTTAGTGGGGTGGGTGGTGCATGAAGAACAAGACCCTGGGTTGACTTTGGCAACCCCCCCCCACACACACACACACACTTTAAAAGGCTTCACTGAATGTTGGGGGCTTGTGATGCCTAAGCTGTTTACTTCTAAGTGTGAGCCAAGGTACAACCTTGTGCCTGGGCCTTGCTTGCACAGATAGCAAGGAGTATGGGCTGCTTTGTGGATGATTCTTTGTTGTCTTTCTCCACATTCTAAAGTGGGAGTTTCTTGGAGCTGGTGCTAATGTGTGAATTATCTTTGACCTGTAAGGCATTTTAGGGCTCTGAGCAATGCTACTGTTACATGTTAATACTCAAGTAATTGCTTGTTTTTTGTATTTATTATATAAATGTATATATTTGAAGAAAATCTGGTCCAGGCCTTGGTGCTGTAGGAAAAAAATTAATTTAGCCAGGATGTTGGCTCTGGGGTGGTAGAGGCAAGAGGAAGGCTTAGGAGTTGAGGGTCAGCACTTAGCTATATGCTAAGTTCAAGGGCAACCTGGGTTAAGAGACTACACAGAAAATCAAACATCTGGTAAGGTGATAATGAGGTATATTTAGGAATGTTTTGATTCTCACTCTGGCTCCTGGCTCATTTGTACTGGAGTAACACGTAAAGGAAACTTTGAAGAGAAGGATACATATACAATTTACTGTGAAACTGGCACATGCTTATAATTCCAGCCTTGGGGAGTTGGAGGCAAAGGGACCAAGAATTCAGGGCCAGCCAAGACCACACAAAAAACAAAATTATGTTCCCTGTGGTCTGGTTTTTAGTGCAAGGGCTTGAATTGTTAGGTGAGTGGTGCACTAGCAAGTGCTCACACAGTATGGCAGGTTTGCTTGGTCAGAGGACAATGACTTCTGTAGCTTGCCATTTGAGGCTGATTTTTATCCCTTGTACCGTTCTCTGTTCCTTGTCCTTCAGTTCAAGGACAGGGTTAGTTCTTTATTCACTGAACAGCCACCTCCAATCCCGCCGCCTCTTTCACATGTTCAGATGTTCAGCTCTAGTGTCTTCCTTAGTGCTAACCCCACTGCCTATCCTGATTCACAGGCACCACAGCCTGCAGTCCATGTCCAGGGGCAGGAGCCTCTGACTGCCTCGATGCTGGCCGCAGCACCCCCCCAGGAACAGAAGCAGATGCTGGGTAAGTGTTCCAGTTGCTTGGAGAAGAGTGATGAGCCTGATGCTGACTTGATTCACTTGGGTTGAACTCTGATGGTGATGGACAACTGTTCTGTCCACAGGGGAGCGTTTGTTCCCACTGATCCAAACAATGCATTCAAATCTGGCTGGAAAGATTACGGGGATGCTGCTGGAAATTGACAATTCTGAGCTGCTCCACATGCTGGAGTCACCTGAGTCCCTCCGTTCCAAGGTGAGCTGCTTTTCAGATCCTGTGCCTTCAGGGATTAGGGTTGGGGTGCTTAGAGAGAATGCTGAGGTCTGATCTGTTGCCCCTGTGACCCCTCTCATGCCTGTCTGATTGGGCTATTGCTGAATGTGTCAGGAGAGAGAGGCTCGGGGGTACCCTACTCATCCACTAGGTCTGGGTGCCAAGGAGAGACAAGCGGCTCTCCTCCATCACTGGGTGCCCGGGGTCTTTCACAGGTGGATGAAGCTGTGGCGGTCCTGCAGGCTCATCATGCCAAGAAAGAAGCTGCCCAGAAGGTGGGGGTGGGCACTGTTGCTGCTGCTGCTACCTCTTAGACAAGGAAAAAGTAGGTTTAACAGTTGCTTTTTTTTTTTTTTTTTTTTTTTTTTCCTCCTTCCTCCAGATAAGGTCTCACTATGTGCCCCAGGCTGCCCTTAAGTTCACTCCGCCTCCAGAATGCCGAGATCTTAATGCCGGCATCTTCCTGTAATCCCAGCTGCCCATGTGGCTAAGGCCAGAGATCACTTGTGCCCAGTTGCTCATCAGAGCAACACAGAAAGAAGGCCCTTACCACACACATAACAAAAGTAGTCTCCTTCAGATAGCCTAATCATATAGGGTTCAGCATTCTCAAGGCCCAGAGCTCCCCACTTAGTAAAAATGAATCAATCACCTTACTGGCCTTAAGTAGTGACAGTTCTCCCTCACACTCATAATTACATAAAAACCTGCCTGCCGTCTGTACATATCTTTCCTGATTGCCGCGAGGTTGGTGAGGTGTGTTCACTGCTCTGGGAGTGCAGTGGGCAGAGGAGGGTATTGATACTGCGATCTAGTGGGAGTGTGGCACACCCGGTTACATTTATTTACAGTGACTTCTGAGACCTGTGGCCTTGTTGTGTACAGTTTCGAGAGAATGACCTAGGGTTAGCGGGTTCCTTTACAGAGGAAGAGGGAGTAATGGACACTCAGAGCTGATGCTAGTTGAACATAACTGGTTTTCTTCAACATGTTCACTTATTTGTGTTGTCGTTTCTCTTTTTTAGGAATCAAAAGCCAAATAAACCCTCATGGCATTCAGCTAAGGTCTGAAGACTTCCTAGTTTGTCTGTGGACCTCCACACCAAGAACCACGAGTTGCAAATTCAATAGGTCATTTTGTATCAAAAGGTCAATCATGAAGCACCTAGGATTTTTCAATTATAAGAGTATATTCTCTGGGCTCTGCTATGGCCCGGGTGTTAACTTTTTTTTTTCTATGTGGATTCTGATTCCCCTTCCCCCGCCCCCCAGAAATTGGTTTTGATGTACCCAAGACTTAAGTTTCTCAATAAAGAAAAAATCTGTATAAAAGTGGCTGTTACTTGTGTGTTGTTGCTTTTATTCCATAATTGGGGCTTTTGCTGGAAGTACTGTTAAGCTCTGAATATAGCAAGTGAATTGACTTTTTTTCAGACTAGTTTAGGGATACACACGTGCACGCACGCACGTGCACACACACACACCAAGCCCGGAGCTGGTGTTAGAATGATAGGAAGTTACAAGACAGTGATACATGGAGGCCAGCTTGGCTCAAACATGAAAAAATTACATGTGAATTGAACAGGCTTATAATGTTCACTGCATCACTGGCAGGATCTGTGCCTGAGTCTGGTGGGTTAAAGGCAGGAAAGTCCAGGTCCCCTCCCAGTGTGTCCGTGTCCCGTCCTCCCCCCCCCCCCCAGTCACTTCACTTCTCAGGATGAGGCCAGTGAGAAGGGTGGCCCAGTTTCTTCAACAAAGCTTCTTGAGCTGTGGGAAGATGTTCAGGAATCTCCTGGTGTCAGACACAAGTTAAGCGCTGGCCAAGGCCAGCTGCTGTTTGCCTTGCTGTCCAGCTGTCCCTCAGGCCCATGGGTAGTCCTTTAGTATTTTCTCCAGGCATGTAAGGGCTGTTAAGTGACAGATCCAAAAGCCTAGAGTTTATATTGAAACGATATTTCTGGACACATTGAGGCTTAAAACTACTGCAATTCCAGGGTAGCTGAGACCTACTTTGGTCAGTTTCACATGCACACACAGCTGTAGTTAAAACAGTGGTGAGATCAAGGCCAGCCTGGTCTACACAGAGAAACCCTGTCTTGAAAAACTAAAAGATAATCTTAAGGGGTGGGGGTTGGTGGAGAAAGACCCCTGGTGTCAGACAGTATGCACACAAGTGATGAAGTTGGCCTATGCCATTCTATATGGAGAGAAAGCTTGCTCAGCCTAGACGTGGGGTGGGGTGCCTTGGCCCTGCCTCAATGAAATGACAGACTTAGATGGGAGGTGGGGTGGGGGGTTGAGAGGAGGGAGAAGGGGATTGGAATGTAATTAGGCTGGAAACAGCTAACAAGCAGAGACTGACAGATGGGACACTGAGAACAGGTTTGGTTACAATTCTGGAAAGTGGGATCCACTGAGCTAAAAAGTGGGGTGTCTCATTCAGGTCAGGACTGTCCTTCTGGAGGCTCTGGGTAGGACCTGTTCTTTCCCAGGTTCTAAGGGTTCCATCACTTCCGTGTGGCTCCTTGTTAAACCTAGCAGTCAAGTCTAACTGCACTTTAACCCATTTAGAGCATGTTTCTCTTTCTGCATCTCTGAACCTGAGATGGCCTCTGGGTTCTGCACGCCACCCGGGGGTGTTAGGGTACATGTCACTATCTTAAGGACAGCACCACACAGAGCACCTGGGTACTCAGGTCTTCAGTCATGCAGCAGGGGCTGTACCTAGTGAGCTTCCTCTTGTCTCTGTGACTAACACTGAACCCAGGCAGGCCCTTGAGCATCATTTTTCCTTCTGGACATAAATGTAATCATGTTTTATGTACATACTTGTATGTATGCACATAAAGGGAATGAACACAAACACCTTTTTTTACTCTGCACTAGTTGAGAGGAAACAGGACAATTTACTCAATACTTAATTTTATTTCAATTTAATTTTTATTTTTAGTTGCACTGTGCCGGCCTGGCTGATCTCTCAACTCATGCCTCTTCCTGAGTGCTAGGGTGGAAAGTGTGTGGAATATGTTTTCTAAAAACAAGTACAAAGCTCAGCAGAGGAACAACACTGTCCTTTTCTGGCCAAGTTCAGTCTTTATCATGTTACAGTGACGTCAGTGGTTTTCCTTCCTAACAGGGTTCCAGCCTATGCGGCTTGGTGCATCTGTGCGTGTGCATGTGAAACTGACCAAAGTAGGTCTCAGCTACCCTGGAATTGCAGTCACTATAACATGAAGTCTGAGCCTCCTGGCAAAGGAGCATCCGGTGGTCAGAGCAGCATGAGCCAGCAACAGGGCAGGCACCACCTTCAAAGGCCCACCCTAGTGACTCAGGTGAGTCCCCACACCCTAAAGCTTCCCCCACCTCCCAGAACAGTGCCCTTAGCTGAGGAACACGCACTCTTTTGTTTTTGTTGTTTGAGACAGGCTAATCTGTATGTTTTTTCCAAGACAGGGTTTCTCTGTGACCTGGATGTCCTGGAACTCACTCTGTAGACCAGGCTGACCTCAAATTCACAGAGACCCACCTGCCTCTGCCTCCTGAGAGCTGGGATTAAAAGTGTGTGCCACCACTGAGCTGCTGTTTGTTTTTAAAACAGGGTCTGGCTTTGTAGTCAGGCCAAAGATTACTGACATACCTTGCAGTTTCCAAGTAGCCTCTAGAGGGCAGTACCACCCCACTGAAAGCCTGGATCCCGGGCAAGCATATCCTGCCCCAGGGTTGCATTGGTTTTTATGTGAGTCTTCTGAGTCTTCGATGCCACCTTTCTGTTCCTTGCCACTGTCTGCCTGGGGTCTTCAGTGGCTCCTACCTAGGCCCATTAGACTTCTCGATCAAAGCCACTGAGTTCTCACATGCCCAGTTGTAGCAGACACTGCCAGCCAGCTTGCTTGCTGGTCACGTCTTGGGGCTCATTCTCGACATTCATCTGGCCCCAGCTGCCCCACCCTTACACAATTCTCCTAGGTATTCTTTCTGTCTCCAGGGTGGCCTCTGCTTCCTGCCAGTTTGAACAGAGCCATCTTCTTCTGATTGCTTAGACAGGCTCCTACTGTGTAGCCCCGGATAGCCTGGAACTTAATACATAGCCCAGGCTGGCCATGAATTTGCCTCTGCCTCTACTTCCCAAGTCCTGGGATTGCAGACAAGGCTGTCATGCCTGGACAGTAACATTTACAGCCAGGCAGCGGTGGCACAGGCCTTTATCTGAATTTGAGGTCAGCCTAGTTTTTGACTCTGTGAGCTCAGGAGGAGGTAGCCTTTTGAGTGCTGGTGCTGGGAGGTGTGTTAGGATAAAGCTTGAGGGGGACCTTCTGTGGGGGACCATTCTGGACTCCATGGCAGGCAAGAGGACAAACATGCCAGGCAGACAGCTTAAGTGAGAAGTTTTATAAGAAAGGGGAGGGAGGGGGAAGGAAAGAGAAAAGAGGTAAAGAGACGTAGACAGAGGACTGAAGAGAAGAGAGACAGGAAAAGTCCTGTCTGTCCCCAGGGGAGCAGCAGGAAGAGAAGAGAATGGAGAGAGGGAAGAGCCCAAGAGAGCATAAGTGGGTGGAAGTCTTTCTTCAGACTAGAACTCATGGAACCCTGGGCTGACTAGGGTACTGCCTGAGTGCATTCTGCCAGGTGACAGGGGCAGGCCAGCGTAATGCCTGAGTCCTTACAGTGTGAGCCTGAACCCTTTGACATCCTCAGGAACAGTTCCTTCAAAACACAGCCTGGCCTGTCACACTCTGGGCACTTTCTCCGGTGTAGCTGGGTCCTGGGAACCAGCACAAGTGTCCCTGTCCTTACCATGGACAGCTGTGCCTAGCCACTGGCTCTCCCAGGCAGGAGCTGCCACAATCTGTCTTGGGCCATCTGTGGCTCCTGAGCAGTGTTCGTCATTGTTGTTTGGTTTTGATAATAACCCTGGTGCTTGTAGTGACCTCCACCTAGGTCCCAGCGGTGGCAACTGGGGCAGACCTAAGCTTCTTGCTGCTGTCCCCTCCCTTAAGGCTGAGACCCCGGGCGACGCCCCTTTGTGCTCAGCACAGGACAAAACTGGTCAGGAGTGCTTCTCTGTTTTCCTGCTGCCAGGCAGGGGACCAGGTTAGCTAGGCCGGCTTCCGCTCTCACACACCGGTGCTGTCCAATGACTATCTATCTTAGTCTCACAACATGTCTTCTCCTCATTCACCCACTGACGCCATGCCAGAATTTTCCTCCCATGGGGTTCCAGAGCCCTTCTTTTGCCTGGTCCCATTTGGAACACGCAAGACATACACCAGCCAGATTTGTGCCTATATCACTCCTCCCAAGTCCTGCCTGGAAATGACAGCCTATGGTAGACTGGCCTCACTCCCTACGTGGGGCTGAGTGCTACCAGTCACCAGGGAACCCCGCCCTATCGGCTTCAGCTGCCACCTGTGTCCCTTTTGAAATCAAGAACCTGTGGGTGGAGCTGTTGCTCTAGGATGCATTTTCATTTGGGGTCACAGGATAAACCCAGAGGGGATAAGGAAGTCCTCTGCCCAGGCTGGCACACTGGGCTTTCACACATTAGGTTGACTGGGGCCATATTCATTGATTGAGAGAACAGCAAGGACTGGCTCTTGTTTGGGGGTGGTTTGTTGTTGTTTATTTATTTACTTGAGGCAGGGTTTCTCTGTGTAGCCTTGGCTGTCCTGGAACTTTCTCTGGAACTCCAAAGATCCACCTGCTTCTGGAGTGCTGGGATTAAGAGCCTGTGCCACCACCTCCCAGCTTGACCTGGCCCCTTAAAACAGGTCTCTCTAGCCAGGTGTTGGTGGCATACACCTTTAATCCAAGCACTCAGGAGGCAGAGGAAGGCAGATCTCTGTGAGTTCAGGGCCAGCCTGGTCTACAAAGAGAGTTCCAGGACAGCAGGACAGGCTCCAAAGCAATACAGGGGAAAAAAAAAAGGTCTCTCTTGGGCAGGTCAGTTATAGTGGTCAGGACAGGCAGCTATGAATCCAGGTAAAGTCAGCTCTGAGGGTTAGTGTGAGGTTCAAGAGAAAAGATAATGAAGGGCTCAGCCGTCCGTGGCTGATTCCAGGCTGGCACATGGCCAGGGAGAGCAGGCTGGACAGAGGCCTCCAGGAGAAAAGTTTGCATACCTCTGTGAAACAAGGACAAAAACAGTGTGGAGGTAGTGAGGGCTTGGCCTCCGGGCTTCCCGATTATCCCTGAGAAGTGGGACAAGGGGCGGGGTCACTGGGTGGCTTCTTCAAGGTTATTTCATTGACCCACATGTGGCCTTGTACTGAGGTCTCCTGAACCTAAGAGGGGAGGCTCCTGCCTGCTGAGAAGCCTGTCCTGTATTGAGGAGGCAGAAATCCAAGCCTAGACGGTTTCACATTTATTTTCAAAAATAGTATCATAAAATTTCGAAGTCAACCATATATTGAATAAATCAGTTCACCAGCAGTGTACAGTACAGCTCTAACTTTGTAAGTTACTCACAAATCCTGGGCAGACAAATGTAATAGGTTCCAAGAAGAGACCCGGGAGGTGGGGAGGGCGCAGATTATTAACCCTGATTATTCAGACAGTGGAATTATGGGATTTGTAGTCTATTCTTTAAGTCTGAAATTTAAAAACAAATTAAGAAACATCCTCTATGTAAGCTTCCTAAATAAAGAACTTTTTTTAAAGGTCAACTGTTTGTTCAAGCTTCCCCTCTCAGTAAGAAGGCAACTTTCAAAGTTCCTTCACCCATGAGGACAGAGTGGACACTCAAACACTAGCAGGACACAGGAGAGCCACACCTGCCATCTCTTCACCCCAGAGACCCCAGGGCTAAGCTTGGGCCTTCTCACAGGTGGGCAAGGTGCAGGGCCACCCCTCACTCTGAGATGTTTTGGGGTAAGCATAACTTTGTTGTCAATACAGCAACAGCAGAGCACATTCTAGAAGATTATGTCATTGCTAGGAAGGGTGGCCTGGGCCACACCGTCAAGTCCATTTAAAATAAGATACTATCAGCCAGGCAGTGGTGGGGCACACATTTATCCCAGCGCTCGGGAGGCAGAGGCAGGAGGATCTCTGTGAGTTGGAGGGCAGCCTGGTCTACAGAGCTGGAAACCCTGCCTCTAAGAGACAGGGGGAGAGAGAGAGACTGTCTACATGAACCCCGCAGGTCAGGTGCTGAGGGCTCTGTGAGCACATCTGAGCCCTGGGTGAGGGGCTCACAAGGGCAGGTCTAACCCAGCACCCACAGGGCCTGTTAGTGCTGAGGGCTGGGCAGGGGTCAGAGCCAGAGCCAGGCCAGGACTTGACAGTGGCAGCTCTCGCTCCACTCCAAACCTGTGCCCTCTGCCCCTCTTCCTGTCAACTGCAGGGAGTTTCTCCACTGCGCACCTCCTGCTTTGTTGCATCAAGACCCAGGAACAGCACTGTACCCAGCCGGCATCCAGATGTGCTGGGAGGCAGCCGTGACCATGTCATGAGGGTCTGTCCCCCACACAGAATGGCCCCACAGTCAGCCCTGCCTTTGTGCCCTGTGTTTTCTCATTGCCCTTGCTTGGGCTTCAGTGAAGGTCATTTTCGCTTCTAATGTGTAACCTGGGTGGTCTGAGGCCACCACTAAACCGGATGGTCTTTGGGACAATGTTGACACCCCAAGCGCTTTGTATCTCTCTTCTCTAAGACCTTTCCATTTGGTGTCACCCAGGACTGCCTGGTTGGCTACTGGTGCTGTGACTGCCCAGGGTTCGATGTGTTGTGGCAGGAAGTCACACAGTGCCCCGTGCTCCTGCTCTGCATTGGGACAGTACGGAGGCTGCATCTTCCAAATGTTCATTTCACACACACGGGTGTCCCTGACAAGCCAGGCTAGATCCTGGCACTGACAAGATAAGAGATTTGTCAGATAAAGTTGTGAGTCCCGTGGCCAAGCCTTTGAGAGAAGATGGCCAGGGAGGCTGGCAGATCCCCTGGCAGGAAGGACCTTTGGAATGAAAACCATGGCTCCAGTTTAGATCTGGGATGTTCCCAACAGGTCTTGAGGCTCAATGCCAGGCTCGGCAGCTACAGCTAAGGAGGAGGTTTTCTGGCCATGGGGCATGCGTCATTGATGGAGAGTCTGGGGTTTTTTTCCCTTTCTTCAGCTTCCTGTCCACCATGAGATGAGTGGCTTTGTCCTGCCTTGCTCTTTGCCACAATTTGTTGCCTCACCACCAACCAAAAGCTGTGGGGCCAACTCACCACAGACCTCTGAAGAAGCTGTGAGTCAAGATACACCTTTTCCTGCTTAAAATTGATTGTCTCTGGCATTTTGTTACAATAACAGAAAGCCAGCTTCTTGCCAGAAGAGAGTTAAGCTTGGGTAAGAAAGCCATTTGTCCAGACACTAAGCAAGGCAGTGTCCTGATCCTCAGGCTAAGGACTTACGCAATCCCTGCCAGCCTTGCTTAGTTCAAAGCCTGAAGTACTCTCTCTCCCTCTCTCTCTTTTTAAGATTTATTTACTTTTATTTTTATGAATATGAGTGGTTTGCCTGCATGCATGTCTGAGCACCACATACATGCAGGAGCCACTGGAAGTCAGAAGGGGGCATTGGATCCCTTGGAACTGGAGTTACAGATGGTTGTGAGCTGCCATGTGGGTACTGTGAATTGAATCCTGGTCCTCTGTGAGAGCAGTCAGTGCTCTTAACTGCTGAACCATCTCCCAGCCCCCAGAAGCCTGAAGCTCTGGATGAACTGGCCACCTTGCAGATAGTCTGGACCCATTCTTCATATACATGGAAGGGCCCCCTCCTTCGGCCTCACACAGGAAACCCTCCCAGGTCCTAGGTGACAGGCTGCCGTCCTGGAGCATGGTCTCACTCCCTCTAGCCTCGCTCTGGTGGCTAGTCCCACGCTCCCTGAGGCCCATTCAGGGGTACAGAGTGTGAACCCCATAGAATGCATCCCCAGGCACCTGGGTGGGTCCACCTCCGCTGGGTGTGTCTCTAGATGGGGATGGGCCCACGACCTGCTCTTAATGACACAGTTTGGGCAGCTGGACTCTGTTCCCGCAGGTAAATTACAGGCTTAGCAAGTCAGAAATCAAATAAACACTCCAGCTCCCAGCGGCTGCTCCAAGGAGAACAGTGGTTTCCGAGCCTCCCCACCCAACTCAGCCTAATTACCACCTGTCAGTCCCCTGGGACAGGGACCTTTTCTTTGACTCACAGGTCCCAGAAACAGGATGGGGCTGCTGGGCCCCCGGGGTGACGCCAACTTGGTGACCAGCCTGTTCTTAGTTCCCAGACATAAGCAAACGCTGGCGCTCCTCCTCTTTGCCCCATGCCTGGCTGGAGGGCCATGGGTGTCCTGGGTGGATGATTCTTCCTGGAGGAAGAGAGAAGCCAGGTCCTTTCCTCTAAGTGGCTGGTGGCGGCCAGCTCTGTGCTGAGGGTGTCCAGGAGCAGCATGAGACTGAGAGGTCACTGGTGCAGGCCATCAGTTAGTAGACGAAACAGTGGCATCTTCTGTAAGCCAACCTGGACCAGCCGCTTCAGTGTGTTCTTGCTTCTGCTAAGAGTTCACTTTGTCTCAGTACCCATCCCCAAACTGGTCAGCATGGTAATGGTGGTAGAGGGAACTACAAGTTCCCAGGGTCTTTTGCTTCTAGTCAGAAGGGCAGGCCCGACCGGGGCGCATGCCATGAAAAATCCCTCTCACTTTTCCTGAAATCCATGAAGCCCAGCCAGATGGCTCTCTTTCTTTTCTTTGTTTTGAGACAGGGTTTCCCTATATGGCCTCGAACTCACAGAGATTCCGTCTCTCCCTCTCTAGCGCTGGGATTAATGGCATGCACGACCACACTTGCATCTGACTATTCTTTTTCTGACAAGCTTGAGAGGAGGGTAGCAATGCACTGATCTAAGCGTGTGTGTGTGTGTGTGTGTGTGTGTGTGTGTGTGTGTGTGTGTGTGTGTGTTACACCTAGACATTTCCCCACTGCAGTGGGCAGGAATTGGTGCAGAGTCCAGATCAGCCAGGTTCAGACTCCAGGGCCACCTTAGACCATCCCAAATGGGCCATTCTTGGCGGGGGATAGCCAAGGACCAGTCTTCCCCTGGTATGGGCTGCAGTGCTGATCCCAGGCCTGCCAGTCAGCACAGCTCTGGGAGGCCATGTGCATTCAGTCTGTGCTTGGGGTGGGGGGTGCTGGGAAGGGGAGGGAATAGGCCACAACCCCCCAAGAAGGGGATAGAGGAGCTGGGAAAGGACCAAAATTTTAGCAGGAAATAGCCAGGGGAAGTAAGGGCCTCCCGTTGCCCCTGTCTGAGCTATGATTAGCATATGAGGGTTTCCTGCCTCTGGAAAGGGGCCTGGCCCGACGGGGACCATAGCAGAAGCAGGCTGCTGAGCAGGGCCTCAGTGGCAGCCACAGGCCTTGACCACCATGTTGCGGTGCTTGCGCAGTATGACGTTGTTGCTGCTGTCATAGTAGAGCACGGAGGTGGCGCTCAGTTTGGTGGGTGCACAGCATGCCTTGGGGACCACATCTGGTTTCATCAGGTGTACCTGGCAGGGAGGGAGGGGATCCAGGCAAGGGCATGACCCTGGTGCCCTCCTCAAAGACCGGCACAGCCCCGGCTCTCACTTGATCCCTTTCTAGAAGGTCTTAGCCCCTTTGACCTGCCCAAGGTCATTCTCCACCTTTGGCTAGAGTTCTCCCTCCCTGTACATCTGTCCTGCCCGATGACCTCAGAGCACAACCACGTGACTTGGAGGACCTGACACACAAACCCCTTGGCGCTCTCAGCCCTCATCCACTGTTACATCCACTTCTGCTGAGACACGGACAGCTTCACTGGTCTCCAGCACCGAGTGCCTGTGGGTGCCCTCTGAGGTGCCTCTTCTGGAACCTCACCACCCCACACTGCTCTGCGCCTTGATACATCCCCAACAGGTGTAGAGCTGTGTGTGTGTGTGTGTGTGTGTGTGTGTGTGTGTGTGTGTGTGTGTTGAATGTGTGTGTGTGTGTGCGCGCGCACGCATGTACATGAGTGTGCGCATGCGTGTGTCAGACAGCCAGTGGGAACTCTATGCAGCCTCTATGTGTCATCTACAAAGACAGCCTTGCCTCAGAAGTTATGAGGTTGAGCTGCATTGAGTGGGACAGAGTTCTAGAACATATGCGTTTCTTCCATGAGCGTTTCTAACCCAGTCTGTAGATGACACATAGAGGCTGCATGGAGTTCCCACTGGCTATCTGACAGTTCCACTGGCCTTAAAACAGGTGTTAACCCATATACCCATCTCTAAAGCAGGTTTTGCCCTCCTGCAAGTCTCAGTGAGTAATTGTTTTCAGCTTCTAAACATGACAGGATCCACTGGAGTGAAAACTGGATTCCTCTCGAGGACCACAGCAGAGGCTAAGGGACAAGAATCTACACTGTGTGTGTGTGTGTGTGTGTGTGTGTGTGTGTGTGTGTGCTCAGCTGCTCTGAGCCTCTATGGGCTTTCTGGGTCCTGGGAACAGGGTCTACATTAAGCCATCATTTGGACACCCTCTTCTCCAGCCTTTGCACTGCAGGCCTGCAGTTCTGACTGGCCTCCTATGGGGCAGCAGCTTCCCTGAGGCTGAGGAGGACAGGCCTCCAGGGTGACATACAGCCAGGCTGGGATCTGGGGGTGGCTGCTGCCATCTCTCCATCTAGAAACACATGTGACAGAACTAGGAGATGTCAGCTGTGGGGGAGGGAGAGAGGGAGAAAAGGAGGGGGGGAGAAGGGGGAAGGGGGTAGAGGGAAAAAGAAGCTGAAGTGCCTGGAATCCAGAGGGCACCTCTTCTGAGGGGGGACACTGCAGCAGGGGCGCCTCTCTCTTCTCACACTGGCCACATGCCTAGCTGTCATCGTGTGATGGTGTGGAATCATTCATTCAGCATCTACAAACTAATTCATAGCATGCATCTGTGTACTTGATTTTTGTTTTTGAGACAGAGTCTCCTTATGTAGCCCTGGCTGTCCTGGAACTTGCTATGTAGACCTGGCTGGCCTTGAACTCACAGAGCTCCACCTGCCTCCTGAGTACTGGGATTAAAGGTGTGTACCACCCCAGTGCCCTGCTTGGCTTTCTCCTTTCTATCGCTGTCCTGGATGCTCCTGATGCAGAAGCCAAAACCAGGCTCCCTCTGTCATCACCGAGCCACGTTACCCGAGCCACGTTACTCCTCTCGATCACTGTGGCTTTGCTTATGTGCTTACTACAGCCTCCCCAGAGCCCAGGGCTTGTCCTGTCTGCTGCCAAGCAGGCCATGAGCACTTACTTTGGCTGAGCCATTGTCAAGAGGGGAAACAGAGGCCAGAGCAAAGTGGGGAGGAAACAAGACCTGGGGGAGCAGGTTCACCCATCACGCCAGGAACTAATGACTGCGTATCTCACTGTCCCCTTGGGCTGCTCCTCCCAGGACAGGGGCACCAGGTGTCCAGCAACTGCCAGTGGCTGTGGTGAAAGGATGCCTTAGTGTCAGCTCAGACAGCTCTTTTTAATTCATGATGCTCACTCTGGGTCATCACTTGGCATAGCCTCTTGCTAGACTAAACAAAACCGTGGGACACTAGGATTCCAGGAGGAACATTCTAGAAGGTCTTGACAGCAGAGTCAACAAGCACAAGTGCCTGTCAATACAGACTGCAGTGTGGCTCCTGCTAGAACCTGCTTCCATTGCTAGGATGGCCCAAAACCTAAGGTTCACCAGTGCTACCCACTGAAGGAACAGTCAGGAAAGAAGGGTCAAAAACAGTGGCAGGAGCATGGCTCTGGATAGGTCTCAGTTGGCTGTGTGCTGCTTGCCGGAGGAGAGCCCTAGACTTGACCCACAACATGACATACACTAGGCCTAATACTGCATACTAGTAACCCCAGCACTTTGGACTGGAGACGGGGAGCAGAAGTTCAAAGCCATCCTTGGTTACATACTGAGTCTGAATCCAGCCTGGGACAGACAAGGGAAATACAGCAGAAATGAGCCAAGGCCCAGAAGAGCAGAGAGCCCACCAGGGAGGCCCACCAGCCAGGCAGGGTGGGTGAGCATATGTGTGCCCCAGGGGAGTGAAAGCCACCATGTCCACTGCGCACTTGTGCACTGGGTCACAAGGCCCCCATGGGGTGCCCATCTGTGTATGTGTGCCCCAGTGTGACCACAAGGGCTCCACACAGGTTCACAGGCTCCTACTTGTACATGTGCAGTGAATGTGTATGCTCAAGTGTCTGCACCCAGACGCCCAGAATGACTCTTCCTGAGGGTCCCGAACCATATTCTTCTCTGTAGCTGAGTCTGCAGAGAAAGTCCCTCTTTGTTGCCGTTCTTACTACTACCTGCCCCGCCCCCTGGCTCCCAGCTGGCCACTGTGCTACTGACCAAGGACTGCAAGATGGCATGGTTGGTGGCATTCATACAGGAGTCCAGTGGAAAGGCACACTCCCCCTCGCAGTAATAGGCTGAGTAGCCCTGAGGGGCGATGACCCAGTCCTGTGGGTGGGAAAAGGAGAGTCACATCAGTGTCCTTCCATAGTCATCATCACAGCACCCGGCACAGGATGACCTGGGGCTGTGAACCCTCATCCCCTCAGCCACCCTCAGCAGGCAGGGCTGGACCCCAGCTCTGTCCTCCACACCTCATCCTCTGCTGCCTCCTCCACAGCTGCCTTCTGCAGCAACTGTAGCAGGAAGATCCCAAAGTCCCTGCCTACCCAGCCTCAGTTTCCCTGTTGACAGTTTACTGGGCAGAGGGCTCAAGTTGCCACATTTTCACGGATTTTATGCATAGTTAAAGGCACAGTATCCCCACCTCCACCCTGGAGACACGAGGATGTGCAGGTGGCATTCAGAGAGGAGAGGCAGAAATTACCAGCCAGCCGAGGTCCCGGAAGCTGACATAGAGCTCATGCCTACGGCAAACATCTCTGCCTCTGGAGCCGTGACCATCATCTGTAGGGACAAAAAGGAATGGAGTCTGCTCAGGGGTCCTGCTCTGTGGAGTTGCCATGGGTACTCCCAATGTGGGGGTGATATGACAGGCACATTTACAAATGAAGGACAACAGGAAACTAAACCATTGGAATCACAAGTTCTACTCCCTACTCATGCCATGACCCAGCTCAACAGTCCTCAGTGACTCCGCATCACCACAGGGTGTGGCTGTGTTCAGCAGGTGGCATCTGGGCACACATGGCTTCTGCTTTCCTCTATAGACTCTTGACAGCAGCCCACCCACCCTGCCAGGCACAGCCCCCTCCCTGCTAGGCAAGCAATTAGATCCATTGGCAGGCCATCACTTTCTAAAGAGGTCTCGGATGAGGCTCAACCCCACCCTTACCAAAGATTCCTGGGAGTTTGTTGGGATGTGGAAGCTCATTTGTTTTCTTTGGCTGCCTCCTCTTCAGTGGCCTCACTGCCCGAGGGGCCCTCACAGGACTCTGGCTGGCTCTGAAGAAGGTGACCATGAAAGGTTGTCTGGATCGTGGTGCTTGTTGTCCGAGCAGACCAGCCAGGCCAGGATCCATGCTGTGCCCTGGGGGACAGAGACAAGAAACAATAGACTGACTGATTGACTGACTTGTGGGTGGTAGCATGGTACCACGAGCCTCAGCTTCCTCATCTAGAGACAAAGCCTAGCCCTTCGGCCAGCAGGTCTGCAATGGCAGAGACAGGGACCTCAGTAGTCACAGGCATTCCTGCTGGTGATAACCTGGCAGATGGGAAACATTTGGCAGGTGTCAAAGATTTTGCCCATTAATTTCCTCAGTTGGTCTTCACTGCAACCCAAGTCACAGTCACTCAGAGATGACCAGAGTCCACTGCTGGTGATGCTCAGGACCCAGACTCCCTTGGTCCGGTGATCCTACACCCAGGTCCCATTTTCATCCTGCAGCTTCTGAGGATTAGAATGTGCAGTCATAGCAGCCTCTGCAAGGACATCACTGGGACTTACTCTCCCAGCACAGCAAGCTTGAGTATCCAAGGGCCAGGCACTCACTGCCTCTCAGATGCCCACGGTCAAGGCCCCAGGCTGAGCAGGGCCAGAGGTCAGAACAGTCACAAAGTCCAGAGTTCAGGTCGCATCAGGCTCATTCCAGTGCCCAGTGTGTGTTCACCAGGCCAGCAGATGGCTTCAAAGAAAGGAAGGGGCTTCAGAGAGACAGACCTGAGCTTGTCCACAGGAAGAGTGGAACCCATAAAGTGGGGGGAGGGAGGTCCTTGATCCTCTCAGGACTGCAGATGTCAACCCAGGAGAGCAAAGCCTCCAGCACCTGCTCCAGCTCTGCTGGTGGTCCCGTCAGTGGCCTCCGCCCTTTCTAACTGCAGAAGTAGCATATTAAGCTGGTGTGTTGGCACCTGTAAACCCAGCATTCAGGCAGAGGAAGCAGGAGGATGAGGAATTCAAGGTCATTCTACTCTTCATATTGAGTTGGAGGTCAGTGAAAGCATGTCATATAAAAGCCTGTTTCAAAAAAACAAACAAGGTTCGGATGGTGGCACATGCATTTGATTCCAGTACTCAGGAGGCAGAAGCAGGCAGATTTCTATGAATTTGAGGCTAGCCTGGTCTACTTAGGTGAGTTCCAGACCGGCCAAGGCTATCTCAAAAAGAAAGAAAGAGACCAACCTCACAAACAACTAAAAATTAAAAATACAAACCAAAGCAAACCAAATAAAAACAGGTAAACTGTAGTAGCCACAGGGGGATAAGGAACTCTGAAGAAGGAAGAGTAACCATAACCCTCCCTTCACAGCTCCAGAGCCCTCCTTTGATATCCGGGCTTCTCCTGTCCTGTTGGATTAAGTTGTAACAGTTCTTAGCATTGTGAATTTTTCCCATTGTTAGAATGTTCTCCAGGGAAACCACCCACAGGCAACAGCTCACTCTGGGTGGGGTTACCTCCCACCAGGCAGTCAGGTTCCTTTCTGGTGTCATGAGAGGAGTCACAACCATTTCCCTTTGTGCCCCTGCGAGATTCCTTACACCTCAGCCCGCCAATGCTCACCTTATATATCACAAAACACAGCGCCACTGTTCGGCTGACATGTAACAAGCACTGACACACCCATGTTCATGCATGTAGGTGTATATATATAAAATCTCAGACAATAATGTATATTGGTGTTCTTGCTCAGTATGCTCAACATCCTGGGTTCTAGCCCCAGTACTAGAAGAATGTAAAAGAGCCCAAAGGGCTGACACCACAGCTCAGCAGTACAGCCTGCCTAGTAAGCACAAAGTCTTAGGTAAAATCCCAACACAAAACCGTAACAGAACAGAACACGCTCATATGCGCATGCACACTCAGGTCTGTGTTCCACTCGCACACTACAAGGTTCTTCATTACACACTGAGTTAAGGGCACTGTCTGTCTGTGGTGGACAGTCCACTCAAAGGTCCCTACATCTGCTGCTAGGCTCTACACCAGATGTCCACCAGCCACTCAGAAGGAAGACTCATAAATGCAACCTTTGACTCATGACTTCACCTGCCACTAACAAATGTGCTAGGCCTGTGAGCCTCCATCCCAGGAGTGTGGCTGAGAGCTGTGGGACAAGGGGTGTGGGCTGCAGGCACGGTCTGGGACAGACTCAGGTGATGCCAGGCAGGAAGAATGGGCTTAGGGTGAAGATGTGGTGTGAAGAGGGAGAACTTCAGGCACAGAAGGAAAGATGGGGTGGGGTGGAGCAGGGCCACACACTGGGCAGATGGAGCAGCTGGGAGCAGGAAGGCAATGAAAGCCACAGTGTCAGGACCTACTAGTGACACAAGGGGCAGGCTGGGACCCAGAACAGGCCATGACCCTACTACTTACTGTGGAGACCCAGAGCCCTGGCTTCTGAGGAACACGGAGGCCATCAGTGTTCCAGGCTCAGCCACATTTGTTTTTCTTTCATGTAACTGGTCTTCCAGGCTCCGAACACAGAGCAGTCCCTCGCCTGAACTCCTCAAAGCTAGCCTGCAAGGGTGCTGGGCACCTCTGGAGGCTGTCAGGGCAAGATGAGCTGGACCCAGAGCCCATGGGTGCAGCTAAACCGAGGTTCCCATTTTACAGGCACACAAGCTAAGATCCAGAGATGGCATCAACTGTTCCAGGCCTGGAGCAAGCAGCTGCAGAGCCAAGCAGCTCCTGCCCTGCCCAGCGTGAGGGGGAGACTGAGTGAGGTGGGGCAGCCCATAGGGATTGATGCTGCTGTTTCACAGTTCTGTATCTGATAGGCCCAGAGAGGCTGCTCCTTGTCCAAACTGGAGTGCACCTTCCCGCCCAGCTCTGCTCCTTGCCCCCATCATCACATAGTACCCTATCTGGTGGAAGCTACCAGGCTTCCCAGCTCTGGACAGAAGAGCATGGCAGGGGGAGTACTTTCTCAGGACACACACACACACACACACACACACACACACACACACACCTGTATAACTTATTTCACTTTCATCGTGAGCTTACAGACTCACAATGACAGGACCCAAAGCTGCCACAGAGGGGTTAGGAAAGGATGCTGGACTTCCGGAACAGAATATCAGTATTGTAGGGGCAATAAGAGACACCGTAGTGTACTAGATGAGAGTCTGTCCATGACATTGCTGAGATTCTAGACCACCTGTGCTAAGCCCAGGCCTCTTTGGACACATGCTGGGACTGCTAATATACCGTGGGTTTCCCGGATGAAGTACCAGCACCAACCATCTTCCCTCATCCCAAAGGTGACAGGCCTGCCTCCTTTCTAGGGACACCTGTGCAGCTTCCAGGAGGAAGTCAGGTAGGGGAGGATTCAGTGAAACAAAATTAGGAGCAGAAAACAGGGCCCAGGAAGAGAAGCCAGAGTTCCTCCTGGCCACAGACCCACAGGTCTGCATTTCATGGCAGCAGTACAGTGGCACTGGGTGAACTCTGGGCTTCTTCCTGCCAGGTGCTTTTCTCCAGGTTCATGATTCAGTTCCGAGTAGCAACACTGGTGTTGATGCCTGTCAGGGAATGATCTGGAGCCTTGTATGTGAAGGTCACAGAAAGTGGGAGCCTGGGACCAGTGTCCTAAATGGTTTTAGCGCAGGGCTTTACTTAAGCATCAGACACAAGGCTCAGATTAGGGTTTTTAATTAAAATCACTCGGCTCTTGAGAAGATACCATCTGGCAGCAGGAAGCCTGAGGAGCCAGTGGTCACTAACTCCTTCACAACTCAGCCCTGGTGGGAAGGGCCAGGGCTCCTCAAGCATCAGGTTTGATCTGCTGCATGGGCTTGAGGTTGGGGGACACCTTAAAGGCGCAGCCTGTGGTGGCCTTGACCTCGTCCACCGACGAGCCCTCCCACAGCTCAATCAGAGTCAGCCCCTTCCTCGGGTCCACATCAAACACGGCCTTTTCGGTGATGATGAGATCCACGCAGCGCTTGCCGGTCAGGGGCATGGTGCATTTGTCCAAGATTTTGGGCTGCTTTTTCTTGGTGCAGTGCTCCATGGTGACCACCACTTTGGTCTTGTCACCCGACACCAAGTCCATGGCCCCGCCCATGCCCTTCACCTTCTTGCCTGGCACCATCCAGTTGGCCAGGTCACCGTATTTAGAAACCTGCATGGCACCGAGCATGGTCAGTTGAATGTGTCCCCCGCGGATCATGGCAAAAGAGTCATCGCTGGCGAAGAAACAGCCCCCAGGGACTATGGTCACCGTCTGCTTGCCCGCGTTGATGATGTCGGCATCCACTTCATTTTTCGAGGGGAACGGGCCCAAGCCCAGGATCCCGTTTTCACTGTGTAGGTAGACCTTCATCTTGGGGCTGATGAAGTTGCTGGCCAGGAGAGGGATTCCGATGCCCAGATTGGCATACATGCCGTCCTCAAACTCGAGAGCAGCGCGCTTGATGATGCGCGTCCTGGAGGTGTCCTGTTGCTTGCTCATGGACGTTGGCTGACTGTCACGTGTGGTCAGGCGTTCGATGCGCTTCTCGAACTTCGGCCCCTTGATCACACGGTTCACGTAGATGTTGGGGATGTGGATGTCCTCCGGGCGGAAAGAGCCCACATCCACGATCTCCTCCACCTCCACCACCGAGATGTCAGCGGCCTTGCACATGGGCACGTTGAAGTTGCGCGCGCTGCCCCTGAAGATCACGTTGCCTGAGCGGTCCGCCTTCCAGCCCTTGATCAGGGCAAAGTCTGCGCGGATGGCGTGCTCCAGAAGGTAGTGGCGGCCTCCGAACTCGCGCACCTCCCGCGGTTGGCTCAGGGTGACCAGGTGACCTTCGGGCGAGTACCGGATCGGGGCGCCCCCTTCCTGCACCAGCGTGCCGTAGCCCGTAGGCGTGTAGAAGGCGGGCACACCAGCGCCACCTGCACGGATGCGCTCGGCCAGGGTGCCCTGGGGCGTCATCTCCAGGTCCAGCTCTCCTGCCAGGTACAGCTGCTCGCACAGCTGATTCTCCCCCAGGTATGAGCACACCACGCGCCTGACCTGCTTGGAGGCTAGCAAGATGCCCAGGCCGAAGTCATCCACGCCCACGTTGCTGCTGACGATCTTCAGGTCCTTCACGCCCTTGGTCTTCAGCGCGCCGATCAGGTTCTCGGGGATGCCACAGAGCCCAAAGCCCCCGAGCATGACGGTCGCCCCGTCCTTGATGCCCTCCACAGCCTTCACCGGATCCGTGTAGAAGTGGACGCGTCCGCTGCGGTCGCTAGCAAAGCGGAGGGCAAGGCGGTGGGGCAGCACGGGCCGTGGGCGGTGGATGGAGACCCCGCGCGGGAGCGCCCATGCCAGAAGCCTCAGTGCCGCCATCGTCCTCGGACGACTGGGCTCCCAGGACTGGGACAAAGAGGGAGAGCCCCGGTGCACCCTGCAAGCCTGCCCCACGCCACCTCTGCGCTGTGCTGCGTCATAGAGCAGGGAGGACACCGACCAGGATCGCCATGGGTCTCACCCTGAGGACAGCCTTGGCCATCCCTGTCGCCTGGCCTGTCTCTCAAGATCTTGGACAGACACTGGAAACCCTTGGTAATGCTGCTGACAACTGGCTGCCAGCGCTGTGGCCCTGTAGTACCCAGGTGAGCTCTCCTGGGAGCAGGCAGCCTTGAGGGGCTGAAGTTACCAGGTCTTTTAAAGCCACAGTCACATCTGTCACCCACTGCTGGTAAACTGTTCTAAACTTTCCAAGTACCTTGTCAGTTTTCCCTAACTCAGAGTGACCCCTGCCATCTCTCTGCCCCTCTCCTTCCAAGCTATCCCTCCAGCCTTTGCTAGACCCCAGACAGGCCAGTCTCCTGCCCTGCTGCCCTTACTGTCCTCACAGAAAGGAAATGTCCCACGAAAACCCTGTGGCGGAAGTAGTGACTATAAACTGTGCAGACGAGGAAACTGAGGCTCAGGTACCGAGTTACAGCACTGCAGAGCAGGTATAGCCCAGGCCTGTGCACTCAGAAGTTGGGGTGCAGATCCCCCACCCCTCCTTCCTAGTGCAGAACCTCTCAGAGTGGAGGCTACTGCCCATGGAGAATCTCCCTTCCCCGAAGGGTACCAGAGCTGGCCCTCAGGTCAGTTGCTATTACGAAGGACAGGAAGCCTAGCTGAAGCCTTCCCCATCCAGGACCTCACCACTCTACCCACCTCAAGAAGGGCCAAGCATGGGCCAGGGAGAGGGCTCCCTGTACTAGGCTGGCAGCCTCTGCTGGAACCACCTCCCAAGACCCCCCAGGGCAGCTCCCTACTAAGGCCTGGAGCCTCACCATCCTCGGTTTCCACATAGAGACGGAGTCCCAGGTCCTTGTTATGGCTCAGCAACCAGCGGTCACTGGCTGCAGTGATATCCAGCACCAGCCAGCCCTCGTCCCCAGATCGGAGCGTCTGAAGATCCAAAAAGAACAAGTCAGACTCCCTGTGGACACGAAAGAACAATTAACCAAGGCTGAGGTCGGCAAGCCTGCCTGTATCTTGTGCCTGCCTGGGGGACCACTTTCAGAGCCTCTTCCCTGCTTGGCTCTGGGCTGGCCTCCTTTGGTACCACATTTCACCGATAACCAACCCCTGGCATTTTACTGTGTCCGTGTGCTGGTGGGGACACTGTCTCTGGGGCTCAGTGCTGTGGCCTATTGAGGGTTCCACTGTCCCTGGCAGGGCAGGGAGTTCCAGGCCAAGCCCCTTTCTCGTGTCTGAGGTGCCTCTCCCAGCAGGCACCCCTTTCCTTTCTTGGAAAAGCACCCTCTGGACAGGCCCTGCCAGAGCCTAGACCATGAGACCATGAGATGGGGTGGGCACCTGGGCAGAGGGAAGGTACCTGTTGGAGTGTTCCTGGACCACCTCGAACATGCTGACATGGAGGGTTGTGTTGAGCGGGTGGGTGCTGGGCTCTTTGTATATCCGAAACTCTGCAGCTGTGACAGCCTCCCCTGCAGGGATCTGGGTTAGGTCAAAGAGGAATTCCTTCCAGTGTGGCTCCTGGTAGTCCAGGGTACGGTCACGCTCCACTGGAAGACAAGGAGCGAAGGACATCATCTCTGGGAGTCAATATGGCTTGTGCTCAGAGTAGGACCCCAGGCAGCCTGGGTGTGGCCCTTTCCTGTTCTACACACAGCTTGTGGTCTGCTCTGGGAGAACACCAGGCCCCAGGAGGTGGTGCAGTGGGAAACTCAGCAAGTGCTCAGCAGCCCCTGGACCCACTCTGAATCACGGTGCCTCCTCTCAGAGCTCCTAGGCCAACGCTGAGATGGCCACAGGTCCCAAGGCAGAAAATCAGCACAGTTCCAGGGTAAAACCCTGTCTGCAGGGACAGAATTGGCTGAATTTCAGTGGGCAGAGGACTCCCAGAGCCTGTCCTTGATGAGAGGGTTGGGTCGGGGAAGCTCAGATCTGACAGTGTCCTGGGAGAGAGATGTGCAGAACACAGGTCACATTACAAGATCATCAACAGAAGGACCTTAGGAAATGGAGAGACACCCAGTGCTGGCAACTAAGGGATGAAGGATCTGCTAGAGGACAAAGGGAAGAAGACAGGCAGAAAGCAAAAGGACCTGGTGATATCTGAAGGCATCTTGGGCAGTGGCCAGCATGCTCTTGGCAGAGGGGGGTTGTGTGCAGACCATGGCCATTGGGTGTTGCAGTGGTTTGGGTGACATCCAGGTCTGGGAGCAAGGCTGTGCCAGTGGGAATCATGTGGTCTAAGGGACCCCATACAAGATCTGCTGGAGGTGACGGTAATGGCAGTCTAGGGTGATAACTGAGGAGGAGCTAGGGCTGGAAGCTGACTGTGCTCCCTGTAGCAAAGGCGAAGATTTTAGAATAAAACCTGCATCCCAGCTGCACTGATGTGCCCAAGGTGATATATTTAGGGGAGCCTCCTTCCAGCTGCTTGTCACATTCAGATGCCAAAAATCTGTGTTTCCGGAAAGAAGGGGTGGGGAGCCGCCCAGCACTGCCCTCAAAACCCAACAGAGATTTTAATTATATGTTTCAGTTTTTTTTTTTTTTTTTTTTTAAAAATCCTCTCTGTGGCTCTGGGCTCAGTGACCACAAGCCAGGTTTTAAAAAGCACCAGGGTGAGCGGATGTGAGGAGCACTTCCTGTCCTCTCCCTGGTTCAGTGATGAATGGAATACAGATGTGCTGGGCAGAGCCAAGGGAGAGGCACATCTGGGCAGAAGCAGGTGGAAAGGGAGAGAAAGGAGTGAACAGTGTCTTACAGCACTTTAAAGATGGTGGGTACACAACACATGCCAGCCCCAAAGCCAAGGCATAGAAGGAGACAGGGCAGACATCGCTGAGGGAGGGTTCTGAACCCTGGCCTATTTTTATTTTCTTGTTCTGCAGTGAATATCTATCTTCATGTGTCCTCCTTGCTACCTATACTTACACACCCACAATGTTATTGACAATTTCTGTGGGTCCAGTAGCTGCACAGGCACCTCTGCTACATGACTGTGCTCAGGTCCTGATGTACAGGATACAGTTGGTCCAGGCTCTTGCCTATGACAGGGTGTGGTCAGAGCATGTCTCTCAGGCACATCCTCCTCCCCACCTTTTCAGGACACTCCAAGTGCATCCTGGGAGCTTTATCTGGGAATGACCCTGAGCTCTGTGGCCACCTTCCCTTAATGATGTGTGTCTTGAAATCCTCTTGGATTGAACTGGCTCTCACTTCCAGACTTCTGTGCTATGGGTTTGTGAAATAAAGAGCCAGGGATCCCAGCACAGGAAACTCTGCCTTGGCTGTTTCAGACACGCAGCGGATCTAAGGAGGTTTTTGTTTGTTTGTTGATTCTTTTTTTCTTTTTCTTTTTCTTTTCTTTTTTTGAGACAGAGTTTCTTTGTATAGCCCTGGCTGTCCTGGATGGAACTAACTCTGTAGATCAGGCTGGCCTCAAACTCACAGAGATCTGCCTGCCTCTGCCTCCTGAATACTGGGATAGAAAGCGTGCACCACCACCAGCAGGCTGATCTGGAAAATTTTTAGGAAAATGGATATGGTGCTACACCAAAGCAGACACTGCTTCTGGAAGTGGCTCAGGGGAAACACCCCTTTCCTTTGCAGAACGGTGGATGCTCTGTGCAAAGTAGCATTTGGAAAGGGGGGCAGGGACACCACAGAGCATTTGCTGGGACCTCGATTTCCCCATGGGACTTCTCAACAGCGGCCTCTGCTTTAGTCATGCGGTACCACTGAGATGCATAGCTTGTTTGCCATGGCAGCTCCCAGGACCATACCCTGTAAGAGCCTAGCATGTCTATGTGAAGGGAACATACAAGGGATCCTTTGCATGCAGGGCTACAGATGTGCAAGAGCTGAAGGATGAGTAGCAGCCATCTGAACTCTAATTTCTCAACTTTCCCCTTGTGTCAATGGGACAGCTTTCAGAGAGCTGTGTGTCAATGGGGGTCTTCAGAGAGCTGTGTGTCAATGGGGCAGTCCTCAGAGAGCTGTGTGTCAATGGGACAGTCTTCAGAGAGATGTGTGTCAATGGGACAGTCTTCAGAGAGCTGTATGTCAATGGGGCAGTCCTCAGAGAGCTGTGTGTCAATGAATCTTCAGAGAGCTGTGTGTCAATGAGACAGTCTTCAGAGAGAGCCCATGCATCAATGGAACAGTCTTCAGAGAGTCCCATCTGAAGGGTGTGTCTGAAATGCAAAGCCACAAGAGCAGGAGACACATTCTATTTTCTCATTTTTAGTTTTCCTTTTGAAACAGGGTCTCTGTAGCCCTGGCTGTTCTGGAACTAGCTATTAAGACCAGGCCAGCCTTGAGCTCACAAAAATCCTCCTGCCTCTGCCTCCCCAGTGCTGGGATTAAAGACATGTGCTACCACTCCTGGCTCAATTTTATTTTTCTTATAATTTTTTTTAAAACTATTTATTTTTATTTTATGTACATTGGTGTTTTGCTTGCAGGTATATCTCCATGAGAGCAGCAGATTTCCTGGAACAGAAGTTACACTCATCTGTGAGCCACCATGTGGGTTCTGGGATCTGAACCTGGGTCCTCTGGAAGAGCAGCCAGTTCTCTTAATTGCTGAGCCATCTCTCCAGCCCTCAATTTTCAAACAAATGTATGAACAAGAAGCCATGTCATGAAAATATGTCATCTCAAAGGTATATTTGTGAAAGGTTTTAAGATGCCATCTTTCCACCTATCTGGTCTTTGACAGTTTACTGGGAACCTTCAATATGGTGCCAAAAGACCACCATGAAAAGCATTTTCCTTTCCATGCATGCCCAACCTTCACCTTCCCATAAATTAGGGTCCGGAATCTCCCAAAGATGCTGAGACTCCAAGAGGCAGCCCCTCAACAGCGTTCCAGCTGGGACGAGAGCATTGTGTAGCATTTGTACTTTTGTTACATGTGGGCATGGGACCCAGGAGTCATAGCTCTCAGCACAGTTCTCTCCATCACAGCATCCTGATGTCATTTGCTAATGAAAGAATTAGCCAAAAGTAGGACAGGTGACCAGGGGAAGTAAATAAAAAGCCTGCTGTGTTTCCCAGGCCCTGGCTGTAGAGTCAGCCCACTGAGCGAATTTGGGAAAGGGCATGGCCTGGAAGATGTGGGTTCTTGGGTTTTCCCAGTAAAATCCTGTTGCTGGTTGTGATGCTGGCAAAAGTTGATCCCTGGAAGTTTCATAGACTGTGGGGTACACTGACGATTTCCTGGCCACTGTCCTGCATCCTGACCATGTGAGATATGCCCTTCCAGGAATTCTCAGAGGTGACTCCAGGAGGACCAGTTGGTGTTTGGAGTGCTGTCTCTGAGTAGGGTGTCTCTCACTGTGCAGTTAATAATTGATAAATGGGAGGGGTTGTCCCAGAATGTCACTTTGGGGTATGTGAAAAAAGTTTCTCCCTGTAAAGTTAATAATGCATAAATGGGGGAGAGGGTCCCCAGAATGTTACTTTGGGGCATGCGGGAGAAGGTTCTGGATGTTTTCTTCTCACAGTTCTGACATCTTTATAAAATCCTTTAATTTTGCTGGCAAAATGGCTCAGAGTTTAAAAGTATTGATTGCTATTGCAGAGGACCTGGGTTCAGTTCCCAGCTCTTGCTTGTTAGCTCACAGTCGTCTGTAATTCCAGTTCCAATGGGTGTGATGCCTTCTCTGGCCAGAGAGCTTCCACACACATGGTGCACATATGTGCACACAGGCATACACATACACACATACATAAAATAATCTTGTTTTTTTTAATCCTTTAGTTTCTGCATTTTACCTAATAACATTCACAAAGTTTACTTCATTTATTCATCACATTTTAAATTACATTAATTCATTTAATTCAGCATGTGCGTATTTCTATCTACTTAACTAGATGCACACACCCATAGGCATGGTACACTGTCCTGTAATCACAGCAGTCTAGAGGCAGAGGAAAGGCCACCTGAGTTCAAAGCTAGCCTGGGCTACAGGGTGAGTTGGGCCAGCCTGCACTACTGAGTTAGAATGTGCCCTTGTGGAGTGGGGAGAAGTGGGATTGGGGATAAAGGAGGGACTATTGTAGGGTCATTTCTGTTCTTGACTTTATTCTGAAATATTAACTATTTAGGTTACAGGAATAACAGAGATCTCTTATTCTTTCTATAAGTTCTGATACTAACATCGTCTGAACCCTACCTAGACTATCGGAAAGATGAGGAGACCAATACCAACCAGTGCAACTGAACCAGACTATTCTGTCTAATGGCCTCCTTCTGCTTCTGGCTGTAGTCCAGGATCACACTGCATTTCTTTGTCATCTCTCTGTGGCTCCTCTGATCTGTCACATTTGCTAGTCTTTCCTTATCTCTCAGTACGCAGGCACCTTTGGAGGGTGCTAGTGGCATTTTTTCTCATGGTGAGAATGATGATTGCACACTCTGAGGAATGGTGTCTGCCAGATTTCCCCTGCTATGATGTTACCATTTTTCCTTTTATAATATAGGGAAGGTATTTTCAGGCTTTTCTTGTTATTTTAAATGTATGTGTATGGGTTTTTTGCTTGCTTGCTTATATGTCCATGCACCACAAGTGTACCTGGTGCCTGGGAAGGCCAGAAGAGGGCATCAGATCCTTGGAACTGTAATTTCAGATACTTGTGAGCTGCTGTGTAGGTGCTGGGAATCAATCCTGAGTCCAATGGAGCAAGTGCTCCTAGCGGCTAAACCTACTTGCCAGCTCCAGGATGTGGATAACTTGTTTCTTTTTAAATCTGTGCTAACATCTACAAGTAAATCTTGCCTGCATTACTCTACAGGATCTGCAATATTATTTTGTTTCCTTCCTCATTTATTTATTTTGATTTTTCAAGACAGGGTTTCTCTGTGGCTTTGGAGCCTGTCCTGGAACTAGCTCGGTAGACCACGCTGGCCTCAAACTCACAGAGATCCGCCTGCCTCTGCCTTCTGAGCAGTGGGAATAAAGGCCTACCCCACCACCACCCAGCCCTTTCTTTTAATTACATTAACATCATTATGGATTAATGGATGTTTATTTTATACCACAAGCTAACATCCTATACTACTGCTCCCTTCTTCCCCCTCCTTCTCTCCCTTCCTTCCTGGCACAGGGTCTCTCTATGGTAGCCCAGGCTGGCCTCAAAGTCACAGTCTTCCTAAATTCTGAGATCACGTATTCATTGTCACACAAGGCTCCTTCCTTCGTTGCATGTTGAGAATGTTGGCATAATAGTCTCCTGTTGCTGTGGGCTCTGCCTCTCCCCAGGGAGCTTCCTTTGCTAGAGGGGCATTTAGAAAGCAGGATCTGGGTACCAGGTTGCTCATGACTACGGTATCATTTTTAGGTCGACTCAGTGGCCAGAGCAAGAAATAAGCTGCCCACACCTGAGCATGCACCTGTTCTCTGTGTCCACGTGTTCACGATGACACAGCTCTTGCAATAATCTGAGCTCAGTCGGCCCAGTCTGGAGTGGAGTTACTTTAGGTGTGTAAAACCTCTTGATTAGGACCCTCCAAGAGTTGCTCACTTTGGGTGTCCTCCTCATCTATGGCTCTCCTGAGCTAGATTCTTGTTCTGGCTGATCTGTCACAGGCACTGTCCTATAGAGGGAAGGGTGTGGTAACAATGTCCACAGCCTTTTGTAAGATCACCTTCCCCCTCCCCATTAGTAATGACCAAAATTGACTCGAGATATTGTCCAGGCCCAGCGAGGCTAACCTGACCCTGGTTGGACGGCACTTCCCTTATATGATGCCAGACCTCTCTCTAGCCTTGTTGGTTTGTGGGCATGTAGTAATAATCAAGAAAAATTAGAAATTTTTTTGACTTCCAAATTTAACTTCCAAGAAAATATCCCAAATACAGTCACAAAAAATACATAAAGAGTTGTGTACAAGGTTGTTGCTGTATTAATTACCAGAAACAGCCCCAATAGCAATAGGAGACAAGCTGTGAACTGAGGGCGTCTTCTCAGTGGGATGCCACACAGCTGGGAACATCACTGAAGCATGTAGTATGTAGTCTGTCATGACGTGCTCTCTAGAAATATCACAACTCTAGAGAGAGCATGGGGAGCAAAGTAGATAATACATCCTTTATCTAATAAAGAGTAAAAGAAATACTATGAACCCATATATTCATCATGCATACACGTGCAGGTACATATTTAATATGTGTTGTGTATGCATGTGACTGTATGGGGGAGTGCCTGTGTGCACACATGTGGAAGCCAGAGCAGGACATTGGGTGTCTTCTGCTGTCACTCTTCACCTTCTGGGTTTGAGACCAGGTCTCTCACTGAACAGCAAGCTTCCTGATGGAGTGAGGTTGGCTGGCCAGCAGGCTGTAGAGATCTGCTTGTCTCCACCTTCCATTGCTGGGATTATAACATATAAAGCTGTGTTCAGCCTCTAACATGGGTGTTAGGGATCCAAACCAGGTTCTCTCGGACAGAGCAAATGGTCTTAACCACTGAGTTGCTGCCCCAGCTCTGCAACTGTAGATTCTGAATAGGGAGCTAAGCCACAAATGAAGAAGAAGGAATAAAAAAGAATACTACTTGTGGGTGGTGAGAGGAGACAGAGACAGAGTTCAGGGCATGGAAAAGGAAACAAACCAATTAACAAGGCTCCTTGCTTCATACACTTTGTAAAGATGTCATAAAAATATGAAACAAAAACCAATTCAAATACAAGAATAAAGAGCAAACCTAGCAAAATTCAAAGCACAGTAATTGAACTAATTGTATATTGTGTTGGTGGCTTAGCTACAATGAGGAAAGTTTGTGTGTGTGTGTGTGTGTGTGTGTGTGTGTGTGTGTGATTTTAAAGAGAGCAATTTGACTTCACATTCTTAGTGAAGGGGGCTGGAAAGATGGCTCAGCAGTCAGTGCACAAGCTGCTTTTGCAGATAACCTAGGTTCGGTTCCCAGCACCCAACTGGCAGCTAGTAACTGTCACTCTAGTTCTAAGGGCTCTGATACTCTCTTCTGGCCTTTTTAGGTTATCTTAGCACTCGGGAGTCAGAGGCAGATGAATCTCTGTGAGTTCAAGGCCTGCCTGGTCTACAGAGCAAGTTCCAGGACCAACATTGAATTCCAGAACCCATATTAAAAACAAAAACAAGACGTGTTTGTGCACACTTTAATCCCAGCACTCGGGAGGCAGAGGCAGGCATATTTCTGGGAGTTCAAGGCCAGCCTGGTCTACGGAGTGAGTTCCAGAATAGCCAGAGTTACACAGAGAAACCCTGTCTTGGAAAACAAAATAACAAAACAAAAACAAGCCAGGCACAGTGAGAAGGGCTTCTAACATCAGCACTGGGGAGACATAGACAAGCAGATCCCTCAGGTAAACCAGCCATCAGCCAATCAGCCTAGCCTAATCGGTGAGTTCCAGGCCAGAAAAAATAAGATAGAGAGGTTCTGAGGAAAAATACTTAAAGTTGTCCCCTGACCTCTAAACACATGCAGGCATGTGCACACCACACACACACACACACACACACACACACACACACACACACACACACTGCATATATTAACACCAGCAAACAGCATGAGACATTGCTGGCCTTTCGCATGTGCTATGCCTCTGCACTGCTGACATCTGGGCAGGACATCCCTTGTGGGCATCATTCTCTGTATTGCAGGCTTTTAAGCAGCATCCCTGACCTTCTATCAGATGCCCACAAGGACCCTCTCCTTCCCCAGCTGCAATAACAGACAATGACTAGTTATTGCCCAAGATCCCCAGGGAAGCAAAATGGTTCCTGCTGAGAACCACTGTCTACAGATGACCCTAGCAACCCATGTTTTATTTTAAAACCTGGTGAGCCAAGACTGTAGAAAGAGAAACTAGGCCAGTGAGATGGCTTGACTTTCTCCACTAATCTAATGATCAGTCTGATCCCAGAACCCACAGGAGATAAGCATTGACTACCAAAAGTTAGTCCTCTGACTTCCAAATGTGCACTGTAGCAGGTACTAGCTTGCACTCACATACACAACAATACGATATTTGATTTTTTAAAAAGATCTGTTGTAGCTGGGCGTTGATGGCATATGCCTTTAACCCCAACACTCGGGAGGCAGAGGCAGGAAGATCTCTGTGAATTTGAGACCAGCCTGGTCTACAAGAGCGAGTTCCAGGACAGTCTCCAAAGCTACACAGAGAAACCCTGTCTGGAAAAACTAAAACAAACAAACAAAAAATAAAACAAAACAAAAGATCTGTTGTATTTTTAATTGTGTGTAGGAGAGTATGTGCACCCTTGGATGCCACAAGAGGGTATTAGATTGCCCTGGAGCTGGGTGGTTTTGACTGACCTAACCTGAGTGCTGGGAACAGAACTCAGGTCTACAGGAGAAGCACAAGCTCTTAACTGCTGAGCCATCTCTCCAGCTCTAATAATTAAAAAAAAATTTTTTAAATGAAACAAACAAACAAACAACCCCCCCCAAGTCCGCAGCATTCAGAGAGGTGAAGGAAGAGCTATCCCAGCAGAGAAACCCTGAAAAACAAGGGGCCTGTGTGTGAGAACTCTGAAGAAGCCAGCATGGCTGAAATCCAGCAGCAGGGGCTGAAGCACACAAAAGGACCACAGAGTGACAAGAAAGGCCAAGACATTCACAGGACACTCTGTTCCTTACCTCAAATAACTCAGCACAGTGATCCTAGATACCCTGTGACCCGGGAAGACTTCTATTCAGTTCAATTGTTGCTGAGGCTGTGACAGTCGATGGCACTCAGAGGCAAGCCTGATGCCATTTGCGCAGCAATGTATGTCTAGAGTCCCTAGCAGTGGGGTCTACAGAGAGAGAGGACTCAATGTGAAATCGCTTGCACTGCAATCATGAAGCCTGGAGTGCAGATCCCCACCATCCATATGAAAGCCACCAGCACTCCTAAGGCATTGAAAGGATGCTCAGGGCAAGGTGGCTAGCTAGACTAGCTGAAATTGGCAAGCTCTGGGTTCAGAGAGCGACCCTGTTGATACCCAAGGAGGAGAGCGGTCAAAGAAGGTACCCAGTGTCAACTTCAGGCCTACATATGTCACCTATATGAAGGACTCTAGACAGGCAGCTCCACAGAGCCAAGGGCTCGGAATGGAGACAGACATTCTGCTCTCTGCAAAGCTGAAAACAGGGAAGCCGAGTTTACCGTCTGAGCTGCCTGAGGCTTTGAAAAAACAATCCTAGAACCCTTGGCCTCCTTCTCCAGACCCCAATAAAACTAGCTCCAGATGCCATGCTTTCAGAAAAGGCCCACTGTGGGCAGAAGGTGGCGTCCCCGGCCACAGCAGTGGTCACACCCTGCCAGTCTACATCTGGGGCCCTGTGCCCATCCAGCCAGACTAGACCTTCACATGCCAAACCCTGTGCTGATCAGTAAGATACCCACAAAATGTTTCTCCTAGACAAAGTTAGATTCACCCAGACAACCTAAATCTGTCCTGCTTCTGACCAGAAGAAATACCTCAGAAGTCACCCTCCTCTGCTAGAAGTGGCTGGCCCTCAGAGAATGGGGTCTTCTCACTAGACTGAAGCTATCCGCCTTCCTCGATCCCTTGGGGCCCATGTGAGAGTTAGCCTCCGGTCTGTTTCAGCAACCCTCACCTGGTAAGCTGTCTGCCATCCCAACACAGCTTCCTGTGTCTTCTGCCTGAGGCCCCTCCCCCCACATCCCAGCCACCTCAAGATTGTTTTCCTAGGTGTGCTCTCCTGACTGACACATTTTCTTTTTCCCCAGGTCAGCTGAGGAGCCTCCTCAACCCTCTCTGCTCTTTTTACACCAGGCTGTGGTGTGACCCCTTGTGTCAGTGGGTTGTGTCCCCTCTGGATGGTGAGCTCCTTAGGGCAGTAACTGAACATGGCCGGTGGGTGGATGGCTTGCAGCAGCCTGCTCACCAAGTCACTGTTCTGGGGACAGAGAGAGTGAACATCTGTTCTTCCCCATGGCTCAGAGTCCATCACTCACAGCTCCTGGGGCTGGGGTGCGGCTGCTGGTCTGAGTGACAACCATGTCACAGTGAATCTCCATCGAGGCCACTGATGTCTGCACTTACTGTGGGATTTGCTTCTTTTCCTGGTGGGACTTTGAGGGTGGGGACAGGATCCAGACCTGAGGAGGGGGTGCACTGGGCATGACTGTCCTATGCTGCTGGTACCAAGGGCTGAGGGGCCCACACCAGACTTAGAAGTCTCTGGGCTTGTGCTGGACCTCAGAGGAGGGTGGAGCCCTGGGGTTGGTGACTTGTGCATTCTACACCTGAAGGAATTTCTCCCGCCAGGAGCTGCAGCGCCATGGCAAGGCCCAGGCTCACTCCTGGGGTATTTTCAGCTGAGTCTCCGCACTGACTTTCTTCACAGGCCGTTTCCATAAGCGGCTCTGCACACATAATTACTGGTCCAGTCCTCAGCTGGCTCCAGACCCCAAATTAAAAGGGAACACCCGCACAGGCCACCACATCAAGCCTGCCGAGGTAAAAAATAATCCCCAGGAGATGTGAGCAAGGGTGCGATTCCTCCAGAAGAAACTCAAAGAACTGAAATGTGAGAATGTGCCAGAAAGATGTGGTCATGATGACACATGCCTGCCTATTTCCCTATCCCATGACTCACTTTTGGAGAGACCCCCATCAGAGGGAAGGCTGTGTGGACACAGTTTGAGTCAGAACTGGGGAGGTCTTCTGGGTTGGGGTTCAGGGGCAGGGAAACTGAGGCAGCTCTCCGTTGAGGACACATAACAGCTCAGGGTAGTGTGCTACAGACTTCTAGACTCAAGCCATGGAAGTGAGTGGACTGGAGTTCAGCGGGGGCCTATTGGGGTGGAGGCGACTCTCAGCATGTTCTGTCCACGAGGAACCTAGAACGCCTGTTGAAGTTACCTTCCTCCTGCTGGGTCCCATGGAACTGGTGGTGTCAGGAGACACTCAGAGATGTGCTCACTGCTGGTGTCACAGAGATGGGGACGGCTGGCTTCCATCCCACCTGATGCAGCTCTGTGCTCCCTGACTCCCACTGGGCTGTCTCCTTCCCCTCTGCCAGCCTGCGCTGAGCACCTGCCCACAGGGGCTGTGGCACATGGTGGGGCGAGGGCCATGGAGAATCCCATTTGGGTCATTTCTAGGTTGTTTCCCAAGTACAAGGAGAAAAGGGGTTATCTGTGACCCCAACTCAGGCAGAGAAAGCCTAGCACCTTAGGAAATGTACCATGCAGGCTGGGACTTCATCGCAGTGGAGTTTGCCTGTCAAGGATGGGAGAGTTGGACTAGGTCCAGGTGTATGGAAATCTTGTCTGCCTCTTCTAAAACAGGGGTGAAGTTTCTTATCTAGTGTCTAAAAACGGAGTCAGTGTGGGTAAAGCTCAGTGGTGAGAACATTTGCTTAGGAAGGGAAAGACCCCAAGTCTGATATCCAGGGTGTGCTCAAGCACGCACACGCACATACGGTGGATGAGAATGAGGAGACAGATGCTTTTTCAATTCTGGGGATTAAACTCAGGGCCTAACATACACCAGGCAAGGGCTGCACCACTGAGCTACATCCCTCATCTCTTTTTCTTGTAAAAAATGATTTATTCTTATTGCTTGTAATATACACACGTCTGTCTGTAAATGGCTACGTGCACTTGAGCGCGGATGCTCACAGAGGCCAGAGGTAATTAGATCCCCTTAGAGCTGGAGTAATGGGGGTTGTGAGCCATCTGACATGGGTGCTGAGGACAGAATCAGGTCCTCTGGGAGAACAGCAAGTTCTCTGTATCCTAAACTACCTCTCCAGCCCTGGTTTGGTTCTCTCTCTCTCTCTCTCTCTCTCTCTCTCTCTCTCTCTCTCTCTCTCTCTCTCTCTCCCTCCCCCCCTCTCTCTCTGTCCTTTTTTGTTTTTGTTTTTATTTTTTGAGATAGGGTTTCTTTGAAGCTTTGGAGCCTGTCCTGGAACTTGCTCTGTAGATCAGGCTCACCTCAGACTCACAGTGATCCACCTGCCTCTGCTTCCTGAATGCTGAGATTAAAAGCATTCACCACCACCTCCCAGCATTCATTCTCTTCTTCCCTCCCTCCCTCCCTCCCTCCCTCCCTCCCTCCCTCTCTCCCTCCCTCTCTTTGAGACAGGGCCTCACTAAGTTTCCTAGGCTTGCTTCAAACTCAAAATGCTCCAGCCTTGGGCACCTTGGAACTACAGACACAGAACAGCTTTATTCACAAATCTGCATTAATAAAGATAAGATAAACAAGGACCATCTGTGGGTCATTCATGCAACTCAGAAGTTACGAATGATTGAAACAAGAATGTAGGTGATTCCAAGAAATTCATGGAGTGGGTTAATACAGCACACTAGGGTGGACACACACTGCATAACCCCACTTCTATGAAGCTTAGAACTGGGGGGGGGTCCTCTGGTGACAGGCATTGTAGCAGTTGCCAGGGGGACAGGCTGGTAGAAGCAGGATTCTGGGGGGAACGTGTTATCTGATGTAGATAGGTCTGAATTTTATGTAATGAGCACCAAGGCCGGATCTCTCAATCACTCAGATCTGCCACCACTGCTCATTGCTGCCCCTGTCCTCAGCCATTTGAGGCCTCAGGAATTAAAGCTCCTGGGCTGGGAAAGGGGCTGATGCACATGCAAATGGCTCTGTGTGGTCCTGCCTGAACTCTGCCTGTTAGTGCTGGTTGTGCCTCAGTTTCCCCATTCAGAACAGAGCTGCCTGCCTGTCCACTGACATAAGCGGAGCTGGTCCTTCCTGCCCCCTTTTGCCCTTGGGAAGGACAGGACGGCCTGAGACCACCCAGCCCAGGGGCAGGGCAGTGAGGGCAGCAGATGCCGATGAAACAGAACCAAGGATGTGGGCTGGGATGCGGGCTGGGAGGCATCTCGTTTTTCAGATACCATCACTGCGGACATTGACAAGAAACAGAGGACCACAGAAGGGAGGACACAATGGTGGAGGCCAGCAGAGACTGAGGGTGGGTCAGGAGGGGACAAGAGTTGTGTCTGGTGCTGAGAGTACCAGCTTAGCTCAGGGCTCTCCCTTCTCCAAGCACTGGGGCAGCAGGGACAGGAGTCTGCTGTCACACTGCTCCACAGGGTCACAGCCATTGCCACCCTAGGATGCTGATGCTGTCTGGAGTGCTGGTTCCAGGGCCCTAACCTTCCTTCAGGCTTGGGCTTGCCAAAGAAGGCATCAGGCATGTGTCTGACACACGGGCCTGGTAATCGGCAGATAAACAATCATTCTAAGATAGACATAGTGGCACACACCTTTAATCCCAGCACTCAAGAGAGAGAGGCAGGCAGATCTCTGTGAGTTCAAAGCCAGCCTGGCCAACATAGTGAATTCCAGGACAGCCAGAGCTACATAGTGAGATTCTGTCTTGAAAAAACAAACAAAATTACTCTAGCTGGGAAAGTCTACTAGTGTGGCAAGAGTACCAAAATAAAGATGATGCTCTAATGGGTCACTCACAGTGAGTGCAGTCAACAAAGTCCTGCTTGATAGTTCCACAGATCCTACGGGCAGTGTTTGGGGGAGTGGGGAGCAAGGCAGTGTGGGGGAAATCGGATTTAGAAACCATCAACATAGATGTGGCCTAAATGCTGTGTGTCCCTGGTCCTGCTATTTCCCCTCTCTGGGACTATGAAACAGGACGGTAAAACAGGTTCATGAGCTGTTGTCCCAACCAAATGAGAAACAGAAGGATGTAAAGGTCAGAGGGTAACTTTTCTTCTAAACACAGGACACGCAGCCTTTGGTTGGCTTTTAGACTCCATTTCTAGGCTTCAGTATGCATGAGACACACGGGCTATTTTCCCTCTCTCCCTCCTTCCCTCCCTCCTCTCTTTCAGCAGGTGCTGCTGTTACTCTGATGTTCTGGATGACTTTAGCTATAAGATGTAGCCCAGGCTGGCCTTGAAGCTGTGGCCATCCTCCTGCCTCAGCCTCCTGAGTGTTAGGTTTATAGTTGTGATTCACCACATGCAGCCGTGTAGATTTTATTGCTTTATTTGCAAAGCTGGGCTGCAGCTGGAAGGGCCTGGCTCCTGTTCACACTGGGGGTCAGCAATGACCAGGCCCCAGTTCACACTCTAAGTGAAGGGAGGGTATGGTGCTGCTCCTGCTCACCTGCCAGTCAGTCATCTAACCTTGAGGACAGGTCAGGAGGGGTCCCATTTATTCATTTATCTTCTGGCAGGGTCTCGCTATATAGCCCTGGCTGGCTGTCCTGGAACTCATAGAGATCCACCTGCCTCTGGAATGCTGGAGTTAAAGTTGTGTGTCATCATGCCTGGCCAAGGAGTCCCATTTAAAGGGACAGATGTTCAGCTCAGAAGCAAGGGACTTCCCTGAAGCGGCACAGCAGCAACAGGTCCTGCTCTAAGGCACCAGGCACCAGTTCCCACCAGAGCTCTTCATGTTTTGCCCAGAGGATGGGGGTGGGGCGCAGAACATGGGCTGGGAGGTGACTCATTCTGATCAGCAGCTTCTCTGGGGACATTCTTGGGCAACTCAATCCTTAGTTCTTAGTCCTAAGCCCTGGGTCAGCCTGTCCTAAGGATGGAGACGCAGTTACAGCCCCACATGTGGTCTGTCCTAAGTCCCCACCCTGCCCTCTAGGCAGAAAGGCAGTCCCTCCTTGAAGCTGGGCTATTGGCTAAATAGCTACCTTCCCCCTCCCACTCCCCATGCTCTACCCTACCTCAGCCATCACCAGCTCTGGATGGGAAAGAGAGGCTCGAATGCCTTCTCTTCCGTCCTTCAGGTAGGAAAACAAGTGACCGAGGACACACACGGCCTGCTGTCCAATCCCCTGTTCCTCTGCCCATCCCCTATCAAAAGCTCTCCCCATCTTGGAAGGGCTATCATTAACCTGGATACAGAGATGTCTCAGGGTAGTCACTGCTTCTCTGTCTCCCTGCCCATCCCTGGGCAATGACAGTAGAGACTGTAGCTCTTTGCCGGGCTGCTAGGAGGATAAGCTACGCAGTGCAGGGGCCGGTGACCATGGTGAACTGCTCTCAGTTCAAGGCCTGGCCTCAGATGGACCCATCCTAGGATCTGCCTAGGCCCCCACCCACCACAAACATCAGCAGAGCAGGCGGGGACCTGACCAACTGTGATGAAAGGGTATTCTGGAAAAATGCTTCTCAGACTATTGGAGGTTGGCTCCGTGGTTAAGAGCACCTGCCATTCATGACTTCCTATAATCTTTGACTCCGTCCCAGAGGATCTGACGCCCTCTTCTGTCCCCATGAGGCACTGCATGCACATGGTACACATCCATATATGAAGGCAAAACCTCATATACATAAAAGAAAATATTTTTAAAGGTGGTGGGTGTAGCTGGAGAGATGGCTCAGAAGTTACAAGCACTAGATGCTCTTCCAGAGGACCTGGGTTTGATTTCCGGCACACATATGGCTGCTCACAACTGTTCCACGGTATCTGATGCCCTCTTCTAGCCTCTTCCAGCACCAACGGATGTGGCACATAGACGTTGTGCAGGCAAAACACTCATACACATAAATTAAAAAAATAAAAGACTATAGAAGGTGGCCCTGAGGTCTAGAGATCCACGGAGAAAGGAGGAGCCACAGTTTCGGAGAATGGACTCACAGCTGCCCCTTGCATCATTCACTGGCCTGAACACTCATTCCATGTCAGACCAAGGTCCAGGTATTGGGGCCCAGTCCCACAAAACTACAGTCATGATCTGAGTCTGTCCACTCCACCTCCCGACAGTGCACCCCACCCACCCGCTTCCTGCTGCAGAGAAGGAACCTGCCGTCAGGGCGTGTGGGTCAGCTCTGGTCACTTTGACGATATGACCACAGGCTTCTGCACTGAACTTTGTCCCTCTTTTCAGGGTTGCGTTTATCACAATGACAGCATCACAGCTTCTGTTTATTCATCAGTCTTCCCAGGACCAACCGTCTTCTGGGGGACCTGGGCATCACCAGATTCCCACTCCTGGGCGCGCGCCTTGATGGGCAAAGACCCTAGAAACCCGCGCTAACCCTCAGACCTTTCAGCCCTGACCCCTACAGTTGCCTCTTCCCTGTGGTTTCTGTTGCACCTTGGCTCCCTGTCCCAGTGGGCCTTGCACTACCCAAGGGCATCATCCCTAGACAGGCAGGCCGTGCCCACTCCGCACGGAGTCTGCGACACCCCCGGGTCCTCCTCGCACTCACCCATATTGACGAAGCTCATGACCAGGTCGGCGCGACCCAGCTGAGGCTGAGGGGGCCCGCCGTCGTCGTCATCAGCCATGGCGTGGTACAGGTCCAGCATGAAGAGGGGCGCGGACGCTGGCTGCCGGGAGGCTGCGGGTGGTGCTCGGGGTCGGGGCCGCCCAGGCAGCCCGAGTACCGCCAGGATCTCTCGCTGCATGTCTCGGCGCTCGCGCGCTCCCAGGCGACGCTGGGGACAGGTATGTGGGGGACGTGGGCTGTGGCCGCCGCCCAGAGCGCACAGAGCCAGGCCCAGCAGCCAGAGCGGCCCGGGACGGACGGCCATCTCGGACGCTCAGCAGACTCTCATCCACCCGTAGATGTCCGGGCCCGGCAGGACACCGGACGGCCAGGACCGAAAGGCGCAGCGGACCCCAAGTTTGCACCTGTCGCGGGCAGTTCTGCAGCGAGTGCGCACCACGCGCTCTGCAATCGGTTGCTGAACCCGTAGGTTCCGCAAAACAACTTGGGCTCCTGTGGCGCGGCACCCGCGAGTGTCCCCGAGGGGATCTCCTGTGGCCCCACAGACCCGCAAGAGCTTCCTCGGCCCCGCCCCTTCCCAGGCCAACCAATGGGGGCTCGGGGGCGGGCCCGAACGGGACAGACTGCCGCCCCGCCCAGTGTAAGCACAGCTACTGCTGCACCCGGGAGTGGGAGCACCTGGTGCGACCCCGAGGTAGGCAGCTGGGGCCGGCTGGGGAAAGGCCTTCAAGTGTGACCTGGGTCCCCATCCAGCTGCCGGGGCGCACGCCGGGCTCCGTGCGGAGACGTCGGGGTCTCTGAGCCCTGGGATGGGTGGGATCCTGAGTCCCCGGGCAGCGGTGAGACCCGCAGCGTGGCCCTTCTCCTAGGCATAGCGACATAGATGGAGCCCAAATATAGTTTCAGCCATCTGGGCTGGGCTGGTGCCAGCTGTGCCGCGAGGGTGGGGCACATTCTATTGCCGGCAGCAGCCAGGACCAAGCGCCCCGCTTCTCTTGGGGCGCCAGGCACCTTCACCCGACCCGTTGCTGATCCAACACGGGATGGGCTCTGGAGCCTCCCGAAGGGGTGGGGGCCACCTTTGCTTAGCTTCTCATTTGTGATAGCTTACAGCAGCTTGCAAGATAGGGACCCGGGGACAACTCTCTACCTTACACCCCTTTCTGCACTCCCGCCTCCCCTGGCTGCTGCCACAGATTTAACTCCTCCATCGTAAAGGTTCCGGAAGTCAGTGGGAGGAAAGTGCCCGGCAGAGGGAGTGACTGTGTCAAGGCTGGGAGTGTCCAATGGCAGGTAGCAGCACTTCCAGGTCTATTAGTGTTCATATGCCATTAAGGGGCACACAGCTGTCTTTTCCCTTCCTTCCTTCCTTCCTTCCTTCCTTCCTTCCTTCCTTCCTTCTTCCTTCCTCCCTCCTCTCGTTCTCTCCCTCTCTTTCTCCCTTTCTTGCTTCCTCCCTCCCTCCTTTCCTTCCTTTTTTGTTTCTTTTTTTTTTTTTTTTTTTTTTTTTTTTCTTTTTGGCAGGTTCTCACTTTGTAGCCTTGGCTGACCTGAAACGTTCCACTACTGATCAGGTTGCCCTCAAACACATGCGATATGCCTGCTTACGCCTGCCTGCCTCTGAGATTAAAGCATGTGCTACTGTGTCCAGCAAAACTTTTCTTCTTAACAGATGGGGAAACCGAGGCACACCAAAGTCAAGTACCTTACCTCTGGTTGCTTAACTGGCTGGAGGTGAATGGCGGCTGCTGGGGGCGGGGCTTCCAGGGGACCATAAATGGCCTTGTAGGTGGTGCTACATGAGAATTTGGGCCAGTTATGGATTCTCCAGAGTAGATTCAGAATAAAAATCCAAATAAATGTATAATGGTCACGAAAACTTGCTGAGGTGATCCTTTGAAATTTTTCTTTTTCTTAAATGTGTGCACTTCCTGTGTATCCTGCAACTGGAGTGACAGCCGGTTGTGAGCCACCTGATGCTCTGGGAACTGACCCCACGTCCTCTGCAAGAGCAGTCAAATGCTCTTAACTGTCCAGCCATCTCTCCAGCCTTGCTTCAAGTATCAACTAAATGCTTTGAGTAGTCATTGGTAGTGTTTTTACCCAACAGATCAATTTCTATACTGCTTCAAAGCTCCCATAAAGACGAAGGGTGACTGGGGATGCAGGGAGATCGCTGCAAGTTCAAGGCCAGGGCTGGCTTCATGGCTACATAGTAAGAACCTGCTTCAAACAACAAACAGGATAAGGAGGAGGAGAATGAAAAGAAGAAAAGGGAAAAATGCAGGATTTCTAAGGACGATGCTGCCAAGTAGTCTTTGAAACTACCCACATTGAGGTTAGAGCTAGAATACCGAGGGATATGTGGGTGGGAGGGAGACAAGTCAGGGGCTGAAGTTGGAGACAGATATAGCAATAGGGGAGGGGACTGACAATGATGGAGTGAAGTTTGGGGTGAAGGTTGGGGGTTGAATTCATAGGGCTTGATGACTGAGGAAGGCGGTAAGATGTTCTGCATACATTTTTTGTTCAGGAGCTCTTGAATCTCTTGCCCACAGTCATCCCCTCTTGATGCCCTCTGTGCCAGACACCACACCACCAAGAACCCCCACCCCCACTCCACCTGTAATTCTCAAGTTACCTTCTAGGCAATGCTGGGCTACCAGGCTACTTACTACAAGCAGCCCAGCATGGGACTGGTTTGTTTGTTTTTGTTTTTAGAGACAGGTTTTCTGTGTAGCTCAGGAGTCTCTCCTAGCACTTACTCTGTAGACCAGGCTGGCCTTGAACTCACAGAGATCTGTCTGCCTCTGCCTCCCAAATGCTGGGACTAAAGGCGTGTGCCACCACTGCCCAGCATGGGACTGGTCCTTAGTGGGTGCGTGTGGGGGATCATTCATCTCAGCTTAGGAGATGGCTGCCTACTTTCCACAGTGCTTCACATCCCTGTGAAGTAAAATGGTTTAGCCAGCCGGGGAGCCTCCTCTCAGACTTCAGTTTGTCAATGGTCATGGTGGGTTGCTCTGTCCTGGGCCCTGGACCAAGGCTCCATCTCTGAGCAACCCACTCTAATGGGGCTGGCCATCTGTGAATTCAGTCATTTCAAAGGCAGAATGAAAGCTGTACTCCCCCCCCCACCAGAGGAGTTGAAGTTTCTGGAAGGGCAGAGTAGGTGCGCTGGGAAGAGGAGGTGGGTTCCTGTGAGTGGAACCCCAGAACAGCAGAAGACTAAGGTGGGTAAAGTTCCTTGGAGAAGATAATGTCAGAATGTGAGCTTTGTGGCTCACCTGCAGATGTGACTTTGCTAAGTTACTGAACTTTACCCTTAGGGGACTCAAAATCATAGAACTGGGATGTATATTGAGATGTATCTAGAGTGCAAGTTCTCCATAATGTATGGAATGCTGGCATTTCATAAACATTAGTTGACATATCACTTAAAGCCCCAGCTAACACTAAATTTGTATCACTTATCTGGAATGTGTGTGCACACACATGAGCAGGTCATGTGTGGAGGTCAGAGAACTTGTGTGAGTACTTGGTTTTCTTTTACTGTGTGGGCTCTGGGTGGAGCTCAGGCCATTAGCCTTGGTGGCAAGCACCTCTATTTGCTGAACTGGGCATCACACATGTAGTTTTTGAGTCATGTTTCAGAACTGTTATTATGGGGGAGAGGCTCATGTAGAGAGAGGTTTGAGGGCGATTTTGTGGAATCTGTTCCCAACCTTTTTGTGGGTTCTGGGGATTAAAGGGAGGTCTCTAGACGTGTGTGGCCAGCACCTTTACTGCTGATCAACCTTGTCAATCTCTTGTAGCATTTTAACCCCTTTCTTGTCTATTTCCTATGTCTTACATAGCTTCCAGTTGAATGGAAAAAAAAAAAAAGCTTTCTGTGGTGCTACTGAGCTTTTCTTTCCTGTTTCTCATGGTTTCTCTGTGTAGTTCTGGCTGTCCTGGAACTAGCTTCGTAGACCAGGCTGGCCTGGAACTCACAGAAATCTCCCTGCCTCTGCCTGTGCTGGGATTGAAGGCATGAGCCACTGTCATCCAGCTCCTGCTTTTATTTTTAAAAGATTTATTTTAATTGTGTGCACACTCATGAATACTTATGTCCTTAGAGACTAGAGACTAGTTGGGTTCCTCACCCTACATGGGTGCTGAGAACTAAGCTCAAGACCCCCTAGCCACCTCTCACCACTTGCCAGCAAAGCTTTGCTGAACACTCAGAATCAAAATCCTCCAAGAAAATAAGAACAGATAGTTTAGGCTGGAAAGATGGATGTTAGCCACTCCTGACATGCTCCTGCTGCTGGGTACTAGGAAGCAGAAGCCAATTTAGGTGAAAGCACTATCTTACACCAAATTTCAGTAGCTTTTTCAGAAAAACATTTATTTTAAAAAACACATCTAAATCATGTGTACGTAAAGCTGGTTATGGTGGCACATGACTTTAACCCTAGCATTTGGGAGGCAGAGGCAGTGTAAGGCCAGCCTGTTCTACCTAGTGAGTTCCAGGACAGCCAAGACTACATAGTGAGACCTTATCTCAAAAACAAAATGAGTAGGTGTAGGTCACATGTAGGTATGTGTACGTGAGTGCAGGTGCCTATGGAGGTGTCTGATAAAGATTCTGGGAGCAAACCCAGGTTCTTTGGAAGAGCAGCAAATAAATGCTCTTAGCATTTCTCCAGCATGTGGGTATGTGTGTTTGCATAGGTATCCACGGAAGCCAGAAGATTCCTTAAAGTTGGAGTTACAGGTGGTTGTATGCCAGTATATGGATGCTGGGAGCTAAACTCAAGTCTTCTCCAAGGGCAGCAAGTGCTCTAACAGCTGGGCCAACTCTCTAGTCCCAAGTTGACAGCTTTAAGGTCACCCAGTTCCAAAAAAGAGTAAGTGTGGAACACACTAGGCCTTTCAGTCTGAACATGTGGCCTTATGTAGCTTTGCCAAACATGCATTTACAAGTCTTACCAAATTCTAGAATTCTAAGAGGGGCATGTAGCCTGAAGAGTAAGAACACAGATCTGAGTTTGAGCCCCTTTCTTATGTTCTCATTATTCAAGTCAGCAGCTGCTTGTTCTGGTCATGTGAGGGCCAGCTAAGGACTAGAGGAAGTGGAGGCCTCACAGAGGCTAAGACTCAACTCCAGAAGCATTCACCAGTGCCCTTATACTGTGACCTCCTGAATATAACCTGCCTCTTCATCTATAAAACAAAATGATCAGAACAGACTGCCTTCCAGAAATGAGAGATGTTCAGAGGGCTCAACTTCACCTGACACAGCTTCCCCAATTAGTGTTTTTCTTCATGGGTCTGGAAATCAGTGAGAGGGTCTCAGGGCAGCTATTCCCTCTACCTTGTCCACTGTGAACTATGACAGAAGGGCATGAGGGCAAACCAGTGAATTCAAGAATAGTGAAGGAAATAATGGCTCTTGAGATTTATGCAACAGCAAGACACCTTTCTAGATAAGCAGCAGGCGATATGTATTATCTGGTCACTGTGAGACGGGGAGGGTCAGTCTATGATCACCCATCTCCCACAAAAGCCACCCGGAAACCAGCTGTGTGTGCCATCTGACCAGCTGGTGCAGCAGAATAGGGTTCTTTCTGTGCTACAGCCTTGCATGTCCATTTGTTTCTGCCCTACACAGTGGTCTCAAGGTTAACAGGATAACTACTTTGGCTTGTGAAGTTCCATCAGGCAACAGAAATTTCATCATACTGTGGAAGTTTGTCCACCCATCCCATGGTAAACTCACATACTATCTGTTGAATCACATAGGTGGACAGAATCCCTATGTGTCTGTGTGAAAACATCCCACTTCGTTGGAGCCTTGTTAAAATTAATGAGGGTAAAATAAAGAAAAAAGTAATGAGTTCTAACTTTTCCATCAAGAAAACGCTTGTTGAATGATGTATTTAAGTACTACAACATTTTTATGCCTTAGGGGTAACATTTAAATATAAAGTGGTTCAGAATAAAGCCAGGAATTACAAAACATTTGTTACTGCAAGCAATTTTAATACAAAAGTGTGTCTTGTTTTTAAACAGTTCATTGGTAGAGCTTCAATTTCTGCCTCAATTAAAACCAATTGAGATAATCACACAGCAACATGGTCGGAGCTGACGAGGAACAGCAGCTAAAAACAGGAGCCCCAGACAGCCCCCTTTGTAGTCACTTGGTCTTTATTACACACAAAAAAGACGGAAGCAAATGGGACTGGAGAACAAGTGTGCTGGTGAACTCCGTTAAAGGATGAGCAAGTATTTGTCTTAGGTCCACATTTCGAAATAGGCTTATGGAATTCATTCCTCAGTTTGTGGGAGGTTGATTGATTTAAATAAATAGAAAAAAAAAGACAGAAAGAAAAGAAAAAGGCAGATAAACAAATCTGTAATTCACAGTGCCACCAAGGAGTCTCCCTCACCAGGGCCTGGGGCCTGGTGAGCACAGGAGTTATTGATGGCTAGGCTGGACAGTTAGTTACCAATCAGTTTAAAACCCCAATATTCTGAAGTTTCCTTTTACCCCTGAATCCTAGCAGCTACGTGCCTTTAACACCAAGTACTGAGACATTAAGACAGTATTGCAATGAACTCTTTGCTGTATCATGTGCAAAAGCTATCTAGATGAGGTTCTGTCTCTTCAGCTAAACTTACATGACAGTAAAACAATGGAAATGCAATTTTAAGTGCCCTCTCCTTAGTTCTTACTAATTGAGGTGTCTGTGATTTAAAAAGAAGAGTTCCTTAAACATTGCGGAATTCTTATTTTTTAATATAATTTATCTTGCTGATATAGCAAGTCAAGTTTATAAAGAAGATGCATTTAGGAATAATCCTAAAAGATAAAGCAGGTTTACAACCCTGCACCACATGAAACCCTATTTAGAGGCTTTTCTTTTTAATACACATTTGCGTCTTGACCTTTTGTTTTCCTCAAATATTTCATCTCTGGGCCCCATCCATTACAGGGTTACCAGGAGGCAAATTTTATCTACATAAATATTCACATGAAAATAGTAACTTACAAAAAGGAAAAAAAAATAAGGCAGCTTCATAACACAATTATTCTTTTACAATTTTAACAATATAACTTCTCCCATTTAGAATAAATATACACCCAATGTATGGAGTAGGATTCAAAGTGGGTAGTGGTGTGGGATGCTTGTACAGTGTTATCGCTTGGGACCCGGAGTCCTGGGGGAGGCAGTGGTAGTCTTCTTAGACATGGTTGGGATCTTGGAAGGTTTGGTGAGCCCTCTTCTGGAGCTGCCCTGGCCCCCTGCAGCGCTGCTCTCGGAAGTGTCTGAGCAAGCGGACTGTGTCTCTAGAAGGTCAAAGTCAGAGGCATCACTTCCTCTACGGCTGCTGGCTCGACTCCCAGCCCTGCTCCCGGCCCGACTCCCAGGACGGCTGGCGGACTTCTTAGGGTCTGGAATTTAGGAATAAAGCAGATTTAATGGAGAAGGCATGATATGGAAACAAGAGACTGGAGGCCAAGGGGTTGCTGTTAATAGCTCTTGCTCTGCTGAGTGGCCGTGGGGGAATCACACCATTCAGGATCCACACTTCATCACCACAGCAGACGATGAGCCTTTTCTGGTTTGTGAGGCTACCTGTGAGCCTGTGTAGGCAGAAAGTGGCTGCTCTGAGAAGCCAGACTACCTTCCAAAGTTGCTCAGTCACCACAGCTAGGTAGGTGAACTGATAAGATAAGCAGGTAGCAAATGAAGGTGCAGTGGGAAGGGAAAAACTGAGGCCAATTTTCAGGTTCCCAGGAGCAAGAGTTGTAGTAAGTCAGCAGCCACTTTCCCAGTTCACCAGCAGCAGCCATAACAAAACATGGTTTATTGGGAAAGTTAGTAACAGTTTGCTTTAGATCTGGGCTGGCCCTTTCTGCCTTGCACTCTCTCAACTGTGACCATTGCTGATCCAGAACAAGGGATTCAGAGTTGAGTGTAGGAGGTTAGAGTCTGCTGCATTGACAAAAAGAAAGCAATTGGCTGCCTAAAAAGTGTGAGTGTCTTTCTGGGCAGGACACCAAGCACCCTTCCCAGCACTGGCTCCTGAGAGACTGACGCAGGCCAATTCAAAGCAGCTGGGCTATCCCTCCCACCCTCAGCCGACCATGGCAGGCACTTACCTGCCCGGTTAGTTTTGGCACCTGTGGAAGCTGGGGAAGAACTATTGCTGGTGTCACCAGCAAGGGATGTTCGGCTAGAATGAAAAGTTGGTGTTGGTCGTTTCAGCTTGCTGCCTGTTGATGGAATAACCTTCAAAATAATAAAAGGTCATATTTACTTGATAAAATCTTTGTAAGCATATAACTGAATTGTCTATTTAAAAGCCTCTTTATAGACAACCATTTGAAAAAGCAAATTAAAAGTTCAGGAAAACAAGTATTTATTTGCAAATGTCCTAGGTCATGGATTTTTTTTTTAATATTTTCAAGGTCCAATTAAAAACTTCCAGTGTCTTCTAAAGCCTGTTATACCTGAGGAATGGCAACCTTTCAATGTTTGTTATCCTGCTGATAAAGTTCCCCTAAAAATGTGAGAAAACATGAGAAGATCTTCAAGTAGTAGACACTACATTTAAAAATGAATGAAGCATCTTGAGAAGAGAAATCTAAATATCACTATATACCAAGTGTGCTGGAGCAGCAATTGAAAGCAGGCTCACCCGCCATCAGCACATGCAGCAGCTGCAGTCAAGATGTCCCCATGAGCTGGGCCAGCCAATGTCTCTGTGCATCTCCCTCAGGAGGTGAGGGGTGGAGAAAATTCTGTCTCTCCATTTCTAACAGTCTTCCTGTTCAGCCACCTTAGCTGTCTGGGCCGCCTTGCTGTTTACCCTATGACCTGGGGAAGTTGTGTTCTTAACTGAGCCCACATTGTCACTGTAGAATGACCTTCTCCCCAAACATAAGCATGGCTTAGACCATGTACTTCAGGGCTATGCTGGGAGTGATCTCAGAGAGGCCTCACCTCTCAGCAACACCTGACGCATTTCCATTTTTAAGGATAACATTTTCACTGCCTGATCTACATATTTGCTTATTGCCTCTTTGTCCCACATTAAAGCATCCATTCCATAAAAGCAGAAACATTTGCTTTATTAACCTCCCATCTTAGTACATACACCTACATGGCAAAAAGGGACTCTACCACCTTGTTGAATAAATGATGCACAGAAGTGTGTCCTAACCTGAACAAGAGCTGTCATTTTATGACTGCTGTTACTGGGAGGAGCTACATTTCCCCATGTGATTTTAAAAAAAATATATAATAGACAATGCAGATAAAGAATATTTTAAAGTCTGTTTTAAAATATTATTTATGACATGGTAATACAATTCCAATTTTTCCTTGAAGTAGGTTGGGTAAATTGTTTTCCAGAACCTTAAAGATGCTTTAAGATGTTTATAAGGAGAGTGAAGCACCCCATCTGATTGTGCAGGTTGAATTTCTTCACAGGAAAAGCCAAAGCGACAGAAGTGATTGACACTCAAGCAGGCACTCTCCTGGCCGAACACCCAGGAAGAGGAGCACCAGTTCCAAGACTACCCTTCCTGAGCACGGCTGCCTGGAGCCCAGAGCTTTGGCGCCCCTGGACTGGGGTTCTAGGCTGGGCCTGGCCATAGAGTATCAATGAGTAAAGAACTTGAAATGAAAGATTATATTGTAAAACAAAAAAGGGCCATCTCAGATTCCTATGGAATCTGGGTCATGAGCAACATTGAGACCTTTCATATTTGGAATTACCATGGAGCTGGAGCCATCACAGAGGGGAAAAAAGCAAGGGCAAGTTGAATCATGGGTTCTTGTGTAGTCAGCCAGTGCCCAGATTTTAAATTTGAGACCACAGGTCTGAATTGGAGTTTGAGCTGGGAATGGGATAAGTTCACAGGTGGAAGTTCATTCACAGCCTCTGCCCAAGGCAACACTGTGCTTGGAGGGTTAGAACCCAACATTCTCAGCAGGGGCTGAGAGATGCAAAGTATCTTGCTATTACACAACCTCTCTGCCAAGATTTTTTCTTTTCCTCTTTTGAGACAGGTTCTCAATACAGGGTCCACACGGCTTTGCCATCAGATCTGCTGCCTCAGTCTCCCAAGTGCTGGGATTATAGGTTGCTTCTCTAACACTGCTCTTCTGAAAGTGTTTAGGTATTTTAATGGCTGCATGTGAACATGCTTAACTGTTGGTATGTGCACTCAAATTGAAGCTACAGAAACCCAGGTACCTAAGAGAAGAAACCAAGAAGGTGGAACTGGAACCCCAGAGCAGTGGTCACTTGTAGGGAAACTATGCTCAGCTGGAGTAGACAGCACCCATGCCTTGGACCCATGTGGTAGCATGGGTAGCAACCACCCTGGGGAGGGGTCTTGCAAATCATCCTCCTGTTCTAAACACATAGAACATTGGTGAACATGCACTGTGGTTTAATTTCAAGTGTTTATAACTCGTCTGTGTAACTGACATTTGGAGACTCCAAGACACCTAATTACAAGTAGTATCAATAAATCAACAGCCAGGAATGACTGTTATCAATGCTATGCTTAAAAACTTATAAAGCTGGCTAACAATCTTGTTTTAGGCATCTCTTATTCATCTCCAGTTTTGGTGAATCCGAGTTAGAAACTCCTGAAAACACTTGGCCAACTTAATCAATCAGCTGTATCAGCAAGCACCCCAGAGATGGAAGACACATTGGGCTCATGTCAGGAAAAAGAGCTGGGCAGGTTCTTGGCATGAGTGAGGGCCTCTCCATGACTGTGTCCCACTCAGCAAAGCCATACTCTACCTCAGGGCTGAGTAGCTGGAGGTCAGGACAATGGCTGTCCCTGACATGGGTGCCAGCTTTACTGTTTACCAGCCAGGGTTTGTCATAACAGCGAGAGGACTGAAGTGGAGTCTGTGAAATGGAAATCCAAAGGGAAGGGCAGGAACAATTGAAAAATGGAACAGAAAGGGGAGTAAATTGGAAACAGAAAAAAACAAAAAGACACTAAATTTTAAAGAAACAGAAAACAAACAAAATGCACATAAGTCCAATGGGCAGAGATGGAGCAGGTAGGAAGGGTCTTCTTCACCTACAGCTACTGCACCAGTAGGCTCATCTGTCAGCTCCAGCTGCACAGACAGTACCTGCACCTTCCAAACCAGTGACCTAACTCTGGACAAGCTCCAATTCAAACCAGGAATAAGAAGAGAGAACTGTCTCTGACATAACCAGCCTGAACAGGCATTTTACAAATCCCTCAAAGGTGGTGGTCTGTACAGAGCTGCTCTATGTTTTTATGTTCTTTTTCTTGCTAGTCTTTTCAGGGTGTTGCCATCAGTGAACATCTACCAAGATGGGAATAGAAAAGAACAGCATATAGGAGGTCAGCACATACCTTGGTCCCGCTGGCTGGGGTGGCTGGAGAAGAAGGCATGGATGTACAGCTGTGATTACTCTGACTAGCACTTGAGCTGGAGCGGGTGGGAGAAGCTGCTCTGGAAGATGGTTTGGATCTTCGGCCCCGTGATCGGAATGGAGTCATCCCCTGGGATGCCCCTTCTGGCAGGATGAATTTTTCTCGAAGTTCTATGTTAGTTCTGCCTCGTGCTAAAAAAAAAAAAAAAAAAAAAAAAAGAGAGAGAGAGAGAGAGAGAGAGAGAACAAACACATACATATAGTCAAGTTATCTTAAAAATGTATCTTGGATAGTCATACAGCTGCTTGACCCCATGATTACAGTGAGCTGTGCATAGGTTTTATATCACTTATGGATTCTTTAAAAACAGCTTTGTCAAGTTCTGACCCATAGCAGACACAGTGGCTAAGATTTTAGCTTGCTATAACAAGCAAGACTATCAACAGAGCACCACCCGCTCTGTTGTCATCATCTGGCTTTGCTGCTGTCCCCTGGGGTAAGCAAACTGTAGCTGCCCAAGGAGACACAGATACAATAGGACACAAGCTTCTGACCTTAATCAAACTCCTGTCTTCTCTCTCATAGACATGTGTACTTTTGCTGAATTTTTGCAAGATATATGGTAATGATATACTGGAGAAAAACACTATTGGCATCAAGACTCTTCCATTTGAATTCTGTCAATCACAATCCTAAAGAATGGAGTTCAGGGAGCCAGAATAGTAAAGATGAGAACAGAGTCCTTAAGAAGTAAACATGTAGGGAGAGAGAAAGACCAAGACCATGCACAAAACTTCGAGTGAGAATTTGTTAGGTAAAAAGCTGAAAGCAGTAGAAAGCTGAAAAGAGCTGCAAATAGGAGAGGAACCAGGAACAGTACTGAGGGCCAAACAGGTGCTGTCTTAAAGCTTTCTGGAGCTGTGAGACCAGAACTTAAAATATGCATTTAGCCAGGGGTATCAAGTACAGCCAGAACGAATGTTGATGTAAAAGGCACTGCTAATTTAAAAGAACTACTTCCTCTGAAAAAGACTCTTTGATCTCTCACTAGACAAGGCACTGCAGTAACCTTGGACCTCCTCAACCACGCTGAACTATCCATTTTAAGAATACACTAAACCTATCTGGCAGGTGGTGGCAGAGTCTTGATTGAATAGACATTTGATAATTCCCTTCTGAACATATTGCCTGGGGGAAGAAATAAATCTGCAGAGGATTCAAGAGGAAGCCTTGGGAATGGCAACAAGTTGGGGACAGCCACATTTAAAATGTTTTAGAGAGGGCTACAGGCAGGAGGATATTTAAGCTCATGAATCTGAGACTAGTTTGGGCAAACAGAGCAAAGTTCCATCTCAACAAATACACACAATGAAGAGGACTATCTGCGGTAGAGTGATAAGATTATGTTCCCCCCCACACTACAAGTTATACAGTATTACCACATGCAACACTATACTTGATTTTCATTAGCATCTCTATCCCATTAGACAAAGGAATACAAGTGCCTGCTAAGACTGGTCACGTCACATTAGAGGTAGCTTCTCTTTACCCTGCCTCCAAGCCATTCCTGGTCATTCTCTTTATAGCATTACCCACATCAGCTTATCTCCACTACTCCACGGCATTTGCTGGGTAAAGATCTATTTCATAAGGGAACCTTCTTGGAGTCCCAGAAGTCATGTACATGCCAGGTATGGAGGTGTGCATCTGTAACCCCAGTGCTAGGGACAGGAGGCAGGCAGATCCTGGGGGGCTCACTGGTAGTGAGAGAAGATACACCAGCATCAGCCTCTGGCTTTCACAAGCTACGGCATACTTGCCTTTTTCTTCTGCCAAGAACAAAAGTTGCTCATTCTTACAACCTATAGCACGTCACAATTAGCATACCGGCATAACTTTATTTCTTTGAGCAACTGTATACATACTTTTAATACAAAGATATTAGGAATATTCCTCCATTGTCTATGTGTCTCATGTTAAATTTCAACTAACTTTAGTGTATAATTTCATCACTCACACAAGGGTTAAATGTTACACTTCTAATTTGTTAATAGTTTTAAAAATACCGTATCCAACGCTATGACAACTTCTAAAATATTTTTGAACATATCCCGACGTTTCCTAAGGATAAATTTATACAATTAGCTTTGCTGGGGGAGGGAGAGACATTTTCTTCAGAGGTGTAATCCTATGTGCACACAGCCATATATTTTTTAGATTACAGTACAAGTGTGTTGTCAGCATGTACGCATAGGTAGTAACATGTGTGCCTAATGACTATGGAGGTCAGAAGATGGTGCAGAGTCTCCTAGAAATGGAGTTGCGGATGGCAGTGAGCCACCAGATGGGTTCTGGAAACCGAATCTACTGTGTCCTCTATGAGTAACTCTAGCGGCTGAGCCAGTTCTCTCTCTCTCTCTCTCTCTCTCTCTCTCTCTCTCTCTCTCTCTCTCTCTCTCTCTCTCTCTCTGTCACTCTGTGTGTGTGTGTGTGTGTGTGTGTGTGTGTGAGAGAGAGAGAGAGAGAGAGAGAGACTGTTTGTATGAATGAGTGCAGGTGCTCATAGAAGAGGGCATCAGATCCTCTGGGGCTGGACTTATAGGCAGTTGTAAATCTCTTGATGTGAGTAGGAACTGAACTCTGGTCCTCTGCAAGAGCACTATATACTGCTAACCCAGCCATTTCTCCAGCCCTGGAAACTATCTTTTAAATCTCCACAAATGAAGATTTCTAGATCTTTATTACCCAAGGGAAGTAATGTCTAACCCTTTAAAATATACACAGTACATTAGGCACAGGTATATTCATTTTGAAAAAGAAGAGACATGCCCCAGTGCCCATGTATAAGTCAGAGGACAACTTCAGGGGTTAGTTCTCGCCTTCCATGATATGGTTTCCAGTCATCAGGCTTGGCAGCAAGTGCCTTTACCCTCTGAGCTATCTCATCTCACCAGTCCTAGAAGCACTGTTTTTATTTCCATCCAAAGCATTATGTCCTTCGCCATTAAAACAAACAAATCTCCTTTGCCACAAAAACAAACAAATAAAACCCTCTATGGCTGTATCAGAAAACTATAAATAGCAAACCCAACAAGTGGAATATTATTATTTTTTAAACTTGACTAAACTAACACATTATTTGACACCGTTTATTGTTTCAGTAACGAATGAGCTGGCATTAATAATCTTGTCACTAATTCTATGATGTCCTCAGTATATCATCCTCTATAGTTCACAGGCACAAAGGATACAACAGCAATTGACTCTACAGAAACCCAGATATGTCCTTATCCACTTCCTCTCTATTTTTCAGTGAAGGGTCTTACTATGTAGCCTAGGCTACAATTCTTGATCCTCTTGCTTCTGTCTTAAATAGATGGAATTATAGCCAAGTGTTACCAGGCCTAGCAAATAACTTGTCTTCTTGATGTTCATGTCCTTCCAACTACTGCCAGGCACTCTAGCCCTTCGGCATTTATTTCTAGCAATGTTTAGATGTGACAGGAAAGTCCACTGATAGCTACTGAAAGTTGCTGGTGAATTCTACTTCAGTCAATGGACAGAAGTTGATTGCTAAGCTCCAGGGAGGTATTTCTGGAGAGTTGGAGCAGCTTACCTTTGCTCTGAAGGATGAAGAGGGCTACCAGTTCCCACAGAAAATAGCTACTAGGTTGCCCTCCCAAATTTCGTTTGAGTTCCAAGTTTTACTGAGGAAGATAAAGATATTGCAGGTAGTATTCTTGCCAGCCAGCAGCATAATATAATTGTGAACAGAGCAGGCAGCACAGGAACAGGCAACCAAGGGTTATAAATGCCACATGCAGTGTTGTTGTTGCTCAGCCTAACTTTATATAGGACAGGAAAAATGGGACCATAATAGATTTAGAGAACACTATTTTATTGTTTTTACAGAGATAAGGTTAAAAAGATATGTATGTTGCTTCTTATTTAAAACAGTTAAAGATTTAAGTCAAGGACACTGGTTCATGATATGATTAAATACTAAAACTAAATCTTTTTAGAAACTTCTGATGGCAACCATTGCTCCTCAGCTGTTACTCTGGCTTGTTGGAGTGTATGCAAAATGAATTAAATAAAAGAAGCTAACAGATACGCCTGCACTGATGTGAGAGGCAGACTTCTGTGTCTAAGTCTTTCAGAATGATTAAAAACTACTTCCAACAAGATTATGTAACAGTACCGCAAACATTTATTTTTGCTTAGTTTATGAATAAGCTTTAGTAACCTAACTGCACAGGCTGGACCAAGTATACACATGAAACAAGTGAGAGGTCAGGACCATCGCCCAAGAACCTAGTTGGCCCTTAAGTTACTTAAATTTCCATAGTTCAAGCATCTTTAAAATGGAGATAACAGAATCTATACCTCACAGGATGGATATGAGATGCTAATATGTTCTTATTTGTAAAGTGCTTATGGAGAGGTATTTATTTATTTTTACTTATATACTTATTCTTTATGTAGAGGTATTTAGTAAATAGTATTCAAATTCTGTGGATACCACATCATCAGAAATAGTTTATACCCTGTCAATATGGAGTTGTTGGGAAAGCAATGGTTTGGCTATTGTGAGCATTCACCATGGCAGCAGATATCACAAAGCCAAGAGATGTTATAGTTGAAGAAGCAAAGCCATTCTCAAAGGACCAGGGTATAGGGGAAGAGGGACAAAGCATAAAAGCCAACCTATGGGAGACTGACTGGATATCGAAGAGCTGGAATCAGAATGCTTTATTTTACTCCCAGGATGATGAACTGGAATAAAAAATATGTAAACACAAAGACAGAGACAGAGCAGGAAACAGAAAACAATCAAGGAAGACAGACAGCTGGGGCTCCTGTGCACCCACATGCAGCTTTCCTAACAGGAAAAAGGAGTAGATGTAGCTGGGCAAGGTGTAGCAGCTGGGACTTGGCCATTTGTTCCCTTGCTGCAGCTACAGCTACTAGTTGCTCAGGCTAAGCTGATGTTTTCTTTTGCCTAGAGGTGGGTGGTTATCTTTTCATGTCTTGCTTAGGTAACTGTCTGTGGGCTGTAGGCACATGTCCTTTAACTTAACTTTCCCCCATTAAGGATGGTCATTAGTCACTGTATGGGAGGAGTTTAGTGTGCTCTGAGTCTCAGCCATAGAAATTACAGGCTAGAGGATGGGAGGCTCTAAGAAGAACCCAAAAGTGTACACAAGGCTTTCACTCCAGGTTAGTGCTAATGTCACACCCAAACATAAATAGGTAACACCAATAAATTCTTTTCTGTTTTGGAGACAGGGTTTCATTCTAGCTCAGGCTGGCTCTGAACCTGAGAATAACTTTAAACATTTTACCCCCTGCCTCTACCTCCCAAATATGAAAGGCTAGAGACACCAACAAATTCTTAATTCTCATTCTTGAGTTCTTTCCTGACAGCATCAGCTTCTTCGGGTTTCTCTACCTGAAACCCCGGGATTCTAATCTGTGCTGGATGGGACAATAACAGACACCTTAGCAACAAGACAAAAATCAGAAATGCTTCCCAGAAAATCAGTGTGGGTTGATATTATACCCTTCCATGTCACCCATGGTCAGGGCGCTTCCTTACCTCGGCAGGGATCGTTTTTCACTAAAAACTCATCCAAGGCCATCCATCCTCCACCAACACGAACCATCACAGTGCTTCGCAGAATACGGACCAGCCGTAACTGCTGAGAATCTCCAAACTGGAATCAAGGGGAAATTCTGTTAACAGGAACACCTTAGTGTAGACTTAAACCCCCTACACTCCCAAAGCAGACTGTATTCAGACAGGAATGATGTGGCAGCCAGGGAAGAATTTTGAATTCAATTTTGCATTTTTACATTGTCATAAAAAGGTCAGCAAACAGAAAAGCAGAAAGATTACACTTATGAACCACTGTTGTAAAATCTTTCTCCTGGGATAAAATTAGCTCCTGATGGCCACATCCTGGCTCCTGTACCAAAGGTAAAGGAGGCAAGATGGACATGTATTTGTTCACTTGGAATCTTCTGAAGGGTCTGCCAAAAGCGAGCACCCCACACTGTTATGTTTATTTCCTTAAGGAATGGGGGTCAACTTCTGAATACAGTGTGCTGGAAAGTTAAATGAATGATAGCAAATACTAAGTAAGTCAAGCATTAAAGAGACTCTTGCAAAGCAGCCTCATTACAAGCTTAGAAGATTGGTTTTTTTCTTCATCCGGTCTCAGAAGTATATCCTACATGAACTCTGAGATGTCATCAGGAGAAAAAGTTTTCAGGATGAATAAATGATTAGATAGAATTAAAATTTAGTTGAAGAAACAGAAATTTTAATTGACTGTCATGATTAGAAACAGTGTTCAATAATCATTCTGGACCTTAGAACAAGTATGATGGGCCTCTTACTGTCTCCATTCCTAATCTCCTACTTCCCAGTTCTACCTTAATATTTGAACTTCCCATTGTAAAAATTGTCCTTTTCCCAAAACAAAGAAGCAACAAAAGAGAAGCATACTAAGATTTCAAAACAAACAGCAAACCAAAAGTCAAAGAAATAGAATTCCTAAGGTTATTAAGAGGCTGTTTGGGGCAGGATTTTCAAAGTTAAAGGAGAATCAAAACTTTGAAACGGAAAAAATCTGAGATTGCAAGAAAAGATGTGTGAGGAGGATACCCAGCCCTCCTCCTCAGTAATGACAAACTGGCGGCCGTCTCTGCATCCCTCTCTGCTCTGACTCAAATGCATGTGTGCACAGGAAGAAGTCTGGAAAATGCTGCTCTTCCTCCCCAGACATTTACTACTCCAAAACAAAGCCTTATGCCTTCTGTCTCACACAGCACTTAGGTGTTCACAGTGGCCAGAGTGACAACACAGTGGAGAAGAATCAGCACTTCCCACAGCTGTAAGGGAAAAGACCTTTCTGGAAAGGAAGCTAGACCCTACCTTGGAGGGAACAGGTTCTGGGGATGACTAATGTGTCACTAATAACCTGAGCCACTATTTTGGGTTTTCTCTGGATAGGTGAAGAATAGAAAGGATATGCACCTGTGTGTCTTCCAGAGTCAAAAGGAAGGGGTGATCTAGGTATCTCCTTCCTAGAATACTACACCCTCCACTTTGTTATCCACTGATCTCAGGGGTGCTTTTCTTAGTATTTCCTCAAAGCTGTCTGAAAGATTCTAATTTGTTTCTATTGAGCTGCAGAGACTCAAACACTCCAGGTGGTGGGAGGGTTACATAGTCTGGAGGCCTGCAGCAAGGCTGGGGGAGAGCCACAGAGAACTCAGGCTGGATCCTGGCTCTGTTTCCTTCTCTCACAGGGACTTGAGTTCTTATTACATTAGCTGTGTGAGTGTGCCATGCAACCTTTGAGGCCTCCAGTCCTACTTATATAAAATGGACTTCATAACATTGAATGACTCATCAAATCCTCCCCAGGTTAAAGGAGCAGTAGTAGAAAAGGGTGTCAATGCTTCATCAAAGGGACCCTACCTAAAGGACGCAGTTATCAGTAGAAGGCATACTGGGCACTGACTACAATCATTACTGACTAGGTGTAGCACTGGAGACAAGAGTCTGGGGATGTGTAAAGCAAGTGTTCTATCACTGAGATACATTGTTAGCTTTCTTATTTTTCAAAATATGAGACAGTGACTTGTTAAATTTCCAAAGCTGGCTTCAAACTTATCTCCCAAGAGGCTAGGATTACATTTATGAGGAAGGTATTATGCTCAGCCTGGGAGATTTAATTAAAATGAATGACTGTTTTCAATCTTACATTTTTCTAGTCTCTGTTCTTCCCACTGGCCCAGAATATTACTGTAGTTAGTGATTATTGAAGAAACTAGACTTTAACAGTGATTTAGGACTTTAAATTATCTCTTGGTGTTTCTAACTTCCTGTCAGATAGATTGAATTTATTCATGCAACTTCCTTCCACTTTTGAGAGACAGCACCCAAGAACCCTCAGAACAGATCTCAAAGGTTAGAGTTGCCAAGTAGAGTCACAACTTTCAATACTTCCAGTTTGAGGCCATTTCATTTTGAATGGCTGGGTATAATCTGCAAATTTTAGGTAGAAGTCAATTATGCTTCCTTTCCACATTATAAATTATACTTTATATTATAAAATGTAAATATAAATGCCTATAACTAGTAAGTTAGTACTTAGATAAAATTATGATACCCTTCGGACTTTTTGACTCAAGTATACATTACAAAATTTGTATTAACTATTAAAAGACTGGCAATGAATCAGAACTGTGCCAATGGCATTCTGACCCCAAATACAGAAGTGTAAGACTGGGCTCTTTACAGGTGGAATGAGCTGATAGCAGAGCCTTGTTTTTTTTTTTTTTTTTCTTCCCCTGAGTCATAACAGTTATAACTCAGTGCCAGCCTAATTTGGAAAGGTAAATATATATTTGTATCTTTTTGCTGATAAGATAGGTTTGTGATAATAGCTTTGTTAGCAGTTTCTCCACTTGGTAAGACAACCAGATGTGACCCAGGCATGCTTCTGATTATGTCCTTTTCCCATAGCAAAGAACAGGCAATGTCAGCTACAAAGACCACATCCACCAAGAAAGACATTGCAAGGCACACTGTACCTGATTGCCGAGGAAGAACTACAGATAGTAAGAGTAAAGGATGCAGGGGAAAAAAGAGAACATTTTTGTCAAGTTAACACTAAGAAACAGCAATTTTTTATCATATTACCAATCTAAGTACACACTGACCACACTCTTACAGGGCACCTACCACAGAAAGATGATTTTACAAATAAAGCCTGAACTCTATTCTGTCAAACCATCTCACTCATTGGTAATTAAACAAACAGAAAATAAATACAAGAACACAAAGCCCAACATGTAAGATAGAACTTCCTGGAGCTGACTAAGTGCCCTGGGCTGGATAGAGGCAGAATCAGCCTGGCCCCTTCAGCTAAAAACAGCAGAGACTTGGTGTATTTCGGGACGTCCTTAACTCAGTCCTGGCGGTTGAGCCCAGGGTTTTGTATATGCCATGCAAGCACTTTCCTACTGAGCTTCAGTCCGAGGGCATTTTTGAGTTCCTAATGGAACCCAGATATTCCCGTGTTTCAACTGAAGATGGCCATCTAAATCTTTTTTGCTAACCATAGATTTTTCTTTTCTTAAAAATTTGGGGCCTCTTGACAAGCTGATGAAAAGTTTAGGAGTCCTGGTTTGGGTCTCTACCTCATCCCTGACTCTAGTCTCAAGAAAAACTAAAATGCAAGTATAGTTTACTGTTCCTTCTAGTCATACCTAGCAAGTCTTTCCAGGGAAGGAGTCTGGCTCCCCAGTGCATGTAGGTTCCAGCTATAGCCCAGCTCAGCACAGAAACACTAATGTGCATGGGAGCCACTTATGTTTACAATGACCAGTTCTTGGGGAATAAATCATCACTCTTTTTAAGTGAAAAAATTAGAACAAAGGAGAATTTGTATGTGCCCCAAAACATCAGTGGCAAGTGCCTTTATATGCTAAATCATCTCCAGCCCCCTCATTCCTGTTTAAAAAAAAAAAAAAAAAAAAAAAAAAGAGTTATTTTTGTGATATAGCCATAGCCATGGTTAGCTGAAACTTGTAGAGTTGGCCTTGAATTTATAATGATCCTTTTGCCTTTGCCTCTCAAGTTCTGTGGTTTTGGGCAGGTTACCAGGCTCTGCTTCAGTCATTTGATAACACTGTTTCCCAAAGTCCCTTATCTTCACTCTCCTTAAGACGGGTCAGCAGTGAGATGGGGGCTCTAAAATGTTTTCTACCTTGTCAAATACAAGCTACATTCTCCCTGGATAATGGTAGCTTTTCAGATGGAACCGCACAGGGCGTGAAACCTGACACCAGGGGATGAAGGTCCAGAGGTTCTAGGCCTCTGGAGGCACCAGGAGTGAAAAGGCAGGATGACACAGGAGGAAACGACCTCCGCAATGGTTGTTTTTCTCTTCCTTACCCGGTATTTATTCTCTCCAATCTGTTCCACCTGAAATCTTTTTGCACACTTGCATTGAGCCACTTGTCTTGTGACCTGTTGGTTGTGAACAGCAAAAGGATGTAAAGGTAGAGAAGGACTTTGTTTGAAAATTTGTTTCTTAAACTTTTTTTTTTTTTTTTTTTTTGAATGTTTTTCCTTTGGAAACAGGATTTCACTCTGAAGTCCTGGCTGTCCTAGAACTCACTATGCAAACTAGCTGGTTCCCAACTTGGAAAGATCTGTCTGCCGTTGTCTTCCAGTTACTGGGATTAAAGGCCTATGCCTTGTTCATTTTAGGCTTAACACATGCATTTATATTTTTTTAAAAAAATTAACCCACCCTACTTGAGATAAAAGAGATATTGAGAAAAAATAGCAGATAAAAGAAATATTCATCAAAATGACCAATAAAGTAAATCACAAACTGAGCCAAATTTCTACCTAGAACCCTGAAATTGTCAAGAAATCAGTCTCTTTCCACATTTATGTGTTTCCAAGGATTGAGTTCAAGTCCTTAGTGCATGGCAAGCACTTTTCCCCACTAAGCCATCTCTACAGCCCCATGATACAGCTCGCCCCTTACTGCTACATTTAAAGTCCACTTGATCCCTTACAAAATTCCTCCATTGACCTTATAGTACTAGAGATGTGAGTACTGGAGTTGGATCTATCCTCTAGACCCAGCTAAAAATCAGTAGTCAAAGGCCTTCTAGAGCTTGTTGAAACATTAACTCTAAATATTGATTCCCAGGATGATTCACACATCCAAATTCAGAGCAATATAAACCCATGGTCAAAATATTATACTTGAAATTCCCTATACCTCATCTTCAATTTTATCTGCATCGGTTGTTGGTCGGTAGGCATCCTTGTTGGGATGTAGGGCAGCCACAAATTCATAGTAGTCAATGTAGCCATCCCCATCTCTGTCAAAAATGTCAGCCACAGCTGTCATTTCTAACTTGGTGGTAGGGAACTCTGGGAAAAAGAAAACAATTTGAAACATTGAAATATATGTAGTTGGTTGGCAAATATACAAGTACCCGAAGAAAAAGACCTTTTTCTAAAACAACAACAAAACCACCACATATCTACTCTGGAAAATTCAGGAGATAACAAATTGTACAAATATAAACCATTGGCTCAGCTGTTAGGAATACTAGTTGCACTTGTAGAGTACCCAGGTTCGATTCCTAGCACCCACATGGTAGTTCACAACCATTTGTAGATCCAGGGTATCTGATGCCCTCCTCTGACTTTCAAGGGCATCAAACATATGCACATGCAGGCGAAACAAAATAAACCCTCACACATAGCATAAAGTGAATAAATTTAATTTTTAAAAATATATAAATCATTTTTAAATGTATCACTCAAGGACTAGTGATTGTTGTTGTTGTTGGTTTTTTAATGTTTTTACCTACAGACTCTTCACCTTTATTTTTTGTTGTTTTTTGAGATATGGTTTCTTGTAGCTCAGGCTGGACAAGGATAACCTCAAACTTCTGACTTTCCCTGCCATTGCTTGCTGGCATCACAGATATGCACAAGCATAACCAGTTTACAGGGTGCTGAGGATAGAGTCCAGGGCTTCATACATGCCACAGCACTTTAATAACAGAGCTCTATTACTGTGAAGCCCTCCTCCCATTTAAAAAATAAAAAGCAGCATCAGACTTCAGATACAGTAAAAATATAAACTAAATCATTATTACAACCAACCATAGAATTATGACTCATCTTAAGAGTTATTATGTCAGCACTGTTGGTGGCTTAGGATGATGTCATTACTCTAAGATAGTGTTGCTTCGGAATAGCATCCTGTCTGGTTTAAAATTTACAATCACTTTTGAATTCTTTCTATTCCTGCTGATAGGAGACTCTTCCATCTATGAGAACAACAGACCACACCCAGTAGAGAGCTTCTTCCCTTACACTATAGGCTTTACTTTAGAAAGACCAGTTTACCAGAATGTTACACTCCTACCAAGTGTGAGGAGTCCAGGTGTGACCTGTATGTAGAGTAAGAATCAACTTACTGGATGCTAAAATGCCATCGATAAACTCCTGACGTGTTATCTTCCCGTCCTGGTCCTTGTCAATACGCCGGAAGAAATCCATGACTCGAGATTTTTTGTGATTCATCCAACGCATATACTTTTTCCTCCAGACATCAAAGTCAAAGTTGGCAAATTCCTTTAACTAGATGGAAGTCAGAGGTGTCAATAAGTCTTGCTGTTTTGGGCCCAGAGCATATCTAAACTCTCAGACATTCAGTAAAGCCATGCAGGCCTTCCAGGGGCACCAACAGTGCTATCTATATGTTGTCTCACTTGTGAAAGCACAATCTGCCTCCTTCACTTAAAGCCTTGGCTGTTTAAACAAGCTGCGATATAATGGTGGAGCAAGAAAAACAGTAACTGAAAAACAACTTTGGAAAATAAGGAGCACGGAGACCAAGAATGGAGAGAGCCAGTCTTGCTTTCTCTTTGGACCTTTCCAAGGACCATCTACTTAGATGTAAGGGATGGATTCTGCCTTGAAGGGAAGTCCTCAGCATCCCTCTTAGGCTGTATGGAAAGGCACTATAAACACACATAGGAACCACATCAAGAGGCTCATGTTTCCCATCACTTTCTGAGATCTTAACGATCAAGATGGAAAGCATTAAGAATGCAACCCTACATCCAAGCATGTTTCTTTGGAATTTCACCAGAGGGAGCAAATGCCCACCCAGCAGCTCTATTAAATAGTTGTTCCATTGGTGTTGATTGGCGGAAAGCAGGCCTGTATAATAGGGAGGGTTTTTTAGCTACTGGGACCATGTTAGTGATTCACACTTAGAATGACTTAACAGCACAACATTTTCCTCTTTGGTCTTTCAAACTCCAAAGTTGGAAGGAATGAGGGAGCGGGGAAGGTGGCAAGAACCAATGTGCTTAAAATACAACTGACCTATGGAAGTAACAACAAATAACACAGAACACTCACTTCCGGGCATAGCTGCTTTGATATGCACAAACAAAAGAATATAAAATACGTTAGGTTTGTGTTAGAAAGGAGGAAGTGCAGTACCATATTTATCAGATGATACTTCAAAACTGACTTGCTTTTTATGAGCTAGTGAAGACTAATAAGAAACTAGATTATAAAAAATTGATCTTCTTTCAGCCAGGCATTGGTGGTGTACACCTTTAATACCACCACTTGGGAGGCAGAGGCAGGCGGATCTCTGTGAGTTCAAGGCCAGCCTGGTCTACAGAGCTAGTTCCAGGACAGGCACCAAAGCTAGAGAAACCCTGTCTAGAAAAGCTAAAAAAAAAGAAAAGATCTTCTTTCATAATTGTAGACTGTATGTATGTATGTATGTATGTATGTATGTATGTATGTATGTACGTATGTATATGCTTTTCAAGACAGTTTTTCTGTAAAGTCCTGGCTGTTGTTCTGGAACTCATTTGTAGACCAGGGTGGCCGCAAACTCAGAGATCTGCCGGCCTCTGCTTCCTGAGTGCTGGGATTAAAGATGTGCGCTACCTTACTTCATGTTTGGCTTCCCTTTTATATAAACTACACATTTAGAGGCAACTTTGTTTCTGAAATTTAATCACAGCAAGCTGCCGAGGAAACTCAAACACAGGCCTCCCTCTTGTCCGCAATATCTGATTTATGGTTTTATAGCATATAGCACAGTGTCCTCTGTTTGAGTGGTTTTCCTGAGCAATCTTTCTTTTCTTATTCAGGGGCTTGAAGGAAGGGGAAGAAGTGAGAGAAGGGCTGCTTTACTTCTGAGGAAGTAGATGAAGGCACACAGGTCATACACTAAGAGGGCTTACAGGACGGGGCTTACCTCCTCTAGTCTGTCCAAGGCATCATTCAGCTTCCGCTGGCGCTCCAGTGCTAACAGCCATACTTGCTGCCAGCGGGCAGAGAGCTGGTTGATTCGTGGATTTTTTGCTTCAGATTGTGAGAGGATTGGCATGGGAGGAGGTGTGGGTTGACTCAAGGACTTTCCTAAATGGAGAAATAATGACAAGATTAGAAATGCTGGCTTTGCCAATCCATAAAGAAATGGCTGTATGCTCAAGGTTATCCTTGGCTATCTACTGAGTTTGAGGCTAGCCTTGGGATATATGAGACACTGTCTCAAAACCAAGAAAAGAAAGAACTGTATATACGAACTAATCTTTTACACTCATATCCATTTTGTAACCGAGAAGAAACGTGGGAATGGCAACAGTCTGGTATAGAGGCATACTAATTCCACTATTGCTGCCTCTCCTCCAAACACACGAGTGTACCCACCTCCTACACATACCCTGTCAATCAGGCTTTACCTTAGTGACCTGAGGACATATCAACTCAGAAAACACAGTGGATCCCATAGGGTTTATCTTACAATTAGACTAGTGCAATGTAAACACAACAATGGAAAGACCACTGCTAAAAAAGCAAAACAGGCTTCACCACCTTGTAGCTTCTTAACTAAAATAAACAAATGAATAAATAAACAAACAAGTAAAATATAACTACTGATTGTTAGAAAAGTAAAGTTTCAAAATGAGAGACTGTGATCCAGAGTCAGTATGATTTGGGGAATCAAAACATAGTTCTTGTGATGGCACTTTGTGAGGTCTTATCTACAATAAGCAGGAAGGAAGCAACCCAGCATAGTGGGGGGGGGGCACATACTGTTACCACCACGGGGCTTCTCAATGAAAGGAGCATGGGTAGGTTCTACGTTCTTCCTCTTGTATGTCTTGGTGACCCGGTCCACATCAGGTTGTTTGCGTGTCATCTCCTCCATAAATGACTATTAAATATAAAAATTAGTTAAGAAAGTTCAGAGTTTTCTTGGTCTAAATGGAAAGTTCTTACTAACAAAGGGCAAGCCCATGGCAGACTGCCCAAGTGACAGACCGCCCTGTGCAACTTCTCACCCTTAAAAAAAAAAAAGATTAAATTGGGCTGAGAGCATAACTCAGTGGTAAAGAATTTGCTGAGCATATGCAAGGCCCTGGATTGAAACACACCACACACAGGAAGAAAAAAAGAGAAGGGATAGACAGATACCTATTAGAATGACTGACGAAAGCACTAAAGACTCAAAGGGAGAAGAGAAGAGATGGCCTCTGCCTTCAAGGAACTCACAGCTGAGTGATGAAAACCAAGAATTTAATGCTACACCTTATACAGTTATGCAGAGAAGACCTAAGGCAGGGACTTAACCTGAAGTGACAAGTACAGTGGTCTGGAGCTGAGTTACTGAGGGACAAAGAACCCAAGAATCCATTCTGGCAGATGGTCTGGACAGAATACAAAGCCTGACAGCGCTAGGGACCAGGACTCATCATTTCATTTGCTGACGAGCTGGTACAATCAAAGGATTAGCAAGCAGTGGGGCTGGGGTGCGGGGTGGGCAGGAGATCCAGAAAGGCCAATGTCCAGTTAAGGAATTAGGATTTTATTGTGAGAATAATAGGAAGCAAGTGAAGGATTCTGATACAAGGAAGATCCATGATTAGATCTATGCTTGAGAGAAATCATGATTCCTTTAGTATGGTAGGCAGAGGCATTGGAGATGAGTTAGAAAATTCTATTATTTACTTTTCCTTTTTGTGATAAAGTGGTGTCAGGCCAATAGGCTTCTGACTCCAACAAAGGCCAGGCTTCTAAGCTGGGCTCCAAGATTTCTACTTGTGAACTGTCCTGTGTAATGCCTGTGAAACTGTATGTGGCTACTCTGTGGGGTACACTTCCATCTTTTTTTGTTTTGGCTTTTCTAGACAGGGTTTGTCTGCGTAGCCCTGGTTGTCCTGGAACTCACTCTGTAGACCAGGCCGGCCTCAGGCTCACAGAGATCTGCCCTCTGCCTCCTGAGTCTGGGATTAAAGTTGTACTCCACCATCACCCGGCTCATACTTCATCTCCTAATGAAGACTCTGAATTGGTTCTGCTAGTGGCTTGGAAAATACAATGAATGCTCCATAACTTTAGTGGTTCCAGGAGCTGGAGCCAGCAGGAAAATGGAGTCTTCCATCCCACTTATACAAGAAACTGAATTCTGTCAAACAAGACAAATGAACGTGGAAGAGGATCCTGAGCTCCATATGAGAACTGCAAAGCTCTTGGCTAAAGTGTTGTCCCAAAGCACAACACCCCAGTATTGAGGAAATTGTGATTTCTGCACAATGAAACCCTAGGATGCTAATCCATGTCTTGACTCCTAACTCATGAAAACCGACAAGAAGCTGTTGTGAGCTGTAGTAATGCATGCAGTAAGGATGGGAATGTGGTCTATGACACACAGAAGACACAGAGAAGCAGGATACCTGATGCTCAGTGATAAGAGCTTTAACTCGGTCTATATTCTGAGGGATAGGCTCCTGATCCCGCTGGATTAGGGTGGTCTCAGCCCACTGGATCCAGGCCAGAAGTTCTTCCAGGAGCTCAGCATTAGCCACCAGTTCTGACAGAGCTGCTTCCAAGCGCTGCTGGTGCTGCTTTGCCCATGTCAGGACCTGTGGAGAGAGAAGGAAACCATGACCCCTTTCTGAAAACACATCTTTTTGTTTGTTTCAAAGCCCCTTCCTATCTGGTCATATACTTTTACTCAGAGGAGGGACCAACTTAAGGAGCTAAGACAGTCCTCTCTGACTTCAGCTGAGACAGCTCAAATGAGAGTCAGAACAAGGAGTCATTTCTGCCCAAAGCAAATCTAGTATATTCCATTAAACACAAACTCCTCAGGAAGGAAGGAATCAAAACACAAGGTGTCCAAAGAAGCTACAATGAACACCTCACTGCACCAGAATCACTCTAGCCATCATGTCAGACTTTTACCGAAATGCAATTTCTTATAGCGAATGAGTCTTTATCTGATGAGCTCAGAGTGTTCACTCACTCTGATCCCAGCTTGCAGGGCGTGTGGTGACTAACCTCCTCAAAGCGAGCTCGGATGATGGTGATCCAGTGTTTGATGGTCGTGATGCAATCGGGATGGCAGACAGCCAGGATGACTTCCCCCATCGCCACTGCTGTGTTCACATCCACCCGTTTTTCTTCTACTTTCTTCATGAACTCCTATATAAACAAGAGCCAAAACCAAAAACTTGACCAATCTACCTAAATACCATTAGTTTATATTAAAAGGACAAGCATTTCATTGTTGTCTTCCTATGTGTTAGCACAGGCATTGAAAAAGCTTGCTTGTATGTAGGTATTGCTAGCATGGTGTATCCAGTCCAGTTCTAAAAGATGTAGGAAGTCTGTTAGAGATGACAACAAAACTAGAGACATTGGTATGCCTCTATTCTCTCTGCTCCAGTTTCTAATTTCAGTTTCTCCCTCTTTTATTTGTATTCATTTCCATTTCATTAAAACATTTATGTATATAAACATCTTGCCTGTACATATGTATATATGTGCATCATGGGTATATCTGATACTGAAAGAGATCGGAAGGGAGTATTAGATCTCCTGGAATGGAGTTACAGACAGCTGTGAGCCATTATGTGGGTGCTAGCAACCCAATCTCTGAAAAAGCAGCAAGTATCCCTAACTTCAGAGCAATCTCTCCAGCCCTTTTATTTCTGTATTTAAATTATATTTCTTTTGGAAAAATATGATAGTCATAAAACACAAAAATATTTAAAAATTCCTACCACAATAGAATGCAACCATAAAACTAAGATTAAAATATCTAGATAACATGAAACATTTCCTCCTTTATTAGAGCTGATTAGGGCCATAGATATCATGTTTTATTCTGCAGCATGCTAAATGGTTTTAGAAGATCAGAGAAGGGTCACAAAACTAATATCATAAGTCAAATAAAGGTATGTGCAGGTGAGAAGTAAGATGGAGTTGAGTATGATAACACACACCTGTAATCCTAGCTCTTGGGAGGCTGAGGTAGGGTATTTGGGAGTTCGAGGTAGCCTGGGTACGTAAGATCCCATCTCAAAATCTAGCCAACCAACAAACAAAAATTAGAAAGGGAAAGTTCTGCATTTTCTTTTAGAACACTATGTGGTTTTACTTGTTTAAAGCTAACGAGGGGCTGGACAGATGCTCAGTGGTTAGAGCACTAGCTTCTTCTAGAGGGGTTTGATTCCCAGCATGGGAATCCATAACTCCATGGTGTCATCTATAACTCCAGTTCTTAGGGATCTGATCTGGTTTCCTTGGGTACCAGGCATGTATGAGGTGCACACACACATAGGCAAAACCATATACATAAAAGAAAAATAAATAAATCTTTAAAAATGTGAAGCCAATAGGAGTAAGTTGTATAAAAATGAATGAATGCTGATGATAGGCATCACAAAGCCTCTGGTTTCTACTGAATACACTAATAGCCCACACTGGTCTTTCTGCTTTTCACAGGAGGTCTGATATTTACAAGCCAGTCCTGCTTTTCTTTAGTGGTGGGGTAATTCTCACCATCGTGGAGTAGCACAGATCACCAAACCTTGAGGCTAGATTACCTTATGAGTGTCAATAAGAGACTGTAGGGACTCTGTGTCATCAGGAAGGGCTCCCCGAAAGCGAAGTGTTTGTTCTGCTTCAGAAAGCCACTCCAAAAGCATATGGACCGTGTCCCGAAACTCTTCCGCCTGAAATAACCAAGCACAAGAAGGTCTGGCCTCCCTCTGCAGCTACAAAGTAGCTGAAGAAGCATCCAGGACTACACTCTAGCAGAGGCATTTGATGCCCTTGTCAGTGCCATAAAGGTCATCTTAATTTGTAGACTTCTGAAAATCAGTTCAATGACTGGCCAAAGTCCTGCAGAACGTTCAGAATAATATCAACTTTATTTTCAGTCCAAGACTGTGGGACTTCATAGTCCCAGTAAAGAAACTAAGATCCATATGCTCAGGTCCCCCAGCAATTTATCTTACCTGTTTTAAGGCCTGCTCAAGTCGGCTTTGCTTGGAAACAGAGAGTTTGCACACTGTATCCCAGCGAGTACTCAGTTCCTGGAGCTGTCCCTTTACCCAAGTCGTGTCATCTCTGCTGTTCTCAATCAGCTCTCTGCCTGACCGCTTCAGGACCTGAACAGTGCCCGTTCGCTTCCCCAGTTCTTTTTGGAAAACCTGGTTAAAGAAGAAATGAGAACTAGTTTTTTGTTTTTTTTTTGTTTTTTTTTTTTAATTTTTAAACATTTATTTTATTTTGTTTTTGAGTGTTTTACCTGCAGTATGTATGTTTTTTTTGTGTTAAAACAGAACATTATGCAGCTCAATACAACAGGTATAGGATAGAAGAACTGGTGTATATATGTGGTAGGCTCATTACTACACGGTGGTTAGAAAACAATCTCCCATTTCCATTTTAGGTGTTAGAAGAAATGGATTTCTTGACAGTCTCCCTCTGAATTTAAATTTCAATTGTGACTCAACCAAGAGACAATCATGGAGAACCTCTTCACATGCTGCCTAATCTGAGTCAAACCAATTTTGGTAAATTTTTTGTGACTGATGCAGAATCCTAGCTTTTTTTTTTTTTTTTTTTGAGACAGGGTTTCTCTATGAATCCCTGGCTGTCCTGGTACTTGCTATACAGACCAAGCTAGCCTCGAACCATGGAGATTAAAGGTATGTATCACCACATGTGGTCAAGTTTGTTTACATATAGAAGACAAAGAGCTGTTCCTCCACATCAGGCATTCATTCTTTTCCATTTGGTCAACACAGAGCAGAAGGTGCACAGTGAGAGCAGGTACACAGATGGCAATTCCTGTTCTTACCTTATGGGCATCCATGAGGTTCATGACGAGGTCAAGGTCCCCGTGAACAGGTTGGTCCTCAGCCAACTGTGGCTCTACCTTGTACAACCAGTCAACTAAGGCCTGCAAAGCATCCATGAACTGGCCTGAAAACAGTAAGGCTTCTTCCAACTTGTGCTGCCTGAGAAAAGCATAAAAAACTCAGGATTTTAAGAATAATTAAAAAAAAAAAAAAATCAATGATCACAATTCTGACTGTTGAAAAGGAATAAATACTGCTTAAACTCTGTAACTCTCATGTTCGAACAGTTAGAAATGACTACAAAGAAGTGAGAGAAATGCCCAGACATTTTAAATCTAGCCATATCTAGACTAGATTTATGAGAGGTTTGCCTACAGGTATGTCTGTGCACCTATGTGTGCCTGGTGCCTGCAAAGGTCAAAAGAGAGTTGGCTCCCCTAGAACTGGATTATAGCTATCAATCACCCAGAACTGATCAGGAACAATAGCCACATATGGATGCTGGGAACCAAAGCTGGGTCCTCTGCAAGACCAAAGGCTGCTCTTAGTGACTAAGCTATCTACCCAACCCCCCTTATTCCTATTTTAATTTAGTGACAATCTCTTAAGATACTTGGGCATGCCATATCTGTATGGGTGTACCCCCATGTGTGGGGGGCACACTCATGCTCACCGCTCCACAGACTTGCCACAAACGGTATCCCATTTGTCTCTGACTTCTCCTAGCAAGTTGTCAAGTTTCTGAGTATCATCAGCAAGCAAAGTCTTTTCTTTTAGTGCTCTGCCAGTTCTGATTGTGGTATCATACACAGGCTGTTTGCCACCAAGAGTTTTCTGAAATTCCTGTTTCCAGAAAGAAAGAAAAACAAATAAATAACACACACATACTTACTAAAAATCAGCTAGTAGCATGAGGTCCTGTCTTTAATTACCAATTCCCTAATAGGGTAGGGTATATTTTGATTTGTAATCAACTTCTTTCAGTATCCAGGTTTATAAACTAAATAGAGTATTAACACACACACACACACACACACACACACACACACACACACACACACACACACACACACACCAAACAAAACAACTAAACTAAAGTTAACAATACCTTACCTTTAAAAGAAATTTGTAGCTTTCAATCAGGCCATACACAATAGCACATGGCAATTTCTAAAATCCCATACTTTGAGTTAATTACTCATATAACCAGTTAGCTTAAACTACTACATAAGAGTGTGACTATCATGTTATTTAGACATCCCATGGACTTCTGAGGCTGTGTATAGCACCAAGAGCACTAGACCAGCTTATGTGAAGCCTAAATTCAATCATTAGCACTTCAAATAAGAAAAAGGAAGGCTGATTTCATCATGGTCCCCCCCCCTAATGTGGCTCAAACTGGTCTTCTTCTATGTAGCCCTGGCTACTTTTTAACCCTCAACCCTCTTAACACAGCTAGGATTACAGGTATTTGCCACCATGCTTGGCTTTCATCTTGACTTTTTTTTGGGGGGAGACAAAGCCTCACAAATCCTAGGTTGGTCTTGAGCTTCTGATCTTCCTGCTGCTTCTTGGGATTACATACAGGTGCCATCATGGTTGGTTTATGAGGCACCAGGGAATCGAATGCAGGGACTTGTCGCCAAGCAAGAATCCTTTGTTGGTATTTTTAATATGTATAAACTGTTTTTAGTAGGCTTTGATTTCTATTTCTAGCAAGCAACAAACTTTGGTGAATTCCAAGCTTTAGAACCTCATAGCAATGAACCATTTTACCTTATGTTTAGAAAGCTGAAGCTTGATTTTGTCTGGGTCATTGGAAATCTCCAGTTCTGAGTCCAGATGACTCTCTGCATCTTCTAACCAGTCAATCAGTTTTTTCCAAGCTTCAAAGAACTAAAATTAAGTAAGATATACATTGTAATAGAAAAGAATGTGCGAACTGTACAACTCATCCATGACCACCATTGCAAAGGCTCAGGACTCAAGGCTGTTCACAAAGTCACAAAACTTACTTGTTTTGCCCGCTTCCTGGCATCATCCAGTGACCTTCCTCTTTCAATAGATCTCTGGACAACCTTCTCCCATCGAGACTGGACACTAACTAATAGATTCTTGATCAAGACAACATCCTGCTTCTGACTAAGGAACTTCAACTGGTTCCCTGTTTGATCCAGCTCGATGATCTGGTCTCGGTGAGCATTTACTTCATTAGCAAAAACCTGTGAGAAAACAGTGCTCTTTTTAGCTATAAAAGTAGGCAGTGGAGCACTCCTTTGAACAAATCCTTTTAAAGGGGAGGTGATATCATCTTAAGGCACAGTTACCTTGTGTTCTTCTATCTGGGAAAGAACAGTGTTCAAAATCAGGCTGGGGGGTGAGGCGATATTTAAACTCTGCTCTGCTAGCGTAAGCCAGTTGATAAATTCTTGCAGGGAATTCTGGAATTCTGTTGCCAGGCTGAGGGCCTCTTCGAGCTTTGACTAAATTTTAATGAAACACAGAAGACAAAGCACCAAGTTCAGAGATTATACCTTTGATGACAAATGTATACGATGTATACCAGATTAAATGATCCTAGACAAGACTCACTTAATGAACAACTAAACATGCCTCAAATACAAAAGATGAGAATTGTAAATGTTAAGTGTCTAAAGCTAAAAACACCTGGACAAGAACTGAATAAATGAAAAATGAAAAGGCACAATTAATGGTTAAGTTTTCTTGGCCACGCTCTACTTCCTGGAACATTAACAACAGTTAACTACTCAGGAAGTGTGAGTGAGCATGCTCTAGTGGTGATGATAGCTACAGAACTTAAATCCTGTTCTGGGTAAAAATCCCCATTTAATGTACGTTCTCTGGTGTGGAGAAAGTAAATGAGAAGTGCACGACTGCAAAGATACTGCTGCTACAGTGTTCATTGTTTAAATATAGATAATTAGAAAATATAGCACAAAACATCTGAAATGTGTGTTGATATCACAGCATTCCAGGAACACACCTGAATATAACTTTTTAAAACACTCTCATTTAATTCAGAATAGCAGAAAACAATGGCTCATTCAGGGAAAGAGCATCCCAGTCTAGGGTCCCCGAGCTCCATTCTCATGGATTTCTAGCCCCAGCTTCTTAGTGGATACCGTGGCTATCTACTAGGCAGGCAAAGTAAATGATGATTTTTAAAAGACGATTGTACCCAGAATATATTAAAAATGGATACATTCAAAAAGTACGCTAAAAACTAAAACTGCTACTAATTGCAGTTGATTAGATTACATATTTTTTATTCATCCTTTCAGGTTACTTTATAATGAATGATCTAAAAATATACAATGAGCAGTGATAGAGTGCTTGCCTAGCATGAGTGAGGTCCTAGGTTCAATCCAGCACTAAAAAAGTATGAACCAATATAAACAACTCTGGTGGACACTAAAGTCACCTCAAAGCTTTCAGACACATCTAGAAATTACCACTGAAGTCTAAACTATATATGTTTTAATAAATGATTTTTAAAATTATCCTGAAATATAACACTCCTACATAATCAGAAATAACTAATCGTGTTTTGGAGACAGGGTTTCTCTGTGTAGCCCTAGCTGTACTAGGACTCACTCTGTAACCAGGCTGGCCTCGAACTCACAGAGATCTGCCTGCCTCTGCCTCCTGAGCTCTGGAATTAAAGGCATGTGCCACCTCTGCCAGACCAGAAATAACTATTCTTGACACCAAAAGTGGTTTTCTTGCTTTACAGCCCATATGCTGTCCTTACATTTGAGTCTCCTGACTCAAAATCCTTGCTAGGAAACTTAATTGAGTAGGGACTCTGCCTCAATTTCTCTCAATAATTTTGCTTTTGCCTTCTGGAGGACAAAAAACAAGTAGATAGCACACAGACTTACATTCAGGTCCTTTTTGCTATTCTTAAAAATCATACAAAGCCACACGAGAACAATTTTATAAAGTAGGTGCCTCTCTAAAAGTGTTCCTTAGAGTGTGAGTATGCTTTGTGTTCTTGTGCCCAGCAATTCTAAAATGATAAGGTATGTTTGTTTACTCTTCCTATTAACACCTGCAGAGTCCAGGACACACTTCTTCTCTATTCACTGAGTGGATGTGGACAATGGATTTATTTGCATTTTTCCCCTCAAATGAGAGGTTTCTAGGGGCAAGGGGTGGCAAAAGGCCATCCGAGTAGGGACAGGAGAGACAGGGAGACCAAAAGAGAGAGAATTAATAAGACAGATTATCAGTATAGTTTATATTTGACTTGATTAGCAAAGAACAAAATGAGACTTTCATTAAAAAGAAAAAAGCAAACAGCCGGGTGGTGGTGGCACACGCCTTTAATCCCAGCACTCGGGAGGCAGAGGCAGGCGGATCTCTGTAAGTTTGAGGCCAGCCTGATCTACAGAGCTAGTTCCAGGTCAGTCTTCAAAACAATACAGAGAAACAGAGAAACCCTGTCTCGAAAAAATAAAACAAAACAAAAGTCCAAAACCCAAAACAGAAAAACTAATCAGGCCTGATAGAGGCAGGGAGCTTTCTGAGTTTGAGGTCAGCCTGGTCTGTAAAGTAAGTTCCAAAACAGTCAAAGCTACATAGAGAAACACTGTCTCAAAAACCAGAAACCAACCAAAAAAAACAAAAAACAAAACAAAACAAAAAACAAACAAACAAACAAACAAAAAAACCAAAACAAAACACCCAACCAACCACACAAAAAATAAAAACATTTTTGAAAAAAGCCTTGATCCTTCTCCTTTCTGTTCTTATAAAGAAAACCCAACTTCTAAGATTATGGGAAGAGGTTATAATTGAACTTTCTCCTAGTTTTCAGTAAAATTCCTTGCAGAGAGTTGCTTGTCACACTTTTTACACTGCTCTGGCCCCATCTTCTCAATTCTAATAAACTCCAATACAACTTTGTTTTCTGGCAATTAGTATCAGATTATGATGTCTAGTACTAACAGTAACAGGCAGAGATGTCTTAATTGGTAGAAAAGAAACAACTATAAAATGAAGTATCAGCAGGAACTAACACCATTAGTGTCACAGAAAATAGAAATCAAAGATAGGTTAATATGGAGTCCATTATGAGGGTAAGTTCTCTTTTGGAGTATCACACCTGTCTTTAGAAAACATCATGAGGTCACCAAACATATTGCCAAACAGTGTTTGTGCTGTGGTACCTTTCTTTCCTCCATCTTACTGCTGACAACATGCCACTTCTGTTCTAAGAGAGCTACACTCTGTTCAGTTTTTGAGCCAGCCCCGGAATCACCGCGGCTGAGGAGCATAAGCCTGCCCTTGTCAAGCAGCTGATTGTAAGTCTCTTCCTTGGCTCTCAGCTGGGAATGCAGTTCCTACAAGAGAAGGCAGAAAATGATATCAACAATATCTACTTTCTGGAAGACCCCATACACACAGATTTCACTAGCCCAGTTTGAGAAAGCCTCCGAAGGCCTTGTCATGATATAAGTCTCTTTTAGGTTCAGTTCAAAGTACAAGCTAGTATTAAATAAAAACCACAATTGTTCCTTAATATGGAAACAATCAACTCATCAAGAAAATAAAATTATTTAAGGATCAAAGATTTCAAAAATAGTCTTTAATAATTTATATTTCTGCTTTTTATCAAGATTTCCTTAGAAATTATGTTACCTTTTGTTTTCAGTAGGCTCTGTTAAAATACTGTCAACATCGCTTACAATCCCCCTAAACCCTTACTGAATACAAACACCCTGGTGATGCTCTCACTCAGTGTACCTGACTCAGTTTACCAGCTCACCGATGCCTTTCTAGCTCTTTCCTTCACTACTGCTGCCTGAGGCAGGTACTAAAGTCTGTAGATAAGCTGGCTGCACTAACGTCTCTCAGAGAGGCTGTGAATTTAAGACGCTTCTGTGTGATGTTAAGAATTGCTGTACCATGTGCGTGTCAAGCTGTTCTCTAGCAGTCTCAGGGAGTCCTCCTGTAGGCTTAGATGCAGAAAGCTGGCTCTCCATTCTATTGAGTTCCAAGAGGAAATCTTCAATTTCACTGTGGAAACCTTGGGCCTTTTGAGAAAAAGACATATCAGTAATCAAGCAGCTGTAAAAGCAAACTTTTAGAATGATCCTGAGCTTACTGGGAGGAATCTGAAGCTTCTCTCAGGCACAGTAATTATTTTGTTTCTGGATTGGTATAATCTGCTTGCTTATGGCTAAAATCTAGCAAAATCCTTCAGACCTTACTCTAGCATGGTGTTGATGCCAAATACAATCTGATGAATAAACTGAGGGGTTGCTGAATAGAAATCTGACTTGATGATATAGGAAAAATCTGAATCTCACTTGGGCCTCTGCCCAGTGCTCCTCCACCTGGACTGGATAACACACACACCTGCTGCAGAGTTGACTGGAGCTGCTGCTCCCTCTCCTCTGTCTTTTGCAGCACAGATTCCCAGCACTGGTTCATGGTTTCCAGGCGGCTCCTTAGGCTGCTGGCATCATCACCAGCACTAGATTCAAGAAGTTCATTCCCAGCTTTGTTGACTGTTTCCACTGTGGCTTGATGAGCCAAAACATCATTTTTTAGAACCTAAAAAATGTTGAAAGACATAATTTATCTTTATTAGTGTCAATTAAACCTGGCTCAGGATTCACATGACATTAAGCTTCTGGTGGTATAGTATCTGGTCTCAAACTGACAAAGATAGGTAGAAATGAAAATACTTACATGGTGTTTTGCAAGCTCCACTTCAATGACCTTTGGGTCTCCACTTATTGGTCTCTGAGCATCAAGCAACTCTTCAGTGTGAGTTAGCCAGCTCATTAGTTCCTCTAATGCATGCTGGAACTGGCCAAGGGCCAAGAGAGCACCTTCTAGCTTATGCTGCTCAGGACAAGGAACATTTGTTAGGAAGTCAGAGAGGGTAGACCCAGTTCACTGACCTATGGTACTGCTAGCCTTACCTGTCGATGGGCAATTTTCTCACCCAGATTCTCCCAGAGGTGTTTCAGTTCTGTCAGTGGTTCTCGTATAATGTCTCGGTCTGTTTCATCGGTAGCTTTCTTTAACATCAGCTCACCCTGGTGATTGAGTTTTTCCATCTCAATTTGCTGTTGGTAAACTTCTACTTTGAACTCCTATAAAAGATGTACTTAAAGTTAACCTTAAACCAAGTCTTCAATATTAAGAAGAAGCAACTCTCTTTTCAAAGCCATTCCTAGATACAAACCTTCATTTCATTTAACTGATCTTTGACAGTGTTGAGGTCAGTGCCCACTGGGGGCATGGTGCAGAGTTTAATCACAGTGTTATCTAGCCAGTCAAACATAGCCTGAAATGAAAACACAAACAAGAGATTATGAGAAGGGGCATTTACTTCCCAATGTTGGGCTTCATGATTACATGGGTTTAGGACCTCTAGCAAGTGGTGACTTACACAATCTGGCCAGCTTCATTGAATAGCTGAATGGATATAAATATGACAAGGAGGCAATTACAATAAAAACGGCAGTAGTAATGGAAACGTGGATATGTGTTATGTCAACATTTTTCTCAACAGATGTGGGAAACTTAGGCCAGAAATGTAGAAGCAACAGGGTCTTAGTTTTCAAAATACTACAGTACTGAGGGCGAACCACTTCACACCAGATTTAGAAAATGACAAGAGAAAGGAGAACATGTATTTCCTTTGTGGGCATCTCTCAGCCTCTTACCTGGAGAGTATCCTGATACTGCACAGCTGCTTGCATGGCATCCTCAAGTTTTTCTAGCCTTTCTTTCCAAGTTTTGTTTAAGTTCTCCCAAGCATTATTCATCTATGGGGAAAATATTAAATGAAATTCTCCTAGTAATACCTGTGGTCTAACTCCACTGTGTTTCATCTGAATCCCTTGCCCACTCTCCACACCTCATCAATGCTCTTCTTCACTTCAGGCTTCTCAGTTTCTCCACAGGCAAAAATCAAATCTGTTCCAAGGATTCTAATGAACTCCAACTCCTCATGCAGACCATCTGTCTCCTCCTTAATCGTCTATGTAAGAGCAGACAATGAGTCAAAACAGAAAGCAGAACATAGCTTCTCAAACTTCGCAAATGCAACATAGAGAACACTAAGTAGAACCTCAAAAATCACAAAATCATTTTTTACTCTTAAGGTATTGTTTGTCCAAAGAGTGCAGCCACATGCTCACAAGTGGTCAATGTACATACATACTAAAAAATAAGCCACATTTATTACATACAAGTCATAAAATATGAGCATGCAGTGATGACAAAAATAGCAAGGAATACCAGGCGGTGGTGGTGCAAGCTTTTAATCCCAGCTCTTAGGAGGCAGAGACAGACAGATCTCTGTGAGTTCTAGGACAGCCTCCAAAGCTACAGAGCAACCCTGTCTTGAAAAACCCAAAAGCCAACAACAACAAAAAAAAAAAAAAAAAAAAAAAAAAAAAAGGAAAGCATAAATTTGAAGGGTATAATGAGCTTTGAATAATTAACCACCCCGTCATGGCTCCAAGAAAAATATATGAAACAACACAGCATAAGTCACAAAGGTCAGCGCTATCAGACCAGGTCATAATCTTAAACAGTCAGTTCTTTGTTAGAGCCTAAAACACAGCTCACATACCAACAGAGAGGGATAAAGGAGAAGAGTTTCCATGTGGAAAGTATCTGAAGTAAGATGGTGAGACAGGCATTGCTTGTGCCAAATGGTTCTCATGTGAAGTCCATCTAGTCAAAATTAGAGTGCCCAGATAGACTAGAAAAAGATGTGTAATAACTTGCTATGCCTGGATGACAAATTCAGAACTTTTTATTTTCTACTGTCTATCTGCTCCCTGAAAGTAGAGAAAAATCTTTAAAAACAAAACAAAGCTTTAAAAACATTGAACCTGGATGAGCAGCTACCACAACATACTCAGGGCCTAGGGCTTAGCTTAGAGGCGTGCACTTGCTTAGCATGTATGAAACCTGGGTTCAATCCTCAGCATTGCAAGAAAACATGAAAACAAAACAAAACAAGAAATCACCACCATCATACATACCCCAATCAACATGGATGTAGTATTTTGTTAAAGGACACATATTCAAGATGTCGTGTTGTATTTTTGTTACCTCAGCAGCTTCAACCTGTTGCTTGATGATGGATGGGTCGATGCCAGGGCTTTCCAAGTCATGAACAATATCCTGGGTATCTTTGATGGTGGTCAGGAGAGCTGCCATATCATACCAGAACTTCTCCGCTAATTCAAGGACATCAAGGAATTTAATTTCTCGCTCTTCAGACCGTGCTTTGATGTCCTCCCAGAAGAATACCATTTGATCCAGCTTGTCCTGGATTTCTAAAGTAGCAAAAAAGAAATGTGAACGAACCTTTCTAAATGTGAAATCTAAATTTCTCATTGAAATCCAATCTAATTCTGACATTATTTATAGTTCATCATAGCTTTCCTACTACCATTTTTTTTCTGCTTGTTGATCTCCCTCATAAAGGGACCATAGAAGCAATCTGGAAATATCACACAAATATCTGGTAAGATAAAAGCCCTTAACTTACAAAGGGCTGAAATGGGAATGCCTCCTTCTAGTGTTCTTATTGAATTTTCTGTGAATTTCCCATGGAAAGTGTTACAAAAGGTAGTTATGTTCTACCCACTATTGATACTGTGATACTCACATTAGGGGTTAAAGGAACATTTGTTTCCTGGCCTGGGAATCTAGCTCCCAATTGTAATCTTGTTTCAATAGGAAAATGTGTTCTGAATTCTAAATGACTTTTTGGAATACTCATTACTTAATGAGAAGTGACTCAGTGTAGGATGCTGGAGGCAGCCATTGCCTGGAATTCCTTCTATAGTCTTTCTTAAAGAATAATCAGATCCACCAAGTACCTTTTGCAGCCAGATCCTTGTCTGCTCCCTGAGACCTCCCAATGAGTTCTTCTCCACGACGCTTCAGGGCCTCAAAGGATGGCTGCAGTTTTTCTAGCTCCATGGTAGCACTTTTATTGTCACTGATGCACTCTCTAATCTTGTCTACTTCTGCAGGGATCAGGGGTGGCATCCGCAGGCGAGAGGAAAGGTTCTCCAGAGTCTCCAACATTGGTTCAATTTTATCATGAAACTAAACAAAATTGCACTATTAGCCATCATAGCAATACTTTATCATACCAGCGGATATATTAGGGCATAAGGTCAAACTATAGACCTACTGTGTTCAGTCAGACCCAATGGCTGTTAAGTGTTGGGTTTGTCTAAAAAAACTGTTTTGAACATAGTACATTAGTGCTGGCCCATTAGAGTGGAGAAAAAAAGACAATATTTTGTGAGTCAAAAAAATACTAAGTAATATACCAAAAATACACTAAATGGTTAGTGTTAACACAATACTTCTTGAACTTCAACTAATATGATGAGATAGGGACAAGACTATGAACAAGTAAGAGTCAGTACTCAGCATCTCAAGTGACAGCTACACGCAATACACTAGACCAACAAGTCAGATGCCCTCCATGGCAATGTAAATGGATGGTAACGTAACATGCTGAGTGGCCTGGAATCTGAAGTACTATGGTATGTAGTTTAACAACCCACAATGTGGAACAAGAGAAAGGAAAATGTTGGCATGATGAAAGGTAACAAGGAAGGCCAAACCTAACCTTCCCACTTTTTTGGTACTTTAAATAAAATGACTAAAATCATTAATTCTGAATTTATAATTTGATATATATAGAGAATAGCACAGAAAGAGTTTTCATCTAAAAATCCCATCTAAAACCAACTCTGGATTTATTCAATTGAGTAAGGCTCATCAATGTTAAGCGCCCTAAAAAACAAAACAAAACAAACAAACAAAACAAAATTCTTAAATCATTTCCCACTACTCCCTTACAATTACATTCTATCCCAAACAGAATGGTCACATTAAACTTCCACAAAAGGTAAAGGAAGCTTTCTTATAGGCAATGTCCTCAATTCTCAGCCTTATAAGACCAGATTCCCATGGGAGTGAGTAGGTACCTTACCTCGGTGATCTGTAATGGTGGGCGCGGTCAACACAACAATGAAATATGACGATGTGGGGAAGGCGGGAGCAGGCAGCAACAACACAAAGTAACACATTCCACAATGTGAGTGAGATGGGACGGGAGGTGGGGGGGAAAAACGTGAGTAAGTACAAGTATTAACCAAGAATACTGACTCAACAAGGAATAAAATATCCAGACATGACAAAAGTACCACTAACAGTAATATATTAGTTGAGAAGTATGTAGTTACATGCTTGGAACTCTACTCCTGGTGGTTTTCCCTTCTCTTTGGTGTACTTCTCCCTATGCAAGCATACTTTTTTTGAATGTAAAAAGTTGGCTGCTTAATTTAATGTGATATCATTCTAAATTTCACCATTAATAGCCTGACCTTTGCTGAGGTAACCAGTGGTTTTAGATCTGCAAGATTAATTCATCCTCAAATTACTCCTTCTAAAGAGTAACTAGCATTAAGTTTTCAGTGAAAGCATCAATATACAATTACACATAGCAGCCACGATGTACTTCACCTTTCATACAGGGTTAGTGCACCAATGTCCCTGAGAACAGATAAGGCATCATCAACATGGTGTGGGTACTCCTGCACAGAGGCCTGACTAAAGACTAGTGGGCAGTTTCAAGTTTTAACACAAGCACACATACCTGAGCAGACTGGGACACAGCCTCATCCAGAGCCAGGGCCCGCTGGCGCACCTCATCTTTTATCTGGGCGTACATGTTTTCTGCTTTCTGATATTTTTCTTCTACCATTTTCCCTTCCTCAGGGTTTAGCTCCTTTAGTTGTGGACCTATCTTTAGTATCTTATCAATATGAGGTTTGTGTTCAGCAATGGATTCCCTTAGTTGCTAAGAGAATATGAATTAAAACATAGTAAGTAAAGAGAACAAGCAATTAGCAACAAAAACATAACAAACAAACCAAAAATAATGAGCATGTTTATATCATCTTATTTAGATACTTTGAGCAGAGGTAATAACAGCTTTGAGAGCAACAAACTGAATTGTTAATCAGCATGTCCTAGCCTCTCACCATTTATGGGGAGTCTTGGGTTCCACTGTTAAGTAATTTTCTTCATTACCCAGCTGTTAAAGGCTAGGCTCAAAACCAAAAATATAAGAAACTTCTTTCCCTTAAAGTGCAGGTATGCATAAAAGCCTCCCAAACCAGATCAGATGTCCAATCTTTGTGGAAGACTTCTTGGACATATCCTGTTTCACTTCTCACCCTGCTACTAAGTATGTCTTGGTGTCACATTATTATAATAAATATTACATAGCTTAGTATCCGTCTACACTTCAGACTGAGTCACCAGGCAGAGCAACTTAAGAACAGCAATCATTTGGTAACTCAACCACTCTGACTTCACTGCTATGTCCAGTTTACACTCTACTTAAAGAAACTTGGAAATAGTACAAAGGAGAAATCATAAACCAGACATAAACATTTAAGTAAAAGCATTATTCATGATAATAGTTTTGGCTGATAATCTATAAATGTCTTTCATCTTAAATATATGAGGCAAATACTCTCTCATTCTAATCAAGTAAAAGCAATCCAGTCACACCTTAATACCCGAATAACCTCAGAAATATTTTAAATTTCTTTGATTTTTAAAATCGATTCTTTCACTGTTTTTTCTCATACACTCAGGCATGTGGCAAATGCTCTACCACTGAGTTAATCCCAACCCTAGTTAGCTATTTCTTTATTCCTATATATAAAAGCTGTTTTAAATTTCTTTCTCTTTTAACTCTTTGAAGAATTTAACTTTGGAATTTCTTTTGCTACAACCCAGTCTGAACTAAAATTTTCTCTATAACCCAGGTTGCCCTCTAGCTCATGACCACCAACATCCAGAGTACTGGAATTGCAGGCATATACTACCATGCCTGGCTTGACAACTTCTTGGCACATCTATAATTTCATTCTTAAATCAATTAATATTAAACAATAAAGTAAATTTAAGATGCATTTTCAATGTAAAAAGAAATTCTAATTAGGAACTAACTTTGTAAAATAAGATTCGCCCAGTACACCTTAGTAAATGTTTTCAGTTGAGTTATACAGCCCATTTTCACTGAGGGAGAAGTGACACATGCTTCTTACCCTCATCTCTTCCTGCTGCTGTCTGAGTTGCTCATGATCAACAGCTGGAGGGGGCAGCTGTGCTATTAATGCCAAAGTTTCTTCAGCCCAGGGGCTAAGCTCTTCATATGTTTCCCAAAACTGGTTCACTAGGACCTGTGCCCGCTCTAGGCGAGCATAGCGCTCTGAGTTGAGCAGGCTAACAGCTTCATATTGCTGTATTAGGCACTCGGTTTTCTCCTATTAGCCAAAAAGAAAAAAAAGTAATATTATTAGAAGCTTCTTTCCCAGGCTAGGCTCAAAACCAAAAATATAAGAAACTTCTTTCCCTTAAAATGCAGGTATGCATAAAAGCCTCCCACAAAATTATGTGCACATGCACACATATAAACAAGTATAAGGAAACACACTAAATTAACTAAGATGGACTAATGAATAAATGATTTTTAATTTCTTTGATGGGAAATGTCATTCTGTAAATATGTTTCTCATACTGGTTAATGAATAAAGCACTGTTGGCCAATAGGAAAGCAAGACAGGAGGGACTAGGAGACAAGGAGGAAAGAGGAAGTAGTGAGGAGGAGTCAGCATGGAGAGACCGAGGAGAGTACAATGTCAGCCCATTCCCTGGTAAGATGAAAGCACGTGGAAATATTAGATTAACAGAAATGGGTTAATACTTAAGACAGAGCTAGCCGATAAGAAACTAGTAACTGGCCAACAGCATTATATCAAATACAGAGTCTCTGTGTGTTAATTGGGGCTGGTGTGGCCACAGGACAAGACCAGCAGTGGGAGGAAAAACCTTATTCCTTACATTTCTTCATTATATTTAATTCAAATTCAGGTGCTTAGGATGAACTGCTCTAGTCAACTGTTTCTGTGTAACAATGGTTACAGGGACCTTGTCTTGTACTCTTAAGATAAGGACAAATATAACTTAGATGGTCTAGAACTTGAAAGGTTTTTACCTTACTCTTTCACCTGAAGGAATTGTGGGTATGTGCCCCATGCCCTGCCCTAGCCATCAGCACAACAAAAACCACTTTAAAAACATTATTGTTTTACTTCCAAATCACCATGATGAAGAATAGCATAAGGAATAATAACCGTAATTCACCTGCAATACAGTTTTCTGCTCCTCTCCACATGTGCTGAAGATCTCACCACGGTGACTGAACAGTTCATCCATTGAATCTTTGTGTCGAATGATGTCAATGGAGAAAGCCTTTGAAAAGTAAACTGCATTAAATCAAGAAGCGAAAGGACCCTGCCCTGTGCCTATGCTGATGAAACATAAGACACAAATGAAATTCCTTGCTTTAAAATACATAAAAGTATTCTTAAAGGTTAGCTTTTACCTATCATCAATTCTTATCTTTTAAAAGAAAAAATTGTTTTCAATGCTTATTTTTAGTTGTTCACAAAAAACATTTCCTTCCTAAAGTACCCAGGAGATTATTAATTATTCTTTCTTGGATTCAAAGGTCTACTTATCCTTTTCTACAAAACAAACAAACAAAATATATTTTCCTCACCCAAATATAGTATTTATAGATTAATTTCTACCATAATTCTATTAAACCATCCTCTTAATCCTCTTCCAGTCAGGCATGGTGAGCTCTTTCTTGGGCTCTTCTATACTTACCTTTTGTACCTGTAGCTGAGCAGTGGTCTGGTCTTGTTCTAGACGAATTGGATCAAGTGCCATCAGCTTTCGCTTTGTTTCAGCAACCCAAGCTAGTTCTGCGTCCGCAGCTTGCTCGTACTAAGACAGTCAAGAAAAAGGAACAGTTATATACAGCCAAGGTCTCTTTCTTACATCTGTAAATTACCAACGCCAGAAAGATCTGGATTTTTAGAAACATGGTTGTACCTCAAAAAGTAAGTAAAAAACTGAAAACAATTTCACACACCAAGCTGTAGAGGCCTTTGCAGCTGTCGGAAGAGTATTTGCTAAACATGCATGAGGCTGTAGACCATCCCAGCACCATGGGTGGGGAACAGGCATGACAACACATGATTCTTTAAGACGAATTCAGTAACACATGCTTATAATTCTATCATGTGGGAGGCTGAGACAGGATGATCAAAAGTTTTGAGGCCAGCCTGAACCACACAGGCATACCTTTTCTCACAACGATAATAAAAACTTCAAAACAGAAAAACAAAATCACAACAAAAATGTAGGAAAATCAGAATTCAACTTCTTCAAGAGAAGTTATAGAACTTAGTAGATGGTTAGTCTTCTGTTAGGAATAGCAGTTGGAATCTATCAAAGTGTGCTTCTATCCAGGGAACTTTAACAAAGTGGTACCTTCTGTTAATCCTCTATACTTCCAACATTAAACAGTAGTAACTTTAGTTGCATTTGTATTTATTTATTTATTTTGAGACAAGGTTTTGTGATGACGTAACCCTAAGGGATTATAGGTGTGTTGTCATCATGCCTGGATATAGGTATTTAAATATAAGTTTAAAATGGCAGTAGACAGCTGAGTAGTATTAACTTGGAAGAATTGATCAGATAAAGGATGGGACCTACAATAATCCTAAACTCAATCACAAAAACTAAGAACATTCTTGGTATAACTTGATTATTACAATTCTCTAATCTTTATAACTTTTTCTTCCACTTTGTTTACTTTAGCACCCTTTACCAGAAATGCTTAGAAACAGAAGCATTTTGAATATTAGAATCTATTTATTTATTTATTTATTTATTTATTTTTGGCTTTTCAAGGCAGGGTTTCTTTGTGTAGCTCTGGCTGTCCTGGAACCCATTCTGTAGACCAGGCTGGCCTCAAACTCACAGAGATCCTCCTGCCTCTCTGCCACCCAGAGAATTTTAGAATATTTATATAGGCAACATATTGGTTGAGCATCCTCTGGGTTTTGGAACATTTCACATTTTTTAATTAGGGTTGCTAAACCTATATTTAAAGAGAAGAATAATGAACTGGGCATGGTGGAGAAGGCTTATATCCTAGCACACAGGACATAGAGGCACAGGGATAGTGAACTAGAGGACAGAGTAGGCCACATTAGATTGTCTCAAAGTGTGTATGCAGAGTGTGAGAACTCAGTTTCCCAAGAACAATACATCGAAATTGAAAACAGCTATAATGATTAGGGATAATCCTAAAGACAAAAGTCTTCACAGTTCAGAAAACATTTATCTTTGTGAACCCAAGGAGCTGTTCAGTCATTCAAGTGTGTGTGTGTGTGTGTGTGTGTGTGTGTGTGTGTGTGTGTGTGTGTGTGTGTGTCTTGCTATGGCATATCAATAGGTAAATGGCCAGCTGGTGTGACAGCAATGCCTCAGATGAGACAGGAGGAGCTTGAGTTCCAGGCCAGTCTGGGTTACACTAGGAGAGTCTGTTTCAAAAAAGGAAAGGGGAGAAAGTACATATCTAGCTACGGAGAAAAGTAATTATCTGCCCTCTCTGTCAGAAAGCAGAAGGAAAAGAAACATGACACCTGTGTTTACTAAAGGATTCTATTTTGGGTGACTGGGCTATTTTGGATTGCTTATTTGAAAGTAATTATAGTTCTTGGTATTTTTCCCTTTTCCATCAAATGCTAAAACAGTAGTGCCACACACTATTAACCCCAGCTTCCAGTAGGCAGAGGCAGGCAAATTTCTATAAACTTAAGGCCAAACTGGAGCTACATAATCAGATTCTGTCTCAAAAAGAAAAGAAGGAAAAAAAAAAAAAATGGAGATGTGGGGAGGCAGGGCTAGAGAGATGGTACAAGGTTGAGATCACTTCCTCTTCCACAGGACCTGTATATGGTAGCTCGAAACCATCTGATCTCAAGCTCTCTTCTGGCTTCTTTGGGTACCAGGCATAAATGGTGCACGGACATGTTTGAAGACAAAAGCATCCATACACATAAAAGTAAAAAACCAAACTTTAAAAACAAAAAGATTCATATGGGATTCTTCTTGCAAGTTTTTCTCTATTCAAAGGGGTTGATTATTTTGGTTCAAATCTGGACCAAACATCTTCCAAGTATTTCCCAGTATGTTTGCTGTATTTATTTTGATCTCATGGCTCTTCCTGAGCCTGTACTTACAAAGGTTATATAGCATTGTATCCCACACATACCCCATGGCCCCAAAACACTAATGCACAGCATTATAAACATTACCTGTTGTGATCTCTGAATAGCAGCATCGATTTCATCCACCCTTTGTCCAATCGTGTCACTGACCAATTTGTACTGCTCGTTGGCATCAGACACAAGTTTATCAAGCCCTTCTCTGGCTCTCCAGGGCACCAGCTCGAGGAGAGCATGGCTCACCTCATTCACTGTGTCCAACACCAGCCTGTGCTCCATGACCTCCTTCTTCAATTCCTGAGGAGGGAAAAGTTTTCAGGCCACACCTTGCTAAATTAAGCACATCAGCAGTGGAGCAGTGGAAAGCACTGTCTTTATCACATATCCCAGCAGGGCGCTGACCTCCTTCCTTCAGCTCCTTTTTTCTGTGCCTCACATTTTTCAATCATTTTGAAACTTTAGACTTAGCTAATGCTTACTTAGAACTGTCTGCAAGACTTGAGCCACACTGTCTATGGGTAAAACAGTGTTCCTTTCCTTCTATCATTTAGTGCTCTAACTGTGGATGGGCATTTAACTTAATGAATAGCTGCACAGAATTTCTGTGCATCAAGAACATTTGTTCTGCAGCAGATTCAGAAGTGCCCATGAAGCACCTCCCCCGTTTAATTCTTTTATTCTTATGCTCTGCCCTTCCAGTGCCCTCATCCATCTCCCTCCCTCCTTTTTTTCACTTGCTCTCCTCTAGTCTCCTTTTAGAGAATGACCAGTGTAGGTAAATTACACAATGTAACATAGCAATCAAACTTCCCAGGGACTTGGAAACTGACTTCTTTCTTCTTCAGACTAAGGTCTTATACAGCATGAGTGTAGTACATTTGGTTTAGATTTAAGGGAAAGGTAAGGAAACATGATTCAGACAAAGATGAAGCCTCTTTCCTTGTCACAGTGTAAAATTACCTTCTGTCTTTGCTGGAACTGGGGTATTTGCTCCCCTGTGGGAGACTGTCCTCCACTGGCTGCCAGCTCCTCCTCCACCTCCCTCAGCCACCCAGTTAGTTCTTCATATGTAGAATGGAACTTGGTGGCCAGCTGCCGGGCTTGTTCTAAAGTTCTGAGGGCCTTGGAGCTAGTGACTGTGATGTCTGCATATCGGGTCTTTATTCCATCCAGCTTCTCCTGGATAAGTAACACCTCCTCACCTGGGGAGAATCAACAGCACAGCACTGCTCACACAAAGGAGCTCTCAACAACATCTTGTCTTTAAATAGACCTTAAACTTCATATACTCTCTTGCTCTGGTGCTGACTTATATCCTAATATCTCAAACTGAGGGTTAACTTGAAATAAACCCTCAACTGCATAAATTGCTTTGAAGATTAAGCCCTAAATCCAACTGCAGGTGTTTCCAGATGTTCCCAGAGCTTTACAGACAATGCTGGTATTCAATGTACTGGGAAGCAGAAGGAATTGTTATCTACAACCAGATATAAAACAACTAATTCTTGTAGTTTTCAAAAGATTTAGCAGGAAATAAACACAACCAACTTCTCCAAAGCATGCAGCAATATAATCATTGAATGCCAAATTTCTCATAGACCAAACCAAGAGAAATGGTTCATGCTGGGTGCTTATGCTCTTTAAGGCTATATATAGGTGGGGCTGGTGAGATGTCTCAGAAGACTGAGTTTAGTTCCCAGAACCACATGGTGGTTTACAACAACTGGTTAACTCTAGTTCCAGGGGATCCAATGTCCTCTGAGGACATCAAGCACATGTATGCACATATATGCATACAGGCAAAACACTCAACACACAAGATAAAATAATCTAAAAGATCATAGAGGTGCTAAGAGGTACACTTTTCAAAGTACCTGTAGTTTGCTTTAGAAGAGCCTGACCATTTTTAATAGCTTGATCTACATTCTTCTTTCTATTAATAATTTCTTCATTTAAAGCCTGAAAGGAAAAGAAATAGCATTAATCCTAAAACTAAGACACAACAAAGAGAAGAAATTCGAGAGCTTTAAAAGGGCATTCAAAAAGATGAATTAGCAGTTCTGTTTAAAATCACATATTTGACTCCCTTTATCTGTCTGGTTATTCTCTGATTAGTCAAGACAATTAAGAAATGTCTTTTGTGCTGGATGAGAAAAGATTTAGCATGATATCAGCTTTACCAATCTATCAGTATTAAAATAGAACACAAGAATATTAGACATTAAATATAGCAAAAATGCCCATTATGTCCAAAATAAAGAGACTTCATAAAAGCAAATGGAAACACAGCTGGAGAGATGGCTCATCGGTTAAGAACATGTACTCTCTTCCAGAGAACCCGAGTTTGATTCCCACCACCATCAGGCAGCTCACACCCACCGACAACTCTATCTCAACACAGATCTGACACCTTTGGCCTCTGCACTCACAGGCATGTATACACACAGACACACACATAGTTTTTTTGTTTTGTTTTTTTCCTTTTTTTAAAAAGACCAAAACAGGAGTATTTTATAAAATGACACAGAATCCCTGGGGTTTCAGAAATATTCTTGTTACAACTACACAATGAGATTATGGATATCACTGAGATATATGTGGTTTTGTTACAGTATGCTCTCACCTACTCAAAAATCTACCACTACATAACCCAATGATGAAAATCACAAATTGCAGGTGAGATAGGCCCTAACTATAACCCATATGATATATTCTAGAATCATTAGCTCAGCTTGTTATATACAAATATTTCCATAGATCTATCCAAAAATAATGAATACTTAGCACCAATTCAACTATGCACTTATATGCATAGTTATATGCATATATATGCATAAATATACTATGCACACAATGAAGTTGAAGTGTTTGGAATGGGGAGAAGGGAGAAATTAAAAGAAATGAAGAGAAACATATTGAAATGACAAAATAATTTAGTAACATAACTGTAAAAATGAAAACACAAATACCAGGTGGTCGGCATGCTGTTTCTGTAGGACATCCTGTCTGTAATCCTTTACGAACACTGTACTGAGCTTGTCCTCAACCTCAGCCAGCCAATTGAGCACCTCCACCTCATCCTCCCCAAACAGTCTAGCGTTGAACAGTGCCTGCTCAAGCAGGGTTGCCTTCCGACAGCATCGGTCTTGGATCTCACTGTACCGGGCCTGCAATGAGTCTAGCTTTTCTGACATGATACCCTGTTCTGCAGGACATGTCAGGGAGGAGAGAGACTGCCCAATTTTAACTGCCTGGTGCACATCTGTTGCATGGTTTTCTATTTCTTCCTCTAGAGCCTGGAAATCCAGATGGAAAAAATGAGCAACAAAAAACAAATGAAAAGCAAACATGAAACAATGAATAACAAATAATAGAACAAATTAAAATAAAAATTCACCTGTTGCATGGCAAAAACAATATAAAATGACACATAAGCTGTTTTTCCTCCCTTTGCTGTTAGCCTATTAGTAAATGTTTACTTTATGCCAACCCAATATATCTTTTCCAACTAATAATTTGATCTTATCTCAAAATAAAAACTCCACAAACATTTTCTAGAGAATGCTGCAGCTTTTAAGTTTCTACCTCCAGTTGTGTGTTTCATCTATCATAACACCTTCCTACCTTGTGACGAATGATCTGCTGATGTATTTTAGCAGTCTGAGTGCCAACAGGTTCCGAGTTAGCAAGCTTTTTCTCTGTGACAGATAAGAAGTCAGAAATAGGCTCAGCTGTCTCATGGAATTGTTTGGCCAGAACCAAGATATCTTCCAGCTGTTTTTGCCTACACAAATACACAGAACAAGTTGCTCAGGCAGAAAGTCATGTAGTATTAATTTCAGTAAAAGTGCTGTCATTACTAGGCATGGTTTAAGTGTCTACAGTAAACAAAACACATTATTAGGTAGTACTACTTTGCAGCTGTAGTAGTTTGCACTGCATTACTTTCCCCTGACCTTCTTTAAGGTGGCTGGATAATTATCCCATGATTAAAACACAGAAAGCTAACCCCAATGGCTTAAACAAGTATTTGTTCAGTCACCCCATTAGTAGTAGTAAGCTAAGGATAGAAGGAGATCTTTTAGCACTCTTCCACATATCAGAATGGAATGTAGCATGTGCGCCATCTGAACAAATAAATAAATCAAATAAAACATAAAGGAACCCCAAACCAATGGTGTTCATGTCTTACTCTATCTTTGCTATTTCTGCAAGAGAGTGGAAAGAATATTTGAAAACCAAAGTAGTAATTCTATGAGCTAGAAGTCCCTCCCCAGTTTCAAAAATCCAATTAGGTTTCTGGCAATTTCAAGCCAAAACTGTACTATGAGTTCAAATTTAAGACACACACATACACACACTCTTTACAGGTCATTTGGAATCTTAAATCTTATATAATATCCACATTAAGCTTGGATTCTAAGTATACTGTAAATTACAAAGGGGAGAGGAAGCTGCCTTAGATAGAGAGAACCTGTAAATAACCACAGATCTGTATGAACACCAAATTAGTAACAAAAGGCCATAATGCTGGGTTTGGACACTAAGAACAGACTGAATGGATAGCGATTTTAAAAGGCCTGTTACCCCTGGGGCATGTAGCTCAGTAGTAGAAATCTTGACCAGCATGCATGAAGTTCTAGGTTCAATCCCTAACATTGGCAAAATAACTAAAATGAAATAAAAATCTGGTTCAAAAACTAAAACTATAACTTGGCTAGACTGTAGGCATCTGCATCTGTTATTTGGAACAGCAACTCTATGGGAGTGGAGCCACCACTCACAGCAAACATTCTCCAATCTTAGAACTTATGAGTAAGTTTCTGAGAGCAATATGTGGATTATCCCTAAATACTTATCACCTGTCAATAAAAGCCAATACATGAGTTATCCAAGAGCTTTTAAAGCACTTCAGTGACTATAAATCAAACACAGCACAAAACAATCCTCTGAAGATGCCTCAAATCCTTTACCTGGCTGCTGCTTTGTTGAGGAGTTCAGTCCATCTACTTTCAAGACTCTCAAGCTGCCCAGTGATTTTCTCTCTATCAGCCAGCTCAGCTGATTGGGCTATTCGGCCTCCTTCTGCTTGAAGCATATCCACTGTGGCCTTTCGATCATCAAGGAGTCGCTGGAGCAACTGTGGCATATATGTTTAAAGAGATAGGAAAGTCACAGGGTGACTTAAAAGTAAATCAAGAGCCAGCTGTAAGGGCACACACTTAATTCCAGCACTGGGGAAACAGAGGCAGGTGATCTACACTATGTAGTCAAGGCTAGCCTGAAACTCTAAAAAATCCTCTTGTTGCAGCCTCCCAAGAGCTGGTTTTGAAGGCATGTGACACCATGCATACTATAAAATAAAATACAATAAAAACTAATAAAACTGCATTGAGATAGAGAGATCAGTTGGTACAGTGCTGGCTCAGCATGCATGAGGCCCTTGGTCTGATCTCCAGCACTGTATAAATCAGGTTAAGGTTCACATTTGTAATCCCAGCACTTGGGAGGTGGAGGCAGGAGGATCAGAAATTCAGTGCCATCCTCAGCAACATAATGATCCAGACAAGCATGAGATACATCAGCCATAAAGACATTTATCCACCTTCCTCTCCCCAGAGTCAAGAAATGTTGTAAAAGAAAGGGAGGAAAAAATGTTAGGGCCAGAGGAAGTAGTGTGGGCATGTACTGCTCATGTCCAGACCTGAAATGATGAAGACTAATGAAGTCTCAGCAGCTGTGATTACATGCATGACATCCATGTTAAGATTGGCCCCTTACACCCTGTCAAGAATGGAAAGGAGCTCATGGAACCCCACCCTATCTTGAAGATCTGATACAGTTAACAGCAGATGGAAGAGGGAAAGACATTTTTTATTTTCAGTAATACAGTCATTGGCAAGATACCCATATTCCTGTAATCAATTTTAATGATACTTACTGGGTCTCTCTTATATATACAAAATAGATGTAGGGCTACGTGGGAAGAAGGGACGAGTAGAAGAGGCACAAGTGGGTATCAGAGGGTGAATGTGATCAAATTATATTATGTATAACATGCTAACATTAAGCAAATAAGACAAAAAATAGAGACAACTCATGCATGACATACATTATTCTGAATATTGCTGATCTTAAAACATGACACATGATCAAGTATATAACTTCCTCAGTGTAACAAATGCCACAGTAAATCAATGAAGATCAATCCCCACCTTTCTTCTCAGGGGAACACAATGTAGTTAAGGTTCTACTGGAACTCTGAATGTGTGCCATAAGTTATAGGCAAATGTGCTGTCTGTCATTGGCCATTTCAGTTCTGTCTCTACATTCCCACTTACCTTCTGTTCCTGGATCTGTGCTTTCACCACTTTATACTCAGCAGATGGAGGCTTCTGATTGGCTATGAGCTCCTCAGTGTCTGTCAACCAGCTGAGCAATGGCTCTAAGGCATCTTGAAATTTCCCACAATGTAACAAAGCCTCCTGTAGTTGTGCAATTCTTTGTGCAACCTGTGTCACAGATATAGAGGGCTCAGTAACAAGAAAGAAGAGAGCTGTACTTAAACTACTATTTACCCTTTTAGTAATTATAGATGGCAACAACTAAATTTTGTTGGCATTTAGTTTCAAGGGAAACCTTAGGTTTAGATGGTTTTTTTTTTCATCCCTTCCAGTTCCAGCACAGGAGTTACTTGTTCACTACTCACCTTTTTATTCAGTGTATTCCATCGAGTATTGATCTCCTCCATGTCATGTTCTAAACCCTGCACATCACAGTTTTTTCCTGCACTCTGAATTAATCCCTGGCCAAGTCCATTCACCTGCTGCAATTTCACCTGAAGAGGATCCACTTGTTCTTTCTGAAACATCTGGATAATTGCAAAGCAAAGCAGATTTACTCCAGAGGACATTAAGCCTTTTACACTACAGTATCTGGTCATTCTCAAGACAGTTATATGATTTAATTAAGGAGGACAAGGAACAAAGAGGAAAATGTAAACATCAAACAGTGAGGTACCAAGATGACACATGGGTTCATGTTTCAGTTATATATTTTCCTGTGTATCCTCTTAGTAACATATACCCAGAGGCAGTTATTGTATTACTTAGGTCTTTAACCCAATGACTCAGTATCTTCTTTCAAATTGGTTGCTTAATTTTTAATGCTAAAAGCTATAGGGAATAGTGAAGTATTAGTCATAAAATACTATGAATCGTGAAAGGGAAGGATGCTATCAAATTACAAGTACTTAAGATCTTGGAAAAATGCCGTGGAGAATAGTTGTTTGACCACTCTGGCTAGGATGAATAACTCAGTTAAAACAAATCAACTGTGTGAAAAATGCAATGTTCATAGCTTAATACCCCTGTGGCCATTTAACTTTATTCTGTTTCAGGGGCACAGACAACATTCAATCATCTTGAAACAGTACTCCCCTGTCTACAAGAAGAAATGCTCCTGATGATTCTGACACATGTGCTGAGTAAGAAATAGGGATATAAAATACTTTAAAAAGATGATATCAAGGATCATGTCCACCAGGAAACAAAAGAACTTAAAAAACAATGGGAATAAGTATAGTAAGCAATATGCCTGTTTTTCTCTACTACAGTTAAAACAGACATTTCTAGATGCAACAGCCAGTCCAGGAAATGGAACTGTTAAAAACTGGGTGTAAGCCACAAACCCTATAGTCTCAGCACTCAGGTAGAGACAGAGAGGTCAGAAAGTTCATGATCACCATCAGTTACATTACACAGAGAACCTGAGGCCTTTCTGGAGTACATGAGGCCCTATCTCAAAATCAAAAACCAAAACAAAGACATGCCAAAACTTTACTTTTGCTAAATTCATTGTCTTAAGAGAAAGAATGTAAAAATTAGTTCCTAAGAACTGGATTCTCTCAATTATTATAGCATAAAAGTAGCCATATTTTACCAGCCTTGCTATATATACTTCCTTTTTCTTTTCTTTCTTTCTCTTCTATACAAAGAAGAGGACAAAATTAACATAAAGGAGAATTGCGTTTAAGTAAGGCTAATTTTGTTCTATGACACGCAATATATCCTAACTAAGGTTAGGAATCTAATTCCAAAGGAATGCCTACAGTTGGATAAGTGAGTTGGTAAAAAGGAAAGGGCCCAGTGAAAACTGAAAAAGGTCATGAAGGAAATCACCAGTACACTTTATACTACAACTTGAGCATATTGTATTTTGTTAGGCAAACTACAAAGAATTCAGTTCAACAAAATATAGTTCTCAGAAATCCACCCCCACCCATACAAGTGCCACACAGCTCTACTCTGTGATGCTAAAGATTTAAATCTGAACAAAAACCAAGGAATGAGGGTGGGGGCAGATGAAGGATATTATGAGGACACAGGGCTCTGAAGTGTATTAATGATGTGAGGATTAGAAACAGAGGGACAAGCAGACAAGAGGTAAGTGGATATCTGTGAGTGTGAGGCCAGCCTGGTCTACAGAGTGAGTTCCAGGACAGCCAGAGCTGTAGTACAGAGAAACACCACCACAAACAAAACAAACTGAGGGACAAGGGGGAGAAGGCCAAGAAGATAGAGGGATGGTATTAAGCCCTCACTGAAGTGCCCTTTTTACTCTATCAAATCAAATACATTCAAGCTATTTTATTTTTTTGTTTTTTGAGACAGGGTTTCTTGGAATTGTTTTGGAGTCTGTCCTGAAACTAGACCAGGTTGGCCTGCTTCTGCCTCCTGAGTGCTGGGATTAAAGGCGTGCACCACCAACACCTGGCCATCTCTCTTTTCTTTTAGAATCCTGCCCAGGCAATTTAATCTATCTCTATCACTTTAATTGTTAACTCTGATAAATACTCATGGTTCTCAATTTAAATCTCTTTTAAGCTTCAAATCCTGTCATCCACCTGCTTTCTATTTATATACCAACCTTGAACCTAATGGTTCCAATCAAATAGTATCTCTCACTTCCCCATCCCTTCAAATGTATTCCTTCCTAAATCAAACCCTAACATTTGTTCTTGAAAACAATAATTTACAAAAAAAAAAAAAAAAAAAAACAAAAAACCCACCACAAAAAACAACAACAAACAAACAAACAAACAAACAGTAATTTACTACTGTCCAGTTTGTGGTTAACTGTATAAACCAGATTCTATGTCATCCTGGGTAACTGACACATCTCCAACATAAAATCTATCAACAGGTCTTAATTCTACTTCCAAAGTATTTCTTGACTCTATCCAACTGTCTTGAAATCTACTTTGACAGTTTATAATTATATACTTACAAGAGCTATTCCTGTGCTTCATATCTGCCTCTCACATGCTACTGTAAGGCCTACAAGGGCAGGCACTGTGCCAGTTCTATTCACTGCAAGAGGCTATGCTTTGGCACAAAGCTGATGATCAGTAATTATTTATTTCTTGAATGAATGACTCCTTGTATAGAAACTGCTTAAGGGAAAGCAAACAAACCCATGACAGATCTGCCTATCAGCTGGACATTCAAACACTGAACTGGTGTTGTGATGATCCCCAATTTTTGCTTTAGAAGACTTCCTTGGCCAATTTTAAGTTTATGAAACCCTACTTTGTGTAAAGGGCTGCACCCTGTTCCTCTGAACTTTTGACTTAAGTACACTGAGGGGACCTATAGGTAGGGATTTAAGTAACTAGAAACTGCTTTCAGTGGCCTGAGATCCCAACACAGAAATAATGAATAAACTAACATTTTACTTCTTTTAACCATGCTCTTGTTAGTTCCTATTATGAAGTTTATGTATTTAAAGAGAACAGTATGTTTATACTTTTAGCTAGATATACACATGGACATCGAACATACATAAACACACAATCTCTGAAGCCTTTTACTCTACAACAAATTCCACTTGTTGAGTTCTAACTATCTGCATAGAAACAGGTTCCTTTGCCTCTAAAAATCTCCTAGAAGCCAAGTATGGTGATTTATACCTGCAATATTAGCACTCAGGAGGCTGAGGCAGGAGGACTCCAGTCTGAGGCCAGCCTGTACTTACATAGTGAACTCCAGGCCAGTCAGAATAGGACCTGTCTCAAGACCCACACATACCCCAAAACAAACAAACAAACAAACAAACCAAGTCTCTAACAGTGTACAAAGTGCAATTCATACAACCTTGGGAAAAACTTTTCCATTTCCTGCAATGTAAGTGCTACAGATGAACCCAGGCATGTGTGTATGCCAGGCAAGTACTCTACCAATCAGACACATGTCCAGCTTTGATAAATTCTTTAAAAACCCAACTAATAATTATTTCAGTACTATGTTTCTTCCTCTTTCCTCTCCATTCTCATTTGTAGCTCAGGCTGTCCCATAATTATGTAGCAGGCTGGCCTCAAATAACCCATGCCCAATGACCCACATGCTTGAACTGTAGGCATGCATTACCATGTCTGGCTTCAACAATCATTTTCAAAACAGCCAGGTGTGGTGGTGCATACCTTTAATCCCAGAACTTTAATCACAAAGGCAGAGGCAGGGAGATCTCCACCACTACCCTGTCTGTCTACATAGTGAGTTCCAGGTCAACTAGGACTACACAGCGACACTTTGCCTCAAATAACCCCACTTAAAGAATGAGTGCTGGGAGGGCACCATTCTGTTTCCTGTTCCTGGAAGGATCCCAGAGACCTGTACTGAGGGTTTCTCTGAATTCCTCTTTATGCAGATCAGATTGGTTCTTTATACATCCATCCCCTTTCACTGGTTGCTGTTGCAGGCTTTATACCAGAAGCATTTCATATCTCAAGAGTACAAGGAACTGTTCTGTCACTGACCTGCTGTTCTAACATGAGAAGGGACTGCAATCTCAGGATCAATGCCACATTCCACAGAGCATAACAGATCCTAACTTGACAGGAAGGTATACTATGAGATAACCGTGGGGCCCACAGGGAAACACCACCTAGTTAAGTAGGAGAATTTGTCTGCAGCTGGGCAGTGGTGGCACATGCCTTTAATCTCAGCAATCAGGAGGCAGAGGCAGGCTGATCTCTGTGAATTCGAGCACAGCCAGAGCTAAACAGACAAACTCTAAAACACACATGTGTATTTTTTACATTGCTTCCACCTAATCTGCTTCTGTGAATTCTGCAATTCTATTTACAGGATGAAGGGAAAAGATGATCAGTGATTGAAATCTTATATATGTGATACTTTAAAAGCACTGCCTCTTTATCCTTACAGTCCTCTGGGGTTCTGCCTTACCAAGTGAGGAATCGTGAGTGAGAAGACTCTGATCACCCAATCTTCCCAGAGTGCTTCAAGAGCACTCAAAGTTCAGTGTAATTCTGTCTTAGTCTTTATCACTAAGAAACATGAACTCTTTTGATTTCAGGAAACAGGCTTGCTGTATGTTTTTTCTTTAAAAAAACATTTTTTTGGGTGTATTTTTTCAAAAGAGGAATCACACTTTCCTGTTAATAATCTTTTTTAAAAAGTAAAACATCTATTTACAAATGTGTTACTTTGGACTCCAACATATGTAAAATAAAAAAATGAGTAAAAATTTTACACCACAGAAAATTTCCTTTCTAAACTCAATAGAAAAATCTAAAAACTACAAGCCAGGGGCACAGAATTAACAAAAGGAAAGAGGACTTATGCTATTACTAGTTACCAACAAGTGAGAAAACCTGCAATTCTCACTTCACTCTAGGCCCTTCCTGCCAATGAAATGAACAACAATTACCTCATGTGAATTTAATCCATCAGTTGTAGCCAGAGGCACTTTCCCATTCAGCACTGGGCCAGGCACCTCTTTTATTCCAAATGCTGAAGAATCAAGGTCCTCCTTGATCCACATTCCAGAGGAGGAAGCATCTTCAAAAACAAGAGTTTCTTCTGCAGTGGGCACTGCATCAGTGTGGGTAGTTCCTCCTAGGAAGGGTTCACCAGGAGAGACCATTTCTTCCACAGCAGGCACAGCACTGGATGGAGTGACAGACCATGCTGGGAGGGACACACTAACCACTTGACAATCAGGCTTTTCTGGGGTAGGTTCTTCAAGAGCTGGGGCAACAGACTCCTCTGGTGTAGACCCTGCAGGAGGAAGAGTGCCAGACTCTGCAGTAGACACTACAGCTGCTGGAGCACTGGACTTCTCTGAGGTGGGCTCTGCCAGAGTTTTTGTGGCAGGTTCCTCTGGGAGGAACACAGCAGCTGCTTGAGTGTCAGGCTCCTCTGAGGGACCGTCCTCATCTCTGATGGGCACTGTAACAGTCTCCACAGAAGGCGCTGCATCAGATGAGGCGGCAGCCTGTTCTGGGGCTGATAATGCGGTAGCTGTAACACCCTCCTCTAAGATGACCACTGAAGCAACTGGGTTATCCTCCTCGGGGAAAGACACATTTGGCGTAGCTACAGCAGTTCCCTCTGAGGCAGAGGCTTTGGCAGTGGGCCCCTCCAGGGCAGGCACTGCTGTAACTGGGACATCCTCTCCTTGAATGGACACTACAGCATCCAGGGCATCGTCTATGGTGGGTACTACAGGAGTTGGGGCAGGCTCCTGTTGATTGGATATCCATTCCTTTAAACCTGGTACAGTGTTACTGGCTTTGGTGATTTGTTCTTCTGGAAAGATGTTCAGGGTTAAATCTAAATCTCTCATTTCCACATCCCCTTCCTGGGACAATGGCATACTCTGCTCAGGTTCTCTGTCATTCATGGTTTCTGCTCCAGCTCTAAGGCTCAGTCCTCCATCCAGAAGGTGCAGACTCAGAACCTCTGACTCTGGAGACTTCAAATGTACTGGAGCTCCATTCTTTACAAGACAATCCAGCTCTTTTGTTTCACTATCCTTATTATACACTTTCTCCAAGGACAACTCACAAGGGTCTACATTTCCCAATGTCGTTGGATTGTTATTTTCTGGACTAATTATAGTTCCCTTTCCACTTTCTGAATGAATCTCATCTGTTAATACATTTGAATCAGATGATGACACTTCTACTTCAGTTCCTGAGGTAACACTTTGTTCATAATTAAAAGCAAAACTGAGAGGCATCTTTTCCATCTCTACCTCTATAGTCCCCTTAGTCTGATTGCAGTCTACCTGGGACAAACTGCCATTTTCTTTGGCTAGCTCAGAAGCAGTAGCTACTGGCAGTTTTTCTGCACAAGAGGCTCTGGGATTAGAGTTCAGCAATCCTATGTCCAGCTCTCTGAGTGGCTCCAGATCAGTTGGGGACTTAAATTCTCCACCAATCTTGGGGCTAAAAGGCACTTTTTCACACTCCTTGCTAACAGTGGAAGCATCCCTCCTGCTATCAGGGTGAGTACTAAGCTCTACAGCTTTAGGCACCTGAGAACAATCCAGGGCATTAGAATATTCACCATCTGATCCAGTGTCATGGTCCTTTATCCTTACACTTACAAGACCTACATGCTGTTCCTTTTCTAAGGCAGCTCCTGGAAAATGACTAATTACAAGAGAATCTGCATCCTGGGATGGAGCCAGCCCTTCAGAAGAGGCTCGACTCAGCAGCTCAACTGAAGAAGTTACTCCTTCCTCACATAAACATTCTTTCTCAAGTTCAAGAAACATTTGCACAGAATCTGTGTCAGAGAGCTGCTCAGCTTCAGTGGGACACTGGGACCCTGAGATCAGACCCTCTAGGCCCTGAGCAGCTCTGTTTTGCATTTCACTGATAACATCTTCACCTGCAGGCATAATGGTTTGGTCAGGGGACATCCCCTTGGGAACAGAAGCAGGTTGATCCCTAGTTGGTTGCAGATCATTAGAGCAGCAAATCTGAGGAAGAGCTAGGTGGTCAGAAGTCCCCAAGAGAGATGAGCAATCAGATCTCTCCTGTACCACTGTTACTGTGTCTGCTTGTTCTCCTCCTTCAAAAATACCTGTCAGGTTTGTCTTCCCATTTGCAACCGGAAGACTCACTCTTCTCTCTGACAATTTCTCTTCCTCCCAATCCTCCTCAGCCTCCATCATGATCCACCGCTCATCCTCTTCAAATTTTAACTCAGACTCTGTTTTTTCTCTCAGGCTAGGCGTTATAAGAATATGTAATTCTGGATCCAACAGCTCTTCACTCAGGCAAGGAGAGAGTGGTGGTAGTTCCACAGTGCATGCAGTGTCCCCAAGGGGGTGCTGCTTCTCAGGGAAGCCTCCCTTGGAAGTTTTCATGGCCCTAGGCCAGGTTGCACTTGAGAATCTATGTTCCTGCATTTCATCCAAGTTACCACTTGCTGCTGCAGCTTCTGACTCTAGAGGCTGGAATTCATGGGGAGAGCTCTCACTGTGCTGTTGGAATCTGAAGTCCTGGCAGTCTCGCAAGTTTTTCACATCTTGCACTTCTGGAATATCTACAGATTTAGACATGTGTTCCAAAGTTACAGACTCTGATTGAGCTTCCCTGTGGTCAAAGTGACCAGAACTTTCTGTCAGTGCCAAGCTGGATTCCTTTTTCTCTTGCAAGGAAGGATTTGAAGCACCAGCTTCTGAAACTTCACTGAGAGAAGCCTCCATCCTTTCTGCAAATTCTGGGAAGTTGGGTGGCATGAAGGACTTCCACGATCTCCTGTTAATGTTATCTTTGCGCTCTGCATTTGGCCGGCGTCTGGGTGGCACGGGTGCTGACTTCTGCACATCACTGCTCAGCTTCAATGCATCAAATATTATTCTCTCATCCAGCTTCTTGCCTTCTGACACTCTAGATTCAAGACCATTCGATGATGCTCCTGATGTACCATTGCTGGATATGGTACTTCCTTCCACCTTCTCCATGGTGCTTTTTGAAGTCTGATTAAGTTTTGACCCCTGGTCAATCTGTTCATTTATCCTCATTGTATCATATATAGACCGCTGTGGAACATAGCAATCTTCTATATAGCCATCCTCCTCTTCCCCTTTCCCCAGGCAAGTGGGGTTCCGCCTTAAACAGTCTGGCCTGCTAAGTGGCTTACCCATACTTTTTCAATAAAGATGAACCATCAATCTTTCAAAAGTTTCTTCCCCCCACAGGTTCTCCCAATACATTCTATACGAGTTGTAAGTCCTCTTAGATGTTTATATTACAAACCACCAATTGCCTCTGCCTTCCAGAAAGACCTGGAAGTTCCGATTCGAAACCATTTTTGGGAGAAACTCTTAAGACAAACAGGTTTTTCCTCACAGGCTAGAAGCCTCATAATTGCAGGCAGAAAAATGACATTTAATCGACAAGCATAAAATAATTATTTGTATGGCTTCTGGTTTTACTGTTTACTTTTCTAAAGAGCACACTGCCTTTTCAAATTCAGTCAGCAAAAATCATTTATCGACAAGTCTTATTCAATATCTAGTTTCACTCAATTCTCACCGAAGCTGAGTTGGAAGCAGAAAATTTATACCAATTATGTCCTTTAATAACAATGGCACACCCTCTCTATCCTTCAAGTATGGTCCAAGCTCCTAAGAATTCCTTTCATTTTATCCAGTGTTCAGCCCTGAAGAGTCCAGCTGGTCTGAATTAGCCATTCGTCCTCTCTAGTTCGGGTGTTTGCATTTGAACAGGGCTGGCCAGCGGATATTCCAGCAACTTTAAACACAGGAAGTCCTTCATTCGGGGCCAGTTTGGGGCTTCCTGTCTCCAAAACATCATGGCATTGTTGTGGCTTCCAAGCCAACACTGTATCGTGGCCGCAAAACAAGGCGAGCAGAGGCCTCGCTGGGCCTTTCAGAAGGCGGGCAGGCTGCGGCTGCGGCCAAGAGGCTGTCTAAAGGATTCACTCAGCACCGCCCGCGAACCCGCGCCATGCCTCGTGCCCGGAGGGTCAGGGTCGCCTCACCGCAGCCTTGCAGGTGGCTCCCGGACGCGCTGGCCTCCGGTCTCGCACTCAGGAAGTTAGTTTGTCCCTCGGGCAGCGGAGTCCCATGTCCTGTGGGCGCCGCTTCCCAGGCCGCCGCAAATCCCGGACCCCCAGCAGCCTCTTCGTGGGCTGCATGACAAGCAGTCGCCTCTTTCTCCACCACGCCGCCCGCCCTGCGGCCGTCCTCCCCGCCCGCAGCTGTCACGGTCCCGGCATGCAAACTTCTGGCTGGGAACAAAAGGCTTCGCTCCGGCCACACGAGGGGGGCGAGCCCGCCTCTCTCACGCCGTGCGGCCCGCTCACCCGCCGCTGGCTGGAACTGCTCGGGTGGCGGGCGGCTCTCCTCCCCCTTCCAGCGCCGCCACTGCCACCGCCCCGCCCGGGCAGCCCCCTTGGAAGCGCACAGCGCGGACAGCAAGGGAGGAGGACGGGGGCGGGGCCAACAGGGAGCCCCGCCGGGAGGGGAGGAGGCAAGGATTGGAGGCTCAGACGCCGAGGGAGGGGCTTCTCGGGGTAGAGGCGAGGGACCCCAGAACATCCCTCACCCCCACCCCGCAGCTCACTCCCTCCACACCGGCGGGCGTAGAAGAATCCTTGGCCGCGAGGGTGAGCAGAGAGGAGCAGTCCTGGTCAAATCCCCTGACAAAGGAAAGCCCCGCCCTCCTAGCGCTGCCCCGCTCTCCCCCTCCTCCGTTTCTTTCCAACCCGCGGGATCCGAGCCCAGTCCAAGGGCGAACCCAGAAGGGGCACCCCCGCCTCCTCCACCGCCAGCCGGTTGTGGCTAGGGCCACTCGGGGCCCCATCTGCCTGTAGGGACGCTCCGGCTGGGGTGGGCGGCCTGCACTACCCTAGGCTCCAGCTCTGCTGCCAAAGGTTGTTCCTGTATTTTTCCAATGTCACCTCTGGAGCTGACCAAAGAACAGTCAAGTCTTAAACACAGTCTTTTCTTGGTATCCCAAGGAATGAAGTTAGACTTAGAAACCAAGTTATTGGATAAACTCTAGGCAGTTTCCCTTCTCAAGTATGTTAGATCTTGGCCCACTGCACCACCCGGATTTCTCTACCCAGACTTCAGTGGTCTTAATGACCGGAAAATAGGTTTCGGGTTGGGGGACACTTGCAACACCTGGACTGCTTTTATTTATTACTGTACACGTCCGAGGAAACCTGAGCCTCCTTAGGGCTTTGATGAAAAGTATGAGTTCATTTTCAACTCTCAAAAAAAAAAATATTAAAGACAAGTTATACAATCCTACAACACCGGGTTTTGACTTTTAGAAAAACTACCTATTGACCGTTAAATAAAGTACAAAAAACAACCCAGAAGACTGCCTGCCAGAGGTGCAACACTTTACTCCTTTGTGATGTCCCCGCCCCCCTCCACGATTTCATAAAGGAACAAAGAATGTTCACCTTCCTGTTGGCCCCTGTAAATAAAACCAGTCATTGGTGTGTGGAGATCCAGCGGTGAAGCCTGGAGTTTAAGCCTTAGGCTTATTTGAGGAGCCAGAAACTTCCTTGGCAAAAATGAGGTACAGGCTGAAGCCCATGATCAGACTAGGCAAGTAAAAGAAAACATTGCCTGGCAAAATGTTTCACATTTCATTTCTTCAAAGGAAGCTGATCAATTCTACCCACTCAAGTACAAGGACTCTTTCCATCTGTAAGCAGAAGGCAGTGCTGGAATGTTCTAGATTGTATTGTCTTATTCAAGATACACCATTCCTTAAATTTACAACTTTTAATAGAGCTGTCTAGGATCCTGTAGCCCCCTGGTCTAATAGTGCAAGACACTAGAACACTCTTCTATAAACACAGAATGAAAAGAATCAAGATACTTGATCTAGAGCAAGCTCCAGGGGAATATGAGCAACATTAAGAATCTGAGGAACTGGGACGTGGGAGGAAGCAAATTTGTTCTGAATGTCTCCTTAAACTGGCACACTGAGATCCAAGGGCAGATTTCAAACCATCAGTTTTCTCACAGTTATTCAAAGAATAAGGTGTCTCCTGGGGGGGGGGGGGAGTTTCCTGATCCTAAAGGAGTATGAGCAGAAATCTAAGCAGTCATGTGCAATTTCAGGAAACTTTCACAAATCTTAGTTTGTTCTGGATGAGCCTTAACGTGCTTTGAATCCCTGGGACACTGTGACCCAAAGGGCAGATCAGCTCACAGACCTGATTCTTTACAATTCATGGAATTAAGATTTTTATTTTGTTGTAATTATTCAATACAACTAGAAAACCCCAAAGAGGACAGGATTAATTTCACTAGCAAAGTCTTCCTAGCCAAATACACTCACTGAGTATTGAGATATCATAACAGACTATAGCATGTTAGGGCCCCACTGGTTAGAAGAATCTGAGGAATTCTGGCTCTGAACTTAAGGGTGGGTGGTTATCCTATTATAAAGAATGATCTCGATGTGGAATCACAGCTTTCACAGCCAGAAATTCCTTTCCTGTTTCCTCACCAAGTCAGGTGCCAATCAAGCCAGTCTTTTCCTAATTAACCCCTCCCCATACCTATCTACCTTGTTTTACTCTCCTCATCAAAGCTCAGATAAATAAATGTAACAATCTAGCAACTGAGGGTCAGACAGATTACATATCAATTTTTGTTATACTTTAAAGTGTTAAAATACTACAGAGACTTCCTAAAAGTTTAAACAGAGCCTCTAGAAGATTCCACAGGGCATGATGGTATGTGCCTTTAACTCCTGTCCTCCCATTCAGGAAGCAGAACTCTCTGAGTTTGCATCCATGCTAATCTTCAGTGAGTACACACACACACACACACACACACACACACACACACACACACACACACACGCACACACCTCACCCAATCCAATTGTCCCATTCCTATTAAAAAAAAGAAAAAGAAAAGAAAAAGAAAAAACAACTACCAAGAAGCCTCTAATTTTGCTCCTTTTTATCACTGGTATCTGTTAGAAGCAAGAAGATAAAACACAAGCAAGGCCTCTTTCCTTTATGTCTTTTTTTTTTTTTTTTTTTAATCTGTTCATGAGTTTCTCTTTAGTTTTGGTATGTGGAATTCTGCCAGTAGCCATCTGACTGAAATGAATACCTGATTCAGTTTTCACCCTCTCGTTGCCTGATAGCTCTAACACAAAAAGCATCTGTACATATGCCCGGCTAAACTTTTGAGGGAGAAAGAAATACAGAGAGCTCCAGAATATCTCTTCTGATGCTTTCCCTACCCTGAGACCACAAATGGATGTGTTCAAGCCACATTTCAAATTAGCTTTCCGTTAGTTGATTACAGAGCTCAAAGAATCCCCTACACATTTTGCAATTCTTAGAACAGAATTTGGTGTTACATTTTCCTTCGGTGAACCTAGAAGAAAGAACAATGTTGATCCTTCTAGTTTCTTCCTTCTGTCTTCCAATTTATGGATGGAGTTCTCTCTCTCTCTCTCTCTCTCTGAGGACTCACTGAACAGAAGTGGATGTAGGGGACTTGTTGGATCTTGGGAATTTTAAATCTGCAAAATACCTTTCATCATAGCATATCTACCCTTCATAATCAATATTCAGAAGCAAGAAGGAAACTCCACAGTATTAAGTCTGTACCCACTGGGCGTCAGTAACTACCAGGCTTTGTGTTTTTGTTATTATAAAGATAGCACACTATGTGTGGTAGAGATCAACAGAATATGGTGTGGCATTTTTTTCTTGTCTTAAATGGAGAACCAATGGTTTTGAATGTATTTGAGTTCTTGCGTATTTCTGAACGCTTAAGAAAACTTTCCACACACTCTACAGGAACTCCCATAACCCCTGAAAGCCCTTTGTTTCTTGTAAAGTGTCCAAAAGACAGTGTATTGATTCCTCGTTTAGATTGACAGTTACCAAGAAAGAGATGGCAACAAAAATGGGGAGGTTTATAAGTTAGAAAGACCTGGCAGAAGGTAGGAGACAGGAAGCAAGAGAAATCAGAGAAGGCTTCATGGAACATTTGTTCAGTAGGATATTTATTGTCTATTTATAGGTATTAGGGTATTTATTATTTATTTACAGGCAGGGTCTTATGTAGTTCAGGCTTGTTTATGTAGGCAAGAATGACTTTCAATTTCTGATCCTCTTGCCTTCACTTCTTGAGTGTGCTGAACTTAAATCTACACCGCTTTCCCTGGTTTATGTGGTAATAGGGATGAAGCCCAGAGCCTTGTGCATGCTAGACAAGCATTTTAATAACTGAACTACACCCTTAGTTCACCAAATTGGGATTTGGATACACAGAAACGATAAAAACAAGTATTTCAAGTGAAGAGTTAGAGATAGGATAGCAATATCTGTTTTATTGGTTTGTCTTTGAAGAGACAGGGTTTCTCTGTGAGGCTCTGGCTGTCTTAGAACTAGCTCTGTATAAGCCAGGACAGCTAGGGACTGTTACATAGAGAAACCCTATTTCGAAGAACTAGCTCTGTATATCAGGCTGGCCTTGAACTCACAGAGATCTGCCTGCCTCTTTCACCTGAGCACTGGGATTAAAGGAGTGTGCTACCATCTCTGGACCATTTTCTTCTTAAAACAGGTGTTTACTAAATAACCCTAGGCTGCTTCTATCTGTTGACTATCTTTCTGCTTCATCTTCAAGTGGGATTATAGTATGCCCCACCATGCACAGAAAAAAATAAAGTTCCCAAAGAAGTAAATTTTAATTCAGCATGTTTTAAGTAGAGGCTGTGTGGAAAGAAAAAAAATGTCAGAATGGAAAGCCTGTGCCAAGGGCATATATGCTTTATTCAGAAAAGCATTACCACAAGATTTAGCTAACTGCAAATCAGGTGGGGTAGCTCATGGCTGAGAGAGGAGTAACATAATTTGAGGCTAGGATGGGCTATAGAATAAGAAAGAAAACAGAAACTTATGGGACACAGAACTCATTCAGCTGATATCTTAACTTTTGAACCTTAAGATGGCAAATATACTTGTTTAAAAAAAAAAAAAAAAAAAAAAAAAAAAAAAAAAACCAAAGCTAGTACAAATGAAGTAAGAGACTGAAAAAAAATGAAGAGACAGATTTGGACTCTCTAATTCAGTAGAAAGTAGAGGCTAGAGAGAAAAATAAAGATAACTTTATATATTACTCTGTGGTTACCAAGGGCATGGTAAAACTTACAAAGCAGTACGGGGAAGAAGGCAATTCATGCGGAGCTGGTTTAGAATGGTCCCTCATATAGGAGACTCCACTTTGGGGCAGAGATATAGTGTGGGGCTGTAATCTGAGAACTCATGAGAGTGAGGCAAGACCTCCAAGAGTTTGAGGCCAGCCTCAAGCTGAAGTGTTTGTGTGGATGTGTGTAGGCCAGAGGACAATGTCTTCCTCTATTTCATTCTATCTTATTTTTTGAGACAGGGCCTCTCCTTAACCCTGGAATTATGATCTGCCATCAGGGTAGACTGGCAGGCGCTTCACTTGTCTCTGAGTACTCTTTACCCCCACCTCATCTTTGGGCTTATAGATGCATGCCACTATGTCTGACTTCTTTAATGTGAGTTTTGGGGATCTAAACTCTATTGCGGTAAATAAGGATCAGGATAAACAAATAGGCCGAATAGATGTTTATTCAGGGAGAAATAACTTACAACCTAGACAGATGAACACCAGGAAATTCAACCCGATCCTCTCCTGTCCAGTCACGCCAGAAAGAGAGGCCTTTCCTGGCCCCCTCCGACCTCCTTCCACAGGTCACTTCCGCCCATGGCTCCACCCCCAATGGGCGTGGTCAGTGCCACAGAAGGACTATTTCACTACAAAACTCAAATTCTTATGCTTGTGTGGCAGGTTCTTTTAGTGACTAAGCCATCTCTGCAGACCCTAAAACCAAGTATTTAGGAAAGAGGACAATGAATTAGACAATTTCATCAGATTAGTCAAGTAAAAGTCAATGAATATTTCTAGGGAATTAGTCTCAGGGGTGATGGGTGCTGAGTCAGACAATAGAGGTTAAGGATAATAGGTGTGTGGAAGGAAGTATTTGCCATCCTTGGAGATTTTTTTCTTTTGGCTCCCAAAGCAGGGTATTACAATGCCTCTTTTCCAGGCAGGCCTTTGTCTCCTCCCCCTGTACTATTGAAGTTATGTTCTTAAAAAAATATTTATGTGTATAATTGTCTTGTTGTATGTGTGCATGCCTGGAGTCTGTGGAAATCAGAAGAAGACATCAGATCACCTGGAACTGATCAGGAACGTGAGCTACCACATGGGTGCTGGGAACAGGACCAGGGTCTTCTGAAAGAACAAGAAGTGATCTTAAGTGCTCAGCTATCTCTCTAGTCCCCCCCCCCTTGAGGTTGTATTAATTTTCTTTTCTTTTTAAAGAAAGCTGAGGTTTGAAGCAGGACCTTACACATAACTAGTCTCATGACCCCTGGATCAAAGTTGTATTTTTTATTCTTTTTATTTGTTCAATAAATATTTCTCATAACCTATTATGTACCCCAGACTATGCTAGGAACTGAGGTATCTTAATGAGACATGGTCAGGTCAGGCATCTTCATCCTAGTAGCTGAGACAGACACTCATTTTAATTGTATAAGGACTCTGAAAGAAAAGCAAACAGTGCTATGAAAACATGAGGTGGAGGCCTTGACTTGGAAGTTCAAGGGAGGCTTTGCTGAGAGCATCATGGTATAGGCTTTCCCTGGGACTAAATAGTCTTTTTTTTAGTTTTAAGGTGGCACGACTATCACAAAGTTGCTTTTCTGGGTTGAATCACTAAACAATCTTATTGCTGGTGTCCTCTCTCAAATATGAGAAAATAAGATAGAACAAGCAATACAGGCATTTTTGTAAGACATTTCTTTAATATTTTTTGTGTGAATCATACTTAGGGCCTTGTGCATGCTAGGCAAGTATGATACCCATGAGATATATCTCTAGCCGCTACTCATGGATTACAAATGAACAAATAAATAACTTAGGTTTGAAGTTAAAGAACTAGACTAAGAGGCTGATCAGAAGACTCAGTGGATAAAGGTGCTTTTCACCAAGCCTGATGACTTCAGCACAATTTCTGAAACCCACAGGTTAGAAAGAAAGAACCAACTCTCATAGGTTGTTTGACCTCCACAGTTGCCTGCCTGCCCCTCCATTCCCTCACCATCCTTCCCTCCACCTCCTCTCTCCGTAAAAAGAAAGAAAAAAAGTTAAAAAAAAAAAAAAAAAGCTTACTTTTGGGGGATTTACTGTAAAATTACACATCCTAAATGGTCACTTGAATGATAGATCATAAAGTCAAGTAGGATAAACCTTCAGTTGCCTGAAATTCTCATAGTTTTCCTTTGGATCATATAAACACACAAATTAGAAACCTGTATTTACTGAAGCCATAAAGACTGGTAAAATATCTCAGTCTGATTGACACTGCAGAGAGATGAATTCTACCTTTTTAAAAGCCAGTTGTCTCTGGAACAAAGTTGATGTTTTTTCTTTTTATGCTTTGATGTTTTAATTAAGGACTGATTAATATTAAGACCTGTCTCATAAAGATGCTGACTTAGTAGTTGCCACTGTATGGCAATGGAGGAAGATGATGTGGAGTATGATGAAAGCTGAAGTTAATTAGGCCAAGGACTCTAAGATCATTAAAGCTGATCTGATGAGCAACTGAGTGGCTAGTGCCCAGCAAACTCAAAGGACTAAGTTTTCTTTACCTTGATAATTGCTGGAGAGGGGGGTGTTATTTCATTTTTTGGTTTGGTTTTTGAGACAAGATCTCACTATGTAGCCTGGCCTAGCCTGGAAGTTGCAATCTGTCCCAGCTGACCTCAGACTCACAGGATCTTTCTGCCTCTGCTGCTGCCTGAGAGCTGGGATTAAACACGTCCCACCATGCCTGTCCTCATAATATCTTATTTTTATTTTTATATTTTAAAGAAAAAAAAGCTTAATCTAATCTAATGCTTGGCCTTATATCAAATCTAGAGAATGACCATTTTGAGACCTAAAGCAGTTGTTTGTTTTTGTTTTTTAATTTTAATGTAGCCCAGGCTCACCTTGAACTCTGCTCCCTATGATGCCCCTAAACTTCTCATCCTCTTGCCTCTACCTCCCAAGTCTTAAGATTACAACTATGTGTCACTAGGTCCAGTTTAGGCACTGCTAGGGGTTTGAACCTAAGGCTTCATGTATGCTAGGCAAGTAACTAAGCCAAGCCCTCAGCCCCTGAACAACTTCTTGGCATAGTGGCTCATGCCTGTAATTCCAGTCCCCAGATGAAGGATTGCTGTGAGTTTCAAGGTCAGCCTGGGAGATGAATGAAAGGAAAAGTGGGGGCTGGAAGAAGGCTCAGGATTAGAATATGAATTATGAATTTGACTCCCAAGACCAACATGGTGGAAGGAGAGAAACTAATTGCTAAACTCATCCTCTGACCTCCACACAAGTGCTATATACATGTACATCCACATACAACCACACAAAATACATGGCATTTAAAAGGAGGAGAGGAAAGAGGCAGTTGTAGTAGTATATGCATTTCCTCCTAGTACCAGGGAAGCAGAGGTAAGCAGATTTTGGGTTGAAGGTAGGCTGGTTTACTTAGTGAGTTCTAAGAAAGCTAGTGCTACCTAGTAAGATCTTTTACAATGTATATCTGGATAAAGTTTTTTTTTTTTTTTTTTTTTTTTTTTAAAGATAGGGTCTTTTTTTATGTAGCCCTGGCTGTCCTGAAACTCTCTTTGTATGCCAGGCTTGGCCTTGAATTTATAAGGATCAGCCTGCCTCTGCCTCCCAAGTGCCAAAGTAATTTTCTTCAAGGTTACTCAGCTTGTAAATGATATCAGTTAGGATTTAAAGTTGCAACTTTCTGACTTGATCTTTGATATTTTCCCCCTTCCCTCAAATTTTCTGACTTGAGCTTGGATTCTACTCCCTTACAACCCCATTATATAGGGCTAAATGAACTATGAAGAGTTGCTTTAATTGGCAATTAATTATAGTGATTGTAAAGTAATAAGTAACTACACAAGGCTCTTTCAGAATCGGGCTTTCTTGAAGTGTATGTGGAATAGCATTTTTTTTTTCTTTTTGCTCTTTTGTTAATACTGAAATGAGAGATCAAGGGACCTTAACATATGCTATCCAGCAGAGAAGGAAGGGAACCTGGGAGAAGATGGAAGGTTGAGGAAAAAGGACTATAAGGATATACCTCAAGTCTTATAGAGTAAACAGTGTTTTGGTTGTGTGTATGTTTTGAGACATAGGCTGGCCAAAAGCTCACAATTCTCCTTCCTCAGAGTCCTGAGTGCAGGGTTTTACAGGTGTGTGCCACCATGCCCAGATGCCTTTTTTGAGTCCTAGAGCTTGTGTGGCTTATAAAAAAGAAAGAACATTCACCTAATCAATTAAATATTCAGTTGTCTTTAAGTGAAAGGCACAAAAATAGATTTGTTGAAAAAAGAGATGGATCAAATAAGTTAAATAAAGTGAGTTAAGTTATTTAAATGATCAGGAGGAGTAGTAGGTTGGAGGGGGTCAGAAATGCTTTGTAATAAGATAGGACTTGAGCTGTGCCTTCAAAATTAAGAGCAGAAATACAAAAGTCCAAATGTATTAGGTATGACTAGGGTAAATTACTGGAGTGCAGGCCTAACTATATCAGAAACAGGACTGGAAACACAGTTGTAACCAAGTCAAAGACTGAAGAAAAAGCATGGGACAAAAAAACGAGATCAGTTCGAAGGCTGCCACCACCAAGTTCATCAGGTTGGTGGCTCATGCACTGATCTGGGAGAACAAGCGATACCAAAACAAGGGAGAAGTCAGAAGTTCAGGAAATCCACCTTGGAAACCCACATTTAGAAGGCTACAGAATAATTTACATCTCCCTTTTCCATGGGAGCCATGTGCATACACACTGACTGTCCAACTGCACCTAACAGGGAATCCTTTGTTCCAACTAGCGTCTGATAAAATGACACTGAGATCAGCACTCCCATCTGGTGCAGGGGCTGATGCCATTCCACAACACACCCTACAGGAAGTAGCTTGAGATACACAGCTGATGATGTCCACAGCAGGAACTTTGTGGCAGGGTGGGGTGGGGACTGGTAAAGCCCTGAGAATTCTTCAGCCACTGAGTCAAATAAGTTCACAAAGATTCTGACTGTAGAAGTTATCCCAGGAAGCAACCCTATTTCTTAACTAATTTTTTTTTAAAGTCGAGGAAAGCCACAGAAGCTTTTCTATGCAGTGTTCATGGAGTCTGAAGGTTAAACAACAACAACACTCAATCCCTTTTATCTTTCTAAACGTGGATTGAGTAACTTTTTTATTGTGGGGGACTATCTTATGTATTTTAGCATATCCAGCAACAATCACTAGACACCATTAGCAGCCTCCCCATTAATGACAGCACTCAGGAGACTCAGGTATATGCCTGTGAGTTCGGAGCCAGCCAGGATTACACAGATGGGGGTGGGGAGAAGGAGAGGGAGAGACAGAACACTGTCTCTTGGGCATTGCTAAATGTCTCCCAAAGATATTTTTTTAGAGATTATATGTATATGTCTGTGTGTTCCTGCATGGGTTTGTACACGTGAGTACAAACTCTCAGAAGCCGGAGGATCCCCTGGACCTGGTGGAGTTGGTGGCTGTGAGCAATGTGGGTGCTGGGAGCTGAACTTGTCCTCTGAAGAACACAAAGTGCTTAACTACTGAGCATCCCTCCGGCTCCATGCTTAAGCAAGCTTGTTTTTTAAATATTAAACTTCGATCCTCCCTACCCCAAGAGGGCTTCTCTGTGTAGTCCTGGATGTCCTTGAACTCACAGAGACCCACCTGCCTCTGCCTCCTGAGTGCTGGGATCAAAAGTGTGCACTGCTCAGTGAATCTAAGTTTTCTTATCTGCAAGCTGAGATTTTAACTTTACAGAAGAGTTATGAGAACTCATTTAGACTCTCTTGTTGCACTTACACTATTGCCACAGTGGTTCTTTGTGCCAGTTCCCACTGTTAACTACAGACTAAGACCCCACTACCCTCTAAGTGCCGGAACAGGGCAAGTAAGGATGGACTGAAAAGCCTCTGAACTTCAAGAAATACTGTCCTTTTTTTCTTTTTTTGTTTTTTGAGACAGGGTTTCTCTGTGGCTTTGGAGCCTATCCTGAACTGGCTCTGTAGACCTCGAACTCACAGAGATCCTCCTGCCTCTGCCTCCAGAGTACTGGGATTAAAGGCATGTGCCACCAACGCCCGGCTGAAGCACTGTTCTTTTGTTCAGTGCTGGCAGCAGGAAAAACTTGTGAGGGCCACGGAGTGTGTCCCACTGATCCTGTACAGCTAAAATGAGAACCTCATTTGAAAAGGAATGATTGTGTCGATACTTTACAGAAGGTAAGAGGAAACACATTCTTCTCACAGCTAGGTTTTTTTCCAATTAGGACAGCCGAGACTTGGGAAATATCCATTTGGCAGGAGGAAGTCCTTTTGGGCATCGATGCCTTTGGGCAGTGACCTGACTGGACTGCCTGTGGAACTAACTTTTTTTGTTGGCAAAACGGACAACTGTACCAACTGTCACGTCAGAGATGTTCTATGTCCCCCAAAGTTTGTGCACTAGTCATCTAGCTTCAAAGTGCCCAGGTCTTCCTATGTTGTCCAAGCTGACCTCAAAATCCTGGCCTCAAGGAACTCACCTGTCTCAGCCTCCTCAGCAGCCAAGACTACAGGCACACACTACTGAATCTGGCTCCAGTTTTTTTATTTTATTTATTTTTAGGGAAGGCTAAGGCTGAGACCACTTGCACCCATTCCTAGATGTAGCAATAAACTTGTCTAGTTCTGCAAGTCTGTGAAAGGGTTTGACATATCACAGAAAGTTCCTTTGCTTCCTCCCCATTCGTTGGTAGTGGTGGTGAAGAGGATTATTAAGTGTGTTGGAATTCTGGGGGTGAGGGGGTGGAGGGTGGTCACATAGGGTTATAAATACCAGCAGCCAAACTTTGGGTTAGCTCCAGAGAACAACTGACATACTGTAATCTCCCCTTAAAGGCACAAGGCAAGGAAGCGCCCTGGAGCATTTCCTCCAAGGAAGCTCCTCTTCTCTTTGGAAATGCATCATCAGCTAAATAATCACCAACAACTGCATATAAATCTCACACGCCAGAGAAAGTGTCTAGGAGATTTTCAACCATAGATTATCACCACAGAAAACAAAGGCTCCAGAGCTGGTCTAAAGGTAGGCTGACCTAGCGTTGCTAACACACACTCATAATCAGATTACCAGGAGGTTGCCTGCAATACAAATATTTACCTTAATCAGATAGTACCCGATCCAACTGAGGCAATGTTCTCCCAGAGCAGAAGTTCTAAAGAGAGCAGCTCTGCTTTCCAGGGGGCCTCTGGGAATATCAGGTTCTTACAACTGGGAAGTTACTATTGCTAGTACATACAGAGATGCTACTCAGCACTCTTCAATGAGCAAGACAGCTAGCCCCCCACAACAACAACCCGGCTTCAAATGTTTACAAACTGAAGGTAAGAACCACTTTTTGGGTATTTTCTTCCTTGGACCCCAGTTGCCATTGGAGTAGCACAGCAGTATCCTTGTTTGAAAAAGACATTAAGAAAAATAAAACAAAACAAAAAACTCAAAACAGGCCAAGGTTCAATTAGCACTAGGTAAGGGAGGAGGCAGCGAGAGGGTGGAGTCTGCTTCCTGTTGGCAGCTTTGAAGGGAGTGTCCAACCCTCCAGTGACAGACAGGTTTTCCCTGCTTTCATTTCCCCTCTCTCCCAAGGCAGGTAGATAATGCTGACCTCATTTGCTTTATCGTCTAGTGATTCATTCTCAGGCAGCTGTACCAACTAGCAAACCTTGGGCAGGCTGGTAATACCTTCGTTCTATGGAGAAAGGAATGGACAAACATCTGCAAATTGGCAATCTTAGCACCATGCTGGACCCCATTGTCTAAAAACTTTCATTTGTGCACATAAGAGGCTGTCTAAGCTTGTTTACCACGAGGGGGGAGATGTCAAAGGACTGTGACTGAAGAGCTCTTTGCTCTGGTTTGCTAGAAGGTTGATAGCCTTTGTCAGACAGAAGCTGCAAATATCACTGACCCTCAACTCTGCTTAGCTTGAGTTAGGATAGTGGTTCTCAACTTGTGAGTTGTGACCTCTTTGAGATCACATATCAGACATTTACATTACAGTTACACAGTAGCAACGAAATAAATTTATGGTTGTGGGGGGGTCACCACAACATAAAGAACTATATTAAAGGGTCGCAACATTAGGGAGATTGAGAACAACTAAATTAGGAGAGAACAGTGCTAGTGAGCTGGCTGCTACACTTGCATCCTGCTGGCCAGCCTCAAAAAAAAAAAAAAAAAAAAAACGAGAAAGGAAAAGTCTGGGGGCTGGTGATACAGTTCAGTAGGTTGGGTGCCAGATATTGGTGGGTAGTAATGACTTTACCAGACCCGGTAAAATAACTGATGGTGTTTTATTGGTATAAGAACTTACATAGAAAACGGTGGCTTTCCTGCTCCAAAGGCACAGTCCTGCCTCCTAGATGCCCTCCACTACTTCAGGGACCTCCTGAGCCCCATCCTTCCCTTTAACAGCTCACATGCATACCTGTAACCACGTCCAAAAGGCGTGGTCACTGTTACAGGTGTGGAGGCGAATATACAGCTACAGTGGACTACTTGCCCAGCATGCACAAAGCCCTGGTTCTGCCCCTAGCACTCCATAAAACTTAGTGTGGACCCTGTAATCCCAGCAGGAGAGGTAGACAGGGGGATGAGAAATTCAAGGTTAGCCTGAGTTACAAGACATCCTTTCTCAAAACCAAAACAAAAAGACTGATGATTGATTGGTGTAGATGCCTCAAATGTACCATTAGGTGACATTAAGCAATTGTGGGAAATTTAACAGACCCTAAAGAGATTCTTAAGTCTATAGTTTATCCTAACTAATCACAGGCATGAAACCCAAATGACTCGACATACACACAGTTCTCCAGATACTCTTCATTAGTGGGATGGGGAGCAGGGATGCAAGGAGAGGTGAAGTTAAAACTCAGGATGATGTCAATTTTTGACAAAATCTACAGCCAGTTTCTAATTGAGGAAAGCCTCTTGTTAACCACCAGACTGAATAGTCCCCCCCCCTTCCCAGGAAGGTCACATTAGGGGAATTCTTTGGCTCATGTTTCAGTGTTATAAACAAAGGTCCCTCCTTTCTTATTAATCTCCTGTTAGGCACACACAATTCCTTTTCCTCAATAATCAGAAACGGGATTTCCTGAAGAGATCAGCTAACAGCTTTTCCTTACAGTTTTCTGAAAACATGGTCCCGTGATGGTTTCTGGAAAGGCTGCTTCCTTTCTATTTCCCACAGAACAGGAAAGAGATGGGGAATATGAAATCTCAATGCAGATGGCTGAGACTTTCCTTGCTTAGGGTGGAAAGGACTCTGCTGGTGTCTGGAGAGACCTGCCAGCCAACCAGTCTACATGTCACTACAGGTGACCAAAGGAAAACCTTCCCCGAGAACAGTAACTTCTAGTTTTTCCACATCATGAAAACCATTTCCCACAGACTAAGTGCAACCTCTGGGTTTATCAGCACTGCTGTCTGTCCCAAGGAAGCCTGAGGCTCTCTATAGACTGGACTTTTTGGCTATCCCCAGGGGAATTAGCTAGGTCACAGCTGGCCTGTGTTTCTGCCTCAAGGTGCTTATCTTCTCTCAGAGTCTGTGCTAAGTGTGATCCTATTAAAAAGAAAATTTTAAGCTAAAATGCCTTTTAATATCTATCTTCATCTGATTTTTCTTATTGAAGATAATTTGCATCTGAAAGCTGAGTCAATCTTTATGACTCTGGTTTGCTGCTGGAGCAAGGGAAGATTAGTCAATTGCTGAACTACAACACATTAATCCAGAAACTCAACATTTACTCCCATCATGAGAATGATTCAGTCCTTAGAATAGGTCCAAAAGACTTTTATGCAACTTCTGGAGGGCTGGGCAACTGACAGTTTCCCTCTCTCATTGTTTTCATTTCCCAAGAGCCCAGCCAAGAGAGTGAGCCTCCCTCCTGACCAAAGTCCTCTGCTGGGAGGAGGCAAAAAACACTTCCCTATTAGGAAAGTTCGTGAACAGGATTCTGACTTGACCTCCAGCCTGCGGTGGTAGGGAATGGGTACTGACCATTTTATAGTAAGTACCTAGGACTTCAACAAAACACTTCAGCACCATCCTCCCTTCACTTCTAGGCTGGCCTTGTCAACACCCCCTCTACCTCCCCGCCCCGTAGATAAACACCCTGCCAGTACCCAGCTGACTGATTCCAGCATTTATAACCACAATATTCAGTGGTAGGAAGGTAATTCTTAGAAAACAATGACGCAAGCTGGCTCTAACAGCTAAGCAGCCACTGAACTCTGAGGGAATTAACATGCTAGACACATAAAAGCAAGAATGCCCAGTAACGCCCAGTGGATTTTCCAGCTCCATTAAAATCCATAAACTCTCAAAACCAGTGGTTCTCAACCTGAGGGTCAAGACCCCTTTGGGGTCAAATGACCCTTTCACAGGGGTTGCATATCAGATATTTTGAATAGCAGATTATTTACATTATGATTCAAAATAGTAGCAAAATCAACAAAAATAACTTTATGGGTGGAGGTTACCACAACAGGAGGAGCTGTATTAAGAGGTTGCAGCATAGCTGGATGGTGGTGGTGCACACCTTTAATCCCAGCACTCCAGAGGCTGAGGCAGTTGGATCTCTGTGAGTTTGAGGCCAGCCTGGTCTACAGAGCTAGTTTCAAGACAGCCAGGACTGTTATACAGTGAAATTCCTGTCTTGGGGGGAGGGGATGGGGTTGCAGCATTAGGAAGGTTAAGAACTAGTACAGTAAATCAAGGGGGAAAAGACTTATCAAATCCAATACAACTTATAACCTCCAGGGGCTCTTTTTAAAATTTGTATCTAATGCTTTTTGCTTGCTTTTGAAATAAGGTCTTACATATCCCAGACTGGCCTTGAACTCAAGATCTCCCAACCACAGGCTCCCATGTGCTGTAATTATAGTCATGTGCCACCATCCCTGACCAACAATTCTCACAGGTTTATTCACTTTCTTTTCTAGCTCACTGAAGATCAGATGGCTACAGGCAGACCCAGCAAGTTCTGCAAAAGTGACAGCAACAGTACATACAGGGTCCTTCAGGGTGGCTTCAGAGCCCCATTCATACCCAAATTCACACACTCTCAAGACCATTTTAAAAAGTGACGTAGTATTTGTGTCTTCTCATCTACTTTAAATAATACCTAATGCAATACAGATACTTGTTATGCTACATTGCTTTAAAAATTGTTTTATTTTTCATTGTTATATTGCTATTTTCTACTCTTTGGGTTTTTTTCTAAAATATTTTCAATCTGCAGTTCGTTGAACCCATCTATGCTGAAAGTACAATGTAATATTTAAATCATGGTAGATGGGGAACTCAAAATTATCTCACTATATAACTACAGAGAGGGCCAATCAAAATTTTTCTCCTCAGTGTATATCTATATAGACAGCCAATCTCACCAGTATAATATGGAGAAACCCCAAACACGCACTTTGTAGGCTCTCAGAGTATAGTGACTCAGGAATATTTACTACATATTATTTCCCGAATCCTTGAAAATATCACCATAAGAGAACAATATCTTCTAATGTCAACCTGCACTCTTTAGGAAAAGTGTATGCACAATACCCTGCTCAGAAAATGGGATAAGCTGGGGTCACAGCTCAGAATACTTGCTCAGCAAGTTGGATGCCCAATACTTACATATGTACAAAATTTTTAAAATAAATCTTCCACAAATTAGGATGTGTTGAGGTAAAACTATTTTGGAGCCTATAGGGATAAATGTAAGTTTGCCACATTACCAATGAAACAGAGGTATGTGTTATGGGTCTGAATTTTCTCTACTAAGAAACTACTCAAATATGATGATCTTTTATAGCTATAAATTACACCATTTCCAAATGTGGCTTCTGCTTAGGTGACACTAGGATCTGGTCTGCAAAGTTATAACCTCCCAGGTCAGTGTGACTCCGTTGTGGTGCCAGTAGCCCCTTCCTCCTTTTGAGACGAGGTCTCGCTATGAAGACTGTAGTAGAAGCTGCCTAATGCCTGAGATTATAGGCATGTGCTACCATGTCCTCACTTTATATTCTGATGACAGCATGTTATCTGTGGGAATAATTAGCATTGGTGATAGAATGATGTGCTACATATATATTTCCAAATGTATTCCTTGTGTCATGAAGGGTATGCCAGCAAAGTGAGGCACTTTTGGGGTATTTGCAACAATAGGCATCTTGAGCCAAAACCCAACATGTAAGCACCTGACTAGCAAACCCGCTCTTTGGGGTCCAGTCATTTGATCACCTATTATTTTGATTCAGACTCACACAATTTCAGTACCAGAAGAACTGACTATGATAAAGGACTAAACATTTTGCAATTAAGGTAGGGCTTCTCAAACTCTCCTATAGGTAAAGGAACTTATACTTGAGGAGTCTTGGGAGGATTCATAGACTGTTGCAAGTCAGAGATTTCTTTGACTCAATATGTTTCATTCAATAATTCATGAAAACCTTATATTGTTTCATAATACATCCATAAAGTTTCCCTAAAACTGTGTGCAAAATTAACACTTCAGGAGATGGCTCACAGCTCAGCTTGAAAAACAGGACCATGAATACAGTTACCAAATCGGTTAATTTGAAAAGTTCGAGAAATCACGAGGAGAGTCTTAGACAAGGCTTAAGCACTTTCTTCCATATCCTTAATTTGCTATAAAAATGCAAAGAAACCACAATAAAAAGACGTTCAGCACCACCTTCTTGACATCTAAGAGGCTGAGTCTCCACAGCCTCTTTGTGCTTTGGAGGCAATGGAAGCGAGAACAAGGAAACGGAGATCCAAGTGAAAAAATATATTCTCAACTGGTATCTAAATTTTAAGCACTGGTGAGAAAGAGAGAAAAATGGGGGTAAGACTTACTTTAAAATCTGCTAGTTGCTGATTGATGACATCCACTTCAGTCCCCACAACCCACTGGAGGGCTTCTCCCTCCTCGGCAGCTGCGGTGGCATCACTGAGTGCTTTCAATCGCTTATAGAAGTCCTCCACTCGGCCCAGTGTGAGCTCTAGCTGTTCCTGGCGAGCTTTCCCTCTCTCTGTCAGTTTACTACACTGCTTGTTAAGGGCTTCTAGCTCCCTCTTGAGACCTAGTAAGTCCAGAGTCCCCTCTTCCTCCAACATTTTCCGGCATTCCTCTTCAGAGTCCTCTATGTCAAACCTGAGGGCTTGGAGTTTGTTAAGGAACAGCCGTACATCCTCAATTTGTGACTGGAGGCTATCCGTGTCTCTACCAATGGCTCCCATGCCATCTAGTTCATCATCTAGGTCAGCCAACTGAGAAAACATTTCTCGGACTCGACAGTGAAACTGCCCAATCCCCTCTAGCTTGTTTTCCATGGCCAGGCAACCACTGTTCACTCGTTGCTTCACGTCCAAGAACTCCTGTTGGGCAACCTCAGCTTGATGCACGAGTGGAGAAGCGTCAGAGCCATGAGGGGCATCTTCCACGAGTCCCTGAGTGAAGTTTCTGAGGTAGTCTACCTGGGGCTCCAGGGCCTGAAGCACTTCTTGTTGAGCTCTTAGCTTCTCCAGGTTCTTGTTGCTACAGGCTTGAGAGCCCAGAGCATCGAAGATTTCAAGCTGGTGTTTGGCTCCTTCAACCTTCTTTTCAATGTTCTTAAAGCTTTCCTGGAACTCCTTGAGCCTCTGAGTCATTTCTTCTAGAGAGCCCGTTTTGGCCTGTAGCTCCTCTGTAATGGCATCCATGTTCTGGTTGAGTCTAGCTTTCTCATCCCGGATCTCATCTTCATCTATTTCTGAAGAATTGATCAGGATGTCAGCAGCACTATTCAGTATTTCTAGCAGGGAACGGCGCTTCTCTGCCTCACTCAGCATAGCCTTTGACCTCAAGAGGCTGGACTCCAGCTGCATTGCATCCAAAGTAACCTGCAGCTCAGATATCTTGACTTTGCAATCTTCTATCCAGGGTACAAGATCTTCCACATGCCACTGATATTTCTGAGCTTTCTGCATGCAGTCCTTGAGCCTAGACTGTCGGTCTGCAGTTTTTTTACCAAGGTCTTCCCAGTGGCTTTTGAGTTCAACCAACTGGTTTTGTAAAGTCTTTCTCTCTTCCCCAGGAGGCACAGAAAGCAGTAGAGACTCCCCCTCAGCCACGATCACCTCATAGGAACCACTGTGTTGATTAAGATTCTTCTGGAACTCTTCATTCTCTTGTAGCTGAGACTGGAGTCGCTCCAATTTTGCAGAAATTGGGCAGATTTTTGCTTGCTGGCTTTGTTTTTCATCCAACCAGGTCCTCAGCTCATCAAACATTTGCTGGAATTGCTGGGTGCTAGCGAGGGCTGCTTGGAATCTGTTCATGCGATCAGCTGACATAAGAAAATGAAATTAAAATCAATCAAGCCTGAACATGGGATGTAAAATGTTTGCTAACAGGGTATGGTCTAATTTTAAGAACAGAAAACAAATATTGAGAATCTACCATAAAAATAAGTATAAATCTAGGTTCCCACACACATACTTAATCCTCTTATCAACCATGTAACATGATCTGACATATCTAACTCAATAAAAAAAGTCATAACATTTTCATGACAAAATTTTTCTTTACCAAAAAAAAAAAAAAAAAAAAAAAAAGTTCAAAATAGGATAGACAGATGGCTCAGCAGTTAGGAACACTGACTGCTCTTGTAGAGGAGCCCATGTTTGGTTCCTACCACCAACATGGCCGCTCACATCTTATAACTCTAGTTCTAGAGGATTAGACACCCCATCTTGGTCTCTTTAGATACTACATGTAAGCAAATGATAACATTTTTTAAAAAAATATCTTAAAATTGCAGAATACATTATAACTTGAATAATGGGGTCAGGGAAATGCACACCCATCAATAATGTACAGAAACAAGTGCTACAGTTAAAGTGTGTATAGAACTCCACCCATTAGTACATGTCTGGACATGAGTGCCTGCAGGCTAGCTGATGTAATGTTAGAGCTTCTGTCTCCAGGACTGTGTTAAGTTATGTGAAGCTCCACTCCATATGTGCCAATGATCACTGGATAATAATCACAATTCTCATGGCTACTGGAAGTAAGGACTGGTGAACATTATGCTAACTCTGGAAAGCTACTTTAGGGTCATTTTAGACTCCTGGTCTGCCGTGCCATTCATTTTGCTTGCTGTTCTCACTTCAGCTCACCTGCAAGGTCTTCTAAGCCCTGGAGCGGCAGGGTGACTGTCTCCAAACGCTTCCTCAGCTCATCCTTGAGGTACTGCTCACCAATGAGCAGTGAGAGTTCATCGCACAGAGTCTGAGCCTCCTTGATCTCATTGTCTAATTGTCCCAAGTCAGATCGGATCTCACTGGTCTCCTCTAGTTGTTGCTTCACTGCATCAGGTTGGGTGCTGATGGCTGATTGGCCACTCAGTCGCTGTCCAACTGCTTTCACCTTTTCTGATAAGTCCTGGAGCAATTCTTGGTACTGGGTACTTTTAACAATAGCTTGATCAATTTGGCTGGAACGGGAGTTAAGCTTGTCAGTGAGCTCAACCCACTTCTGATTGATACTTTGGAGTTCTTTCTGTACTTGGCTAGTGGATGGAGAGACATCCTCAGGAACTGTTAGGATGCCCTGAGCTGCCTCATTCAGCTGCTCATGCTGTTGCCTTCGTGCTTCAAATTCCTTCAGCATAAACTGAAACAGAAATGATATGGAGATGTCAGAGAAAACAGATCTAAAAGCAGTAGCAAAACAAAAACTGAGTTTGGATTATGCCAGCCCATTTTGAAAATGAGCCAGAAAACCCCAGGCACCAGACTACTAAAATACTGTTGCATTATCTCTCTCTCTTCTGAGATAGGGTTTCTCTGTGGCTTTGGAAGCTGTCCTGGAACTAGCTCTTGTAGACCAGGCTGGCCCTGGTCTGTAGCATTATCCTTAAAAATTGCTTAATATGACAGGCTGCGGTGGTGCACTCTTTTAATTCCAGCACGTAGGAGGCTGAGGCAGGGGGAAATATCTCTGAATTCAAAATCAGACTGGTCTATAGAGCAAGTTCCAGGACAACCAAGGCTACACTGAGAAGCACCATGTTAAAAAACAAAGACAAAACCTGAGGAAAGAGGACTTTCTCTGGGCGTCATAATGAAATCCACTTGCAAGGAGTAGCATTCAAACCCAAATTCCATGACACCTATTTCTTTGCTCTAAGCACTCATCTACATTGCTCACCTGGACCTGCTGTTTTTGTGCATTCAGCATGTTGGGATCAATAGACAGGGGTCCTAGAACTCCCATCATCAGTTCCTTCTCCATCAGCCAAGGGCGGAGCTGGGATTCTGCAGCCTGGAAGCAGGCCAGATGGCTTGCAGATTCCTCTAGCTGCTTTTGGCGAGCCACAGTAACCTCGGTGGCCTTTTCCCATCGGGAATCTGTTGAGAGGAAATGAGAGAATGTGGTTGGCCTGCTCCCCAAGCTGTATTCCTTATACACTGCAGGAAATGACACAAGAGCCATTTAACATTTTTAAAAATTAAAAAAAAAACCTTAAAACATTTAAGAACTAAAATAATACAAATAGTTCTGTATCTTCATTGGGTTGGCAGTAACAAGAAACGACAATGATAAAACTGAATGGAAGCCCTCCTTTCTCCCACATACTGTAAGACAGATTACATATATTATTTATTATATATAAGATAAACATTTTTCATGAAAAGAAATTTGTTACAAACATCTATTAATATGTAGTTAAATATTATGAACCCATAAATTACTTGCCTCTTTATTAGGTTATTTCCCATTTCTCTTTTCATTTAATTTTTATTATGTATGTCAGTGTGTGGGTATGTGCACATGAGTGCAGTGCTTTTCAGAGGCCAGAGGTGACAGAGCTTAAATTACAGAAGGCTGTGGGCTGCCCAGCATGGGTATAGTAAACTGAACTCTGTTCTGCTACACTATGTGCCTGTAGTCACTGAGCCTGCTCTCTAAGACCAAGTTTTGTTTTGTTTTTTTCTTTTCTTTTTTGGATACAGGACTTCACTATGTAGACTAGACTAGAACTTGCTATGCAGACCAGGTAGCTTAGATTTACAGAGAACTACCTGTTTCTACCACCAAGTACTGGATTAAGACGTGGGTCACCGCTTCCACTTACATTTTTATCCTCAATAGTCTCTTAAATTTCTGATTAGACTATCAAGCTTGACTTGTCCTAGAAAACCTTCTGTTGACTTAATTTCTAAAATTTTCCCTATCCGGGTCATTTTCTAGTCCTAGAGAGACAGGCCTTTGCTTGCTTTCAAAAGTTAACTGAAACTAATTCCAGCATTATAGGGTGTACTGAGATTTTCAATTTGCTTTGGAGACAAACTATTTTAAGTATAAAACATTCCTGTGATGACTTACTGAGCTCCTCTTGCATTTTCTTCCAGTTTTCTGCTTCTTGTGAGTTGGGATATGTCCCTAGTAATCCAGCCAGAGCTTCTTTTACTTTCTGGATTTTAGGGGAATTCTGTTCCAATTCAGCCAGGAAAGCCTAGGAGAAAGCATAGCATACATGCCATGAGAGTCTGGGGTGGAAACACAGCATTGTGTGTGGTAGAGATGATTAGAAGACTGACTAGATGGGAAGTCTCAATTGTTCTGACCCTGTGCATGGCTTGTTCCATTGACTTAGCTTCAGTATTTTCTCTAAAATGAAAATGGTGGGATCTCCTAGCAGTTGGACCAGGACCTGTCCCTGATGCATGAGCTGGCTCTTTGGAACCTGTTCCCTATGATGGGCTACCTTGTTCAGCCTTGTGCAGGGGGAAGGAGCTGCCTTAGCTTGATGTGCCATGTTTGTTGATTGCCAAGGGAGGCCTTATCCCATCTGAATGGAGATGGAGGAGATTGGGGTGGGGGGTAGAAGGGAGGTGGGAGGAGGGAGTGTGAGGAGAGGAGGGAGGGAAAACTGGTATGTAAAATAAATTTAAAAAAAAAAGTAAAAGAAAAAAAGGAGAAAATGGTGGGATCTGAGTTTATTTAATTACAACACATCAATGAGACTCAACTAAGTAGGGATCATCACTTATTAATTGGAAGTGCCAAGATAAGAGGATGGCAATATTTTGGTAGCTGGAGAACTGACATGCCATTCTCATTTGGGATACTTAAAATTTTGGAGAAAATTTTTCATAAGAAAATGTCCATGTTCTTATATTTCTGACAATTTCTTCAGTCCACATTTCAAAATTTAAAACACTAAATTTATTATGTATGAGTATTTGTCTGCTGTATTCATGTGTGCCATGTGTGTGCCTGGTTCTGAGGAAGCCAGAAGAGGGAGCTGGATCCCATTGAACCAAGTGCTCCTAACTGCCAAGCCATCTCTCCAGCCCTTTACATTTCAATCTTAAGAATAAATATAATATTTCAGGTTTCCCTAAAAGTTGCAAAGATGTGTAGATGAGACAGGCTTAGGTATCTGGTAGCATTACATGGAAAATAAGACTCAATTCTCAATGAGCTAATGATGTGTTTGTGGTGGGGAGATCAAGCCTCTTTCTGCAAACATGTCTTTTTTCCCATTTTTTTAAATCTGAATCATAATAACAGATAACAAAACTCCCCATGGAGATTTGTGTGAAGTATGTTAAAAACGAGGGCTAACATACCACCAATTACAGTCAAGAGCTGACTCCATTCAAGCTCAGGCCCTAGACTGCTGGAATGTAGCTCACTAGTTAACACAGTACCTTGTTAGTTTCGGCTTGGGCTTTTACTGTTTCTGTCTTGGTTGGAGACAAAGAGGCGTCCATGGCTTTCAGAACTTCCTCTTTTGATTCTAACCACTGTAATACAGAACTCGCTTCTTTCTGAACCTCCTCCATTCTGCTGAGGACAGCCTGAAGGCTTTCCTGTCGTTCTCGAAGCACTTCTCCCAGTTTCTCATACTTTGAATTTACATCAGACATGTCACACTGGATCTCTGTAAGGTCTAGTATCAGAGAAACAACAATGAGATTGGTAATCTTGCTCCCCTTCATCTCATTCCTAAAGGATTTGTCAGGATTAAGCATCTCTTCTAATCCTTTAGTGAACTATTGACTGCTTTCCTCCAAATTACATCAAAGTTTTTGTTTAAATTCACAAAGTAAATAAAGGAACACTATATTCATCTGCTGTCTGGCTTTGGCATTTTACACAAAGATATATGCCAAAACATGCTGAATAAATATGGGAAGGACAGGAGTGAGGAAGTGAAATAAGATGTTCACTTTAGCATATTGCTGGGATTAATCAACTTGGAACATTGTTTGCTCTCTCTTCTTTAAACTGCTGAGAAATAGTTTGAGACTATTTCAGCAGGACACTGAGGGAAAGATTACCATTACACTAGCTTTGTTTGTTTTGAGATAGTCAAAGCCGGGACTCCTAATTGTCCTGCCTCTACTACTTTCCAAATGTTGGGCTTATAGACCAATACCACAACATCTGGATTTAGAATACTTCTTTATAACTCATAGATCCATATACACTGTCTTGAAGGTCTTTCCTTGCTGACTTAATCTGGTGACCCAGTATGTTTGCTCAAAACTTTTAGTTCCAGGATGCCAACCTGTTCAGTCTACAGCAAGCTAACAGGGAGGCACCACAGTTGCTCCTCTCCAGATTTTCACCCTCATGCCCCTCCAGGCAGCTGTTAATTCACACATATTGAAACACAAACATAGCAAACATGAATACTGTAACACACCCAACAAGGAGGCACGGTTAAAATGAGGTTCTCACCTTTGCAGGTGTGGTATCCGTTTACACTGCCTACAGAGCTTCCTACAGAAGGTAGTATGGAACCTGAGCAGAAGGACAGGAAGACAAACAGGGCAAGACCAACGTGTTAGGAATACACATAGGCAGGGCATTTTTCTTCTCAGGCTCATGTTCTAAACTTTGGTATCAGAAAGTTAACACAGCACAGGACAACAGCTCGTGGGAAAAGACAGGTCACTTTAGCTGCCCAGCAACAAATTGTCACTTGTGATATTTCAGTTCCTCTGCAGTAATGATTCATAACTCTCTCTATAGAAATAACAATTCATCTCAAATCTTCACTTTGAATTCCTTGGAACCTTTCTTGATTTTATGAAGCAAGTATTGCTAAAACAATGAAGTCTTTAGAAGGGTATCTGCCACATTTTGGGATGAGGATTTATAATAAAGTTAGAACATTACCTTTAATAGCAGTCTGTCATTGTAAAAAAAGTGAACACGAAGCACAATTAAAACATAAAAAGTAGGGTTACTAAAAAGCACTTCTTATATTGTTTCTATAGGAAGTTGCTTATTTTTTCTTCATGGAATCTTTTTGATCTACTTCTTTTATCAGAAAACAGATTAAAGCACTGAAAAATATGGCTTATAAGCATTCTAAAAATTCTCCTTTGGGCATCTGGTCTTGTTTCTAATTGCCACAGTTTAATCTATATTCTTCTTAAATTTCTTCCTCTTATTTTGGAGGCATTTCTAAGTTAAGTATAAGTCAGGTTATGGAATAAGATTATAGAGAAATCAGAGAAATATTCAGGACACAATGCTAAGTTAAAAGGACAGAATCTGACTGGGACTATAACTCAGTAGGAGAGCACTTGCTTGGCACATACAAAGCCCTAGGTTTTAGCACCAGTATTTAAAAAAGAAAAAATGCCAGTGGTGGTGCATGCATTTAATCTCAGCACTTGGGAGGCAGAGGCAGGCAAATCTGGGTGAGTCCAAGGCCAGCCTAGTCTACAGAGTGAGTTCCAGGACAGCCAAAGCCACAAACAGAGAAACACTGCCTTGAAAAAACCAAAATAAACAAATAAATAAAAAAGAAAAGGGAAAAAAACAAAGGGAGCTGGGAGAAACTTCTCTTTGTACTATTTGCATGGTGCTAAATCTTATCTAAGATTAGAATAAAAAGCAGTTGTTAGAGCAGTAGGTACTTGTTTCTTAAATATTAATATTCATGCATTTTCAATTAAAAATGGAACAAACAGAAAACCATTTTCCATTGCATGATATGATCACAGAAAACAAACTAGACTAGTCATGAGAAGAGAGTACTGGCCAAAGCAACTCCTATGTGAGTCTTAGTCTACAGCAACCTCAGTTTCTTCTGCTAGCTACAATTAATACATGCTGCTTTTGTGGAGAATGTACAGCTCTTGCTACTTCAATGACAGGTGTGTGTGTGTGTGTTTGTATTTTTAAACATATTTTTCAGTATCATTGATTGTAAAGGTCATAGCTCTTTGGTAGTATTTTATAATATTGAAACCTGTATATAAACACTGCTGCATACTACTATACAAAGGAAAACAACAATAGCACATGTATAATACAGTATATAACATGACAAAACCAGGTATATATAAAAAAGGTCAAGCAAATTCTTATCAGGACAGAATTGCATAACCACAGAATTCTAAACATTCAGGGTCATGACGATGTCAACTTTGAGGTGGCTTTTGTCTTCAATGTTAGTTTTAGATGTCCTCTGTGTTTAAGAAAAGAATTGAATTACTTATTAGATATTTTTAGTGGCGTACCTTGGAAACAATGACCCTCCCACCCCCACATTTCAGTATAATTTAACAGTATTCTAACATTATAAAGTGAATTGTTAAAAGCATCTGCCATTATTTGCAACTACTTGCTTATATGAATTACACAATGAAGCTGCCATCCAATAATCCTACTTTAAATTTTTTTATATCCATTAAGACAGAGTCACTAGCAACACCTACACAAATGAAGCCTTAGGTTCAATCCTCAGCACCCCTTCAGAACCCAAAAAATAGTCATTCAACCAAACAAACAAAAACTCTAACAAAGGTACTGAAAAACAACTGATTTAGACCAGGAGCCATCAAATCATAAACCAGTGGACAATTATGGCCCTTTGTTTTAAAAAATAAAGTTTTATTTGGAACACAGCTACACCCATCATTTAAACTTTGTCCATAGCTGCTTTTATGCTCATAACCATATGGTCTGTAAGCCTTTTTACTATTTGTATATTTATAGAAACAAGTCACAGACTCCTGATCTAGTCACATGCTGATAATTCACCAACAAAGAGGGTTATAGAGCAATACTTCATTTTTTGTTGTTGCTCAGCCTGATCTCCTAGGTGACTGAGGGTAACCCTGAAGTATGGATTTACTTCCTCCCACCTGCTAAGTGCTGGGATTACAGGCATGTACCACTATGACTGGCTCTGAAGTAAAATTTCTTAGATTTGTGGATCTGAATGACTCTCCTTTGAGGAGCACAGACTCATGCTATTCTGTTTATCTTACTTTTTTCTGAATGCCTATTTCATAATTCTTGAGTTCAAATCTACATTAAAATGTCTTTATTAAATCCCCAATCCTACTTCACTAAAATAACAACAACAAAAAGCAACAGCAATAACAAAACCATGGGTCTTAGCAACATGTAAGGTTGTGAAATTTGGTAGTTGTAAAAGGTTTCTGAATGCTCTAACAACAAAAAATAATTCAGAACCAAACCTGTAACGAATCTTAACTGTTTCTGGCAGTGTTTGACAGGGTTTCATAGCACTGCTTCACTTCTGAACACACAAAATGCACACTTTGCACTGTATACGACATCAGGGCACACAATGCCAACAAATGCACGTTAAACACCTCAGCTGAGATTTGAAAGTATTATATGATGTAATTTTCAGTGTTTCATATACACATATGTGCATATGTGCATGCATGTGTGTATTGTTTTCTGCTACTACAGAAACATAATGGTTTAATCATAGAGAACAATGTTTTAATATTTTTAATATTAACTTTAATATTGCCATTCCTCAGCATGTATCAAAAAAACCACAGCCTGGCAGTGTTGGCTTATGCCTTTAATCCCCAGTACTCAGGAGGCAAAGTCAGGCAGATCTCTGTGAGAGGCCAGCCTGGTCTACACAGCTAATTCCAGGACAGCCAGGACTGTTACACAGAGAAACCCTGTCTAGAAAACCAAAATAAAAAACAAAACAAACATATAAACAAACAAAACCACTACAGGCTTGGTGGTGGTGGCAGCTCACACCTTTAATCCCAAAGTTAGTTCCAGGACACTCGGGGCTGTTACAAAGAAACTCTGTCTTGAAACCAATGAACTAATCAACCAACCAACACCTCCAACAAACAAATAAATAAAACCAACTTCAAAGTACTAAAGAAAAGTAGTTGTTCTCATGAGCAAAAATAAGACAAAAACAAAACAGAACAAAAAACTAAAAACCAAAAAACCACGAATAACTTCTCCTTAGGTATTTAAATGTCTACAAGTGTGTACTTAATCTGATGATAAAATCTAAATCCCAACTAACAATCAGTAAATGACTGTGAACTGGTTCTGCTTGTAAGAATTGGTTTATGGCCAAAGATTATCCATGCAACTGGGCACAACAACATATGGGCTCCCTTGGAAGCAATATGCCAGTCTCTGATGTACCAACAGACTCCCAAATATCCAACTTATATCCACCCAGGCGGACCGTTGTTCAAAACTGGTAATACAACTATACCTTTACTGCTAAAAACAGAAAAACTCTGCAAGATGAAAAACAACTCTACATTCTTTGACAGCTCTAAGTGGGCCACTAGTTCACTGACTTACAGGAACTTTATAAAATGGAGCAGCATTGTTTAGCAAGGTAAGAAGCAGATAAGAATGAGTGAATAGTGAGTGCTTTGTGGGTCTTCTTTCTTCCCATATTCAGCTTTCATTTTTAGTTCAATTAAAAAGAAAGGCATTTTCACAACCTACAAGTAAAGTGTGATGCATGTATTCATTACACTTTGAAGAACCTGTACTCACCTGTTTTAGCTTGGGAATCAGGTGCTGTGATCTCCATGATGAGATTTTCTAAGGACGTGCCCTTGCAATTGATTTCTTCCACTAGAACCCCCTTACTTGCCCAGTCATCTAGAAGACCCTGTTAAAAAACCAAATGATAAATGTAACATCTGGGCCTTTTCCTTGGCAGTAGGGACAGCTGTTACAGACATAGTCCCTCCATTTTATGAGTGTTTTGCCTGCATGTGTGTGTGTATACACACACACACACACACACACACACACACATACACATGTGTTCCATGCTCATGGCAAAAGAAGGGATTAGAACCCCTGGGAGTGGAGTTACAGATGGTTGTGAAACACTGTATGAGTGCTGGAAACCAAACCTGGGTCTTCTCCAGCAACTCCTTTACCATTTTGACAAGAAACTATGCTCACACTGGGTGTAGTGCACATACCTTTAATCTTAGTACCTTGGAGGCAGAGTAAGGAGAATCTCTATGAGTTCAAGGCCAGACTGATATACATAGTGAGTACTAGACCAGAAAGAGTTACACAGTAAGACTTTGTCAGAAGGAAGGGAAGGAGGGAGGGAGGAAGGAAAGGAAAGAGGGAAGGAAGGGAAAAAGGAAAACAAAACAAGAAACCAAAACCCATGTTTATATATTCAGCAATTACAAGATACTTGCTTAGTAAACCAAAAAATTAAAAATTGATACTCTAGAATTTTCAGAAACTTGTTTTATTTGGTCATGTATCAAATATTTATTGTAGTTATTATTGGCTAGGCACCATCCCAACATTGAGAACACAAAAGAAATAGGATTATGACATAGTTCTCTCTTTGACATACTTTTTAAATTTATTTTCTTTTTCTTCCTTTTTTCTTTTTAAAATTGAGGGTCTTACATATTCCAGGACTTTCCTCACTTATGGTTGTTTACTGTTTTGCCTTTTTTTTTTTTTTTTTTTTTTTTTTTTGGGTTTTCAGGACAGAGTTTCTCTGTGTAGCTGTGGCTGTCGGCTGTCCTGGAAATCACTCTGTAGAGCAGGCTGGCCTCAAATCAGAGATCCAACTGCCGGGATTAAAGCCCTGTGCTACCATCTACAGGTTTGGATGTTTTATTTTTTTTAAACAAGCAAATAAAAGCAAAACAAAACAAAAAACAAGATCTTCTTTTTTGTTTTTTGGAGACAGGGTTTTTCTGTCCTGCTTATGAGCCTGTCCTGGAACTAGCTCTGTAGACCAGGCTGGCCTCGAACTCACAGAGATCAGCCTGCCTCTGCCTTTCGAGTACTGGGACTAAAGGCATGTGCCACCAAGGCCCAGTTCAAAACAAGGTCTTATTATGTGTAATACTCCTAGTGTAGACCAGTATAACAGACTGGCCTCAAACTCAGAGACTCACCTGCCTGTCTCCCAATAAGAATAAAAAGGTATATGCCTCTACTGGACTTGCTTTTGGTCTTTAAGAAAATATCTTACTATGTAGCCCAGGCTGACCTCTTTAAGCCTCTGCCTTAGCCTCAGAGTACTGGAACTAGAGGTGTGAGTCTCCATACCTGATTATGACATAGTTCTAAGACTGGGTTATCAAGTACATTATCTTACAATAAATAAATAGGAATATGAATAAAAGACAAATCAGATATGGAAAGCTCATGTAGGGTTTGAGACAGAGTTCAAAATTAACCACAGAAAGCCTCTAAGAAACAGGACAAAAGGACCAGGCAATGCTAAATCTCCAGGAGATAACAGCTTGCCACAGAAATGGGGCACTAATTGTTCCACAACAGGGGTGTGTGTTAGCCTTCAGCACCTTGCTCTATGAGACCACTGAGCTGACTCAGCTTGATTCTGATTCTAAGCTATAGAGCAGTGGCAGAGCAAGAGAAAGAACCATTAATATCCGGCAGGGACACATGCACTGCTTCAAACTGACAGGCAGTCACTGCTTGTCACATCAGTCATTAATCACTCCTAACTGTTTAGGGTTTCAGACTTAAGAGGATGTGCTGACGTGCAGAACATTTAAGAATTTTCACAGATATATAGTGACATTTGTTGGACATCACGGGAACAACAAATACTAAGTTGTTTGGATCTGAGTACTTAGCATGTGGAATTATTAGGTTGTATCAGGTTTTCCTTTTGGGGGGGTGGTTTAAAATTTTTCTTGAAACACTAAGAACTAAAATCTATGAACTATTGAAGTTGAGAAATTCTTCTTCCATTGATTATGCCCCCACACTACCCTCTGAGACAGGGTTTCTCTGTAGCTTTGGAACTTGTCCTAGCACTCCCTCTGAAGACTAGGCTGGCCTCACACTCACAGAGATCCACCTGGGATTAAAGGTATACACTACCATTGCCTGGCTCCATTGATTATTCTAATAGCAAATTCTCTTAGCATCTAGTCTATGGAAGTAACCAAATACTCTTTCATTTGCTCTTGATTCAGCTTGCCTTGCTGAGAGAGAAATGACAAATGCGTGACAGTTATTTAGTCAGATGCTGTGTGAGTGAGTCAAAGGGGAAGGCTGGCTCCAGCCATGAGTGTGTCTTCCAAGCCTGTATTTCTCTTTCCGATGAGACAGAGTAGTCCCATCTCTTTTCATCCAGCCTGCTGATCCAATGTCTGGTCAGTTGCTCATATGCAGCAATCTAACTCTCAAGCATAAGTAGTGATAATTCTTAACTACAAAATGAAAATGTAAGCTTCTCAAGAAATGGACTTTTTTTTTATGATGTATTCTAAGAAATAGCCTATGTTGGATGTTTGGAAACCACGTTTCAAGTAGCATAGGCTGACATGAATTTCTCCTACTTCCACTTCTCAAGTTTTGACATCAAAAGTATGTGTCATCATGCCTGACTTTGGTTTTGGTTTTGAAATAGGAAATTTTCCTATGCTCAGTTCTGGGTAGGCATATTGACCACATCAAGAAGGGAATTCCTATGTGGACAGATAAATTGGATTTTTCATGCTACCTCCCTATCATATCTGGAGCTCAGTTTGTATAAACTTTCAAACTACACTCTGTAGCCAGATTCCTGGAGATCTTTTGTTTACCTACCTTCAAGTGTTCAATTTGCTTTTCCAACTCCTTAGCACTCACGAAAGTCTCTGCAGGTGGAACATTTCCTTCTGTTTCTTTCAGCCATTTCTGGAAGGTTCTAATCAGCTTCCGGAATTCATCCAACTGCTCCTGGCAAGTTGAGGCATCTTTCTCTCTGAACAAAAATGTTTTGTTACTTGTTAGACTAAGATTTTTATAAAATAGACTTGAACTAAAACTAGGTTCATCCTGGGACTCTAGGCACCAATTTCCTAACAGGGCCCTTCCTTTCCATAGTAAGTTTGATTGTGTAGAAAAAGCATCAAACTCAAGTATCTATTGCCCTTCTTTGGAAATTTTTAGGGAGAGAAGTCTTTAATCTTACTCTAGGCTAAAGTGAAAGTGAGAAAACTAAAGGGAGCCTGTACTTTAGATACAATGGAAAGAAGGCTGGCACTGGATCGCCAATCCAGCTCTATTATATTTCAACTCTTTCAAGAACTAACTCAAGGGGGTGGAGAGATGGGCCAGTGGTTAACAGCACTTACTGTTTTACCAGAGGACTTGGGTTTGGCTCACAATCACCTGTGATTCTCATTCCAGAAGCCTTTTTCTAGCTTGTGGGGGTTCCTGTATGTGTATATATGTGTGTTGCATACACACACACACCTTAAAAAGAAATCTGACTTGATTGCTGAATCTAAGGTTCATAGAAGTTAGATGATTGGCCATTGGTTACACATACCCAAATATAAAATAAATCAAAGAATGGCCATATTTATCAGGGATCAATCAGAGATCCTAGTTCTCCTGTAGCTTCTACAGTGGGGAAGAGAAAAGGCCTTGTCTTCAAGTCATTTAATCTGCTGCTAAGTATTTATTTTTGAGACATGATCTCTTACACCCTATACTGGCTTCACACTTACTACATATGTTGCCTGATCCTGAGGGCTGAGATTACATGTGCCACCACACATGCCTCTAAATATTGGTTTGAGCAAGTTTTCCTCTCGTCATCAAGGTGGTCACCTGCTAAATCAATATTGCATTTGCATCTAAACCAAGATAAGAAGTCTTATTCATGACCTTATATCTGTGTGAGGCTTCTAATGGGAAATCATGAAATTTTAAGAGTAAACTAAAACCAGCAAGCATCTGTCATACATTCCTGTGCTTATGCTAAAAGAAGAATCTAGATACTTCTCTTAAATAACGCAATATTATCTAAAAGATAATGACAAGTACATGTATGTGCCTGTTTGTCTACTTGTGCACTATGTGCCTGAGGGGGTCAAAAGAGGTCATTGGATGCCCTGGAATTATAGTGTTGATGCTAGCAACCAAACATAGGTTTTTGAAAGAACAGCAAGTGCTCTTAACTGCTGAGCCATCTCTCCAGCCCATGAATACAACTCATAATCATACTTGGAAAGTCTCTAGTTTTTGTCTTTATTTTAAATTCAGCCATAATTCTACTTACTATCTCAAATTTGTTCTGTTTGCTTCAGATGACCTGGGCTTTTGGTCATTCAGAGAAGAATCAATTAGTCAAAGAGACCAATCAAATGTATTGGGTATTTACCTAAAGGAGGCTTTTTTGTTTGTTTGTTTTGTTTTGTTTTTTTGAGAGAGGGTTTCTTTGTGTAGCCTTGGCTGTTCTGGAACTAGCTCTGTAGACTAGGCTGGCCTCAAACTCAGAAAGATCTGCCTGACTCTGCCTCCTGAATGCTGGAATTAAAGGCATAAATCACCACTGCTTGCCATGAAGAAACTCTTTTATGTATGGGCTCAGTAGTAAGAGTTTTGGACACCGCTTTTTATAGTAAGGAAGTAAAGATCATCTCATCCCACAGCAAGACAAGAACAGTTCCGTATTAGTGACCAACTCAGGTGAGCACTCACCTTTCTTGAACAGTCTTCTGCAGCTCTGTGAAATCCTTCTTGAGGTTTTGTATCTTGTCCTGGTGCTGAGACAGGTCCAGTGCAAAGCCAGACGAGCCCAGTGCAGCAACTAGGTGCTCAAGAGTATCTAGGTTCTCCTTTTGATCTTCCATTTCTGAAGTGAGCTCCTGTTGAGCAAGCAATATATTAAATTATCTGATCCATTATCTTATTCTTTTTAATCTTTCTGTGCACATACATATGTGTCTATGTCATAGTTTGTGTGTGTGTGTATGTATGTATGTATGTTCATGTGTGGGAGTGTGAGCAAGCACATAGCACATTATGCATGTGGAGGTCACAGGAAAACCTCTATTGTAGGTCTTCATGATCCACCTTGTCTAACAGGAACTCTTTTGTTCCTTAGTGCATATGCCAGGCTAGCTAGCTAATGGACTTACAAGAGTCTCTTGTTTCTACCTCCCATACCCCTGCAGGAGCACTGGGACTACAGAAGCAAATTTTTGTTCATCTTTACATGCTAAAACAAAACAAACAAAATCTTCAATTCTATTTGATATCTGTGTTGTGGTAGAATAGCATCGTTTCAAAATTCTTCAATATACTATGAGGTTATTGGAACCTAGGGTTCTCCCTACTCAAAGGAAGATACAAATGTGGACTATAGGAAGAATTCTAAAGTGCTGAGTTTCTATTGGATAATCAGTATGATTTTACAATATACTCAAATTTTCCTAGTAATATCTGGTGACAGGACCTAGAAGCAATGACATTCCAATAGCTTATCTATTTTACCTAGTCTCCAGATTTTGGTTTCTAATTATCATCTCCTGCCAAAAAGCAAGGCTTCTTGGAGAAAACAACTGATTTCAAGTATGGGGCAAGGAAATTAGAAGATACTCCTATGTTGATTGCAATATATCAAAAGGACACAGGACACAGCTTAAAAAGAGATCCTATTATCTGAATTTGGTGAAACTTTTGCATATCACAAATACTGCTCATAATTAAACTATCTCTGACATTTTTATAAAGAGAAAATATAATTAGCAATTGGTGAATGTAAGAAAGACTATGCTATTATTGTAGGGCCATTCCTACTTTACTATAAAGTCTAAAATTATTCAAAACAAAACTAAAAAAAATTTACAGTTGGAGTGGGGGAGACTCGAGGGGGGCATGAGAGGGTAGGAGAGAGGGAGAGAGGAAGGGAGGGAGAGGGAACTGGGATCAATATGTAAAATAAAAATAAAAAAAAATAAAAAAAAACTAAAACATTTAGGAACCAAAATGAAATGGTAAGATCCTACTTAGAAAATGGAAGACAGAAAACTGGGTAGGCTGGTGAAGTGGCTAAGCCACCACAGGCATTTTCTCTCAAGCCTGACATGTTGGCTTGAACGGGAAATGTCCCCCATAGGTTCAGGTATCTCAACACTTGGTACCCAGTTGGTTACACTGCTTGGGTAGGTTTAAGAGGTGTGGCTTTGCTGGAGGAAGTACATCACTGAGGACCACTTTTGAGAGCTTGTAGCCTTGCCCCATTCCCAGTTCTCTCTCTGCATCAGGCTTATGACTGAGAATATAAGCTCTGCTACCTGTTCTAATCACTATGCCTGCTGCTTGCTGCCATCTGTCCCTACCACGACAGACTCTTATCCCCTTGGAACTTTCCATAAGCCCAAATCAACTCTTCTTCTCTAGACTGTCTTTGTCATAGTATTTTTATCACAGCAACAGAAAACTAACTTAGAAACATGATAACCTATGTTTGAGACCCCTGAACCCACATGGTAGAAAAAGAGGACTTAAACTAATTGTCCCCTGACTTCCACTTGCAACCCCTTCCCCATGAATGAAATGTAAAAAATAAAAGAGTAAATTGAATAAACTTAACATAGGGATGCGAGGTACTACAGATGGGAATGTGGGCTATCTAGAAATTCTGGAACTTACTCAAGTTCAGTATGACCCAGAAACTGTACTCCTAAGTTATTTGTTAGTGGTAGTTGACAATATTTTTCACCTACTATTTCTAGTTCTGCCACTTCTAGATATATTGTAGGACTATTTCCCAACATCTTTGAAAGTTGGGTATGGATATTTAAAACCTACTTTGGCTAATGAAATGTAAAGGTCTATGTATGCACTCTTCCTCTTACAGAAGAAACCATCAAAGCACTTGTCAGGGTGACATCTCTACCACCCTGCATATGGTTACAATGAGATGAGTAAACTTGCTCATCTGGGATTAATTTTTTTTTTTTTTTTTTTTTTTTTTTTGGTTTTTCGAGACAGGGGTTCTCTTATTGCTTTGGAACCTGTCCTGGAACTAGCTCTGTAGACCAGGCTGGCCTCCCAAGTGTTGGGATTAAAGGTGTGTGCCACCAATGCCCGGTGGAATTAATCTTATATAGCAGAGGTGAAAAAGAAATCCACACTGATTTTCAAAATGGACAAACAACTTCTAGTTTACAATGGGTCTCATAATTACTCACATAGTATGTGCTAAGTAAATGCTAGTTTTCTTCTTGCCTTTCCTTTTATTCTACCAAGATGGCAGGTTTGTATCCTCACCTGGATCTGCTGGGAGAAATGTGCAATATCTTGATCTGGCTGATTCCCAGAGGCCAGCATTCGACTTCTGTTTTCCATGAACTGCTGAAGCTTGTTGGAGAGCTGCTCAAACATCTCTGCCTGGGGCAGGAGCTTCTTTAGGTTGCTCTCCTTTTCTTGCTGCTGGTGCTGGAGCTGTTCGAAGCGCTGGCTCACCTCTGCCAGTTTCCCCTGCAGCACTGAGGCTGTGGTGCTGTCCGCAGTCTCCATGAATTGAGTGACCATCTCATGGGTGGCTTCCAAGCTGCTTTTCTGCCTAGCAATGTCTTGTTTCAGTTTCTGTCATCAAAAACAGTCTGTCAGTTGGGACTTAATTACTCTAACATATCTGAGTCATCAATTAATAACTTTTAATAACTCCTTGCTCAAGGAGATTGGAACCTGAAGAATGCTATATCCTTTAGTTCTCTATTCATTTCACCAAATTTTGCTCCCACCACTTTTGCTTGGGTTCAGCAGTGGTTTGGAAATTGGGAAGAAAATTTTTCTTTCTTTTTTGTGGTGCTGGGGATTGAACTCAAGATCCTGTCCATGTTAAGGGTGTGCTTTATCATTAAGTTACACTTCCAGTCTGAGTAGTAGAAATGTCTACAAGAATCAGTAATTGCCGTTAAACCTTATTAGAAGATTTCTGGACATGAATTAGTCTCCTATTACTTTTTCAAGTTATATGATTATGGAAAGACAGACACACCCCCTAGTGTAACACTCAGGGTAGAGTCTCACCATGTTATTGGCCAAGACCTCTTGGATGACTCCTGACGAGAGCGATGCCACCTGCTCCCCTTCCAGGCTTAGCTCAACTTCCCTCATGGACTGCAGCAGGCTCTCCAGGCTCTCCTGTACACTCTGAGACTGAGCAATCGCCTTCTGTAGCAGAGCAGAACGCTCAGCCAAGCCACAGGAGAGGCTCTGGAAGCGGCCAAAGATGGAATCTGGAAAACGGAGGCCATGAGGAAAAACACTGGACACTGTTCTAGAAGGTGTTTGTAAGGGTACAAAGCTGGGTGTTGTGGGACATGCCTCTAATCCCAGTATCCAGGACACTGAGGCAAAAGGACTTGGAGACTACCCTGACCTACATAATGAGTTCAAGTCTAGTCTAGGATACATACACAGCAAGTCTATGGTCTCAAAATAATAATAAATAAATAGGAAGAAAGAAAGTAGCTCAGTAGAGCATGCCTTTAATCCCAGTACTCAAAATGCAGAGGCAGTGGGTCTTTGTAAGTTTGGGTCACCCTGGGCTATATAATGAGTTCCAGGATAGCCAGGGCTTCACAGTGAGACCATGCCTCACATGCAAAACAAAAATCAAACAAACAAAATACTCAGAAAGTAGAAGTATTTAAATTGCATATATTACTTTACAATAACTGACATTAAAACAAATGGAATACTTTTGAAGTATATTAGTATAGGAGCCAAATTCAATTAATTAGTTATTTGGCATTTAGTAAGAGCCAGAAATTATTCAATATGCCAAGGACTGAGGATAATTAAAGTCTCTGGCCTTAACAAAATGAAGGTTGCAAATCAGCATAGGTAGAAGAAGCAGAACACAACAAACTGCAAAACAGACTATTATACCAAGTACTAGAAGCATGTCCTAGAGGGACTCAAAATAATTCTTTCTCATTTATTTATTTATTTATCTATCTATCTATCTATTTATTTATTTATTTATTGGGTTATAGGGTGTGGCAGTTTGATGAGATGTTCCCTCATAAGTCTTGGCCACTTGAATATGGTCCCTAGATAGCAAGATTAAGAGGTGTGGCCTTGTTGGAGGAAGTGTGTCACTGAGGGTGGTTTTATTAAAGGGCCCCAAAGTCTCCTGACATGCTCAGTGTACTCTCTCTGTGTATCTTGCTTGTAGATCAAGATGTGAGCTCTCAGCTATTCCTGCCAACATGCCTTTGCTCTGACATCATGGATTCTAGCCCTCTAGAACAGTAGGCCCAAGTAAATGTTTTATAAGTTGCCTTAGTCATGGTGTTTTATCACAGCAAAGTAACTAAGTCACAGGGTTAATGATTAGGATTTGACAGAGGCTGTAAAGCTCTCAGATCTGTCTCCTTCCCTCTCTCCCTCAACTCTTGACAATAAAAGGGATAGGTATTAATGGCATACCAATTATATTTTAATGCAGACACACATTATGGAATGACTGCATCAAGTTAGTTAACATGGTTACCTCACATACTTAGCATTTTTCATGGTGGGAACATTTAAAAACCACCCTCTGAGCAATTTTCAAATATATAATGTATTAACTAAAGCCCTTAATGCTGTACCCTTGGATAAATCTTGAAAGATGAAGAGGATTTCATCATTCATGGAGAGCACAATGAAATAAATGTTAGGTAAGGAACAGAAGAAACTTTGCTGGGTGTTGGTGGCACACATCTTCAATCCCAGCACTCTGGAGGCAGAGGCAGGTGGGTTTTGTAAATTTGAGGCCAGCCTGATCTACTGAATGAATTCATGAGATCTTGTACATTTAGGTCCCCTGCCCTTAGCTTAGTGCCCTGGATACCTGTTGACACTGTGTGCTATATACTGCAAATCAAAGATCACAGTAAAGAGGTAGGATTACTGCTGCTGCTTCATACCTGTAGTTTCTTGAATAGGCCTATGGTCCAGGGCTGGTTCGCCTTCAATTTCCATTAGGTCACTAGCTGCTTTCTGAAGTTTTTCTACAGGTACTTGGTGCTCAGCCAATTCTTCCTGTAACTGCTGCATGTCCAAAACAAAAACAAACAGACAAAACAAAACAAAAAAATCCACATTTCAGTGAGTATAAAGGTGTTTTGTAATCTAGAATAGTACCCACAGCCATAGATACTAGATTAAGGAATTTATGAATCAGATTTTGCCTAGGACATATCAACTAGTATTTGTTTCATTAGTTCCCTCTAAGCCATGAAATACCTTGATACACAAATGTGGTCTGCATCTGCTTACCTTTGTTGTTGCAAGCTGCTGCTGCAGGACTGCAGGGTCAGAGGCAATAGTGTCTGAGAGCAGCTTCTTCACATTGGCCTCACAAGTCGACATCCAGGCCTGCAGGCTGTCAGTGCTGCTCTGGAATTGCTGATACTGGCCTAGCAGCATGTTCAGGTGAGAGCCCAATCGTGTACACTATGCCAAAGGAAGAAAGAAGCCAAAAGATAGCAGCTTCCAGAATAGCGTTCAAACAAAGAGCCCTGTCCTGTTTGGGGGAACTTAACTGCAGCTTCACACATAGTTTACTGTCTACAACCGGGTTTGTCATTATTTGCATTGTACTAGCCATCTCACCTTTTTATGTCCCCAGAAGTCTTAGTGAGTCGCATGACACACAACCAAAGAAATATATATCAGACTCTATGCAAAAGACTGGAAAAAAAGGTTAAAAAAAAAAAATGTTCCTTTTGGGAGATTAGAGACATTGACAGAAAGATAGGAAATAATGTGTAGATTCTCAACTTTAGGAGAAGAATTTTTTTCTTAATTTAAAGATATGGATTCATCCTAGAACACACTGTCTACGAATAAAGACTTTGGTTGGTGCTGGACTATGCCTAATAAGCCCAAGACACTGGTCAGGACACAGGAAGATGAGCACCTCTGCCTTCCCCAATGATGTGCTATACATTGCAATGTTGATGGAACTAGGTGTTAGACCGTGGGCCCACACAGTGCATTTTTTGTGCAAATGAACCCATTTGCCTGTGGTTCATACACACTGTGACTTATGGCCCATATTTAGAGCCTTAGAAAATTCACATGGTTGTTTGAGGACTGCAATGTTGTTTCTCTGGAGGCTCTTGGGGTCTTCCCTTACCTTAGAGTGGAGAGTGGTATATCTTTCTGTTGCATCCTTCAATTTTTCATTCACTAAGTTTCTGGTAGCTGATGGTTTCTGGCCGTCCTCAAAATTTTCTGTGTCTAAGACTTTCTGTCCTGAGATAGTCACAAATCTCAAGTCTCCTTTGTGGGAAATGACATCCTCCGAGAAGCTTCCTTGCCGCTTTAGCAAGGAGTACAGGGCTTCGGGGCTACTGCCGCCCTTATGCATACTGTTTAGTTCATTCTCAGATCGTTCTAGCCAGCTGTCAAATTCCCTATGGTCTTGCAGGAACTTCTGCAGTTCATCTCGTAGTGTCTGCGTCTGCTTCAGCTCTGCCTCTGACTGGGCCAGGGAAGTTGCATATTGCTCCTTCAGCTCACAGAGCTTTTCCTGCAGCTTCTGTTGTTCCTCGGGTGTAAGATTGTGACCATGCTGGTCCAGGAAGGCCTGAGCTGACTGGGTGGCCACAATGAAATTCTGTTGCTGAGACAGCAATTCTTGGTGGCGTGCCTGGTGAATAAACCACCCCAAAGACAGTAGGAAAATATGAACAATTTGGTTATATTTACAGCTAGAGTTAGAGATGCTAGAGATGGAGCAATTTCTACTTCTGTTTCAAAACACCACTCACTACAGGGCCAGGTGTGGCCGCACATGCTTTCTAATCTTTGTGAGTTCAAGGAGAGCAAGAGCTACATATAGTGAGACCCTATCTCAAAAAATAAAACAAACAAGTTAAAGAAAACATTACCACTCTAGGTACATAATACCATATTTAAGAAGAGAGATGTGAATGCCAAAAAGATGTTACAAGCCCCCAATAAAGTCATGTAATGAGTTAAGGGTCAGATATGACAAAAATCTACATTGAAGTCCATAAGAATATACAAATAGAATAAAGAACACTACCATGTAGAACAAATATCCTAAACATGGGAGTGGTGAAGAAGTACTTTTTAGAAGGAGGTAAACTCTAAGCTAGGATCTGAAGAATAAACAAAAGAAGTGACTAGGAGTCATGCCTTCCTTTATTTTCAACAGTTAAGGGGAAAGAAAATTCTATGAGTATGCAAAAATTCAGGAGTGAGGGCGTAGCAGTCAGATGCTCAGAGTGAAGGAAGATGAATGATGAGGTCAAGCATGCAGGAACAGATCCTAGAAGGGTGGTGATACGGATAGTAAACCATAGTAAGAGTTTGAACTTAATCTAGAAGGTAAAATAAAGTTATGTGGGGATATAACATCTTAGAAATAAGATGACTCGCCGGGCGTTGGTGGTGCACATCTTTAATCCCAAAATTCAGGAGGCAGAGGCAGGTGGATCTCTGTGAGTTTGAGGCCAACCTGGTCTACAGAGCGAGTTCCAGGATAGGCTCTAAAACCATAGAGAAACACTGTCTCAAAAAAGAATTAAGATGATTCAATATGGGTAGAATGATAGGAAAAAATCTAGGATGATTATTAGTTTGGGAAATTAAGAAGGAATATGCAAAGAACAGGTTGGATTGACATGCAGGTCAGGTCAGGTTGCAAAGAGGCAGATGAATCTATGTATTAGTTTGATACTCAGTAATGATGTCAGCTAAAGATAAAATATACACATGGAATTTATCAATACTGGTAACTGAAGTACTGTACATAGACAAGGATACTCAAGAAAAGCATATTGTTTTTCTGGGAGTGTGTTTCTATATGTGCATATGAACATGTTGTGTTCAGGTAAGGTCACAGATCAATTCTGGATGCTGTTCCTCAAAAGCTACCCATATTATTTTTAAGGTACTCTCTCATTTGGACCTGGAGTTAGGTTGGGCTGACTAGGACCCACCAGGGAGTCCCTTTCTCTAGTTAGGATTACTAGCATGTACCACCATGTCTAACATATAATCAAATTTGGGCTCTCATGCTTGTGTGCCAAAAAGCTTACCAAATGAGCTATCTTTTTAGTCCCAAGAAAGCATATTCTGATAGAAATAGAGGGCTGGGATTATAACAGTTTCTCAAAGATTGACCAAAGGAAAAGAAAGATGATTAGGGCGAAAAGCACTACAGCAGCCAAAGGAGAAGCATTGCGAGAACAGTCAACAGTGTCCAAGCTGCTGAGATACCAGAGACACAAACTAAGGCTGTGATTGGTTTCCCAGAGTGGCATAATCAAAGACAAGCTAACACCCTTACCTTTACTAACTCATATTGCCTGTCCAGTTTCTCTGGTACTTGGTTCACCTCCACACAACCATCAGTGGCATCCAAGGCTCGATTTTCCAGGCTAGTTCCGGAGAGCCTCTCCATTCCTAGGAGGCTGCTCTGTGGCTGTCTTTCAGATGACCCCACAGAAGTCACCCAGTCCAGGAGAGCGTCAATCTTCCTCCTGTTCTCTGCCAGCTCGGTTGCTGCTTTACTCTGAAATGCAGAGGTACTCCAGTGAGAAGGCCTAGACTCCACTGTGGCAGCACAGGCTACTAAGGCAAAGTGGGAAAGGAGCCCTGTTCTGGTGTAAAATGTTCTCATATTAAAAAAATGAGGATTTTCTAAAAGCTGAGCAAATAGTTATTTTAAAAACTCCAGATTTAAGGGGAGGGAGAGGGAACTGGGATTGACATGTAAAACAAGACTGTTTAATCAATATATTGGGGGGTGGGGAGGCTACAAAACAAAACAAAAAAACCCCCCAAAAAACCAAACAACAACAACAAAAATCATCCAGATTTCCTTAATACCTTAAAGAAAATAACCAAACCAAACAAAATGAACAAATGTCGGACTTTAGAAAGACCCTGAAAATCCAGCAAGATTTCTTGGATCCTTCCTAACTATGTATAACATTGGTTGGAAAAGTAAGATACACATAGGCACTGTTCTCATCTAGCTGTTCTTCCCTGAAGGGACAACAGATGTTTGTCACCTTTATCATGGACAAACTGAATGCTTAGTTATTGAACTTGACATTCAATTCTACTCATTAGTTCTTCAAGTATTACTTAAAAAGTTTGTTCTAAACCGGTCTTTAATTCCAGTACTCAAGAAGCAGAGGCAGGTGGATCTATGTGAGTTTGAGGGCAGCCTGGTCTACAGAGGAAGTTCCTGGACAGGCAGAGCCATTACACAGAGAAACCCTGTCTTAAAAAACAAACAAACAAACAAACAAACAAAAAAACCCAAAATCAAAAAAACAACAAGAGGAAAAGGCTGTGCTAAGATGTGAATATTCAGATATTTTTAATATTCATCTTCAGGCAGCTTACTTCTCTTTCCCATGCTCTATACTCTCTAATTAATATAAGAGTCCATGGCCGAACAAAGAATCCAATTCAACCCTTCAACCTGCCACTGCTGAGTAAAACCAGTCAAGACTTCACCTTTGAGTTTTGTTTTTTAGTTTCTCCTACTTCTACAGTCCATACTGTAACTATACAGCTTGCCTGGGAATAAAGTCTATGCCCCCAAAAGACCCTGTAGATATTTTTCTAATATTCTTAGGTCACCACTTAATATTCATGCAAGAAACATACCATTTGCTTTTCACTACCAGCTTAATACACTATCAAGGTCAAAGTATAAATTTAGAGTTAGCAAGTTTTAATTTTGTTTTTGGTAAAATACACTTTTTTTTACCAATCACTCCTGATCTAAATTCCTGGATATTTTTGGTAAAGAAAATACCAACTCAAGGACCTGCTCCTAAAGTTCTCTTCTGCAACTCAAGGCACCCCCAGCTTTTGTGGCTTTAGAAAACTATCAAGCATAGCAGTCTGGCTACCTTCTCTGTCTCCTGCTGTATGGCTGATGTCACAGCTTCCTCCAGCTCCTTCTGAGCTGCCCGTGTCCGTTCTTGGAGAACCTCATATTGTTCCTTAGCCTGATGAAGTTTTTCTCGAAGAGCTGTCAATTCTTGGGGGCTCAGCTTGGTCTGATTCTCTTCCAGGAACCCTTCAATGTCTTTGACAGCTGAGGCAAATGAGGCAGAATGATTCTGAATGTCACCCTGCAAATCCTTAACAAAGAGAAACAAAGATGACTGCTTTTACCTTTAGTCCTTTTGAGTCTTCTAATAGAATAAGGATATATAGTCTGTCCTTTTGATAATAATTTATTTACGATTTATACCAAAACCAAAGAAAAGTTAAAATATTTAATTTTTCCAGAAAACATTCAGTTTTGAATAGTAGAGATTTTTATTTGGCAATGTTGTCTTCAATGAGCACATCTCTCTCTCTCTCTCTCTCTCTCTCTCTCTCTCTCTCTCTCTCTCTCTCTCTCTCTCTCTGTGTAGCCCTGGTGCTTCTGTAACTCACTTGATAGACTATGTACTTCCTACCTCTTACCCCTTGTGCACTAACCCCTATATGTCTATCACTTTTCCGTTTAAATGACACTCTTTGAAGTAATCTTTGCTGACTCCTTAGACAACCCTAGACTGTTTTTCTGGCATATGGTTTCACACAACTTAACATTTATGCATGTAATAGTTAACAATTAGCTGTCTTTTGGTGATAATTTGTGTACTTGTATATCTCTTCCACGAAACAGTAAACTTTCATGAGGGCAGGAATGTCTTATTTACCACTGAAGAGGCACTAAGCACTGGTTTGGAGTCTTGGCAACGTTTATTGCAGGAAGGACAAGAAGGATTAATTAACACTGACCTTCAAGTCACTTTGGTTCTTCTGCAAAGCAGAAAGCTCTTGCTGAGAGGCTCTGCCCTGGTGCCTCCCCAATGCTCTTTCTGCCTGTCCAACCCAGCTGCAGAGGTCCTCCAACTTCTGATGGCAGGTATTTTGTTGCTTCTGTAGAGTCTAATTAAAATGCAGAGGAGTCAAGAAATAATCAACTCTCATTTTACAAATACAAGATAATTTCCTGAAATGTAAAACAGGACAATTATATGGCAAAGACGGAAAAATTGGTGGAAAACTGGAAGAGAAAAAGGCACAGAAATCATATTCCCGAAGCTCCCCTCATCTGGGTTGTCTGTAATCTGAGTGTGCAGCTGGAATGATAGTCAGGGATAGTTGTAGAGATATGCTCCTAATGCAGGTTTGAGTTTGGAAGCTGCTTTGGAGACTGATATTATCATCAGTGGAACGGACCGCATTGAAAACCACACATAATGGTGTAAATGATAATAAATTTGTCTCTCTGAGAAATTCTTTTGGAACAAGAGGATATGCTGGAAATTAAGTCAGGAACGCGGAAAAGTATTAAAAAAAAGAAAGAAAGAAAAAGCTCAAGAGTATGGATAACTGATAAGCTAAATGAGGTTCTTAATAATTGAACTGACTTTATAAATCAAATGTCTCACCACTGCATAAGACCATTAAATAGAATGATTACATGGCAGGCTCAAGGAGTGTGCTTTGGCTATTTTGAGAAGAACACTGACCAAGAATAGCAACTGCCTTAGTCTTCTGGGGGGGGGGGGTCCTACTCTAATATCACTGGAAAAGACAGGCCCAGGGAAGGGGGTGGGAATATGTTTCCATGCCTGATCCTTTTCCCATCTCTCAGGTCAGTTTCATGACACTAAAGTACCCAACTGAGCAACAATTGAGCATGATGTGTTTCTCCTGATCATCCTTCTAAAAATTGTTTCCACCAGACTGCCTTCTGATGGCATTCTGATGGCACAGTCACCTGCACTTACAAACAGGTGCTCATACTGGCCCTCACTCCCTTTTTTTTAGGAAAAACAGAAGGGCACTGGAAGAGAACCCCTAAGAGCTCTTCAGCTGTGAAACAGGATCTTCATGGGTTAGGATGAGTGCAGACTGAATCTGAAAAAAGCAAAGCAAACAAGTTAACGCACACACATTCAGAGCAAATATAGAGAGCAGAGTGTTTCTGACAAGGTTAATGCACATTGTGGAATTAATTCCATGCTCAGAGTGTTCACATGCAATTCTATTACCTGCTGCAGGTAAGCTTAAGGTGGCTCAGACCAATCTGCTTTATTAATTATCCACAGGATATACACTACATAAGTGACTAGGTAAGAGCATTGCACATGTGCAGGTATGGAGACTGACCTAAATATTTCATCGAGATTTATTTCAATATGGTTGAAATAATTAGACAGTAGCAGGGGACATAAGGCATTGACTAACCTAATTTTCTTTAAGTTTGACCCAAAAGCTCAGCTATACTTTGCATAATACAAGAGCTCTTGAGACAAGATTTTCTGGGGAACATGACAATTCTTCTATCATTTTGCTGTATACCAATTTATTCATGGGCAGAGGTGACAAAAGTGTCACTCAGGATAGTCTAAGGTTATGATAATACTAGATACTGAAATATGTTCAATTTGAATTTTGCAAGATAAGAGTTATGATGTGAAATGGTAGGACAGTCATCAGATTAAAAAAGAAAGAAAGAAACCATCAATCCTGCTTTTGTACATTCTGTTACATGGTGAAAAACTGGGCCCTTCTGTATGCAGAAAAGTACTAGAAAATAATAACTCAAATATTCCCAAACAAGGCTAGGTATGGAAGCATGTGGGCAGAGGCAGGGGGATCTCTGTGAGCTCAAGGCCAACCTGGTTCACAGAGAGTTAGCCTAGGCTACACAGGGAAACATGGTTTTAAAAGCAAAACAACAACAACAAAAAAGAGCTAATTCTGATTAAATAGTTTTGTTGGCTGTTTGAAGACTGTCAAGGAGTCTTGTTATGAGTTATTTTAAAAGCCTTTTAATAAAACTGATTTTTCAGAGCCATTCTTGTCCAGTGTCAGAGTTACCTACATGCTCTTCATAGCCTCAGATGAATGCTGAGGAAGCAATAGGCAGAAAGGGGTAGCCACAACTTTTACATGAAAGTTGAGACAATGGGACACATTAAGAGTAGAGTCTCACTAAAATGAAAAACACTTGCACATGCAATTTGCACACAAATATATATATATATTCTCTCTCACACACAAAACAAGAAAAACAGCAGAACAGTTATCAGATCCCATTGGCCTGCAGGACCTGAAATTTTGAAGTTGATAAAACCAGGTCTCTGGAATCATGACAGCCAGAAAAAACCCAGAAGACATCCCCAAGGACAAATTGAGCTCAGTTGCTGGTTCAGTCTGACCTTAACCTGAACTTCTTGCTGGATTTGCTGAAGATGGCCTTGCAATGTATCCATCTGAGCTGCAGTCTGTTCCACAAGGTCCTGGAAGGACCTCTGTAATTCACTCAAAGACTGCACCATCTGTTGGTTCTGCTGAAGAGGCAAATCTTTGGCATGATCAGCGATAAAGAGCTGAATATCCAAAGCAAGAACATCCAACTGAGATTTCTTTTCAGTCATAGATTGTTTCATATTCTGAGAAAAGTAGGGAGAGAAAAACAAACAAATAAAACCAACATTTATTTCTCTAGTCATAGAAAAGCTACTGGTTTTGAGAATTAAAAGTTAACCTTATATTTTTATCATTGGTACTGATGACCAAAATAGCACTGCAAATCTCAGTTTTTGGTCTTTACAAATTCCAAAAACAAGGCATTAATTACAAGTATGTTTCCATTACATTCAGTAAGCTTTCAATTATTTATGATAACAGAATTATATTATTACTAATCTAAAATATATATGATGGGCTGGAGAGATGGCTCAGAAATTAAGAGCACTGATTGCTCTTCCAGAGGTCCTGAGTTCAATTCCCAGCAACCATCTATAATGGTTGACAGCCATCTATAATGGGATCTGATGTCCTCTTCTGATATGCAGGCATACATGGACACAGAACGCTATATAATAAATAGACAAATTTTTAAAAATAAGTAAATAAATTATATACATGACTTAATTTTCTTCTTATTTATTTTGGCAGAGCTGGGGATTGAACCTATGACCTGTGTATTCTGGGGAGCCACTCTTCTACTGAGCGACATCCCAAGCTCCTTTTGTCTGATTTATTTGAGATAGGTTGCTCAGGTCAGCCTTAAACTCATTTTATTGTCCAAAAAGGCCTTGAATTTGTGATTCTCTCAGCTCAACTTCCCAAACAGATGAAATCAGAGGTCCCTGCCACCAGCCCTGCTTAATTAAAAGGTTTAGGAAAAATACAACATTCATTTCTGATGCAAAGTTTTGGGTTGAAGAGACAGTTTGGCAGTTAAGAAAGAGCACTGGCTGCTTTTCCAGAGGACCCAAGCTCAATTCCCAGCACCAATGAGGTAGCAACTCTAATTCTAGGAGATTTGGTGCCCTCTTCTAGCCTCAGTGGGCACTCACATGCATATGCTGCACAGACACACATGTAGGCTTAAGTATCTGTTTTTATTTGTCCAGTGAGTAATTGTTAGGCCATTCCTGAGAAAGCAGGAAGCTTATTTTGATTCAATGAGACAGCTCATTATTTTTAGGTGGCTGGAGAGATGAATCAGTGGTTCAAAACAACTACTATTGTTTCAGAGGACATTGAGCAGCTCAGAACAATCTGAAACTTCAGTTCCAGGGGATTTGACTCCCTTTCTGATGTGCCACATACAAGCACACAGGTTCCCACACATATACATAACATTTTAAAAAAAAAATCTTTGAATTTAAAAAAAAAAAGATTTATTTACCTTTATCTTATGTGTGTGGGTGTTTTGCTTGAATGTATGTCTGTGTCATGTGCACACACACAGTACCCACAGAGGCCAGAAGAGAACATCAGATCCCCTAAACTGGAGGTGAAACCATGTGGGTGCTGGAAATTAAAGCTGACTCTCCAGAAGAGCAGCTGGTGTTCTTAACTGTTGAGCTATCTCTCAAGTCCCAAAAGAAAATCTCAAAATTGATGATGATGGTGTGTGTGTGTGTGTGTGTTTGTACTATGTGTGTGTCAATCTAGAAGCCCTCATCCACTGTTTGAGTATGCAAGTCAGATGACAACTTTCAGAGATTAGTTCTCTCCTTCCACCATCAGTTCGGGTATTGAACTTATGTCTGGAGACTTGCATGCAAGGCAATCGCTTTACCTGTAGAACTATCTCCCTATTCTTGTATGTATATTTAAACTGTGAATGGTTCTTTTGAGGTCTCTTTCTCTCTCTGCTCTCACTGTGTTGTAACCTAGAACTTGTTATACAGACCTGGCTAGACTTGAACTCATATAGATCTGCCTGTCTTTGCTTCCTCAGTACCACCATGTCTGGCATATGTCAACTCCTAAGGTAGCTGAATGAGGTCCAGGGACACAGTTGACCATAGACAAACCTGTATGTCTACTTATTCTGGGATGAGGGAAAGGGAGAGGACAGAGAGGAGGGACAGCTCTAGTGCCTTTTGACTTTCTAAAGAGTTTACAGGGTGATATCCTTCTGTGACACAAAATTCATGAAAATTCATAAAAGCTTATGTACAGCCAGGAAGTATGGCACGTGCCTTTAATCCCAGCACTCAGGAGGCAGAGGCTGGTAGCTCTCTGTGAGTTTGAGGCCAGCCTGGTCTACAGAGTTTCAGGACAGGTTCCAAAGCTACACAGAGAAACTCTGTCTCAAAAAACCAAAAAGAGCTGATGTACTCTAGGTAGGATATAGCAACAAAAAGAATAATGGACTAAACAGAACAATATAAAAAAAGAACTACTAATGAAGGAAAAGTATGTGGCACATATAATTATGTAGCTATCTATATGCCGTACTTTTAACTTTCTTTCACTGGTTAATAAGAAGAACCAATTAGTTTGGAGCTTAGTAAGAAGAAAAGCATCTATAGATCAAGATGTCTAGAATTGTGACCTCCTGGCTAAATCTGATATTTCAAAGCCTGGTGTTACAATGCACCACCTGGCCTACAAAAAAGCTTGCCTACTCACACTCTAGGTCAATGGTGTAAAGCTCCCCACAAATTGTGCAAGATTGGATACCAGGCAAAAGAGAAAGAAGAGACAGACCCTAGATGCTCAGTACAAGGAGGTTATAAAGTCGGTAATATAAAGCCATTCTTTGGACTCTCAAAGAGTAACTGAGAGGAGAAAGAGTCACAAGGAAATTCAGACTTCCTAAGAAAGATTAAGCATAGAGACCAAGATTAAGTATAAAGACTGATTTTCCCATAAGGAAAATAAGAGTTGTAAGTCAAAGGACATGTGGGAATGGGTGACAGGTTTACCTCATATTGTTGGAGAGAGTGATTCAGGTTGTCAACATTAGTTTCACTGTCACATTCCTTGCTGTTCAGAGTAAGACTGGTTCTGCCAACCCAGGCTTGCAGATTTTGAAGTTTGCCTTCTAGTTCCTTGTACTGATTTAACACTGTGGTCTAGGAAATAAACAGCAAGTCAGACTATGACCCTCCAGGTCCACCCAGGCTTTGTAAATCCTAAGAGACTCCAACATAACCAAACAAAAAACTCACACAACACAAAGCCCCCAAACCAAAACACTACCTGTTTCACTTCCACAGCATTCTGGAGGTGGAGGAGTCTGGAGTTCCAAGAGTCACTAACAGAATCCAGAGACTTCTGGAGGTTCTTGGCATCTTTCTCTAAGGCCTTCAGCAGCTGAGCAGGAACTTCTTGCGGCTGGCTGGTAACAATCTGATCCACACACTCCAATTCCTGACTCACCACAGTGGACAGATCTTTCAGTTCCTGGTCTAATACCTGAGGGGACAGAGTAAAGTTACCTCCAAAATTGAGAACAGCGCTGAGGCTGGGGATCAGTAGCAGAGTGTGTTCCACCTTGCTTAAGGCCTAGGTTCAACTCCCAGGACAGAGTAGTGATTTTGCTTTCTGGGAATCAGCTACGAACACATGTTAGCTCACCTCACATCTACACAGTACTTACAAATGTAGGTTCCTTGGTCTAATAATTAATTAATTCACATTTCTCAAAATTGAACAACAAGGACCGTTTCCTCTGAGGCCACCAAACTGAAGTATGAGTACTCAGGACTTGAACTCAGATTTCTGACTCACTGTAGTACTCTGACAGCCTTGGCCCCAGAATGTCTCTTGTTATTGCTATGTCTTTGCATGCTTGCAGCTCCTATTATTCTCTGGTGTCTGGCATGGTGTGAATGGGTGTGGAGGTATCCCCACTGACTTTAATGTAGTGTGATTATCTCATGGAAATATCCCAATCAACTTGGCATTTTTCCTATAAATTATTATGGAGATGATTTCCTCCTAAGATATACTGTTTAACAGAAGCAATGATTTTATATAATAATAGTGTTGGATTAAATAGGATTTTGATGATTGGGGGATTTTAATAAATATAGTAAGAGATTGTGATAGAGGTTAAATTTAGTGGGAAAATATGGGTAAGAATAAGATAAAATATTGCCCCTGCCCCTGATAAAACAGGGGCTTCAGAGAATAAAAAATAAGAACAAGGAAATGCCACACAGCTAGAACATACAAATTTCTCTTGAGGAGCCATATAGTCTGTGTTAATGATTAAGAAAAACAACTGAGTCCCAGAAACCCAGATAGTTCAAGTTCTTTTAATCTTAATGTTGAGAGATGTGTCCATGTGTTTCAGTGTGCATCATAGCTGAAACAAAGTTTGAAATATGACTTAAGGTCAGATTAAGATGTTTTTGTTAATGGCTTTGAGGTAAAAAAAAATAAACAAACAAAAACAAAAACAAAAAAAAAACAAACCCAAATAAAAATCTAAAGTTTAGAAAGGCACATAGTTGAGTGAGGGACTTGTTGAGGTCAAGGAATAAGAACAAAGCAGCCCAAATATTACTAGCTGATATGCCTTTGTTGCTAGGATTGGTTGATCAAAGATGATGATTAATTCCTTGTATCCATTTCTGCTCTCAGCTGCAGCTGCTTCTTCTTAAGATTTGTTATGTAGTGTTCTGTCTGCATGTATCCCTGTAGGCCAGAAGAGGGCACCAGATCTCATCACAGATGGTTGTGAGCCACCATGAGATTGCTGGGAATTGAACTCAGGACCTCTGGAAGACCAGCCAATGCTCTTAACCACTGAGCCATTTCTCCTGCCCTGCCCTCAGCTTCTTGATATAAAAAACTGCTGATGAATGGGGATGCACCCCGAGGATTCAAAGTAGATATGACTGATGGCTTTTCATATGTAAAAGTTTAGGTTTGTGATTCTTTTTTGTAACTGCAAAATACAGCCTGCCAGTAAAAGAACTAGCTGAGAAAATATACCTTGATTGTTTACATTCTGTTTATCTATAACAAGTAAATTAAATATGAATGTATGTGGGTTCTTGAGAAAATTTGTTTTTCACCTGTAATACATAAAATGTTTAATCATGTAAGGGACATGGAAACTTTTTTTTAACTTGTATTTATTGTAATCATTCAATTAAAAAATAGAATGTAACCACATTGTAATTTTTATACTCCTGGAAAGGTTTTGCTTAAAGTTAGTTAGAAGGAAGACATCAAGAGAAACAGAACAGTTACATTTGGATAGAGGTAAGACAAGAAATAAAGATGATAGACACTAAAGGTGTGTGTTTTCTCTCTCTCTCTTCTCTCTCTCTCTCTCTCACTTTATTTATTTATTTTTTTGCTGGCCCTAGAGAGTTGAGTTTTGTCCCCTCAAAGAGAAAAGTCAAGTTGAGTGATTAGTCCACCAACCCCTTTGGATCTCCCTCAATCCCTGAGCTGCTAGAGGCTGGTCCTCACAGCAGCAATACCCAGGCAGCTGATGCGTAGAATTAGGGTGCTTCAAGGGAAATCAACCACTCCCCCCCAAAAAAGATGAAGTTTTCAAATCAAATTTTAAGGGAGAAAGAACCAAAGAATATAAAAATAACCTGGAAAACAGTCTTTCTACTCAGCTGTTCTATAATATTCTTACTCCTCAACAGAGCTGCCAGTATTCGGTGGTGGAAAAGCATAATAGTGTTTTTGAGTATAACCTCATTGCCCTTTCAGCTACCCTACTTATACCACATACTGGATACTGAGAAACATGGCAAGCTTCTACAGGCTCCATCATCTTCATTGTAGCTTTCAATTTCAGTGAATGCCGCATTTTTCCTGTCAAGGCTGCTTTTCTATCCTTTCTATGTTCTTCAAACCTTGATACTATCTACAATTTCTCCCTGCATTATCTTCTCCAAAATCCACTGGGAACATTCCTTAGTCACAATACATCCTCTAGCTGGTGTTCTACCTCTTTTCTTGCCTGCAACACAAACACTTCTGGAAAGAATGGCATACAGTAATCATCTATCATCTACTTTCTATCTTAGCACTCCATGGAAACCATTTTTACTAAGCAGTCTTTATTTCTGAAGCAGGCTTCAAATGGACTCAACATCTCTGTCCTCTGTTCTTCCTAAAAGTCTTTTCCTTCTGTTTTGTAAGGTCAGTGTTTCTTGGTGTTCTTTGAAATCTGAATCAGAACTGAGTATGTGGCTCAGCAGGTAGGAGAATTTGCTTGAGGAAGCATGAAGACCCGAATTCAAATCCTATAGCCCCAGCTGGGCATTGGTGGCAAATACCTTTAATCCCAGCACTCAGGAGACAAAGGCAGGCAGATCTCTGTGAGTTTGAGGCCAGCTTGGTCTACAGAGCTAGTTCCAGGACAGGCTCCAAAGCCACAGAGAACCCCTGTCTTAAAAAACAAAACACAAAACAAAACAAACAAAAAATCCCATAGCCAGACAGAAAAAGCTGGTAATTGCCATGAACACATGTACCCCCAGTACTGGAATAAGAAGATTGCTGGAGTTTTTTTGGCTAGCATCAGTGACAGACCCTGTCTAAAGGGTGTAAGGTAGAGTGTAAGCAAGTGAGACAATAAAATAAATGTCTATGGTCCACTTGTGGATTTGCACAGGTGTGTGCAACCACACACGTACATGCACAATACACAAAAGCAAAAAGAAAAAGTCAAAACAAACCACTAAAATTAACCAACTAGCCAACAAAATATAGCTGGTTTCATTTCTGAAACTTCAAATCAAATTTTTGGTTTAACAAAGAAACAAACAAGTACAAAGCATGCATAGGCCAGACCTGGGTGTCATCTTCAGGAATTCCATTTACCTCCTTTGAATCACTATTTTTCACTGGTCTGGAGCCCACTAATTAGGCTAAACTAACTGTTCAGTGAGCTACTATAGGAATCTTCCTATTTCTGCTTCCCCAATGCTGGGATTACAAGTGTGCCCCAATGTTTCTGGTTTTTGTTTTTGTTAAGACAGGGTCTCACTATGTATCCTTGGCTGGTCTGAAACTCACTATGTAGAGCAGGCTGGCCTCAACCTTGTGGTGATCCTTCTGTCTCTTTTTCTCAGTGGAAAGATCACAGGTATATACTCTCATATCCAGCCACAAATGTAAGTAAAACGCTGCTGGATTTCCCATCAGGAAAAACAATAGTATGAGGTTCAGGAGGTAGCTTAGCAGACAAGAGCATAACTGTTTCTAGCACCAATGGGGGCAGCTGACAACTATCTGTTAACTTTAGCTCCAGTGCACCTTTTCAATGTCATTATTATTATTTCCTTTTCAATGGTGTTAAAATTACATTTATTTATTTTTGCATTTGCATGTGTCACAGTGAAAACCCAGTGTGAAGGTCAGAGAACAACTTGCAGGAATTAATTCTGTCCTTTCACTACACAGGTCCTAGAAACTGAACTCAGACCGCCAGACTTGACAGCAAGTCCCTTTATCTAATGAGATATCTTCCTGACACAAATGGTGATTTTGAATTGCCTAAAAAGTTTACTGAAAACTCTACATGCAGAGATGGATCTGATAAATTCATGCTTCACTGAGTTGATAGGATTTGGCCATACAGTTGGGAAATCATTCCCATTATCCCCCTTGGGTCTTCTCTTCCCTGAGTGGGTCAAACCATGGGAAATATAATGAAGAGGAAAGGTCAGTCACTTTCACCTAATCTTATCACTTCAGGAAAAAACAAAACAACAAAAAACCCTTACTTTCAACAGCATCCACCTAGAGTCTAAGCTGATGCTTCCTTCAGAAGACACCCTTTAGTCTTCTGTAGGAAAAAAAGCATATGTAGCTGCTACACTTCTAAAAGAGTTGCAGCTGGTAGGCTTAATTGCTTCTTACACTTTAAATAAGCTAGAACCCTGTTTGCATATGCAAATCTACGTGTCTTCCAGTGCTATTATAAAGGGGGGTTTTAGGGATTTATGCAATGTAACTCACATTGCTGTTTAACTTCATCCACTGAAGTTTGTGGACTAGTAGTCTCCAGTCAGCTAAAAGTAGACCCTTTCTTTCTTTAAAAAAACTTATTTTTTATTATTAATTTAAGTATACATGTTTGTGTATGTATGGAGGCCAGAAGAAGGTGTCAGAGTCACTGGAGCTGAATTTACAGGTGGTTGACATGGTTTCTGGGAACTGAACTCTGAATCTCTGCAAGCTCAAAATGTACTGGTAACTGCTGAGCCATCTCTCCAGCCCCAGCATTAAGCACTCTTTCTTTCTTTCTTTCTTTCTTTCTTTCTTTCTTTCTTTCTTTCTTTTTTTTTTTTTGAGACAGTCTCTCTGCATAGAATTGGCTATCTTGAAGCTCACTATGTAGATTAGGCTAGCCTCAAATTCCAAGAGATCCTCCTGCCTCTGACTTTCAGTGCTGGGATTAAAGACATGTATCACCATGCCCAGCTTAAGTTTCTTAACTAGTCACACTGCTTTTGAACTTACCACATAATTAAATGTCATTCAAGCAATGCAGCACATGTATATCCAAAGTCTATTAACTCTGTCACTTAGAAATCTTAACTGTTCTAGCCTAGAATATCCTGCCAATACCTAACAAGGAGTCGGAGGGTTTTTTGTTTTGTTTTGTTTCAATGAGAAATCTTCAAGGTAGCTGGGAGCCACCATCTTGAAGCCAGTGGGCATGGAAGAATGTCTGAGAACGTACCTTGGTCTGACACAGCAAATCCTGCAGCTCTGCCATATTAAGCCCCAAAGGTTGAATCTGTTTGGTTCTCATTTCGATGTCCCGTAACAGAGACAGATAGGACACCAGCTTCTCATCATGCTCTAAACAAAGTCGCCGGGTAAACACATTCTGTGGAACCAAAATAAAATCAAGTTCTGTTATTTTCCTTAAAGTCAGCTTTTAAAGTAGACAGTTGCTTTGTTATTCCAACAGAAAGAAGCAATTTTTACTACAAGTAAGAGAGGATGGAAATATGCTATTTGTCATTTCTAGCAATAGGCAAAGTGACTTTATTGACTTTCTCAGAGAGTAGAAGTCCATAAAATAAATAAGCATCACTTAAAAACATTTCTAAAAGCCATTTTTATTTCAAATAACATCATTTCAATATTTCAAATTAACTTCAATATTAGTTTCTAATTAGGACTCTTGGGCAGGCAGCAGTCTATACTGATTGCATAGCAAGCCCTGGGTGCAATGTTAGAATCACAAAATAAAAAACAATGAATAGAAGCACTTGAAAATTTTAGAAAGACATTCACAGGCAAAGCCCAATTTTCCAATAACTATATTACAAATGATAAATGAAGTGGTAACTTAAAAGAATTAGCTAATGCCACAACACGTGTGTATATGTGCATACAATTATACACAAGTGACTTCTGTATCCAATTAGGAATTATAACATCAAGCTAGGGTTGAGGATATAGCTCAGTAGCAGAGTACTTGCCTAGGAAGCACCACAAAAAAGGAAAAAAAAAACATAATCATAGCATTAAAGCTACTTATATCTTTAAAAAACAAACTACAAGCCAGAAATGATGGTGTGTGTCTGTAATCCCAGAATGGGAGGGAGGCAGGAAGACTACCATAAATTTGAGGCTACCCTGGGATACATAATGAGTACCAGGTCAGCCAAGGTTGCATAGCTGAACTATGCCGCAAGACTATCAAAACCAAACAAAAATACCCCTAAACCATAAGCAAGCAGAGCCCAACACATTGGGTACTTGCCTGGGTTGCTCTCCAGGGTGCTGGGCATATACCTTCTCTCCCCTTTCCACCAGGTACAGCCATGGAGGGAGCTCGTTCCTCACCAAGCATTTCTTTATACTTTTCCTGAGGTATCTTCTCATCCATCTTCATTGTAGAATATGGCAGGGTCACTGACATTTCTTCACTGATTTCTGAAACAGTGGTACTAATGACAGCATCATGTTGGTCTATACTTTCCTTCTGCAATACACCTTTGGGCAATTTCTCTGGAAAAAGGGATACCGAGACCCTGGGTCCTTTCTGACCCATTCTGTTTTCAGAGGACCCTTCTTCTGAGTCTCTAATGATGGGATTTACTACTTCTAGAAATGTTGTTTCCTGGGTTGTTGGTATTTTAGATTTTTGATGTCCATAAAGCTCATGATCTCTATTGCTATCCTCATGAAGATCTTTACTCTCTGAGTGGTCTAGGTGACTGACTTCTGTGTCCACAGTAGAAATTGTCTCTTTCCATTTATGAGCTCTCACTGAGTCCAAAGGCAATTCTTGGTATAACTTTTCTTTATCATCTCTGAGTGGGAAAATCTTATCTTTGGTCTCCTCAGTCTGAGATGTGACACACAGGTCTTGGCCATCAGTAGTCTCCTGTCTGCTGGTTCTTTGGGCAGCCATGTCCCTTTTGGAAATGTGGAGTATGTCTGGCACTTGGGCTTCTTCATCTGATCCCTGGTAGTTTAGTCTTTCTGGTCTTGGGATCTCAGAAGAGAATGGTTCCTTCTGGGTAGCACTAGCAATTTCTTGATGTAATTTTTCTCCTGGTTTTAAAATCGAACAGAGGTTCACAGTTTTCATTTCCCCCTCACTGAAGCATGTTAAACCATCTGGATTTCTTTGGGACGCATCTTTGCATGACATTTGGGAAGGGAAGCCTTCAGTTTTACAAAGAGAAGAGTCCATTTCTCTACCAGTTTCTTTTCCCTTGTCATTTCCAATCATTCCCATAGATTGGCTCTTTATACAGGGGTCATGTTCATCACCAATAGTTAGTGCCTGGTCCAGTTTTTCTTCAGAAACAACTGCTGCTTTGCCTGTTTGAACACTTTCTTTGACAACCATATCCTTCTCTCTCTTACTAACCTGCACATTTGCTGGTTGCTCACTCAGCAATTTGCCTGTTGCTTCATAATGAGATTCCTGCCCTTTTGAAACAATTTCCCCTTGACATTCTCTTGCTTCTTCAGCATTCAGGCCTGAGGCAGACTGCTTTACGTGAGAAATCATTTTTATTTGTGTCACTACTTTCTTCTGCTCTACATCTGCACACTCTCTTGTGTGACTTCTAGCTACCTCTCGGAGTTTCAAATCAGAAGCGTCTAAGCCAGAACGCATCCCTGACACCTGGTGTGAAGGTCCACCTCCAAGACCACTAGGACTTACGATGTCGGCAGATACTTTATTGTCCAAAGAAGCTTTCTCCTCAGCATAAAACTTGCCTTCCATCTCCTTTAACGAAATCTTCCTGCCCCTTTCTGCCTTTCCCCCATTAGAAAGTCTTACTTTAACTTTTTCTTGGGCACACTGACTTCCAACTTGTAACACTTGCTCATGTTCCTCTTTATCATAACTCCCCCAGGCAGTCTTATTACCCTCAACTAATGACTCCTTTCTTGGAAACTCACCCTTCCACTCACATACTTCAGTCCCACTTTGCTTTTCTAAGGTATCTGCCTGGATCATAGTTGCCAGTTCAGGGCTGATAAATCTTTTCTCTACAGCATCCTTTAAAGTCATTCTTTGATCGTTATATATATCAATAATTCCTCCACTTAACACCTGATGAGAAGCAATAATTCTGGCCATGTTTTCATCCAACAATTTCTGTTCCAAAGCTGATGCCAATGTCAATCTTTTTCCCGTGGCTGTATCTATGATTCCACCTGTGTTTGCCTGAGCTTCCAAAACCTTCAGTGTAGATGCAAAGTCTACTTTTCCATGCTGAATTGCTTCAGACAATGTTAGCACTTTGTTGCTCACCTCATCTTTAATATCAGAGAATGGGATTACTTCAAGATATCTCCATCCAGATTCAATGTCAATCCTACATTTCTTTACTAATTCTGAGTAGGGAATAGTTCTACAGTTCTCAGGATCTACAACCCCATGCATCATTCCTGAAAATAATTCTGTTTTATTAGTTAAGGATCCTCCTTTGTTAGCTTCTTCCAAGGGCAGTTTCTGGCCATAAATGAGATCCCCCAAGTTCCCACTATAGTCCTGAATCTCTTGGATTTCTCTTTTCAACTCCGGAGAAACAAGATCTAATTTTATGGCTTCTGAGAAGGAAAGAGGTTCCTTTGTTTGAGGGTGAAAAAATTGATGGCAGTTTAAGTTCTCAACTTTTTTGAGATGCCTGGCTACATCTTCACCAATTAAGCCATGTTTAAAGGCATTATCAACAGAAAGTCTCAACCCTGATATATGATGAATGATACCACCATCAAGTACTTGCTTCGCCAACAGAGAAACAGCTTCCTCTTTGTCCAGAAGGCCTCTATCAATGGACTGCAAAACTGTTAATGGTGCTTTACGATCAGGGTCCATAAGTCCTGTTGTTTCCATTTGTAGCCTGATTAATCTCCCCTTAACTGCCTTTTCAGCATCTCTGCCTTTGGTGGCCTTTTCCAGATTTATAAGTTCTGTCTGGTCAGCATTGTCTACCAAACCAAGATTTGAGGCCAAAGTTACTGAAAGCTTTTTGCCTCGTTTCAAGTCAACAATTCCACCAGTTACCACCTGCCCCTCTAAAATCCTGGTGGCTATCTCCTTGTCAAGAAGTCCACCTGCCACGGCCTCCTTTACTGAGCACAATGAGTTGGTTCTGGGGTCTAAGATACCACTTATAGCTTTGTCTGACATAAGGACATTATGTAATAATTTCTCATCCATCAGACCTTCATCAATGACTTCTTCAGTTGTCAAAGACTCACAGGTCTGGGAGTCAAAGAAGCCTCGAAACATGTTCAATTTTCCCATAAGTTTCACTGCAGTATGGCTAGACACAAGGCCTTGAGCTATTGCTTCATTTAGCAAAAGTTTCTGACCTGTCTCTTCATGAAGTATACCACCGTCCAGGAGCTGTGCAGATAATGTACTTAAGGTAGCTTCTTCAAGCAATTCAAAAGGATGACTACAAAACAAGGGAGGCTCACCACCATTGTCTTCTATGTCAGCCTTTTCTAATACCACCACATGACCATCTGCAGCACTATGTCCTTCTTGGCTCTGTTTGTGGCTATCCTTAACCAAAAGTGTTTCATTTAACTCTTTATCCAAAGAATTAACATTCATATCTTTTTCTGACTTAAATTCTGATTTCAAACTTAGAGAAGTCTCTACCTGAAATTGTGATTTTTTGTTAGGGGACTTTATGAGTGGTATTCCAGTTTCATCTGGAATATATTCAGTTCTGACAGTCTTTACTTGTTTTTTCTGACATGTGAAGGAAGTCTTTGTGGGAGCTTGCCATTCTGATTTCTCAGTAGAAAGGTCTTTATCAAGCACAAAGGGCATATCTTCAGAATCCTCAGGACATCCCACAAGGAGGGGTCCTCCACGGATATTTTCTTTGCTAAATATTTCTGTTTGTTCCTCAGGATTCCCAGTACCTAACAATGGTCTTTGTAGCTCTAAGTTGACTTTATTTATGACCTTCAAAGTGCCAACACTTGCAGTAATTGCTTTTTGTTCTCCTACAAACAGATCCCTTTCAAAGCTCTCTGCAGAAGAGCATTCTATTCCTGCAACAGTCCTTTTGCCTTTTGCTTCAGTACAGTCTTGCTGATTGGGATAGTCTTTGTTCTGAGAAGGAAACTGGGATTCACAGGGCTTCCTAGTATATTTAGCATTGGAAATTTGTGAGATGTTCTCATTATCCAATTCTTGCAATTCCTCAGAAGTGTCTAAACTTTGATGCTGAATTTCAGATACATCTAGAAGACCTGTTTGATACTCATTTCTGGATGCTAGCATCTCTAACAGCTCCTGATCCAACAGAAGCAGCCTCTCCCCGGTCTGTATATTAATATAGCTGTGAGTCATCAGCTGAAACAATAGCTTCTCTCCACAGCTCACTATTTTCTCTCTTTGGCACAACAGAGGTGGCATACCAGGAGCAACACCTAATTTGCTTTGTTCTTCAGAGTCTGCTAGTTGTATGTGAGGCATCACATCAGGGACACAAATTGATCTTAAGTTATTGGCAAGATCTTTATCTAAGATACCACTCTCTGTTGCTTTCTTCCAAGACCAAATCTCTGTAATTGTTGGTAGAAAAAGAGCCTCAATTTGCTGTCGTTTACTGAGGATTTTATGTGCTAATTCAGTAGATACAATACCTTGTTCTAGAGCATCTGTAATTGGGAGGATCTCACCAGATTCAGGCCACAGTACTCCCATGAATGACCAGAGGGATTCCAGAATTACAAGGGCAGTCTTAGCAGCTACTAGATTATTGCTCACTGCTTCATCCATAGTCATCCTATTTCCCGTGACAGTGTCAATGATGCCTCCTGTCTGAAGCTGTCTTGTGAGAATAGCACAGGCCATATCTTGGTCAATCAAATTATGCCTCACAGCTTCTTCCACTGTAAGTCTGTGTCCTGTTCTTGGATCTACTATGCCACCAGCAAAAAGTTGAGCTTCCAGCAGCCGGACAGTGACCTGCCTATCTATCAGTCCTTCCTGAACGGCACGGAAAATGCTAACCTTCCGACCTGATTTCAAGCTCACCATTCCCCCTGCCAACTGCTTGACAGGAAGCAATTTCAGCCCTGACTCTTGATGGATGATACATCTCTGCATCAGTTCCAGCAAGCCAACTTTCTCAGCTGTGTTAGGGTCTATGAGATTCTTGGATGATCTCAGGTGAGACTGTAATACTGAATGAAGCCTTGAAGAAATGAAGCCTCGATGAAAAGCTTCTTCCAGATTAATACAGCTCTCACTTGGGGAGACACTGAAGCCTCCAGTTGCCAGGTGAGCTTCTAAGACTTTCAGTCCAAGCCTTTCACTGATTATTTTCTTCTCAATTGCTTCCACCACAGGAAGGGGGCCTTGGGTCTCTGCAAGCCTGCTTATTAAGGATAGAGAACCCTGTAGCTCCAGGAGCTGTTGGTACACTGGAAGGTTAATGAGGTTCCTGGAGAGACCTTCTTCCAAAGAGAGTTTTTCACTGTTCTCAGGGGCAATGAGGCCAGACATGATAACTTGGGATTCCAGGAGCACAAGGCCTGTGTCTTGATCAATGAGGCCTCTTTGCATAGCTCTGAAGATGGGAAATATCTCCACTGTGCCTAGGTCAATCACCCCAGCAACTGCTCTGCAACCCTAAAAGAAAGAATTAAAATGAAAATTGAATCAGAGTCAATGGTAAAGCATAACTGTTGGAAAGAATTATTTAAAGAACCACAGGAGATAAAATTCTGATTATAAGAAAAACCTGCCATGGGTAAGTCCCAACTACACAAACTATCAAATGCAAGGCAGGCCATTCATGCTAAGAAATAATTTTTCTAAACTGCAAAATGTTTAACAAAGCCAGAAGTTCACAGATTGCTTGAAGGATGAGAGATAGCATTAAGTGTATCTGAGTAATAAGCTTTACAAAGAGCTAAGCAGAAAAAAGAAAGGGGGGGGGTAAACTAGTTTTTATTTTTACATCTAATTTACTTACTTATTTAGTGTCTAGAGTACATGCATGTAGGCACTCAAGAGCCAGAGCACACAAGTGTAAGTCAGAGGACAACTAGTGGGAATTAGTACTCTCCTTTTATCATGTGGGTCCTGGATATCACTCAGGTGATTGGCCTGGCATTTGCCATTTTTACTTGCTGAGCCACATTTCTGGCCTTGGATTAGTATTTTTAAAGATTTTTAAAAATATGTGCATGGGTATGAATATATGGATGCATGCATCCTAGTAGACCAAAGGTGACAGATCTGCTAGAGCTGGAGTAATAGATGACTATGATCTGCCTGATGTATATACTAGGAATTGAATTCAAGTCTTCTGGAAGAGCAGTAAGTGCTTTTAACTGTTGAACTGTGCTCTAGCAATTGACAGTTATTTATTAGATCAAATTATTACAAAAGTTCTTACAGGCACATACCAGTTCCCAATATAATTTCTCAGTGTTGCAACCCATGCAGAAGGCTCTAAAAACAGTATTTTTGCTGATAACAAGATTAGTACAAACAAAAGATGAGAGGTTTAAGCTACAAAGTGGTTGTTCATCTCAATAAATGGGCTTGTATAATTACTCTCTTGGAGGCCAAGTCTAGCTTTTCCAAAGCTTAACTTGAGTTAAGTTAGGGAACAGATTAGGGACTTTAGACAGTGGAACCACTAGTACCCCTTCTTCAAATCCAGGCTAAAAATAGGTTACATAACAACCATAATGACAACCACCAGATTTAGTGATGAATGCTATTTAATCCTCATAATGATCCCATAAAAGATTAATAATCTCAGTGTGCAGGTAAGAATACCAGACATGTCTCTTTGGATGGTTTTGGGAAGCAGTAAACAGAAAAGTTACGCCTTAAACAGGAGTTAAGTCTTTAAGTTCAGTGAATATGATAAATTTTATACAGTGTTAAAATTAACCTTGCAAATTCTAGAAATAGCTATTTAAAGCATTTTATTTCAGATTTTACATTATCTAGGAGCTTAACTTCCTAGACTGCTTTATTACTTGTACTGTGCTCCATGTTCACAGTTGTTTTTGTTTGTGTTTTGAGACAGGGTCTCATTATGTAGCTCTGACTGTCCAGATATTCATTATGTAGACCAAGGTAGCCTCAAAGTCACAGACATTGGCCTCCTGCCACTGCCTCCAGAGTAATGGGATTAAAGGCAGGTACCACCATGCCCTTCATTGCCATTGTCTTTGTTTTCTTTAATGACTATCTGTCTCCTCTTTGGACAGTATTATTTTTAGTTTTTGTTTAAGTCATGATAACTTAACCCATATAGAATCTTAACTTAATTGTCAATCACTTCCCTGCCTACTAACAGTGTACTTCATTTCTATTTTCAGTGAGAAGTAAATAATATAAAAATATAGCTTGCCCCTTCAGTGTATAGGGACAGTATCTACAATGCAATGAATACTGCATGAATAATCAGATAACATGTAAGAGAATCCTTAACACCATTAGGTTTCATCCTCCACAAGACTACACAAGGATTTCAAGCATGGTGACAGCACATAAACATGTAGAATGAATAGCAAAGAGGGATTTTGTTTATTTCTCCACTTTATTGTATATGCTCATTGTATTGATGGCATATTATTGGCATAATTCCCATGTTATATAAAATATTATTTGCTATTCTTCATCCATCATATTTTCTGTAGGGCCAGGTTCAACTTGTATAAGTAAAACACATATTTCATACAAATCTATTATGTGACTATTTTATATTTTATAGATTGAAAAAAAGCTCACTGGTGTATAACTCTTGCATTACCTAAAAAAAAAAAAAAAAAAAAAAAAAATCCTTTTTAAAAAATTAAAGCCTTCTGAGAAAGAGATATTATGACAAAAGGGAAGACTTCTGAAAAATTCTGACTTTTTCTGTAGTAGTCATAATCCCATAAATGCTAACAATTGAAGAAAAGCCTGGAATCAAGTCAAAGAGAAAAGCCTTTGTAATTCCTCCCATCACCCTCATAACTGGAGGACAGGCAGGTGGCACTGAGTTGGGAAGTAATTCAGAGAAATCCAATCTACCAAACATGGACAGTTTAACCCAGATGAGCAGTAAAAGACAGGGGGAGAAACAGAAAGAAAACATAATGGGCTTCTACTTACCCAAACTGCAGGGCCCGCCTCAGCAGGTAAGAGATAGAGCCTTACGGAGCAGTTCAGCCGTGTCACATACACAGTGTAAGCTTGGTGTTAGCGTCCAGCATGCGACTGTTTGTTTTTTGCAAAAAAGAACCCCAAACAGGTCGTCCTCTTTTCCCTTTGTGCATTTGTGCTTAAACTCCAAAGGGTTAGTGAAACTTGTAAGCAAGGATGTCAGTTAATCAGAACAATACTTTACATGAAACACACACAGTACAGGGACACATCATGCTCAATGTAGTGGTGCTCAGCAGCTTCTTTTTCGCTCTCCCCACCCCCTTTTTAACCTTTCAAAATGAGAACTGGATGTTCTCAGCAAGCAATTGTTAAAACTTTTCACATACTCCCATATATGGTGAAGCAACAAGCATTAGAAGTGGGCTATATTACAGAAAAAATTCTAAACCAGCACATTTTTTTGGGAGGAACTATATAGTCAAAGCAGGGCTGGTTCTATCCTGTAGATTTATGAATTTACAAATTTACATACACGGGTCAGAATCAAGATATATTTTGTTTGAATAATCATTTTGGGCATCATGTAGAACAAATGTGATTTACCACATGTTAGCCTTCCCCACATGAACTGGCCATTGCTTCACAACATAGGAAATAAGCAGGCAAACACACATGTATATCCCAGAGACACATGAATATAATTTGGTTAAATGTACACACACACATAAGTATCCAGGAAGAATTTAAGACAACCAACAGCAACTATAATGACTTTTATGTAATACAAAAATGAATGTGAGGTGAGAACTGGTAACTGTGCTTCAAGATGGGATGACCATGGGTGAGGGGAACCAGCGTCTCAGTCAGTGAAGCTAATCTACCAGGCTGTTTTAAAGTAACATTTCTCCCTGGTCACTCTACAGAACTATAGAAGGAAGAGGTTTATAACCTTTTTTTTTTTTTTTGCCAATATCCATAACTCTTGGGTGACAATGTCACAAAAGAGTAATCTTACTGATCACCAACAGATACAATACAGAATTTAAGTTCTCCTTAACTGTTGATGGGAAATGATAAAGTATGGGATCCCAGAGGATCTGTTGTAAGTGCCCTATAGTGTCTTTGACTGACCAACACATCATGGAACCCCAGTAAAGAAACACATGACAAATGGCTGCTAAGGTGAGGTTAAATATTAAGTCACATTGGTCATGGAAAGCTAGTGAACATGACTCTCAACCAACAAAGCCACTTTCATACCATTTAAACGGCACCCATAACATATGGATCCCCAAACCAAAAATACCTTTTGTTCTGTTTGCTGAGCCAGCTCGCTTTGGAGCTGCTGGAGCTGGTTTGCAGAACCATCACAAAGGTCATGGTAAGCCTTGTTCAGGGCACTCAACTGCTCAGAGATCTGTTCCTTCTCTTTTTCTGAAAGCCTAGAAGATGAAACATTACATCTTTTTTAGGGGAAAAAAATTCTCCAAACTATAATAAAAACTGTTATATTGTAGCCATGAATGGATTATTTGGATATAGCCAGTCTCCTATACTCAACTTTAGCATCTCACTCATAGCCTTCTATGATTCTTGGTGTTTGCTTGGTCTTTGCTTGTAGTTCTGCAAACCTCAATCAAAATGATCTCTTCCATACCTTAGCCTTACCCATACACAACAAATGTGGATACTGAAATAAAATCATTCTGCATTTAAATTCTTAGACCTCGAAACGTATGATATAGTCCTATTTTATATGCCACTTTTTCTATGGTTATTCTCATTTTAAACAAATTAACAAATTATAAATCTACCTTGTCATCTTTAACTTTTCTAATTTTTTTAAAAATTTTATTTATTTATTTTACATGCATTGGAACCTGAGCCACAGACAGTGGGTGCCATGTGGGTGCTGGGAGTTGAACCTAGATCCTCTGGGAGAGCAGCACCCACTTTTCTTATTTTTAAAGACTCTGTACATGGATGTATCTGTTGAGCACATTCCTTATCACACCTCCCTTTCCTTGTCTATCCTCCCCAATTTTAACCATTTTTGTCGGTTTGTTTGAGTTTTATTTTTTAAAAGACAAGGTCTCTATGTAGCCCAGGCTGGGTGAGCTTGAACTGGTGACTGCCATTCAATAGCTCACTTAACTCAAAATTTACTATTCAACCACATTTGCTTTAGAACTTTTTCTAGGAAGCAAGATATTACATATGTAACTAAAACCATCGTGTGTTTGTCAACAACTCCATTTATTTCCTGTCTTCTTAGAGGCTCACAATTTGAATCTAGTGAATTCTAAAAGTTGCCCCCGCCCCCAAAACTAATTCTGAGAATGAACTATGCTGATTTATGTCAGAATTACCTACAAACTCAGCGAGATTCACCAAGCCTTCTCTGGTTCTTCAGATTGCTCTTAACCTATCATCTTCTCTATTTATCTTCAGTTTCTCTTTGGTACCCAAACCCTGCAGTGGATTTTCTCAATCAGATTCTTAATATTATCCTTATTTGTCCATTCATTAATTTGATAATAACCAGACCTCTAAGATCCATATGCTGCAAAATATATCCAGTGAGGAAAGGGGATCCCATAGTCATGTAGAGATCCTACTAGTTTGTAATTTTAACTGGCCATTAGTATTTCCCTCAGAAAATCTAGGTGGGAGGCCCCAGTTAATCCCTTGTCATTTAGCCTGAACACCACTCAAATCTTTAATATACCTCTCTGCCCATTTAAAAAATAAAACACACACAGACCACTAGATATTACTTCTCTTACTTTTGGACTTCACCCTTGACAAATTATATTTGTGCACATTTTTGCTAAGTGTATATCCCCAGATTGCAGGGGGAAAGCTATCTGAACTCCTAATTAAGGTTGTACTTCCTAGCTACTCATTAATTCCAACCTCTCTCTCCCCCTCCCTTCTATGACCATGAGTTATGAAAGGAGTTGAATTTTAGTATCACAACTCTCTTACCTCTCATTTATTTACTGCTCATCATGTTAACACTAAACTTACCCATTGACTTGTCATCAGTGTCATCAAAAAGTTCCAACTGCCAAATGCATTAGATATTCATCAACCTATCTTGGCTTTTGAACTCTCCCTCCTCGTTGGAACTTTCAAGAGTTCTGAGGTAGTACTTACCAACATTTTCCTATTCCTTTTCTGGAGTTTCCTTTATAAGCTAAGATCTGAAAGTCTTTTGGGTTAATTTAGCCTTATGATTTCTACTACATTAATAACTTTTAAGTCTTTGTCCTTTTAGACTTCTGCTATTAATTCCAAACCTGCTATGCAGCTGCCCATTGGCAACCTTTGGTGAGTCTACATAAGGTGTGACTCATCCTTAATATCTTTCTAGATTTTTTGCACATTTTTTTTGAGTGTATGTGCACATGCACAGGCACGTGCGCTTACATATGAAGTCAGAAGTTAATTTGGGGAGTCAATTCTCTACTTCTACTCTGTGAGTCCTGGGTACTGAATTCAGGTTGTCAGGCTTGGCAGCAAGCAACTTTATGCACTGAACCATCTTGCTGGCCCCTTCACACCTCTTGAATATCTATAATCTACTGCATTTCTTGAATTCATTTTCAGGAAGGCCTCTTAATTTGCCTCTCATCCTCCATCTCTCTTGATCCCATGTCAATCATGCTTAAATTAATCCCCATATCTGCCAAGGTTAAAAAACAAACAAAAATGGCTTTTGTTGTGAGGAATTCTCCAGTCTAACTTCTCATCACAAACCTAAGATTCAGCCAGTTTAAAAGGTCATACTCACTTATGACCATGCTTGGCTAAGAAGATCTGTGAAGTTTTAATGGCCTCAGAAACTTGTTCTTTCTTGGTCGTTAGCTCTTCTGCCAGAACCTAGTAGTAGAAATAAAAAGAAACTTTTCAAACTCAAGACTTAAAGGAGTCAAACATGATTTAATATAAAAAAAAAAACTCACAAAACCAAAAGGAGAAAATACAATGTAGGTAAAGCGTTACAAACGGGCTACATATGTTTAAAACAGTTAAGTGACCAATAAGGCAGCTGAAGTTGCTGCGAGCCTTGGCAGTTATCTTTTCTAAAGTAATAATTGTGTCTGGAGTGGCCGTGGGAATTATTCTCCTAATGAATGATCCCACCTGGACAGAGAGAGATGGGCTTTCCACTAACCTGCTGCTCCAAAATGGCCTTTTCAATGTCTGTGGATGCACCGGTGTGGGATGAGGTAGCTGTTCCTTGTGTATTTCTTGCCAGAGTAGATACCCAACCCAAAAGTTCTTTAACCTTCTCCACATGTTCCTGTTTTTCTTCTTCTACCACTTTCTACAGCAGGAAATAGAAAGTTGGTACTGTAGTCAGCCTCATTAGGCTGCATGACTTCATGTTTCCAAAGCCAGACAGGAAATACATTGCTCTTTACATACAGAATCTTGCTTATTTTCTTAAGTTTTAGAACCATAAGTAAACAGAGAGACTGCATGGAGTAAGCATTTATATAATAAGCAAAAGATCATACATCACTAATTAATTCCCATGGCATGAGTGTTTGAGCATTTGAAAACTTAGCTTGCAAAGACTTTTATAATGTCATTGATTACATGCTTATTACATAGCACCAAAACCTGAATGCATAGTATATACACTAGACTTTATTTCTCCAGAAATTTACACACATACTGTAGTGGTTTGAATAAAAATGGCTCCCAGAGGCCCATAGGGAGTGGCACTTGTTGGAGGAACTACGTCATTGAGGGTGGGCTTTGAGTTCTCAGAAGCTCAAGTCAGGCCTAGTGGCTCAATTCTCCTCCTGCTGCCTGCTGGTTTGGATGGAGAACTCTCAGTTCTTCCTCCAGCACCAGGTCTGCCTGCATGCCACCATGCTTCCCGGCATGATGATAATGGACCAAACCTCTGAACTGCAAACCAGCCCCCAAATAAATATCTTCCTTTATAAGAATTCCTGTGATCATGGTGTTTCTTCACAGCAATAAAACCCAAAGACATATATACACTTCTAAAATTGTTTCTATGCCATGTTTTATCTTTGTTGTATACATAATTTTTACTGAATTCATTCTATATTAACATATTATAAATTGCTTTCTATATCAGTTCACTTAAATCTATCATGTTATTTTTAATAGTGTCACAGTATTCCACTGCACAAACTGTAGAGATTTCCATTATTTTCCTCTAACAAAGTGGACTTTGCTGAAGATTTCTGCTTATATCCTGGAGTGGTCTGAATGAGAATGGCATCCACATATTCATGTTTTGATTACTTGCTTCTAGTTGATAAGATGGGGAAGGATTAGGAGGTATGGACTTGTTAGAAGAGGTGAGTCACTGGGGGCAGGCTTTGAGGTTTCAAAAGACACTTGTTATTTCCAGTGTGTGCTCTGTTTTTTTCCTTTTGGGGATCCATATGAACTCACTGCCACTTCTCCAGTACCATGCCTGCCTAACTGCTGCCATGTTTTCTGCCATGATGGTCAAGGATTCTAACCCTCTGAAACAGTAAGCCCCCAAAAAACTCTTCTATAAGTTGCCTTGGTCATGGTGTCACATCACAGCAATGGAAAAGCAACTAAGATACACCCCTTTCTCTGACAAAGATACTTAAATGTAGACATGATGGATATATCTGTATATTCATATTTGGAAGATTTCAGCTACTAAAATTTATTTGAAACATTACTCATAAATGAAGAACTGAATGACACAGAAACAGCAGTTGCTCAATGCCCATGTTATTAGCTAAGGTTTTAGTTGTCATACTGTATAGGGGTTTGAATGAGAAATATTCTCCATAGGCATGTGAGCACTTAGTCTCCAGCAGGTGGTGCTGTTACAGGGAGGGAATAGAATCTTTGGGAAGGGAATCCTTGCTGGAGGAAGTAAGTGTGGCACTGGGGGATGGATACTGGGGGTTTACAGCCTCTCTCCATTTTGCATTCTCTCTGTTTCCTGTGTGAAGATGAAAATGTTACCAGACAACTTCCAGCACCTGCCACCACGATGGGTTCTATTCTTCTGAAACCGTAAACCAAAACAAAATAAACCTTCTCCCCCATATTGCTTTTGATTATGGTATTTTTATCACAGTCACAGAAAAGTAACTAATACTATAAATACCAGTGTACTTTTCAATCTATTACATACCATGTTTTCACCACTTTCATGTTTTCTTCCCTTGATGACACCTTCATTTAAGTAGTTCTAGGCTAATGTTGAAGTGTTGTTTAATATTCCTAAACCAAAGAAGGCTATGACATGCCTTAAGGATAAATCATGTATCTATGATAAACATTTTTCAGAAAAAAGTTATAGTACTCTCAAGAGCCTTTAAACAAAATTATACATAAAACAGGGCTGAATATGTAATATGAGGCTTGTAGAAAGCAACTATTTCTCCTAGGAGAAATGGTTTAGTATAACTCAACAACCAAACGTTCTACACCATGATCACTGTAAATAACAACAATGACTGAATGAACTTAAAAAAATGAGACATATGGGCTGGAGTAGCTCAGCCATTAAAAACTAGGCTCAAACCATAAAAAATGAGATATAGGGTTCAATTTGAGGTCTTGGCACACGTTAGGTACAAGCTCTACTAATGAGCTACACCCTCTGTTTGAGGCACAGCTTTTTGTTGTTAGTTTATCAAGACAGGGTTTCTCTGTGTAGCCCTGGCTGTCCCGGAACTCACTCTGTAGACCATACTGGACTCAAACTCAGAGACCCATCTGCCCAATTCCTCTGCTGGGATTAAATGCATGGGACACCATGTCTGGTGAGGCATAGCACGTTTTTTTTATCATGATTTCAAGAAGAATTAGGACCCAACTATCCTCACCTCTTCTTCCTCCAACCGCCGGAGAGCATCGCTGATATATTTTACATGCTGAGTCGTTAATGTCACCAAAGCTGTGTATCGAGTCCTCAAGTCCATGAACTATAGTTTAAAAGAACAATTTAGGTAAGTTATCTGCCAGAAAAGGAAAATTAACAATTGGAAATAAGGACAAGAGAAAGGTGACACGAATGAGATCTCTCCTTAAGGGAAGATGGTGGCATTCCCTCCCCACTGCTCACCTCCTGTGTGATAGCGTCAGAAGAGGAGAGCATGCGGCGGCGCTTGCCAGGGGATTTCTGCTGTGATTCTACGAAGGCCTTGTATGTCATCAGCTGCAACTCATAGTCCTAAGAGAAGGAAAAACTTGACGGCCTTTGCTTAGGACTTTATAGCTAAGACATTATGCAACAAAACCATAGTACTTTGTTGGTGGGCTACATTTGGTGTTTGTTCAAACTATAGGCTGGCAAATATTGGGCCATTCTGCCTGTCAGAAATACTAATTCTGACTCTATAAATGAATGTGGCTATTTACAGTATGGAAATAAATGAAAACCACTGTTGCAATATAATTTTACTTACACTGAAATGTCAAGTTCTTATCACTTTGTTTATTTATTGGCCAAGGTCTCATGTAGCCTGGGGTGGTCTCAAACTCTCTGTGTAGCAAAAAAAAAATTGACCTTGAACTTCTGATCCTCCTGCCTACACCTCTCAAATGCTGGTTTATAGGTGTGCACTGCCAAGGTCACTCTTATGTAATACCAGAAATTGAAGCCAGAGACTCACACTAGGCAAGCTATATGACAACCGAATTATATCCATTGCCTAGTTCTTATTAAGTATCATAATATATTATGGTTTTAAGTTTCTTCATTCTTTTTTTCCATTGGACATACAATATTGAGTGTGTGGTTCCAAGGCAGCCAAGGATGTTTCACAGAGAAATGTGTCTCAAAAAAAAAAAAACAAAAACAAAAACAAAAACAAAAACAAAAAGAGTATGCAGTCCAGATTCAGCCTGTGGGTCATACCTTGCTAAATTCTGAATTTTGAACCTGTGATTTGATGCCCAATTATTTAAAGTCTTGGGGAAATTGAAGTTCAAATAGGGAAAATGGATTTTCTCAATTAATCCATTACAGATTAGAAACTGTTTTGAAATCCTTTAAAAATGCTGTTCTCTATTTCTAATATACAGCCTATGCTTCCCCTGAAACCTGCAGCATTCGTCCACCTCCTTCCAAGCCTTCTTCATTTGAATAGTGTCTCATTTATCTTCACTACTTCTTTCTGCTCCTGCTACCTTTTCTAAAAAGGAAATATGATCCTCTGACCCAAATCTTTCAAGGATAGAGACCCCAGTTTCTTAAACATCAACACCTGTAGAAGCCATCTAGGGAAGCTTATGAAATGTAGAATCAGATTCAATAAGTGTGAGGGCATTTCAAGCAGTGTCTCAGGTGATTCGGACACTACTGGTGGGGGGTGGGGGTGGGGCCAGCCTCTAGAAGAGCTCTGCATAATCGGTCCAGAAAAGGACCTACCATGGTGGTGAAATTTTCCTAAACTGGAGATCATTTCTTCTGGGATATGGTATAGTTACCTTCACAATAGTGGAATATTGCTGGGAAAATTTTTGACATTGGTCCAGTTTTGTCTGATTTCTCTCGATTTCTGCAAACAGATCCTAGGAACCAAATATCACAACATTACCATTGAGCTTATCATCACTAAGCAGGGAGCATTTACTATATTCGAAGGCGGTCACTCTTAAACCTTTGAACCATCATACTCAGAATGACTAGTTATGACACAGACCGAAGAACTAGGCCTACAGATCTTGAGTTGAGCCCAGGAACCAGGATTCTAACATTGTGATACTGATGCTGCTGGACTGAAAACTACATCCCTTTAATATTCACATATACAACTTCAGATCATCCTTGCAATAACTTCATCAGGCAGTCTAAAGGAATAATAAACTATCTATTTTAAGGATAAAGTGTGAGAGCCAAAGTTACATTTAATTACTATGCCTTAAAGACCTAGGGGGAAAAAATGCCTCTGATCAGCAAGCCCCTTGCCCAAGGACAGAAGTACTGGAGGCTACTGTTTATGGATGATAACAAGCCACATGTTTTTCACTCTCCTAAGAAGTTTTTTTGGCCCATCTGCAGTGGATGTGCTTGATCACATGTGGGTGGGAGGTTCACAGGCAGAAAGTATGTCAGGATGTACACTTGCTCCTAATTGTACATGATGGGAAATGCAATTTATTCCTGATGGCAAATGCAATGAATTATGGTTTTCCTTCTTAAACTGCTGCAAACTGTGATTCTGGACCTTTTCCCAGAAATCTGGGTATGGATCTGGCCAGTATTTAATTTAAGCTTGCTTCAAATTTCTCTTTAAACTGTGGTAGTGCTCTTATTAATCAGTGGGATTAACAAAGGAAGTAGAATATTGAAAGGTAACTAATTTCTTCAACATTTTATAGGTATGTAAATCATGACTAAAATCAAGACAAACTCCAGACCTCATATACTTAAAAACATGGTGTGAAATAAAACATCACCACCACCATCAAAAATGCTCTAAATGAATTTTCTTCCAAACCCTACAGTTCAGTCCTAGCACAATAAAGTAAAATATCAAGAAACAAGCTGTTGGTGGTGCATGCCTTTAATCCTAGCAGAGGCAGGCTGATCTCTGTGAGTTCGAGGCCAATCTGGTTTATAAAAGTGAGTTCCAGGACAGGCCCCAAAGCTACGCATAGAAACCCTGTCTCAAAACAAAACAAAAACAAACAAAAACTCCCCCCAAAAAGAAACAAAATGGAGATGTCTAATAATTTCAATATATGGCCATAGAAACTCAGGATTGAAGAAACTAATGGGTCTCTCTCTGGCCCAAATTTTAGCAGTTATCTTTTTTTGTGTTGTTTTGTTTGCTTGTTTGTTTTGGTTTTTACAAGACAGAGTTTCTCTGTATAATACCTCTGGCTGTCCTGGAACTCAGTTTGTAGACCAGGCTGGCCTCTGACTCATAGAGATCCACCTGCCTCTGCACCTTGAGTGCTGGAATTAAAGGCATGTGCCACTACCGCCTGGCAACAGTTTCTTTTTTAAAAAACAAACAAACAAAATAGTATCTTGAGACTGTTTGAACTCTTCTAAGAGGGGGCTTAGATGTATTGCCATTTGGAGGAAGGTTTGATCCTCAGCTTTTGTGATGAGCTAACTTATTTTTCCTCCTTGTCATGCAATCACACTCACCGTCTGCTGGCTGAGCTGCTCGGACAGCACCTTGCTATCTTCTGCCTGGCCTGGCTTCATCATCTCCTGTTGGACAGTGGTTTCCTCAATCCACTTGATCAGAGTTCCATGGCAGGCCCGGTAATCTCTCAGAACTTCCTGGATACTTTCTACTTCAGATTGTCTGGAGGAACAAAGGCAAGCACTGTCAGACATCCTAGTGTTAATATAAATAGAACACAGTAAGTGAGCCAGTTCTGTTTTGGGGGGATGCAATTTTACTTATGGGAATAAATGTTGCAAGGTTTAGTGACATATATGCATGTACCCAGCATCCTAAAAGTGAACAGAAACTAGTTGTGTCCTATGACCTTTGAAAAATCCTATGTAGCCAAGCATCTCATAGTATTTCCTGTCAAACTTTTTCATTTTTCAGAATACCAGGGCTATGATTTATAAATCACTGTAACTTCTTTCCTTCCTTCCTCCCTCTCCCTCTCTCTCTCTCTCTCTCTCTCTTTTTTTGAGACAGGGTTTCTCTGTGTAACAGGCCTGGTAGCCTGGCTATCCTGGATCTCACAGATCTAACCTGCCTCTTGCCTCTGTCTCCTGAGTGCTGGAATAAAAGGTATGCACCAACATTCCCAGCTAAATCACTGTAATTTCTTGTAGCAAAAAGAGGAATGACAGAAGTTAGTATCTTTAGATATCCTTTAGTCTTATTAGAGTAGAAATTTAAGTAGAGACTATAGACTTATATGAGTTGATTAAACTCATGTTCCTGTACATTTTCCTACCCTTCTTAGACTCAGGAAGGTCAATTTTCTGTCTTTATTAGTCATGCCCTCCATCAGAAATGAAACCTCAAATGACAGAAATAAAGCAGGTCCACTAAATCAGCACTGTGATAGATAGAAGCAATGAATTCTACAAAGCCTCACTCTGAAAATGGATCAAATGTAGATTCAAACCTAATAAAATAAGAACCAGAGCCTACGTTTTCTCCTTGGGAAAAGATCATCATATAACCATTCAAGCCTATATTATAAAACACATGGCATTAGAGATGTGGCTAAGTGGTACAATGCTTACCTAGCATGTGGAAGAACCTAGGTCTTACTCCCAAGAATTGGGTGGGGCACTGTCTTAAATGGCTTAACTAGATAAGGAAAGCATTTCTGACAGGAGTATCACTGCTTAGGACATGAGGGTGATCTGACCCTACTGACTATCAGGGTTGACTGAACTGATCTGGTTGGGTAAGTGGCTATCCCCTTCCTCCCTTACTGATTCAGCTTGTCCCTCCCAAAGCTGGGCCTCCTTCCAAAGACTTTCAAAAACAAGCTTTGGCCTAGGGATGTAGTCTAGTGGTGGAGCACTTGTGTTAGGCATTAGGTCTACTTTACAACTGATGATTACAATTTCTGGGGCTCATCTTGTTCAGAATTCATGCTGTCTTAAAATTCTGCACCTCTGTATCAATTCCTACTTTTAAACATTGAACACTGAAATAGTTGAAACTGTTTTTGTTTAAGCCTTAGTTCCCTGAATCCTAAAAAGAGGGAAGGTGGGGTATGCCCTCACCGGGTTTCTAGCTGGGCAATGACTCGGTGCCAGCGCTCCTGTAGCTGAGAACCCTTCTCCTGATAACGTTCCAAATCCAAGTTTTGCTCTGGCATTGGGAGACGAAGCTGTTCTGCCACTTCTTTGGCCTTGGTGATTTCCTTATCCAGGACTGAGAACACCGAATTCTTGTCCTTCACATCGTTAAGCCAGTGCTACAGAAACATAAGAAACAGGTCAAGTTTTTTTTTTTTTTTTTTTTTTTTTTTTTTTGGCTAAAAAAGACTCAGGCTAAGAAGACAAGCAAAAGGACAAAGTTTGCTGCAGAGGAGTCTACAGTGGCACCAGTGACCCAGAAACCAGGCCCAGAAAGGCCCCAGCTGAGCACGGTCTCTGCTTTCCTGATGCAAGAATACCATGTGGGAAAATGTGCAGATAATTGTTCATGTATGAAACCTGACGTTACTACATATGAGCTATGAAACTAAGCAAAGTCTTGTAGCTGGCTTAGTTTCCCTCTCCTATTCACTCTCACAGCAACTTGTGAGAGTCGAAATGAAGTCACAGTAAAGAGATTTAGTTACCTCGGTATAATCATTAGTTATATTCAGTTAAGCCATAATTTGACAGGAGAAAAGGGCTTTTTTCTTTTAGCTTTTTCTCTTCCCCTCTAACTACATATTATTAGAATAATTTTCTAATTCAAGTCAAACATGGTTCAGTGTCAGGTCACCTCCCGAATCCTCTGTTAACCCGAAGCAACCAACCTGCAGTGTGGCCCGATGGGACTCCAGAGCTGAGAGATCGGCTGGCACTGCTTCTTCTTGACTCAGTTTGATCTCATAACCTTTGACCAACAGTTCAGCATCTTGTATGCTACGCACTATCACATCAATCGTCTTTAGTCTGTGGGGATAAAATCAGTTCCTTAGTTAGCACTGTTATTTTTTCCCTCTCAGACAGGTTTCTCTGTATAGCCCTGGCAGTTCTGGAGCTTACTCAGTAGACCAGGCTGGTCTCTGCCTACAAAGTGCTGGACCACAGCATGCACCATCATGCCCAGTTCAGCACTTGAGTTTTAAAATAAGCTCACAAAATACAACAAATTTTATCATATTAAATAACAGGATTTTGTAAAAATGAGAAAGTATGATACATAATTGTTAGTTTAAGCTAGTTCAAACTGAAATTCTAAGTGGCACTGGGGCATGCCACCTTCGGTGACAAGAAGGCATGAGCTAAAGGACCTAAGATATGTTATTCCTCAAAGTTATAGGTAAAGATGGATGAAGACGGAAAGACCTTCAAACACTAATGTGTAGTTTAGTTGTAATTCTTTGTCTCTTAACATTTTCCTTTACTATATTTAACTGTTATTTTCAAAGACATCTAATCAAATACAAATGAGGTAAGAAATGACCTAATAATGCAATTGTATTCATCACCCATAACACTGACATGTTATTACAGTCCAAATAAACCTACTCTATGTTACTTAGGAACTGAATCCAGAATTTCTCAGCATAGATACCTACTCTTCACGATCTCCAGTCTTTCTGGATCATTCATGGAATGATCTCAATAGAAAATAACTACCCTCTGAGTCTAAGACTTCAGCTTATTCAGATGGACAGTAGACAGAGCACAGACATGGTACTCACACAGACATAGAAAGACCATAGATATGGCACTCACTTATTCAGATAGACAGTAGACAGACCATAAATGTGGTCCATCTTTTCTACCATTAGGTTCAGCTCTGAGCGAAGAGTGGCAGCACTTGAGCCTGATGGAGACTGCTGAAGAAAGGTGTTGCATTTCATAGAAATAGCATCCAAGTCAGATCTCAGATGCTGCAAATCCTCTTGAGTGTGCTATCAGGAGCAGAAGCACAACAATGTTAGAAAGTAGTCCTTACTTTCAGCAGAAAAGCATCGAAACTGATCAATTCAGTACTGTATTTAAAGCTTAAACCCTACTTTTCCACAGTAAATGGCACCTATGTAGGCTGCCAGGGTAGGTGAATTCCTGAGTAGGAATATCTTAGCCTACTGCCTCACTTCTTAGAGTTGATACATTTGCTTCCTAATCCATTCTATAAGGATTTCTTTTCCTCCTGCAGCTTACCTCCTGCTCTGCAATCCTTAACGCAATGTCCTGCCTGGCATCTCTGTCACTCTTAGAGCTGGCTGGAGACTGAATCTTTTTGAGCAGTCTCTGTTCACACTCTTCCAGGCGTAGTCGGATATTCTTCAGCTCTGAGATGTACACTTTGGCTACCGTCTCTTCTTTGTCCTCTGTGAACATACGAGCACAGATCACTAAGTTCCACCAGAGGACAACAGAGCCCACCTAAGACAAACGGCATCGCTAGCTCCAACAGATCAGAAATCCCAGACCTCCTGCCTGACCCAAGCCCCTATATCACAAAGTGACATTAAGATTTGAAGCAATTTACATATACCAAGAAACGTGACAGGTTGATTACCGTTAACAACCAACGAGTATCAACTTGCATAGTAGGATTTTGAGAATTCATCTCTATAAAAGTTTTTGTATTTGAAATGTCTGCCAGCACCCGTCAGGGCTCTCCTCCTGCCACTCTCCCTCCCTCTACCTCTTGTACACACCGTTCTCCATTGATTTCATCAGGTGCTGGACGTGGGCTTTACAAGCCTCCACCTCCTCTTCCGCTCGCATGCGGTCAGCCACTGAGAAGACGGTGGAGTCATGACTGTCCTGCAGGAAGTCTTCATAGTGGGCCTGGAGGTTCTTCATAACCTGGTGGCCCTCTCCTGGGGCTAAAGAACGAAACTAGAGGCAGAGGGAATTTCAATAGAGTAGAAAAAAGACTACTTCCCCTCCTTCCTTTTTTTAAAAATTTAAAAATGTCTATTGGTGTATTGCCTGCATGTCTGTCTGTGTGAAGGTGTCAAATCCCCTAGAACTGGAGTTAGAGACAGGTATGAGCTGCCATGTGGATGCTGGGAGTTGACCCTGGGTCCTCTGGAAGAGCAGCCAGTGCTCTTAACGGCTAAGTCATTTATCCAGGCCCTCTCCTTCCCTTTGTATTGATTTTGTCATATATACAAAATTGTATAAATCAGATGGACATGGTGGCACATGCCTTTATTTCAAATACTAGAAGAAAAAGGCAGAAAGATCTCTATGATTTCAAGGTCAGTCTGGTCTACATATTGAGTTCAAGGATAGCCAGGATTAGAGAGTAAGACCCTGCCTTAAAAAGAAAAAAACAAAACAAAACAAACCACAGTGTAATCATTGTAAACATGCTGATTTTCACTAACCAAACTCATTCATATAATAGGCATTTAGACTAAACAATGTTAGTAACAAACCCACACCAAAATATCTCTCAGGCTGTCCTGGACAATGTTCTTTGTCCTTCTCACATTCACAGGCTTATGATGTAATGTATGTTGGCCTTGAACTCATAATCCTCCTGTCCCAGCTCAGGGGCAGAGATCATAGAGGTGTGCCATTAGTTACACCCTGGATATGAGTCAATAAAAAGCACACTAGTGTTCACCCACTCCATACTCTACCTGCCCACACACAGGGAGGTGGTGCTTGTTCTACATAGTGAGAAGAATGTCCTCTCCCTTATTTTTACCAGCCATTTCTCAAAAATCATTCAAAATGCCACTTCTAGTTGCTAAGGCTCTCAGGCTTCTAATCCTGAATTATATTCTGGAATCCACTTACGCCATTAGTCTGGGGGACAGGTTTCAGTAATGAAAGAACTTTTGACAAAGCATACCCACTGGATATCAGCCAGAGGTAACAACTTCACAATTACCTTTTCTAAGTTCCAGGTCTGTGCCAGGTCAAGGTCCTTCCGCAAATAGTTCCAGGAGATAAGGCTTTTGGTGTTAACATGCAGCTGGTGCCAAAGGGCCATCACCTTTTGGTAAGACTGCTCTACCCTACAAAAAACAGATAATGGAGCTACGTGTTAGAGGTGTTGACTGCAGAGTAGTTTGTATGCTAAGAAAAAAAAAGTAGCAAGTTCTGACAACACAGGCATCTTTGGAATCCTGAGATACTCATTTGGATTGTCTGTAAGAGTATATCAGAACATACTTTCAGTAGCATAAATGTTACCAGCATGTAAAAAGACTATCAGAAGCCAGAGAGAAGAAATAACACAGAAAGCATGACTACCAGAGTATAGATAAAATATCTTCTTTACAACTGTTGGAAAACTGTATCAGTACTTCTTAAAAGTGCTTTACTGTTCTCTACATAGTCAAAACATACTGAAACAATTAAAAAAAAAAAAAAACCCACACAATAGCAACTTCTTAAGTTGGAAAACAAGAAAACTACAGCATGTGGGCCTTGAGAAGCACATTGTTTTCTTACACACTCCATGCCTACTTCAACTCGTAGATGACCTGCAGATAAATACATACATACTCAAACCACTAACTTATCTAGAATTTCTTCAAAGTTAGAAAAAAAGAACAGCCTGGGCCATGGTGATACACAGCATTAATTTCAGCAGATTAAAAAACTCTGGAGGCAGAGAGAGATAGATCTCTGTGAGCTTGAGCCCAGTCTAGAGAGCTACTTCTAGGATGGCCAAGGGTATACAAAGAAACTCTATCTCAAAAAAAAAAAAAACAAAAACAAAAAAAAACAAAAAAAAAAAAAACAAACAAACAAACAAAAAACTAGAAAGTAAAACTAGGCATCAGTATCTCAGTTACATAAAAAATAAAAATAAAACCCATTAGCTTTCTTTCCTTTATCCCAGAAATCCCACAGGAGGTTCATTTAAGTGGTAATCTCAGAAGAATAAAAACAACAACAAAATAAAAACACAAAGAAAGAGAAAGGAGAGAGGCAGGCAGGCAGGCAGACAGACAAGGAAGTATTAAGAGAATGAGTCTGGGAGTCCCACTATTGTATTCTCTCATATGTGGAAGGAGATGTGAAGTGGTAGCATGCAACTGGACTACTGGATATAGCAAAGAAAGAGAGGGCTGGGGAAATGATTCAGAGGTAAGAGCACTGGCTGCTCTTCCTGAGGTCCTGAGTTCAATTCCCAGCAACCACATGGTGGCTGATAACCATCTGCAATGAGCTCTGGTGCCCTCTCTTGGCCTGCAGGCAGAACACATAATAAACAAATAAATCTTAACAAAAAAAGAAAAGGGGAAAGAAGGGTCCCAGATAGCCAAGTACACTATATATAAGTATTGAAATGTTATAACAAAGTGTCTTTCTTTGTACAATATATGCTAATTGTTTTTTTCCAAGACAGGGTTTCTCTGTATTACTTTGGAGCCTGTTCTGGAACTAGCTCTTGTAGAGCAGGCTGACCTCGGAACTCACAGAGATCTGCCTACCTCTGCCTCCCAAGTGCTGGGACTAAAGGTGTGCACCACCAACACTGGGCATAATACATGATAATTTTTTAAAATAGCAATAATTCAGGAAATTTTTGGTGAGACTAGAAAGAAGAATTCCCATGTTTTGTTACTATTCATGGAATGGAAAGAGATTCATCCAAAAAAGGTGAAGATCAGAAAGAAGAATCTGAAGGAGTTACACCAGAGGAAGACTGCTTACAAAAGGAAGTGTTTATAACTATTCTGCATTATTATGCTGGTAGCTTTATTAGAGGAAGAAGATTCTACTGATGATGAAGATGGAAAAAGGTAATAGTTGTGTATACTCATTACCACCAGTAACTGCTTACTACAAAAGGCATTTTTTTTATTGCTTCATATGTTTATAAAAGAGAAATAAAGATGCAAAGTTTATCACTAAGTTTACGAGAGTATGTTCTATCAAATCAGGCAGTAAGTCAATAAAGAAGATTTGGAACTTAAGAATCAGTGGTTACAACTCCAAGGAGACATAAAGTGAATCCCCAGATGAAGATGAAATGAATGCTAGAATCAGGCCTATGGACAGATCCAGATGGGGAGAGGGCAGAATGGCCCTAGAAAATGGGCTTCCAAGACAAAACGGAGAACTTGGAGATACGTCTTAATATGCAGATAGAAAACTAAGCAAACCCAAACTGTAAACGGTTATTCTAAGGAAACAATTACTAACCCACTTGTCTCCTCACCTACCCCTTCATTTTTGTTAATTCAACAAATTTACTGGGAACTTACTAGGTACCAAGAATGGCTCTAGAGCTAAATACACAAAAGTAAATGAACAAAACAAAAACGCACAACTCTAACAGAAGAGGTAGTGTGGAGCATGCTGAAGAAATAAAGGGAACGGAGTGTCAGGTGGTGAGTGAGGTGGCAGTGGATAAGTGGATAAGGGGAGAGGAGATGGGAGGACTTTCTAACTTTTTTGGTAAAGAGACAGGATCCCCACTATGTTGTCCAGATTGGCTCCAAATTCCTGGGCTTAAGTCATCCTTCTGTCTCATCCTCTTAAACAGCTGGGATTACAGGCACTGGCCACTACACTTGCTAGTTTCTATAAGTGTTGTGGTGGCTATTCTTGTAGCAATCAACTTGACTACTATATCTGGAATTACCTAAAACCCAAATGACTGGGTACATATGTGACTGATTTTTTTATTTTTTAATTAAATTATTTGAATTGGGAAGACCTAGCTCTTTTGGTTTGTTTGTTTGTTTGTTTGTTTACTTTTCAAGACAGAGTTTCTCTGAGAAGCTTTGGAGCCTGTCTATCCTGGAACTCACTTTGTAGAACAGGATGGCCTCAAACTCAGAGAGATATATCTGCCTCTGCCTCCCAAGTGCTGGGATTAAAGGTGTGTCACCAGTGCATGGCTAAGACTTGGGCTTTTGAGATGGGAAGAACCACCTTTAACCTAGGCCACATTTTCAGCTAGCTGCCTATATAAACATGGAACTAGGAAGCTCTCTCTCTCTCTCCCCCCCCCCCTGCCTACTTGCTCTTGCTACCAAATCCATTCTCTCACTGGCATTACAGCCTACTTCTTCAGGGTTCTAGCATATACTAAAGACCAGCCTTGTAAACTGAATTAACTGGTTTCTTGGACCCTTCATTTACAGGCAGCTGTTGTTGGGTTAGCTGGACCACCAACTGCAAACCAGTAGAGAACGCTGATTAATATAGTAGTAAAATTAGTATGTGTGTGTGTGTGTGTTGCTTCAATTGAATTAAATTGGCTGCTGCTATAAAAATCATTCCTATACACTAAATATAATCTCAAATTCTCTTTAAAACAATTATTACTGAATTATTTCACCTGTACAAAGGATATAGTAAAGATCTACCTGGCTGGCAGTGAGACAGTTGATACCCCTAATGGGAGATCTTGTACAGAGTAGCACGCTGCCACAGTTACCTGCTGGCCATCTCAATGGCGTCCTTATTGGGTGGAGGAATGAGGAAGCAGACTGAAGGCACCATTGCCTCATTCCCTGTAGGACTGATCACCTTCCATTTGGTCCGCTGAGAGTTATCTTCCAGGACACATTCATCATTTCTGCAAATAGTGATCTGAAAAGATGAAATCACAAATTATTGCTATTACCTGATTCCTAATCCCAAAGCTATGGAATATCTAAGAAAAAAAAAAAAGTCTCCTTCTGAAAAACATCCATAGGGCCATAGGAACACATAATCGGTAAAGGTCCCTGCTGCCAGTCCTGGAGCCCACATGGTGGAAGGCTGCCCACTCTCAAAGACTGCTTCTGACCCCCACACTCACCCTGCAGCACATGTGAACCACGGCACTCATGTATCCCTACCATTTACATAAGCATACACATAAGCATAAAATAAATATTTCCCTCAGGCTCAGTGCATAAAAAAAAGTGTTTTTTGTTTTTTTTTCCCACTATTGTAACACTGGCTGAGGGCTTCCCTTCTCGTCTCCTCCCCTCCGGAGCACAAGTGCCTGCCTCACTCTCACCTCAATCTGCCGGTAGTCACAGATGGCTTTCACAGGTATAGTGCTCTTTAGCACATGGTCTGGACTGCGTGGTTTTAGCTGGACAATGGTTTTTGATCTGCCAACAAGACTAGCAACGGAACTCTTGGACTGTATAAGCTGCTCCTTTTCATCCTATAAAACAACAAGAAGACATTAATGGTGGATTCTGAGTCACTAAGTCAATTATGAAAATGCATTCTACTCTCTAAGGGAATGTCATTTCTCAGTTACATAGGGATCCTTAGTGGAGCTATCTTAGATGATATAGACAAGGATAAAGAAAAAAAGGAGAGACTGTCTCCTTTCAGATGCTTTTGTACTCTAAATTTGCAGCTTTTTCCTTGTACTCTAAACAATGACCAATAAAGCCACATGCAAGAATAAACAAATAAAACAAATATCTAGTTGCCAAGCACAGCTATGTAACTAATGAAGGATTTCCTCAAATACAGCTCAAAACAGATGCTGCTGGTGAAAGCATCATGACAAATGGTTTAGGATTTATCTTGCCGCGCTGTATTCATGTAAATTCCACTGGTTTGAATGAGGCATCATGCAAAGTCAAAATTCTAAAATCTCTGCAAACCCAATTACCTTAAAAGCTAATAAACTCGTCAACAAAATTGGTAGCAGTATACCACCAATTCCATTGGAGAGTAAATGATAACCTTTATCTACTGGCCAGAAGGTTCTAACCCATGGTGAGGCATGAAAGTCCCCAGAAAGGGGGCTTTCTCAGGATGAACAGGGATGCAATAAGAGTAAAGAGTTAATAATGTTAAGAAATACCATTAAAGAATTAAGAATATGCAGGTAGAGGAAAAGAAATTCTTAAACAAACTACCTGTGCCTGTCCCCGGGAGCATGATTGGAAGAAATACAACTTTAACTTATTAAGAAAGAGGAGAGACAGGGAGACAGCCACACTTCCATACTTGAGAGCTGGTCTACTCATTCCAATTTCCTTGCAATAAGATGTCTAACCCACAAGCCAAACATCTCTAGCTCCAGAAACCACATGCTCATCGTGGGAAAAGCTCTGAAAAGAACCAGAGGCCAGGACAGGTGCTCTAGAACCTGGTGAAGAAGCTGAGGAGCAGACCCAGACGTGACTCCATGCCCTGGTGATGGCGCCAACCCGATGCCCCTGACCTGGAGAAGAGGGAACAGAGCAGCAACCACCCTCCGCGAGAAGAGAAGATATGACAATTGCAGAGGGGTTACCCTATGACAGGAAGGGACTCTGTGGGAAGGAGGAGAGAGAGCAGAGCCAAGGATGACATTCCTCCTTCACACTTGCAGTACCTCTGAGAAAGTCATTTTAAAGACAGTAACTGTAAAGTCAGGTTTTTATTCGTCTTTCTAAGTTAGCATTCTATTTGCCCAAATGAAGCACTGAATGCTAACCTATGTGTGCCTGAAATCATTATTTTAAAAAAAGAAGGAAAAGAGAGAGGAAAAACAAATGAAAAGATTAGGCCAGTGCTCACATGTCATGAACAAGACTCTATCTAAGCTTGATCCTCAACACCCCCCCGCCAATCCTACTTTCAGCCATGAAATAAATAAATACAGCTAAAGTGAAGCAAAACAAAAATACTTTGGGTTATTATGCCTCTCTTACTTTTAATCACCTCCTGAGACCTGTAACCTTCTAGCTCCTCATCCTGCTGCATACCTCCTGAGATGCTATTGAGCTCTGTCTTGTCATTTCTGTATAATGCACTCGATAAATATAGGTTGTTCTACTATTGAGTTTACAACTGCAACTCTTGAAGGAATAACTCATTGGAGCAAATGAATCTAAAATTGATTTTGATTAAAAACTAGATAAAGAACTATTTTTAAAAGTTAACACTACATTTAAAAAACTGGACAAATATAGTATTATTTCTAAGTAAGATATTAATGTTGGCCTTGGTCACTAAAATCAACTTTCTAATATCTCATCATTCCCCCCCCAAAAAAAACAACACCCAAACAAACAAAAAACAGCCAAGGAAAAAAGCCTGGCTCTGACCCCCCCTCCCCCCCACCGTGTGTGTGTGTGTGTGTGTGTGTGTGTGTATCTCAGAAGAGTGAAAACAATCTGATATCACTTCATCCCCTTCAGCCTCTTCACCAATGACTGCAGTGAAGCAGGGTTGATACAAGAAAGCATGGGTACTAAGTGGTTCAGGGAGAGTCACAAGCTACTTTACCTCAGTAGCTCCCCAAAGAAATGTCATTAGCAGCTTCTTCAAAGAAGGCAAACAGAAGAGATGACAAAACTGACCAGACAACTGTGACGTGAGCCACACTCTGTTGCCCTGCAGCTTTCAAGGATATAGATTACAGCAGCAGCTGACAGTTTATTCTGTTTCTCAGAAGCAAATATTCCCACCAAGGCAACACCCACCATGGAGTCCTGGAGCAGATCCTCAAGGCGGGACAGACTGGTGCTGTGGTCACAGGTATATTTTCGTTTGATGGAATCTTGGAGGTTTCTCAGGAATGACTCCAGGTCTCGGGCATCACTGAAGAACTATGGGAACACAAGGAAAGAATGACTTGTGCTCAATGCCTCCCTCAGCACTGTAAAAGGTTCATAAAGAAGGAATCTCCTGTGCCAAGCTGAACAAAGCTGATTACACTCTCCTGGACCAGTGGCAGCCCATTACAAAAGGCCCCAGAAGTACATATCAGAGAGCTTAAAAAGCCATGTCAGTAAAATGTTAGTGATGATTCCCAATAACAATCACTAGATTCTATAAAAAGCTAGCCTGGTTCACCCTTTTTTGACTTTTGTCTAATGGCAGCACTTGGTATGAGGGAATGAAATAACCTAGAAGCTCAGTGAAACAATGTTTACCTTATTGATGTGATTATATGACCAAAGAGATAGATTTAAGAAAGAAAATAGCTTATTTCCTCCTCTATCCTCATCTGAAGAAAAATGTATATTCTTTGATGTGTGATAGGTGGGGGCAAGGGAGGATCTTATACTTTACAGCGCTTCTCCTTAAGGGGCAGGTAGTCTGTCATCTCCTCTTGAAGCTGGTATGACCATGTGGTTTGCTTTCACCAATGCCACACAAATGACAGAAACAGAAAAGAGTACCTGCCCACTAGAACTGTTCTCTCTTACCACTTGTAGTATAGGTACTTTGTAAAGAGTACAGAGCCACGGTTTTCTTACATGCTGTGCTCTGACCAACTTTCAGACATGTGAATAATGCCATTTGGGATCTAACAGTCCAGTCCCCCTCTCCCCAAAGCTATAGCTACCTGCAGCTATGTATGTGACAGGAGAGATGAGACGAACCAAAGAGGAGAAAAGCCACTTAGCTGAGCCCAGACCAAACTGAACTCAGTAATGATTAACAGGTAAAACAACTAAGTTTTTAAAGTTGTTTATACAGTAAAAGATAATTGATATGAATGTTTGTTAGCTCCCCCACCCCCATCATATTTTGGAGGTAGGATCTCTTGTAGCCCAAGGCTGTCCTTAAACTTCTAATCCTCCTATCTCTACTTCCTGAGTGTTAGAATCAAAGGTGTGTGGCACCACACTCAGTTTTACCATATGGATAATTTTTAACCTAACCTTTGGTATAAATATAAGTGCACATACCACGACAAGCATGACCACTACCACCACCATACCTGAAAGTAAGCTGCATTCTCTTTCACATGTTGTTCAACACATAAGCACAGCTGCTTCATCCACTGTAACTGTGACTGGACAGCAGCACTATATGCCTATAAGAGCCAAGCAAATGTGCAAAAAGGCATGAGTTTAACAGGCTCAAAATACACGTGTGATTCTCTTCCTAAATACAACTCTTGCTACTGATACAGAAGACAAAGGAGAGACATGGAGACAGTTGACTGACACCTTCTTTTCAGAAGAAGCTTGCCTGGGTTAAAAGGAGTTACCCAGAAAAAGCATCGTCTATACTCAATTATAATTAAATGACCAATCCAGGGGGAAAAAAAAAAAAAAAAAAAAAAAAAAAAACCAGCGTAAATTAATCCCTTCTGGTTCTTCTACGGTTTCTCTCTCTGGGCAGCAGCACTGCACCAACAAGAAGTAGGATGTGGGGCTAGTGTGGCTCAATGTTGCTCTTGTAGAGGTCCTGTAGAGATTTGGTTTCCAGCACCCACATGGTAGCTACTAGCAATCAGGGCAACCAATGCCATTTTCAGGCCTCCACAGGTACCAGGCACGCATGTGATACAAAGACATATTCTCATACATGTAAAATAAAAATCTTTTTTTAAAAAAATTAGTAAGCTATATCTGGGCAGTTATTTAAAAAAATATATACAAGTCCCTTTCCTCATTAAGAGTCAATAGCTCTTAACTTCTTAATATTCTCCTTAAACTTTCAAACTGTCTGCAGGCTTCTGGGAACTACTGAACAGTCTGGGATAGGAAGAGAGATGATCTGAAACAAGTGATGTGACATTTCTTCCAGGCCTTGGAAGAACAAAGATTCTTACTTCAGTATTCTTACTTCAGTATTTTTACGCCACCACCATTAAATAAGGTCACGTACCTCCACTGTCTGCTTAGCTGGGTGGCTCTCAAGTGACAAGAGTTCTGCTGTGTCTTGCAGAGAACGAAATACATCTTGTTTCCCTTCCAGTTCCATTGTCAACTCCTGTAAATTGAATTTATTTTATGGAATAAATGCTATTAAGGAAGAAGGTAATAAAGAAAATTGTGTTCCTTGCCGAGTTTAAGGATCCTATAACAGGATTGGTGACAAAATGTGATTTATAAACTGCAAACACTCAGGGATCTTAGAAAAGTTCAAAAATGATAGAATTAAAGGGAAGGGATTAAGAAAGCACAAGACCTGAGCCAGCTCTGAGTAGACTAGGAGAACTCAGGAAGCAGGAGAGATAGCAAACATGACTACAGCCAGCATCACACAAACAAGCACACCAGTTAGCCGGCACCACACAAGCACACACACCAGTTACCCAGCAACACACAAGCACACTAGTAGAGTGATCACTGGCTGGCAGGCTTTGCCAACTATTCTCTCAGCTAAAACAGCCTTCTCTGAAACAAAATTCTATTAATTCAAGGCTCAATTAAAACGCTGGCTTTTCATGGAACTCTTACTATCAGATTTAATCTATTCTTCTTTCAGCTTCAGAGCACTTTTTATAAAGCCCAGCAGCCTCCCTGCAGCTTCCACACACACTGCTGACAGCATGAGAGCACCTGGTCTTCCTTTTTCTCTTCAGAGGATGCCTATGTCCTTCTCTAAACAGGAAACACGTTTTTAAGTAACTATCGGTCAATGGGACTAGTGCGAGTGGAAGAGCCGTCTGTTTGCATAAAAGATTATAAAAAGTTTTAATGCCCTGAGTGTGGAAACACTAAAAGTAGCAAAAATACTCCTTCTTACTTGTCTACTTCTTCATTATAAAGAATAGAAGGCAGAACTGGAGACATGGCTTGGCAGTTAAGAGCACTCACCGCTCTTCCAGAGGACCGGGGTTCAATTCCCAGCACCCACATGATGGCTCACAACCATCTGTAACTCACACATGTGGTACACAGACACTATACGCAAGAAAAATACCCATATACATAAAATGAGTGTTTTTTTTTTTAATATTAGAGAGGAGGGGGGAGAGAGAAAGGGGAAGGAGTAGGAAGAGAAGAAAGAGTCGAAGGCATTGCCCCATTAATGATGATTTCCCAACCATTTTACATTTTAAGAGATTAAGACCAAAATGTTAATAAGAATTCAAACTATTATAGAAATCTAAAAGTGTAACTCAGTTAAATAATTAACTCCCGTGTAATAAAACATTTTTGCTTAGATTAGCTTATTAAGTCTTACTCAACCTTTTATACAACCTTTCCAAATAGTTATTATCTCATTTTTACGAAGGCCCAGAAAGACTAAATATGTTGCCCAAGGTCACAGAGCTAGTTAGTGGACAAATAAGAACCTGAATTTAGGTTCGTCACACTACAAATCCTATAATTTAACCACAAAGCTATATTAATTTCTGAAATGACTCAACTTGCAGACTGTTGCTCTATCTACTCAAAACATACCCTTCTAAATAAGTTCACTGAAGAGCTCTCACACATTTCTCACTAAACAGATGCAATGAACAGAGTCCCCATTTCTGTCTATCAGCACATAACTCTGGGTCAGTGATTTTCAACCTTCCTAACCCTGTGACCCCTTAGTACAGTTCTTCATGTTGTGGTGACCCCCCGACTATAGAATTATTTTAGTTGCTACTTCATAACTGTAATTTTGCAGCTGTTATGAATCATAATGTAAATATTCTTAGAGATAGTTTGTTAAAGGGGTTGAGACTGCTACTCTAGCAGCTAGTAGACTGGTTCTCTGTCTCTTACTGCTGCTATTAAACATGACAGTCCTGCTGTGTGACACTCACAGAGAAGTAGGCTTTCTTAGCTGAGATATTGGGATTACTGTCACTCCAATCACATGCTAGTTCTTCTTCTTCCTTCCCATTCAACCAGATCAGCTCAGCTGTAGCTCTGGATACAAATTTGTGCAAGCTCTGAAGGTGCCTCATTCGGAAGCTAGATGTCTCCTGGAAAAGGCAAGAATTAAAAGATTAAATTGTCGGCCTTTGCATATGGAGAAAGACAATACAGTGACATCAGGAAAGAATAGCTCAGGAGATGCATTAGGCCTAGTTTTTTTGTTTGTTTGTTTTTGTTTTGCTTTTTATTTGAGTCTAAGGCTGAAGGAATGCTAGAAAATACTCTACCATTAAAACACACACACCCTATGCCTTCTCTCTCTCTCTTTTTTTATATCTTGGTTCTTCTCCATGGACTCCAATTTTACATAGTTTGATGTAAAATTTTCAGGGCCATTGTCAATTTTATGTTGAAGATGTGACACACAAGGGCTTTGTAAGGGCTCTTGTATAAAGAGTGAACTTGTCTTATTCTACCATGGATAACTGTAATAGATGGGAGTGAAATACAATAAACAGGAGAAGAATTCCCTTTCAATCAATCTACATTTTTTAGTTATGGTATCTCAAAATACATACAGCCACTTTTTTGGTGAAGAACACAGCTAAGATGGGTTTTACTTGCTTACAATTTCCCAGAGCAGTGATTTCTGATCATTTAAGAATTTGAAAGTTCGCTGTGGTAGAAAAAGCTATAACATTGGAGTCTGGGGCACTAAAGTAAGAATAGTTTAAAGGCCAGCATGAACTACATAGAGATAATTCAGCAAAAAGAATATTATAACCCATATGAATAATTATACACAGTAAATATAACATAAAAGAAAGAAAACTAAGACAGACCCAAAGTATGTGCTTTGTTTGGAAGGAGCCAGCTTCTCCATGAGCACAGTCTAAGTCAACCAGTCAAGGTCTGGGTAAAAACTCACCTTCAATTTACAGTACTGTGTCTCTAACTTTCCAAGAGTTTCAACATAGCTGGCATGAAAATTCTGGGACATCTTTCCCTGATACAAAAGGAATGAAATACAAAGACATTATAGAAACAGTGAGGGAATCTGTAAACATGGTGTAGTCATGCAAGGGAGGGCCTGGACAACAATTTTCTAGGCCAGACTTTATAGCTAGAGGCAGCACTGGGTGAACAACAACTCAGCAGGTTAACCTAACAAGAACTCCTCATGGCCTGTGCTTCCAGCAAGTCAGGAGTTCAGGGGCTTCTATGCAACCCCCATGCCTGATGACTGCCAGACTACTCATTTGTTCCTTTGAAGGTGGTGGGGCTGACAAAATTAAAAGCGGGAAGACTGAAGCATAGGATATTGCTCAGTAATAGAGCCCAGCAGGCACTGAGCCCCTAGGTTTGGTTCCCTACCACCAGAAACCAAACCAAACACTCAAACAGTAAGATAGAATGATGAGTGATGGGGGACTGACCAGTGAGAAGTTTCTCCACACCAGCTCTCACCTACAGGCTTACGCTGTTGTTCTTATCTGTCGAGATGCCTTTTTGTCAACATAACCGTAAAAGATACAAACCTCAAGAATGTTTACAGATATTTAAAGCAATTTAACTACAGAGCGGGAAGCACGGGGGGGGGGGGGGTGGTTGCGAATGGGGAGGGGGCGCTAAAACCTTTTTTTTTCTTCTTCTTAAAAAAATTTTTTCTTCTTCTTAAATTTTTTTTTTTGCTGTAATTTGACTCGACCTTTCTGTGGTTTGTGGCTTTCACAGCAAAAGGAAACGAATATGAATTTTGGAAACAGAAAGCCTGAGTTTAGATACTGCTATTTACTAATTCTGACTTCAGCTGTCAGCATCACTTTTAAAAGTTTTTACATCATTTTTTAAATGTCTGTCTTTTTGTGGAGTATGTGCATCTGACCACAAGTGCCTGTATATGCCCTAGAGCCAGAATCACAAGCATTTGTGAGCCATCTGATGTGGGTTCTGGGGACTGAAATTCAAATCACCTATAAAAGCAGTATGAGCTCTCTACCACTGAGCCATCTCTTCACTCCCTAAGATCACGTTTTATTTTTCAGTATAAAGATATTTATTAGTTAAAAATACTTTCCTTACAAAGTTATGTCAAAGGCTAATAGAGACACTTTGCATAGAGTGGGAATTAGTTGTAAAGTGTTATTCATTTTACGCTTTACTTTTCAGAGCCTCCTCCTTTTCAGAAACAGCAGTGTTGAATGTACCTCCCACTACTCCTCCCCAGAACTCTCATAGTGTAGATTCTGAATGCTATTTACCTCGTACAACCTAGCCTCTTTGACACTTGAGCCCAGTTCTTCCACGCTGGTGTGGATATGCTGCTGTGTTTCCAGCTGCAGCTCCACACTAGGCAGATCATTACCCCACTCTGCTCGTTCCAGTTTCATCTGAAAAAAAGAAAGCACAGATGTGTTATAGCTTGCAAAGGACAAGGAAGTGGTCAGAGTCAACATCTGAATGAGAGGACTAGAGCAAAGAGCCAGATGCTTGTAATCTCAGCACTTAGAGACAGGAGGCTCAGGATTTCCAAGTCAGCCTGGACTACATACGACCTTGACTTAAATAAAATGCCAAGGGGTAAGAATTGGGCATCTAAACAGTCTCTATCATTCCATGGCTTCTTAAAGGAAACTATATCACAACCAACTCTCAAGAGCCTAGAGAGAAAGACCCATTATTTACAGCAATGGTGGCCTACGAGAAAATAGTCCTGAGTGTATCTGTCAGAAGTGGGGTTTAACACACTGAATGTTTAAACATTCCCCTTCATAGGTTCACATGACATGGTGGCACACGCCTTTAATCCCCACACTCAGTAGAAATGAGAGGCAGGCAGATCTCAGTTTTAGGGCCAGCCCAGGCAAAGTAGTGAGACCCTGTTTTAAACAAAACAACAATAACTAACTATGAGTCTCTTAATTTCACAGAGTAGACCTCCTCCCCCCCCCCAAAAAAAAAGGAAAAGAAAAAAGAAGCATCTGAAAAATATTTTTGATTCACAGCATCAGCTACTAGCCAATAGATTTCTTCCCCCTGTTTTTGTCCCCCCTCCCTTTTATTCTTCCTGGCACAGTCTTCTATTGCACAGTCCAGGCTGGCCTGGAACTCATTACCTCCTGCTTTAGCCTCCTGGGCCCTGGGTTTACAGAGAAAGCCTGGCATAAGTCAATGTCAAATTTAAACTATTAACCTAAAATATAATTAAGTAGTATCACTGGACTTGTGGAATAAATATATCAGTCTTGCTGAAATTTAAGAGGTATGACAAAAACAATAAAAACTGAAGAATACCTCTCCTACCAACAAGAAAATATCAGAAAAGATAACTGAGATACTACAAGTTTCCCACGAGCTATCCCTCAGGGCATGGTTAGCAGAAGATGAGAGACTCCCAAAGAGCTTCAAGTCAGAAAGCCTGTACTATACAGGGTGGGACTGTGAAAATACATACTGACCCTATCCATTTAGAACATACGGAGGAAGGAATCAGGCATGGTGGCACATGCCGGCAATCCCAGCACTCAGGAAACTGGGGAAAGAAGATCATGAGTTCAAGGACAGCCTAGGCTACACTGACTTCCAGGCCAGCATGGGCTAAATAGTGGTGAGACAAGGGGACATTTGAGGAGAAGGGATCTTAGGTGCAGATCCCTTAAGGCTTTCTTTACCAGGAACACAAAGCAACCTCGTCCTTTTAAGACAGCTTTCTGCACATACACCCACCTGCATCTCTTCTACCCAAGAAAGCAGTTCATATACAAATCGGAGACTGCCTTCGTCTTCAGAGGAGGAGATAGATACAAGTTCAGTCCGGGTCATAGGTTTTCGAAACCAGGAGGTAGAAGAAGAATGAGTTGTCTTGTTCAAGGGTTCTGCTTTCAGATGAGTAGTGGTTAAAGTAGAAGGTGGGGCCAATTCAAGTGAAGTAAAATGCCCTTTCCGGTATAGATTTGTACACTCTAAGCGCAGGGTGACCAACTCATCCTGCAAACGCATGACCCTGGAGGATAAGAGCAATCTTAAAACATGCTTAAAATAAAATCTTCATTATCTATTTTAACAAGAACATGATAAAAATAAAAATGAGACCATATCGGGGAAAAGTGTTTTGAAAAAGTGTTACAGGAATGCAAAGTGGTATTTTAACATCATCTATTATAGAGTCTTTGAGGTAAATACCAAATTAAAGTGTTAATTGGAAGGAAGTAACATAATGTTTATATGACCCCTAAAGGTCATAATAGAATAAATGCTGATTGCCAAGTGACTTTAAACATGGTTTATCCCGTGTGTGGATCTCAATTTCCTCATCTATAAAATGAGTTCACTAGACCACCAATGTTTCAAAGTCAAATGTTCTAGCATAACTCTGCAGGTCACTCTGAAATAGAAAGGGATATGGTACAATGGCACAGTAACTGGGAAACATACCATAGGCGCTTAGTGGGAAGGCTGTGCAAAAGGGGAAATTTACCATAGTATGTGCATGCAGTATCCCCAGACACAGTTCTGAGATTCAGGTTAAATTCAGTACCTGATTCTTACTTCAGTCTCCATCCATTACCTTGCAGCAAGCAAGCCCTCTCTATAAGCCCCTTCCTCCTTACCTAAAGGCCAGCTCTTCTAGTTGGTAGTAATTCTCATCCCGTAGGATCTGGAGATCCACCTGCAGCTGCCTGATGAGACCTTCACACTCTTGAATGTACATGATGACATCTGACTCACACTGGACAGGCTGCCCTGATTCCAGGTGTGCAGCATCCTGTGACAAGAAGAGAATATATGGGTGGAAAAACTTCACTGCTCTCACCTGCGAGGATGCAGGGAAGCAAGAAAAAGGAAGTCACACAGCTGGATTCCTCAACTGTTAATTTTGACTATTAGAGCAGTGGGTGAAAAGTGCAAAGCATGTGACATAAGGTGTAAGACAGAGCAAATACTTACCGCCTGCAGCGTATTCTTAGCTAGTGTCAGTTTTTCTTCACAGTTCAAAGCACCATTCTGTATTTTGTTTGCAATCTGCAGCAGCAATTCCAGCCTAAAAACCATGAAAACCATAATGAAGAAGTACAAGACTCAAAGTAGCCCCTGAGGAATGTCAGACTGCCTTCTGGACCCACCTCTCCACAGCTGGCCGCAGGGATTTCTCTCGCTCTAGCATTTCAATGATGAGTTTCCCCCATTCTTCTTCTACATGATTAGGATGGTAGCCTTGAGGCAGTTTAATTCTGCCAAATTCAATCCACACCTGAAAGAGATACTTTTCAGTCGCCAACCACAGCCCTGCCCTCTGGCCTGTTTTCATCTGTTTTTGTATGTTGCTTCTTGCTTTGTTTTGGTCTAGTCACTCAGCAGTTTTTAACACCATCTTATATAGGGAATGAATAAATCATCTAACAACTTAAGAGCCAAAACATTTGTATCTAAGCTCCAATTTGCTAAGACCACTTGCTCTAAACTATTCTGTCCCTTCAATCATTTCTAGAAATCTGTCTTCTAAATGAACCTGACTCTGGCAAGGTCAAATCCACCCAGCTCTATAGCTTCAAATCCTGTAGGAATCAAAATATGAATGGACGTCTCCTGTCTTTTCATCTGATAGAAAGATTCACTTTCTCCCTAAAACACTAGGAAACAAAGATTTCTGAATAGAAATGCTGCTTTTCAACAACTCCTTTAATAATGACAGTTTGTTAATACTATTCCTTTACCACTAATTTTCAAGATCCGTTAAGAGTGTCATTTGAAATACCCTTGGTATTGATAAAAAGGAATCTATTTGAAGCAACAACAGTAAAACTGGCAAACCCCAAGTATTAGACAAAAATATTCTTCCTTACCTCTAATAATTTATATAACTCTTTGATTCTTTCTTTTTCTCTCTCCTTGGCAAGAATTTCTGTTTCTTTGAAGTGTATATATTGGTTATAAAGTGCCTATGAAAATTAAAGTTGATGAATTAATTAATAGACCAAAGCAATATGGACCAATTTTTCCACAACAGCAAACCAGAGCCAGCAGCATCAAGCTCTGAGGTTTACTCGCAGAGAAAATTAATAAAAAGCAACTTAAGTCCACACCTTTACCTTTAGTTCAACAGGGTTCTGGGGAAAAGATTTATCTGACATCAGGATTGTATGCTGTCTGATCCAGGGAATGAGTGAGTCCACTCGGCTTTGGTATTCCTGCCACCTGGAGTCCACTTCCTATAGTCAGAAGGCAAACATCATTGGCCAGATTCGTACTGTCCAGCAGCTGCACAGGATAAAGTGGCTCAGGCCACCCCATGCCATACAAAACCCTCTTCTAATTGGCTAGACAGATGCCCACCTTAATGCTCAAAGTCTGTTTCAAAGCTCCCCAAGGAACCCCAGGCTGCCACTGAATATCCTGACAGGTAGAAAGACTATAAATCAAGATACTAAAATTAAGATCTAAGACATCTATTAGACATGGTGCTTTTCACATTGTAATCACTACTCAGGTGGCTGAGGCAGCTAGACCATGAGTTCAAGGCTAACCTAGAGCTCACAGCCATCATTCCTAATCAAACTTATATCAGTAAACAAGAAAACACTGCTTCATTTTGAACTACAGCTGGGAATGAAAAGGGCAGTCTTTGCTGGTATTTAACATCAACAATCTATGTTAGATGGCATAAAATTAGCAGTACCAAGGCCCCGTCTTAAGGACATTTTCCATTATGATAGCAATAACGTGGACCCAGGTGGGTCTTTGTAAATGTTTAAGAATTTAAGTAACATTACCTAACAAAGGCATTCTACCTCAATAAATCAAGGAAAATGTTTTTACCGTAGCACTGATCCCTTCTCCGCCCTCAGGGACTTTGGGGAAGGCATCATAAATTGAAGAAACGTAAGTGATCACAGACTTTTCATCTGGAGATGGCACATCCACGTCTGAGAGAAAGAGAGAATTTCTTGGTCAGAACAGAGGAACTCGCCGGGAGAAGGAATAATGAAAACATGTTAAATGTACTTAAAAATTCAGTAACTCTCACCTTCTGCATCTAGCAATCGGGTGACCCCAAGTCTCTCAGCTACTTCAAAAGCCTGTTCCAGATTCTCCCGGTTACTCTGGATTTGTACTCTCTCCATATCTACCAGATCAGGTCTGTAAAAGTCCGCCAAAGCACGTGAAAAACCACATGAGCTCACACAAGGAGAGCCTAACAGTTTCCAGACCTGAAACACTGAATGAATTAGAGAGAAAAAGCAGGAGGTAGGAGGATACTAACCCTGAATCTATTTTTAATTGCACACCAGGTAGATGCCTAATGCTATCCAATTCCAAACTTACACAAATTCATAAACTAGTACAAAGTGAAAATTGATGCATGTGTATGACCACTCAGAGCTCAAATTATATGTGTTTTGTGGTTAAAATTCCTATCTCATGTAACAGCAAGTTACCTGCTGCTCCTTACTTTGACCCAGGCCCCCTTCAGGCCCTATGAACTTATTCTTTCACCTACTTGGGATGCTCTGACCCCAGAGCCTGCATGGCTCACTTTTGACAGAGGCCATCTTTGTCCAAGTTACCACAACCCTGTAATTGTGTCCTTCTACTGTACCTGCCACTATATGACAGCACACAGTTCTCTGTTTACTGCCTATTCTCCTCAGTGGATGGTCAGCTCTCTGAACGCAAGAGCATTGATTGACTTACTCCTTTGGCCTAAAACAGTAGAACTTAATTAAAACTACTTTTCAAACAATGACTCAAGAGTCTAATCCTTGCTTGGTGGAAGGGGAGGATGGTGTAACAGTTCACTACAAATGAGATAAGAAGGATTCCTTCTAAGAACACTGAGAGACACCACTGTACATACCTGTATCTGTGAATCAATGCATTGAACATTTTCCCATCGCTCCAGCAGGAAGAAAAGTTGGTGCATTTGATTCCTGTGTAACCAGCTGTTACTTTCTGGGTCCACAAGAGTAGTTTTTCCTTGGCTGACATATCCCCTGACTCCCCACTAATGTAGATGTCAGAGATCTGCAAACAGATGAGACATGGGATAACTCCTTCAAATGTGATGAAATCTGTTGCTTTTCTTCTCCCTATATCAGGATTTGTGAAGGAAGAGAGACCCAAGACTGGCTGGCAGCATTATTGATGAGAACTCCAACAAATATTCAACCTCTCTGTAGTCAGAGAAACACAAATTAAAATTCATCAAACTGACCCGGGTGGCGGTGGTGCACACCTTTAACCCCAGAGCTTGGGAGGCAGAGGCAGGTGGATCTCTGCAAGTTTGAGGCCAGTCTGGTCTACAAAGCCAGTTCCAGGACAGGCTCCAAAGTTACCCTGTCTCAAAAAAAAAAAAAAAAAAAAAAAAAAAAAACCCTAAACAACAACAACAAAACTACCCTAAACCTATCAAAGCAGAGAAGGCTGGTTGGTTTATATTGATAACAGTCAGAAACGGAGAGAACATTCAACATTGGATATTATCATGTGAGAGCATACTATGGAAAATATAACCAGCACAACTAACTATGCTACATTTCAGTTTTGAATCAAGTATTAAAGGACACATACTTGTTAGGAAAGGATCAAGAATATATACAAAATATTTTATATAAAAATGTTTACTGAGCAAAAATAGGCATGAGATGGCAGAAAATTCTAAATAGCTTAATCTCTAATGAGAAATTACTGGTTACAAAGTAACCATATACAGACTAGAAATCTTTGTTGCATTTTAAAAAGGGTATACTTTGGAAAAATAGTCACTAAGCTTCATCAAAAGAAACAGAATACAAACAAAATAATACACATAGCAATTCTAATTTTATAAAAGGATAAAATATATCCTTTAAGTATACAGCCATGCAAACACGTACTCATATATGTGATAGAGAAGTGCAGATCCTTTATAGAAACATAAACCTGGAGACACAGTCAGCAAACTGGTAATCACACTTACCTCCAAATGCTAGAATTACAAGTGCTAGTTCTTTTTTTATTCTGTTTTTTTGAGACAGGGTTTCTCTGTAGTAGCCCTGGTTGTCCTAGTACTCTGTAGACCAGGCTGGCCTTAAATTCACAGAGATTCACCTGCCTCTGCCTCCCGGGTTTAAAGACTGGGATTAAAGACATGAACCACCACTGCCAACTTATATGTATGTGTCTGTGTGTGGGTGTACCAGTGCAGGGATCCATAGATGCTAGGGGTGTCAGATACACCTGAAACTGGAATTACAGATGTTGTAAGCTGCCTGCTGATGGTGCTGGGAATTGAACTGGATCCCCTGAAAGATCCAGTGTGTGTTAAAGCACTGAGCCATCTTTTGGGCTTTGTATACTTTTATTATATTGGGGGAAGGGGTGGTATTTGAAGACATCTCTTAAAATGTAACACCAGATCTATTTATTTGAGAGAAATTGTAATACAGCAGAAGAAAATGTGCATATCTTTAGTTCCACACAGACTGGAGTTTGAATCCCATACTTACAACTCCAAGGTCAGCACCATATGTGTAAAACTGAAATGATAATGACTACCTTCTCAGGGATGCTGTGACCATCTTTTCCAAGCTCAAGGTTATGATAAAAAGATCTCATTTTTCACTTCACTGAATGATGGCCTTCCTTCAGTAATTCTTTAACTCCCACAGCCCTGACAGCCTGTATCATCATTCAACTGAACACTATTTGGTTCTAGCAATTATTAATTCATATATTTAGTTTTTGTCTCTTAAGACTATAGGTTTCTCGAATGCTAATAGCAAACCTATCTGAAAGTGAGGGTGAGTGAGCTCCTGGTCACTGAACACCAGCAAGCAGTAGCTCAGATGCTGTGAAGAAATGTCTAGCTCTGTGGTTCTGAATACTGCACACACTTGCCTCATGTGTTGATCAAATACTGAGGACATTTCAATGAATAATTATCCATTTGTAATGAAATAGTAAAAATAAATAAATGAAAGCATCTGAGGGTAAAGTCTACCAAGAATCCAGCAAACAGCAAATTCAAAGCAGCACACAAATTTAAACAAGTTCAGTGTGCTAATGGTGATGGCAGTGACTCCTCAGAGGAAGATGATGAGCATACTTGTTTATACTGAAAACAATAATCTTAACAAGAAAAAGTACACAAATTTGTTCTCAGACTACTCATGAAATAAGACATTTGAGAGGACTGTGTTCTCAGACAAATGGTTTATGCTGTTTTTCCCAAATGTAACAAAGGACAATAAATTCCTCTTGGAGTGTTTAAACGGATGGTATAGGTAGTACCTAGAACATGCTTTGTTACAATAGAACAGAATGCCAAACCTATAATCTCAGCACTTGAGACACAGATGCAGGAGACTTCCCACAAATTCAAGGCTGGCTTGAACTACACAGAAAGTCACAAGCTAGACAGCAACAGATAATGGGACCCTGTCTCAAAAATAGATAATAGACCCAGCATGCCAAGAATAGTTTTAGGTTTGATATTTGGGACAAAGAAAGCAGGGCTATATCCACAGGACATCTACTCTTCTCTGGCTCATCATCGAATGCAGGGCCTCAAAGTAGCCAGCTCTCTAGTGGGGAGTACAAGGAGAGTTGACAATAAGACACCTCTAAGTGTCTTATATTAAATTTACAAATTCAACTCATAATAAATGAGATTACAAAAGAGGCTCCATCCAGTAAGTTCTCAACTTACTTATAATTTTTAAATTTTTATAATAGTCTAAGGGTGTACTTACTGTCAACTACTGTTTTATATGTTCAGTAGAATAGTGTTCAATAAGTTACACCAGTTATTAAATGTTTTATTATTATAAGAGACTTTGTATTATGCTAGATAATTTTCCCCAACTATGGGTAAATAAATGTTCTGTGCAGTTTAAGGTGGTCCGGGTTAAACTATGATGCTTGGTAGGTTACACATATTAAATACATTTTTTAAGTTACGGTGATAATACAATTTCAAATGAAATATATAAATCAAATTGGGATATAACCCTGTTGTGACTCAGTGTACTTCTATTATTTTAAGGTCAGGAAAATCAGGGGCAGAAACTAATACTTTGTTTAGGATTTAAAAGAAATAAAAAACAACTCTGCAGCCTACTAAATGCTGCCAAAATCTTTGAAGGCAGACTGTAAGAACAGTCTGGAGAGTTTGCATAAAGCCCAGGAAGCCACTTGTGTGTCAAAGTGAAATGAAATCGTACCCTAAGCAGCAAACTCCTGGGTACAGAATTCTTTGTATACTCATACAAAGGAAATTCAGGTTAGTGCACTTTGATGATAATGCCTGATGATTCTAGAAATCTTTTCATCACTCACCACCTCTCTGCTGACTGCATATTCACTTGACAACTTTTGTATTATTATTTTTCCCAAATATACACACCATAAAGTTAAATGGTTGCTGCAGATACTCAATAATTTGAGAGTTAAAATTCATTTTGTAAATTAATTCAGATCCATCAATTATTTACAAATAAAAGTTATGTGAAACGATGCTATAAAATTCAATCAATTTCAAGTTTGAGAGAGACAGCTATGAAACTGTAAAGTGAGGACTCAATAATAAATAATACATTGTAACCAATTTTTCTAAATTCCTGTTTTAATAGATAAATGTCCCTAGACATTGACATATACCTTTCACCCTCATTGTGGCTGCTTCATGTACATATTAAGGATCAGGAAATAGATTTGGTGAAATTAAACAGGGAAAAAATTGAAATCTGATCATTTGAGCTCTTTGTCAAAAACTAAATTCTAATAATTTAACCTAACTAACCACATCTGTCTATCTAATGACACCCCTACCTGCCAATCACAGTTTCAGTCATAATGCTTACCTGTGCTTTGCATTGAAACTACTTCAAAAAATTACTTGTCACATGTACATAAGTTTTGTCTGCATGTATTGTGCACCACATGCATGCAGTACCTGAAGAGGACATTGGAGCTCCTGAAACTGAACTTGGGTTCCCTAGAGGGCAGCCAGTGCTCTTAACTACTAAGCTCCTGCATTGAAGCTACTTCTTTGGTGAAAAGCTTTACTTCAGATTTTCAACACAGTTTTAATGAGACAAAGAAATGTTTGGTTCCCTCAAGGAAGGAAAAAAAATACCATGCTTGAATTACAACCCTGGTTATGAAAAGACTGATTACCATCATAAGCATCTCAGTAATTAAATCTGGCTTTTGTCCACCACTTCTTTCGATACTCTCATGTGGTATGGGCACCATCACTAGGGCCTGCAGAAGCATTTACCTTTACACTCGAATGCACAGATCCAGCTTCCAGTTCAGGGAGTTTCCTCCCCTGGCTGAGTGTAAAGAAGACAGCCTCAATACCATGCCAGAGACTGCACTACACATATCTGTTCAAGCCTCCTCCAGTCATATACTGCCCAAGGTTTAGTTTCTTCTCTAAAATATTCTCACAAACATAATATTTCCTAATAATCCCATAAGCCTTTACGAACATCTTAACTCTATGCCAGGTAGTACAGGGATGAAAATAAGTCACATGTTGTCTATTCTGTTATCAGTTCCCAAGAAAATATTATGTTATAGAAGCTCAAAATAAAAGCATAGTTTCAGACTCTGAGTTTAAGCAATTCAGTCAGGGAAACAATTTATAGAAAAAGCAAGTTGGGACAGAGGTAAACAAGTAATCCTAACTAGCAATGCCAACAGCGGGCTCAGAGACAATGTCTGTGCTGTTTTAGTAAGTAAATACCAGCTGAATGAAAAAAGAGAAAACACAAAATGAGACATGTCTGTCCTCTAAGATATACCATATCTCAATAAATTAAGGCTATCCCAATTACTTTCCCAAATGACGACAGATGAATAGAAATAAAACAGGGGTAGAGAAACAATGCTACACACACACACACACACACACACACGCGTGTGTGTGTGTGTGTGTGTGTGTATTTTTTATTTAAAATTAGCAGTGGGCTGGGGAAACAGCTTAGTTGTAAAGTGTAACCACTGAAAAGTCAGGTGTGGTAGTGTGCTGGGGAAGGAGAGAGAAGTAGATCCCTGGAGATCACTGGCCAGCTAGACTAGGCAATTGGTAAGCTGCAGGTTCAGTAAGAAACTAAAAACCAAGATAGAATGCAATTGAGGAAGATGCTCCATGTTATAAACCTCCGGACTCTACACACTTGTATACACCTACACACACAGAGATATAGATACAGAAACAGACACAGAGAGGGGGGGGAGGGAGGGAGGGAGGGAGGGAGGGAGAGAGAGAGAGAGAGAGAGAGAGAGAGAGAGAGAGAGAGAGAGAGAGAGAGAGAGAGAGAGAGGTGCAGACCAGAAGAGAACCTTAGCAGTTTCCAACACCTTTTCTGTTCATTCCTGTTTTGTTTTGGGCATTGGTGGAGCACCTTTAACACCCAGAAGTTGGAAGATAGAGGCAGGTGAAACTCTTGAGTTCAAGGCCAGCCTGGTCTACAGAAAGAATTCCAGGACAGTCAGGGCTGCACAGAGAAACCCTGTCCCAGCAATGGGGAGGAACACAGGACTTGTTACAGGCCTGGAACTCACTAGTTGGCCAGTTTCTTCCCCAGCACTGTGATTACTAGTTGCCACATCTGGCTTTATATGTATGAGTTCTGGGGGTCAAACTCTGGTCACTGTTAGCTAGAAAAGCACTTTACTGAGTTATCTACCAGCCCTCAGAAATTTACTTAGGCTCGCGTGTGCCTGCATTTATGCATGCATGAGCACACAGGCAAAGGTCAGAAATCAACTTTGGGTGTCTTCTTCTTCTATCACTGTTCACCTTGGTTTTTCAAGCAGGGTCTCTCATTTAATGTGGAACTCACCATTCAGCTGTAATAGCCACTATTGCTGACTTTTTATATGGGTGCTGGGGATCTGAACTCTGGTCTTCATGCTTATACAGGAAGTACTTTATTCACCAAGTCATCCATCCAACCTCTTAAAAACGTTTTAGTGTGTGTGTGTGTGTGTGTGTGTGTGTGTGTGTGTGTGTGTGTATTGGGTCATATATGTTTGCCCCACAACATGTATGTTATGTGGGGGTCAGTGCAGTACAGCTTGGAGGAGATGGTTTCTCTGCTTTCACCATGCAGGCCCAAAAGTGGAACTCAGCCGGACAGCAAGTGCCTTTTTCATCCACTGATGCATCTCTCTGTCCCTTGAAAAACACTTTTTAAAGTAAGGTTTATATATAATTACATCTAACACTTCCAAGTTAGAAGACTATATTCCCAAGGAGATTAACTAAACCTTGGCTTTTTTTGTCACCTTTTCTTTAAATGGAGTATGTCACTTTATCTCTACCCAAATTAGCACAGATTGATCTAGTACATGATACAAAGATTTAGTCAGTTATTCTTGTTTGTTTTTGTTTTCTGGCCATGACCTGACTATAACTTAATTGGAATAAAAACTCAAAAACAATAACAATTTTTGTTTACCTAAGAATAGTACCTGGAGCTAAAAAGTTCATCTTATCTTTGTCATATCTAACAGTTACATGAAAATTATATGTAATTTGATGCCCAATAAGCAATAATCATAATAATGCCCCAAAGAGAGCCTCAGGAGGATGGAAACTTACTGTGCTTTGCAACAATCAATAAGATTTCTCAAATGAGCATGACTTAGATTCATCTTTAAAGGACTGAAAAACAGAAAAGAAGCCAGGCAGTGTTGGTACACGCCTTTGCGCCTTTAATCCCAGCATCTGGGAGGCAGAGGCAGGAGGATCATTGTGAGGCCAGCTTGGTCTACAGATCAGAACCCCCCACCCCCATCCCCACCCCACCCCCCAAAAAAAAGAACAAGAAAAGAGAATTCCAAACTGGACACTGAGATAAAATTGTCATTTGAGGCCAACCTGACCTCAAACTGCTAGACAGAAGCCATCACACCTTGAAAACATTCATTTAAGAGCAAATAAGGGTCAATGCATAGCTCATTATAAATGCCCAGGCAGGGGAATCTACTAGCAGCTGTGTATCTCAGGAGTAGAGAGAAAGGTATTAAAACCAACATGAGAGGTCAGGCAAAGTCTATAGGAGTTCTAATTCAGAATCTTTTAAGAGAAGATAAGCAGAATGAAAGGTCAAGGTCATAGGATGTGATAATATGTATTCCAAAATTATGCTACAAATTTGTATTTGTTCCAAGGCCAAATCCTCCTGTAATAGGCATTTTCAAGGTTGTTCTGCCATCAGTAGTGTAAAACGGTATCTTGTTGCTCATCAGCAGTGACAGTCTTATATGTATGCGGCATCTGTAGTATGCATGTGTATTTGCATGTGAACTGCTTGTTCCTGAGAGTCTCTCTTCTTTTCTACAAGGGAATTGTCCTTTTCATGTTATCTGTAAAATTCTTCAAACATTAATTGTGTATTGTACATTTCAACTCATTTAACTTCCATAACTGCCCTACCAAGTGCAAGCCTCTAATATCTGAAATACACAGATTTACAAAGTATACTGTAAGGAAGGTGTACTGTAAGGAAAGTATAGTGTAAGGAAGGAGTGTAAGGAAGGTATGCTGTAAGGAAGGTATAGTGTAAGGAAGGAATGCTGTAAGGAAGGTATAGTGTAAGGAAGGAATGCTGTAAGGTATAGTGTAAGGAAGGAGTGTAAGGAAGGAATGCTGTAAGGAAGGTATAGTGTAAGGAAGGTATGCTGTAAGGTATAGTGTAAGGAAGGAATGCTGTAAGGAAGGTATAGTGTAAGGAAGGTATAGTGTAAGGAAGGAATGCTGTAAGGAAGGTATAGTGTAAGGAAGGAATGCTGTAAGGAAGGAATGCTGTAAGGAAGGAATAGTGTAAGGAAGGTATGCTGTAAGGAAGGAATAGTGTAAGGAAGGAATGCTGTAAGGAAGGAATAGTGTAAGGAAGGAATGCTGTAAGGAAGGTATGCTGTAAGGAAGGTATAGTGTAAGGAAGGTATAGTGTAAGGAAGGTATAGTGTAAGGAAGGAATGCTGTAAGGAAGGTATGCTGTAAGGAAGGAATGCTGTAAGGAAGGAATAGTGTAAGGAAGGAATGCTGTAAGGAAGGTATGCTGTAAGGAAGGTATAGTGTAAGGAAGGTATAGTGTAAGGAAGGTATAGTGTAAGGAAGGAATGCTGTAAGGAAGGTATGCTGTAAGGAAGGAATGCTGTAAGGAAGGTATAGTGTAAGGAAGGTATAGTGTAAGGAAGGTATACTGAGAGGTACACTGTGAGCTGCAGGGCTGAGATTCAAATCCAGCCCATCCATTCCAAACTTTTAATCACTTCAGCTGAACATGTCACACATTCTAGATTGTAGGTAGTCCCCTTTCAGTATATGCATTATATAACAATTTTATCACTACTGTTTCTTTTCATTTTCCTTAAGCTATCATTTGAAATATAAAATTTCAAATACATGCCAAGAGATAACAGTAAAAGCTCCTATACAGCCAGCAACTAGTTTCACCATTATCAACTCATAGCTATTTTGTCTCATCCATACTGCCCACTTTACTTTATTCCTCCCCATATGTGTGTGTGTGTGTGTGTGTGTGTGTATCCATAAACATTTCAGTAACTGTCTCTAAAATATTTCTTTTGAAGACATAATTTTACTATTGTTAGATCCAAAGTAATAATTTTACAGTATGTTTTTGATAAAATTTTGTGTTTACTCTATTTTTTGAGATGGGGTTCTCACATAGCTGGCCCTTGACTGGGTTGGAATTCACCATGTAGCTGAGAGCCACAAAGTCCTGACACTCCTGCCTTTATCTCCCAAGGGCTGGGCAGGTATGATCCACCCTGCCCAGCACTTAATTATGTATTTAAAAAGAAAATCCTAATCAAAACTATCTTCTACATTTTTCCATTAATACCCTGTTTAGTTTAGTTTTGCTTTTTTCTTACAATACAAAACCAGTGTGAGTAAAACAGGTCTTCCTATAATTAGAAAGGGAAATGGGGAGAGGGTAACTATAAACTGAAGGGCTAATTAGGTCCAGGGAACAGTGTACCAGCTGACCTCTTTCCCATTCTGGCCCCTGGACTGATATAACTACTCTCCTGAAATTATAGGGGCTCTAAGGTGTGCAGAGGGACATGTGAAGCTCACGTCCTCATGCAATGGGATCTGCTAACTGTATGGGCAGGAGACTGGAGGCAAGAGCAAATATGGAAAGATGAAGAGATTTTCAACCTTTTTCCTTGTTTAAATGAGCCATATGTTCTAGATATTGGTAGCAGAAAGTAGAGTCCTGAAAGAAGGAAGGGGCCAACAGGCCTTTGTCTGACATCAAAGCACAACCACTGCTAGCCTGTTCCCTCTAGCTCCAAATCAAGTCTCCTTAGTCTCTAAAAACAAGCTGCCCTCTATCATCCTGCTTCCACTGTTAACTATTTCCTGACAGGAGAACTTTCTACTGTGCCACTGGGCAAGGTTAACTTCTATTATCTAAAACATGCAATTGGTAAGAATGATTATCAGCTCCATTTCTGAAAAGCAAATAACTCATAGTATATAGTTGTGTCTCCAAGGCCCCATGAGCATGCCCTGAGCCAAACAGCATGAGACAGAACCAGTTATGCAGACAGATGCCACTCTATAATTCACAGTATTCTCTGAGATGTATCACTACTCTACCACATTGGAAATGAAACAGAATAAAAGCAAACGATACAGAGCCAGGTGTGTGTGTTAGCAGACACAGCTGCTCCTCCAACCATGCTGGCCTTGTGCTCCCAACTCTACAGAGGGAGCCCATACTCAAGGCAGATGCTTGCCTGGGGGTCCCACACACATTTACAAATGCCTACAGGGTCAGAACATGCTTCCCTCTCTCTTCCTACCTGCTGCTGTCCTGTAGGCCTGTGAATAGTTGGCAAGTAAGGGACAAGCTCTCTGAAGACACATTATTACACAGACACTTTGCAGGTTTCATGCCCTGTGGCTTTAAAGAGTTTCATTATGAAGGAATTTCACATTTAACCTAAGAAGTTATTTCTTAGGTTAAATATGTCAGCCCCATTATGAACACAGAACCTTAGGAGCATGGCAGATGTCTACATGGAGACTCAGTCACTTAGTTTCTTACTGTTGGCCCTTTGAGAGTTGTCCGACTGAACTTGTCTGAGAGGTAGAAATGATGGAAGCAAAGTCTAGTTGCTCAGAAAATACCACATACCAACTTGACTCACATACTCAGCAGCCAAACAATAATCTTACTGTTAATAATATCAACCTACAGATCATGACCAAAAGATTCTCCCACAAATCTTTTTAAGATTCCTCACAGAATTGTAAAGAACGTTCCTCCCAGAAGACACAACACAGCCCATGGAAAAGTTCGATATCTAGGACTGTTTCCACCATGAGTTCCAAAATGTCTCCACTTCACCCTTTCTGAAAAGTCTTACACTGAGGCTTGTTCAATCAAGCTCTGCTCTTGGAATACTCTGCAAGAGAAGCCCTGCTTGTTCCCTCTGGGCATCAGACAGAATGTTGTTTCTGTCTATCAAACAGGGACACTGTCCATGTGCACAAAGTCAAGAAAAGAGTACGCTGTCAGAGAGTGGTGGTGGTGCACACCTTTAATCCCAGCACTTGGGAGACAGAGGTAGGTGGATCTCAGTAAGTTTCAGGTCAGCCTGATCTACAGAGAGAGACCCAGGACAGCCAGAGCTACACAGAGAAACCCTGTCTTGAAAAACCAAAACTAAAATAAATCTCACACTTGATTATATGCATTTTGTAATTATATGAATCTTGCATAATATCATGACTCCACAATATTAACTTCAATAGCACTGGTTTTAAATATAAGCCACTTCAGCAGTTAGCTTTACTTCGATTATTCAACATCTACACCATTAAAAAATAAATAAAAGTTGCCTCTGATATTATCTTAGCCAATAAAACCCAATTCTAGCACCCATATGTTCCCTGCCTTCTTTCAAACCACAGTGCATACTTGATTAACACAGTACATTTTTATTCCAGCCAACAAAGCCTCAGACTTAACTTGTGTTTTTAAAATTGACTTATTTATCGTAAGAGACTGTGTGGAAGTCAGAGGACAACTTTGTAAAGTCAGTCTTTGTCTCCCTTTCTACATGAGTTCTGCGGATCAAATTTGGATAATTAAGCAGCAAGTGCTTTTACCCACTAAGCCATCTTGCCAGTCCTTTTGTTTTTACTTTTGGCACCCCCCTCTTAAGAAAGGCTCTTACATATCTCAGACTAGCTTTTACTGTAACTCACTATGTGGGAGAGAAAGCCCTTGAATTTCTGAACCTCCTGTATCCACTTCATGAATGACAGGATTATAAGCATGTCCCACCAAACCCAGTTTACTTAGTGATAGGGACTAAACTAGGGCTTTGGTATGCTAGGCAGGCACTCTTAAAACTGAGCTGCACCCCCAGCCCAAAATATATTCTTCAACGGCCATTTTTTAGGATGTTATTGGGGGTCTCCAAACTGTAGTAACAGATGGTATGGAGATGGGCCTATCCAAGAGGGAATTTATCACCTAAGAAGAAATTTCAAACACAGATCACCTTAAATTTTGAATTCATCCTTAGCCTCATTGTATTGTTGTCAAACATACAGGTCAACTTCATATATCAAGGCAACCGGGTAGTTAGTATCACTTGTCCACAGCTTAGGAAAAAAAAAAAAAAAGTTCTGCATCTCTAAAGCTTGTGTTTCATATGCTGCCGAGGCCAATACCATGGATGATCTACATGCTACACAGTATGCTTCCTGTGACCTTACCTAGGTATCCAGCTTTCTGAATTCTTACCTGATTTCTGAACCTTAGAAATATCCACAGCAGTTACTGTTGTCTAACAAGACATAGTAAAGCCCTAACCAGTTCAACCATAAAGTAAACGTTGTAGTTTTGAACTTTCTAAAAGCCCCAATCAAATTCACTCTTTCCCCTGCCCCCACTCTCCTCCTTCCACTATCTATCCCCCCACCACCACATCGTTTGCTGGTCTCCTTTAATTTTAGAATTAGAAGCCAAGGAGGAAAAGTTATCTCCCTCTATACAAACACACAATAAGCACTGCCATTAGATGCATCCTCACAGGGAAAATATTACATCAGCTCTACTAAGAACATCACTCTCCAGAGAGAAGAGCGTATCCTGAAGACAACTGCCTTGCTCCCCATGTCTTCAAGGTCCCTTACTCCCCCATATCAATCTCAGGAACTAAGCTAGGCTTCCCTTTGTCCTTTGTACTACACCACAACTTCTTGAGGAAGGTAAACAAACCAACAGCCCTGCCTAAGTATGAGGAATATCCAGCACTTAACCTTGAAAGATAATCCTACCAGATAGCCTCAGCAATTAGACTACATGGATACTCAAAACCTGGGATTTCCCCAGAGCCAGAAAGACTTGGTTTTCAGCATCAAGGGACAGACCTGAAATAGATTCTGCTTGCCAAACCCTTGCAATCACTAACTCACAGTCCCCCATGCAGTACTAAGTTTGAAATGCACCAAAACCCTGACTGCTTACCCCCCTACTCCACTTTAGTATGCCTGAGAGGCAGAAATCCAAAAGACAATGATTACCCCAAATGTACCACCCACCTCCTCCAGACCCTATGATCAGTATGGCTTGCCTCCAAAGACAGGGTACCATCCTCTTCTGAGAAGGGTGTGGTGGTCTTTTCAGGTTCTGTATCTTCAGGCTGAATTCCATGTAGGTGCAGTCCATCACTGCCATAGCCAGATGAAGATGGCAAAATGCTCACGGTGATGCCACTGACAGACAAATCACTCTGGGAAGCAGGCATTATGGGACCCCTGTGGGATACCTGACCCACGTGGGTAGGTTCTGTGCGGATAGGGTCTCCTGAATGTTTTAGTGTTGATGAAGTAACAGAACGTTTAGCAATCCAAGAACCTGTGGGAGGGGCACTCAGAACATTGTTGGTTCTTCCCCCAAGACTCCAGCCCTCTGAAAGTTGGTCTTGATCTCCTGCATCAGAGAGGCAGTCTGTCCCAGGCAAAGTGCTACTCTGAAATCCAAGCAGTGTGCCTCCCTGCCCCACTGCAGTCTCTCCTTGCAAAGGCAGCAGCACAGCCCTGCTGCTGCAGGAAGCTGTCCTCGGAAATTCCACCAGTTGGCTCACAGACTTCTCACAGTTCCTTTCGGCTGGGTTATCAAGAAGGCGAGCAGTTACTGTCATACCCCTTTCCAGGGAACCCCAGACCCCTCCAACAACTGACAACCCGTTCTCCAACAAAAGGTGAGCAGTTTGAACCTCTGCTTGGAATCTCTCCTTTACCTGCACAATCCTCCCTTGGTGGCCCACCCCTGAGTTGGGAGCTGAGTCTCCAGGCAGCAAAACGTCTGATGGGGGGTGCTCTGCCCCTCCCATTCCGTGCTCCTTTGGGAGACTCACTGTTAACTTGGTTAGGGTTTCAGTCTCTTCAATGACTCCCGTGCCTTCCAAAGGTTCCTCGTGAGGTGCTTCCAGAGTAGGGGTTTTCTTCCCTCTCCACTTCCTTTTGAACCGAACCCTCTTCTTAGGAGATATGGGAGCCTTCTCAGAAACAGCTATGGACTCTTTCGGCTCCTTAACACAGCCCAGTGAATTTCCCATTTCTTTCTTCTCCCAATCTCAGAAAAAAACGCAGTTAAAACAGTCCTTGGATCCCAGAGAAATTCCAATGTCGGCTTCATCGGATTCAATACACATTTAAAAAAAAAAAAAAAAAAAAAAAAAAAAAAAAAAGCACTATGCCGGCAATCCCTCCAATCCCTTCCCTCCCCGCCTCTCTCTCTCCCTCTCTCTCCCTCTCTGTCTCTTCCAGCCGCTCGATTCAGACAGCCATCTTACAGGCTCAGAGCTGCAACAAGACAAATTTCAAAGCATCTCACTGCAGTTCAGAAATCACTTGACCTAAAAGCAGACAGAAACCGGATTGGCTGCTGCTTCCTCTCTCCAAATATGAGGTAATTGGAGCACTGCCCTCAGTAACACAAACAGAACGCAAAAAGGAGCTAGAAACCAGGGAGAGGGAGGAGGAGGGGAGAACGTAAGAGTAAATGGAAAAGGGAGGGGAAAGGAAGAGAGGTGCGGTGGGGGAAGGAGGAGGAGAACAATATCAAAGAGGGGGAAAGCAAACCAGCTCAGCTGGTACTAACCAGCAAGGGGAAGGGAGACGAAGACCAGAGAAGCTGCAATTATGGCTCCAAAACTACAAAATGAAATACATTTTAAAATCACTGCTCCAAGATGTCCAAAGGAGAACAGCATGTAAGACATACGTAATCAAATTTTAAATCTAAGAAAGACTAGAGCCCACTCCCTCCATTAAGAAAAGGAACAATTTAGCCTTCTGTGGCATATATAGCCATCTCCAAAGAAAGAAAGAAAAATATCTATTAATTCTGATGGCCATTAACACATGGATGAAAAACCTGGTTTTTTAGTATAGTATGTTAAAACTTGATGGACAGGTGGTCACTTACCAACACAATACAAAAGCCCAGGTCACCAACAATAGCATTTGAGAAATGTGCAATAGTAATAATCAATGCTGCTCTTGACAAAATAGGATAATGGGATGTTATCATATTTTAAATACTTGCTATGTACCAAATACTGTAAAGTGAGTGTGTGTGTGTGTGTGTGTGTGTGTTCCTGTTTAAATCTTACATCAACTATGTGAAGCCCAATTTTGTAAGTAAAGAAACTCAGATTTAAGTGAATTGATTAACTAGTCCAAGTTTAAATAAGTGACAACTAGGCACAATCCTTCTAAGACTTCATTTTAACCAGGCAAATGTTTCATATCGGTAATCTCAGCAAACATGTCTAAGGCTAGCCTGGGCAACTGAGTATCACTCTGTCTCAAAAATACATAGAGAAGAAAAGAGACTTCACTTCAGCTCCACTTCAATTACTAGAGAGAGGAAATCTGCTGTCAGTACACCCACAAGAAACAAGAAGACACCCCCACAGTTCTAAACCAGCAACTGGACTCTGCAGCTGAGCAACAAAGAAATGACACTTGCTGCCAACTAGAGGAGGGAGCTGCAGCAGCCGAGGGGCTAAGACTAGGTGATTTTCACTCAAACTGAGACAGAGAGCGAAGGCTGAATTACACATAAGGGTGACCCACAGACCACACCCTGGGCCATGGGCAAGGCCCTTCCACCCTGATGTTTTCAGTGTTCTGCACTACAACCCAAAGGCTATCTCTGAATGGAATGGAAGAGAAGAGGTGTGTGTTTCTTCTCTGTTATAGCTATCTACCCTTTCCTGTTCCCACAGTGCTGGGAATCAGAGAGCCTTGTACATGCTAGAGGCAAGTGCACCACCACTGAGCCACACCCAGAGAGAGAGAGAGAGAGAGAGAGAGAGAGAGAGAGAGAGAGAGAGAGGGAGAGGGAGAGAGAGACGGAGAGAGAGACGGAGAGAGACAGAGACAGAGACAGAGATATGTAATGGGGTTTTGCTATGTTACCCTGGCTAAAATTGAACCCCTGGCCTCAAGGAATTCTCTGTGTAAGCACTAAAAACTTTTACTAGCACAGCCCTACCCACCTTTCCTGAAGACCTAAAGTGAACCTTTCTGGAAGGAAAGCTACAAGAAACCCTTAAGCCCCTGCTCCTATGTAGCCCTCCTGAGACTGCCCCATCTACTCCAGCAGGCGCTTCTCCCCAAGCCTGTTGCTAAAGCTGACAGCAAAGCTGCAGCGCCATCTTATGGACATCATGAAACACAGCAAGCAGGAGCATAGGAAACTCAGATTCAGTAAATCAGTTCCCTAACAAAAATCATGATATTACAACCAAGTTGTTCATGCAGCCACCAAACTTTAACAAATCCAACGAAGAAAACAGAAATAAAGGAACTCTTAAGCTGCGTGCAGCAAGGTACAGGCTTGACTGTCATCAACTAAATGTAAGGAAACAAATCCTTGAACCAGATCAACCTGGGACAAGAGAGACAACTGCATAATAACATAACTATTGGGGTTTCTCTGGGAGCTCATGAAACTTACCACATTTGTTTTTGTGAGCCTATTCTTTTCTAAATATCTACATATATCAGTTGAATCATTTTCTTCTGCTACAGAAAAAAGAAAAAACTGGTCAAGACAGGAACAAAAGTTTCAGTGGGGTGGAAGTAGGTTCAAATCCCACCTAAGCTAAATGGCTTCACTAATTTACTCAGTGATTCAGTTTCCTTACCTATAAGATGTGGACACTACCACCTACATAATGGCACTGTAGCAAGGCTAATGATATAACATCCATAAAGCATTTGGCTCACTGCCCACCTGATCTATAGTAATCCTTTTTATTCCCATGAATGCCTGAAGCTAAATGTTAGAAAACATCCCTAGCTCCCTCAGGGATGCTAGTACATTGTTTTTGTTTTCCTTGACTGGATTCTAAGGAAAGTAGATGTAGTCCAAGATCCAAAGTTTAGGTACTTTGCGTTTTGATCTAGGAGGGGGTTGCTTTCACTGTTCACTAAGTTAACCCTGATCACAGGACTAACCTCTCCACGGGTACAGCCTATGAACTCACAGCTGTGCCTTCTGGGAAGCACACTTTAGGGATCTACTTACTCTTCAAGTCTTCTCTGGCTTTTTGTAGTTAACCATTTATTACCCATAGTTCTATTTAGGAGATAACCAGGGCTAAAGAGCACATTTATTCATTCATGTGATGAACATGAACAGCACCATATCATACCCCAAATACTAAGCACATAAAATGTATATAACTCAAAGAGGAGGAAGAATCAACTGGTATGGTGGCTTAAACTTATAACCCTAAGCAATTGTGAAGTAGATCATGAGTTCAAGGATAGCGTGGGCAACAAGAGACCAGCTCTGGGAAGGAGGTTGGAGAGAGAAACTAAAATTCCTCAACACCACAAAATGGGCTTCAGCAAACCTAGTAAAAAGGAATTCTGTTACTGCTATAAAGACATGTGGCCCAACGAAACCTATTTCAGTTACCTTGTTTGAACAATGCTATTTAAGAAAACATCCATCATAGCCCATTTGTCTGGTGAACCCACCTTCACAGCTTTTAGATGGTCAAATTCATGAAACAACCCATCCACTTAATGAATATTCATTGGTGTCTATTCTATGACAAGCAAAGACAATGAAGGCAGCAAAGTCCTCCGCATTGCTAAGTTTACTCTAGTGCAGGGATTAAGAGTAAACCAACAAACAAGAAACACGCAACACACCATATAATCATACTACCTAACAAGTTTGTAAGTCATATAGTAGTTTCAAAAGCCGTTTGTTAGACAAGCTATTGGCAAGAAAAAGGAAAGGAGGCTCGTGAGATTGCTTAGCAGGTTACAGATGTGCTGAGTAAGGCTATCCACCTAGGTCTGATCACTGTGACCCTCCCTCATAAAGGTAGGAGCAGAGAAGCAACTCCATAGAGTTGTCCTCTGCTCTACATACACCCTAGAAATTCAGTCCAGGTGTCTCCCCAACCCCCCCCCCCAGTGGCAAGGTTACACACACAGATGTGCACTACAACAATGAGCACTTTATTCAGATAATGAAGTAATCTACAACAACATAAAGGTGGCACAGCTGTGAGTACCACTTATACTACACTCTGTAAATCAGTACAGATGAACAAGCCAAGCCACCCTTCGCCATCACTGACAAACCACACAAGATGTAGGGCTGGGTATTTAGCTTGGTAGTAGATCATGTGCCTTACATATACACAAGGCTGGAGTGGGGCACATTGGAAATATAAAACACACAAATACTAGCACATTATTGCTTGTGATCACAAATCTGCTGTAAATAAACAAAAGGATATAAAGAACAATAAATGCCAACTTCACAAGAGCATTTACTATGGGGCAGAAGGTGCAAGAAAACTAACTGTATCTGAATTGTTTTGTTTCTCTAAAGAAAAAGAACCGGAAAAAGCCCCTGAAGCATAAAGACCAAATATTAACCTGTGTCTCATTGTAAAGTGACTGCACATAAGGATCACATATGCTTGAGTCCTCAGGAATTTTCATAACTAAAACACAAGTTAAAATGAAAGAACTCCAACCACTTAACACATATTTTAAAAATGTGTCAAAAGTATTTTAGAAACCATTTGTCTCCTTGTAAAGATATTGAAACTACCAATCTCATTAGTACTAGTAAGTTTTAATCTGCAGCTAACCTGTATTTCAACAAAAACCACCATCTATCTGGCATCTACATGTACACAAACATCAGTGTCCTCCTTCATCGGCATCAATTGCAGACTTGCTAGAATGACTATTTTGTGATCTCCTAACATATAACAGCTCTACTTTGTGTATTTCTGTTACATATAATTACAAATAGTAACAATGTATTACAATTTGTGTGTATATGTTGTAACCTTAATGAGAACAACTAATTAAGTATATTTACAAGAAAAATGACTCCACAAAGTTCAAGCCAGACAAAACCCTAGCAGAGACAAGGATGTAGACAAAGTCCCACCCTTAACTAAGAAGCTATTTCAACTGTACCTGCTAGAGAGGAAGGAAAAAAAAAATCAGTTTTCTGGGTATATACGCCAACCACACTTGGGGACAGGTTCCATACTCAGGAGAACCTGGTGAGGGACTTTTGTTTTGTCTTTTTTATTTGTTTTTTTTTTTTTTTCTCCCACTGAGAGAGAAAGAACATGAAGTTGTGTGGGGGAAATCTGGGACAAGTAATACAATTAAGATATATTATATAAAAAGTCAATAAAGACTATTATAAAATATTCATGTTGGGACAGTGAGACAACTCAGTGGTTAAAGGTGTGTACTGTTAAGCCAGATCTGAGTTCAGCACCTGTAGCCCACAGTATAGAAGGAGAATCTCCTCCTGAAAGTTGAGGTCTGACCTCCCTATATACATTGTGACATGAGTGAGGGTGCATATACATGCACACAAAATGTAAAGAAAAAAAATTTAAATCACATCATTGTTTACAATAACCCATATGCAGAGGGGGAAAACCCAAATTCCATCTGAAGAAGAAAAAAAAAAAAAAAAAGTATCTGTAGTATGCCTAAAACAAAACACTAAACAGCAGTAATAACCTGACATATGCTGGGAGGTAGAGGTATACTCCTTTAATCCCAGCACTCAAGAAACACAGGCAGAAAGATCTCAGTGAGATCAAGGTCAGCCTGGTCTGGTACCAGGACAGCCAGCCAAAGCTACAAAGATAAACCTGTCTCAGGAGGGTGGGATAGGAAGTAGAAAGAGGGAGGAGGGAGAATGCTCTAAAGCTGTGTCACTGAGCCTCAGGTTTAGATCCAAGCTAGCAGTTTATAGGCAACACAGGAATAGAGGACATTGTTAGAAAATACCCAAGGGATGCTATCAGCATCTTAATAAACTCTATAAAAGTCCTGAATTCATCAACAAATTGTACATGGGAAAAGACAGATTTGACACGATATGTATATATATCTATTTTAGATTCTGAGCCAAACCCCCCCCAAAAAAAATTTTTTAAGTGAGATCACTGAGTACATCATACATTGATCAGATGTGGGAATTTTACAAAGTCCTAAATTTTAAGCCATGAACTTATTGTGGCTTGGTTAAACAAAAAGACCTAATATTTCAGAGATATACACCAAAATATTTATAGATAAAAGTATACAAGGTGGGGCTGGAGAGATGGCTCAGAGGTTAAGAACACTGGCTGCTCTTCCAGAGGTCCTGAGTTCAATTCCTAGCAACCACACGGTGGCTCACAACCATCTACAATGGGATCTGGCATGCAGGTGTACACACTATATATAATAAAATCTTTAAAGACAGTATACGAGGTCTGAACTGAGACTCCAAGAGTGAATTAGGCTATTAAGGAGATTATGAGTTAATAATTCTTGAACTAGATTTTCTCTACTTCCATAAGTGAGTGAATTTTTTAATAACAAAAATGTTCTTGTGGAACTAGAGAGATGGCTTAGCTATTGAGAGCACTGACTGCTCATGTAGAGGAGCTGGGTTCAATTCCCAGCACTTAGATGGTGGCTCACAACCATCTGTTAACTCCAGTCCCAGGGCATCCAACACCCTCTTCTGGCCAGACATGATTGATTGATATATATATATATATATATATATCAATCATACACACACACACACCATGTATATATTCCATACATATTAAATACATTTTTAAAAGTAAAGTGTGTTTGTTTAGGTGCACATGGCCTCCTGCCAGCATGACAAGCACCCTGTTCCCCAGTCACACCTTCAGCACTGGAATAGCAGTAAATAGGGAGAGAAGGTAGCTTCCTGGCGGGGCTCCTTGGAGAAAGTAAGCACTCACTTCAGCTGAGAGACACATCTTTTTGTTCTTGGGCCTCTAAGCCCCCCCACCCCCTTTTAAAGGAGAATCAGTTGCTGCCGGGGTAGTAGAAGTATAGTAGGTATTACCTCATACTTGTGTACATAGTGTTAAGTGCTCACAATGAGAGCACTTTATGTCAAAAATAAACAAACAGCAGCACCCTCCCCGCAAAACCCTCTCTGTTCATAACTACTCTGATGGATACACTCACCCAGCTCAGGTCCCCAACTATTCCCATACTCAAACCTTTTGTGTAGACACCCACACATTCCAAACCCTACTCATATTGCAGAAAGCCAGCACTGGCTCTAAACCAAAGTCCCAAGAAACAAGCCTGTAATCTGAGAATTTCCTCAGGGTCTAAGGAATTCTGAGGCGCCTGATTCAACCAGAAGGTGGTGCAATCTCTCCAACTTGGATGTCACACTGACCTCACCCCTGTGCCATTTCACACCTGCTACAGGCAACAATTGGATACTGGAGGGTTGCCTGAGAAACAGCTTTGTTAGGCTGGACTAAAAGTGATTTTAAAAGAACATTGTTTTTACTAAGGGCTGTTCTTTTCTAACAGCAATCCAGGCTATAAAAGAATTTATGCCAACTTAGAAAGAAATGGTACCAGCAAGGCCTTAAGAGCTATAAACATCTCAGGATGCCACTGTTTGTGGTTACAAAAGCTGCTGCAGGCTGTGTTCCCCACCCCCAGCATACACACAAACAGCAACTAAGGGGCTATGATTAACTGGAGGTGTTTAAAGATCAAATGAGAAGAGTCTTGTCAGAACTGGTTATGACTCTTCATGCACTCATAAAGTATCAGACCCCAAATTGCCCTACCCCTCATACCAAGGCCCTAACAAACCCAGGTTTGACTTGACTAAGAAATAAGACTTCTAATTCCAGACTTCAAGGGACAGGCCCAAACCACAAGAAGAAAATTTCTTTTATTTTCATAGAACAAAATTGTGGCAGTGGGGGTTTAGGGTACAACACCTTGTCTCCAGGCTCATCTTGATTTTCCTTTCCAATTGCTACCCATTGTTGTTAACTACCAAATACAGAGAAGTGACACAAATTCTGCCTGGAGAAAGCAGCACAGGTTTCTGGGCCGTATACAAACTAAGTGACAAGAACCCCAGACCTTACCTGGAAGTGCAAAATAATGGTCCAGATCAAGCCCAGTGTCAGTTTGGGATTGCCATCAGTGATGTCATCATTTCGGATATTCACTAGCTTCACCTGAAAAAGAAAGGCAAGCTGGCCTCAGAGCCTGAGAAGTTTCTTTTCTGGTTTGATTTTTTACTCATTTTCACTATTAACATACAATTAAACTAATTTTTGGCTTAAGAGTCTATGAATTATAATACTTTTCTAGCTCCACATAGAACAATTCTCATTATTTCAAAATGGGCCCTGTGATGCCCACTTTCAAACAGTCGAACCCAGCCTCATTCTGAGGTCCTGACTACCGCCAGCTCATTTTGCTTATTCAAGAATGTCATATAGCCAGGCATTGGTGGCTCACGCTTTTAATCCTAGCACTCTGGAGGCAAACGCAGGCGGGTCTCCTTTGGACAGCCTCCAAAGCCACAGAGAAACCATCTTGGGGGTGGGGGAGATGTCCTATAGATGGCATGATCTTTGATCCTAGGCTGCTTCTCTCACCGGCTACAGAGACTCCCATCCAAGCTGTGCCATGAATGGCTTGTTCTCTGGAATTGCTAAGGAGTATTCTATTATACGGATGTCATGCCCTGAGTTTGCCTGTTCATCCACTGAAGGGTTTATGGGTTTCCAGTTTTGGGCATTTCTGAGTAATGCTCCGATATTTTTGTTCAGATTGTTTGGATGTATGTTTTCATTTTTCTAGGGTAAATTCCTAGGAGATTGCTAGGATATACATATAATAAACTGTCAAATTATTTTTCAGAGTAGTTCAACTATTGGGCATTCTCACCAGTAAAGCATCCTTGTAAGCACATGGCATTAGCCAGAGTCCTGATCTGTTCTTTTCTTTTGGGTTAAAAGAGATGCCATTTCTCCCTCATCACTTTCTACTTACTTCTCCCTCCATTCTCTTCTCTGCCATAGATCTCTCTTCCTGATATAACACCTAACTCAGTTTTTTCTAAAATCCCATTCCAAACCACAATGTGCACAGACACATAGATGCCCTTTGATGATCAATTGTCCTACTATGCGAGAAATTGAGGTTTTATTTTTGCTGGCTCTTTAAGACAGGGTCTCTCAATGTAATGCTGGCTGTCCTGGCCAGCATGTAGACCCAGGCTGGCCTTGAACAAAGATCTGCCTGCCTCTGTCCTTTGAGTGTTAGAGTGCTAGGATTTAAAGTGTGTGCCACTACCCTTCCTCTTTTTTTTTTTTTTAAGATATTAATTTTTATTTTTATTTTCTGAGTGTTCCACCTACATATATGCCTAGTGTCCATGGAGGCCAGAAGAGGGTATTGCATCCTCTGTTACTGATGTTACAGACAGTTAAAAGGGACCACGTAGGTTCTAGAAATAGAATATAGGTCCTCTGAAAGAGTAACGAGTACTCTTAACCAGAGCCACCTCTATAGCCTAAAAAGGAGGATTCTTAATTAAGATGTAAGCTTTTAAGACAGAGCATTCTAAGCAAGCCACTCATCTATTTCAACGCCACTGGTCATTTCTGTCATTCTCTCGAAGAGTTCTTGTTATTTGTGAAGCTGGAAGGGGAGGTCTCTGCTCTGTCTCTTCTACTGAACTGAAATCTATCTGTAAAGGACCACTGTGACCTCCACTCAGAGGTTACACTGGAGTTCAGCTGGGAAAGTTCTTCCCTTTTCTATATCCATGTTCTAATCCCTGGGGTGGTATGGAGGTAGGAGAACCTGCTCTTCCAGTCTGGTAATTCAGTCTCCTTAGTCATCAGTCACCAACAACCTGGAGCCTGTATGAAGAAGTACCAGCTGAGTCCATATCTCCCAGTCCTACCCCTTTCCTTGGGATGCCACTTCCCTTGGCAGGATTATCTTCTAATAACTTCCTCAATGACCTTAGCACCTGACTCTTATTTTCTTTTCTGACCTCACCATCTGTCACCACTCTAACAATCTTAACACATACACTGATGACTCAAGTGTCACCCTATTTGTAGTTTGCCTGACTTCTCAGTTCTGAAGATACTTTGGTCATCTGCATAACTACATCCTGGACCTCTCCATTACAAGCAACTGCTGTTGTGATTCTTTGCCCTTCTGAGTCTATTATGGTTCTCATTTGCCCACATTTTCCTTCTATTATAGTAGTCGATTCCATCCTCTGTCCCTATTTGCACTTCTAGCTCATCAATTCTTATTTTAGCTTGTCTACTAAGACCCTGTTGAGGTTTTTCTTACTCAACATATAGACATTTCAATGTGTCTACCCTCTTAAATATTCTAACAGCCTCCATTTCTCCTACCATTCATTATTAAATTATTTAAGCAAATAGATCTTTGTCAATTATAGACTACTTGATTTGATGAGTACTGAAGCTAAAATGTTAGGAACATGTTCCCTGTTCTTTGAGAAACTGTAGTACATTGGAGCAAATGGGGAATTAATAATACAGTAATAAATGTTACATACATACATTACTGTAGAAGCACTAAGGATATTTTCTCAAGTTAATTAGACTAAAAATATATGCAAACCATTTAATGTCATGTTGACTCTTACTGTTGCTAGGCAATACTAGCAATACCAATTTTTTTTCCATCAGCTTACAATGGGGAGGTGGGCCCTCTGACCACCTCAACTACCTTCTTCCCTACGACAAGACAGCATTTATCTTTATCTCTCCTTCTATCCTTTTCCCTAACAAGAGGTAAGTCTTTTTCTTTTCAAAAAATAACCTTACCAGCCAGGCTTGGTGGTACATGCTTTTATTCCCAGCATTCAGGGGGCAGAGTCAGGTAGATCGCCAATGAGTTCAAGGTAGGCCTGGTCTACATAGAGTTTCAGGCCAGCCAGGGCAACATAGTAAAGACCCTGCCTCTAAATGAATTAATTAGCCACAGCAATTGTGCTCTGCTTCTTATCCATTGATCCCTGGACTTGGTCCCACTGGTTTGGAAGCCTTGAGAGGACAGAGGTTGTGTGTAGAGACCAGCACAGACAGAAGGAGGAACACTAACCCACATGTCAGGAGAATGGTGTTCAAGTCCTACCTCTGCTCTCACTTTTATGATCTGGACCAGGACACTTCAGATAGCCAGAACTCATTCCCTTTAATTCAAATCACTGAAGAAATTGTATTCTTGGATCTCTATAGTATCATCTACAATAAACATTTTAGGGTTCTTCTATCTTTTTCCACCCCGTGGCCCTTGATCATTTTGTTTTGTTTTGAGTTAGGACCTTGCAGTGTAGCGGTGTAGCCCAGCCTGGGCTCAAACTCATGACACCCCTGCCTCAGCCTCCCAACTTTTGGATTACAGGCATGGACCATCACACACTCTGTGACTGGCTCCTTCTCCCTTGTCTAAAAATCTCTTGCTGATCTAGGAAGGGAACAATGTCTTTTTCCCTGATGTCTAGGTCTACTATACTCCAAATACTTTTCACTCTATTAAAAACCATTCTCTTGGCCAAATTTGGTAGTATACTTCTATGACCCCAGTACTTGGGAATCTGATACAGAAACATCTAGAGTTTGAGACCAAACTGAACTATAAGGCTAGACCTTACCTCAAGATAATAAATGAGCTGGGTGTAGTGGTATACATCTTTAGTCTCAATACTCTGGAGGCAGAAGTAAACAGATCTCTGTAAATTTGAGGCTAGCCTTGTCTATATAATAAGTTTCAGGCCAGCTTGAGCTACATAGTACGACTCTCTTTCAAAAGAATGAATGAATGAATGAATGAATGAATGAATGACTAAATAGCCATTCCCTTAAGTCACTACTGGGGATTTGCCTGGTGTGCATATGGCCTTGGGTTCAAACCCCAGAACCACAAAAGCCAACACTGCATGAGAGTCGGACTTTTTTCTCAAACATGACAGACATATCTGACAAACTATCCTGGACTTCCCTGTGCCAGCTTCTTCACAGGTTTTTTTATCTTTATTGTGACCTGCCTCCCCTCCACCAGCCCGCCATGGGTCTTTTAGCTTCATCTTTGTTCATAAACACTGATCCTCTCAAAAAAAGTACATGTTCTGTGTAAGGACAAAGAGTCAGAATTCCATTGAGTTGGATGTTCTTACCTGTCGCTGCTTTAAGAAGTCCAGGGCGATCTGCACATTCTGCAGCCTGTGGAAACGCATCCTGCCTTTCTCCCGGGGCTATAATGAAGAAAAGAGATGCTAATTTTAGCTATACCAATTTACCTCTACACAGTTTTTCCTCTTTCACTTCCAGGACTAAAAGACCACACAAGAATTCCTCAGGGCTAAAGCCAGGCGTGGGAGCATTAAATGAAGGACCTTTGAGAGCAGAGCCTGCATGTATGGACCAGGCTGTCAGCAACCAGCAATGCCTTGCACACCACTCTACCTCACAAACCTACAAGCTTTCTCCATCAGTGTTGCCTCTTCCACAGCCTCTTCTGTGGCTGTGTAGCAGAGCTTGGTTCAGGGTGTGAGGTTAACAGGAACATAGAGCATAGCTCTATGGCTCCTAAAAGCACAGTTATCTACACTGCATAGAAAAGGCAGGAAGTCCTAACTGCATAATTCAGTAACAAGTGGAACCAGCCTTATCATAAACCTGGCCAGAGATGGGTGACTCTAGAAAGGCAAATTTTAAGTACAGAGAATAAAGTTACAGGTGCTCAAGAAAAGTGAAATAAAATAAAATAAAATAAAAATACCCAAATGGAGAGAAAACCTAAGAAGTAATCCATTTCTCAAGGAGGTGAGTGTCACTGTAGGAAAGACACTCAATCCCAAATGAAATTCTCAGAGCAATAAAGTCTTAGTGGTAATGGGCTATTTAAGAATCACAAAGCAATCTATATCTGCCACTTAATCCTTGGACCACACAACAAAGAAATAGAACCAGCCATCTTTATCTAGTGACTGTCACCCTTGCCCAAGGCTCAATCATGACTACTAGGAGGTGAGTAAAGTATGTCTGCCCAACAAGTTCTGTAAAAACAGGTGTCTGCTCTCACAGCTTCTCACAAGGCAGCACTGCTTTCTCTTTCTAAAGCTAGGACTGGGAACTAAAGACTGACAGAGCATAAGGAGTCCTGTGGTGGGGTCTGCAACACATGGAGGGAATGAGAGTGTCCCTCCAAGTACACTCCAGCATTTCTAAACAACGTTCTCCAAATGGGACAGTGTGCAAAAATGCCAGGGCCTCTCTAAGCAACAGGATAACTTCTGTGAGGTTTTAGAGAATTCTTTTTTTCCAGCAAGAACCTTTGCTCAATCATTTCAGATCGACTGTGAATACAGCTTGGAGAATGATGGTCTAAAATAAAATTCTAATGCAATGGGGAAGGAAGAGGGAAAGGATGGGGGGGAAGTGTTGCTCTGTCTCTGGAAAGAGATTATGGGATACAATTTAGGTAGAACCTATCTTCAGAAAAGGCTTCTCTTACAAACATAACCTCCACCAAAAGTAAACAGCCCAAAAGCATGCAAGTTAAATCTGTTCTTTACAGTAGTAACTAGAGAATTACTGATCAAGGCCAAAGTATCTCATGCAGTGAGTTTGCAAACAACACTCTATTTTAAAAACAACTGGCATGTGCTTGGTGAGAACCCAGAAGCTAGAAAAGTGGAGAGAGAACACCAGTTAGTCTATATTGTGGGATTGTGAGCATCTGATTTTCATGCTGTCAGCTACACACTCCACAGTTCTGCAATCAATTCAAACAACACAACAAGGCCAGCAGAAAGCCAAAGGTCTCCAGGTCACAAAGGGACTTGACACTTTCACGTACTATGATTATTTTTTCGCCAATTCCCACTTCAGGATCATCTAACAGTAGCAACAAATACAAGTAGCTTTAATTACTTTCTTTGGGACCCATATCCCCTGGTAGGAAGAGAAAGCAACTGGTGACCAAGCTGCTTGGAGACCTTAAGAACTCTGCCTCTCTGATGGCCCTGCAGTGACAGCTGGGAAGCTGGTATTCCCAGAAAGACCTACTACATCATCATCATCTTCCTCCTCCTGATCCTCACTGTTTGTATGGCGCCAGGAGGGCATGCTCACAAGACGAAGGGTCTTCAGCCCTGCTGGCTCCTTTGGCCACCAACCAAAGAAAATACAACAGAAGAACAGAAAAGAACGAACACACACACACACACACACAGAGTAAATAAATGGTTTTTTTCTAAAAGTGAAAGAAAATATCTCCCACCTCCAAAAGAAAGAAAGAAAGAAAGAAAGAAAGAAAGAAAGAAAGAAAGAAAATAAAAAAAAGGGGGGGGGAACCAAATCAAATACACTGAATACTTCTTATTTTAAGCATCTCTTCAATTATCTGTGTCTGCCTACCCTACATTTGAAAATCTGCTATGACAAGAGCAACTCTGAAAGACATATCTAGCCAGGGAGTGGTGGCTCATGACTTTAATCCCAAGCACTCAGGAGGCAGAGGCAGGTGGATCTCTGTGAGTTCAAGGCCAGCCTGGTCTATACAGTGAGTTCCTGGGCAGCCAGGACTGTTACACAGAGAAACCCTGTCTCCAAATATAAAAACAAAAAACAAAAAACAAAACAAAAAAAAAAAAAAAAAAACTCCACGAACAGGTACAGGTCTTCAAAGGTTAGGAGTGAAAATTAAATTAGAGTGACTTTACCCTGTTTTGTAAGCAGTATCATCAAAAAGGATGACCTTCCAATATGAAAAAAAATCACTCTAAATTCATTAATACAACAATAAATTATACGAGATACACTGAATGAAGTCCAGCACAGAAAACTATGCTAACAAAGGCTTATAGCAATTCTGACCACTAAAAATACATATAAAATAATTGCACTACAAGTTTGTTGTTGTTGTTGTTTTAAATAGACCCAAAACAAAGGGCTCAGGGAAGCCAAGCCCCAATCCTAGAAGGAGTTGAACATCACATAAGGAGTGAAATGTAGTGTGCCAAATTCTATTCTTTTAACACAACAAACAGTGACTAAGAATCCACCAGAGGCACTAAGTGGGCTGAGATTCAGACTGCTTGCCTCTGCAGGTCTCTTTCACTCACAGATGCTTCCAATATTCAAATGTGGATGTTTCCAAATGAAAATTGCATTGCCTGTGACACTAAAAAGAAAGACACTGAACCACAAGGAACACTTGCTTCTATTAGGCTTAGGTATTTGAAACAACGACCCAAGATGTATTATTTTGATGTCTCAGACAATGCAAGTATAAAAACTATCCTTTGACAGGACAGGAGGCTCAGACAGTATTTCCTGTGAGATAGGAAAGGGTTTCCCACAAGCGTTGTTAAACACCTTCTGGGACAACACAGGTCTATTTAACTCTCTAAGGAGCCCACCAGTATTACTCTCTCAGATTATGTACAAGCACCAACTTCAGCAGCTTTCCGCATCTGGGAGACTTAGCAAATCATGGAAGTAGGATAAACTCCAAACACCTGGATTTTAAAATGAAACTTCAAATCTTTAGCTGAATACAGAAAATTAGAAGAAAAAAATGGAAAAATATAATAGAGAAATGGGAGTCTATAAACTAGGGAAAAAACTATAGGGAGAAAGATACAATTTATTTTTTTAAAAAGGTTAAACATGAATATAATATTCCTAAAATATTAGTATCTAGAGAGAAATGAAGAATGACAAAGTCATTAGGCAATACAAAGTATAACTACTTCTGATTTTATCAAGACACGAGACCTAAAGCTAGAGACAGTTTAGTTAGTTGTACAGTGTCTTCTAGCAGATGTGAGGTCTCAGGTTCAATCCTCAGAGCTTGGGAAGAGGGGTCTCGAGTGACAATTCATAATTCATAATTGAGATGAGGTTACTTATAACTATATGCCCGAGATAGAAGTTTATCAATAACCTCATCTACTTCTCTCTCCCACCCAATGGAGCAAGCAGTAAGGAGGCTGCTACAGATCATTTAAATGGACTGCTGTCAGTAGCCTCACTTTCAGGACAGTCATTAGGAGAAAGGAGCTCACCAGTTTGATGCCTGAGAGGACCTCCAACAGGGAGATCAGGTTGTGTCCATCCCGAAGGTCTTCATACAGATCGTTGATGTGCTTGCGAACCTGTGAAGGAGAAGACACGCCAGTCACTACCTGATCTGGAATCATTTGCTCATCCACCAGAGAATGTCTATTTCTAGATAAGTCTGTGAATTAAAGAGTGGGAATCAAGAAGACATAAAATTAAGAAGAAAACTATTCTTACATAAATAATTTTCTAGTTAACAAAAGACAGGCTATTTTAAAAAGTAATGAGTTTAAGCTTGGCGTGGTGGTGGATGCCTGTAACCCTAGCATTGAGAGGCTGAGGCTGTTCCAAGGTTCATGAGCTATCTTGTCTCAAAATAAAAAGTAAGCTGTGAGTTAGAAAGACAGGTCAGTCTATAAAGTCTTAGGATTATGAAGATGTGGATGTGAGTAAGCAAAATGCTGGGTACAATGGCAAGCACTTGCAATCACAATACTAGAGAACAGCAATTCTTGCTGGCCAGCCAACTAGAAAGGCTAATTGGGAAGCCCCAGATCCAGATGACAAGGACTGTCTTAAAAACAAGGGGAATGGTAGTCTAAAGAGGAACACCACCAGAGGTTGTCCTCTAGCACATACATACATACACATACACACACACACACACACACACACACACACACACACACAGCTAGTTTGGACTGGGAATGTAACTCAGTTGATAGAGTGTTTGATTAGCATGCTGGAAAAAAAACAACAAAAAAAACCCTGCATTCAATCCCTAGCAGTATATTAAAAAAAGACTAATGACATACACCTATAATCCTAGTACTTAGGAGGTACACACAAGAGGTGGCACACACCTTTAATCCCAGCATTCAGGAGGCAGGTAGATTTCAGCAAGTTCAAAGCCAGCCTAGCCTACATTGTGAGTTTCAGGGCTGCCAGGGCTATGTAGAAAGACCCTGTCTCCTGCCAGGCATTGGTGGTGCATGCCTTTGATCCCAGCACTCGGGAAGCAGAGGCAGGCAGATCTCTTGTGAGTTTGAGTCCAGCCTGGCCTACAGAGCTAGTTCCAGGACAGGCTTCAAAGCAATACAGAGAAACCCTGCCTTGAAAAAAAAAAAAAAAGAAAAGAAAAGGAAAGGAAAAAAAGAGAAAGATCTTGTCTCAAAAAGCAAACAAATAAAAGCTTAAACTGATTCTCAACTACTTAGTGAGTTTGAGGATGGACTGAGCTGTGTGAGGACCTTTCAAGTGGATCCCAGCTAATGAGGAGGTAATAACTAACTCCTGAAAGCTACTCTCTCACCTCCACATGCAGGCTAAGATACTCTGTCACACACAGAAATAAATTAAAAAAAAGAAAAGAAAAAGAGTGTTGTGTGTGTGTGTGGGGGGGGTGACAGATTACAGTTGTAGAAACTGATTTACAATGAACGATAGCTTTCTTTTAATAATTTATGTAGCATATGCATTGGTATTTTGTCTGTATGTATGTTTGAGTGAGGATGTCAGTTCCCCTAGAACTGAAGTTACAGACAGTTGTAAATTGCCATGTGGATGCTAGGTATTGAACCCAGGTCCTCTGAAAGAGCAACCAGTGCTCTTAACCACTAAGGCCTCTCTCTAGTCCCAAACAACAGCTTTCAAATAAAAGAATACTGTACTGGATCACAACATAAACATTTAAAATTTATCTACAATAGAACACTTTCTCTATCACTATCTCCAATCTAGACAACGAACAAATCAGACATGTGGTTCAGACACTGAAGATTCCCATGGTAAAAATACTTCCACTGTGACCAATTACAAGCTGTCATTTTAAGATGAAATGGACAGTAACACATCGTTATATAATATTTCCATCATAAAGACACAGCACATAATTAACCTCTAGAGTAAAATTATTACGAAGTGAAAAAAACAACTTCAAGTACTTGTGACTTTTATATATACTTTATTATAAATTTGTAACTTAATTTTAATAATGATTATATTTGACAACCAGCTTACAAAATTGCTGGGCATTTAACATTTTTCTCGCATGAGTCTACAAAGCCAAACCTGTTGTGGAATAATCTTTTTGTACACTGTGAAGATGTCTTTGCCAAAGTGCCTTTGGATTGGTTAATGAAGAGCTGATGACCAATAGCTAGGCAGGAAGAGGTTAGGCGTGACTTCTAGGCAGAAAGAGGAAGAGGAGATGAACTGAGGTGCGGGAGAGACTCTTGAGCACATGGAAAGGAATCAGCAGGTGCAAAATGGAAAAGAGGTAAAAAGCCACAAGGCAAAATGTAGATTACTATAAATGGGTTAAGTTATAAGAACTAATGGGACAAGTCTAGCTTTAGGCAGAGCTTGCATAATTAATGAGTCTCTGTGTCTTTTTTTTTTTTGTGAGCTGGCAACCCAAAAGAAAGTCTGCATAATCTGTGGTGATATATTATTTATGCTTTATTAAAACTTGCAAATTTCAGTAAGCAAATCCAGCCACAAGCTATAGAGGCCAGGCAGTGGTGATACAAAACTTTAATCCCAGCAGCCATACTAGCTAGCCAGGCAGTGGTGGCACACACCTTTAATCCCAGAACTCAGGAGACAAAGGCAGATGGATCTCTCTGAGTTCAAGGCTACTCAGGGCTACACAAGACTGAATGAGCCTAGAAGTGTAACAGAGTTCATGCCTTTGATTCTAGCACTTGGGATCACAAGCCTTTAATCCCAGCACTAGGGAGGAGGAGACTGGAGTGATATGGTTGGGCTGAGAGAGGGTTAAAAGGAGGAGAGGACAGGAACTGAGAGCTTTTTGCCTCTGAAGATTTGTGGAAACATTTCAGCTGGGTAAAGGTAAAATCTACTGGGTTTGGCTGCTTTGCTTCTCTGATCTTCAGTTTGAAGTTTAAACCCCAATGTCTATCTCTGGGTCATTTATTATTCATGTTACTCAAACCAGACCAGCAACTCCAATATACCAACATTCTCTCCCTCATATCACTCAATGTTCACTACCAACAAATAAACAGATCATGAAGGTTAGAAGGGAAAAAACACATTAAAGATATTAAAGTTAATTACAACAAGTTTTAAATGGCAGTGAACAGGCCTCCAAATGGAAGTATTCTGGAAGCAGCTGGAACTATCAGAATTCAACATTGGTCAGCTGAGAGCTTCACTTTAGAATTCACATGCATTGACATGTTAGCTAAAGACATGGGAAAGATTGGGCTTCCAAAGACAGGGGCAAGAAAGAACAGACTGCTAGGAATGGGACCTTAGGGAGTAGCCAAAATTAGAAGGCAGGAGATGGAAAAGCAATCAATAATATAAAGGCCAGGAGTGGGGGGGGGGGGGGGAGAGACTAAGCAAATAAAAAGGAGACGAAGTAAGAGAAGTGGAAAAATAAAACAAGTACAGTCAAAGCTGTTCTAAGTTTTTAAAAAGAAATTCATCATCATTGTGTGTGTGGTGGGAAAGGGGTAGTGGTGCATGCCTATGGATGCCAGAGAACAACTTCGGGAGTCAGTTTTCTTTTGTGTTTGCTTGTGTGTTGTTTTGAGACAGGGTTTCTGTGAGTAATAGTCCGGACTGTCCTGAAACTCACTTTGTTGACCAGGTTGGCTTCAAACTCTCAGAGATCCGCCTGCCTCCGCCTCCCAGGTGCTGGGATTGAATCACTACCCAGCAGGAGTCAGTTTTCTTACTTCCACAGTTCGTGACCAGAATTAAATTCAACTTGCCAGGCTTGCACACAGCAAGTGCTTTTACCCACTTGCTGGCCCTTAAAAAAATGTTTTATGCCTCTATAAATCAGTACAAATTGGTTGTTTGTATGTACGTGCAAGCGTGCAAGTTGAGGAAGGAGAAGACATTTTCAAGAGAATGATATAATGGAATTCATACCATAAATTAATGATTGGCAAGTTTAAGGAAAAAAAAAAAGGCCCTGGGGACATAGCTCAGTGGTGAGTGACGTACTAGTCTGGTGGACACAAAGCCCGGGGTTCACTCTCTGCTATCTTTTTTGTTCTTATTTTTAAAGGGCACACTGGTTAAGAGGACTTCTGCTCTTCCAGAAGTCCTGAGTTTAGTTATTAGCACCCATGTATCGTAGTTCCCAGCTACCTATCCTCCAGCTCTCAGGATCCAATTACAACACAAAAGCAGCACACAAAAATAAAAAGGGTCTTTTTTTTTAATGCTAGAAAATAATAATTGATTATGAGAAGGGACAACCGAACTAAACAAAAGACATTATTTTCTACTCACATTTTTGGTGGCCATGGTGGCAGACACCTATAATCCTAGCACTCAGGAAGCACAAGCAGGAGGTTAAGGGGAGACCTTGTCTCAAAAAATCCTCTTCCCTTTTCACCTTTAATTTGACGAACATGATTCTTCTTTTGAGGGTTGTTTTGTTTTTGAAATGGGGTCCTATTGCACTGCCTGGGCTTCTCTGAACTCCTGTCCCCCATGATCCTTCTACTTCTGTCTCCTAAGTAGCCAGGTCTACAGGCAAAGCCACTGCAGGGAGTATCAGCGCTGAGTACACATCACTGTGCCCTTATTTTTACGTGTGTTCTTCCCCTTTAAAGCTTCTATAGTCTCTATAATAACAACAACAACAAAAAAGAACTTTGATGTGCTATTCTTTGATATTGGAAAACTTTCTTCTAACATAACATATTAAAATGAAACACAGCAGCTTAATGTCCTTGATCCAAACTATGTAGAAGAACAACAAATATATTACAGAAGTTTTACAATAGGTGGTGGTGGTGGTGGTGGTGGTACACACCTTTAATCCCAGCATTCAGGAGGCAGAGGCAGGTGGATCTACAAGTATTTGAAACCAGACTGGTCTACAGAATGAATTCTAGGGTAGCCAGGACTACACAAAGAAACTCTGTCTCAACAAAGCAAAGCAAAGCAAAGCAAAACAAAACAAAACAAAAGGCTGCAAGTGTTTTGGTTTATGGTCTCCATTTTGGATGTGTATGGTATTAGAGTACCTGTTTGGCATAAGCACATTTCTGGGTTTGGTTTTCAGTACAGTGACAAAATGGGATCACCTAAGAAGAGGTGAATGTGCAAATCTACACACCATCTGTTGCCTAGTGAACCCTCTCTAGTGGCTTGAGCAGGGGCTGCACACCAGACAGTGCTGGGACTCCTTAGGGTCACCAGGGTCCTCCGTTATACAGGGAAGTTGGATGTGGCATCACACACAGTCATCTCAGCACTCAAAAGACTGGAATAGGAAGCAGGTAACTTTGAGGACACCCTGGGTTTGGGTTAGACTCTGTCTCACAACCAAAGCCACACAAAGGTGAGGAGGGATAGGGGAAGATCTAAATCTAGAATTTGAGAGGCTTAACTGGTTTTGATTTTTACACTGGCCTACAGGCCAAAAAAAAAAAAAAAAAAAAAGATTTTGAGTGTACTTTCACAGCCAAACAAAAGATGACTGAGTTTCACAAAATAAATTTTGTTCCCTAACATTCAACCAAAAGTTCAGAGAATCCAGTCTTAGTAAAGTGATTCTGATTAGCAGTGGATCTCTCAATTTCTCTCTCTAAATATCCCAAGATGAAATGGTGTTATTGGAATTAGAAGGCTGGAAAGCCTGAAAAATAGCCAAGGGTTTAAGTAAAGCTCTGGCTGGCCTCCAATGTCTAACAATGCTATGATGTGTTCCTCTAGTTCCTCTTTCCCAGGCCTCCTGCCATCACACAGCACTGAGATCCAACAGGCAATATCAGCTACAAAGGAGTATCAGACCGATATGAAGGGGGGCTACCAAGAGCATGTTCAGTAGAAAGACCTAGTAGTTTTGATCACATGACCTATGAATGTACCTCACCTCTGCCCCTTACTAGCTGCATGATCTTGGGGAAGTTGTTTCATGTCTCTAATTTTCACCTCTTTTATTATGGAAACTGAGGGGATTATAGTTTCAAATCCATAAAAGATAACACCATTATTTAGGCAAGAACCCTTGTTGGAGGTTATTGTAAAAAGAAAATCCTAAAATGCACTTCCTGGAAGCTATATAGCACTACCACTATTTAATCAAATATTTATTGGCTATCCCTCATGTCTCAGTGCAATGCTTGCAGATAAAGTAATATTATACTGTCGCAGTCTCAACGGGCACTGACAGGATAAAGTACGGAAGGAAACCCACCTGAATGTGTTCCAAGTGACACAAAATAGAGATGGAATTCCAAGTGACTGAGTCTAAGGAATGTAGGTCAGAAAGATTATATCCCTCAGCCAAAACCTGGTCAGCAGGGAGTGGCCAAACATAGGAGACTGGGGTGTGCATTCTAGGAAGGGGAACAAACAAAGCAGCATACAAGTACGACTTCTGGGAACAGCGAGTTAATTAGTGTGACTATAGCATAAGTCCTATGGAAAAGACTATCTGGGAATGAAGCTGGACAAGAAGGATAGAAGCAGGTTAAGAAGGGCTCTGAATCATGACAGAGAGGCATATTATCCATATCATCAGATACACTGGGGATAACTGGGAACCACTCTAGAGTTTACAACAGTAAGTGACGTTTTGGTTGTTGACCTCCCTTCACCCCATCTCTCTCGTGTCTCTCTTATCTTTCTGATACTACAAAACTGCAAAACAAGACAAATTATCAAGATTGTGACGGTTAGGTTTAATTCTCAACTTGACACAACCTAGATTCACCTAGAAAGTCTCAATGATGTACTGCGTAGATCCGGTTGGCCTATAGGCAGGCATGCTTGGGGGGCATTTTTCTAATGGATTAATTGAAATGGGGAGACCAACCCTAAGTGTGGGTAGACAGTCTGTGGGGCTGGGCCCTGGACAATTTAAGAGTAAGAATGTGTGCATTTCTTTCTCTGCTCTTGACTATGGATGCAATGTGACTAACTGCTTCAAGTTCCTGCCATGCTTTCCCACCATGATGGACCATGACCTAGAATTGTAGCCAGAAAAACCCTTTCTCCCCTAAAGTTGTTTTGTCAAAGCATGTTATCACAACAATGGAAATGACACTAGAACAAAGATACAATCTGAAAACAAAACTGCAATCTAGCAGAAAGATTCTGAATAAGTATATAAATCCTGTAACAAAAGTACCCAAGGAATACAAAAAAGTGCACCAAGCAAAGGGTAGTTGATTCCCCATGGGAGTCAGGAAAATATTTATCGAAGGATAGTAAGTTGATAGGCAAAACAGCCAGAGGGAGAGCAGAGCAAAGATACAGACAAGTGATACAGCAAGTCTAATAGTTCAGCAAGAGCTTTAGATAGGAGAGGAATTTGGCACTGGGGGAGGAATGGGGATAAGAAAAGTAGGCAGTAGTCCCACCCCTCCTCAAGCTCCACAGGCAGTTAATGGTTGATGAGGAAGGGATGCTTTCTTCAGTAGCAGCCACTGATAAGCTGAAAATCCTAATTAAACTCACTGATCTTTCCCTTTCTCCCCCCACCCACCCACAACACCCGGCAGAAGCCAGGGTCAGTTTTACAGGTTAAGGAACATGTGTTATAAACTTTAGGTTGGCTGAGGTCTAAAATTTCCATTTGCTTATTTTTAGTAGTGTGACTGTGAACAAGCTGCTGCCACCTCTCTAAACCTCATTTTCCTCACTGATAAAATAAGGCTATTAATAGAACTTTCAGCAGTCAGTGAAGGGCTGTGAGCTGATCAATGGGATCTCTAAACTCTAAAACATCCACTTATTGGAAGGCATCGATAAACTACTAATACCAATGTCACAAATGGGCCACTTTGTTAGGAAGCTATTATGGTGGGCAAGGCAAGAAATGAAGAAGCTCTGGACAGGAACAAAAGTTACAGATGTGGAGAACACAGAAGCAAACCACCTTTTCGAGTGGAATTGATTAGATTTGGTAACAAGGGACAGACAGATTATTATTGGGTGTCCTGAATCAAATATGATTGTTGTCCTAACCTGGACAACAACAAGCAAAGATATTTAGCAACTTGAGATGTGTCAAATATAGGGTACACCTAGGTGACATGTGGACGAATTTGTCAAGTAAACCTGGGAAAGATACATCTTGGGCTTGAGGTAAAATGTGGGAAAGAGTCTTTTTATCCAGATTTTGTGGTTTGAAAATCACCCTCACTGTAGCTGCCATGTTCAATTTATGTAACCACCTCTTGGTCCAGATTCCCAAACAACTGATCCAACTGAAAAAAGAAAACCCAATCAATCAAATTTTCTGTCTGTGTCTTTAAAGCCATGTGGTTCACAGATGTGCCTTACCATGTGAGGGAAAGCTACCATGACTTACACATAATCAAAGAGAGACACCAAAACAGAAATGAAAGGAAGGAAAACAAGGCTAATAAAAAGAGAAGAGAAAAAGAGCCGTGTGATAACTTGTCAAGTCCAGCTGCATCTGGATGCTAGACTCAGTGCAATCACCCTGTGTCCGCTTCTGCTTGTGTTTCTTTGTATTTCAGCAACCAAACAGTCACTGTGACTAAAACAAAACTGCTAAAGAACACCAAACAAGACAATAATGTGGATAGTCAATGGCAGAACCCTGGAAACAGCATCACTGAAGTAAAAAGCCAGTGAAAGAGGCCAAAAAAAAAAAAAAAAAAAAAAAAAAGAATGAGCATTGTAGCTCAGTCGTTAGAGAAGCACAAAGCCCCGGGCTCCATCCTCACACCACACAAGGCACAAGACGTAGAGGCAGAAGGAGCAAGAGTTCATAGTCATCCTCAGCTACACCGATGAGACTAGTCTATCTCAGAGAGAAAGACAAAGAGGGGTGGGGGTAGGAGATGGAAAAAACAACATTCATTGAAGGAAGATTGAGGGTGAGGTGGTGTTTCTACAAGTCAACAGAAGAAAGGGTTCCAAGGAACAGACTTCAATGTTAAGTACAAAACAGAAATCAAGCAACAGGAAAATAAAACCAGGTTATTGAATATAGCAATTAAGAGACTGCTGCTACAGTCAAATAGAGAGGCAGAGACAGGAAGATCTCAAATTCAAAGAAAGCCTGGGTTACAATTATGAGGCTCTGTCTCAAAATAAGGGATAAGGAAAAGCAAGATGGCTCAGCAAGCAAAGGACTGAGATTCTGGAGTTTTACATGGTGGAAAGAAAGAACGGACTCCTGCAAATTGTCCTCTGACTTCCACATGTGCACATGGTACACACTTACAAGCACCCACCTGGACGGACGGACGGACACACACACACACACACACACACACACAGAGAGAGAGAGAGAGAGAGAGAGAGAGAGAGAGAGAGAGAGAGAGAGAGAGAGAGGGAGGTTAACAGATGTATTCAATTTTTTTTTCAAATAAATGGATCAATCACTCAGGCACTGGTGACTCTTCACAGAGCAGTGGTAGTTATTAGAGCTCACAAACTTTGTTTGGATCTGACTGCCATGCACACTTTTACTTTGGTCTTATTATTCTTTGTGTGTGCGCACGTGCTGTATGCATGTTGTTCAAATGTCAGGGGAGAGACCACTTGTGGAAAAGGAAAATAAGAATGCATATGTATGTTCATGTGTATGAAGCCAAAAGTTAGCAGCAGGTATCTTCTTCAATTACTCCCCACTTTTTATTCAATGAACTAAGGCAGGGTTTCTCACTGAACCTTGATCTCACCAATTCTAACTGGTCTAACTAGCCGGCTTGTACCAGGGACCTCCTGCCTCTGCTTCTTAAGTGCTAGGATTACAAATGCCATCAGTGGATTGATTTTAATAAAATTAATATAAAACTCCATCAGCTAGGGCTGGAGATGCAGCTCAATGGCCTGGCAAGTCAGGGCCCTGGGTTCTATCCCCATTCTCCCTCCAAGTTTTACAAAAGGCGCCTGCTACTTTGGAGACCAAGACAGGAAGGCTGAAAGTTGAAAGCCAGTCTGGGCAAGACAGGGAGCCCTTGTCTGAAAATAATAGCCAAAAAAAAAAAAAAAAAAAAAAAAAAAAAAAAGGCCAGGTAGAGCACTTGCCTAGAGCAAGTCCTGGATTAAATCTCTAGTACTACAAATAATAATGATGATGGTGGTGAGGGGTTCATAAAACAACTTCTTTTTAAAAGTTAGAGTCATACATATGATGAGTATGTGTTTTTGTACCATGTGTGTGCCTGTTGTCTGCATAGGTCAGAGAGAGCATTGGAAACTCTGTAACTGGAGTATGGATGGCTGTGAACCTACATACATATGACTGCAGTGTACCAAACCTAGGTTCTCTGGAAGAGCAACCTCTGGGCCAATTCTCAGCCCTATAAAATAACTTTTCAAGTTAGAAGTGGCATTGTCAGCCTTCCTGTGCTGAGGCAGTACGGTAACACTGTTGTTTCCACATCTATGACATATGGGGGCAGGGGTGAGGAGTGAGGAGATGGCTCAGCAGTTAACATGCTTATCACACAGCATCAAGACTGGAGCAGGGGTTGGGGGTAAGACAAGCGTGAAGCCTGGGATTCAGATACCCACATAAATGCAGGGTAAGTAAGATGACCTGCCTGCAATTACAGCCTTAAGAAGGCAGATACAGGATCCTCAAAGCAATCTGGCTGGCAAGACAGCTGTATCAATGAGCTCTGCCTCAAAGGGTAAAATGGAAAATCAATGGACAATGATTTCTGACACTGACCCCTGGCTCCCACACATGCAAAAAATGCATGGGCACACGCAGTAAGAAAAGCGTGGGAAACATACAAAAGAATCTTACCTTCATCAAGTGCTTGTTGACCCACTTGGTGAACGTTTTCTTTTGAACCCGGTCACGCTCATCTGCAAAGGAAACACAGAAGGGGTGCCAGCTTAGTGCTTTGCAGGCATGGAGTTCCCACACCTCTCTCTGCCCTGTCCACATCCCAGTTTCTCCAGAACAATATAAAAGACTGAACCTTGAGACAATGACTTCTTGTTAGGAAGATCTGGTTCACTTAAACATCTTTTTTTCCCCTTTTTTGATTATGACCATTTTGCTACTATGCAGACTGGACAGAATCACATGATTCAAAAATCTCATCAAGGCAATGTCTCCTCAGCACAATAATTTGAGTAGGGCAGGGAACAGGATGATAGATGGATCTCCTGCATCCTTCACAAGTCCCATCAGGCTAAAATTGTAAATAGTAGCAAGAGATTGGTGGGAAGGCTCAGAGTATAGTACAGATACCACAATCTTAAATCTCTCTTCCCCTGCATCACTCTGCCCACCTAACACTGCTGCCTCCTCTCGTGCCCAGTACTCCATTCCAGTTTCCTCACCAGTCATTAACATCCAGCCAAACTCACAAAGCCACCCAGGTTAGCTTCCCTGCACATCTCTCCCCTCTCCTTTCCCCTAAATCTTACAAAGACAAACTCCTTCTCTTTCTCACAACCCAAGAGCCAAGACCTCTCTAACAGAAACATCAATTCTGTCAATACTTGACAATGACTGCCTCACAGACAACCAATCCTGTGCAAGATTCACTTGAGGCAATTCCCCAGAGCCAATTCCAGAAAACCAAGTGACCAGCCCTGGTTCTTTTCTATTTATCTGAAGCCTGCACCATCCATACAGACTCTATTCAATCATCTCATTGGTGACCACGAGCAATACATCATATATGTGTATGAGAATATAATGAAATCCACCATATTATGAATATGCTTATATATATATATATATATATATATATATATATATATATATAGAGAGAGAGAGAGAGAGAGAGGACCACGATGTATGTGTTTTCTGAGAGTCATTTCTCTCCTGCTTATGATATGGGTGCCGGGGATTGAATTCAGCTTGTCAGATTTGGCAGCAAACACTCTTTTCCAATGAACTATCTTGTCAGTCTCTAATAATAATTTTTAAAAGGAAAAACAAAACCATACAACAAATCACCCCACTTGTAACTGACCATTCCCTGCTGCTACCCACTGCCACATGGAAATCTCACTTAATCTTTCCTAGAGACTAGGTAAGTAGTAGGTAGGCAGGCAGGCAGACAATAAACAGATGTCAGCTTGAGTGCTGGCTGTTTATCTGAGCCTACATAGCTCCAGTGAACTTCATCAGCAGGTCATCTGCAGCCACTGGCCCAAATAAATGAGATAACTCTAGCCCTACCCTTATCAGCTGGCTGTCCTAACATCTTTGCCCCACATCCAGAGTGAGGCCACACTCTGAGCCCCACTCCTCCAAATATATGTAGCAGTCATCTTTATCAATCTATCATACAGGGCTAGGCAGGTAATTCGGTTGATGGAGTACCTGCACAAAGTCCCAAGTCTAATCCCAGCACTGCATAAATGGGCACAATGATGTACACCTGTAACGGTAGCCCTTGGGATGTGGAGACAGAAAGACTGGTCAGAAGTTCAAAATCAATGCTGGCTACACACTGAGTTAGAGTCCCGCCTGGAATATAGCAGGCCTTGTCTCAAACAGAAAAAGCAAAATATCTCATACTCCCTAATTATTCTTTTCTGTGGGGAGGGCATGCTAAGGATTAAACCCAGAGTCTCATGCATGCTAGGTGTTCTACCACTGAAGCATGCCCCTGGTCTTCCCATTAATTATTATTGCCCTTCAATTACGCTTGTTCTACCCTATTCATTAAGAATGTTGAATATTAGCCCTCCCTGTGCTAGACAACATGACTGAGTAATCTCTATCCTGGGGGACTCTCACTTGAATAGCACTGCTTGACTCTTCCATTCCTTTCCCAGGTCAGTGAATTTCAGAAGAAAGGTATAGTTTTTACTGAAAGTCACAAGTGATCCAAACTAATGGCAGAAGTTTACATGAAGCTCTCTCCACAAGATGAGTCATTCTCTTTCAGAACACCCTTTAAAAAAAAAAAAAAAAAAAAAAACCCACACTGTACCATGTCCACTGCAAACTCTCTCTTCTGGGTGAATACAATGTCTTCTTATTTTTCTGAGTTTGAGGAAGCAATCTCTCTTTTCCTATGACTTTGTCTTCACATCTTTTTGAGACTGAATCCTTTCCAGCTTCACAAGGAATTAAGTCTCTCCCTTTTATATACCACAGAATTAAGATACCTCACAAAGCTATTCATTGTAATTCCCTTGTAACGTTATACTGGGGTGGAAAGGTCTGTCCAAATCACACATGGACTCTCGGCACTCTGGAGCTAGAAGAGCTTCCATCATTTCACAAAGCGACCTACCAAGTTAAGTTCCATGAGTATGGTGCCACTGTCTGCTTCGGCACAAATTCTACTTATTGGCTCTTAATTGGGACTGTTAGAAATTTATTTTTTCGGGTCTAGTCCAGTTTCAATTTCATAGAGTCATGCAAATATTTGAAGCCAGGATTTTTATTAGACTTTTCTGGGGTATGTCAACATTTCTAGATCTTTTTTAGATGCTGATTTGGTCCAACATCATCATCCTTTACAGTCCTATCAACTGAAGATTGACTCGAAATCAGTATGCAGCTACTATCTAAACATGACACTCATGCTATTTATTCTTGCTTTGTGGTATATTTCTCTTCCCACCACTCCAAGTAATAGTTATTTGTCACTCTCTTACTGTCTGCATAAAGCTTCATTAAACACCTAATTCCAAGATCCTTCAGACTCTGGTAGTAAAAAATGGCAATAATCAGGGCTGGAGAGACAGCTCAGTGGTTTAAGAGTACTTGTTGCCCCTTCGGTTTGATTCCCTGTACCCAATGATGGTTCCATAACTTCATAACTCTAGTTCCAGGAGATCTGATATGATGTTCTTTTCTGACCTCTCAGGTACCAGGGATCCAAATGGTGTACAGGCATACATAGAGGCAAAACATTTATAGACACAAAATAAAATTTAAGAACCTAAATAACTGGCATAATTTGATGCCATACATAACAAGTAAGTAAGCACAAAGTATTCAAACACAAGTGTTTTTGCCCAGTTTCTTAAACTATTCTTTTTACTTGCAACTTTCTTCCAATAAATTTTTCTATGACCCCAGAAATATAGATACATAAGGAAGATAGAACAATAACACATTTACTGATAACAAATGATTGATAATATTTTAAAACAATTCTTTGGCATACGCACAGTTTTCTTATTTGCTAAAGATGAAAGCAGAATTACATGTTAATAAGATGGAAGTCCTTGTTTATTTTCACAGATAGAAATATGTAATATTACAGAACATACAACATCATGACTAGAGCTGGATGATAATTTTATAGTCATCAATGCAATCCTGCCCTAATCCAAAGCCAGAATTTATTGAGATTTTTTTTTTTTTTTTTTTTTTTTTTTAAAGAAATTCAAATAGCAGTTGAGGCTGGAGCGAGGAACACCACTGTTCTTTCAGAGGACCCAAATTTAATTCTCAGCACCCACTCAATGGCTCACAACCATCCATCTGTAATTTAAAAAGCAAATATTCTAAGGCCTAAAAGATAGCTAAGTGGGTCAAGGCACTTGCTATCAAGTTTGATGACCTGAGTTTGGCCCCTAAACTCCATGGGGTTCAGAGAACTCCCAGAAGTTTTCCTCTCATCTGCTGTTGTGGCGTGTGCATACATAGACACACAAATAAAGGAAAATGTTTAACAATAACAAATTTTCAGATCATATTCCAGCTGGGTATATTGTTGTATTTCTGTACCCCAACACATGGGAGACTGAAAGATGAGGAGTTCAAGGTCATTTTAGGCTATATAGTAGAATCAAGGCCAGCCTGAGCTATAAAATTGTTTTAAATTTTCAAATAAACAAAAAAATAAAATCAAACATTCTAACACAATACAAAGATTCACCAATTTGAGCACCCGTGGTAGAAAAACACTGTCTTTATTTTCCATAAGCAATCATGTTTCTATCACAACCGCAACTTTGTAAAGTGACTGGGAACAGGTATTAAGTGTAAATCTGAGCTGCGGTGTTTCTGGCAGCAGATGTTGGCATTTATGGTGTGTGGCAGACACAGTGCGGAATTTCTGTGGTGTGTGTTCAGAATCAAGGCTGTGGTAAAATCACATGGGGAAGTAAGCACTGCCAGAAACTCCTTAGATTCATCACATTTGATTTTTTTATTTTATTTGTTTGTTTGTTTTGTTCACTGTGGGCTCAAAAACCCTTTTTGTATGTTGCCAAAATTTCCCCAATCTCCTAAGGGGACCCCACCCACCATTTAACAAGGGAAGGAAACAGTTGGACTGTCTTAGGAGTGTGAGTCTCACTAACCTTAGAAAACACAATGGAGAGAGAAGTGAAAAGGAGCTCTACAATGACTGCAACTACAACAAATGACAACCAGGATAACGTCAATTAACAAAAACAAGGGCTAGAAGTTGACGAGTGGCAATGAAGCTACATCTAATGTGAACTCACAGAGACAAATATATGATGGAGCTGAACAGAATTAAGGATGGCTGAAAGAGAACAACTATCAAGCAGTAGGGAGACTTGATAGGATGGGGCTGCAGAGATGCTGGCTGGTTTAGAGCACTTGTTGTTCTTTTGGAGAACCGGGATTCGGTTCCCAGCAACCACACGGTGACTCACAGTCACCTATGACTCCAGTTTCAGGGAACCCAATGCCCTCTTCTAACCTCCTTGGGCAACAGGCACATATGATGCACACATGCACAAGCAGGCAAAACACTTAAATGTTGTGAGACAACCTTTTCGTACACTGTAAAGATTTGTCATTCAGACTAGTTTAATAAAAAGCTGAATGGCCAATAGCTAGGTAGGATTTGGGGGGCAGAGAGGACACTGGGAAAAAGGGCAGAGACACAGGAAGGCAGCAACCAGCATGGGCAATGTAGAGCGTGAAGGTAATAAAGCCACAAGACAAAAATGGATTGACTGGCCAAATGCATGGTTATAGGACTAGTTACAGTAACAGCACTTTCACTCACACCAAACTCATTTTGCTGCACTATATTAGTTACTTCCAAAGAACAAGAACGGTCTGATTCTAATTGTAAAAATTCTCACTCTGAAGAAAAACATTTTCTGTTGTTTGCTTTTTAAAATTTCTTTTCAAAAATTATACATTTAGAGCAGGATGTGGGAGTAACTCTAGCATTAAGGAGATATATACATTATTTTCAGTTCAGGCCTTTAATCCAAACACAACTGTCACATTTAAATCACCTCTTAAACATTTTGTGTCATGCTCATCTGAAATTCAACTTATCTAAAATTAAATTCTTGAGCTAGGTATGCAGCTGAGTGACAGAGTACTTGCTTGTCATTTATGAGGCTCTGGGTTCACCCCTTAGTATCTGAGGTGCGGGGGAGCACATCAAGCAAGCAAGACCATAGGAAAGGGAAGATAAGAAAAGCAGCAAAAATATATATTTAGTATTTTAATTCTGTGACTATGTGGCTTGTATAAGTGTAGGTGCCCACAGAGGCCAAAACAGGTGTTGGATACCCCTGGACCCAGAGTTACCAATAGTTGTGAGCCATGAGTGCTGGAAACATAACTTAGGTCCTTTACAAAGTACCTGCTCTTTCTTAAACACTGAACCATTTCTCCAGGCCCCTAAACTCTTTCCTTCTTTTAGTTCTCAACTTGTTTCCCTGCTCTACATCATCCTTATCAATGCTACCTGCACTATTTCTGCCTGCATTATATCAGCCAAGACTGATCTTGTTAATGTCTACCTTAAAATCTTCCAGTGTGGGGCTAGAGAGATGGCTCAGCAGTTAAGAGCACTGGCTGCGCTTCCAGAGATCCTGAGTTCAATTCCCAGCAACCACATGGTGGCTCACACCCATCTATAATGGGACCTGATGCCCTCTTCTAGCATGCAGGCATACATGCAGACAGAGCACTCATCCTGCCCCCTATAATCCAGCACTTAAGAGACTGGGGCAGTGGAACTTTAGCATGTGCAAGGCTGTCTTGAGTGACAAAGTAAGGCCCTAACTCAAAACAAAAACAAAAAGTAGTAGTTAGAACCTACTAAATATCTTATCTACTCACATGTGCTTAGCACCTCACATATTCTTTCTGATGTTCAACAGCCCTATGAAGTGGCTACTATGCTAATTTAATAGAACAATAAAGCCCAGCAATTACAAGCAACGTGCCCAAGATCATAGGGGTCACATTTGAACCCAATTCTACATCATGCCATAGACTGATACTTCCATTCGGGATAACATTCAAACTTTTTAGCTTAGGACCTGAAGATCCACTATTATAATGATCCCTGCCTGCTGTTTGTTCCTTTTTACTCTTCCATGATGACAGGTATTCCACAAAGGACATCTAATATCAATGATTAGTGATGCCAAGAAGGTCTCTGTGGGTTACTTAGGATTTTAGGGAAATGATAACTCTAGAGTCCTCAAATGCAAAATTAAAATTTACTTTATTTCTTAAGAAAGTTTTATCTGCATTAATAATAATTGGACTTTTGGAAACCAGAAAGTACTTATAAAATTTAAAGAAAATCACCAGGTGCTGAGGAAATGACTAAGTGGGTAAAAGCCCTGTCTGTGCTTTGATCCCTAGCACCCAAAATAAACAATTAATTTAGAAAAAGAAAAAGAAAGAAAGAAAAAAAAAAAAAAAAAAAAAAAACCAGGAGACAGTAGGAGGAGCCAGAACAGGCGTAGTGGCAAAAGAAAAAAGCCAAAGTAGGAGGGACTAAAACAGAACAGAAAGAGAAAAGAGCAATGCTTTCTATAATATTCGCTGAGTATTACATTCATGAAGGCTAAATGTTTTATAGATACAGAGACACTGTTTAAGAATCCTCCAAAAAGCAGGGCAGTGGTGGTACACACAGGTGGATCTCTGAGTTCAAGGCCAGCCTGATCTAAAGAGTATGTTCTAGGCCGGGTCTACATAAGGGGCAGAGTGGAGGGGGTGGGGGGAGGAAAGGGGAGGAGGATGGAGAGGGAGGGGGGAGGGCATAGAGGGAGGAGAGAGGAACAGAGAGGGGGTGTGGAGAGAGAAAAAGAAGGCACCCTCAAAAGGCTATCTTAAAGAAACTGGGGTAAGATGGGACTGGAGAGATGGCTCAAACAGTTGCTCTTGCAGGTTCAGTTCCCAGAACCCACATGACGCCTCATAACCATCTGTACTCCAGTTTCAGAAGATCTAATGCCTTCTTCCGGCCTTTGTGGGGAACTAGGCACAAACATGGTATACATACATACATTCAGGCAAAACATTTATATACATAAACAAACAAACAAACAGCTTGAAGAAGGAAACTGAAGTCAGAGAGTAGACAGGATAACACCTTGGGGGGGGGGGTCTGTAATTTGTACTCTCAGTCTCCAGCCTGAGTCCTTCCTTCCTTCCTTTTCATGATGCTCTTTTCCCTGTTTTGAGCCTGAGTATAACCTATAAAATGAGTTTAGACTAGGCCAATGTTGCTAATACTAGTCTGTAAACAGCCATATCAAAATTACCCGGAGAGCCTTAAAAAGTTCAAATTCAAGCAAACTAAGTAAGGCCATCTGCTTCCCTTCTCAGAAGAGAGGCACAGGCCTTCGGGTACCAGAGAAGGACAACTTGGGGGAGCTCTCTTCCCTAGCTACCAGGCCCTGGACCCAAAGACGTGAAGAGCACCCAAAGCAATCTTCACTGCAGCGCCAGGTATTGGTGCTCTCACAAGTCTGACTTTGTGTGAGGGGATAGATAGTAAGAAGCACAGACTCATCATTCTACAGACATCCCACGTGTTGTTACCACAATTACTTACTGGCACTTTAACATCATACATCCTCATAACTACCTCATGAACTAGGACCTGTATTAATCCTCTTAACAGTGAGGAAATCAGGGCACAGAAAGATTTGGCAATTTTCTCTGAGTTTGTGTAACAATGAAGTGGTTGGCAGAGCAGCGAGCTCCCATAGATGGTTGTGACTGTGACTTCTTTTCTTAGCTATTAGGCTACAGTGCCTCTAGACCTGCGTGGTCATGACCCCTTGGGGATGAAATGACCCTTTCACAGGATTCACCTCAAACTATCAAACCAACACAAACATTTACGTTACAATTTATAACAGTAGCAAAATTACATTTATGAAGTATCAATGAAAATAATTTTATGTTTGGGGGGTCCCCACAACATGAGGAACTGTATTAAGTGTCACAGCACCAGGAAGGTTGAGAACCACTGCTGTAGGGAATTAAGGGGTAAAAGGGTAAAAGTTTTTGCCTTAAATCAGTGAAGATTCTGGACTTTGGGCCAAGAGCTTATCTTCAAATACAGACCATTCTTTTCAGGTTCCAGGAAGGAATTCTCTGGAAAGATAAAGAGCTAGACACCTAGGCAGTAACAGCCCAATACTGCCTCTCCTTGTACCATAAATACAGTGCAGTTTAAGCCTTCACTATTTGGCAGTACTGACCCTGAAGGTAGGAGAGATCAGAATCTCTTCCCTAGATTTCTTTCCAGGCCCCTCTAGATCACATCACCAGTAATCTCATTAGGAAAGTCTGCCCAAACCGCATCACACTTTTGTTCTGCTCTAAGAAAACAAAAAACATAAAATCAAAAGATATACTATCATATTGATCAATAAGCTCCCCAAATTGAAGCTATAACTTGGCCAGTGGTGGTAGCACATACCTTTAATCCCAGCATTTGGGAGGCAGAAGCAGGCAGATCTCTGTGAACAGAAGCAGGCAGATCTTTTTGAACCTGGTCTACAGACAGTTAGAGCTGTTAACACAGAGAAACCTTGTCTCGAAAACCAAAACAACAAAAAAGACTATCTAAAAATTACCATATAATAACAATGTTTACATTAAACAAAGGGTATTTTAATGTAAAAAAAAAAAGTAGGACAATTTCAGAATAAAGGACAGTTTTGGGTTTGGTTTTGTAGAGTTAGTTTAGCTCTATGAATACATAACTTTTAGCTTTTTCATTTCACTGAGAAACAAGGAATTGCTCTCAGGCCAGCACCAGTCTCTATACTCCACCAGAAATGTATAACCAAAAACACCTAGACCACTTGGTCAAGGTCACAAAACATTTAATGAACTCCTCTCCCTAGCCAAGGGACATAAGTAACAGCTAACAGGCCTCCTCTCCTGACCCCAACTCTTCCATAGTACTCTGCTCCCAAGTCATCCTGAGTGTTTTCTCTGGCTTAGCTAGAAAGGAAAATGTAAAACAACTAGAGCAATGGGCCCCAAAGAGGAAACCTCGGCCTTGACTCCTCCTTCCCCCAGAGGTGAACTCCCTAACCAACCAACTTCTGCTAAAAATACCCTGACTCTCAGCTCTATGCAACATAACTAAAAGTGGCTTCCTGACACAGACAGATGCATGAGCATGAATTCACACCCTATAAAACAGCCCCACACCCAATGCTTGGGCTCTTAATTGCCCTACAAGCCAAAGATGGCCCCCAGGAAGTGGGGAGCCCCAATCTATTCCACCCCACATTTCAAAAGCCCAGAGGTTGTGTAAGGCTTGCAGCCTTCAAAGGAGGTGCATTCCAGTGAGTCAGAGAGCATAAGAGCTATAACACACGAAAAGACCTTCACATACTAACCCATGCAGCACATGCGGCAGACCAGGTGGGCGTTGAACTCATGCTCATCTTGGTAACTGGGCCACATGGCTCCACTGGCCCCACCTAGGAAAATCGGGTCCTAGAGGTCTTCCAGCTAGTGACCTCTGAACCCTTGGCAGCTCCTCAAAGTGGCCTTCAAGGTGAACAGAGACAGACAGCCAAAGAGATGTGCGACTGAACACACAGAGAAAAAAGAACAGAGAAGTGGCTCCACCCACAACTTCCTACTGACCTCCTTCTTCCCTTGAGGTCAGAGAGGAAGCTCCTCCCTAGATTGCGTCCAAAGGCTGGGTCCAAATCTTCAGGTGGAGAACATTCTATTCAAAAGTGGCCCAACTCACAAGTGGCCCAACTCACAATTTCCAGATCAGCACAGCATGAAGAGGTGGGAGCTTCACATGCAAAACTCCAGTCAAGGCATTAAATAAGCCTAGGCAGACAGAAGCTGGCCTTTCAATTTGCAGAGCAGAAGCTTGTGACCTGGTACACCTTAGACAGTTGCAGGTGAGCTAGTGAGCTAAATGGCCCGCTGCCCAGTCAGGGATAGTGCATCCCTTGCCCAACAACCTGTTCCTAGGGCTTGCCTCTTGTCAGGCAGAAGCACATCTAAAATGTTAGCCAACTGGAAAGGTCGTATGATAGAAGACACCATGCAGGCAAGTCCCAACACTGTCCACTGTCAAGAGATTCCTATGTTCCAAAGGGAGATTCATTCCCCCAACTTACAGTTGCCCAAAACTTTTGATTCCACCTCCTTTGTAAAACAGCCCAGACCAAGCCATTGGCAATCTGCTTAGCCGACTTCATCAGCTTCAGACATACAATTTGCTTGCTGCTCCATTCCTTCCCCTCATCCAGCCAGAAATGACATCGCAAAGCCCCGTCGTTCCCTCTCCTATATCCTCTCACTTCTTCTTCGCAGTCAGTGCACCTAACTCAACCATGCCAGAAATCCCTCCGTCTGTCAATGGAAGGCTGCTGGCTTGTTTGTCCAACTTGTTTTCCAAGTCCTGACTAATTGTACCAGACACTGGAATGTTGAAAAACACAATGAATGGCTTTTTCATTCAGATGGCCCAGCCTGTCTTTGCTTCTTCCTGAGTCTGTCCCTATCCTGCAGTGGATTTCAGGAAAGGCACTCCAACTCTGCCCCTCTCCAAAAGGCGGGCTTCTGATAAGGACCTAATCATCACCCTCTGTTCTAGCTCCCTAAATAGAACAACTTCTTTAGGCTAATGCTGCTTTCAATCCTGTTTGCAAGACAGGCGCCGGGGGAGGGGTTGGCACCCAGGACAGCAAGGTTACAGAGTATCCCAAAAGACCACTGGAGGTTGTCTACTGGATAAGTCCTGTGAAAGCCTGAGTCATCTGACAAGTTCTTTCACTCCCATCTACAAACTGCTAATAATATTATTATTGCTTGCTAATTAAGTGCCTCAGCTAACTTGATTCCTCCTTGACTAAGGTCTTGATCACCTTCATAACTTGTGACAATGGTACCCATTTCTACTCCTTAGCCTAGGAGAGGGAGATTCCTAGAAGTGACCATGTCTTGGGAAACGGAATGCCTAAGAGATAGGAAGGAGAAGAAAACGGAACATTTTCTGAGTCATATGCAGTAATCTTTCCCTTATCAAATCCAGATCCTGAGCTCAAGAGACTATACTTTATCTTCAAACCTCAGTTTCTAGCAGCTATAGAGTATTCTGAAGTCTAAGTTAAACTTAATTCACCATCTACTGTGATTAACTATTCACAGATCATGAATTCACAGATCACAACAATTCCCTAAGAAAAATATCATTTCCATTTTAGAGGTAAAATATACTATGATATAAGCCAGGTGGTGGCAGCACACACCTTTAATCCCAGCACTCGGGAGGTAGAGGCAGGCAGATCTCTGAGTTCAAGGCCATTCTGGTCTACAGAGTGATTTCTAGGACAGCCAGGGCTGTTCACAGAGAAACTCTGTCTTGAGGGAGGGAGAGAGGGAGGGAGGGAGGGAGGGAGGGAGGGAGGGAGGGAGGGAGGGAGGGAGGGAGAGGAGGAGGGAACCTAAATATATTTTAAACAGGAGAGTAACACAGACAACTCTGCATTTTAAATAGATGATGATGTGTATGTTTGTGGTCATGTGTATGCCACAAAGTGCATATGGGGCCAGGAGACACCTTTGCAGAGGTGGTTCTCACCTTCCACCTTTATATGTGGGTTCTGGGAGCCAAACTAGAAAGAGCCTTTCCTCACTAAGCCATCTTCAACCCAACTCTGTGTTTTAGGAAGATCATCCGGGTTCCATGAGGACACAGGATGGAGTGGAATTGGGGGGGGGGTGTATCAAAAGAACTAGAGAAATAATAGAAGACTTAAGACAGTTGTAAATTTGAGAATAAGAAGATATGTGAATATAAGTGTTGACAGTATGTATTAAAATACTTAAAATGTAAATACTTGGAAACATCTAAAATTATAAATGCTAATTGAATGCTTACAAACTGTCAGTACCTTCTTATATCTTGTCTACATCTGCTAAAGAAATAGTGACTTTTGAGGATATGGTTGTAAAAGCTAGGTACTTGTGTTCTATAAACAGATCTTGCACACATGCATGCATGCACACACAGGGCATCACATTTTCAAAGTAAAAACAATAAAGTTAATTGTCCAAAGACAAATACTAGAATAGAAAAGAATCGGGAAATCAACAGTAATGGAAAGGGAAGTTTTTGGCCAAGAAAAGGCAGTAATTTTCAAACATAAGCTAGCTTGATACTTAAAAGAAGGAACAGAAAGCCAGGTGGTAGTGGCTCAGGAGGCAGAGGCAGGCAGATCTTTGTGAGTTTGAGGCCAGCCTGGTCTATAGAGTGAGTTCCAGGACAGACAGGACTGTTTCACATTGAAAAACAAAGAAGAAACAGACGATTTCTGCTAGGAAGAATTGAAACTAAGAGGTTTAAGTCAGAGGGACAACTGTCAACTGATGCTAACACATGGTCCATAGGTTCTATGTTCTACAATTGGGCAAAGGACGAACTCCGTCTTAGTCACTATTCCATTGCTGTAAGAAGATACCATGACCAAGGCAGCTTTTAAGGGAAAGCATTTAATTGAGGGCTTGCTTACCGTTTCAGTGGATTGCTTCACAACCATCACAATGGGGGATAGCAGCAGACAGACAAAAAGCATGACAGCAGACAGACATGGCTGAAGCAGTAGCTGAGACCTCGTACCTGATTCAAAAATGGCAGGGCCTAATGTGGGCTTTTGAAACTTCAAAACCAAACCCCAGTGACACACCTCCTCCAATAAGGTCATACCTCCTAAACATTTCTAATAGCTGGAGAACAAGCACTCAAAAAATATGAGCTTATGGGGCCATTCTCATTCAAACTATCACAAATGCCTTATGAAAAATGTAAAACTATGTAGAACATTGAATCTGTTAATGTATATGGACCCTGCCAATCCTTAAAAGGCAAAACCTAACATTCTATCCACTCCAAGGGTGTAAGGGTATGTTTAGTAAAATGCCTACACAAACAATGAGGATTTACCAGAACATGGGGTACCAGAACTGCAGGGCTGAAAGCTTCACCAATTAGCAGTCTGGCAATATTCACTACTTTTGTTTTGGTTTGTTGTTTGTTTGAGACAGCATCTCACTATGTAGCTCTGGCTGTTCCAGAACTCACCCTGTAGACCAGGCTGGCCTCAAGCCTCCTGGGTTCTGGGATTAAAGCCTTTTTTGTTTGTTTGCTTGGTTTTTGAGAAATCCTGGCTGTCTTGAACTCTGGGATCTACTTGTACCTCCATGCTCAGCTCATAACACTTTTTCGCCCAGGTGGCGCATGCCTGTAATCCCAGCATTTGGGAGGATCATGAGTGAGTTCAAAGCATACGTGGGCTAGACATTGAGACTCTATCTTAAAAATCTAAAGGAGGGGGTCATATTGAGCTCATCATATAAAATGTAAAAAAAGTAACATAAGTCAATTTATGTACTCAAATTTACATTACTTATTTTAAAGCAAAATGATGATAACAATTAGATAATTTTGGTTGTTGGGGGATTTCAGTCACATCAGACTCAGCATCTGGCTTATGTTTTATAGACAAGATTCAAATTTAAGACAGGCATATATAAATAGAAGCAAACATGGGGCTGAAGAAATGGCTCAGTAGTTATGAGCACTTGTTGCTATGCAAAGGACCAAGATTTTATTCTCAACACCTACCAATCTATGTTCCAGTTTCAGGGGATCTGATGCCCTCTTCTGACCTTCAAGGGCAGGCACGCACCAGACATACATGCAGGCTAAACATTCATACAAATAAGATAAAAAGAGAAATAAACATTATAAACATTATCACCATTTTTCTGAAATAAGTCAATATAAAATCTTGAAAGAATTGAATGTTTCAAAATAGAGCACCTTCAATAACAGCTAAAACCATGACCACTATTTACATTGTGTAAACATGAACAGAAAGTGAGACAATAAGAACAAAAGCTTCCATACACACTAAACCAGTCTGACATCATCACACAGCAGTGTGTCACACACACAATTGCAAACTAAACATCTGACCAATACAACTGAACCTTGTCTGGAACATTCCATATGTTCTAATTAAACAACAAAAATAGAGCAGGCAGAAAAGACAACATTCAGTCAGATATGGTATCACATCCTATAATCCCACCACTTGGGAGGTTGAAGCAGGAGGGTTTTAAATTCTCAACCAGAGACAGAGACAGAAAATAAGAATTTTCATGTTTATCATTTAGGTATATATTTTATGAGCAACACAAATATACAGAGATGGTAAAGAAATTTTATTCTGGTCATGTCCATTTGGCAACTAGCAATTAGAGTGTACACATTATTTTCAAAAGACACTTCAACAGACAGAATACACATTAAAGTTAAATGATAATAAAATTGGTCCAGAATCCCCTAAGTACTTCTATGGATGATTCAGCATCCACTGTTTCCAAATGAAAAGCCATCATCATCTAATTTGAAGGATAAATCAAACACAGTGCATTCCCGATATAGGTATTAGTGAGGTTAGTATTTTAAAACATAAAAATTAAAGTACTTAAAAAGGGCTCAATGGCTCTTGAGCTCCATAGAACATCCTATACTGAAGATAAAGTTTAAAGCTATTAACTAATCTCATTACCATAATGCACTAGAAGGGAAATCAACACACTCCATCTAAATGCTATTTTCTTTTTACAAATGATAAACCACAGGTTCAAACATTGCCCATCTTTTACTTTCTGCTTTGCAGCGTTAGGGACTAAACCCAGAGGCTTATACTAAGCCAAATCCTGCCTCTGCAGTTATTTTGAGACAAAGTCTCACTCTGTAATAGGCTGGTCTCAAGCTCAAGATCTTTCAGCCTTACCTTTCTTAGTTCTAGAATTGCAGATGTGTGCAAACAGATCCCGCCACCCATTTCTTTCTAAGCTCAAATACAGGAATGCCACTTTAGGGTACCCTTTAAACACAGCACCACAGAAGCACACACAATTGTAAATGTCTCTCTCTGTTTCCCCTGATAGAGCCACATACTGAACCTGAATACTCAGTCAAAAGCTTTTCTGGGAGTTACTGGAAAGGACACTGGGGAGTGGCTGGATCTAATTCTAATTCTGTCAAGCATTCATGAACTTTTAATAGACAGATAAGTAATAGGTCACCAAGTCCCCATCTTAGCTTATAAGAAAACAGTAACAAGTATCTAAATAGTCTAGCATGAAGGTGGTGAACGGGTAACAGGAACAATATTAAAAGCACTGAGATACAAGGATATACGGGTATACTTCAGGACAATTAAAGACTTATAATCTTCACCTACCTATACCAACTCAGAAGCAGCTGCAATTAGAGCTGTTCCCTACAATTGGCAGTTGGAAACCAAAGGATTATAGCATAACTAATAGCAATATAAGAAGAGAGTCCTAGTGCCATAATTTTCAGAGCCCAATTTCATGGGGAAAAAGCAACCATTGGCTTTCTAAGACTTATGGCTTAGGTGTAGCTAGACTGTGAAGTGCCTTAGAAAGGAACAGCATCAACTGCATCAAAGAACACAGAATGTGCTCCGAGGAAACACTTCTTTGTACTGACCCTCCTCTGCCTTAAGTGCACCAATCCCATACTTCCAAAGATGGTGACAGGGCTCCAAAACTCCACTTGGAAACTGAGAACACAAAGCATGGAAGGACTTGATCCTCTGAAGCAGGACACATGTTACAACAGTGGTCACTTCCCTTCAACTGTGAGCTCAGACATCATATCATCTACCCAGCACTCTCAATCAGTGTTACAGAACGGGAAGGAGTTTGGGTCCCAGATGACACAGGACAGCTGTTTCCTAGATTGATGTGTTCTCATTCTCTCTCAATCTCTGTCTCTCCTCCACTGTGTGTGTGTGTGTGTGTCCCTATCTGTCTGTCTGTCTGTCTTTTCTCCCTCCCTGGCCCCCCTCCCGACAGCATACCAGTAGAAGGGTGTACTGGCCCTTTAAAGGAGAACAACTAAGTGGGAAGACCTCCTGGCATCTACCCCACCCTCAGAGCCACACAAGATTAAAGGGAGGCACCACTTAGTTACCTGCTCTGTCTCTGGCACATCTCTTCCAGTATAGAACACCAGCAATTCCAAGAATGTGAGTCAAAATAAAGATGGTTGGCGGCAAATAAGATGAATCTAAAAGAGGCATTTCCAGGACGGTCGTTTCTCCTCACAGGCGGAGCCCAGTGCTGACCCTGGATTCCTTTCTCCTGAGGTTACTGCTGTCCTTTACCATCAGCTCAGCAGCAGAGGCAGATGCCTGAGCTTAATGTGGCCAGAAACTTCCTGGCAGCTTCTTCCATCTCGCCTCTGCCCATTTTCAGCCAACAGCAGTAGAACAGGACTAAAACTACACAGCATATCTCAGACAAAGCCCAGGAAACAACTGGTGGTCAGGGGGAGGGGAAAGGGAAGGAGGAAGAAGAGTGAAAAGGAGGCCTAAGTCAGTGTCAAGCTGACTCAAACCTCTATCTTTGGCATCCTCTGGCCAGCTTAAACAAACCTCAGACCCTTCTATAAGGAGGGAGGTCGGGTGCACAGGACCCGAGGACGTCACACTCCGAACTTTCCATTCCAGCCTGGATGGAATGCCAAACTTGAGGATGTAGCCAGAAAACAAGAGTCACAGAAGCACTGGAGAAACTCCTGCAGGGAGGAGGCAAAGTACACAAGAGCCTTGGCACAGCCAGACAGCAACCCTTTCACAGCTACAACCTCAGAGAAGAGCAGGGAAAGGAGGATGCACACAGACCCCAGTTAACAGACTTGAGGACAGGGCATCGAGTGGAGCAAACCGCTCTACAAGTACGGCTGGGGACACTTTTCAGGATGAGGAGAAAGAACAACAACAAAAACGAAAGTAAGCAGGAACAGCATCAGGAGCTAAATGACAGCAGAAAACAATACCTTCCAAAAACCTGGTATGGGTATTGTGGCAGAATGGCTCAAACTTAAAAACCTGATGATACCAAGCTCTGCCGAGGATGGAACTATCAAACACTGCTGGTGGCAGTATAAAACTACAACAACCACTGCAGGAAAGAACTTGACAAATTCTTTTAAAGTTATCAACACAAATACAAGCAACCTCATTGAGAACAATCTCACCAAATGAAAACAAAGGTCTGTATATGAACGTTAAATTACCAATACTATATAAAATAAACAAAAAGTAGAAATAACTCAAATGTCTATCAATTGATGAACTTTTAAACCAACTGTAATGTGTCCATATACAAGACTACTTGCTATATACTATAGGAAAGATAGACATAAAAGCAAAAGGGACAGGGAGACAGGTTATTACAAAAGCTACCAAAATGAACTGTGAGATGCTGAGAGTTCTACATAATATAATAATAGTGGTTCTGCTCTCATTTGTCCAAATACAGTAAATGGCACACCAGAGCCAGGTGGTGACACAACACCTTTAATGCCAGCACTTAAGAGGCAGAGACAGGCAAATGTCTGTTGAGTTCAAGGCCAGCCTTGGCTACAAAGCAAGTAGCAAGTTATAGGACAGGAAGGGCTGTTACACAGAGAAACTTTGTCTTGAAAAACAAAACAAACAACAAAAAAGCACATCAGAAAAGGTGAATGGTGTTATACAAGTTATTATCAGAAAAGGTGAATGGTGTTATGCAAGTTATTATTTGACAAACCTAATAAAATACATTGAAAAGCTAGTAAGGAATTTATGCAATCTAAATTGAATAGTCTACTACTACCCCTCTCTCAAAAAGGTATTTTATAAAGTACAGTGTGTACATACACAATAACACTGGCTCCCAAGAGCTGAGAGTACACCCAATGTACTGTGACACTTACCCTCCATTCAGGGAAGGTAAGAGTCACAGACTCATTCCTACCAAACTGGCTCTTTATTTCAAATGTGTCTACTACACTACTACACATTTAAAAATGCAAACTGGTCAGTGGTGATGGCACACAACTGCAATCTCAGTATACTTAACACGAAGGCAGGAATGCTCAGGAGTTTGCAGTCAGCTTAGGCTGCAGAGTGAGATCCCATTTACTTAAAAAGGAATAGGGGTCACTTATTACATCTGTTGCCCTATTATTTCCATAGCAAAAGGGAAAGATTTTAATCTGTTGCCCAAAATGCTAATAAATGTGTTTTGAGGGAGGGATGAGTACAATAGGAGCTTTTAAATCCAGCATCATCTACAATTATGTGCTCCTCTGTATTTCACAGGTGAGCCATGCCTGGAAGAAAGAGCAGGAGTGGGGTGGGAGCTGGACAGAGGGCTCAGTGGTGATGAGTGTGTGCTGTTCCTGCAAGTTTGGTTCCCAGTATCCCCATCTGGGGGTTCACAACCACCTGGAATTCTAGCTCCAAGGGAATCAGATGCCCACTTCTAGTTTCCATGGACAGTGTACACATGTGGTATACACACATACACATGAATACTTTTGTAAAGGAGCTGAACTGGCAAGATGACTTAGTAGTTAAGAACACTGATTGCACTTGCAGAGGAATAGGGTTCAGTTCTCAGCACCTATATGGTAGCTCACAATCATCTGTAATTCCAGTTTCAGGGGGAAATCAACGCCTTCTTCTAACCTAAAGGCACCAGGCATGCACATAATACAGACTTACATGCAGGCAAAACTTTCATACAGATAACATAAATAAAAACTTTTAAGCTGTCAGGAGAAAGGAGACAATGGTGGAAGGGAGAACAGACCAAGGGTCTTGGCCTGAGAAGCTGAAAGCAGAGTTGTCACTTCCCGATATGAGAGCTGTCAGAGAAACAGGCTACGGGGATGGCAGGTAGCTGTGGTTGGCTGTTCACTGTATGCTAGGCAAGTGTATAAAAACGACCCTTTAGGTTTGAAATGCCTACTAGATGTTAAAGTGGAACATTGAACAAACAACTGAACATATTAGAGTTCAGAAATGCTAGCACTTGGTTTTGAAAGCCAGGAGACTTTATAATATCATTTTAGAATAAACATAGAGAGGGAAAAGATTAAGTTCAAGGGCTAAGCCCTGGAAACCCTCCAGCATGAGATGTGTAAGAATAAAAACAAGAGATTGTATGCAGAGGAGCCAGACTTGGAGGACCACAGGGCATGCTGTCCCAGGAGCAGGTGAGAGGTATTCTAGGAAGTAGCAATTAGCCACAGTGTTTGTAAGAGGTGAGGACTGGACACTGACTCTCAACTAGTGAAGGGCAATAAATTCTTTACAATCGTAGTGTTGACATGGTGGAGAAAATGCCCAATCAGAATAAACCAAGAACAAATGGAAAGAGAAGAATCGGTGACAACAAGTTAAAAACAGCTCTTTCAAGGAATCATGCAGTGAGAGGGAGGGACATGGTAGCAAAAAAGAACTCTTCTTAGCATGTGAAATGTAATGAAATGTAACAGTGTTTGTTAAAGGAATAAACACTGGAGAATAAAAATCAATGGCATAGTTCAGTGAAACTAAGCTGGGCTTCCCCCCCCCCTTTTTTTTTTCTAAAACAGAGCACTTCATTCAATTAAAAACTGGGGGTTCCCTTATAAAACACAGAGCTTCATTCACTTAAATAAATAAATAAATAAATAAATAAATAAATAAAAGACCTTCTGAAAGATACCCTGGATACAAAGATAGCTGTGACACTTCCTACAGTGGTGAAGCAAGCAGAGAAACTCCTGGGCTACAGTGTCCACAGATGGATTTACTAGCAAGGAAAACTAACATTTATTATGCAGCTACTATAAATAGCAACTTCAGGGCCAGGTGTTGTGGCACACGCCTTTAATCCTAGCACTGACAGGCAGGTTTCTGTGAGTTTAAGACTAGCCTGATCTATATAGTGAGTTTCAGAAGGCCACTCAGAGATATATGTTGAGATTTGTGGTAGAATATTATTTTGAATCTATGTTACTGTGCCTGGTGGTCCTTTAATTAAAAAAAAAAAAAAAAAAAAAAAAGAGCTGAACAGCCAACATCGAGCCAGGAGCAAGGATAGGAGAGCTGGCAGGCAGAGGGTATAAATGGAAGGAGAAACCAGGAAAGGGGAACAAGAAGAGGAGGACTTCAGGGGCCGGCCACCAGGCCACCCGGCCACCAGGCCACCAGGCCACCCGGCCACCCGGCCACCCACAGAGTAAGAAGGAAAGTAAGATATACATAAGAAAGATTTAAGATAAGAAAAACTGGCTACCAACAAGCAAAGCTAAGGCCAGGTATTCATAATAATAAGATTCTGTGTGTGATTTATTTGGGAGCTGGGTAGCGGGCCCCCTCAAAAAGCCAAAGAAGGACAAAAGAGTAAAAATCATATACAACTACAGAGACTTTGTCTCAAAAAAACAAAAGAAAACAAAGTACCTTCATATGTTATTTTTATTTAATCTCTATAATATCTCTGGGGGAATAAGATCTACTTTAGGTACACTACTTCTCTACATACAATAGGTAGAAACCCTCCTGTCTGCAGCCCTTTCAAGTATATATGTGTATATATTTTTGAAGACAAAAAGAATGAGAGGGAACCGCCTTTGTGAAAGAAAATAAAATAGAGGTTTCACTTGGTGAAACTAAGAGATCTGTGTTCTGTCACTTACAGGAAGTGGTTAGAAGCTGGCAGAAGGGAGAGGCTAGTTTTCTTTTTAGAGATCATTTATTATAAACAGAACAAGCTACTTAAAGTCACATGTAGCACCCAGAATATTCCTAACTAACAGCAAATGGACAGGGTCCTAAACCACCAAAGCTACCTTGTAGAAAAAAGATCAGAACTTCATTAAGATTGTAGACCTGCCCCTTTGCAATTACTTCACTCCAAGTAATTTTAAGATGATCACCCATAGCTGTTACCCACAAGAAATCTCAACACTTAAGCAATATCCCAGAATCTCTTTTGTGTGTACAAATAGGGTCAAAGCAAGGCCATAAGAAGCTGTGCTGTGTGTTGTTTTACATGGTCTGAAAACATCCTAGCCAAAATGGACAAAGACTAAAGGCTTAAGACCTAAATTCAAAGATCAAATTCACACCGACACATCCACACCCAAATATCCCTGCAGTTATAAACTTAGTAGAAGGAAGACATATTATAGAGAGGACTAGAAACCTTAGGTTTTTGGAACTATCAAGATCCAGGTATCAAAATGTGGCCCTCAAACTTCTGTCACCTACATTCTCCCATGAGTACTTGGCATCTAACTGTCAAAAGGCAGAGGATGTGATCTTCATACAAATTAATTAGGAGGCATCTATGACTGCTTCCAGTATACTGAGACAATGATAAACATGCAAAGTCCTAGAATGTCTACAAATACTCCACATACTCAAGTGTTCATTGAATATAACAGCAAAAATTTCCTGCAGCAAACCTGAGGCATTAGCATTACCACAGCCAAATGGTCTTGTGTTCACATCTAGATTATTATCTATAAAACATTTATTGCCTGTGGGCAATTTATTCAATTCCCATTTCCTTATCTGTACATGATGATAACAAAACATGTCTTAATAAAGTTATGTGAGGCTTAAATGACTTAATGCACTTAAAGTACTTGATATCTACTTAATATTTAATGGTCATTGTTGTCATTGCTCAGACTGTACAAAATCTTGGTGAACTGGTAGTTGATCGTGTATGCAGCGCCTGTAGAGGCCAGAAAGAGGCATTGGAGTCCCTGGACTAGAATTGTTTAAGAAATGATGTGGAAACTTACTTTGATTTATTGAACTGGTAGCTAGGAGAAATGGAAAGACAAAGTACATATTTAACAGCTCCAACCTACCAACTCAACAAATCAAAGTTTGTTTCCACAACATTTCTTCAAAGAGAAAAAAGAAGAATCTAGTCAATAGCCACAGTACTATTTTAAATAATGTCCCTCTGGAATTTTGACTATTTCTATCAGCAAAATAATAATATCTAGTTATTATCATGGGAAACTGGTAGTCAACATCCTAAACACACAGAAAAGAAGATGCAAGGAAAGAAGCCCCATCTATGGAGCTGATCTCAAATCTTGCCACAAATTGTCATTTTTGTCCAGAAACGTTCCTCATTCTCTTGAATGCCCAGTAAGAGAGTCTGAATTTTATTCCTACATAGCCTAAATGCATTTGCAAAAGTTCTTTTCCAAACAAAATGAAACAAAAATGTCAAGTGGAAGTGTTTTCAGTGTGCACTAGCTAAGAACACATAATAAACTCTAAATTTCCTGGGATATCTTTGACACAAGAAGGCAATAAAATTACCAGGCAGTTTTGTGCCTGCAATAGGTAGACATGTTCAAGTCTTAGAAAGAGCCCAGCTGAACACGAGAGGGACACAAATTATCCATGGAAACTAGGTTTTGCATAAAACAACTAATTTTAGGTCTCTAACGGTTTTCTAGACCCTGACAATAAATAATAACCCTAAATGAAAAGGAAGAAGAATTTGCCATTGAAAACAAAGGTAGACCCATAAGCTTCCTTCTAACTGCTGACCTCTTGAGACTGGTCAAATCTAGGCCAGGCATGGTGTTGTTACACCTTTAATCCCAATAGACAGAGGTCAGACTGGTCTACATTGTGAGTGCCAGGCCACCCAGAGCTACAGTGAAACCCTCTCTCAAAAATCCAAAAACATCAACTCTACCATATTAGAACTATTTTAGTCTTTCTTGAAAGTCTACAACCAGGCTATGCTTCTAATTAATAACACCTTTGCCCTAATGACCCCTGACCAGAATTCAAGGATCAAAACCAAATGAAATGTATCCAACAGGCACACCCCCATCAGTACACTTCCTAATTATGGGACTGTGGATGAATCGACTTACTATTTCTGTACTTTGAGTCTGAAAAAGAGAGGGGGTGGTGGAGGGAGTGGCTACCCAGATTAAAGAAAGAATTCCTGCATTTTCTCTGTCCATTTTCCTTCATTTCTTAAAACACCCGATCCTCAAAGTAAGGCATGGTAGCATGTCTGTAATCCAAGCGCTTGGCAGATAAAATAAGGAGAATCAGGAGTTCAAGGCCAATCTCAGCTACACAGTGAATACCAAGGCATTCAGAGCTTCATAAACGAGACCTTGTCTCAAACAAACAAAATAACAACAAAAAGGAATTCAAATAAAACAAAAGCAATTTTACTACAGTCTTGGTTTCATTTTTTTACCAAGCATCCAGCTAGGCACAGTCAGCATATACCTGTAACCCCAGCACCTGGAAGGCAAAAGTAGAAGGCTCACTTGAGTTCTGGAGACCAGCTTGGGCAACAGAGCAAAACTGCATCTCAAAACAAAACAAAACAGACATCTCTGGTAGTGTGGAATAAATATTCTTCAAACAGTCAGTAAATCCAGAGTGCTTAATACAAACTTCCATCTTTTGCTAATGCGCTTAATGTGTATGTATAAAAATGAGTGTCATTCCTGCACTAATGCACTTGGGTTGGTGTTCAATAGACAAAGATACCTACAAGGACAGGAAATCTGGTCTATCATAGGCTTAGAATCTCATCTGGAGCCTAAACCCCCAGTGACCCCTACTGGACAAAGACAGATACAGGAGACTAAATTGTACAGCTAAAGACAAATACCCTGTGTTGCATTTCTTCTAGTAAAATATACATAGACCCTCCCTCCATCAGGCAAGCTCAAGCCTATCTTAAAGCATACACCCATGGCCCAGGAGGAAGCAATACTATTTCAGTCAGCTCAGTCCTTTCATGGAAAACAGTATCACCATAATAAAGCTTGCCAGTCTATTGGCTACCCTCACTGGAAGCCACTGGCCAGGCTTTGTAATGAGTCCTCCACAAAAAAGAACAGACAGAGAAGGCAGGGCCACTCTGCATGCCTGGTGAGTAATACTTCCCCAGCATATCCTCCCAGCTGCCCATGACTGGGCATGACAAGTCATAAAAGGAAATCTGGGTAACAGTTTAAGTTTTAAGGAAAACACACAGCCCATCCTGAAAATAGAGACAGTTCTCTAAATAGTTGTTTTCAACTACTGTAGGACTAAGAATTGTGGTGAATTCACTCTCATGGCAGCCGGTGGCAATGCAAAAACAGAAAAAATGCCAATGAGTAAAACAATCCCTTCTCTGAAAACTGGAGGCCACAGCTTCTAATTTGCATGAAACCAAAAGTGATGGTCATGAGGCAAAGCAACCCAACCTAGGGAAGTTGGTTATAGGTCATCCAACTGCTTTATCCAGTAGAGACAACAAACTAGTCCCATTATCACACTCACTGTTTGCCATCACAGTGTGAGGACAAAGCCCTGATGTTGTCATCTCAGAGGAAGGAAAAACATTTTGTTTACTTGCCACCCTCAAATGCCCAAAGGAGAGTTAAGAAAAAGAAAAGCATCCACCTTTACTGATCAATGAACAACTGTCATCTTGACTCTCAACATCTCCTACTTAGGAGACAGGTGAAGCTCGACTTTCTTCCATCTGGAGTATCTGGGGTTCTAACTCCCTTAAACATCATAGCCGGGGTTTACTCCAACAACCTTGGAAATGGTGCACAGGCATGCATGCAGTAAAAAGTACCCACATACATTAAAGAAAAGAAAAAGAAAAACCTCTGATAAACAGTCAAAAGTTTTTAACTAGAACTCAAAAAAAGTTATGCTTTATTATTACATACAAAATTAATCACCTCAAATAGGTTATATATCACAGGTTGTTTTAGTTTCCTTGAAATTTGGGCCTTTTCAGTAGACATACTTGCATTTTTTTTTTCTCACATACAATCCTGAATCTTAGATGTTCATGTGCAAGAATACTATTATCTAACTTGGATATATCCCAAAATAATCACACTCACAGTTGAGAGGAAGTGGGGGAACATAAGAAGAAGAGAAAGAATTATTATTTATGGTGTACCTAGTTACTAAAGCCAAAATATAAATAGTATTTCAGTGAGAATTAAACATAAAATACCTCAGGCTAATCTCAAATTACTCAGAATATCTAATTAAATATACACCAGACCATATGGGTATATTTAGCAAGTAAAAAAAAATATATATATATATAAACAGGTATGTTTATAACATTTAATGGAAAACAGCATTTTAGAAGCAGATCAGGATGTTGGTTATCTCATTGCTATATGTGTCCCTCATACTGGATAATTATGACAGCCATAATTTTCATTAAAAATTTTAAATTACTTAAAAAAAAAACACAAGAATGAATGTATAGCTCTGAGTCTATGCCTAGCTTGATGCATGACTTTCAACCATACTGCATTTGCTTATTTGTTCGTAGGATAGGTTAACACTCTAGAACTCTGAATTCTTTTCTAGCTCAAAAACTCTTCAACCCCATGAAATATTTACTTCCTCGGTAACCAAAAAAAAAAAAAAAAAAAAAAAAAAAAAAGATAATTATAAAGCCAGCCCTGTAATGAAAATTCACTAGAGAAATAACATTTATATATAAAATAATTTTAACACATATGTGTTTTGTTTTGTCCTGGGGATGGCAAGACTCAAGAATTCTGGAAAAGATCTTCCTCCCCTCCTTCCTTCCTTGTGTATATGGTGTTCCGCCTGCATGTATGTCTGCATGTCAGAAGAGGGCACCAGATGCCATTATAGATGATTGTGAGCCACCATGTGGTTGCTGGGAATTGAACTCAGGACCTCTGGCAGAACAGCCAGTGCTCTTAACCTCTGAGCTATTTCTCCAGCCCCATCTGGAAAATATCTTTAGAAACTTGATTTTGGAACTTCTTTGGAGATTCTCTGGCTTACAACTCAAGGACTCACCAAACAGACTGGGCAAGTGGCCAGGAACCCCAGGATCTGCCTGTCTTCTGCCTCACCAATGCTAGGATTACAAGTGTCCCACTACAGCCAGCTTTTTTCATGCAGGTATCGTAACTCAGGTCTTTGTGCTTTCAGGGCAAGCTCTTTACCAACTAAGCTATCTCTCCAACCCTCAGTTAATTACTCATCAATCAGCTTAAGACCTAACATTAAAACATAAAACATTAAACTGGTGTGTGTGGCAGGGGGGTGTATTAATCTGCCCAGGTAATCCTCCTGTCTTACCCTAACGTTCAATATTTTAAAGGAGATGCTAACATTATTGACAGCAACAAAACCAAACAATAAGAAGGGGCTTACATGAAAAATAGGCAATGGTGGGAAAAATAAATGAAATTTAAAATAAACAAACAAAGAACCATGAGGAGCAGGGGAGAGAAAGAGACAGTCAAGATGGCTCAGCAGGCAAAGGCATCTACTGAACAAGCTTGGCAACCTAAGTTTAATAGTGGACACCTTCTAGGTAAGGAACCTCAGAAGATGCTCCCTGACTACAAAATGAGGAAGTAGGGCAAGGTCAGGGACTTAGGAGTTGACCCACTTGGTCTGGCTCAGCACTCTAGTGCTCTTCCTCAGGACCTGGGTCCAGTTCCCCATGTGGAAGATCACAACTATCTATAGCTCTAGTCCTAAGGAATCCAATGCCTTCTCTTACCTCCACCAGTACCAGACATGAACATGGTAAGCACACATCCATAGGTGCATGCATGCGTAATTCAACCAAATGCTCATTACATACAATAAAAATAAATCTTTATAAATTAAAAAATAAAACAATGGGGGAGAGTGCTCATGGGTAGACGAAGTCTGCCTAGCATTCTGTTGTATCTAGGTGTGAGTCCTAGTAATGGAAAGGTGGAGTTTGAGCCATGGGTGGTGTCACACAAAAGAGGATTGTGAGAGTTTCAGGATAGCTCTGTATACACAGTGAGACCTCACTTTAAAAGCAATTAAAAAAACAAAAGGAAGGCTATCCTGGACCACAAAAAGTCTTAAATAAAAAGTTTGGCTTTTACTCTATAGCCCATAGAGTATTTTCTGGGGAGGGTGGATCTTTAACACTGTCTAACTGGAGTTTCAGAATGTTCTCCATCACCAGTCAGTACTCCACCGCTGCATTAAAGACATTTAGCTCTTTTTTTTTTTTTTTTTTTGGAGGGGGTGACCTATACATTTTATATGCCTCCAAATTATTTCTGCTCAGATGCATCTGACCTGGTGAGTCAAGGGTGACTTATAAAACTTCATCACAAGGATTACTTTTGGGGCACTCCCAAACTAAACTTATCCTAGGGAGCACTTCTCCCTGAGACCTTTGGCACTGCAGGTTAGAACTCAGTTAATGATCTGTTCTTTCACTGAGAGAGACAGAGAGAAAGAAGCAAGCTCTGCCAACAAGGAGGAGAATACTGTTAAGACCCAGGAAGTCTAGCACCCTTGTCTGTAAGTTTTCTGACTCAGTTCCTCCTGACTCACTTCCTTCTACTCCAGCAATCAGTTTTCACCTCACGATGGACCTACTAGTTCTGTCTAAAAGCAGAGCTCATGACCAACCAGCCAGGAGGCTTCAGGAGAAGACATTATCAAGAAACAAGCAACATTTTTTCCCCTCACTTTCAAATTGCATTGTCCAACCTTTTAGTGTTGCTTATAATATATCCTGAGGAGAAGTAATATCTTCTAGCTTTGGTGGCAGCCCATGAGGCCTAATGTCTATGCACCTTCTGATAAAAGAGGAACAGCAATTGATATTGTTAAATCATCTCCCCTTAAGAGGCCTGAGATTGAAACAAGGCAATAAATACCTCTTTCTTTTCATGTAAACTAATTTAACCTCTACCTGTGCAATAATACAGAGTCTGGAAGCTGCCAAGACATAGTGGTGACTGTGAACATACACATATTCCTAAAGAAAATAAGAGTCTGAGTATTTAACCAACTTTAGTGCTTTTGAAATATGAAAAGTATCAAAACTCATCTATCCTTAATTGCTTTATTCACATTAACCACTGGAGGGTGCTCTACTCAAAAAAAAAAAAAAAAAAGGAAGGAAGGGGGGAAGAATCTAAAGATCAAGCTCTTTACAAAACACTGGAGGGAATAAGAATACTTTTGGCAATAGGTAGCACCCCTGATGACATCAGGCCTTCTGATGTCATGTCAAGTTCCTGTATTTATATCAAGGAAAGTGCCACACCTCTAAGTCAGCCACCAAAAATATGTGAGACTCAATTCCAAGACACAGACCCTACTAGCCAGAGAATGATGATGAAAGAAAGCACTCAGATTATGGCATGTGAAAGACGTCCATGACTGACACAGGATGCTGTGGGCCAATCATAGATACGCCCAAGACATGCACAGACTCGACCACATGCTCTGAGGGCACATGAACAATGCTGCCCACAAGAGACTTTCTGAGAAGGTAACTAAAAAGCAGGTGATGTTTCCTGTGATCTATGCCAGTCAATCATTCTCACTGCCCAGGCAACCACACCATTCAACACACTCAATCAAAGTTCCTGTCTCCACCTGTTCCTCTGACATCATCTGTCATTATATTTTCTTTGAAATTCCTTTGATGAAAAATGAGTCATTTTCCTGCCAACACAGGCGGACAGCCTATGTCATGCCATTCTTTTGGGGCAGTGTTCTGGGGCAAGGCGCCACCCAGCGGCTCTTGCAGACTTATTTCCATACCACCCAGGAAAGAATGCTACAGAGCAAGCTCATGGGGAAGAAGTGATTCCTTGTGGCACTAGGAATATGGCTGGGAATCAGAGTATAGGCTGGCTACTCCCATGCGACACCATTGAGAGAATGAGACAAGTTACTCAGAGGTGAGAAAACTTCAGCCCCACAGTGTTTAGCTTATAAAATTTTAGATCCTGATATAAAATGCTATCAACTACTCTCATTAAATGGATGCAAACCTGTTTGGGACAATAGCAGTTGCCCAGTGCTCCAGACAACCATACTCCAGCTTCAGGTTTTACAATGGCAGCCTGATGGGCAAGGCAAAAAACTGACAGAATGATATTCAGACATACAAATCACCACAATTTACATGTATTTATTTATTTCCTATCTGCTGCTGCTGCTGCTGGTGATGGTGGTGGTGGTGTGGAAGTCCCAGGACAATGTTTGGGAGTCAGTTCTCTCCTTTTACTATGTGGATCCCATCAATCAAGCTCGGGTCATCAGGCTTGGCAGCAGGCACCTTGGACCAGCTGAGCCATCCAATGCCAGATCCACTCTAATAATTTTAACAGCTGCTTCACTGAGAATTAATACATCATGCAAGTCATCCTGTCTTTTTGGTTTTTGTTTTTTTTTTTTTTTTTGGTTTTGTTTTTTGTTGTTGTTGTTGTTGTTATTTGTTTGATTGGTTGGTTGGTTGGTTGGTTTTGAGACAGGGTTTCTCTGTGTAGCTCTGGAGCCTGTCCTGGCACTCACTCTGTAGTCCAGGCTGCTCTTGAACTCAAGGAGATCTGCCTGCCTCTGCCTCCCAAGTGCTGGGACTAAAGAAATGTGCCACCACTGCCCAGCAAGTCACCCTATTTTAAAGTCTACAATTCATTGGAGTTTAGTATATTCACAAAAATGTGCAACCACCTAATTTTAGGACACTTCATTTTCTCTAAAAGAAAGCATCCTATCAGCAGTCACTTTTAGTTTTCCCCTTTCTGGCTTCTAGCAGCCACTAATCTATACTGTCTCTGAGGATTTACCTATTGTGTATGAATGGAATCAAGCATTATAAAGTCTTCTATCTCTGGTGAACCCATGTACTTCTCAAGGTAGACCCATGTTCTTACTAATCAGTATTTTTGTTCAATTAAAGTTGTTTAATCATCAGCTGATTTTATAAAGCCTTTCTATGAAAGTATGTTTTCACTTCCCTTGGGTATATTTTTAGGAGAACTGCTGTTTTTAAAGCAGATGCAATATTTCATATCCCATTGGCAATATATAAGGGTCCCAATTTCTCTGCATCTTCACTGTCTGCTTTTTGTTGTTGAGGTTTGGTTGGTTTTTACTTTGTTTTTGTACACAGGTTCTCTATAACCCTGCCTGACCTGAAATTTCCAATATGCTTCCTGCCTCTGACTCCTGGGTGCTAGGATTATAGGGTTTAGGACTCCAAGCTCTGGGTGAGGCAGTTTAGAGAAGTCCAGGGTTAGATTCCCAGTGCTCACATGGCTGCTCATGCCATCTATAACTTCAGTTAAAGGGGATCCAATGCCCTCTCTGACTTTCTCAGGTACCAGGTATGCACATGATACACAAATAACATACAGGCAAAGCATATACACAGAAAATAAAAATAAATAAACCTGGGGCTGGAGAGATAGAGTACTCAATGCTCTTCCAGAGGACCTGAATTTGGTTCTCAGGTGGCTCATGGCTACCTATAAATCCAGGTCCAGGTGGATCTAACGCCTCTGTTTGCTGGCTCCCTACAAACATGTGAGTATTCTCATGTGCATGTGTACATACACAAATAAAGAAATAGAAATAAATCTTTAAAAAACAAAAAGAACCAGGCTCACAATCTTGCTACAACTCTGAATATAAAGCAGGTATCTCATTGTGGCTTAAATATGCATTTCTTTAAGGCCCAGTAATGTGGAGCATTTTCAGTGTGTTTACTTGGTGCTTCCTTGCTATTTCTATACTTGCTTAGAAGAATGACTACTCAAACCCTTCACCTGTTTTTTATTGAGTTGTCTTCTTTCTGTTGAATTCCAAGATTTCTTCATATGTGTTAAATATAAAGTACATTACTAAATACATGATTTTCAAGTATTTTCCTTTTCTGTGGAGTGTTTTTCACTTTAAAAACATTTTTATCTGGATGGTGGTGGCAACCATCTTTAATCCCAGCACTCAGGAGACTGGGGCATCTCTGAGTTTGAGGCCAGCCCCTACAGAGTGTGTTCCAGGATTGCCAGGGCTACACAGAAAAACCCTGTCTTAGAAAAACAAACAAAAACACCAATTTTCATTGTGTATATTTATTGTATAGGGTACTGTTACATTGGGACATTTTCATTCAAGTTATGTTTTCTCATTTTGTAGATACTATCATTTGAAGCATGGTGTGTGTGTGTGTGTGTGTGTGTGTGTGTGTGTGTGTGTGTGTGTGTCTGAGACAGGATCTCAGACTCCACACTACTCTGGAACTTACTATGTAACCCAGGCTGGCCAGTATAGTTTGTTGAAAAGACCACTTGCTCTCTCCTGGCTTGATCATTTAGTTTTCATATACAGCCCAGCCCTACCTGCTCGGAGATGACTTTCCCCACAGTGGTTTGGGCCCTCCTACACCAATTTAAAAATGTATTGCAGATAGGCCACAGTCCAATCTGATCAAGGCAATTCTTCTATTGAGATTTCCCTCTTCTTACATCACTCTAGGTTTGTGTCAAGTTGACAGCTGAAGTTAACTGTGAAAGCAACACTTTTTTAACAACTTTCTAAAACAGCCTGTTGCCACAGGTCTAATACTTAAGATATATAGATTTAGCCAAGCACAACCTGAGTTAAGAGGAACACAAACAACTTGAGATATGCCAGTGTCTGCCAGATGTGGCTCATTTCACCCCAGGGGGAAAAAAAAAAACAGAATAATTGTGCCCCCACTCCTCTACCAAAAATCTCGTAGGAGTTTACAGAGTAGCAAATTTCTTTATGACTGTTTCCTGCACATTTAGTTTTAGCTGACCACCCTTCCACTCCCCGGAATTATACATTTGTATACACAAGTCTACAGTCATTCCTAAGAGGAACAAATCTTTGTATGAGTATGAAATAGGCTTGTATATAGCAATGTGCTGCCTTTATACAGCAAACACTATTTTCTTCTGTTTGTCTATTTGGAGCAGCTTTAAGAAGATACCGGGCATTATGAGGCTAAAAGTCCCCAAGGCTCTTGGGTATATTACAACTAACTTGGCCCTAACAAAGACTAAGGAAAGCACAGTTTCAAACTATGGCATCTAAACTGCACAACTAACATTGTGAGAGAAGACAAAAAGCTAACCAAAGGTTAAGCTAAACCATTAATTCTGAATCTTCAATCCACAGCAAAGCTATTCAAACACAATTAAATGCTGAATATGTTTGCCAGGCAATGTTCTTTACATATATATCTTGAATCATTTCTACTTCTATTTATAAAAGTAGGAGTCCTCACTCATACTTTATATAATAAAGAACCTTAACTTATCCAAGATCAAACAGTTATTCAGGAACTGGATGTAAACCCGGTTTCTTTCCATTCCCACTTAAGGGCTCTTCCCACCAATTCCAAAGCTTCCCAATATGCCAACCCTATCCATTCTTCATCTGAAGGCCTTCAAGAAACTATGCACAAAAGTCAACTGAGTCCCACCCAAACTGTTCTGTGTCTAACTGGTTTTCTTAGACCAATTAGAGCAGTATGGTGTGGAAGAAGAGAAACAGGAAGAATAAAGAAGTCTTATGTGGAAGTAAGCATGATGGTGCACGCCTTAAGTTGCAGCTCAAGGGTGGCAGAGGCAGGCAGATCTGAGTTCCAGGCCAGCCTAGTCTATAGAGTTCTAAGCCAGGGCTCATACATAGAGTAACCCTGTCTAGAAAACAATCCCACCCCACTCCTAAAGAAACGTCTATGTGGGAGTTCACAAATGAAACTGAACAAGGGCAGGCAGTCCTGGTCAACAAAGATATGAAGACTTCAGTCAAAGCATCAGTCTTTTTCCCCCTGGTGATTTCCAACTGGCCCCTGTAAAGAGAAGTTAAATTATTCTTTAATCACTGTTTAATCATTCTCTACAAGTTCACTGTGGTTTAACTCCTTATGCTCCATCTCCAACAGACTCCTAGGAGACCCTAGGAAGGGAACAGAGAGACAAAAAAGCTAGTGCTGGAGATAGTGGTACACACTTTAATCCCAGCACTGGGAAGACAGAAGCAAGATGAACTCTGTGAGTTCTAGGCCAGACAGGGCTACATGTTAAGACACCGTATCAAAACGGGGTGGAGGGTAATCAGACAAGAAAATTAATGGAAACTTCTGATAAGTATAGATCTACAAAACCACTTTACTAGTCGGAAGTTTTATATTAAAGTCATGGGCCACCTGTTCCTTCAACTTCTCAACTAGACACCTAATTCATGCCATGGCCTTGCTGTAAGAAGAAATTCCAGAAAAGACGCCAGCCCAGCATTTCCCTCCTGAGGGTCAGGCCTCAAGACTGAAGGAATGTGTCTGGTAAAGATGAGGAAAGTCTGGCCAGCTGGAAGCCTCCACAGGGGAATTCAGTAAGACCAGCTGCTTTCCCTCCATCAGGAGGAGAATTTAAAAATAAACCCGTGGCCCTCATGCAATAAGAATCTTTTGAGAAAGAATGTTGCCAAATCCAGCAACAATTTGCCCCAGTGGGGTGAACTAGGGTTGGGGGGGGGGGATGGCAGGACAAAAAAGACAAGGAGAAACCCAGATTGACTTTGCCAGGAGCACAATATAACACATGCATATTTCTATTTCTTATTTTTCAGGCTTTAGGATGAATTTAACACAGTAATCCTCTGGAGTTAGTGTTAAGGTTGTGTTCCATATGTTAGAGTGTCTCTTACAGGAAAACTAATAATGGACATGCCAAGTAGTTCACTGGCCAGCTCTGTGCACCTCCAAACCCTTCCACCCCCCAGGAATTTGTAAATAAAAGCCTATAGGGAATAACTGTTTCCCTGACAGCCTCCATTCTGTGGAAAGCCCCCTTTCTACATCCCCCACCACTCCCCATTTCTCAACCCGACTGAAATAACTACCACACAGCTTCTCGGAAATCGCCATTTACTTATTCAGTGGGGAGCTTTATTGCACGACATACAGCTTTTCTGTGGAGTCAGCTGACTGCAGGGTTTTTAGCATTATGTTCATTCAAATAATTCTTGAAGCTTAGGGTCACTAAGAGCTGCCTCTAGGCATTGTGGAGGGCAATGACCTCCCATTTACTACAGCTACTGGTCATGATACCAAAGCAAACAGTGCAGAACAAAACTGAAACTCTTCCCCAAAGTTAATTCTTGGAGCTGACTCTATCACCAAGTGACACTGGGCATGAGTCAATGGTAAATTTCCACGGCATTTGTAGGCCCAGGGTTCAATGCCCAGCAAAGGGGTGGGGGGCTAACTTAGCAGAGTTCATTCTTTCTCTATGAACACAAATACCTCTGCTACTTCTTCTCAATGAGAATTTAAAATGTTCTCAATGATAGGTGGGTGGCTCCTGGAAAGCTCTCTGATGTTCGTCCTAAACACCAGTGGTTACTGACTAGACCTCTGCACATTACCATCCACCTGGAAAGCTCCTGCTAGAGAAACACCAGCTGACTGACAAAAGACGGCTGTAGAAAACTCAGAGGACACAGCAGATTATGCTGCTTGCTTGACATCAGAGCCTTGCACAGAAACAATCCTTTTCTGAACAGGGTGAGAAGAAGCCAGGACCAAGAGCGGGAAGAGTCTGCTGCTCTTCATCTGCACAGATGAGCAGCAGAGCACAATGATGACTCTACTGGCTACCCTAACCTTCCTTCCTTCCCTAACCCCTCACACAGAGCCATCTCCCCACAGCAGTTTAAAGAGGGAAAAAGTTAACTGAAAAGGCCTTTATCAGAAGCCCTTTTCTTCTGGTAGACAAAAGGCCTTGGTAGTTCCTCAGACAAACTAGTTATTCTTAACACCAACCAAAGATTCTTTGGCACATAAAGATATGAAAATGTTAGGCTTGTGGGAGTGCTTTGTGTGAGCCTTTATGACCTCCTCAGTAAAGCCAGCACACTAGAAAACAAACACAGCCTTCATTCAGTCAGTGACCTAGGGTTCTGGTTAACTCCAGATTCTAAAGAGAGACTGAATAGACCCTACTCCTTATACTCTATCCCATTCCCTTCATCCTTCCTGTAACTGTTATGGTTCAACAGCTTTCAAGTACACAGAGATAACAGATCTACAGACAGAGAGCATCAAATGCTGATACTGAAAGAAGAAAAAAAAAGCAACAAGTGGATGTCCTGGAATATCACTTTAACTGTGTAAAGCTGTGTTACATTTGTTTATGCTGCATTTGTTTAATTATGTAAAGGTGTGATGTTTCACCTTGCCTGCCTAAGGCACCTACGTGACTGGCCTAATAAAAAGCTGACTGGCCAATAGCTAGGCAATAGAGGAATAGCTGGAGCTAGCAGGCAGAGAGAATAAGGAGGAATCTAGACTCAGGAGGAGAGAAGAGAACAAGGGAGAATGAGAGAGATGCTTGGAGCTAGCCAGGCAGCCAGCTGGACACAGAGTAGGACATACAGAGCAAAAGAAAGGTAAAAAGCTCTGAGGCAAAACACACATGAAGAGAAATGGGTTAAAATGAGTTATAAGAGCCAGTGGGACAAACATAAGATAAGGCCAAGCATTCACAACTAATAAGTCTCCAAGTCATGATTTGGGAGCTGGGTGGTGGCCCAAAAGAAAGCCTGCTACAAGTGTCAGGTGGAGGAGGGGCAGCATCATGACTAGCTAGCTCCTGGGGTTCACACTAGCTTCTCATCACAAATCAACAATTCCCTGCTCTAGCATTTCCCTAAGTAAACAGTTAAAAATTACCAGTTGTTTCAGGGCTTTCTCCACTTAACATCAGGATTGGAATCATAGGGTGGTCCTTTTGTATATACATTTTCCCAGAAGGCCAGGCCTGAACTGTAATCTGAACTACTCAAGAGACAAGGTTAAGAGGATGGATGGGTGGGTGGAGCTCAGTTCTGTGATAGAGCTAAGTGAGGCTCTAAGTCCCATCCCCACAACAGAGGGTGGTCATTTTATTAAATGGGTCAACAGGGAAGGGAGAGAAGAAATACACTTCTTTAAGACAAGAAGGCTACAGAAACACAATTCTAAATTTCCAATCTGTGACACTCTTATCCCACCCCTAATGAAGTTATTATTAAGAGTCCCTAAAGCCTTTATACCCAACCAACAAACACCCTCCCCTTTGCTGCTTTGCACAGGAAATCATAAACAAAACCATAAGCAAGACTTTCAGTGGTGAACAAGAGTAGCCATGTATGAGGAGTCTCAGCCTGGCCTTGAAACCCCTTGGGGAGAACAGCCTAAATTACAGTGTGATTAGTATCCATAATGGTATCAAAGCTGGAGGTGTTAAGCTATGAGGTAATATGGCCCCATGGGGCTCACGCTTCTGGATTTTCCCTGATTACACTGGAAACAGGTCCTAGTCTTACTCCTAAGCAGTATCAAAGGTGCAATTCAATCAAGCACAATTCCAGCCCCAAGTTTCATGGATCTGGCATATAGAAGGCTCTCAAATATATACTGAAGGAGTGAAAAACAAAACATTGCCTCTTCAACTGTAATAATCAATTATTTTCTTATTTAAGCCAACAGAGGGAGTATTGGAGAATGTTAAATAGAAAGAAAGACAACAAAAAATCTCACTGTTATTTCCCGATGATCAAGCTCCCATGATGCAAAGAATGGTGTTCTCTTCTATATAAAGTTTATTACTTCACTGTCACTCACAGGAGATAACTGACCCTGTCATCTTAAATCACAAGTGGTGTGTAATGTGCAGTCAGGGAGATGAAGTTATTAACAAGATAACTTCAATTTATGATGGTTACAAGTAAACACTAAAACCCCCTCTTTATATTCTTATAAGAAGGAGATTTGTATATGCTAAGTGTGCTAACTAGTTATGTCAACTTGATAAAAATCTTCTCAGAGAAGGAAACCTCAATTGAGAAAATGCCTCCACCAGATCCAGTTGTAGGCAAGTCCATAGGACATTTTCTTAATTAGTGATTGATGTAGGAGTGCCAAGCCCACTGGTACCACCCCTGGGGTTGGTGTTCCTGGATTCTGTAAGAAATCAAGCTAAGCAAGCCATAAGAAGCAAGCCAGTAATCAGTACTCCTCTATGGCCTCTGTCAGCTTCTGACTCCAGGTTCTTGTCCTGCTTAAGTTCCTGCCCTGACTTCTCTCAGTGATGGACTATTACCTGGAAGTGTAACAGAAATAAACACTTTCCTTCTCAAGTTACTGTTGGCTGTGGTGTTTCATCACAACAACAGAAACCCTAAGACACCTAGTGAATGAAACTAGCTGCAAAAAAAAAAAAAAAAAACAAGTCAGCAGGGCTGTGGTGGTGCACAACTTTAATCCTAAGACTCAGGAGGCAGAAGAGGCTAGCAGATTGCTTGTGAGTTTGGGACCAGCCTGGAGCGAGTTCCAGGAGAGCCAGAACTGTTACACAGAGGAGCCCTGTCACAGAAAAACAAAACAAAACATGAGTCTATTATATAAAATACCCAGAATAGGAAATTAGAAAGCAGCTTAGTGCTTGCCAGAGACTTGGCTAAGGTAGTGCTTAAAGGGTTTCTATTTGGAGTCTAGGGTTGGGGGGAGGGAGGGGTCTTTGAACTAGACAATCATGATGGTTGCATAACATTGTTAAGAGCAATGAATTACATAGTTTAAGATGGTTGCAATGTAAACGTTCTGTATATTTCATGATTAAAAAAAAAAAATAATGGAAGCCGGGCAGTGGTTACTCCCACCTTTAATCCCAGCACTGAGGAGGCAGAGGCAAGTCTGGTCTGCAGAACCAGTTCCAAGACAGCTACACCAAGAAACCTTGTCTTGAAACAAAACAAAAATTGGGGAGGATAAAGAGGTGGTTCTGTGGTTATGAGTGCTTTGCTTGTTTTGCAGGAGAACCTGGTTCAGTTCCCAGCACCCATATGGCAGCCATCTGGAAAACCAGTTCTAGGCTATCTAACACCCTCTTCTGGCCTCAGAGACACTAGGCACATACATGGTAAATATACATACCTGCAAATAAAACACACAAAAATAAATGAATCTAAAAAAATTAATAAGGTAAGAAAACACATACACATGGGTTACAATTATGTAAAAGTAAATATGGACGAGGAAAGAACAAAGACAAGTCCTAACATATGTTAATTTAAAATGGGACTTTGTTAGAAGCTGAAGAGATGGCACAGAGGTAAAAAGCACTGGCAGTTCTTCCTGTGGATCTGAGTTCAATTCCCAAAACTCAGGTGGCAGCTCACAAACATCTGCAATTCCCATTCCAAAAAGATTTGACACCTCTTCTGACCTCTTCATGATCCTGCATGTATGTGGTGCATGCACACATAAACTAACATATTGAACATAACATAAAATAAGTAAATAAATATCAGAAAAAGAAAAATGGCAAAATCTTATAGTCAGAGCTACAATTACAATCAAACCTGCAAATAAGTACTTAGTGGGGTGGGGGTGGGGGTGAACTGCATAGTTTATTAAGCACCAGAACAGCAGGTGTGTGTGTGCAAAGGGGCAGTGAGACTGGTCTCACTCAGCCCAGTCCTCTAATCCCCCCCCCCCCCTCAGAAACATTCCCTAGGGCAAAGAAACCATCTGTTTCAACAAAGCCCTGAGAGACTGTCCAGGATTAACTCCTTCGATGCTGACCTACTGCTAACAGGCTTCCTCTAACATTAAGTGCTTTCCTTCCCCCTCCCCTCCCCCCCCTACAGAGGGTTTCTCTGTGTAGCTTTAGAGCCTGTCCTGGCACTGGCTCTGCAAATCAGGCTGGCCTTGAACTCACAGACATCAGACTACCTCTGCCTCCTGAGTGCTGGGATTAAGGAAAGGTGTGTGCCACCACCACCCTACTATGCTTTCCCTTTTAATAAATAACTCTTGGAATGGAGAGATGGTTTGGGTAGCTAAATTGATTTTTTTTTTTTTTTTTTTTTTTTTTTCCTCCCCTAGAGGAACTGCATTAGTTCCCAGAAAGTACTTCAGGAAGTTCACAAGCACCTTGAACTCCAGATCCACCAAACTCTTTTGGCCTCTGTGATCACCTGAACACATATGGCATTCACTCAAACTCACAAACATGCACATAAAATTTAGAAATAATAACAATAAACCTTAAAAAAAATAACACTAGAAGATTTGTAGAAAAAAGTTCCACAAAGGAAAATACTTTTATTGTAGTGGCTGGTACATCTCTATTAATGCCTATAATAAATTATCAAGGCTACTTGACAAATTACTACTTTGGGTCCACTAGACATCTCTTTCTATAAGGACTGTTTTGTTTGTGCTGCACTTTCTAAAATCTCCCTGTCATTTACCATAACTAAAGAGTCCTGATTAGTTTCCTCAAATCAAATTCATCAACAAATCTTTGACTAGTGTCTACTTAAGCAGAGTATAACCAGTCTTGTTACTATGTTGTTTATTGCTGGATGGATCCTATCACTTAGCAGAAGCCTCGTGCATGGTAGGTGCTTCTACATATCTGTTGAATGAAACAAAATCACTGACTCTGGCCACTCTGCCTTATGATAGCTCAAGTATGAACACTTCCACTGAGCTAGTAGGAGACAGGTATTGGTGGGAACTACAGGAACATAACTTCTGGAGCCCTCCTTGTAAAGGAAGTAAACTGACTCCTCCAAATTGTTCTCTGACCTCCACTTGTGCACCATGGCACAAGTACACACCACATGTGTGCATAGCACAATAAACAAATGAATCTCATTTTTTAAAAAGAACTACCTGATCTGGAAAGTTGGCTTAGTGTTAAGAGCACTTGTTCTTGCAAAGGACCCAGGTTTCATTCCCAGAACCCACGTGGAGGCTGACTACCTTCTTGGGCAACAGGCAAAAATGTGGTACAAAACATTCATACACATACATATATACATACACACAAACAAATCTAAAATAATTATTGTTTAAAAAAAAAACTACCCCAGAAAAAGCAAGAGGGGAGAGAAGGTGTAAGGGAAACTGAACACGCATGGATTTATCCAGGTTGTAGGTGTACTTAGGAAATTATTAGAGGAAGGCTGGACAAATGGGAAGAGACCAGAACACAAGAAGTATTTAAAAGCAAAACTGGATTTTCCTCACAGAAAATATTAGATTAATTTAAATACTACAATTAACTGGAAGGGAGAGACAGAACACAAGAAACAATATTCAAGGCAGTTGCTGACTAAAATCATGGCAAAGGGACCAAAGAGGGAAGGGCAAATTTAACATTCTGAAGCAACAAAGGAACTCAATGACAGCCTGAAAAAGAGGGCTGTTGAAGGGAAGAAGAGTCAACACTGTCTCCAGGGTTTCTGGTCTCACAGGCTAGAAGAATGTGAACATGGTCAAAAATGGGGACTAGAAGAAGCCAAGTCTAAACTTGGTTTTGAAAACACTCAGTTCAAGGGGCTAGGGATATAGCTCTGCAATAAGATGCTTGCCTTGCATGGCAGCCCACAATTTAAAGGAAAACCTAAAGCCAAAAAAAAACATGGTTAGAGAAAGAAAAGATAACCAGAAACAGCATCAATACGAGGCTAATAAATATTAGTGTTTACATGGCAGCCCCAAGGTAGAGGTTCTGCCACTTCATTTAATCCTTGTATGTTTCACATATAAGAAAGAAAAGTAAACAACTGGCCCAGGTCACAGAGCCAATAACCTAGAAACCTAGACTTAAACACAGGCCTGCTGCCTTAACAAGATGGAGCTCAAAGATGGCTGAGTGGTTAAAAGCACATGTTCCTGAAGAGAACCAAGGTTTGATCCCAGCACTCAAAACCACCCATAAACCCAGTCCCAGCCGATCTGATGCCTTTTTCTGACCTCTACAGGCACCAGGTATGAGACGAACATAGATACATATATGAGCATAAAAGTATTTTTTAGAGAAAGAAAAATAGGGGCTGGAAAGATGGCTCAGTGGTTAAGAGCTGAGCCAGAGGTCCCAGCACCACGTGGTGGCTCACAACCATCTACGATAGGATCTAATTCCCTCTTATGGCATGCAGGAATACATGCAGACAGAGCACCCATACCTAAATAAAAACCACATAAATAAAGGAGGGAGGGGGGAGAGAGAGAAAGAGAGAGACCTCCAACAAACACCAATTGGTTTAGATAAAGAAAAACCAAGAAATGCCCTCATTAATGCTTAAGGAAGAGAATATTTAAAACAGGGATATATAATCAACACTGCTCACAACACATAAGAAAGTTAACATTATGTAAGCAAGGCATGGTGGCATATATTTTAGTCCCAGCAGTTGGGAGGCACAGACACTGCAGGCCAGACACTGAGGCCAGAACTGCAGAGTAAGAATCTGTATATAAAAGAAGAGGGACTGGGCTGGAGAGTTGGCTACAAGCACTTGCTCTTACAGAGGACCCAGATTCGTTCTCAGTATATAGTGGTTCACAGCTATCCATAACTCCAGTTCCAGGGGATTCAATACCTTCTTTTGGCCTCCTTTGGTACCAACATATTTGTGATTCTCATGCATACTATTGTATTCTTGGACTTTCCATCAGGAGACAGCCATTGTTGAACTGGCTGAACCACAGTCTGTGGTCCATTCTAATAAATCATAGATAGGCAGGTAGGTAGGTAGGTAGACAGACAGACAGACAGATAGATTCCATCAGAGCAATGGTTCTCAAACTCCCTAACACTGTGACCCTTTAATACAGTTCCTCATGTTGCGGTGATCCCCCAACCATAGTTATTTTTGTTGCTACTTAATAAGTGTAATTTTGCTACTGATATGAATCATAATGTAAATATCTGTTTTTTCCAATGGTCTTAGATGACCCCTGTGCAAAGGTCTTTTGACCCCCAAAGTAGCCTCTACCCACAGGTTGAGAACCACTGCTCTAGAGATCCCTGACTAATACAACACTCATACACAGGAAATAATAAATAAATCTTTTAAAATTAAAAATAAATAAATAAGTTTGCTGGAATGATGGCTCGGTAATTAAGAACCCTTGCTGCTTTTGCAGAGAACCCAGGTTTGGGTTGCAGCACCTACTGGTGGCTTACAGCCATCTGTAACTCAAGTTTCAGAAGATTCAACACTGTCTTCTGGCTTTCTTCAGCACTAAGCACATAATGTGTTGTACATGCAAACTTGTAGGAAAACACTCATAAAAATCTTAAAATGAAAGGCCAAGCATGGTGACATAAATATCTTTAATTCCAGCATCCAGGGAGAAGAGGCAGCCAGATCTCTCTGCATTCAAGACCAGCCTGGTTTACATTGTGAGGTCTAGGGCAACTAAGGTTATACAGTAAGACCCCATCTTTATATATTAAAAAAAAAAAAAAAACACTCTGAGCCAGGAGAATTTCTAAGAAAGATGTTCTACCTGGAGGAAAGAAATACCTCCCCACATACTGTTTATCACTGCCAGACACCTCGAGCTACTGGTACCCAGTCACCTGAGCCTCGGGGAGCATTGCATAATCTAAGTCATATTCAGATTGAACTGCCAGTTAAGTGGCTCTCCATTTCCAGCTGCAGTTCAACATAAAGCCTTAGTACCTAAAAAACTAGTGGTGTTTTTGTTGTTGTTTTTTTTATTTTGTTTGTTTGTTTGTTTGTTTGGGCCAGCGTCTTACATAGCCTTAAACTGGCAGGAAATTTGCTATATATGTGAAGATGCCTTCTGATTTTTCTGCCCACTTCCTAAGTGCTGGGATTACAGGGGTGTGCAAGCACACTTGGGCTATGTGGTGCTGGAAATCTAATCCAGGGCTTCATGTATGCTAAGCAAGTACTGTAAAACTATGCTACATCTCCAGCTCCTAAAGAGCAAACTTCTAGAAGGTGCCTGCTCTGCTGTTCCTCTGGCCTCTCCACCCTGAACACACTAAAGCAGGTGCACATTCACTGCGTCAGCTGCAGCTCTATATGCCTAGAAGTCATATTTCCCAATGTCACAAAATAAAACACGGAAAGCACGACTTGTTGCTTATGCCATTGTTTTACCTTAGAAATACCTGGTACCCCTATTGTTTTTACAGTTCCTTAGCCCTTTAAACAGACTAAAACCCTACCTAGTCTTACCCTTTTACAACTCATTCTGGATGATTCCTACATTTATAATACTCCTCATTCTCCACAGACAACAGCTTTGAGAACTACTCCTTTGCACAATCTACTATCTTCTCCTTTCCTCAGAAGCAAACTTATACACAGCTCAAGATTTGCTTCAAATACCAATTCTTCTGCAGTGTTTTTCTATCATTCCCTATGTAGCTGAAAATGATCAACCCACCTTTATTCTCACTGTATTTTGTTCTTATTTCTGGATGCACCTGCTTTGGGAGTAGAAACATCTCTTTTACATCAGTCCCTCAAGAACAAAGATTGTTGTTAATCTTCATTTGTTATATAGGGCCTAGCAAACAGAAGGTTCTCTGTTAAGGAAGGAAATGAAGATTTCCAGTAAAAGAAACAGGAATCATGAAACATTGTCAGAGGTAAAGTAGATAGTTGGCATCAAATTAAAATGATCCAAATCAAAGGCTATCGAGACACATGTGGCACTGGGTGGTGGCAGCAGCGGTGTGCACCTTTAATCCCACACTTGGGAAGCAGAGGCAGGCAGATCTCTGAGTTCCAGACTAGCATGGCCCACAGAATAAGTTCCAGGACAGCCCTGTGGACGGGATACATGATGCCAGAAAAAAAAATCTAAAAGATTCCTATCATTCTACAATGAGCAAAGGAGATATTTAACATCTGGTATTCATTCAGAGGGTTCACCCTGAAGCACATTGACGACTATCACTTATTAATAAACAAGTAGGTTGGAGTTTCTACATAGAACAACCTATAGTGCTGTGTCAAAACAGTATGAACAAGAACCTTAACTTTCCAGGCTGGGTGTGGTGGTGAACAACTTTAGTCCCAGCACTCAGGAGGCAGAGGTGGGCAGATCTCTGAGTTTAAAGCCAGCCTGGTCTACAGAGCCAATTCTAGCACAGCACAAGCTCTTTAGAGAAATTCTTATCTTGGAGAGAGACAGAGACAGAGAGAAAGAATACTCTGACACCACAATGTAACAGCCATCTCCAGTTGTAACAAAAAACCAAGAATCTAACCCACATAATCCAAACCAGCACCAACCATGAGTTTGTGCTAAGTGACCATGCAATAAACCTAAATTTATGTAAGGAAAGAGTAAACGTTAGCACTATAAAACTGCCAGTCATTCAAACAAGTACAGGGTCTTCTAGGTGCCTAGCACAGTAAAAGGTGTTGACAAGCCTCACCCCAGAAGCCCAGAAACCAGAAGACTCCAGAGTTCCTGCAGTGGAGAGAATCAAGCCATTGTGACAGGTTTGCTTAAGGGCTCTGGGAATGGGAGGGGCAGACAGTTCTCACTGTAAGGATGCAATCCTGTCAGTGACTCAAGCCATTTTCCACTAACCTGGCTACTGTGGAGGCTCCTATTGCTGGATCACAGTCCCACACACATACATACTTACTTTCTTTCAGGAAGATCTCATTCTAATTTCCAATGGCTAAAAACCTCATTTGTCAGAAGCCAAAAAAATATCATATTATCTGCTACAGGAGGTCAACTGGGAGGCAAAACCAAGAATGTCTATATGTATACATTTGTCCAGTATATACTACTACTTCTACCTAAGAAACAAAAGCTGATTTGTATTTGACCTATAACGTGTCAGTATAAACACAAAACTAGCTCCTTCACTTGCAGAATAGGCACCTATCAAACCAAGTTATCTGTCCACCAATCCAAGCTGGCCAGCCTTCCCAGCTTTACTAAGGGTGTGTTCCATGGGCATACAATGAGAATCTCAATTTGGTAGCACTCTAGGTCCCAGTGTGGAGTTCCCATACAGCACTGGCTAGGTCATTCTTGGTACTGCAACTTCCCATTCAGCATTAGTGGATCACTGCCTGGCACAAGAGAAAGGGATAATAAAACTGGAAACATAACTGAAGCTTGATAAATGCTAGGCGCTGCTGAGAGCAAATCGTCAAGAGTAAAATAGCACAGTGATATGTTGATGACTAAGTGAGAAACTTGGCACTTGTCCCACTATGAAATTAACTGGCTAATAAAACATCTAAGCCAGCTGGCCACTAAGCCTGAAGCCAGAGCTCTCCCTAGAGGGCAAGAGACAGGAATCCATCAGAAGGGTATTCAATGTTATAGGTATTCTGTTCTTAACCTCTCAATGACTTTAGAGGTAAAAATAAAACCAAAAGCCAACATCAGAGCTTTGAATAAATATATTAAGATCCAATAATTCCATTCTATAAATCTGTCCAAAAGAATGACAAAAAGAAACATTAAAAAAAATCACTTACAAGAATGTTCACTGGTGTATGTATGTGTGTGTATATATATATATATATATATATGAATAAAAGATACATATTCAGTTGATAAATATTTGTTGCCACAATTGGAAACTGTTACATGAAAATTACCCTATTACCTGGTATTAAAAGTGATACTGTAAGGTCAGGTATGTGTGATGGCATATGCCTTTAATTCTAGCACTTAGGAGGCAGAGGTAAACAGATCTCTGTGAATTCAAGGCAAGCTTGTTCTACAACATTGAGTTCCAGGACAGCTGGAGTATCACAAAGAGATGCTTTTAAGGAGAGAGGCTGTAGAAAATAAAGACATAAAGAATGTTCACTGTGGGGCTAGAGAGATGGCTCAGTGGTTAAAAACACTGGCTGCTCTTCCAGAGGACCTGTGTTCAGTTCCCAGCACCCACACTGCAGTTCATACCTGTCTGTAACCCCAGTTCCACGGCTTCTGACACCCTAGGCATACATCCAGGCAAAATACCAATGCACATAAAATAAAAATAAATTATTTAAAAAAGAATGCTCATATTATAACAAGAAATATATAAAACACAATATTTTTACACATATATAGATAGAGGAAAAAACTATATAGAGATATGACAATATATGAAGATAGTAATGGTAGTAACTGAAGGTATAATCAAAGAGTCTTGGTGATTTATCTTTTTTTTTTTTTTTTTTTTTTTTTAATTTTCCCAGTATAGTGTATCTATCATTATGATCTAAGTTTTGTCCTGAGGTTTCTTATTAACCATGCTTTTTCTTTACTTTTTAAAAAAGTTAATATTAATAATACTTTTCATTTTGTAAAAGATTTTTTTTTTAATTTTAGGTCTGTTTTATCTGCATGTTTGTTTGAATATATATCATGTGCATGACTAATGTCTGAGGAGGCCAGAAGAGAGTGCCAGTTCTCCTGAACTAAAGATAAAGACAGTTGAAAGTTAGCATGTGGGTGCTGGGAACAGAACCCAGATCTTCTGCTCAAACAACAGCCAGTATTCTTAACAATTGACCCATCTACCCAGCCCCCTTATTAACTGTGTCAAGAAGGGGGAAACCTCAGTACATGTGGAAATACTAAGGCTTGTCCTGATTGCTCAAATGTGGCAACAGGAGACAGGCTTCTTGGTTGGCAGACTAAGTAGATATACAAAGTAAAGTTGTAAACTAATAAGAAAGGTCATTTGACAAATTATACCAAAAGGAGTAACACTAAGAAAAGCCTGTGTTACTTTCCAGTAGTCACTTGTTCTTAAACCCCAGTGCTGAGTTTGAATACAGGGCCTCACACATTGCAAATAAACATGCTATATTACAGTACACCCCCAGCCCATCTTTTCCACTTAGTCAACAATACCGTTGCTGTTAAAATATATTTGGAACCCCTTATTATAGCTAGCTACAGACAGGCATACCTTCCAATGTGTTCAGTAGTAGTGTATTTCCCTACTTTGAAATTGGACTTTATTCTGTCTTGACTAATATTATTTTTGTTTTGTTTTGATTAAGACAAGATCTCATTATGTACAGTTGAATCTATGTAGACCAAGATGGCCTCAAACTCATAGGGATTCACCTGCCTTTGCTTCCCAAATTGGGATTAAATGTGTGTATGCCAGGTCACACAAGTGATACCTTTTTTGACTAAAATTACTTAAAACTACTAAATGACAAAAGAATTATATGAAAGTCATAATCTGGCAATGAAGAGGGTGAGGAGAAAGGTGCCGGGGTTGTGGTCTATATAGTGAGACCTTGTCTCAAACAAAACAAGAATGAAAGCACAGAACCACTATGCTGGGATAGACCGCAAATAAAATAAAGCCTCATCCCTACTCCATAGCCCCGATATGCTTAGCAAAGGCTAGAGACAACATTTTCTCATTGATCCATCTCTGCTTCTTTAGTTAATCTCTAGTCACAAATCAAGTCATAGACCTGAGTTGAGCCAAAGATTTGAGCCAACAATTCAGCTTATATCTATGAGAGTAAACTCTTCCTTGGCAGAAAATACCTCGGTACATAGATTGTGGCAGATTTGAGAAATCTAAGTTAAAGACCTTAACTAGCAGCAGCAATGAAATATATTTCACTCCAATCAGGGGAAGCACACACACCCACCACCTGCTTCTACCAAAGGCATAGGAAATAGGGGACTAGAACTTCCAAATAACATCTGCAGTGTCTCTATTCCCCACAGCACTCCCTTCAACAGTTACCCACTAGATGGGAGAATGGCTGCAAACTGAACCATGTTCAGAAAAGCAAAAATCAGCAACTGAATGAGAGGGGAACCAATTACTTCTTTTGGTCAGTCCTTCAGGAACACACAGAGATACAGATGATATAAGAGGAAGCAACTGTTCCCATACTCGAGGGACACAACAGGTCAACAAACCCAGTTTGACAAAGGCATTAGTTTGCATCCTACTCTACCTGGCAGAGAAACTGATTTATACTGTATATTTTGTGCACTATAAAGACTATTACACCACATGTATATGCAGAGAGACGGGGTGAAAGGAGGGGAAGGGAGAGAGACAAATACCAATGATAAAAGATTAGAAACAGAGTTCAAGGGAAGTAGTATGGAAAGAAAAGGTTTATTGCCTTCCCTTCAAAGCACCATACTGCTGTTCTCTTGATGATAAAGGTGCCCACAGTAATAGCAGCCATTTTCTTGGCTGGCATGCTGTCCTGAGGTCAGCCAAGCCAGGGATAAATTAATTTACATAAAGCACTCAAATCAAAGCTCGGTCAGCAGCTGACATCTGCTGAGTGCTTACCATTTCTACTAGGTCCACTGTATTACAGTCACCTAATCCCCATCATCCTACTGATCCCATGCTGAAGACCTGGAGCCAAAATTGTGTATAGAAAATAGGCTAGAACTTGTAACACGTGATGTAACCTGGTCTAGTTCATCCTGGGCCAAACCAAGCATAAGAATTCCGTGATCCAAGGAAATACCTAAGGGCTGGAGATGCAGTTCAATGGGTAAAGTACTTGCCTTGCATACACGAAGCCCTGAGTTTAGCTCCCAGCTGTGCCTAAACCCATGTGGTAACAGTGTGTTACTCTGTACTCAGGAAGTAGAAACAGGAGAATCAGAAAGTCATTCTCAACTACACAGGGAATTTAAAGCCAATCTACCTGTCTCAATGAAGGAAGGAAAGGAGGGTAGGAAGTAGGCAGGCAGGCAGTCCAGCTATCTAACTAGCCAGTCCTGAGAGAAGAGAGGAAAAAAGACACAAAGTAGTAGAAGTAACACTTGGTGAATCCTAATAAGTGTACATGAATGAATGAACTCATGAATAAATGAATGTGTGTGAGTGCATGTGCAAGCGTGTGTGCAAGAGTGTATATGTGTGTATTAAGGCCCATGGTATAGTAATCTACTTCTGAGTCCATCTTAGAGATAAAAGCCCAATATTTAGAACAGTGAAAGTACAAGAGTCTATTAATGCTGTGGGTTTTTTCCCTTCTCCAACTTTAGCCCCATATGACACTCCCTATGACAGGTACAACTCGTCTGTTGCTCATTCATTCCTAGCAGTGTTACTCATTGCTAGTACAAATGGGCTAAAAGGAAGAGGGCGTGGGGGCATTACTGGTGGGCTGAGAAAGCACGATTGCCAAGCTTCTGCTGTGAGCCCAGTGTCTTGCTTAGTTAGAGTAAAACCCTGACTATAAGTAACTTGGGGAGGAAAGGGTTTATTTTATATTACACTTTGTAGCCCATCATCCAAGAAAGTTAGTTAGAGCCAGACCTCAGGGCACAAACTTAGAAGCAGGAACTCAAGCAGAAGCCCATGGAGAAAGGCTGCTTACTGGCTTGCTTTTCATGGCTTCCTCAACCAGCCCAAGATGGCACCACCCACAGTGAGCTGGGCACTCCCATATCAATCATCAATCAAGAAAATGAAACACAAGCTTGCCCACAAACCAATCTGGACATTTTCTCAATTAGGGTCCCTTCTTCCAAAATGACTCTAGCTTGTATCAAGTTGACAAACACTAGCCAGCACACTAAGAAATAAATTTAGGGTTACTGCTAAATCTGAATCACAGAGCTAGAATTACACACTAAAATCATCTCAAAAATAAAAAATAATTTTTTCAAAACAAGTTATAGATAACTTCCTATAGATTCCAACTATGCCATCACAGGTCCAGCTTCAGAGTACCTTGGAATTACACCAAGGAGAATAGGCTGAACAGCTATGCCACAAAGCTCAGGGCCCAAGAAAGGCCTGAGATTTCTACTCTGGGTCTCTTCAATTTAGGGAATGTGCATGTGACCTCTGATCATTCTGCCTGAATTTTGTAGGAAAGGAGATGGTGGGGGTTCCTGTTCTGCAAGTTGACCTCATGCCTAGAGATAGATAATGAGAGTCCCCTACTTAAGACTGACATAGGACAAGAAAGTGGAGATTTTATATGGACAAGGGTAACTTTCTTTTATGAAGGCCCTGACAGAATCAAGAACGAGGAGGCCTGATGAAACCGCACTGATTCTGTCCCCTCTTCTCAATGAGTAGGGTTAAGAACCTACTCTTGCACCCTCTTAAACCTTCCTTTGAAGCAGGCATACTTCTCTTGGGAGGCTGAGAGAGAAGCACCAGTTTGAGGCCATTGTGAAGTATACAGTAAGACTGTCTCAAAAACAGAAACAAAAGACTTCCTTGGGCAGGGAAGTGAGAATAATTAATGTCTCTCTTGCTAAGACCTATCTGATATGGTAAAACTAAAAGGAGTTGGCTCAAGCTACTGGAGTTTTAAAAGAAGGAAAAAAATACAAAGATACAAGGAGAGAAAGAGAAAATAATACCAATATAATAGTACTTTATAGTTTTATGGGTTAACTATCTTTTGTATTAAAATGCTTGAGAAAGTGTTATTTACATACACTTCGCTAGCCAAGCATCTCTAAGTCAATGATCCAGCTTACTCTAAATTAAAAAAAATGTGTTGGATGCTGATAAGGCACTGAGAATCTCAGAGTTTCAGAGCATCTCAGACTAGGGATCTCAATGCTCCCATCTCTTCAGAGCACACAGCTCTGAAGCTCACCTCTCACGTGTTTCCTAGACAGCCTATAAAAGAAGGAAAAATGTCTACTGACCCTGGCAGAAAAGGAGTTGCATTCTCCTTCCCATACCCTGCCTGCCACTCCTCCAGCTCCTGAAAATGTCCCTTTACCTTTTCCTCCCTCTAATCCCCCTACTTCCTCCACACACCATGTTTATTCTTAGTCCAGACTCCTGACTGCTGAAAGAGGGATGGATGGCTTGAGCACACTCCACGAGACAAGGAAATAAAATCCTCCTTAATAGCCAAAAATAAAAAAATTAAAATCCTGCATTTTCATATCCAAGTGACTCTGGGGGTGGAAGGCAGGGAGGGAACAAGACAGGGATACTTACTTTGTAGTCTTGGATGGCCTAAAATTCACTATTTATACTAGGTTGTCCTAGTATAACCTGCCTCTGTCTCCTGAGTGCTAGGATTGAAGATGCTCACTATCACACTGGCTACATGAATTATTTTTATCTATCTATCTATCTATCTATCTATCTATCTATCTATCTATCTATATTGTTGATGGTACAAAGAAATCATTCTTTTCTTTAAAATATCATTTGAATAAAAAGCTGTCCCTTTCAGAATCATTGATTCATTCTTTTTGAAGTCATTGTGGACCACCAACCCATATTCATTCCTTGACCACTCCACCCACTCTCTGTTTTCTTCATATAGGCTAGAAAGAAACCTAGCTACACCTAGATGAGAGGCAGGTCCAGGTAGCAAGAGCCCTCCACCTACACTGCCAGCAGTCTCAGAGAAAACAGGGAGTGGCCTGAGTCCTACTGAGCTCAAGAAGATTAGGGGACAGTTCTTAGACACCTACTCAAGCAAGAGAGCAAGCAGGATACCACTACAATGCCTGGAGGCATTCTCTTCTAACTTAACTTGGGAATGTATTTATAAATCATTCCTTCCACATAATTAGCTAAACACATAAAGGTGGCCAGCTGGGGCTATGAGGGCTTCCTAAGCCTGGAAGAGGTTAGAAGAAAGAAAGTAAAGACGCCCCACCCCCACCAGCAAACACACTCACTCCCCTGGTGTTCACACAGTCATTGAACACAGCCTGAATACCTCTAAGGTTGTTGAGTCCCTCCAGGAACTTCTGGTACTTGTAAGCGTTCATGGCCCGGCCCAGCTGTGTTGGTTCAGTGACTTTAAGTAGGCACCATGGTGCAGTGACAGCTGAGGACTGAGAATGAACAAACCAACTGAACTCTATTCCTGGACTACTAGCTCCCAAGAACTGGACTTTGACCACGAGTGCAAGTGACATCACCAGAGAAGCCAAATTAGATTACAGCTTTGTGTACCCTCATTTGTTGCAGTGAGCGGAAATACCTCCCAACAGAAGCTAGCCCCTCCTTTGTGCAATAGTCGGGAGACCATAACAACTTCAGCCTGTCATCAGCCACCTCCCATCTAGACCCCAGCCCAAGCTCTGCTAGGATTACTGCTCCTCTAGCTTTAACAACACTCTTCAGGACACCAGTTAAGGTGTCCATTTAGCATTTGAGAACAAAAATTTTAAAGGGCCACACTCACCACAAAAAAATATCATCACAACAGAAACTCTGAGGTAAATATCACATAGTAAAGGGGCAGGTTTCCTAAAGCAAACAGCTGTGCACTCCTCTCAACAGCCATGTTTACAGATTGGAGACCACATGTCAATACAACATAGGAGACTGCTTATCAACACAGTCCAAGGCAGGAGAGGTAGGCAGTAGAAAATGTCAAGCCTATTTCCCAAGTGCCCTGGAAGCACAATCAAGGAAGCAAAGATGTAGAACCAACTTATTCAATGGACCTGTTTTAAATTTGCTTTAAACATCCATAAGTGCTACAAATCTCTTTCTACTTCACTAGCCTACAGAGATGACCACCCCAACTGTCACAGGCTCTTAGCATTAAATACATACATTATTACAATTACCTGGGTAAACTCTCAAATTTCTATTGTATCGTTATTATAAGGAACTCAAAGTGGCTTGTCTGCATCATTAGACCCATCTTTGAAAACATTTTTGTTAAACAGCTGTAAGTTTTCATTTACACATTCAAAACAGACTAAATGGCCTGCTGCAAAGGCACACAAGGGGCCAGAGACAGCATAGAAAGTACTTATGTTTTCCAGATCTGAAATTGGGATTTATTCCTGCTCGTCTATCATAAAAGTCTTTGCATCCTAGAAACCCAGGAACAACTGATGGGTAAAACCTCACTGACAACCCATATAAGAGATGCATCTCCTCCACCCCATTCCTCTCTAAGGTCTAAAGTTCTCTAGATAACCTGGCTCACAAACTGTGTTTCAGTCTTCCAAGTTAAAATTCACAGTTTGCTAAACATAGTCATCAGCAAAACTCTTAATTACATAAACTTGGGTACAAGCAGGAACATTATATACACAGCATTATAAAACAAAGAAAACACGGCTGGAGAAATGGCTCAAAGCACTTGCTGTTCTTACTGAGGACCTGAGCTGTGTTCCCTGCACATCAGACAACTCACACCCACCTATAACCCCAAGATCTGATGTCTCTGACCTCTGACATCCAAGGGCACTTGCACACATATACAATTAAAGGTAATACAATTAAAGGTAATAAAAGTAAAATTAAAAAAGAAACAAAAGAGGAAATATGTTCCATTATAAGAGCCAAAGGAAATAACTGTAATAGCAGCTAAAATAATGTAAATGGGGAGAAAGATGCAAAAATAAATAACCAACCCAAGCTTTCATGCCTTCTGCTGCTACTTGTTGGTAGCTCCCACCTGTAATCCCTGAATTCAGGAAGCTTCAGAAAGAGGATGGTTGGTCTCTACAATGAGTTCGAGTAAAACCCTGTCTCAAAAACAAGCAAACAAACAGGAAGGCTCCTGGTTGCTCCATGCCTTTAATCCTAGCACTCAGCTGGTGGAGGCAGGTAGATATCTATAACTTCAAAGCTAGCCTGGTCTACACAGAGAGACCCTTGTCTCAAAAAAAGGGGGTTAGGGAATGAGATGATTTAGCAGAGGAAAGTGGTTGGCTGCAACCAAGCCTGTTGACATGAGTTCAATCCCAGGACTGGTTGTCACAATCTGTGCTCTACTTCCACATGTGCCCACACATGAGCTTATGCTCAAGTGCTCTCTCAACAAATAAGAGACAAATAAATGTACTTAAATCAAAAATACCACGAGAATTTGACAAAAACTAAGGATAGTCTTTCCTAGGAAAAAATACATATTCCCCTCTATTCGAATTGTTTATAAATGGAGAGGGGTCAGTGACCCTCAAGTAAAGGTGTCCTGAGATGGTGACCTTAGATAAAGACCTCTTCTGGGCCAAACAATTTACACAATGAAATGTGAATATAAATACTAAACTACACGAGGTATAAAGTGGATCAACCAGCCAGACAGCGGAGTCCTTCAGGCCTAAGTCTATTCAGATATTTCTCCCACCTCCAGGAGGAAAGCAGACTCCACAGCAGCCAAGCTGACTGCAGGAACAGCAGCCTTAAAATAGCCACTTAAACTGAGTGCGTTTAAAAGACAACACATGCTGGTTTGTCATTTCCTCTGTGTGTTGCACCATAAAATTGTTTAACAAAATTTTATCAGATAAAAATTAAACAAAAACAAGGATGTTTGGAATAACTGAATGAGTGGTGGTTCCAGTTGGAGGCTTTTTGGGGAGCAGGGTGAAATGGTTTGGACTCCAACTGCATTCTTGGAGACAGGCCTTCCTCCCCAGAAACTAAGTATTTCAGAGTAACATGGTCCAAAGGCCTCTACATACTCTGTGGCTATTTGTCTTTTATCCTCCACTAAGTTTCACAAAGGTATACAGTGAGAGGTTAGCTCAGGTGGTAAGAGGCTTACGTTTCAGACACAGACAAATGTGGATGGCTTCAAATCAGGCAATCCAAAGGCACTCACTAGCCAGCTGCTGACAAAAGGGAAAGGGCCCTGCTGTCTCCACAGCCCTTACACAGACACCTAACAGCTGAGTGGAGCTTGACTAGATGCAGCCAGATCAGGAAGTGTAGAATCCAAATATGGGGTATGGTCCTGATGGTTTCTGACCTGACTCGAAATAATGGGGTGACTGTTCACAAGGAAAGTCTTGCCCTACCTTCAAGTTGGCTGGAGACAGAAGCCAGGTAACATGAAGCCCTGAGTCACACTGAGGACACTGCTCCTGGGAAAGGACAGCCAGTGTGCCAGCGGAACTGGGACTGAAAGGAAAGCTCTAACCCAGGCTTAAGAAGAGAGGGCAAGCCTTCCCATACTCCACACAACTTCCCAAGGCTCCTCTGGAAATGAGTGGTCCCATAACTCCCTGCGAAGCAATCCTTCTCCTAAACAAAGATCTTTTTCCCTCACTTGCCTATGAGGTCAGCAACACCAAGTCTGGACGGCTGGATCAGGAGTTTACCCACCCTTCACTCCACATGCAGTCTTTTTAAATGCTCACTGGGTATCAATCAGACACTGTCTAGGGACCAGGACTCTTGTGACAGAGGAGGAAAAAGAAAGGGCAATGTCTCCTGAGACAGGATGGTCATGGTGTCATCAACTTAGGGTACAGATGACTTTGCACTGCTCACTCACAACATGAACTGTGAAGACAGGAAGTTGAGGGACACAGAAAGTAAGTGCCTTGTGTAAATACATGGATTTTCTTTGCAGCAGAACTGATACTCTGACAGCCAGTTGCTACCACTATCCCTAAACAGCAGCTGGCCCAGGGACAGAACAAAAATGTCTCCAGTGACTTCAGGGGCCAGTAATGAAAACAGGTGCCAGGTTCAGGGTCTCATTCTGAGAGCAGCAAAGATCACTTTCTTCATTGTCTCTCCATAGTGGCATGTTTGAGAGTGAGAAGGGTTGAATTACACCTGGTCCTCTGGCATGCTGAAAAGAAAATGAATCTCCCCTCCAAAGAAAGGATTGTCCAAGAGCCAAAGCTGCCTCTCCAGAGATGAGGAAGAGAAGACAAGAGGTAAGACCTCCCTCATGCTTAGACATATACTACAGGGCCTGAAAATATTGTAAAAGATGATCCATGAAGGCCACAGACCCTCAAATCAGTTAATACTCCTTGGTCCTAGTCTTAGCCACTATTCTATAGCTATGAAGAGATACCAAGACCAAGCCAACTCTGATTTTTTTTTTAAGCATTAACTGGGGACTGGCTTGCAGTCCCCAGTTAGTCCATTATCACCATGGCAGAAGCATAGGGGCACAGGCAAGGAGAAACACTGGGCCTGCCCTGCACTTCTGAACCCTCAAAACACATTTCCTCCAACAAAACCACACCCACTGCAATAAGGTCACACCTCCTAATCCTTCTAAACAGTTCTACTCCCTATGACTAAGCCTAAATATATGAGCCTATAGGGGCCATTTTTATTCAAACCACCACAGTCCTTTTCTTTTTGCCTGAGTCCTGAATCCTTACCTTTTCACACTGGTAGTTTAATATCGTAAGAACCAACAGGTAAGAAAGTCTAAGCAGTCGGGAAGGAAGGAAGGCAAACAGACCTACCCTAGGGCACCTGCTCCTGCCAGGCTTAAGATGCAAACCCTGTCTGAGACTAAGGTTGTGGTTCCAGTTTATAAAATCATGAAACACCTGAAAGAAAGCTTCGCTGCCAGACACTCTGAGGACCTAAAAAAACAAAGATCAGAGACAAGATTACCATTACATCTCCATCAGAGATGGGAGGGAAGAAAAGTGATTTCAACAAACACATCCCGGCACAGCCCCAACTACTCAGGAGTAGAAGTCACCTCCTCTAAAAATAATTTGTCACCACTACTATCAAGGCATGGAGAACACAATGGCACTCAAATCAGCTAAAGGTAAGCCACAGCTTAGGAAAACCACAATTGGTTATTCTACAAGAAAGGTGTTTACTGGCTCAATTCACCTGGGTGGGTCTGCCAGAAAAAGCAAACAAGTCTTAAAAAAAAAAAAAAAAGCACAGACTGCCCACTTCAGTAGCATTGTTTTGTTACCTTTAGCAGAGGAAAGAGGCAAAATAAACATTTTTAAGAAATCAGATTCCAAATACTAAATATAGTATGACATTTTTCCCTTGAAACTGCCTTTCCATAACAATGGGGTTATATTTAAAAAGAAACCCCAGGACAGAGCACATGGTGCTGACTTCAGGACAGCAGAGTACAAGCTCTGAGCAATCTGTACGAAAACATCACAAAATTAAGGGATCAAAGAAAGTACCTTATAGAACTTCAATGAGGAAGTCCACATTTGTTTAACAAATACTGGAAACATCTGCACCTTCTATGGCATTACCTCTGGTTATAAGACTGAACTATTTGTAACAAATAGTTTTAAACTTAGCAATGGATTGAACTGTTCACTAAGGCCATTATTCCTATCCTTTGACACCATGGTTCCAAATCTAAAAACTTTCCTTAAAGATGTGCATTATGCCTGAACCAGCATGACAGAGAGGCTTATAATCCTGGCGATCCAGAGGCTGGAGCAAGAGAATCTTAAGTTTGAGACCAATGTGGACTATACAATAAAACCCCCTTCTCCAAAAAAAAAAAAAAAAAAAAAAAAAAAAGGCAAACAAAACAGAGCATATGTTATTACCTTCTTGTTTTAGAACCATTTATTTTTGTTTTATGTGTATGAGTGTGTGGCCTCCATCTATGTAAGTGTATCAGGTGCCTGTGGAAGAAAGAAGAGGGTATTCAATCACCTGGAACTAATTACAAATAATTGTGGCCATCTGAACCCAGGTCTTCTGGAAGAGTAGTCAATGTTCCTAATTGCTGAGCTCCTAGTTTCTGGGTTTTTTGTTGTTGTTGTTGTGTTTGTTTGTTTGTTTGTTTGTCTTGTTTTTTAATTTTGGTTTGGTTTTTGTAAGTTTTTTTATTGTTGTTGTTTTATTGTTGTTATTGTTGTGTTGTTGTTTTTCAAGGCAGGGTTTCTGGCTATCCTGAAACTAGCTTTGTAGACCAGGCTGACCTCAAAACTCACTGAGATCTGCCTGCCCCTGCCTCCCAAATGCTGGGATTAAAGGGGTGTGCCACCAGGCTTGATTTTGTCTTATCTTTTGAGACAGAGTCTTATCAGGTATCTCTGACTGGCCTCAAGCTCAGAGAGATCAGCCTGCCTCTGTCTCCACCTCTACCTTCTGATGGATGGGATTAATTAATAAAGGCATGTAGCACTAACTGCCCTGGTGTGAAATATATTTTTATGATATGACTTTATCCACCTCACTAATACCAAACAATACTAGACTTATTTTTAAAATACAGTAATGGGAAACTGACAGAAGAGTAATACATTTGGGGTTGGAGAGATGGCTCAGTGTTTCCACTGGCTACTCTTCCAGAGAACCCAGATCCAACTCTCAGCACCCACATGGTTCACAACATCTGTAACTCCACTTCCACACTGTCATCTGGCCTCCACAAGGACACCAGGCATGTATGTAGTACAAAGACATACATGCCAGTGAAATACCCATATACATAAAATAATAATTTTTAATTTAAAAAAGAGCAGTACTTCTTTTCTACATAAGGAAACATTAAAAGCCATTTAAATTGATACCAACCTTTTTGTTTGTTAGTTAGTTTGTTTTTGAGGCATTGTTTCTATACATAGCCCTGGCTGTCCTGGAACTCACTATGCAGACCAGGCTAGCCTCTAGTTTAGATGTCTTTACTTTCTGAGAGCTGGGATTAAAAGGGTGCACCACCATACTGAACACCAATTTATAATTTTTGACCCTACAAGATTCTGGCATGCAGTAAGTAAACATGTTACTAACAGTTTTTTTTTCTGAATAATTACCATCCATACACACACACACACACACACACACACACGTACATGTCTAAAAGAAAATTCATCAAATCCCAACCCTGATGGGGAGAAGCTCAAGAAGACCCACCCCTAGCTGAGGAGTTTCTTGCCAACTGATGGCCACTTAGTAAGGGGGAGAGTCGTGAACTCTGAGAGGCTGCCCACGTTCCTACACATTGTCCTGCACCCATGTACTCTAAGTGGGTTTTTAAAAGAACACATAAAATAGGGTGGGGAAAACAGGGGGGGGGAATTAGAAAAAAGTAAAGGAGGGTGAATTTGATTGAAATACATTATATGTATGAAGTTCTCACAGAATAAAAATGGGAGGAGAGAGAGTATAGAGCACTTACCTAACATGCACAAGGCCCTGAGTTCAAAATCCTACACTATAGCTTTAGGTTGCTTTCATTTTATACTTTTGATCATTATTTTATACTTTTTCTAAAACAGACATGGTTATTTTGTGAAGGAAAAGGAAGAGAAGTAATTATGCTACACTTTAACTAAACATCCAACAGTAGCATAGCTTTTTTCAGATTTTCCCAAGCATCCTTTATCTGAAGCTATCTGGAACATAACAGACAATCCAACAATGCAACCAACTGTTGTGGCATCAAAGAAACAGATGAAGACAGTACATTCTGCTCTCAGTGAACTCTCCATCTTGGGGAGCCAGACAACTAAAGAGATAACTGCTAATAAGATGACAAGTACAAAGACAAGAGGATGTACAAAATACCACAAGAGCTCCATGAGAAGCTAAATCTCCCTGGTTGGGATAGACAGTAAAAACACCACATACTAGTGACTTTTCATTGGGAACAAACAAGTATTTGTGAAGCATATAAATCAGAAAGTAAATCCAAGGCAAAAGTGACATCAACAAGAGCTATAACTGATCCTTTTCAGAGGTGTGACATGAATATGGAGAGACTCAGAGAAGATGAGAACCTGAGACAGCTATTAGGGTGGATGTTCAAGAGAAGGCGATTTAGGCAAGGGAGAGGAGGGTGGCCATATGCACAACTTGGGGGCTGTCAGATCTTGCAGCTACAGCTAGCTGGGAATTGAACCTGGGTCCTCTGGAATAGCAGTCAGTGCTCTTAACCGCCAAGCCATCTCTCCAGCCCAAGCACAGCTTGGAAAAGGACACATTAGCATTTCTGTAGATTTCCAAGTGCAAAGACACAGCACACACTTTACATACAAGTATTCATCGGTTCTCTGCCTTCCTGAAAAAAATCAAATCTAGATATACAAGTATGGGGGTCTGGTAATCAGGGAGTCTGACTTGGGAACCATCATTACATACACAGATGAAGTTAATAAATGAAATAGCCAGAACGGGCAAGTTGACATTAAAAAAAAAAAAAAAAAAAAAAAAAGGCAAACTGAGGCTTAAAAGTAAAGTCTAAACTATCGAAAGCTATGGCAAGCTCACACATCACAAGAACAGAAAAAAGGCTGCTATGTTCTTTAAGTAAGTCATGCAAGTGAGAGCAATTTCAGTTGTGATGCCAGGCTGACAATGTTCATCAAGAAGACTAAAGAAATATAAAGAGAGGAAGGAGACAGAGAGGGAGGGAAGGAGACGGGGATAAACTTAAAGAAATTTTACTTAGGGTGGGGACAGCTCACTGGAAAAGACAAACTAAGAATTTATCTAGCAACTTGCTTCTGAAAACAGGGAAGGAGGTGAAGACTGGTAGAGGTTACAGGTGAAATAAAAGGTACCATGTGGTAAGTAAAAACTGAATGGCTTGAAGGGAGTGGACACGGTTGGGTGGGGTAACGAGCTAGGACTGTGAAGCAAGTCTGGAATAGTTGCTGCAGGGGAAAGGAACTGGAATCAACCTGACAGAATTAGAAGATCTCAGAGCAGGAGGGGCAGGCCAGTGGTAATGAGTCAGTGAAGGAGTCACTCACTCAGAAGCTCAGTAGAGAAAATGACTAGGACCCAACCCTGGAGAATGGGAAGGAGGGGGTAGAAAGAAGAAAAGGGCTGGAAAGGTAGGTCAGGGAGGTACTGAGTAAAAAAGGACTAGGAGAAGTGGAAGAAAGGACGTTGTGGCAAAGCTCTGGGATCAGGTCACCCAAACTCTCTCCCCCACCAAAGAAGAGGCTACGTGCCTATAAGACCCCCGATTCCAAGCTTATTTCCAACCTGTGCTCTGGTGTGGAAGCCGGTCTCCAAATGACTGACACTCTACTCTTGATAGAGGGAATTCCAATGGGGGAAGGGGTTCTCCCCTAAGTCCCTTAACTCTGAGATGTGACCTGCATTGTATACTAAAATGAAATACTATTTCATTCTTTTTGTCCTTGTTTCAATGCTGAGCATCAAACCTAGAGCCTCAAATATGCTATGCAAGCATTCTACACTGAGCAGCATACCCAGTCAATTAGCTATAATATCAATAACTTGTTTGTTTTTGTTTTGAGACAGTCTCACTGTATGGCCCTCATTGACCTAGAGGTCACTATGTAGACCTGCCTCTAGCTCCCCAGCGCTGGGTTTCAAGGCTGTGTCATCATGCCTGGTCCAACAACTTTTTAAAATAATTTTTCTTTAATTATGAAAAATCATGGGTTCTTATGCCTATGTTGTTGCTGAAAATAAAAGTCTAAAAAATGCCTTACTGCCTTACTCCCTCTGGGCCTTGCAGCCAGCCAATATTGGATCTTCCCCCAATGCTAAGGCAGGCACAGCAGTAAGAACAGCCCCAGCATATTAATTACACCCAACAGAAAAGCAGAAGTTGAAGCAGGGTAAGGAGGTAAATGAGGTCCAGGATCACTGTCAACTGAAAGTTGAGGCCTGTGAGTAGATCCCAATGCTTGTCTTGCCTGGGTAAGAAGTTTAAGCCTTGAGTTCCATCCCCAGCACCAGTAAAAGTAAATTTTGTTTCTAATAGTTGGATCTAATTTTTAACACTAATTCTTGCTGAGTTTTTTATTGAAAGCTTATAAATAGACTAGCTCTTGAATTCTTGCCTTATTAGGAAAGGAAAACATAAACAATCTACTTACTTAAAGAAACAGAGACTTGAATCCTCTCAGAGATGCTACAAACTAACCAGAATATTGTCACTTAAAGGTACTGCTGCCTCTTAACAGCCAATTCACTTCCTTCCAAACCTTGTTCTAAAGACAATAATGGGTGTGTGATTATGAAAGGAAACTTCTAATATTAAAGTGTGCTGACAAGACAAGAATTCAAGAGCTGGGTGGCCATCTGTATAAGCATGTGAAATCTGGCCCCCAACAGGACTGAGGTAGGTCCTGATGTGTGAGATGGAAAAAGTAACTCCCAATGTTTGTTTAATGAAACTCTAGTTCACCTTCACTTTGGTCACCGCCTTCCTTTGCTCACAAACACTTAATTGTCCCTGAAAAGTAGGTCAGTACCTCCTGGAACAAACTGGAAGGAGAGCTAAGTCCCAGCCCATGAGTCTAAGAGCCTGAAGAGGCCCAATGTGTGTCTAGGAGACCAACACCAACATTGCAGTATGCCAAGAGCCCTCTAGGTGATCCAGGCAGCAACCTGGCTACTACCGTTCCTAGCCATTCCTAGGTGGTGACTCAGCAGCCTGGGAGAATAGATGATGCCCAGAAAAATCAGCTGGCGCTCATGTGAGTCTAAGAAAGACTTGTTTCCCTCTAGAGCCTCACAAGGTACCCTTAATCATCCTGAATGGAAGATGAACAATCAAGAGAGCAGAGCTCTTTCTCCCACTGTCCCTACAGCACCCTCTGTAGAATACCAAGCATTGCTCAGCCATAAATGGAGAGGCATGGGCATCTCCCCACTCCTTCCCCCAAATATTTTATTCAAGACACGAAAAAAATAAACACTGCCTCCCACCCATGAGCTAGCACTGTAAGTTGTCATCTGAGGATGAAAGGGTTAACATTTGAGGACAGGATACATCTTGCCCTTGGCTCGAATACTTCATCCATGGTCTCTCCCAACCTTCTAACTGTCTAGCTCACTAAAGATAGAATATCACACAAAGTCAAAAAAGGGGGGCCCAGGGAGATGAGGTGACAGAAAGCTGGCAGTTTGGGAAACAGCTACTAGAAGGTCAGCTGTCCAGCTGGCTCTGGAATCTGAAGACTCCAAACCTAACAACTGCCTTTCTCAGCAAGAATCAAAAGTATGTGCAGCAGCTGCAGAGGAGAAAGGCTGCTGAGCCCAGTTCCAGAAGCCGGCAGCAAACCACTTCCTCCGCCATTGTTCTCTACAAGAAGCAAAAGCTGCCAGGAACCTTAGCACCAGATAGATAGATAACCGATGTAGACAAACTGTGTGCAGGCACCTTGACCCCCACCCCCGCCCCAGAACTCTGAGGTGAAACCCAAATCCCTGACAAATCCAATCCCAACCTTTCAACTCTAACATCCAGCCCCATTCACTTCTCATTAAGATCTGAATTCCTACTTTTACTACTCATTAGTCTAAGAACTAGACCCTAAAATTTACAAAAGATGAAACATTATCTCATCACCATTGTAGCAAAGGCCACATACTTCAAGCACTTTACACATACTATATCCCAAGAATCCTTCAATGCAGGTACTATCAGCAAAATGTTTTACAGATGAACACCGAAGCACATGGATATTCAAGCAAATTCAGTAAGTGGCAAGGCCAACACTCAGTCCCTGACAACTTCATTCCCCATCTTAATCTCAATACTCTGCACCAGTGGTCTCCAGATTAGCAACATCAGCACCTCCTGGGAACTCATAACAAACACAAATTCTCAAGCCCCACCCGTGATTCAGTACATACTGAGCCAGAACCAGGGAGGGACCCAGCAATCTGTTTTAACAGGCCCTCCAGGTGGTTCTGATGCTGGTTCAAGGTGAAGAACCCCAGGAGCATATTCACAAACTATGCTGCTTTGGCTTGTCTGTATTTGAGCCACACCCAAGACAGAAGAGTCTAGAAGAAACAATAAGACAAAAACATACTGAACAACTGACCATAGCATAATGGTTAAGAACACATGTAAATGGTACAGGCAGACTGTTTGTCAGCATGAAACCTAGCTCTGCTGCTGCCCAGCTGTGTGTCTTTGCCACTGTCGCTATGCCTTTCTGATCTTCCCTCTCATCTAGTGTGAAATGGAGCTAAAGATAGAAACAAAAAATATTATCATCAGGGCTTAGTGGCCTGGCCTGTAATCTCAGCTACTAATGAAGATGACACAGGAAGACTACAAAGTCAAAGTCAAGGCCTGCCTAGGCCACATAGCAAGCTTCAGGTCAACAAACCATACATGATGAGTTTTTTTTAAAAAAAGAAGAAGAAGAAGAAGAAGAAGAAGAAGAAGAAGAAGAAGAAGAAGAAGAAGAAGAAGAAGAAGAAGAAGAAGAAGAAGAAGAAGAAGAAGAAGAAGTTTAAGGGGGAAAGGATATAGGAGTGTGGCAGCTCAGCAACAGAGTACTTTGCCTAGCATGTGTATGACCCTAGGTTCAATAATCACCAACAATGGGAAAAAAATCAAAGTCAGAACTGGGATGATGTTCAATTAAAGTGTTTGCCTAGATCATAGGCACTAGGGGAAATAAGCCATATAAAGCATTTTATGAGCTTGAAGCTGAATAAATGACATAAATTCTTTCTGACTACTGCATGTATGTGTGTGCTAGCCACCATACTAGGCCCGTGCATTCACTATCTTACATCAAAACCTTTCACAAATGTTTACTAATAGATTGCTGTGTTGAGCAAACCACACACGTTAAGGCATTACACCTTCCTTTAAGGGCACTGAAAAGCAGTAGGCCAGGCATGGCTACACATAGCAGCAAATGGTAATACTCATAAAAAGGCTGGGCACTGTGGCCCACACCTTTAATACCAGCATTGGGGAGGAAGAGGCAGGAGGATCTCTGAGTTTGAGGCCAGCCTGGTCTATATATCTAATTTCAGGACTGCCTAGACTACATAAAGAAACCCTGCCTCCCCCCATCCAAAAAAAAATATCATAACAAAGACCTGTTTGGTTGGAAAGAATATAAGAATATGGAGTGTTTTTGTTTTTAAGACAGGCTCTCACAAGGTTGCCCAGTTTGGCGGAAACTTGTTATCTTACCGAAACTGTCGTCAAACGTTTAGCTCAGTAGCTGGTGCTACAGGCATACACTACCATCAATAGGTTTTAGAGATTTAGAAACCTCTGTAGCCACATTTTGTAAACAGCCCCGCAGGACAGCTCAGTGCGGGGTTGGGGAGGAAGCCTCAGTGGTGGTACATGGGAAGACCCTCGTTTGTTTAAGGCTAGACTCACTGGTTCACATAGTGCATTCTAGGGTGGCCAGGCTTCGTGAGACTGCTCACAATCACCTGTAACTCTACTTCCGGGAATCTAACACCCTCTCCCAGACTCCACTGGCACCTGCATTCACATGTACGCGTGTGTGTGTGTGTGTGTGTGTGTGTGTGTGTGTGTGTGTGCACACGCGCGCGCGCACACACACACACTAAATAAACAAGTAAATAAGAACCTGTTTCTTTTCCCATTAGCCTCATAATTCAAGTCAGCAAAAAAGTGGTTAAAATTTGTTCTAGGACTGACCTGTGGTTTGAAGTATTCAGTACACCATGAACTCTACTTTCATGAGTAATTAGAAGCCAGTTATATTATATGCATAGAACATAAAATACCTATAATTATGTCATTTCTCTATAGGCCAACTTGAAAATTATACTGTTATTCCTCATCAAACCTCTCACTGGGATTGAAAAAAAATAGCTCCTAATAATTGTTTTGTCCTTTGGAACTTTTCAGTATCATTATTCAAGACAGCCAGGAATTTGTTATATAAGCTGGCTGAGAATTTGCAATCCTCCTATACTAGTTGAATTTAACCCTCTCAGCCATTCTTCAAGTTTGTGAAACCTCTATTCAAAAACAGTAAGATGTACCCTTATTATTTGATGTTTGCTTTCGTACTTGCCCTTCCTTCCTTCCTTCCTTCCTTCCCTTCCCTTCCCTTCCCTTCCCTCTCCCTCTCCCTCCTTCTTTCCTTCCTCTTTCTTTCTAAAACAGGCTCTCACTATGTAGCCCTGACTGGCCTGGAACTCACTACATAGATCAGACTGACCTTGAACTCACAGAGATCTGCCTCCCAGCACTACGTTTAAAGGTGTGTGCCACCAGACCTGGAGATTTACTTTCTTTCATTCACTATTTTTGTACAGGAAAATACTTCAACAAATCTTTGATATACAAACTAGAGAAATACAAATTGCTGATAGAGAAAGTAAGATAGATGGCATTGTAGTTAATCAACACAGCATTCACCTAGCATGTACAAAGTCCTGGATTCACCCCTATCCCTAGTCTCAGTTTCTCTCTCTCTCTCTCTCTCTCTCTCTCTCTCTCTCTCTCTCTCTCTCTCACACACACACACACACACACACATACACACACACACGTAAGAAAGACTTCCTATAAATACTGTAGACAAATTTTTGTTCTATGTGTATAAGTAGTTGAATGAAATAATATACTCCCCCCCCCCCCAGTACTGGGGATTAAACACAGGACATCACACATACAAAGAAAAAGTCTACCACCAAGCTAAAACCCTAGCTCAATATACATTTAACTAGCAATTCTTACTTGCCAAAGAGAATCTGAAAGCAAAAATATAAATTCAATATACTCTGAAGAAAGTATATTTTTCTCAATAAAAAAAATAAGTAAATTCTATCAGGTCAAATATTTTATAAACTTGCAATTTTACATAAAGAAAGTTACAAAGAAAAAAGTATTTATTTCCCAAAGAAAAAGTTGAGTCAGAGGCCAAGTTTCAAAATGAACACTCCTATGCTTGTCTTTACTCCACTGTTGTACAAGTGCCCCCTACTGTCGTCTGTATTTACTTTATGCTTCTCTAAAATGAATCCCCCCCTTCTTCTCCAGAGAGAGAGAGAGAGAGAGAGTGTGTGTGTGTGTGTGTGTTTTCGTTCATGCATGTGTGCACAGGGATTGAAGGCATTCATTACCACACCCAGCTTTCTACATAGATCCTGGGGATCAAATTCAGTTCCTAATGTTTAGGTGGCAAACTAAGCCATCCCCCAAACCTTTTTATTTAAAAAAGAAAAAGGTGGAAAAACAAGATGGTTCCACAGGTAAGACCATTGCCAAGCAAGCCTAATACCTGAGCTCAATCTTCAGAACAGGGGAGAGTCTATTCCTGAAAGTTACCCTCTACACACACACACACACACACACACACACACACACACACACACACACACACACACAAAATTTAATTCATGTTTAGATCCTCTTCTATAGCGGCCTTTAAAAAAAATCTTTTTCCCTATTATGTAGCCCAGGCTGGCTTTTAACTTATGATCTTCTTGCCTCAACCTCTCATTTCAAATGCTAGAATTAGGAGCATGTGTTGTCTATCACACCTGGCTAAAGCAGAAACTAATAATAAATATGACCTCAGCAGGTGTGATGACATCTACCTTTAATCTCAGCACTGGGAAGGCAGAGGCAGGCAGATCTCTGTGAGTTCAAGGCCAGCTTGGTCTACAGAATAAGCTATAAGTCAGCCAAGGGTACATATTGAAACCTTTTCTCAAAAACACAGGAAATAAAAAACAAGTGACCTTTACTAATTTACTGTGATTGATTCACTCAAACCACATGGACAAAATAAACCACCCTGAGTAGCAGTACCTGAACGGTGAGTGGTACAACAGCATCATGCCAATGTGCATAAACGAGAGGGTAAACATTGAAAGAATGCATTCTTTTTTAAAGGTTTGCTGCTGGGCAGGGTGGCACACTCCTTTAATCCCAGCACTCAGGAGGTAGAGACAATTGGATCTCTAAGTTTAAGACTAGCCTGGTCTACAGAATATCCAGGCCTACTCAGAAAAACCCTTACTCAAGGAGGGGGGAAGTTTTGTTTATTTTTACTTTATTCACATATGCCTGCTTGTATGTATGTGTACCACATGCATGCCTGGTGCCCTTGAAGGCTAGAAAAGGGCATCTGATCCCTGGGACCAGAGTTAACAGTTGACAGACACGTGGTTGCTGGGAGACCAATCCCAGTCTTCTGCAAGAGTAACAAGTGTAACTCTTGATGATCCATCTCTCTAGCCTTGTATTCTTTATTCATGACACAAGTAAGCAACCCAATGGCGCCAGGCATGATGACACACACCTTTAATATCGGCACTTGGAAGACAAGCAGATTCCAGGCCAGTCAGGGCTACATAGTGAGACCCTGTCTCAAACAAAGAAAACAAAAATATAACAACAAAAACTAAGAGCACTGCAGTCCTTTACAGCTGAGACTGATCTAGGGATAAATCCATATATCTTGTCTTAGTTAGGGTTTCTATTGTGGAAAGATATCATGACTACAGCAACTCTTATAAAGGAAACATTTAACTGAGGGGTCAGTGATGGGAGATGTCATTCTGTAAATGTTTCTCATACTGGTTAATGAATAAAACACTGTTGGCCAATAGGAAAGCAAGATAGACGAGACTAGGAGACAAGGAGGATTCGAGGAAGTAGTAGGGAGGAGTCAACATGGAGAGATTGGGGCGAGCGGAGGCTGGCCCCACTCCCCGGTAAGATGAGACCACATGGAAATACTTAGAGTAATAGAAATGGGTTAATACTTAAGACAGAGCTAGCTGATAAGAAACAAGTAACTGGCTAACAGCATTATATCTAATACAGAGTCTCTGTGTTATTTGGGGGCTGGTGCCACAGTGGGTCCAGGCCAGCAGAAAAAAAAAAAAACCTTACACCTAACAGGTCAGCTTACAGTTTTCGAGGTTTAGTCCATTATCAGCATGGCGGTGTGTGCAGGCAGATTTGGTGCTGGCTACATCTTGATCAGAAGGTAACAGGAAGGGGGCTCTATACCTCCCAGTAATGCTGTTCCCTTTGAGGACCATTTTCTTTCAAACCACCACACCACCTTTCTCCCCTAAAAGCCATGAGAGAGCTCATGGAGACAGATAGATCCAAATGTTTGAAGGGGCCTCCTCTATTTCTCACCTTTGACCTGCTGTAAGATCTTAGACTTTTCCAAGTGCCTTTAGACCTGGTAATAGGCAGAGAAATCAAAACTGGATTGCAATCTTACTTTAGAATTTTGGTAAACATTGCACCTGAGGCAGAAAGAAAGGTGGAAAAATAAGGGGCATGGAAAAGGGGAAAGGCACAAGTCTCTCTTCAACTTAGATTCAAGAATTTCAGTACAATTAGAATTTGCCTCTATGGTTGTCTATATGGAGACTTTCCTTTTTTACCTTGACCTCACAACTGTTAGAAACAAACAGTGCCACAAAGGAACACACAAACAAAGCAAAAGCAGCTTGCCATAGCAACTCTTTTCCAAAAAGTTGTGAGTACCCAAACTAGAGTAGCAAGGACATTAGTCCTATGGCAACTATCTTTATCCCTGATGCTGGTGCATCCAATTCACCATCAGGAACTACCCTGTGATCTCATTTAAGTGTTTTCCCAATCCTTTAAGGTGTAACTTCAGAAGCCACCGAAATCATAGCAGGTTAAAGAACTTGCCACCAAGTCTGATAATCCAAATTTGATCCTTGGAACCCATATAAAGGAAGAACAGAACAAACCCTCACAAGTTGTCCTCTGACTTCCACACATGCAATGCATACTTACCAAAACAAGATTAATGGATAAATGCAATACATTAAAAATGTTTAGAAAGCACACATAATAACTACTATAAAGACACTTAAGGATGATTTTGTCCTTGAGAACTCCATATCCACTCTCTTGAGTGAGTGCTTTCCTTTTCTTGAGGCTCTTGTTATTTTAAACCTCTGCTTAGATCTGAGTTAAAACTTAATAAACTCCAACTCTGCTTTATGCTGGCTTGCTCTGAAATTCTTCTGTGTACTGAAGTCAAGAATCCTGAAATTACCTGAGCATATAGTATCTGTATAGAACTCACACTGCTACAAGAGCTGCTGTCTCTGACCCATGCCCCACTACCCCTGCCTTAAAATCTCCTCTGAGAAGACAAGCATGCTGATACAAGCCTTTGGTCCTAGCACTCAGAAGGCAGACCCAGCAACTGAATTCCAACCACAGCTGTACAGGGAAGACTTCTGCTAAACTTTTCTGTCATGCTTCAATCCCCTTGCAGACCTCTCCTAGAACCCCACTGTTACCAATGAATACATTTTGGTGCTGGGCTGGGTTGAGGGGGACCCAAAAGCAAATGTATAGCTTCTATGTCATATCAACTGTCAATAGTGGTATATTTATTTATTTAGTGTGGATTTTTTAAAGATTTTTGTTTTTTTTTAATGTATATGAATTTTTTTTTGCCTGAATGTATATGCAAACCCTCAGATAACAGAAAAGGGTACCAGATCCCCTAAAACTAGAAGTAAGGATGGTTTTAAGTTGCCATGTAGTTCTGGGAACCAAAACTGGGTCCTCTGCAAGAACAGCAAGCACTTTAAACCTGTAATCCATCCTCCAATCACCACTTTTTTTTTTTTTTTTTTTTTTTTTTTTTTTACTATGCTAAACTTTTCTGTCATGCTTCAATCCCCTTGCAGACCTCTCCTAGAACCCCACTGTTACCAATGAATACATTTTGGTGCTGGGCTGGGTTGAGGGGGACCCAAAAGCAAATGTATAGCTTCTATGTCATATCAACTGTCAATAGTGGTATATTTATTTATTTAGTGTGGATTTTTTAAAGATTTTTGTTTTTTTTTTAATGTATATGAATTTTTTTTTGCCTGAATGTATATGCAAACCCTCAGATAACAGAAAAGGGTACCAGATCCCCTAAAACTAGAAGTAAGGATGGTTTTAAGTTGCCATGTAGTTCTGGGAACCAAAACTGGGTCCTCTGCAAGAACAGCAAGCACTTTAAACCTGTAATCCATCCTCCAATCACCACTTTTTTTTTTTTTTTTTTTTTTTTTTTTTTTTACTATGTAGCTATGGCTGGCCAGGAACACACTATATAGACCAAGCTAGCCTCAAACTCACAAAGATCTGTCTGCCTTCTCACAAGTGGGATATGTATATGTACTTATACCAATATATACATCAATGTGTGTATATTCCTTGAAAGCTACATTGTCATTACTCCACAGCTAAAGAGAATTCTCTCACTTTTAACCTGGGCAAAACAAACACAGTCTAGTTGGGCACAAACAAGATAGTCACAAACAAGAAAACTGGTAGAGAGAGGAGCAAAGGCACTTGACAGCCAGAGACAACAGTTTTTGCTAGTTGAGTGGTGCAGCACTTTACATCAAAAACAAAAAGGGGGTGGGAGGGAATGAATGGTCCCTAATTCCATTGATAAAGTTGTTCTCCATCTAATGAACCTTTAAAATTCAATTACCCAGGAAAAATCCCAGCAAATGAGGAAAAGCTGTTTAATACCTACAAGATCCCAAAATGAAATTTTTTCTTAGCCTCCATAGAGTCTTTTTTTTTTTAAGGACTTCTCCTAATCCAGAAGAAAAATCTGAGTAAATTTAAAAACAAAATCTAAGCTGCTTTTTTAAAAAATAAGCTATTATGTTGCAAAATGGCAGCCTGGGTCGGCAAACAGTAAACAAAGTTCCATATGATTGGATGGGTGCCCAAGTGCCTTCTTTCCCACCCGCCTTTTCTAGGCCTATGCTTTCTATCTGGCTGAGGCAGGAACAGGCCAAACTGAACAGGCGAGCCCATAGGTGGCGCTGCTTGTTAATAACCGCTCCCATGCCCTCAGGGGAAGAGAGCTGCAAGGTCAGCTGATAGAGGTCAGGAAATCTGGGCAGGCAGATTCCAAAGGAATCTGTGTCCCTTCTGTCAAGGCAAGGGACATCCTGCCGGTTCCATTCCAAAGGTCATGTCACTTCCAACAAGTTGCTTCCTAGCGTGCTCAAGTATATAAAGGTCTATCCAGAGAATGTGGCAAGAGTGGAACCATGCAAGCCCCCACAAAGAACTGAGATTTTATGGCCTAAATCAAAGACTGAAGGGGTCTAACACCACAGTCAAGTAGGTACAGCCCAGGACAGGGGTTCAAAATAATTTTCTTATGTCTGTAACTCTTCAAAGAGGATGAGGAAGCTTGGACGTACTCATTTTTTTTCTCTCAAATGAAAATTGCGGAAAACAAAGCCTCCTTCCTTCCCATCCAACGCCCAGCTGATTTATAGTCACCAAGTGTCTCCTGGTATTCAAAAAATACGCTATCAAACAGGAAATGAAAAAAAAAAACCACCCATTTCTTTCCGAAGGAAAGGGAAGAATCGCATCACATCCCATCCCTATAGAGACAGGAAATCAGCTGCTCAGGGTCTAAACCAGGTTCAGGGACCCTCTCTCCCTCTGGACAGCACCCGTCTGCTGCACAGGGACAAAACCTAGCTGCTCTTGACTCAAGTCATCTTGTTATGAGCAAAAGAAAGCACCCTATGCTTTAATGCCCACCAGAACCATGTCCCAAAAAATAGACAGAAGAAGAACCCCAAAGTCATGCTTGTAAAAAGACACAAAGAGCATCTGCCAACAGCTTCGGGTGACCCCCAATACTTGCCTGTACGCACCCAATCCCAGGCTGTGACTGGGCGTGAGAGGTACAAGCCAGAGAAGCTGGCTGAAATTTTCTTTTATGCCAAGGGCAATCATTGTAATAACAGTCTTTCGGCAATTCCTAGCTACCAAGGGCACAGTGCTGGCTTTCCCAACTCGACAGACTCCTGGCCCCACCCTCTGCTGAAGGCTATTCCTTGTTGAGAGGATCAGACAGGTTTTCTTTTGTCCAGCTTGCAAAGAAGGTCATAGTCAACTAGAAGCCTTAGCCAAGGTCATTAGCTAAAGAGAGGGGGCACTAAACAACTACCAATGTTCTTCCACAAATATAGAACTGCTAACAGATTCTCAAAAAGCTCAACAAAAACTCATTCCATCCACCAAACAAAATGCTTTCTCCCTTTCACCTATCCCCACTTTCTCCTAATATCTCTTAATTTGGTATGATAGGCATGTACCTGTCTGCAGCCCACACACTTAAAGCACCCCTCCACTATTCAACTTGACATTTATTTAGTTAGTCAATCATTTATTTGTTTTTCAAAACAAGATCCCACTATACTCCAGATTGGCCTCAAACTCATTAAATAGCTGAGGAACCTTGATCCTCCTGTGACCTCCACAAAGTTTGGGATCACAGGCATATGCCACCAGGTCATCCTTTGTTTGTTTGTTTGCTACTTGTTTGTTTTTTAAGGTCTCACTATGTTTCCCTGGCTGGCTTGGAACTCACAGAGATCCACTTGACTCTACCTCCCAAGTGCTGGAATTAAAGGTGTATGACACCACACCCAGCAACATGCAGTTTTTTGGAAATCATTTATGAATTCTTACTTAGAAATATGCATTGTGCTAAACATCACGAGCACAAAGATGAATAAGATGCCTTCCCAGCACTCAAGATGTGCAGACTCTTATGGAAGACAAAAAGGCAAATAATTGTTATTCAGCAGGATGGGTAACATCAAAAAGAAAAAGTATAGGTCTCAGCCACATCTAGATACCTGTTTCACCCAGTGAAAGAAACCTTTCAATCCAGGATCTCTGAAAATATTCTACCTTCCTCATTCCCAACTCAACACATCCAAATGATGTTGCCCACAATTCCAAGGCTGTCAATTAGCAGGACATGTAAGAACAGGAATAGTTCCATAAGGGAAGAGAACTCTTGAGTCAGCTTTCAGAGGAAGTTCCATAAGACCACACCCAGAAAACCTGACCTGAACAATTCCTATTCTATTGTACACCCTCCCAGGGCCAGAAACTGGACGTGTAGGAGGATTTATTTGAAGAGAAAAAAGTAGACACCCAAACCCACATTATTCCCAGGGACCAAACCTCTCCCCAAGACAGTCTCAGTCTGTCATTTAGTTTTATTCTTTTCACTAGGGAGGTATTTAACATAAAACAACTTTTTTCAAGTATTTTAAAAACAAAAGCCCAGTCATTAGAAAAATGTTATAGCTGGGCTATTGTGGCACCCTCCTTTAGTCCCAGCACTCAGAAAGCATAGACAGGTGGATCTTTGTGAGTTTTGAGGCCAGCCTGGTCTAGATGGAGTTCCAGGGCAGCCAGGACTACATAGAGAAACCATGTCTCAAAACAAACAAACAAACAAATAAATAAATAGCAAAGCAACAACAAAACAGAATTTGTATTTAGCCCTGTCTCATAAAACACAAAAGAAAAAAGGGAGCAAGGCAGGCAGGCAGGCTGGTTGGCTCTAAGGGTCTTGATTATATCTATACTCTGTTCAAGCATCACTAGAGATGAACTTGCAGATGACCTTATCTTCTGATGAGAAGATATCCACTAGATCAATGGGGAATCAAACCTAACACACTTCTTTCTCTAGCTCCACACTACTGATCAGTGAGATCTCGCTACTGACAAAAGTGTAGACTGCCATGTTAGGAGGCCCAATATAGGTGTGAACCATCACCACAAACTATTTTCTCTACCTTCCTACCATCTGAGTGAAAGAGAGGAAGTGGAAAGCTGAAGTAGACTCAATCCTCGGAAGATAGATAAACCCAGGAGGGTTCACTGCACACCTGGTCCTCAGGGGTAGAACAGCTGGCCCACTGAGTGTACATGGCAAGAGGACATCAGGAAGACAGGTAGGGCAAACGAAAACAGCCCCCATGGTCTAGGGCAGGTAAAGAAAAGTGAAAAAAAGCAGTATCTCTATATACGCTATGTTGCCTCTCTTGGATTTCCTAACTCAAACTGAAGCTTTTCCTCCAGACTCACTCTAATGAGAAAGAAAGTAAGTGGTTGGGTGGTACAATTTTATTGCAAATAATAACAATAAATAGCAATTAATAACTGGTTTGCACCAGAGAAGCCAGTTTACCAAATTAGCGTACTTACTGGTTCTAAGAAGCTCCTCTCTGCATTACACCATCCCTTTATGGTTTTAATAGTCAAATCCCCATGTTGACTATGTGGCACCCTCCCATCCATTCCCTTTCCAAGCCTCCTACACTTGCTGTCTTCCTTCCCTGACTTCATACAGCAGAGGAGGAAGCACAACCTGAAGCACAGGTATTTCATCTGCTGATACTCCTCTCAGGCACACGCCCGGTCAGCCCTGTCAGACAGCCAAGATGATGTCAGCCAGCTCAGTGTTCCTTTAGGCTTCCAGTGCTAGGCACCTCTTTAAAAGGGTGTGAAGTACTAACGAAATCTAATCACATCAACATTTGATGAATACTTGGTGAATATAGGGCACTGGGCTAGGCAAAATGGAAGATGAACAAGCTAATCATAACCCATGAGCCTCAGCAGTACACTCTAACTGGATAAATACATGGATGGAATCCACTACCATCTGGCCCAAAGTTTCTTTTTAAAGACACATATCTTACATATCAAAAAGATACTCAAAATTAAGCTAGATACACAGAAAACAAAATTCAGGTATTTAGGAAGCCAAAGCAGGGCAATAAATAGAGTATGGTGTCTTATATCTATAATTCCAGCACCTAAGAGGCTGAGGAAGGACGGTTATCATGAATTTGAGGCCAAGCTGAGCTACATAGTGAGTTCTGGACCAATCCTGGACTAGGCTACAGAGTGAGACTATCTCTAATAGCCAGACAAATAGATAGGCAGGCAGGCAGGTAGGCAGGCAGGCTATTGAGCAAGAGAAGAAACAACAAATAAGAGAAATAATGGCTGGCAAGACAGCTTAGTGAGTTCGACTAACTGCTGTGCAAGCTTAAATCCCAGCAACTTTGATTTTTTAAATGGAAAAGAGTATCGACTACCAGGTCGGTTCCAACATAAGCTGGCGAGTAAAGAAATACATAATGCTTGAGCACACTGGTGATCCTGACCGGTGGACTAGGTGGAGAGGAGGAAAGTAAGACAGAAAACTTTCACTTTGTCCCTGTACTCTTTCTACCTAAATGTATTACAGTGATTTTTTTAAATAATAAAACCAATGGTTCTGTGTTTTTCCTCTTGTGTTTAGGGCATTCTCTTTTAAAGTAGATCACAATTTCTCTCCACTAAGACTTGGTGGCAAAGTTTAAACCAGCGGGTTAAAAAAGTGCCAACTGAAACCACACTCCTGTGCCTGCATGCAATGATTGTCATATCCCTGACCCTTTCAGTAGGCAAGACTCCAGAACTAAAAATTTTTTAGAGAAAAAGAGACTCAGACCAAAGAGTTCTACCCCAGGGAGATAAGGAGAAGTTTCATATAGTGTTAAGAGTGCAGTTCTAAATCCCATCTCCACACTCCACCACTAACAAAGTACAACCTCAAGCATGTTGCTTCACAGGCTGAGCCACACTTTCTCTCCTGTAAAATGGTGCTAATAAAACATGGAGCAGGAACTGGAGAGATGATTAAGAACACATACTGCCCTTCTGTAAAACTAGTTCAATTCCCAGCACACACATCAGGAAGTGCTCAAAATCACTTCCTGAGTTTGAGGAAATGGGAGCTACAAGATGAAAAAAAGGTAAAAGGCCACAAGGCAAAATGTAGAGTATTATAAATGGGTTAATTTAAGATATAAGACCTAGTTAGGAACAAGCCTAAGCTAAAGCCAAAGCTTACGTAATTAATAATAATAAGTCTCTATCATTATTGGGGAGCTGGTGTTCTCAAAAAAAAAAAAAAAAGGTAAAATGAGAAAGGTTACTACACTGGAATGTATGGATGAGGAAGGTGCTTGCTTTATGGTGTGTGTGTGTGTGTACGTGTGCATGCGTCACAGACAGAGAGACAGAGAGTCTGAGAACAAATTATGCCCTCAAGGACATACTCCTTTTAATTGGATCCTACCTCCTACATTCCTATCATCCATTCCCCCCCCCCATCATCAAATTATGAACCCATCATCTATTGATGATGTCAGAGTCCTCTGGATGCTGCCACATCCCCACAGCCTTGCTTCTAAATACTGCTGTACTGGGGGCTGCACCTTTAACATGCAATTCTTCTCACTATTTGGGAGCTAGATGGTGGGACAGAGAAGGACTCACTACAAGGAGCTATTAAAATTATTAATCTAAACTGGTTGGTGGTAGCACACACACCTTTGATCCCAGCACTCGGAAGGCAGAGGCAGGCATATCTCTGTGAATTCAAGGCCAGCCTAGACTACAAAGTGAGTTCCAGGACAGCCAGAACTACAGAGAAACCCTATCTTGGGGGAAAAAATTAATCTAACTAGCCCAGAAAGGAGAAGCATCTCCCACCCAAGCTGCCAATCAGCTCCATCTGAGTGCTTCCCTAATGCTGACAACACAAGACAAGGTGTAAAGCTAGGTGGTATTGGTAGCCATACTCAGTTTAGGGAAAACTGTTGACGTTCAAGCCCTATAACTATAAATGTGGTTTGACAAAACACTTGCCTAGCATCTTGGAAGCCTTAAATTCTAGCCCCAGTTTTTTGGGGGGTTTTGTTTGTTTGTTTTTTGTTTTGTTTTGGGTTTTTTGTTTTGTTTTTAATTTAAAAGGGTTTGTTTTTTTTTTTTTAACACAAAATCCCAGCAGAAGCAGTTAGATTACTGAATTCAAGGCCAGCCTGTATTGAGTGTTGCATTAATCTAGAGGCCTGTTCTACAGAGGTAGGCATATCTCTGTGAATTCGAGGCCAGCCTAGTCTACAAAGTGAGTTCCAGGACAGTCAGGACTACACAGAGAAACCCTATCTCTAAAAACATAAAAACAAGAAAACAAACATAAACAAAGCAGCAACTAAACATTGGTAGATGTCCTATTATAAAGTGTATTTTGAAAACTAATTTGCCTAAAAAGCAAAAGGTTAATGATTTTTAAAAACAACAGATGCTAACTTATATTCCAACAATAAGAACACTATTTATTAAAGAAAGACCATAGGACCTATAAGGAGTCAAAACATTTCTGGGTTTCTTCTCTCTGCTTCTCATCACACCCTTGCATGAACAGAAAGGGAGACCCATGTATATTGGCTATCCCTGGTGTGTCTCTTATGATGGGCGATAGTAACACATTATCTTATTCAAATCTTACAGCATCCCTGCAAGCTATAAACTATTCTTCCCACTCCTAATGAGGAAATCAATGTTTAGAAAGGCTAAATAAGTTGCCCAAGGTTATGTACCCAGGAAGTAGCTGAGCCAAGGTTCAAACACCTTCTTAATTCTACCAACCTGCTTGAACAAGTAATTTTGAACCAACTCCCTAGATAAAATTTTCTTCCAAAGTTTTGCCTGAAACCACTCACTTAAGTTAATGACTCACTTAAGAGACCTTATAAGTAGTATCAACCTGCATCTGAATCCTTATACCTGTGCCCCTAGACTAACACAGCATTCAGCCTTATCAGAAGCGTCTTTGTACAGTGGGTGTGATTAATGAAAGTTCAGAGACCAAGTGTCAGCAGAGTGCTCAGTCACAGATGGGACATCTATCTCAATCCATACCCTCAAAGCTCTGGAGCCATTTCAGAAGACATGGAAAGCCAGTAAGAACCAGTGGTCAGGGAAGACTGGACACAACATGACCTTTGTGCTCACAAACAGCTACAGTTGTCTGCACAAAGCCTACATAAGATCAAGCCAGCCAACATACTAGCATATAAGAGAGGAGGGAGGGACTCATGAGCCCCCCACGCCTGAGTAAGGAGATATGGCCAGCTAATGGCTTCTGGGACAGGGGGAATCAATTTTCTTTAAGGGTGTGATCCCCGATAAGTGGACCACACTTCAGTGGACAGCCCCACACCCATAAGGGCAGCATAAATTGGACTCAACAGATCACTTGGAAAAAAAAGAAAGAAAGAAAGAAAAATCAAAGTTGGGAGACGTGGAGAGATGGAATGGATCTTGGAGATCAATCCGTATAATAAAATTTTTGAAAAATTAATTAAACTGCTACATTAAAATTTAAGCCAGATATTATGAGCACACTTCTGATCCCAGTACTTGGGGAAGGAAAGGTAGGTGAACCTTTGTGGATTTGAGACCAGCCTGATCTATACAGTAAATATCAGGTCAGCAAGGGCCTCAGAGTGAAACCGTATCAAGAAATTTTTAATAAATCTTATTTTTAATTGGCTGTGTATATGCTACCTATGTAACAAAAAATTTTTAAATATTAGATAAAAAAGTTAAAGAGACCTGTCAGAAAAAAAACAAGGCTGGGTGTGGTGGCACACACACTTATTACCAACACTGGGGTAGCAGAGGCAAGTGGATCTCTGAGTTCCAGGCCAACCCGGGGTTACATAGTGAGATTCTGTCTCAAAAACAAAAGAAAGAAAGAAAAAGCAATGAGAAAAAAATCTTATGAATCTCATCTTATTCCAGTTTTACAATTAAGGAAATAAGAACCAAGAAAAAAATTTGGAACCAATATTGTCTGCTTTCTCATATACCACATAAATTTGAGAGCAATCAAAATATATGAAAATAGAGCACAGATGGACAAATCAGACAGTCTCAGTTTACTTCTTGGCTCTCTTATTTACCGGTTATGTGAGCATGCTAATTTAAGCTCTTTGCTCTGTTTCCTCTTGTGAAAACACCCACAATTCTTAGTTCATAGATTGCTCTATGGACTGAGTTAATAAATATATAAAGTACTGAACACATTAATAAGTGCTGTATGTTTTAACTGTTGCAGCTGCCACAACCAGCATTAAATAATGTTAGGGAGAGGCTGAAAAGAGGGTTCTGAGTTTTAAGAGCACTGACTACTCTTCTAGAGACCAGGATCCAATTCCCAGCATCCACCCTCATGGACACTCACAATCATTTGTAACACTAGTCCCAAGGGATTCTGATATACTCTTATGATCCCCCAGGCACCTGACATACATGTAGGCAAAACACCCATACACAAAAAAATAAAAATACTTAAAAACTGATAATGTTGGGGAAATGCCAGTGTATGGATACACTAGCACAGCTTTATAGGACTGCTCTCAATCAGAGGGAGGAGAGAGGAAGATAGGGTTCTTCCTGTAAGTTTACCTAATTCAGTTAGCATCAGCAGTTACTGAGGATTTTACTTTATTAGCACTAATTCGAAGAGACATCACCAAATCTCACTAATTCTACAGTATATCAATTTCTAAATCCATCAATACTTCATTTACTCTCTTCAATAGCCCTATGAGTGGGCTAGGAGTACAGCACTTACCTAGCATGCCTTGGGTTCCATCTGCAGTAATTAAGAGAACAAATTTAGTAACTAATGAAACCGAGTTTCAATACCAGGTCTGCCAGACTCTCAAAACTTTTGCATTAAACAATTAATCATAAACTTGGATTTTCTCAAACTTTAATATGTACAGATTCAATCACTAGAAAATCTTGCTAAAATGAAGACTAATTTAACAATCTGCAGTGAGGCCAAAAATTCTACAGTTCTAACAAGCTCTCAGGTGTGACAGGTCACTGGCCCACCACTACCTGACCACCAGCCAAAGCCAAACTATTATTTCTGTGACCTACCCCTCCCCTTCCTGAATCTCTAGCCCACCCTGATCTCTGTGATGAGCTAATGAAAATCCCCAAGGTTAATGAGTATGGCCTAACCCCACCCTAACTCTCAGCTCAGGTCTCTAAGCAACACAGGTAATTAGGATCTGCCACTTACTACCAAAACAGCTAGTTTCAACTAAGCTCAGTCCTTTCCCACTCTACCTGTTCTGTATCTCTGACACCGTTTTTGTTGAGCTGTAGTGCTGAAGAGCTGAGTGCTGAAGAACACTGCCAAACACATTCAGAAGTGGCTCTGTGCACGAGTGTGATTATAACCGCCTTTCTATACAGCTGCTCTGGGCCTCGGAATAAAAAAAAGGAAGTCTACAGTTTAAATATACACATTATAACCAAGCCTCCTCTCTACAGACCTACTGCTCCATAGGGTTCTCTTAAAGTAAACAATTTATCTGACATGAAGATCTAAAACTCAGACCACAAACCCAAAACTTATGCTGCGACTTAAGATTGGAGGGTCTATTGCCAAGTGGGGCTAATCAGGCTGAAAAGAAAACCCAGCTCAATCACTAGCTGTGAGACCCTCAGGGAAGCTATTTAGGTTCTTAACTTTGTTTCCTAAGCCATAAAGCATACTGTGCCACTGGCTTGCCACAGCATGTGGTTTGTGATGAATAAGTGATAGAATATCTGTCCTTAGAATTCAGCACACAAAGGCTTCCTATCTTCTCCTTCATCCATCCCTGTTCACAGAGATATACAGTCATAATACACATTAATACCAAGTCATATAAAGAACCATGATTAAACACAGCCTTGCTTAAAAAACAAAAACAACAGAACCATTAGGCTAGACATATGGTTTAACAGGTTAAAGCATTAGCTGCACAAGCCGGAGTCCTAACTCCAACCTCTAGAACCCATGTACGAGGCCAGATGTGGTAGCATGCATATGTAATCACAACACTCCTAAGGCCAGATGAGAGGCTAAAACAATAAAACAAATCTCCAGACCTGCCAGCCTGGAGAAACCAATACAACAGAAAACTAGACAAAAATAACCTACCTCAACAAAGTAAAAGGCAAAACAGTCCTGCAAGCTGTCCTCTCACACACCAGCTGTGGAATGTACACACACATACACACTTATACACACACAAATGTTTTTGTTTTTGTTTTTTTATGCATGAATGCTTTGCCTGCAAGTATATAAGTACACTACATGCATGCCTGGTGCCCACAGAGGCCAGAAGAGGGTGCTGGATCCCTAAGAACTGAAGTTATCCATAGTTGTAAGGCACTATGTAGGTGCTAGGAACCTAATTTGAGTCCTCTGCAGAACAGCCAGTGCTCTTAACTGCTGAGCCATCTCTCCAGCCCTATAAGTGTGTAAATATTGTTAAAAAAAGAAAAAGAACAAAAAAACAAAAACAAATCTAAGTATGACAGCACAGATCTGTGATCCCAGACACTTAAAAAGGCTAAGTCTGTAGGATCAAGAGTTCAAGACCAGGCTGGACTACATGGGTAGACTCTGCCTCAGCAATTATTCACCTGGGATGGATGTATTACCAATCTTTACCTGACATTGAGCAAGTCACTGTGCCCTTACATGTCTCTTCCTTACCAGGAACAAAAGTGGCCAGAATTTACACCTGTCATAACTGACAGGCACTCTTCTTAAAGCTAGGGATAGTTAGAGCCAGTAAACTCCACAATTTTTAGGGAGAGGAGTTAATTTTGCTTGATTTTTGTTTTTTGTTACTGTTGTTGTTTTGTTTTAAATGAACACCCCCTCCTTACAAGACAGGGTTTCTCTCTGTAGCCCTGGCTGTCCTGGAACTCACTCTTTAGACCAGGCTGTCCTCAAACTCAGAGAACTGCCTGCATTTGTCTCCCCAGTAATGGGATTAAAGACATATGCTACCAACAGCCAGTTTTTCGGTTTTGTTTTGTTTTAAAAAAAAAATTTTTTTTTTCCAAGACAAGGTTTCCCTGTGTAGCCCTGGCTGTCCTGCAACTTGCTTTATAGACCCAGCTGTCCTGCTGTCTCTTGAGTACTGGGATTAAAGGCAAGTGCCACCAACACCTAGCCAAGAATGTTTCTCTTCAAACTGCTTACTAGTCATCAGCAAGAACAACAAAACCATACTTCTAGATGTTACCTACCTCCCAAGTGCACCACCACCACCTAACTAAAAGGAATCTTAAAACTTAGGGAAGCTTTACTCCATAGGTAAGGCTAGCCTCAAACTCAATGCAGTTCCTCTACTTCAATAGCCCAAATGCTGGGCGGCTACTACAACTGGCTTGTTCATACTTCTGAGGGTTATTTTTCCTGATAGGAATGTGAAAGAAAGTTTGATGAGAAATGGAGTCAAGTCAGACCAGTTCATAGCACTTCCTTGGCAGTCCGAGTGAGAGCTAATAGGCTCTGAACTCCTATGTTAGCAGTAGAACTGAAGAGATGACAGATGGAGAGAAGCGTGGGAAGTAGACTCAACAAAACTTGTTGAAGGACTGACTGTCTGGGCAGCTGCAGGACAGGGCAGAGACACATGAAGCCTGGGTTTTGGCATGGACTGCTGGATGGATAGCAAAGGCATTCACTGAGGTGGAAAACACAGAAGCAGCGATGTGGGAGCAGAGAGAGGGCAACATTTAGACATTTAGGACATCTACAGAACAACCACAGGAAAAATACCATGAAAGGTGCAGAGAGTTGCCATAAGTACAAAGAAACATAAGAGCCATCACAATTTACAAGTGGTTCAATTCATGAAATCAATCATACCATACATCTCATTTAAAGGCCTTCAAAGAGATCACAATTAGGCTGGAAGGTTCAAACAAACATACACAAAGTTAAATAACAAAAATACAAGAACTGGGGAAAGTAAGGTAGTCTGTGTGCTGTAAGAATGAATCGCAAGTAAAATACTTGTTACATTTAAAGTCATAATCAAATCATTACTTGTCTTCCAATCCCTGGAATTTTTATTTAACTTTCCAAATCATCACCGGCCTATTTGATGAAGGTACAATGCCATGTTTTTTTGGCTGTTTTAATTTGATTTTTATGTGTGTATGTATGTGCATCACATACATTCGGTGCCAGAGAAGCCATCAGATCCCCCTGGGACTGACTGGAGTTACAGATGGTTGTGTACCACCATGTGGATGCTGAGAGTCAAACCCTAGTCCTTTGTAAGAACAGTCAGGGCTCTTAACTGCTGAGCCATATCTCCAGCCGCCAGTACCATACCATCTTTAACTTAACTACATCAGAAAACAAGATGTAGTTAAGGAAAAGAAGAGGAACAGGGCAGTGGTGATGCACACCTTTAATCCCAGCATTTGAGAGGCAGAGGCAGGCAGATCTCTGTGAATTTGAAGCCAGTTTAGGACAGCTAGCACTGTTACACAGAGAAACCCTGTCTTGAAAGAGAGAGAGGGAAAGAGGGAGGAAGGGAGGGAGGGAGGAAAGGAGGAGAGAGAAGAAAATATTCCATAAAAAAAAGAAAGAAACAGAGGAGGAAAAAAAGAATGTTGGTATTTCAGTTCTGTTCTTACCATGTGTAAGCAAAGGCAAATACCAACACACACTACTTACTATTTGCCATTATTAGTTCCCTTAGTTCTGCCCTATGTCTATCTTTTCTAATACAGAACCTGAGCTAAAGCTACACCACAAATAGCCTCATATACCTTCTTCACAAAGGCAATTCCTGCCAAGGCCTAGACTGTTTCCTCTACTGCCTTCCCCTTTCCTAGAAAAGTATAGGATAAACCAAGAGAGAATGACTGAGAAATGGGACCTTGATCTCCCTCTGTCATCTTCTCCCAGGCCCTGGCACTTCCCTATTCTCCTTAATAAAGGCAATATTATACGAACACTATCAGAACACTATCACTACATAATAGTAATAGTACCAATAAAATAACAAATAACAAGTCCTCTGAGACATACAAGGATTTCAAATCACCCCCAAATAAACTAGCCTAGTCCCTGTTTCTATCTGTAATCCTGGCTGACCTAGAACTGGTCAGACTTGGTGGAAAGTGCCATCTCACTGGCCCTAGTCCTCCTTGTTTACTACTACTATTAGTAAAAATAACCAGCAAACACTGGAATTGAACTTAATATTTTCCTGGAAGGGTGGCATGGGCCAGGCCAGCATCTTCTGATCCAACCCTGACATCCATACTCAGGGTAAGGTAACCTTGACTGACGCCCAGCTAGGGGTATTTGTGAGCATACACGTGTCTATGCTAGGTCTAGGATGATCGTCCTCATCTTACAGACACAATTATACCAAAGAAGCCCAGCGCTCCAGGGGTTCTCCTGCTGGAAACTGGAGCCTACCTCTTCAGCCACAGGTTACTGTAGAGTAAGGCCCTCACTGGGAATCTGCTCCAGCAATATAGAAAGAAGGCCTTAAAAGGACATTATAGAGGGGCCAAGGGCTGGACAGAAGATGCTCCTGTCTCTGTAGGTCTCCTCCCTGTTTAATTAAGTCTAGGTTTTTTTTTTTTTTTTTGTCATTTTAATTTTGTTTGTGTCTATGTAGGCCTATTCATACATATGTGAATGTGTGTGAGCATGTGTGAATGTTTGTGTACATGCATGTGGAGGCCAGAGATTGCCATCCTGTGTCTTCTTCAATCACATTGCACCATATTTTTTGAGATAAATTCTCTCACTTAACCAGGAGTTCACTGGTTCAGCTAGACTGGCTGGCCAACAAGCACTAGAATCCCTCTTTTCTCTGTCTTCCAGTGCAACTACAGGAGTACCACAATAGCACCTGGCTTTTTACATGGATAGTGGAAATTAAACTTAGATTCTTATGTTTGTAGGACCATACTTTACTGACCAGACCATCATAGATCCCTATTATCCATCATACTATAAGCAAGACAGCTAAATGGAGGGTGTTAACCATCATTTGTTTATCATTTACATGGTTATTATCCTTTGTCTTGTGTGATATCTACTGTATACTATAAACCCCTTGAAGGCAGTGGGCCTATGAACTCTACTATTCAGTGTCATATAAATGACATCTACGACACTCTTAACAAAGTTCTATTTGCTGATTGTGATAACAAGGATTCTCGAGGGGATCTATACATGTTAAGTGTCACCTCTGAGAGTAAACCATTTGCAGCATCATGTGAAACCAGAGACAAAGGACACACAGGTGCATACACACCTCTTCTAGGGCAGGAAATCAACAGGATAAACCAAACTAGACACTGAAACAAGATGAAAGATTCTCTAAATTAGTGGAGACATTACCTTCCACTCCCTGGAGTGATTCACTTCAACTCCATCTGATACAGAGTCCAGATTTACAAAATAAGGTGCAGAAAGCAAGCAATGAAGTGGAAAATGTGCCAATTAACAACCAAAGCCATGAGAAGTGCCAAAAGGGATTGAGACCTAAGTGAATGCTGAAGTAGGCCTTAAAAAATACCAGGAAATGCCCTCTATACCAGACTCAAGGTGGAAAAAAAAAAAAAAAAGACCATTCCAAGTAGAGGACAAGGGAACCTGATACTTCTATAAAGGTCAGATAAACTGAAGGGCATCATCAGCACCTGAAAGGTAGCAATTACACTGAACTTACTAAGGTAAAGCAGAGCATGCTCTGAGTCATGAGAACAAACCATCACATCCACTGCCTGCCTGCCAAAGTAAACAAGAAAGAAGCTGTATCTCACACAATAGCCCCTCTGTCCAGTCTTGCAAAGAACCCAGGTCTTCAAAAGCCTGGTACAAACAGAATGAGGTATACTAAGGCTTTAACTGTTGTAGAACACAAATACTATAAACGTTCCTAACCTCAACAACACTGGTAATGAAGCTAGCCTATGAGATTTATGTAGAAGCTAGGCCTGGAGTTTCCAAACCAGTGAACCCTGAACTTTCTGTATTAGAAGTGAGATAGGACTAAAGACCACAGGTGAGTCCGGCTCTTCCAGCTGGGCGCTGGTGGTGCACACCTTAGATCCCAGCACTCGGAAGGCAGAGGCAGAGGCAGAGGCAGGAGGATCTCTGTGAGTTCGAGGCCAGCCTGGTCTACAAAGAGTTCCAGGACAGTCTCCAAAGTTACAGAGAAAGCCTGTCTTGGAGAAAAAAAAAAAAAAAAAAACATTACGAAAGAAAGAAAGGTAACGAAGGTTTCTTCCTCTCTGTGTCAAGAATAAGATCTCTTTGTCAGGGACTAGAACATAGTTCAGTGATGAGGGCTTACCCAGCATTTACAAGCCTTGGGTTCAACCCCCAGCACCTCAAAAAAAACAAAAGTCCCTATCCACCAAATTAGTTCATACAGAAATGATTTCCAACCAGCACTTTGCTGGCATAAAATACAAAGAAAAAAATATATAATATAGCTTCTTCCCAGAAAGAGCAAACTGTTTTTGCTCAAGGTGTAAAATGCAAGCCAAACTGAAAGCTAGGTGTTAATTTTTTTTAACAAGAATGCTTTATTCCTGCATCAAACATATACTGGAGAATTGAAGATATGGCTCCAAAGTTAAGAGAATGTACCACTAACTTAAACTCTGTTCCAAGAAATCTGACCCTCTTGTGGGTCTAGTGGGTACCTGTATTCATGTGCACATACCTACACAAAGACACACATACACATAGACATGTTTAAAAAAAAAAAAAAAACTGGTAGAAATCTCTGATCTTGGATTAATCTACTTGTCTCCCTCAGCATTTTGAACAGGTTACTGAATGCTTCTGCAGCTGGAGAAAAGGAAGGGTGTGTGTGTGTGTGTGTGTGTGTGTGTGTGTGTGTGTGTGTGTGTGGTTTGTTTTGTTTTTCTAGTAGATCGTGTATGTTCCAAGCATGTCTCCCTTCTTTGAATTTTATTAACTTCTGCTCTGTTGGCTCTTTCCAAACATCACTTAGGCATTCTCAAGTCTCACCAACATTACAATAAAGAAAGCCAAGCAAAGCCAGGTGTGGTGGCACACACCTTTAATCCTGGCACTCAGGAGGCAGAAGCAGGTGGATCTCTTGAGTGAGAGGCCAGCCTGGTCTACAGAGTGAATTTCAGCACAACCAGGGCTACACAGAAAAGCCCTGCTTAGGAGTGGGGGGAGGACACTCAACATGATATACTCAGTGGCTTATGCTTGTAATCCCCTCTGAGGCAATAGGACCACCACAAGATCAAGGCCAGCCTGGGCTACAGAGACCAGAAGTAAATAAACAAATAAATCTCTACCCTGCATCCACCTCTTTTAAAGGCCAATTTCCTCTAGTTCTTCAAATTCATTTTCAAAGCTCGTCCTTTCTGCACTCATTTCCCATACCTCCAGTAAAAATGCCTTAGTAAGAGTGACCTGTATATCACACATCTACAGTTCACCTCTGGTTTTAATCTCCACATAATCTGACTCTGTGAGACACTCCCTCCACATAACATCCTCCTAGAAACTTCTCTTTGGTTCCTCCTAATTCTCTGGCCACTCCCTTTTTGTGGGCAATTTTTTGGTTTCCAACGTCTTCCACTGTATACCACTCCCTAGGTAACCTCCTTCCCAATGCCTGTAGCTCTGATTAAACTGACCCAGTTCTTGCCTCATCTACAGTTCTCCTACACCCTACATTCTAGACCACCAGCTGCCTACTACACCACGGTCACTACTCCTCACAAACCTTGACCTCAACTCAACCCCAAAACACAGAATTTTCTCAAGCTCCTTTGCTGCCACCATTTAACTACAATTAGCCACACACACACCCCATAGTCCCTATTTTAGTTTGTGACATCACCCACCCAGATATCCATGTTAGGAACCCACAAGTCAGTCTCAGTTCTTCTTTCTCCATCTTATACCACATCCAATTAATCATCAAACAGATGGCCCTGACCTTGAGCATTCCTGACTTGCCTTTGTCACATTAGTTGCTCCACGGCCTATTCTCTGCCTCCATTACAATGGTAGACTCCTAAATGGCTAATTACTATTACTGCCCTGCTCCAATTTTCTTCACACTGCCTCCAGAAAGGAAGTGTTCTTAAAACTAATCATAACCCTTGCCTAAAAGCCTTCGATGCTTCCACAAGCCTTTACAAAGCAGCCCAAACTACAGTATGGCATACAAAGCCATTCAACACTTTAGGCCTCCGTTTTTCCACTCATCTCATTCTCCCCTCATATTCTACACTCCCAGTACCACCCATATTCCCCTTCCCCCTGAGGCTCTTTCATCCCCTTCTCTATGCATGCTGCCCAAAAGGCCCTTTACCTAACCTTTTTGCCCAAAGAGACTCAAATCCCTAAGGTAAAACCCAGATTAATTTCCCTCCTCTGCCTTCTCACCTTGGCTACCCTGGATACTATAATATCTTAATACCAGCATTTATTTATATTACAACACTCCCTACAACAGATACTGTCAATTCAGTAATGGTTCCCCCTTTAACTGTAAGGTCACAGAGATGCAAGAACAATGCTCTCTGTTTTCTCAGCACTTCACCTACTCCCTGGTTCAGAATACAATTCAATAGATATTTATTGATGAAATCCCCCCAACACTATGGGAAATTAACTGATGAGACTAGAACTGGAAGCTGCCATAGTAACTCATGCACTCTCAAAGCTTAGGCAGGAAAAAAGCCACAAGTTCCAGGCCACAAAGCTACAGAATGAGACCCTGTCTCAAAAGCAAACAAAAAAGGCAGAATAGGTATTGTTGGAAGCTTAGTGTGTTCTTCTGTAATCCTTTCAGGTTATTTATTGTTAGCATCATTACAAGAAAGGTTGTTCAGAGGATAGGTAAATTAGTATCCTACTTTTCTACTGCTGTGATATAAAACCCTGACCAAAAGCAACTTGGGGAGGAAAGGGTTTATTTGGCTGACAAGCAGTCAATCAAAGGAAGCCAAGGCAGGAACCTGGAGGCAGAGAATGAAGCAGAGAACATGGAGGAGTGCTTACTGGCTTGCTCACCTTGCTTTCCTATACAATACAGGTCAACAGCTCACAGTAGACTGAGCCTTCCTACATCAATCATTAATAAAGAAATGGCCCACAGACATGGCTTTTTCTCAACTGGGGTTTCCTCTTCCCAGGAGGCTCTATCTTGAGTCAAGCTGACCAAACTGGGGTAGGAGAGAAAGAAAAGAAAACAACCAACACAATTAGGTATCACCACAGGACAACAGCATGTGCTAATTTAAATGAGAAGAAAAGGTTAAAAATGTGAGTGGCAGGTTCAAATACACAGGCCTATAACTTACAAATGCAGGAGTCAAATCCTTTTAGAACATGATACTTATATATAGACAAAGGGAGTTTCTTTCTAAAAAGTTCTGGGATAAGGACCGATTCTTATTTCTTTTCTTCTTTCTTTATTTTTAATGTGTTTGGGTATTTTGTCTGCCTGTATGTATGTTTCTGTACCACTTTTGTGTCTTGTGCCTGAGTAGTCAAGAAGAATTGGAGTTACAGATGGTTTGTAAGCCACCATTTGAGTGCTGGGAAGGAACATGGGTCTTCAAAGAGTAGCCAGTGCTCTTAACTGCTGAGCCATTTCTGTAAGGATTTGGGCATTCTGCTGGCCTGCCCCCATCAATTGGCAGGTCAGCCCAGGGTCCTATGGCTGCTTTGCCACTACATACCTGTATGCAGGTGCAAAGGTTTCTTTAAAAGGTAAACTCCACCCACCTGCCATCTCTCTGAGGCAGAAAGATCCCTGTCTGTTCTCCCCCACCCACTGCCTCTCTTTTCTCTCTGTCCCTCTCTCTCTTCCTCCACTCCCCAATAAAACATCCTTTCCATGTAAGCTCTGTCTGCTGGAGTGTTTGTCCCGCACTGGCCAGGGAATCGTCATGGTCCTTCGTCATGCTGTATTATAACAATTTCTCCAGCCCCTAATTCTTATTTTTTTTAAGGCAAAATCTTACATAGAACCTTTAGTATCTAAATTTAAAGTCAGGGATGGGGAGCTGGCCCAGTGGTTAAGAGTGCCTGCTGCTCTTGCAAAGGACCTGAGTTCAGTTCTCAGCACTTATGTCAGATGGCTCCCTATAACTCCCTGTAACTCCAGCTCCAAGGTAATCCAAAACTCTGACCTCCATGAGCACCTAACATATAGACACCCACCACAACCACATACAGACACACACACACATAATTAAAAATAAAAAAGTCTTGTTTTTTTTTTTTTTAATCCATATACCTGCCCCAAAAGTTCCTGATCTATCTTTGTTCTCTTTCTTCCTCTTCCCCCCTCTCTGTTTTTATTTGTTTGTTTTTTGAGCAGGGGCAAAACAGACAAGACAGACCTTGAACTCAAAGATCCACCTGTCTCTGCCTTCCTAGCACTGGGACTAAAGGTCTCTCTTTTTATTGTATGTGAATGTGAGTATCTGCATGTATGCTTGTGTTTCAGATCACTGGAACTGGAATTACAGGTGGCTGTTAACACTCTCTCCAGCCTCTCTAACTCTCCATCTCTTAATCTAGTTTCATGACTCACCTGCAACATCAACCTCTAGAGTGACTGGCTCCTTGACAGCAGAGTCTGGCTCTCACCATCATTTACACAACATCTACATCACTCCTCCCGGAGTATGAAACACAAGCTTTCACAGTCACATTTGGGAGCTTCCTCCCTACTCTTTTTTTTTTTTGGGGGGGGGGTGGTTAGGTGTTGAGACAGGGTTTCTCTGTGTAGCTTTGGAGCCAGTCCTGGAATTAGCTCGTGTAGACCAGGCTGGTCTCGAACTCACAGAGATCCGCCTGCCTCTGCCTCCCCAGAGCTGGGATTAAAGACATGGGCATGGGCTACCAATGCCCAATTTCCTCCCTACTCCTAATGGATCTTTTACCTTTTTCTTTTTTCTCTCTCTGCATGTGTGTGTGTGTGTGTGTGTGTGCGCACGCACACACACACACACACACATTATGCATCCATGTTTCAGTGTTCAAAAATGTGTAGGTAGGTGTACCCATGTGTGCTTGTGGAGCCCTGACAATACATGTCTTCTTCTACCACTCCCCACCCTATTCACTGAGTCCAGAGCTCATCAACTGGGCTACTCTACCTAACCAACTTGCTCCAGTGATCCCACCTCTGAATTACAGGCAGCTACCTGCAGTATGTTGTGGGAATATGAAGTTGCATCAAGCACTTTATCCACAGAGTGTTTGTTTTATTTGTTTATCTGTTTAGAGCTTGGATGTTATGTTTGGTTTGTTGGTTGGCTGGTTGGGGTTTTTTGTTTATTTGGTTGGGTTTTGTTATGCTCTGCTATGGTTTGGTTTGAGGACAGGGTGTCATGCACTCTAGGCTGGCCTGGAACTCTCACTATGTAGTTAAGGATGACTTAAATTCCTGATCCTCTTTCTTAACAACTCCCAAGATGGAGACTACAGACATTTAACACAACACCAGATTTACGAAGGGCTAGAAAGCAAACCCAGGGTTTCTCGAAGGCCAGGCAAGTACTCTACCAACTGAGTTATGCTTTATTTTGTTTTGTTGAGACAGAATCTTATATCTTATTCTCTGGCCTAGGCTGATCTGGAACTAAGGTCAGTCTGTCCTCAAATTAGAGATACTCCTGCCTCAGCTCCTCTAGTGCTGATTTTACAAACTTGAACCACCACACCTAAATTCTTTTCTCTTTTTTTAAAAAAAGACAAGAGTCTTAACTATGCAGCCCAGGCTGGCCTCAAACCCCTCCCTCTTCAATCCAAAGGAATTGTAGGCATTCATACCACCACCATGACCCACATCTACTCGTAATCTTAATCTCATTCTTTCCATGCTTTTAAGTGTTCCACCCATCTCCCCAGTACCACTTACCCCAACACAATATCTTTTCTAGGCACTAACAAAGCATAAAGTACAATGAGGCTGATTCATTGCTGTTAATTGATTAAAATGCACAGCCAAAAGAAATTACTTCCTATGCCTCAATCAACATGCTCCTTTGGATAGAAAACTGTCTGACTCCAAAAGGCAATTCAAACAAGCTTCTTTGCATCAATACAAAGCAACCATGTTTATCTTTCTGAGTAAAAATTACTATAGAAACGTATTATATCAGGACAGAACCCAGCAGTACAGCTGGCAAAGCTCTGCCCAAAAGATGATGACTGACCAATTAATTAACTTGTCTTAGGTTACTGGCCAAATCATCCCTGATAATTGGAACATCTCTGATGATTGACACATGGTCATTCAAAACAAATTTTGAAAAAAGAAAGAAAAACACATGCTTATACCCAGGGAGCTTTACACTGTAACAAAATTTTATACAGCCAGAACAAGTGGGGGGTATTGCCCACAAAGCTTTGTCCTTGAGCACTCTACTCTCAGGCACAATACATCTGTCAATTGGCTCCCACACACAAATACACAAAATCAAAAACTGTATTTACACTCATTCCTATGTTAAAATTCTCCACATTAAATATCACATATATTACTTTTATAAGATAAGCTTTTTTCATGTATCAGTGTATGCGGTATTCCTACAAGTGTATATGTATGTTCACATGTGTGTGAACAAATCTGTGTACTCAAGTGTCCATCTATGTGCATGTGGCATGTAGAGATCACTCTCCACTATACTCACTGAGGGTCTCTCAACTGAACCCAGAGCTCACCAATAAGGCTCATCTAGCTAGCCAGCTTGCTCCAGGAACTCCCTGTCTCTACCTTTGGAGCTCTGGAATTATAGCAGGGCACCACCACACCAGAGTGAGATTCCATGGGTCCCAGGGATCTGACTCTGGTCTTCACACTTGCTGCTTGTGAGGCAGGTGCTTCCACTACTAAGTCATTACCCCAACCCGAATTGAACATTTTTATAAAATATAACTTAAAAGCACTCATATAATTAACTATCCCTTCTCTTAAGAGAAATTCCTGAAAATCAATCATACATCCAAGAAATATACCAAACCCCCTAAGAGAGTGGTAGCTCTATAACCCTAGCTGTAGAGGATAAAGCAGGAGGACCAGTGAGTTCAAGGCCAGCCAAGGCTGAATTGAGACCCTATCTCAAAAAATAAACAAAAGTTCCTATGTGAGGTGCTGGCGGTGCAGCTCTGGGTGAGGCAACCACAAAAGACAGAAGAACCCTTAGCATTTTCACATTACAAAGCACTGTTTCACTAAGAGGACAATCCCAAAAGGCATGAAACAAACAATCTAAGAGTCTTATTTTTACAATCTATATGTGATTAAGAGACTAATTGTGATGTAGATATTGTAAGACATGAGAGAAAGAAGGAAGCCACCAATAAATGATAAAGTAACAGGGGGAAAGCTGCATGGGATAGATGCAAAGGTCATGGCAAATTTAGCTTTAATAAAGGAGGTAAGGTGCACACAACCAGAAAGAAAGAGGCCATTATAAGAAGAGGGCACCTAAGAAAAGGCACAGAGGCAGGATGAGAACCTGCATGAAGGGCTCAGATCAGCACAGACAGCAGAGGTCCATGTTGAACAGTAGCAATAGGTACAGTTTATCTCCAGACCAAGTCAAATCATGGAAAAGCCCAACCCTGAAGACAAAGACTCAGAGACCCTCTGTAATCTATCCCCTAACTGAGAAGTTTTGCAGGAAAAAAAAAAATGACATTTTATTTAGAAGTAACACAAAAAGTTGGAATTCTTGCATGCCATGGCTCACTCTTCCAACCCAGGAAATCATAACTACACCCAGTGAAACAGACAAAAGGCTGCAACTCTTATCAAAACCAGGAGTAAAGCCATCCATAGTGGTATACAACTAAAACCTCACTTAAAATTCCAGGGAGACTGAGGCAGAAGATGGAGCACTAAAGGACAGGCTGAGACTATATCTCAAAATAAACAAATTTTAAATTAGCAAATAATATTTTTAAGGGCTAGAGATGAAGCTCAAGGGTAGAGGATTTTCTTGGTACAGGGGAGGTCCTAGGTTCAATCCCTGGACATTTCTGTTCCCAGATGTACACTCTTAAGTGCTCTTCCCACCAAGATGTCTAGAACAGGCACTGTCTGGAACAGGCACTATTCCAGCAGAATAACAGACCGTGGCTAGGAGATCTCCCTGGCCTGTTACATTACTTGCCAAGACAGACCAAGGCAATGGTTCCCATAAGCACTGCTAGCACGTACACACATTGTATTACTTCAACAGCATGGTGTGGTCAAAGCTTGGGATTCCCAGCAGGTGGACTTGACTCACTTTTTGAATTAACAGTGTCCATGTCCAGAAGTAGCAATTACTCCATTGTTCTTTCTAGAAGCAATCCACTCCACGTCCAGGACTTTGTCCTAAAAGGGAACTTAAGAACTTAACTGAGTTCACTTTTAACCTAGAGTTTTTTCAGAGCATTACTTAGGTAAGCAATTCCAAATCTTCAGTCTACACTTTCCACTATGTTAGCAAAATCGGGTCATTTTGTGATGCATTACTTTGTATAAAATTGGTCTCAGAGACTTATATATCATAAAACTTCCCTATAACCAAGGGGAAGAAAGGCACACACCTTTAATCCCAGCACTCAGAAGGCAGAGACAGGCAGATTTCTATGAGTTGGAGCCCAGACTGGTCTACATTGAGTTCCAGGCCAGACAGAGCTACATAACACTCTGTCTCAAACAAATAAGAGGAAAAGATACTCTTCACAATTCATAGCTGTAGAATTGCAAGGCACTTCCAGTGCACACCTGTCCTTCGGAGGCTAAAAGCCAGCAATGACACTAACAATTGCATTTTACTACTGTTTTCACAAATGATCTCACAAATAAACCCAAGTCAATGCTCTGATTTTAAAACTTCCCCTGTGTCAATGTGAAACCCTCATCCAGAGCTCTGAAACCTCTACACAAGTCCCTGGGTCTAAGTTTATAGATCTTAGTAATACTACCTGTACAGAGTATTACAAAGGTCAAATAAAATTAATATGAAATGACTTTGAAAATCAATATACATAAAAAAATTTAAAAACAGTGGTAGCATATATATGCCAATAGCTCGCTGATATTCTCATGAAAACCAATAAATCACTTATTATTTGATTTTAACAGATGAAAATCTAAAGAGTGAGTCAGCAATGCTTTAGGGGGTTACAGCAGAAATGCAGAGCTAGATATGAGCAAAAATCTGAACTCAAAAGCCTTTTTACTACTACCAAATTGTCTTTGTGTGTGTTTATGTGTATGTTTATGTATGTGCATAAGTATGTGTTTATGTATATTGTGCTTATGTACGTATGTATGTGTGTGTGCATGTTTATGTATGTATGTGTGTTTATGTATGTATATGGGGGGGTGCCCACATACACATATGCGCACACATCTGACGTTTAACTCTCTGTACAGTGGCTTTCTATGGTATGCTGAACATCAGTCCTATCTAGTTGCATTCACCCCTTGCATCTGGTGAGAATACCATATAACAAGAATTTAAATTTGTAAGTCAACTCTGAAGTTTGTACATTCCATACAGTTGACATTATCCATGTTGAAATGTGAATTTTTTTTTATTCCTAGCCCATGAAGACTTTAAACTTTAAAGTTTTATGAAAGCACAAAATCTAATTGTGAGCTGGTGTGGCATACTAGTCTAATCCCAGCACTTGGAAGCCAAGACAGGGGACTTGGGAACTCAAAGCCAGCTTCAGCTACATAACCAGCCTAGGCTGAGACCCTGTCTTAAAATTAATTAACTAATTGTTTTTAAAATTAAAAGCTGGTATGATAGTGCCAGGGCTATAGAGTAAGACCCTGAAACAAACAAAAGGACAAAGCCCAGATCTCCCAGAGAACCCCAGAGATTCTCTTTGTCCTCTTGCTTCCACAGCACTCTACCTCATAATCATTTGTTTGTGACTGTATTTGCCTTGCTAGACATGAATAACCAGGGCAGGAACCAGACCTCATTCATAACCTGAGCATCTCCAATGCCCAGTACTATCCGCAGCAATAGAGATTTAATAGTTACTTATTAAGGGATGTGGGGGTTCTCTTGGTTGCTGCCTACTCTGAAATGTTAGCATCTAGATATCCAGTGATCTTGTCTATTGGCCAGCTCTCTCAAACAGCCTTTGGAATACTTGGGAAGTAAGGGGAGCATTTATGTCCATGCTGAATCTTCTAGTCCTGCCAAAACCATGCTCACTACCAGCACACAGGGTAACAGTTGCCAAGCAGTTCTGGAAAATCCTGACAACCATTCCTAATAAAGTTGCTTTACACAGCTCTTCTTGGTTCACACTGTGAACACACTACTTGTCACTTTAGTCCCTTCTATGGGCAATGTACATAGCTGAGAACTACAGACCTCCCTCTCTATTTAAAAACCCTACTTTATTTTTGTATAATGACAATTCTTCAAATTATTACAGCAAGGATATAACTAACTTAGAGGCCCACCAATGAAGATATAGATGCCTATAGTAATATCAATTTCCCCATTTCTCTCCAAAACAAAAATTTTTAATATTTACAACTTTTTTATTTTGAGACATGTCTCACTATGTAGCCCTTGGCTGGCCTTCAACAAGAGGTTATAAGGAGCTGGGCAGTGGTGGCGAGCACCTTTGGTCCCCACACTCAGGAGGCAGAGGCAGGCGGATCTCTGTGAGTTCAAGAGCCCAGCCTGACAAGAGCTAGTTCCAGGACAGCCTCCAAAGCCAGAGAAACCCTGTCTCGAAAAACCAAAAAGAGTAAAGGGTCTTTAAAAATTAAAAGAAATCGGCCTGTGTCGAAAAGAATCAAATTCCTCCACACTTGAACAAAGACCATCGAAGACAAGGCAAATAGGGTTCGATGCCCGAAAGGCTTGAACACCAGTCACCCATCCAGGAACAAGCCCTACTTCCTTTCTCCCATAACAAGGAAACCTAACTTCCTTTCAACTTGGAGCCACCAGCAACTTGACCCAGAGAGGTCCTGAGATTTCTTCCTCTACTTGTGCTTTAATTCTGTTGGTTGAAAGCTGTCGCAGCCCGAAACCCCAGCATATCCTCCCTCTGAGGAAGAGTCCTGGGTTGCTCAAAAGCCTGCAACTGACACTTAATGAAACCATTCAGCGAGTGGTAGTTTTTCAATGAAGTTCAGCAGCACAACCTAACCTCTTTGTGCTCTGAAGTAATCCTCATCTCTTAAAGAAGGGCCATGGGGGGGGGGGGGTGACCGAAAACTCCCTGCAGGCAGGGAAACTGGACGGTTTACAGAAGCTGGTGCAGCAAAAACAAATGGGAACCCTAGCATGTCTGTTGGACCATTTCATCTGTTTTTCCCCACGATGCATTCCCAAATAGAGCTTTAGTGTCACCAGAAAAAAAAAAAATGACCCGGGGAGGAGGGGGTTTTACAGCTTTGTCACTGAGTAGGTGTTGTAAATAAGTGTGCTGGCCTCAGTCATAAGGGTTGAAGCTGTCTCTCCTTCAGATGATGGAAGTCACAAGAGCCCGAGCTTTAAAAAAAAGGGGGGGGGGCTGCCTGTGAAGTTTCTGAGGAAATCTCCATATGCAACGAAAGTGCAAACTGCAGTAGAGAGCACACTGATAAATCAAAGCTGGGGCTCCAGAGCCACGCACCCCTGCCTTCCACTCGGGGCACCTAGGCGGTTAGGGGAAGGCAGCCCGCAGCCCTGCTGGCCTGTCAAAACTTTCTCTGCGTGCGCTCGGCGGAGATTAGACATTAACTCACTGAACGGCTTCGCTAGACAGCCTCCAGGGGCTGAAATCCGAGCTCCGAGACCAATCTTTATTTCTGAGGAGGGGGGGGGGGACCTAGACCCCTGCCTCAACCAGGGAGGCCCAGACATCGAAAGGGGTGGCGTGGGGGTGGGGAGGCCTCGACACCGAAATCTGCACACTCACGGGCCACACAACCCACCCGACCCCCATGACCCCCAGGGTGCTCGGTAACCTAGGCTCCCGCGCCACTCCTCCGAGAATCAGGGAAACAAAAGCGGGCGGGCGACCCCCGGAGAGCCTCCGCTGGGAAGCTCGCCCCGGGAAACCGATGGAGAGCCTCTCCCTCGAGCCCAACTCCTCCTCCGCCACAGAGTCCCACAGCAGCCGGTCCCCAGAGCCAGCTCCACGTCTCTCTTCCTTCAGCCCCGGCCAGATAATAGAGCAAACAGTGTGACTGGTGATAGCAGAGCGCCGAGCGCCGGCCTGGGAGCAGGGCTCGCGAGGTTTATCTCAACTCCACAGAAGCCGGCCCCGAGTGGCGGCCGCAGCTCCCGGCCCGGCCCGGCCCGGCCCCGCGCGGGTGGACGCGCCCCCGGCCCGCCGCCCCACCTGCAGCCGGCCGCGCCGCGGGCAGCGAGGGCCAAGCCGCGGGCCTCGGGCTCCGGCCAGCGCCGGCTCGGCCCCAGCCTCACCTTTGTAGCGCTCCAGCACATCCTCGTACGCCTGCACGAACTCCTTCTCCTGGCTGCGGTTGGCCGGCTGCTGACCCGGCACGTAGCCGGCCATGGCTGCCCGCGCCGCGTTCTGCCCGGGCCCCGGGGGACGCCGGCTCCAGGCCCGCGCGCTGAGGCGGCGGCGGCGGCGGCCCCAGCCTCGGCCTTTGTGCGGTTCGGCAGCGGCTCCCTCGCTCTCTCGATCTCGGCTCTGCGTCCGTCTCCTCGCCCGGCCCGGCAGTCACGCTCAGCTCCTCAGCCCGCTCGCACCCGGCCCGCTCGCGCTCCGCCGGTCCCGGCTCGCGTTTCCGCCTCCCCACCCCTCGGCTCCGCTCCTCCCTCAGCCCGCCCCGGCGCGGCGGCGGCGGCGCCTCCTGTCAGGAACGCCAGGCCCGGCCGGTTCCCCGCCCCTCAGCCCTCCGCCTCCGCCGCCGGGCGCGTCCCCGGCCCGCGGCTGCAGCCTGCTGGGCCGGGCGAGCGGCCGACCACCGCCCGGGCGGGCCGCGGGAGGGAACGGAGCGGCGAAGAGGCCGGCCGATGCCTGAGGCCCGCCGCCCGCCAGGAGGCCCCCGTACGTCAGCACCAGAGGCCGGGCTGGTGGCAGCGGCCGGGAGACCCCCGGGCCGACCGGGCTGGACCGCAGCCCCACTCAGCGCTGACCTACCCTGGCAGCCGGGACAAAGAAGCGAGTCGCGGGCTGGGCCTGTGCGGCTGCGGGAGAAGGTCCTAGAGAAAACCTTGAAGGCAGGCGGAGAGCAAAAGACCAAGATGCCTCACATCCAAGGCCAGGTGGTTCCAGAACCAAGACTAGGACAATCCCCGGCCAGGACTGCTGTGTGAGGCCGAAGGGAACAGTACGACCACAAAGAAGCCCATGAACAAAGGATTATCCAGAAAGACACAAAACTGAAGTGGAAGCGAGGGGGACAGAACCATCACCACAAACTAAACCAGGCCAAGAAGCAGGGCCTGAGAAATGACAACTGAGAAAGCAATGAAAACAGGATTCAGACTGCACGTGGGGGGAGGGCTTAAGTCCAGGAGCGGGGGTGGGGTGGGGTGGAGGGGGCAATAGGATTATTAAACTGTGACAGCCCCCTCAACAGAGCGACTTAGATCAAAAGGGAGAAATGTGGGAACCTGAGGCTGCACCAAGACTGTCGGGAAACAAAGACAGGATTCTGGAGCAAAACTGGTTAGGGAAGCCAATAGCCAGTTATTCTCCGCCCTCCAGAAAGAAAAAAGGGAAACATAAATACCGGGAGGAATTTATCTGGGACCATTTTGTAAAGGGGTTCCCAGCGTCATCAGGTTCTCTATTCGGTTGTGCATCATTCAATCCCAATACTCATGGGTTGACTGGAACCAAGGGCAATGAATGAGGGATTCCAAGATGGGTTGTGGGAGCTCACACCTGTAGTCTCAGCACTCAAGAGGCTGAAGCAGAGGAATTGCTGTAAGTTCTAAGTCTTCCTGAGCCACAGAGTAAGACCCTGTCTCAAACAAACAAAATGAAATTTGGCAACTGTAAATGGTACTTTTAACCCACAGTGGCCCATTCACCCGATGCTGACGTGTTTTTCAGCGGATGGGGAAAGTGGTCGTGGTAATAACTTAGTCTAGTAAACATCACAGTGAAGGCACATGAGGAGGTGGAAAAGGGTCTCACGTGGCATTGAGCAACCAAAATTGACACTTGGAATTCCATTTCAGTTCCCACCCTTAAGAGTTTGAAGTAGAAGCCTCTTACCCTAGAGCAAGAACTGTAGCTTTGTACCTTGTGAGTAATGTCAAGTATTTGGTCAATCATTGCTTAGCACATTAGTGACAAGGAAAAGAAATGATGCATTTCACTAATGGGTGCAATCATAGCTTTCCACATCATACCCTGCTCAGCAAGCAGGTGAGCAAATAACTGATCATCCCTCTCCCCATCCATTTTTGCTGACCTGCCACAGCTCTGAGTGTGGATGGCACCCAGGGAGGCCCCTTGAGGACAGGGAAGATCCTTGGGGCAAATGCTCATTTCTTTCCAGTTTTAATCTCTGCTTTTAAAAAAAAAAAAAATCATAGTTCACAGATTAAGGTCAGCTGCTAATGAGCTTCGTCTACTCTGTGAACATAAGAAGTCTCAGCAATACATCTTTTTTTCTTAAGGAATAAAAGGCATTTAGCAGAGAAATCAAAATGAAGGAGTTGGTGTGGTGACTGATAGGGAATTGCTAACTCTGGAGTTCTTCACTGTGTAAGTGCTGAGTCACTGCGTTTTCTATACTGTTTACACCAGAAGTGCTAAGAAGGCCTGGATGCAAATACACAACTGCAGGCCTCCCAGCTTACCCCTTTACCCACCCCTACCTCCTCCCTCAGAGCATTGCAGCAAATAGGAAAGTCATCCCCTCCTAGTCCTGCTACCAACACCAGTTTGTGAGCAGGTTCCTCAAGAATTGTGATTGATACTCAACACAGCTTGGGAAATAACAGAGGGAAGAGTCTACTGTGCTAATTGGGTTCTATGGAAGACCAGGAGGCTAGGGAGGGTAAAGCAAAGGGCTGAGATTCCTATTTAAAAAACACAGTAAAAAGCCAGGCATGGTGGTGCATGTCTATAATCCTGGCACTCAGGAGGCAAAGGCAAGAGGATCAGTGAGCCTGGTCTACAAGGTGAGTTCTAGGCTATACAAGCCACATAGTAAGACCCTGTCCCCTCATCATCATTGTCTCCATTCTGTGTATGACCCTCCCCCCAAACCCTGCTAAATTAAACACACACACACACACACACACACACACACACACACAGTAAAGCCCGGAGTGGTGGTGCAAACCTGCAATCCAGGCATTCGGAAGGCAAAGGAAAGAGAATGGTACATTTGAGGGCAGCCTAAACTATATTTATATATAGTGACACCCAGCCTCAAAAAGGGAAAAGGGAAGAAAAGGAAAGAAACCCGGTAATTAGCAAGAAGGCTCTGGTTTGCAGTGTAGCTAGAGTACCTCTCTCCAACCCCAGCAGCTTTCTTGACGACATTTGCATTTGAATACTCCTGAGAGTTTGAAGTAAAGCATTCTTCTAATGAATGGGAAAGGGGAAGTCCACATGTTTGGCTGATGTTCCGGCTTTAAAGGGAGAAATTTGTACTCGGCAACGAGGAACAAAGCTGCTTGGGGGGAGGGAAGAAAGCCTACCAAAGTGCAGGGTTTTGCTTTTGTTTTACTTTTTTTTTTTTTTTTTTTTTCAAGCAAGAGTCTAAGTTTATAGCCAAAGCATACAATCCAGAACGCTCTGAGGCTTTCTCCTTCTGGCTTGTGGGCCTGCTGCTGAATTCTAAAGAGGTTGCCAGGAGGAAGCAGACAGAAGGACGAACTTGGATGGACATCTAGTGGGAGAGACCGGTAATACAAGGAAATAAAATCTCCAGAATCCTCCCCTTTTGTCAAGGGCCCCTCTGACACTTTCCAGCTCCTCAAATATGCTCTCTTATCTCAGAGCCTTTCCACCTGGTTTTCTCCACAACCATGCACTCTGTTGTCCCTCTCTTTTAGCATGACTCACTTGGACATTCTCACAGGGAAGCTTCCTCAATTCCCCCTGTTCAGCAGTAAGGACTCTCGATTGAACTCTGTCCCCAGCCCAGCTTTTTACATTCTTTTTAATTGGAGGGTAGAGGGGACATCACTGTGGATGCTTGCAGAAGCCACAGATCCTGGAGACAGAGTTACAAGTAGTTGTCAATAGCCTCACCTGTCCTTGGTAAGCATAGCAAGTGCTCTAAACTGCAGAGCCATCCCTCTATCCCCTCCTTTTACATTTGTTTCTGTTTGTTTGTTTAGTTGGGTTTTGGTTGTTGTTGTTTTGTTTGGGTTTTGTTGTTGTTGTTGTTCTTTTGTTTTTTTGTTTTTGAGACAGTGTCTGTCTATGTAGCCCTGGCTGCTCTGGAATTCATAATGTAGACCAGGCTGGCCTGGAACTAACAGAGATCCATCTGCTTCCGACTCCTGAGTGCTGGGGTTAAAGGCATTTGACACCACACTAGAACTCCCTTTTACTTTTTATTGTGGGACAATATCTCTCTACATTGCCTAGGCAGGCTTTGAACTTGCAATTCTCTTACCTTATCCTCCATAGTTCCTAGGACTATAAGCCTGTATCACCACACTGTGTTCCTTTTCTTCATCGCTTTCTTGTTATATTTAATTTATTTATGCACATGGGTATGTGTGCATACCAAAGCATAGGAATGGGGGGCCAGATGACAAGGTGTGGGTGCTGGTTCTCTTCAACCCTCATTCTTGTTTGAGACAGGTCTTTCTTGCATCTTCATTAGAAAGTTCTCACAATGTAGCCTAGGCTAGCCTTGAACTTGAGCTCCTTTTGCCTCAGCCTCAGTTGTCTTTTTAATTTGTTTTGTAGTAGTTTCTATTTTTTTATGTGAAGGAATGTTTTAGCTGCATATATGTATGTGTACAAAACGTGTGCCTACTGAAGTCAGAAGAGGGCTTTGGATCCCCTGAAGCTGGCACTAGAGACAGTACTGAGCCACCATGTGAGGGTTGGGAATTGAACCCAGGTCCTATGCAGGAGCAACATGTGTTCTTAACCACTGAGCCACCTCTCCAGCCCCTGCCAACTTAACTTTCACTCTTTCTAAAGCATTAGCTCTAGAAGGCCTGAGGCTTTTGTATGTGTTGGTTACCATGAGAGCCTGAGCATATGGCAAATAACACTGTATATTTAGGACACTCCCTGGATGTTTAAAATATTTTTATCAATTACAAATAAATGAGTGAACCAGATGACCCCCCCCCAAATACTCAGCTGTCAATGACTTCTGATTAGGCTAAGGTATTTAAGAAATACTTTGGGTTGGGACTGTAGCTCAGTAGTAGAGTACATTTCTTAGCATGCAAGAGACCTTAGTTCAATCCTGGCTCACACAGGCATACCCACTCACATAAATAGTATGCTTGTTTCTCACATCACTTCCTACTCTGTGAGCAGCATTGTTCCCGGAACCAAACTGCATCCCTTTGCCTAAAAAGTCCACGCCCCTCATCTCCATCCACTGAAATTCCACATGAAAGCTCACTCTCAACACATGAAGATATTTCTAACTGACCCTGGCAGAAGTTCTCAGAAATCACAGAACTCTTAATGGGTTGGGAACCTTTAGTCCCAACACTCGGGAGACAGAGGCAGGTGGACCTCTTTGAGTTCAAGGCCAGCCTGGTAAACAAATTGAGTTCTAGGACAGCCAGGGCTGTCACACAGCCTTTAATCCCAGCACTCCCTAGGCACTCTCTGTGAGTGTGAGACCCAGCACAGCCAGCGCTACATAGTGAGAACCTGTCTCAAAAAAAAAAAAAAAAAAAAAAAAAAAAAAAAAAAAAGAAAGAAAGAAAGAATCCAAATCAGCATTTACTCAGTAGTCATGTCCTGAGGCTACTTCCTATGCAGATTGAAAAGACAGGAATGAAAAATCACATCTTCTGCTGACAGCCCTCCCCAGCCTCTAGGAGGCTTACTTCCAACACTTAGAGTTAGCTTACACAGCTCTATTTTCTATGTGTTAACTGATGATTTATAAATACATTTGCTAGTAGGGGTGTGAGTGTGTGTGTGTGTGAGAGAGAGAGAGAGAGAGAGAGAGAGAAAGAGAGAGAGAGAGAGAGAGAGAGAGAGAGAGAGAGAGAGAGAGAGTCAGCTGACTGCTGGCTGCTGTGTCTTTTAGGTTCCCCTAGAGAAGATGGTAGCAGGCATGGCAAGGACTGCTCAATCTTATCTTTTGTTTGGAAGCAAACTACCTGTTTCCAGTCTCTGTCTCAAGAGTCCTGCCTCCAGGTCCAGCCCCTTTCCCCTTTGGCCAGTCCCTTATAAAGTTCTGCCTAGAAACCTAAGTTCTGCCTGAAGTCCGGAAGTCCACTCTGGGGCAACAAGACCTTGCCTGCTCTTGTGCTGCCCTCTTCTGGTGTAGAAGTACAGTGTCCCTCATCTCAAAAGCCTGGATGATGCCAGCCACCCAGGAAGAAGGTTCCCTGCCACCCAGTAGCCCATCACCATAGCAACCCTCAAAATGGTTACCCAGATGGCTGGGTAACCATAGCAACTGGCCAAGTCTCATCACCTTAACTTCTTCCTAGGCCTTCTCCCCTGGCTTCTCAGAGATACTGCCAAAGAATCTCCCATCCTTACTCCAGAGAATAAGAAAAGGACCCCCAAAGAAGCAGCTGTCCCAAAGGAGCTGGAATGCCTCACCTGCCTGGGCCTCTCATGACATAGGGCATCATCCACAGGGTGTGGGAAAACTCCATGAGCCTTGAAGTACTGCACAGATGTTTGCTGCTACTATCTTGCTGCACACTGGAAAGGCAGTGGGTTGCCTTAGGCAGAGCTAACGTCATTCCCAATTTGGCCCCTTACTGGTTGAGAGACCTCAGGCAAGGTACTGAACTCTCCAGGTGTCTGTCTCCTTTACTGTAGAACATCTGCTTGTTAAAGTCCTTTTAACCTTTTGGGTCTGTTGCAGGGTATTTGATCACACTGTATGGAGATACGTCTGTCCTTCCTCACCTGCCTAAGGTTAAACCTTCTGATTGGTTTAATAAAGAGCTGAATGGCCAATAGCTAGGCAATAGAGGAAAGATAGGACTTCTGGGGAGAGAGAGTTACTGGGGGGGGGGAAGAATCTGAGATTTGGCCAGCAAGATGCTGAGGAAGTGGGACTCACAGCACTGAGAAGAGGAAAGGGGCCTAAGCTAAAGCCAAGCTTTCATAATTAAGAAGTCTCTGTGTTTATTTGGGAACTGGCAACCCAAAGGAAAACCAGTTACAGAGGTCCAAACAGCATGTAGCATGCGAAGAAGTGGACCATTGTGGTTAGAAAGGGCCTGGCCCCTCCACCATCTCCCAACCTGTGTGAGTACATCTGTATTCTTTCCCTCTTGAAAGAGCCAAGCCTCATGCTGGGCTATGGTGGCATAGACCTTTAATCACTCGGGAGGCAGAGGCAGGCAGATCTCTGTGAGTTCGAGGCCAGCCTGGCCCACAGAGCAAGTTATAGGAAAACTAGGGCTACATAGAGAAACACTGTCTTGAAAGACAAAACAACAACAACAAAAAAGAGTCAAGCCTCTTTCACACCCTACCACCCTTCCTGCAGGAGCAGGAGAGGGTCTCATCTCCCTGGACAGGGAGGTGGGATTTTTTTGTTTGTTTTTGGGGGGGGTTGTTTGTTTGTGTTTTGGTTTGGTTTGGTTTTTGGTTTTTCCAGATAGGGTCTCCCTGTGAAACAGTCCTGGCTGGCCTGGAACTCACTCTGTAGACTAGACAGGCCTGAAACTCACAAAGATCCACCTGCCTCTGCCTCCCACCAAGTTCTGGGATTGAAGGCCTGTGCTCCCACCACCACCCAGTGGCAATGAGGCTCTTAACACACAAGGCTACAGGCAGTCTTCGTTTCCAGGAAATTGGGGTATTTCTAAAATTGAAAGATGCAGCAAGTTATCTATGAGACTTCCCTCCACTTGAAAGCTTGCCATCCCACACTGCCCCTTCCCCCATAGAAAGCTGTGAAAGGTCAGAAACAGAACCGAGCATTAATCCCCAAGGCCTCAACAGGCTCCACAGTTTGGTGGCCTCTGTTCTTAGGTGAGAACAAGTCCTACATACAGGCTTTTCTCACAGGGCAGAATTCCTTCTCTCTGTCACAGTCAGAGCTGTTACACAGAGAAACCCTGTCTTGAAACACCAAAAAATAAACAAACAAACAAAATTAAAGTAAAGGCACAAGCCTTTAATCCCAGCAGAGGCAAATCAATGAGTTTGAGGCCAGCCTGATCCAGAACTGCCAGAGTTAAACACACACACACACACACACACACACACACAACCCAGTCTCAACAAACCAAAAAGAAAAATAGGCATTATTTTATATAATAGATATATGCTAATTAGTGACATTGAGGGACATATAAAAGTACGCCATTGCCCAAATTTTCCTTTTCAGTAATGGGGACTGAGCCTCAGGCCTTTTGCAGGCTAGGCAAGCAGTCCAACCCCTGAGCTATGTCCCCAGCTGCCTTTTCTACCTTTATTCTGAGACAGAGTTTCACTAAAGTTCCTCAGACTGGCCTTGAACCATGAATCCTCCTGCCTCAGCCTCCTAAGCAGCATACAGGACCCTCAGGCCCATTTCTTAGTTTCTTTTACATAACTGTGGAGGCAGAAGTAGAGATACGGGCACAGTAAGATTCATCATCTTCAAACTTTATTTCTTTTTTTTTTTTCTTTCTTTCTTTTTAAAATTTATTTATTTATTTATTTATTTATTTGTGAGGCAGGGTCTCACTATGTAATTCTGGCTGATCTAAAACTCACTTTGTAGACCAGGCTGTCTCAAATTCACAGAAACCCACCTGCCCATGATTTGCGAGTGTTAGCAATTACAGGCATGTTAAGGTTTGTAATTCTTATTTCTGGGTGGTGGATATTCAGAACACCCCTCTCTACGCTTGTATTTGAAAGTTTCTGGAAAGAGCAAGGGCTTTTGGTTGGGCCTGAAGCCCAGAACTCAAACTCCAAAGAGCACTGTGCCTGTGGGGCTTCAGGAGACACAATGCATACTGATAGTGCTGAACCCTGGCTTCCCCTAAGCTTGCGGAAGAACCCCAGACAAGCTGCTTAGTTGTTCTGTTGCAAATATCGGTGATTTCCCAGGGTTCTGTGAGGATGAAATGGCATGTGTGGCACCTTGGCGCACACCTAGGGCATAGCAGCAGCATTACCAGCATGAGCGCTCAGGAGCTGCCAGGCTGGGTCTGGAGTTCACACCCAACCCCACCTGTGTTCTGTGTTCTTCCATTCCTAACGCCCACCAACTGTTCTCTTTTCATTTCCTTCCCTTCCCGCTGAAGGCAAAGAAGGGAGAGAAAGGATGAAAACAGGTAATGGGTGTGCTCCCCCTCTTCAGGGTGTCCAGGCAAGCTCCTAGTTCTTTTCCAAGTCCCAGATCAAATGCTTTCACTGCTCCGGGTCCCAGATGGGCGGGTGCAAGGGGAGTGCCTCTCCCCTCTGAACTTCTACTAATTTTTCTTCAGCTTAAGTTCAGTACAGCTCTAGCTGCATCCCCACCACTTTCGTGGGCAGGAAGTAGACCCTGAAGCCCAGGCTGAGCCTTGAACAAAGTGGTTAAAGGAATGTTTGTGGAGTCAGCAAGTACAGGGCCAATGAAAGAGGGAGGGGGAAATCAGCACGCCCATAGACCAGTGAGAAAGTGTGTGCAGGAATCAAGGACACTAAGGGGACTGGCCAATATAGATAAAGGGCTACCTGTATGGCAGACATGGGACCACGCAACTTACTCCCATGACTTCACTTAGTTCGCTCTGCAAATCTCTGAAGCAGCTCTCTTGCTCCCTGATTTTTAACAATGAAAATGTGAGGCTCAAGCCATTCCCTTGCATGCATAAATGGAGGAGTAAACATCTGTGGAAATGAGAAATAGAAGGCGTGAGGAGAGCATGCCCAAGACACACTCACTGAGACTCCAAACAGAATCCTCCCCTTGGCCATAAAAAGTGAAAACTTCTGGGGTAGGAGTGAGGCACAGCCCATAACCACTCTTCCAATCACAGGGGTGTCACATCTTCTCTTTAGTATCCTCCTTAGTCCAAGTTGCTGGGAAAGCCCTTTCTGTTCCTACAGCAGAGTCAAGGCAGAGCCACGAATCTGGCCCGCTTCTCACAGACAGCTACCAGCAGGCTATAAGGCCAAACCACATCAGGTCTCAGTTACAGCAACTATGAGAAAAGATGCCAGACAGGCTCAATGTAACACCTAGATGGAGGATACTTAATTCTCACTCACAGATATGGTCATATGTCTGTGAGGTGGAGTACTGTTTGAGTAGAGGCAAATGCAGTCCTAGATCCTATTACAGTCAATTCTTCTAGTGACATCTCATCTCTAAGACATGACAGCCTTCCACAGTCCCCAGAGCATCCAGTCCTTCCTCTGCATTCCTCCAGAACAGACAGCCACAGCCAGACTGCTATTTCTCTGTATTGCCTGGAACTCACCCGAAAAGCATGGTGGGAAACCTATGATGCAAAGACAGGATTGCACCTTGCAATGCAGCATTCACCTCCCTCACCAGCTGGGGTCCCAAAGGGACCCTGAGCCTCAGAGATAGGGCAGCTTGGCTGTCTTTTTTTTTTTTTTTTTTTTTTTTTTTTGCTGCTTGCACAGAATTGTGCCCACGTGGTCAATTTCTATCCCTCCAGCAAATGTGACCCAGATTTGCTTTCAAAGCACTGCAGCTGAGCTGGTGGTGTGTAGCTACAGTTCACTCTGCCCCACTTTCCCAGGCCTCTTCTGCTATTGAAACCAAGCTCCAGGACAGAGCCAGAGACTCACACCACACAGCCAGAAAGAGCAAGAGGAGCTACGAGGAAAAGGAGTCTTCTTGGGTACAAAGCTCCAAAGTGCTCAGAATGAGAAAGATTGCTTGCCCAGGAATATTGGTTCCCAGTAGAATTATTCTTTAAAGTCCTACTTCCTACCCCTAGAGCCCTTGATTCCATCTGTGGCCTGGTCAGAACAAATCATTCCCACCTGCTCTCTCTCTGACAAAGCCTTGGAATGAACAAAAGAAAGCAATAGAAGTGACAAGCTCAGGCCCATTCCTTGCTGACCTAGGAAACAGCTGGCCTCCTGCAGTTTTGGTTGCTAACCAAGTACTAGGAATGACCACATTAAGTGCAGTAATGGGCATGTAAACCCATTCTGTCTGTCCTGATTCTCATTCAGTGGTTGCTGGAAGCAGGTATAACTGCTCCCCTTTTACAGATGAAAATCCATGGGCTAAAGTCATTTGGCTAGATTTCCTGACTCCAGATACAACTGTCCTCATAGCTCCTGGTACATGGTGGGGCTCGATCTTTTTATTGGATGAATGAATGAACGAATGAATGAATCTGTTGTCCTGGAGGAGATATGCATGGACAAAAAAGGAAGAGCAGATGCCCCTCTGTGAAAAGCATGGCACCAGTGTTCTCAGGACTGTCTGCCTACAGTCAGAAAAGCAAGATGGGACTCACGAATATAACAAGGTCCAGTCTGGTGTGGACAATGAACCTGGAAATGAGGAGCTTGAACATAAGATCGAGAAGGGCTAGGAAGAGATGAACTGTCTGGTAGGAGGGATCACAGACAGCTTCCTGGAGGAGGCTATAATATAATGGAGTGGATGTTGAGGACAGCATGTTCTACGATGCTGCCCACCTGGTTAGCCTGAGTTCCTGTGTGCAGCTTTCACAGTGTAATCAATTCCTTTGCATCCTCTCAGCTAGACTGAATCCATGAAGAAAGAACCACATCTCCAGCTATCTTTGAATATCAATGGCAAAAGCAAAAAAGAAAGGGGGAGAGGGGGCAGCATGGGAGGTGGCCGCAGAAAGATTGAGAGTCTGACTTCATAGGGAGAATGTATCTTGAAAAACAGAACAATGGGCAGTCTCCTGCAGGGCTGCAGACATTCAGCTTCAGCTCCCTAAGTTGGCTCACTTTTCTAATTAATCAGAAAGGCATACTTTCCTCTCCCTCTTCCTCCCTGCTGTTGAAGGATGCTTTCCCTAACATGCAGGGCTTCCTGAACTCCCTTACTCTTCCTCTGCGGTCCTCCTCCCCTCTATGTGTCTCCCTGACCTCTAGGCCCACTTAACTCAAACAGCATGGTGATTTTCTCTTTTTCATCCTCCTCCTTTTCCAGGAAGTTGCTGAGATTTGCAGCCTGCCTGCTCTGCAGATTTTCTTGTAGGTTCTAATAAAATTTCCCTCAACCTTAAACACAAAATAAAACAAACTGAACAAAGCTGGGCATGGTGACACATACCTGAAATCTACCTCTTGGTAGGTAGAGCAGAAAGATCAGAATTCAATCTGCTACACAGATTGCTCAAGGCCAGCCTGGGCTATATAAGATTCTGTCTCAAGCAAACAAAAGAAAAACCTAAATATGTGATGTTAGACAGATGAATGAATACCTAATTGATGGGTAGAAGGTGAATCCCTTTGTATCAACCCTGCCCTAGTCCAAACAGGACACTTGACAGGTGTCTTCAAGAAACTAGTCATAACAACTATACAACTCCATATTGCAACAAACATGAATGGTGTCCCCTAGAGTTGTGTGGTTGTAAAACCACATGATGCCCATCTTTGACCATTTTCTTCACCTATTCCACACAGGCTTCAAAGAATAGAATTTTTTTTGTTATTGTCTTATTTTTTTCAAAGCAGGGTTTCTCTGTGTAGTCCTGGCTGTCCTGGAACTTTCTCTGCAGACCAGGCTGGCCTCAATCTCAAGAGATCCTGCTATGGAACATTTCTTTACACTGTGTGAATATATGTTGCTGTGACTGGTTTAATAAAGAAGCTGACTGGCCAATAGCTGAACAGGATAAGGTTAGGCAAGAAAGCCAAATTGAGAATGCTGGGAGGAAAAAGGGTGGAGATGGAGGAGTCACTAGGGAATGCAGAGGGAGCAAGACATGCTGGAGGACAGGTAAAGCCATGAGCCACGTGGCAGAATGTAGATTAATAGAAATGGGTTAGTTTAAGTTGTAAGAACTAGTTAGTAATAAGCCTGAGCTATCAGCCAAGCATTTATAATTGATATTAAGCCTCTGTGTCAGTTATTTGGGAACTTGTGGGTGGGACAGAAAACTCCACTTAAAAGGTCCTCCTGCCTCTACCCTTAAGTGCTGGGACTAATGGCATGTGCTACCTCTGCCCAGCTTAATGTTATCTACCTTGTTAAAATAACCCCCCTCCCTCCCCCTCCCCCCGCCTCAGCTCCCCCACAACTTGTCATTATATCTGTTATTCATTCAAGACAGAGTCAGAGGGGGGAAAACAACTAAAAGGTCTCGGGCGTGGAGTTTAAGGGAGATGCTGAGACAGACTACTGGTTCTCTCCATTTTTGTCCCTGCCTTCTCCTTTTGCCATAGGCCAGAACCTCGAGGCTGCTCCCAGTGGTGACTTGGAGATCACAGCCAGCTATTTAAATTGTCACCTGTACAAGAGTCAGACTGGGCCAGGTTGCCTAAGAAATGGAATAACCTCACACTGAGAGTTACCTAGATCTGTGCTTGCCAATCCTGCGTGACCTCAGGCAAGTCCCCAAGGGCCCAGAGCCTTAGCCTAGCATGAGTCCTAACTAGCTCACCTTTGGAAACCTCTATATAAACCCTAAAGCTCTCACAACTGGCTCTTGGTACATTTCGAAGGGGCTAGACTTGGGGAAATGAGAACAGAGCTGGCTAAGAGGGAGACAAAAGGCAAGAAATAGGTGAGGGAAGGCAGAGGAAGACTGGGCGGCAGCATCCGTGAGCCTGGGAACGCTGCCTTGAGAAGCAGCGCTCTGTGCATAGCACTGGCTTGCCTCTCTCCTCTGCAAAGGGTGACCAGCAGGGAATTCCCATCTGGCCCTTCAACTAAAGGTGGGGTCCTAAGACCTGATCCGGACACTGAAAGGAGTTAGGCACTGGGAATTCTCTACCCTTGATGAGTCCAGTTCTAACAGCTTCCACTTAGCTTCATAACCCAAAACCTGGGGGAGGAGAAAGTTACACTGGACACAGATGCTTCCAGTGTGAGCCTGACTTCACGTCCTCGCGGAAGGCAAACTCTGCTGCAGAGAGCGTCAGAGCATTCAGATTCTCCCAGCACCCACATGTGGGAGTCCCCCCAGAGGCAAGGCTGCCTGTTTCGTTATTCTGGTGGAGCCCCCACATTCTAAAATCGAATGGAGACTTCAGCCAGACTCTAAAGTAGCAGTCTAGCCCAGCTCCGCTGCCTCTCTTCTCTCCTGCTAAAGAAACACACCCAACTGCAGCACGGTTATTTTTAACCACAGCAGTTTCCCCATCTCCAGCCTCATTGGTCCAGCCCCCTCCCCAAGACAGTCATTGGTGATGTCAGGATGCAAAGATCAGTGTGATGCCAGAAGCAAAGCACAGCCTAACACCCACCCAGCCCTTTCTCAGCTGACCTGGTGGGGTCCAGAGGGCCTTTGCCTGATGACTAAACTCCCTTGAATCCCCTTGACTTATTGCCTAGACCAGAATCTTAAACAGCAGGGCCTTCTCGGAGATGACTGTAGCAAAAAAAAAAAAAAAAAAAAAAAAAAAAACTGTCACAAAGCCATCTAGAACTCTGTGTGAGTGATGGAGAATGGGCTAGGAAATATAAGCAAGGAAAAAAAACGATGCATCCACTCTGCCTTCAGAATGAGAGGTCCGTGACTTAGCCCACTTGAGTTATACCCCTACAAGGCTGGGGGCAAGCAAACCCTTCCCTGCATTCTAGGGCCTGCTCCAAACACTGTTATTAGCTGATGTTTCAGGACCAAGACATCTGAAGAGGACTTCTGCCAAGGGCTCCCTTTTGCTCACTGGCAGTTCAAACTGCAGCCTACCTGCAATGCCTCTTTACTGTTGGCTCCTCCAGAGCTCAGCCGCATCTTTCCCGATCCATGAGTCTATATAACCCTCTCCCTTCTAACATCCCGTTACAGCCCACTGTCACATGTTAGCCTTTAAATACTTGTGGTGCTCATTTGGTCGATCACTCCTTTCCTGATGATCTCTAGCATGCATACCTCCCCCCATCACTTCCGCCCCCCACAAGTCACTGAAGGTCAACATATAAAATCAGTCACAGCACTGAATTGCTCACAGTTGTGAGGGAGTGATGGACTCCCTGTGGGTTAACTGCTCTGCTATACAAGGGAACAGAAGGAGAGAAAAGCATGAATATAGGAGTGGAGGAGGAGACACTGGGTACCACTGGGGATGTTAGGACTAGAAGGGCTGATGCCTAAGAGAGGAGAAAGAGTGGCCGACATCTTGCAGAGAAGAAAATTAAAGCCTAGAGGTTTGATCCCACAAGCTGCACACCTTGAAGGTCGAGCTACTGCGAAGTGCTTTGTGGATGGGGGTGGGGGCAGCTGGTAAAGCAGAAGAGATGGAGTGGAGCCTGGTTTGGGGTGGGTCCTTATGCCTTTATCTCACTGGCAACGAGGAAACAGAGATGCTTCTAAGCAGCTGGGTGATAGGAGCACTTCAGAATAAAAGGCTCTGGTGGCCATGTGGAAGGAGGAGGAAAAAACTGATGGAACCAGAGCCACCAGGTAGATAGGGAGGTCCAGGTGAGAGACAATAAAGCAAAGGAGGCAGGGGTGTTATCTGAAGGACACAAAGAAGGCAGCAAGACAGACCTTGACAATGAACTGAAAGCTGATGACGTCACTGAATGTCTGCGCACTTCTGTCTTTCTACCTGCTTGGTGACACCAAAGTCTACTGAGGTGCTGAGCACACATCCAGGAGACAGTTCTGGATGCTGCCCCTGAAGCTGCTCTTTTATTAAGTCAGAACCTAGGCTGAGAGCTGGAGAGAGGCTCAGCGGTTACGAGTATTGGCTATTCTTACATGGGACCCAAATTCAGTTCTAAGCATCCACCAAAGCCTACACTCTTAACCACTGCTGCTTGGAAAAGGCAGACAGGCACCTCCTGATTAGAGGGGGCAGCCCCTAACCCGGGCACTGAGATCCTAGAGAATCTATACACAACCTTCAAAAGGTGACATGAGTAAAATCGCCCCCGCCAAAGAATTCCTTATAATGAAATAACATAACAGAAATCAAAAGTTTTTTTATACCTAATCATGATCATTATAGCACTGTCTAGTCTACTACAGTGAAAGAATAGGACTTAGGAAAACCATGAAATATATATACATAGCCTTTAAAAATAACTATAAAGCGCCAGGCGTTGGTGGCCCATGCCTTTAATCCCAGCACTCAGGAGGCAGAGGCAAGTGAATCTCTGTGAGTTCCAGGCCAGCCTGGTCTATAGAGCTAGTTCCAGGACAGGCTCAAAAGCAATGCAGAAAAACCCTGTCTTGAAAAACCAAAAAAAAAAAAAAAAAACAAAAAACAAAAAAAAAAAAAAAACAAAACAAAACTATAAAGTCTGAGCCAGGCATGGTGGTGTACACCTCGTATCCTAACACTCTAGAGGCAGCCTGATTTACATTTTGAGGCTAGCCTGATCTACAAAGCAAGTAGTAGGCCGCCAGCCAGGGCTACATAGTGAGACCAACTAAGGAAGAAAAAAAAAATAAGTTTAAAAATAACCATAAAATCTGAAATGTAAATCAGAAGCTCTTTTTCAAGGTAAATGAAGAGACAGATCCACACTGGAACATAGGCCAGAAAGGAAAGTAACAAGTATATACATAAAATACAACTGAGTGGGGAAAATCCAGGGGAAAGGTACAGAAATGAGAACAGACCTCATTTGAGCATAGGGGTGGTGGTGGTTTTGGTTTTTTTCCCCTTCAGGTTTCTCTTGAATGTTCTTTCATCATCTCTGCAATAATAATAGTCATCAAAACAATATACTAGATTCTTAGCTGACTTGGCTCTGAGGACCTCTATGCTCTCCACCATGCTGGTGCATACTGGCCCACTCTTCCCTCAACTCACAGCACCCAGCTAGCAAAAGCTCCTGGAGATCTCTCTTACCAGCGACTCTGACCACTGCACGCTCTGCAGGGTCTAGCACCGAATCCTGGCTTTTCCGCTTCTTCTGCTCATGCAGTGGCAGATTCCAGGGCAAGGTGTCCCCAGGGGGACAGGGAGACAGGCTCCCTGACCGCTCACTCCTGTAAGATCGCTCGCTCCGACATGACCTCTCACTCCGACAGGATCGCTCACTGAGCGTTTCTTCGTCTGAGGAAGACATGGTGGGCAAGCAGGGGTAGCCACAGGAAGGACTGGATGTCCAGGGAGAAAGGATCTGGAGGAGAGAGGGAAGAATGTGAACAGAATGAAAGGGTCACACAAGGAACACTGAGACGTGGATCAAGACTCCTGGCCCTGCTACTGACTTGATCTCTTTACCTACCTGAACCTTAGTTTCTTCATTTACAAAACGAAATATGAGGCTGGGTATGGTGGCTCACACCTTTAATCCCAGCACCCAGGAGGCAGAAGCAGGTGCCTCTCTTAGTTCGAGGTCAGCCTGGTCTACAGTGTGAGTTCCAGGACACCAGGGCCACATAGGGAAACCCTTTCTTGAAAAGCCAAACCAAACAAAATAAAATAGAAATAACACATGCCAAGATTAATTCATGGGGCTTGGGGGAAAATTATATTAGGTAGGTAGGTAGACAGACGGACAGACAGACCTATAAGAGCCAACACTTAGAAGGTGGAAGCAGGAGGATCAAGAGTCCAAGGCCAGCCTTGGCAATGTATTGAGTTTAAGGCTATCCTGAGCTACATGAGGTCTTCTTTCAAACAAAACAAAACAAAAAGCCAGGCATGGTGGTTCATGCCTATAATCCCAGTGCTTAAAAAAATAGAGGTGGGAGGAGAGTTGGAGATATGCCTCAGTGACTTATAGCACTGGCTACTCTTCTAGAGGTCCTGAGTTCTATTTTCAGAACTGAACTAGGATCGGATGACCTCTAGCCTCTGCAGGCCAGACATGCACATGGTATATAGGCATTCATACAGCAGTTTAAATGATCACAACATAACAAAATTAATAGTATCTATATATTGGTTTTCAAGACAAGGTTTCTTTGTATAGCTTTGGCTGTTCTGAAACTCATTCTGGCATCAAACTCAGAGATCCACCTGCCTCTGCCTCCCAAGTGCTGGGATTAAAGTAACAATGTTTCTAAAGATGAAAAAAGAGAAAGAGAAAGGAAGGAAGGAAGGAAGGAAGGAAGGAAGGAAGGAAGAAAGAAAGAAAGGAAGAGAAAGCCAGCAGTGAGAGGCAGAGGCAGGCAGATCTCTGTGAATTGGAGGCCAGCCTAGTTTACAGAGTGAGTTTCAGGACAGGCTCTAAAGCAATACAGAAAAACCCTGCCTTGAAAAACAAAACAAAACAAACAAACAAAAAAAAAAAAAAAAGAAGAAGAAGAAGAAGAAAAAAGAGAGAGAGACAAGAGGATCCCTACAAGTAATTTTAAGGTTAGTGTTCATATTGAATACCAGGTCAGCCTGAGATTCAGAGTGTCGAATGAGAGACGGATAAATCTCCCTCCCTACCACCCAATGCTGGGGCTTGAGTCTAGGGCCTTGCACATGCTAGGCAAGGGCTATACCACTGGGTTACAACCCTAGCCCCAAATACCTGTAGATCATAAGCACAATGTAGCTGGATATGGTACACACACTTGTAATACCAGCACTCAGGAGGCTAGGAAGCTGGGGCAGGAAGACTGAGGTCAGTGTCTCCTGGGCTATATTCAAAGACCCAATCTCAAACAAACAAACAAACAAACAAATTTGGGCTATAGAGAGACATGGTTTTGAACACACACTACTCTTGTAGGAGGCCTGACTTCCGATTCTCAGTACCCACTACAGGTAGCTCACAACTACTCATAACTCTAGCTCCAGGATCCAGACACCCTTCTCTGGCCTCTTCAGACACCTGGCTCTCATGCATATATCCATCCATACACATGCATACAGAATTAAAAATAAATTTTTTAGACAAGTATGGCATAACATGCCTGCAATTCCAGGACTCAGGAGGCAGAGGCAGGTAGATCTCTGTGAGTTCAAGACCAGACTGGTCTACATAACAAGTTCCAGGCCAGCCATGGCCACCTAATGAGACACTGCCTAAAAACAAACAAAAATATTGTGTGAATGTTAGTTTCTATTACTTATAGCCAGGCAGAAAAATATCAATTCAAATTCTACTCTATTATTCATTAGCTGTATGACCCCGAAGAAGCCATTTAATCTTGTTATCCTCGACATTTTCACCTGTAAAATGGGGATGATGCCACCATCTAACCTCACCGTGCTGTTTGCAAGAACTAAACAATATCCTTTTATTTGATGCCAGGTATCCAGTAAGCACTCAATATGGAATCTATTATTACATTCCCCTTCTTACCCCCCAGGGATGCTATAAGGATAAAATGGGACAACAGATGGGAAGTAATTTCAAACGCTAATGCACAATCTCAGCAGCAGGAATGAAAAGAGACATGAGCTAGGATAGGTGCAAATTCCTGATTTCTCCAGCACACAGACTAGACACAGCACTAAACCTTAAAGCAAGATAATCCTGGCTGTAAATTCTGGTTCTGTCACTTACAGTTGGTGAGATCAGGGGCAAGTCACTCTACCTCTAGGAGACTCAGCTTCATCATCTGCACAGTGGGGGAAGGGCAATACTTCTTCGAGGATATTTTAAGGACACCGTGAAATGCGAATGTAAACTTAGCTGGTAGCATGTATGTCACACAGCAGGCTTTAGATAAAATATTCATCGGCTCATTCCAAGGGCTGTGTGGGAATACATCACACAGCATGGGGGCAGGGATGATGGGAAGAGACCGTCAGTTTTTCTGGTCAGTTTAGCTAGTGGAGGGAGAGGAGCGGAAACACAATCGTTCCAAGCCAGCTGGGCTCCACCAGCCAGACTGGGCAGCCTTCCCTCACCCAGGCCCAGCTCACTGCCCAGAACCATCTGCTACACATGGCCAACCACCCTGAGGGCTCTCCGAGCCAAGATGATGCATGCCTTCAGCTGTCAACCCTCCGATCAGGACCTAGATCTAGCTCAGGTAAATAGTTCTCTCTGGGCTCCAGAGACCGAGCATGGCAAACTTTCTCTAACGGGGAATATCTGGACACAGGGCTGTGCAGAGCAGGGATGTGGCCTAAATGTCTGGGTTTCTGGCACAGCTCCTCCTAGATTCTGGGAATCTCAGCTTAGAGGCAGCGACACTCTCCCAGATCACTGACATCTGGAGAAACACAGAACTCAGATAACAAAAGAACATCCCACCATGCAGGGGAGGTTCTATGAAGCCCAGGGCAGACAGCAGCCCTGTCAGGACATTCCTGTGTCAGCAATGTGAGGATCTTCCCATGGAACACCAAGGCCCAATCTTACCACCAAAAGAATTTGGAAAGACCCAACGACTGGTACAGCTTTGCCCTTAATCGTAACACTTGACCTCAGTCTTACGATCACCTCCCACCTCTTTTGCCCGGTCTAGTTCTGAAGTGACAGCTCCAACCTCTAGGAAACTCAGGCTGTGCACCCATCCTACCCTCAGCCCTGGACAGGAAACTGCCCCTCCTCTCAGACCACCTGCTTCATTCAAGAGCCGCCCATTCCCCTCCTAGACGCCCATTTTTACTACAAAGGCCCTCAAAAGCAAGGCCTCCTCCGTGAGAAGCCGAGCACTCGGCTTCTACCCGGGTCGGTGACAGTCTTCGACCTCTCACACACACACCTGTGTGACCTCCGGGCTTCCTCCCTACTCCTCAATCACTCCGGTCACTCCACGCGTCCTGGTTGGCAGGAACGCGCGCCCACACCCCCAGTGCATCTCGAAGGTCCCCAGGCCATCTGACCCGGCACCGACAGGCTGCTGCTCTCCCCACCTCGCCTCCACCCCCACGGCGGGGGGAGGGGAGCTCCCCGGAGTCCGTGGCGGCGCGGGTGGGTCCGCGTGCCCGCCGCGCGTGGCTGACAAAGAGAGGGGGACGCGTGACCGAGGATCGGCAGGGCGTCGGTGCCATCGGCCGATCTCGGGAACCCGGAGGCGAGTTTCCCTGCCCGCTCCTGCAGCTCCCTCTCGTGTGTCCCATTTCCCCCAGAAACACGCCTCCCTTTGGCCGGAGCAGCGGCCGCCCGAGGGAACCCCGGCTCCGCGCGCTCCGCACTCCCCGCGCTGCAGGTGCGAGGCCCGCACGGCCGCGGTGCCAGTGCCTGTCAACCCGCTTGCCAGCCGCCCCGGGGCTGGGGTGCGGCCGCCCGGGCTCCAAGCATCGCCGCGAAGGCGGCGGAGGAGCCAGGAGCCCCCCGATGCCGCCCCGCGCCTTACCCTGTGAGCGCGAGAAGGAGGCCGGCGGACGGCTCCGGCGCGGCGGAGGGGAGCGGCTTCCACAATGGCCGAGCTCGCGGCGCCGAGCCCCCCGCCCCCCGCGCCCTAGCGGCGGCGGCTAAAGCGGAGCCCGCGCAGCCGCCCAACTCGCTCCCCACCCCCGGCGCCGGCGCCGCCCCCCCCGCCCGCCCGCCGCGCTCTCCGCCCTGCTCCCCGCCCGCCCGCCCGCCGCGCCCTGCGGATCTGCGGCCCCGCGCCCCTCCGCACTCACCCCGCGTCCCCCGCAGTCCCTCCCCTCGCAACTGCACCGGAGCCGGCGTGGCCAATTCACACCCCTCACTCCCCGCCCTCCGCACCGCCGACCTCTCCGCCCCCAGCCCCGGGGCTGCTCGCTGACCCTGGCCCGCCCCCTTGGAGCTCTTCTCGGCCAGTCCCAGGATGATTCTCCCAGGCTCTGGCTCTCTGCCCGACCGGGCCCAGCACGGCCCGGGTTCTGGAATGACCCTGGCCTGCCCTTCTGCCCACTTCCTCTAAAACCACATTCTGTCACCACTCCTGGGGCTCCTCTTGGAGAAGGCCCTGGGGGAACTGAGTCCAGGAGGGACTAGGAGACTCCATTTCCCAGAGGGGGAAAGGGAAGAGGGAAAGTAGGCCCCAGAAGAGAATCCAGTCTATTAATTGATTGGAGACACTTTAGGCAGCACCTAGCTTGGAAGAAGCTTCTTCCACTCATAAGACGTTTACTGAGCTCCTTCTGCATGCATGAGCTAATGATGGAGGCATGTCTTTTATCCTCCGTGGTGTAGATAAATGAATGTGTCTAGAATGTTTCTGCATTAAAAACAGTCACCAAATGGGTATGTTCTGGTTACTGTGCAAAGAGCTTAACCTGGCCTATGACAGACATAGATTTCTTATCATTCATTCATTCAATCAGTATGTTTTGAATGTCTAGACTCTAGTTACTGAAGATACATATAATGAGGAGATGCATCTAATCCCTACCCAGTGGCCCCAATGGGTTTACAGTTCAGCAGGTGAAACAAAGATCATAAGGCATCCCAAGAGATAACCATTATGGTCTTTCACTTATGAATGCACAACTAAAATCAGATGATTTACTCAAAGGTCCTCCAGGGAGGTAGAGGCAGAGGATCACAACTTCAAAGCCAGCAGAGATTTCTCCAGAAAAACCAAGTCATAGAGAACACAGTGGTGGCACGTGCCTTTAATTCCAGCACTGGGGAGGCAGAGGCAATTGGATCTTTGTGAGTTCGAGGCCAGCCTGGTCTACAGAGTGAGTTCCAGGACAGTCGGGGCTAAACAGTAAAACTTTTAAAAAAGAGACAAATAAACAACACCCCCGCCAAAAAAGACTTGTCTATAAACAAATATAAGAAATAAAGTTCCTGGTTCAGGATATAGCCCTGCACCCATGTCTACACACACAGCACCAAACAAACTCATTGGGTTTAAAACAGCACATGACAGATAAAGAGCAGTTGGACCCAGGGTTAACATCCTTGGCAGCTCCCTTGGCAGCTCCCAACAGGCTACTGGAAACTCCAATTCCAGGGATCTGACAACCTCTTCTGATCTCACTGTGCACATACATACCTCATACATATAAAATGAAATAAATAAATCTAAAAAAGAAGGAATTAAAAACAGAGCCCATGAAGTTGGGAGGGAAAAGTGGGGGGAGCAGGAAAAGAAGCAGGATGGGGGTGGATTTGATCAAGACACATCATGATGATATGCATATATGAAATTCTTTTAAAAAATGTTCCAAGAAATTTAACTAATAATATGGTCAATGATATCCAAAATAAATATCATATTTATTTAGATCATAAAATAATAATAAGTCCTATGAAGCACAGAAACATCCAGCTGAAAGTCATTGTCAATGTAGAAACGAGCGTCCCAGTGCCTGCCCAGTGAGACAGGACTGTGGACACCAAGGGGGTTGGGCAAGCAGAAGACATAGTGAGAGCACAGGGAAACTATTTCCACAGGGGCAGAGTCTCCGTAGACAGGGCCTACTTCAAGGCTCAAGAAGACGAATCCCAGAAACCTGAAAGCCCAGCTTGCCTGGCTAGAGGACATCTAAAGGTTTTCTTCCTCCCAACTGTCAGTGACCTTCCCAAATCTGAGTACTACTCCAATCCTGAATTATTCATGTTGCAAGCTGCCAGAAGGTGGAGCTTCGGGAACCTTCTGGATTCATGACATTCAGCTGTGAATCCCTAGGGCCATGTCCTAGCTCCAACAGTACTACCCTGGGATTGAGCTACTGGTCAAGTTTGCCAAGATGTTTTGCGGCTGGCAGTGGGCCAACGACCTTGGGCTACTGGACTCCAATTCATTTCAGCAATCTTTTGTTGAGGAATACCATGTGCTGGCGAGAGTTTGGGGCTGTTTTGGGAACAGAGAAGTGAATCCAATTGGGCCTTTGTCCTTGAGGACTGTAGAGGTGCCTCAAGACAACTCAGCAGAGATGGGCAGACACTTCAATATGATTGTCTTCCAAAACACCACATCCCATTTCCAAGCAGGTCACTGCTGATTCTCTCAAGTGGACTTGGAATCTCACAGCCCAAGCTACCTAAGCTGAGTCCTCTTGGGAGCTCAGAGGAGCCCAGAACAGTTTCTTACTAACACGACTATAGGGAGTCCTGACTTAGTCCTGCAGCTTGAGCCACATTCCGTTTACACTAGGGGCATGACATCCATTGCACAAAAGTAGTCAAACACTCACTAGGGCCAGACACTGAGCTTTGTGTTTGTGGCTCAAAATAAAATAAAATAAAATAACCAGAAAGTGGAAGGCTCACACAGGTGGATTTCAAGTTTGAGGATAGATAGACAGGGCCATTGAGTCAAACTCTTGTTTATGAATGAATGAATGAATGAATGAATGAATGAATGAATGAGACACGCACAGCCCCTGTGGTTAAACTATTCCCAGTTTGAGAGCAAAGATCGATAAATGGGAGATTACATTTCTGCTTCATTTCTGCAGAGATAGAGGAGTGTAGGGGACCCCAAGAAGAGGTACAGACAGAAAAAGGACTTTCCCAAGAAGATTGAAGCCAAGTAACTTTAAAAAAAGAAAAAACAAAAAGATGTATTTATTATGTATACAGTGTTCCATCTCCATGTATGTCTGCAGGCCAGAAGAGGGAACAGATCTAATTATGGATGGTTGTGAGCTACCATATGGTTGCTGGGAATTGAACTCTGGACCTCTAGAAGAGTAACTAGAGCTCTTAACCACTGAGCCATCTCTCCAGTCTGCTATCTTATTATTGTTCAGAGGTTGCTGGACCTTATTGGACAATAGTTAAAACTGAGCTAAGATAACTCCTTTGTTCCTTAAATTGTCTTGGTCAGATACTTTGTTGCAGAAAGGAGGAAAGTAACTATGGCTCTCTGATCCAGGGTTCTTTTAAGCAGGCCACCCGCCACAAGGCAACTTACAAATAGGCATGAGCCTATTCTAGATGCCTCCTTCCTTGTGCCTCCCTCCATCCCTCCTTGCTTCTCACACAGGGTCTTGTTATACTGCCTAGGCTGACCCCAAACTCACAATCCTCCTGCCTCAAGACCCTGAATGCTAGGATTACCAACATGCCTTATCAGGCACAGCTTCTACATGCATTTTTATGTAAATACTATTGTATTTTTAGGCATTACATCTAGAAATGGTCTTTGGCTGTTTCAAACAGTAAATTAGGTGTGGATCTGAAATTCTAACATTTGAGGTGGGAAAGGCTCTTATCCAAGTATTTCAACCACTATCAATTTACTAACTTTTTGTTTTGAGACAGGATTTCTCTGGGTAACAGCCCTGGCTGTCCTAAAACTCACTTTGCAGACCAGGCTGGTTTTGAATTCACATAGATGTACCTGCCTCTACCTCCTGAGTGCTGGGATTAAAGGTGTGTGCCATTATGCCTATCCAATTTACTAACTTCTTAAATATGAACTTTTCCTTGACATTTTATATATTTATTTATTTGGTTTTTCAAGATTTCTCCGTGTAACATTGGCTGTCCTGGAACTCACTCTGTAGACCAGGATGGCCTTGAACTCACAAAGATCTGCCTGCCTCTGACTCCTGAGTGCTGGGATTAAATCGGTTTGCCACTTCCTGGCTCATATTTTATTTATTTTTTATGTAAATGAGTGTTTTGTCTGCATGTATGTATGTGTACCATGTACATTTAGTGTTCTCAGAGGACAGAAGAGGGCATCAGATCCCCTGGGACTGGAAATACAGACATGAGCTCCCATGTAGGTGCTAGGAGTAGAACATGGATCCTCTCGAAGAGAAGCCAATGCTCTTAGCAAATGAGCCATCCTCCAGCCTCTCCTCCATATTCTATTAGCTATGTATTTCCTTGAGCAAAGGACATTATTATTCAGCAGCAGCAAAGGATGGTTGACTGGTTTCTGGACTTACTGAACTCTCAGGACAAGGAGGGTTAGAAAGACATAAAAGGCTCTGCCCTGAATAGGAAAACAGGATATAAGAAAAAGAATGACCCATATGGTGCAAAGCCTTTATTGCCTCTGGTCGAGACTTCCAACACTGATGTCCTAGAATGATTTCACTCCTGGATGATGAGACTGCAGCCTATGGTTGGTTGGTTTTATGCACTTACTCACATAGCAGCCTGAGATACTATCTAGATTATTCCAGCAGGCTGCAAGCCAGACTCTATCTCTTCTGCTGAAGCCCTAGGGATATCTTCATGTGATAAACATTTACATACATCCGTTTCATATTGGATGTTGGTGAGGGAATGCAAGCCTTGTATGGAAGCACTCAGTGATATGTGATATGTCTAAGATTTTGAATAGCAAAGGATACAATATTCCAGTCTTGGGCTGGGAAAACAAAGGCTGAAATTGTTGCTTCATTTCTTCACAAACTTTGGTTGCTGGCATTTTTTAACTTAACAAGGTGGTGTATATCTGCAACCCCAGTGTTTAGAAATCCAAAGCAGGAGAATCCCAAGTTCTAGGCCAGTCTGGGCTATATAGTGAGGCCTGGCCCTTGATATGCAAAGACATAAATGCTTTGACTGGGGAGATAGCTCAGTAGTTAAAATCACTGGCTGCTCTTCCAGAGAAATTTGGTTCAGTTCCCGGCACCTACAGAGTGGCTCACAACCCTCTGTAACTTCAGTTCCAAGAGCTCCAATACCCTCTTCTGGCCTCTGCAGGCACCAGGCGCACAAGTAGTACACAGACGTACATGCAGATAAAACACCCATACACATAAAAAAAAAAAAAAAATACAAGTCTGTATTTAAAATTAAAAAAGCAAAACAATATACCCAGGTGAAAGGTCTCTTTAGATGACCTTTGAGAACAACAGTCACAATATAAACAAAACATTTACTACTCACAAAGATTCCCCCATGATGGTTAACTTAGTTTTAGTTTTTTAGTTTGAGTAATTTTAAATTTATAGGAAGTTACAATGAGGATCAGGGACCCCATGTACACTTTGTCTATTTGTTCCAGTGGGTATATCTGGTATACCTATAATTCAATACTGCAATTTTTGCAGAACAGAGCAGAGACATACTTCTATGTCCTTTTATCACATTTGGATTCTTTTTTTTTAAATTGAGCTATACATTTTCCCCCACTCCCCTTCCACCCTCCCCTCTCCCGCTTACCTTCCCTTCTGCCCTCCATGCTCCCAATTTACTCAGGAGATCTTGTCTTTTCCCCTTTCTTATGCAGATCTGTGTAGGTCTTTCTTAGGGTCCTCTTTGTTACCTAGGTTCTCCAGGATTGTGGCCTATAGTCTGATTATCCTTTGCTTTATGTCTAATATCCACTTATGAGTGAGTACATATTGTATTTGTCTTTCTGGGTCTGGGTTACCTCACTCAGGATGGCTTTTTCTAGTTCCATTCATTTTCCTGCAAATTCCAAGATGCCATTTTTTTGTTGTTGTTGTTTTTTTTTTTTTTTTTTTTTTTTTTTTTTAACCACTGAGTAATAACTCCATTGTGTAAATGTATCAATTTTCTTTATCCATTCTTCAGTTAGGGGCATCTAAGGTTTTCCAGGTTCTGGCTTGTGGTGATATGTTGTTCATGATTTATTAAAGCCACTGGAGATCAAAATACCAAAGCAGCCATACTAGCTAGCCATAAAAGCCAGGCACATCACCTTTAATCCCAGGATTTAGGAGACAAAGGCAGATGGATCTCACTAAGTTCAAGGCCACCCAGGGCTACATGAGATTGATTCAGCCTAAAAGAGTAACAGAGCTCATGCTTGTAATCCCAGCAGTAGAGAGGTATAAAAGATAGGAGCAGGGTCTTCAGTAGTCAGTTGGATTATTCTCCAACTATGCTAAGGAGAGGCAGCAGTCTGAGTCTTGGTAAGAGACTGCAGAGACAGGATCAGCCATTTCAGTCTGAGATAAGAGCTAGTAGCTTGGCTGCTTTGCTTCTCTGATCTTCGGTTTAAAATTTGAAACCAAATATCTGTCTCTGGGTCTTTTATTTTCCATGTTACACTGGCTATTGGGAATAATGCTGCTATTAACGCAGTTGAACAAATGTCCTTGTGGTGTGAATCCCTTGTGTATTGCTGGGTATTGAGGTAGATTGCCTCCCATTTTCTGAGAAACCACCATACTTATTTCCAAAGTGGCTGTACAAGTTTGCAGTCCCAATGGAAGAGTGTTCCCCTTACTCCACATCCTCTCCAGCATAAGCTGCCACCCCTGTTTTTGATCTTGGCCATTCTGACAGGTGTAAGATGGTATCTCAGAGTTGTTTTGATTTGCATTTCTCTGATGTCTAAGGATATTGAACATTTTCCTAAGTGTCTTTCTGCTATTTGAGATTTCTCTGTTGAAAATTCTCTGTTTAGTTCTATACCATGCTTTTTTATTAGATTATTTTTTGATGTCTAGTTTTTTGATTGACAGCTCAGTCCCTGTCAGACATGGGGTTAATAAAGATCTTTTCCCATTCTGTAGGCTGCTGTTTTGTCTTGTTGACTGACCCTGTACTTTGTTATAGAAACTTCTCAGTTTCAGGAGGTCCCATTTATTAACTGATGCTCTCAGTGTCTGTGCTAGTAGTTTTATATTTAGGAAGTGGCCTCCTGTGCCAATGTGCTCAAGGTTACTTCCCACTTTCTCTACTATCATGTTCAGTGTGATTAGTTTATGTTGAGGTCTTTGATCCATTTGGACTTGAGTTTTATTCATGTTGATAAACATAGATCTATTTGCATTCTTCTAGTTGTTGACATCCAGTTAGGCCAGCACCATTTGCTGAACATGCTTTCTTTTTTCAATTTTATAATTTTAGCTTCTTTATAAAAAAAAAATCAGGTGTTTATAAGTGTGTGTATTGATATTGGGGTCTTCAATTTTATTCCATTGGTCCACCTGTCTGTTTTTATGCCAATACCAAGCTGTTTTTTATTATTGCAGCTCTATAGTAAAGTTTGAAGCCAGATATGGTGATGCCTCCAGAAGTTCCTTTATTGTACAGGACTGTTTTGGCTATCTTGGGTTTTTTTCTTTCCCATATGAAGTTAACTATTGTCCTTTTGTGGTCTGTAAAGAATTTTGCTAGGGATAGCTGCATTGTATTCCTTTTGATAAGATTGCCATTTTTACTAATTGGTCCTACCTATCCAAGGACATGGGAGATTTCCCATTTTCTGATGTCTTCTCCAGTTTCTTTCTTCAAAGACTTAAGTTCTTGTCATACAGGTCTTTCATTTGTTTGGTTAGAGTTGCCCCAAGATATTTTATGTTATTTGTGGCTGTTGTAAAGGGTGATGTTTCTCTGATTTTTTTCTCAGTCCATTTATCATCTGCATATAGGAGAGCTACTGTTTTTTTGTTTTGTTTTGTTTTTTGTTTTTTTTTTTTAGTCAATCTTGTGTCCAGCTACTTTACTGAAGGTGTTTATCAGTGTTTATTATCAGTTGTAAGAGTTCCCTGAAATTTTTAGGATCACTAATGTATACTATCATATCACCAGCAAATAGCAAAAATCTGACTTCTTCTTTACCAATTTTTATCACCTTGATCTGCTTTTGTTGTCTTATTGCTCTAGCTATAACTTTGAGTAGATGTTGAATATATATGGAGAGAGTGGACAGCCTTGTCTTGTTCCTGATTTCAGTGGGATTGCTTTGAATTTCTCTCTATTTAGTTTGATGTTGGCTGTTAGCTTGCTGTATATTGCCTATTATGTTTAGGTATGTTCCTTGTATTCCTGCTCTCTCCAAGACCTTTACTGAAGGCTTTCCATCATCTATTGAGATGATAATTTTTTCATTTGTTTATATGATGGATTACATTGATGTATTTGCATATGTTGAACCATCCCTGTATCTCTGGGATGAATCCTACTTGGTCATGTTGGATGATTTTTCTGATGTGTTCTTGAGTTTAGTTTGCCAGTATTTTTTATTTTTTATTTTTTTTCAGCAATGTTCATGAGGGAGATTGGTCTGTAATTCTTTCTTCATTGTATCTTTGTGTGGTTTGGGTATTAGTGTAACTATAGCCTCATAAAAAGAGTTTAGTAGTGTCCCTTCTACTTCTATCATGTGAAACAATTTGAGGAGTATTGGTTGTTACCAGTGGTTTTCACACCAGCCTGGTCCCAGAGCTGTGTCAGCCCCAAATAACTAACACAGAGATGCTGTTAGGTATAAAGCTGATGGCCTGTTACTAGTGTTTCTTATTGGCTAGCTATGTCTTAAATATTAACCCATTTCTACTAATCTAAGTATTTCCACGTGGTCTTATCTTACTGGAGAGAGGGTCCGGAGTTGTTCTCTCAGTCCTACATTTTGAATCTCATCCTACCTCCTCCGGAATTCCCCTTGTCTCCTAGTCCCACCTATTTTGCTTTCCTATTGGCCAACAGGGCTTTATTCATTAACCAATAAGAGAAACATATTTACAGATTGACATCTCCCATCAATTGGTATTAGTTCTTTTTTGAAATTCTGGTAGAATCTGTCTCTGAAACCATCTGGCCCTGGACTTTTTTAGTTGGGAGACTTTTGAGGATGCTTTCTATCTCCTTAGGACTATTTAACTTGTTTATTGCTCTTGATTTAATTTTGGTATATGGTACTTATCCAGAAAATTGTCCATTTCCTTTAAGTTTTCCAACTTTAGTTTTGACATATAACCTGATGATTCTCTGGATTTCCTCAGAGTCTGTTGTTATGTCCCCCTTTTCATTTCTGATTTTGTTAATTTGGATATTGTCTCTTTGCCTTTTTTGGTTAGTTTGAATAAAGGCTTGTCTAATTTGTTGATTTTCTTGAAGAACCAATTCTTTGTCTCATTGATTCTTTGTATTGTTTTCTTTGTTTCTAGTTTGTTGATTTCACCTCTTAATTTGACTATTTCCTGGCATCTGTTCCTCCTGGGTGAATTTGCTTCTTTTTGTTCTAGAGCTTTCAGGTGTTCTGTTAATTCCCTAGTGTGGGATTTTTCCAGGTTTTTTATGTAGGCATTTAGTGCTATAAACTTTTCTCTTAGCACTGCTTTCACTGTGTCCCATTAGTTTGGGTATGTTGTGCTGTCATTTTCATTGACTTTTAGAAAGTCTTTGATTTTTTTCTTTTATTTTTTTCCTTAATCATTGTTCAAGTTGAGCATTGTTCAATTTCCATGAGTTTATGGGCTTTCTGCAATTAGTGTTGTTATTGAATTCTAACTTTAAACAATGATGATTTGATAAAAATACAGGGGACTATTCTAATTTTTTTTTGTATCTATTGAAGTTTGCTTTGTTACCAAGTATATGGTCAATTTTAGAGAAGGATCCATGAGGTAATGAGAAGAAGGTATATTCTTTTGTGTCCTGGTGGAATGCTCTATAGATGTCTGTTAAGCCCATTTGAGTCATAACAACTGTTAATTCCTTTATTTCTCTGTTAAGTTTCTGTCTGGCAGACCTGTCCAGTGATGAGAGTGGGGTGTTGAAGTCTCCTACTATTAGTGTGTGTGGCTTGATGTGTGATTTAAGCTTTAGTAATGTTTCTTTTACAAATGAGGGTGCCCTTGTATTGGGGACTGTAACATGTAAAATAAAAGATCCAGTGACAGATACTGTTCAAACTTCAAGCTGAAGATCAGAAAAGCAAAGCAGCTGGGACTCTACCTCAGACTGAAATGGCTGATCCACGAGCTCTTCCAAACCTCAGACTGAAGCTTCTCCTCAGTGTGACTGGAGAATCCTGAAACTTTAATGTCTTCCTATCATCAATGTAGTTGAAGAATGAGTGCCTGATACTGACAGCTGAAGACCTTGCTCCTATCTTTTATACCCCTCTAGTGCTGAGATTAAAGGCAAGTGATCCCAGTTTCTGAGATCATCTTTGTGTGAACTGTTTCTTTTTAGGACTAAATCAAGATCAATCTTGAGTACATCTAGTTTGCCTTGGACTCACAGAGATCAGTCTACTTTTTAATCCTGCATCCTAGGATTAGAGAGAGGTGTATAGCACCACCTCCTAGCTTCTGACGCTGCAATTAAAGGTGTGTGCCTGTGACTGACTTTGCTTTTCTGGATCCTCTGGCAAGCCTTAATAAATTATAAATAATATATCACCACAGAAGCATAGATGTTCAGAATTGAGGATTCACCTTGATGGATTTTTCCTGTGACAAATAGAACATGAACTTCATCTCTTTGACTAATTTTAGTTTGAAATCTATTTTGTTAGGTATTAGGATAGCTACACCAGTTTGTTTCTTAGGTCCATTTGATTGGAAAATCTTTTCCCAACCCTTTACTCTGAGGTAATGTCTGTCTTTGTAGTTGAGGTGTGTTTCTTGTATGCATCATAGGGATAGATGCTGTTTCCATATCCAATCTGTTAGCCTGTGTCTTTTTATAGGTGAATTGAGTCCATTGATGTTAAGGGATAATAATGACCAGTGATTGCTAGTTCCTGTTATTTTTGTTTTTGTTGTTGCTGGTGGTATTGTGTGTATGTTTCTGAGGGATTTGCTAGTGTGGAATTATCTATCTATTGCCTGTGTTTTTGTGGATGTAGCTAACTTCTTTGGGTTGGAGTTTTCCTTCTGTAGGGCTGGACTTGTGGATGGTTATTGTTTAAATCTGGCTTTGTCATGGAATATCTTGTTTTCTCCATTGGTGATGACTGAAAACTTTGCTGGATATAGTAGTCTGGGCTGGCATTTGTGATGTTTTAGTGTCTGCATAAGGTCTGACCAGTAAGAACCTTCTGGCTTTCATTGTTTACATTGAGAAGTCAGGTGTAATTCTGATAGGTCTGCCTTCATATGTTACTTGGCCTTTTTCTTTTGTAGCTCTTAATATTCTTTCTTTATTCTGTATGTTTAGTGTTTTGATTATTATGTGACAATGAGACTTTTTTGGGGGTCCAGTCTATTTGGTGTTCTGTAAGTTTCTTGTACTTTCATATGTCCTTCTTTAGGTTGGGAAATTTTTCTTCTATGATTTGGTTAAATATATTTTCTGTGCCTTTTAGCTGGACTTCTCCTTCTATTCCTGTTTTTCATAGGTTTGGTCTTTTCATGGTGTCCTAGATTTCCTGGATATTTTGTGTTAAGAATCTGTTGGAAGCCAGGCATTGGTGTCACGTGCCTTTAATCCCAACACTCAGGAGGCAGAGGCCGGTGGAGCTCCTGGTGAATCTAGTTCCTCTATTGTATTTTCAACGCCTGAGATTCTCTCTTCCATTTCTTGTATTCTGTTCATTATGCCAGCACCTGTATAGTTCCTGATGGTTCACCCAGATTTTCCATTTCCAGAGTTTCCTCGATTTGTATTTTCTTTATTGCCTCTATTTTAGGCTTCAAGTCTTGAACTGTTTCCTTCACCAGTTTGATTGCTTTTTCTTGGTATTCTTTAAGGCATAAGGAAATTCTTCCAATTTTTTATCTATCTTTTCCTCTATTTATTTATGGGAATTTTTCATTTCCTCTTTAAGGGCCTCAATCATCGTCATGAAGTTGTTTTTAATGTTTTCTTCTGCTTCATCTGCTTTGGGATGTTCGGGTCTTGTTGCTGTAGAACCACTAGTTTCTGGTGATGCTGTATCGCTCTTGGTGTTGTTGAGTGTGTTCTTACCTTGTCTACCTACCTTTCTCCAGTCAGTACAGGTGGAGCCTGTGCTTCAAGGGGGTCCCTCTTTTCTGACTGGTGTAGTTAGGGGCTGTGGCTCCACTGAATGTTCCTTCAGATGCAGGCAGGGCTGAGCCTCTGATGATGGCTCCTCCGGTGTAGATGGGTCCAAGGCTCAGATGGTTTCTCCTATCGGTGCAGGCTGGACCACGACTCCTATGATCATTTTTCCAGGTTTAGGTCTTGCCACAGCTCTAGTAATTGTCCCTACAGGTGGAGGTAGGACCGAGGCTGAGGCTAAGGCTGAGGCTCCAGTGGTCTAGTTTCTGGAGGCTGCTGCTCTTGCCATGGCATGAAGCAGTGGCTTTGATGCTGTCTCTCCCCGGATGGCCATTGAGGTCAGCACTATAGAGCACCACTATGGTAAGGGTTTACCAGGTTCCTTCCTTCTCTGAGAGTTTATAGACAGCTAAAGGTTGACTGGGGATTGGGCATAGTGACATATGCGTTTAATCCCAGCACCCTGGAGGCAGAGACAGGAGGATCTCTGTGAGTTCAAGACCAGCCAGAAATTCACTATGTAGCAATGCAGACCAGTTTAGCTTTGAATTTACAGAGATGCACCTGCCTCTGCCTCCCTGAGTGCTGGAATTAGAGGTGTACGATGCTGCATCTGGTTCTTGAGACAAAGTCTCACTATACATAACCCAGGTTGGCCTCAAACTTGTGATCCTGCCTCCACCTCTCAGAGCTCTGAGATTACAAGTGTGCACTACTTACTATCTCTAGCCTTTTGAGATTTTTTTTTTCACTCAACCCTTCAGATTCAGGTTGCAACTATTTAGTCTGCTCATTTTTATGGCTGAGTAAGTATCTCAAAGTATATTTGTTTTTTTTTTTGGACCTTCCCCAATTCATGTAACCAATGCTGGCTTTGGAGTTGGATTTGGCTTTCCGTCTCTAAATTCAAGCATGTTGTTAAGATTAAACTCACAGTTTCTGCGTTATATCAAGAAGCCAATTGGTGTAAGGCAGAAGAACAAAATCTGGGGACTCATTTGCTTATACACAATTTTCTCTCTGAAATCCTAATTTTCTCATACACGTTTTAATGCTTTCCCTATATGCATACCTTAAAACCTGAAAATTTTACATTGATATTGATGTTTAAGTTTTCCACAAGGAATAACAATTCCTAACAGCAATCTTTAAACTCTCAGGAAAGAAGATGGGGCCCCACTTCGTCATTTCCACTTAACCTGATGCATCTGAACTACAAACATAACCATAAAACTGGTTTGAGACTGTTTTGCTTGAGACAACTCCTGTAATGGTGCACCTTCTTATTACACCCTGGCCAGAGTTTCAGATAGAACTGTAGTCAAGAATTTTCTGCCACAAAGAGACTAGCTACATATGTCACAGCTAGTCCTGTCAAAAAATTTTGTTGCTAAAAATTTTCTTCCTACAGGATCCCATGGAGCAATCATCATCCCATTTCAGCAGAAAGTAATCTTAAGATAACGACGCCCCCTTTCCCTGGCATTTAAGGGATAATTTTTATCTTCTTAGGGTTGGTTTTAGTTATTTAGGGTTGGGTATGGAAGGTGATGCTTAGACTTGGGTATCTCTTTTAGATAGGGATAGGGAAACATTGGGAAAGGTATGATTTTAGATGGGATATAGGTAGATTAGCCTATCTTCTTGTGAATTATTTTAGTAATAGTGAGATATTAGTATTATGTAGCTTACATTCATACAGATTCTTATATGGTAACCTATGTAAATTTAAGTTTATATTCCCTTCCCGGAAGAATTGTATATTATATTTTGTAATATTGTGTAAAATCTTTTCATGTATGATGTTTTATGCACATTATCCTTACCATATTTTATGTATGTATACTTTTAATTATGTTCAAGACATTTTTGTATATTGATACAATTTAGGATATTTTTATCATGCTGCACTTTATAGTTCTACCTCTGGTCTAGACATTTCTACTCTACCTCTGTTTTAGGGATTTATATTTATATATACATACATAGTTATATTGTTTAGATATTTGTCCCTGCTTTACTCAGGGAAGTTTCAATCAGTCTTATAGCAAGGTTCCTGAGTATTACAGGTTATCTTCACCCATGTTTCCTATACCTATGAGATTAATCAGACATAGAAGCTTAATATTCAAACACTCCATAAACCTGCAGAACATGGCATTTAAATGTTTTAATATTAGTACTCCATTGACATGAGATACTATTGCTCCTGACAGCACCGTGCACTTTCCCGAAAATATGTTGGACACTGTCGTTGCTCCTTCTGGAGTCCATCCTTGCTTCAGCTAATGGCCTCTTGGGCAAAGAACTGCCCCCACCTTGACCACTGATTTGGACATGGGGTCCTGTGTGCTTGCAGGAGACAAACTCAGAAGACTGCTGAACCATGCCAAGTCAGAGTAAGACAGACTTCCTACCTCCTTGCTTTTGTGGTGATGTGTCAGGTACTCTTGGCCGTAGCCAAAACTGGCTGTACCAACGCTACTGTGAGACCTTGGGTGACTGTCCAGGTAGCCTGCTGTTTCTGTCGTCACTGCATCATGTGGAAGTTGCCCATCCACACTTCCTGTCTACCCTAGTATTGTTATTTTCCTTCTCAGGTCTTTGATGAGGTTGAAGATTAAACTATCACAACTATTATTCTCTTTTTCTATTTAGACATATTAGGTACTAGACTTAAGCTTTCCAGCCTAGGACATCTCTATTATAAACCCTGTTTTGCTAGGACTAGATATGTAGGTCTTAAGTTTGTATGTTCTCGATTTTCCTTTTCTTAGAGCACACTTGTTTTTCATTGTTTTGTACATAGTTTTGTATCAAGCCTAAATTTTTTCTTTAGACTAAAAGGGGAATTGTAGTGAGATATTCACTTTATCTGAACCTGTGGCACAGACCACACCCATTGGGGGTGGGGACAGGGACAGATGTTACCTGGGGGGAACTAAGTCTGAGGAAGGGGCTCCTGGAGCTCTCTTGCTTGCAGCACAGGGACAGGAGAACATCCCGAGGCATCCTTGGGACCAGAAACCTGCTGATGTTCATCTGTCTATGTTGTGAGTTATTTCTCCCTGAATAACATCTATTGGGCCTATCTGTGTCTCCTGATCCTTGTTAAACCTCAATAACCCTTTAATACAGTTCCTCATGTTGTGGTGACCCCCAACCATAGTATTATTTAATTGCTACTTCATAATTGTAACTTTGATAGTATTATGAATCATAATGTAAATATTTCATATGTAGGATATCTGATTTGTGACTCCTGTGAAAGAGTCATTTAACTCCCAAGAGGGTTGAGACCCATAGGTTGAGAACCACTATGCTAGGCAAACCCTCTACCAGTGAGCCCCATCTCTAGTTCCATTTCCTATGTCTTTTACAAACATTTGCCATTGAACTTAGTGACCACTCAGATAATCCAGCAATATCTCATGCCAAGATATTTAACATGGGGCTGGAGATCTAGCTCAATTGGCTCAGCTGGTTAAAAGTGCTTATGACTCTCCCAGAGTTCAGATCTCAACACCTATGTCAGGGAGCTCATAGCCACCTGGAGTTCCAGCTCCAGGGGATCTGACCTCTCCTGGCTTTTGTGGACACACACACACACACACACACACACACACACACACACACACACACACACACTTTATATTAAAAAAGCCATTTAACACAAAGACTCTTTGTCCAAATAAGGCCACATTCCCAGGAGTCAGGATATGTGCACATCTTTTAGGGAAGGGCTCAAGTTTAACACTTTAATGTGATATGAATATACCAACACATTTTGTTTATCTATTCACCTAGTTGTAGGACATTTGTTTTCAGGTTTGGGTTATTATAAATAAAGTCTCTATGGACTGCCACATGCATGTTTTTGTGGTTAGCTTCTTTCCTTTATCTGGGACAGAGGCCAAGGAGTGCAGTTCCTAAGTCATGCAGTAATAGCATGCTTCTTTCTTTTCTATGTTTTTTTCAAAACAGGGTTTCTCTGTGTGTTCATGGCTGTCCTGGAACCTTTAATCCCAGCACTTGGAAATCAGAGGCAGACAGATTTCTGAGTTTGAGGCCAGCCTGGTCTACAGATTGAGTTCCAGGACAGCCAAACCTACACAGAGAAACTCTATCTTGAAAAACCAAAAATAAAGAAATAAAGATTCTCTCCTTCCAGATACGTGATGTGTAGGTGTTTAGGTTTGTGTCAATCTGACACAAGCTAACCAGCACACCCCCAAAGGTACTTCTCTATCTCACTGGCATAGCAACTTAGGAGGTCATCTTAGACAAGAAACTGAGTCAGCTTTGCCTTTGCCTTTTTTTTTTTTTTTTTTTTTTTTTTTTTTTTTTTTTAGACAGGGTCTCACAGTGTAGCCCTAGCTGACCTGTAACTAACTATGTAGAGCAGGTTGGCCTTTAACCTACCTCTGCCTCCAAGTGCTGGGATTAGGGGCCTGTTTTGGCTTCTTAGCATTCCTGCAATCCACTGATAGATAGGGTGTATATAAGGCCCTGGGCTCTCACTGTGTCAGAAAGACTTGAAAAGATCTCAGCTTATAGCCTGTAGCCCACCTCTAGCAAGACAAGCAAACTGTCTTTAAACACCCTGCAAACTTGGCACGGATGTTGCCTCCTTATGGAAGCCCATAAGCACATTTCCAGAACAGAGAATTCTCACTCATGTTCAAAATGCTCTGGCAACTACTTTTCTTTCTCAACCAGTTTATCCAGAGTTTCCAAAAACTCTCCAGCCATCTTCTCACTGACACTTAGACTCTTCACTCATTTCTGCATTGTGTGATGGATAAAGATTCCTCAGGTGCTTAAGGAACCCAGAGCCAGCAATAAACTCCACACCACAGTGAGATCCAGCGTTTTCTTTCAACTTTGCAAACCTTCAACTTTGGAAGAGATGTGCTTGCTCTGTGTCTGTTTGGTCAACCCAGCTCATTAGAAGTTTCTGTTTTAGTTACTTAATTATGAATATGTGAGAGACAGATTTGGGGAGCAGGCCCATACCATGTTAAAATTGGTAAATTGGTTCTTGCCTTTCATTTCATTGAGACAGGATAGCTCTCGTTTCTTCAATGTATGTACCTGACTAACCAGTCCACAACCACCTGGGAAATTCTATTTCTCCCCTCCCACCTATTGCTGGGATTTCAGATGTGCCATCAAAAGTAGCTTCTAGTGTTTGAGACAGAGTCTCACTGAATAGCCTAATCTGGAGCTTGCTATGTCAACAAAGCCAAAAGGAATTAGAGATCTGAAGAGTGTTTTGACATCAGATGTGGAGATATAGTAGAGTTTAGAGTTTGCCCAACTGGTTTTCAGTCTTGCTTTGATCCAGTAATTCCTCATTATACTCCCTTCCATATGTTTTGGAATGGTAACATGTATTCTGTGCCATTGTATGTTGGAATTATGTGATCTGCTCTTTGATTCTGATTTTGTAGGGGATTACAATTAAGAGATTTCATGAATTTCAAAAAAGACTTGGAACTTTAGACTTTTAAACATTGTCGAGACTGTGATGAACTATGGGGACTTTTGAAGTCCCCTCTGGGGGCCAGAGAGTGGAATGTGGTGGTTAGATCAGGAAAGGCCTCCATAGGCTCCTATGTTTCAATGCTTGGTCATTAGGGAATGGCACTAGTAGGGAATGTGCCCTTGTTGAAGTAGGTGTGGACTTGTTGGAGGAAGTATGTCACTTTGGGGTTTCAAGAAATTCAAGCGAGGCCCTCTTCCTGCTGTCTCATTGTGGTCTGTTTCAAGGTCTCTGGCTTCTGCTACACCATTAATAATGGGCTGTCACTGGGGCTTCTCTTGGATATCCTGTTGTCCTGTTTTGAAGCAAGGATCCTGTAATTTTGCATCTGTAGGTTCATCCCCTTCATGTGCTCCAGCAGTTCATAGATTTGGTGCAGTATTCATCAAGGGGCAGGCCAGTGAGGTGTTGCTGGACTTTCTCTTGGGGACTGCCAGCTCCCAAATAATGACACAGAGACTCATTATTAATTATGAGAGCTTGGCCTTTAGCTTAGGCTTGTTCCTAACTAGTTCATTAACCTGTTTTCTATTAATCTATGCTTGCCACATGGCCTTTTACCTCTCTTTCATTCTGTATGTCCGACTCTCTCTGTGTCTTGCTGGCATCTCTTGCGAGCCTAGATTCATCCCAAGTTCCTCTCTCTTCCTGGAAATCCAGCCTATCCTCTTCTGCCTAGCTATTGGCCATTCAGCTCTTTATTAAACCAATCAGAAGGTGTCCTAGCAAAGACATCTTCACAGTGTACAAATGATTATCCCACAATAGTGAGGGGCAAGACCAGCTCAGCATGGCCCTCAGATTTCAACAACTTGGTTCCTATGACCCCCATGGTAACATGAGTCATGGACATCAACATAAGACCCCAGACACAGCAGGATCATGGACCCAGACATAATCCTTGGCAGTAGCCCAGAAGCTGGTGTCACCATGGCCCTACTGGCAGCACAGGACACCCAGATCAGTATGGTCCTGGTAGCAGCATGGCTCTCAGACACCATGGTCTCAGGTGACTGACCATACTCTCAATGGTAACAGGGGCCACAGACATCAACTCAGATCCTGGCTGCTGTAGAGTTATGGACCCAGACATGGCCCTTGGCAGCAACTCGGTCTGGACAACACCATGGCCCTGGTGACAATACAGGCCACTCAGATCAGCACGGCCCTGGTGACAAAATGACTCCTGGACATTCACATGACCACAAAGTGGCCTAGACCCTGGGCATCCATGTGGCCTATGGTGGCAACATGGGCTACAGATAGTGAAGCATTTTTATGGTTAGCATTTAAAAATCTTTTTCTAATTATTGTAATATTGGTGTCATTTTTGTGTTGGTGTTTATAATGGATTTATTTGTATTTATTTATTTTACTTTTGGTTTTTCAAGATAAGGTTTCTCTTGCAGCACTGACTGTCCTTGAACTCACTCTGTAGTTCAAGCTGGCCTCAAACTCAGATATCTGCCTGCCTCTGCTTCCTGAGTGCTGGGATTAAAGGTGTGTACCACCACTACCTGGCTTATAAATTATTATTATTATTATTATTATTATTATTATTATTATTATTATTGTCTTTTGAGTTAGGGTTTCAGGTAGCTCAGGCTGGCTTTGAGGCTTTGAATTTTCTATGTAGCCAAGGATGATCTTAAACTCTCTCCTTGTGCCTCCCCTTCCCAAGTGCTGGATTTACAAGCATGTGCCACCACATCTAGCCTGGCTTTTGCTAATGTTTTATAATTTTTAATTATGCATGTGTCTATGTATGGAAATCTGCACACGATTTCCTGAGGAGACCAGAGGCATTGGACATGCCTGTGTTGGAGTTATAGTTAGTTGTGAGCTCTCTGACCCGGGTGGTAGGAACTGGATTAGGATCCTCTTTGAGGGAGCCTGATGATGGGTCTTCTCTCCAGCACCACTGTGTGTGTGTGTGCCTGTGTATGTCTGTGTGTATCTCTGTGTGTGCCTGTGTATGTGTGTCTATCTCTGTGTGTGCTTGTGTATGTGTATATGTGTGTATGTATGTGTATGTATTTGTGTACATATGTATGTGTCTATGTAAGCATGTGTGTGTCTGTGTATGTGTCTGTGTGTATGTATGTGTATGTGTGTGTTTGTGTATGTATATATGTATGTCTCTGTGTATACGTGTGTGCATATGTATGTGTGTGTCTGTGTGTGTGCCTGTGAATGTGTGTGTATATATATATGTCTGTGTGTGTATGTATGTCTGTATCTGTGTGTGTGCCTGTGTATGTGTGTGTGTGTATGTATGTATCTGTGTGAGTGTGTATATGTCTGTAACTGTGTATGTGTATATGTGTATGTATCTGTGTGTATGTGCATCTGTGAGTATGTGTGTATATGTGTATGTATCTGTGTGTGTCTGTGTATGTGTGTGTGTATATGTATGTATCTGTGTGAGTGTGTATATGTCTGTATCTGTGTATGTGTATATGTGTATGTATCTGTGTGTATGTGTCTGTAGCTGTGTGTGTGTGTCTGTATCTGTGTGTGTGTGTCTGTATCTGTATGTGTGTATGTATGTATCTGTGTGTATGTATATGTATATGTGTCTGTGTGTGTGTGTGTGTGTGTCCATCTGTGTGTATGTGTGAGTGACAAGCTTGTGGAGTTCAAAGCCAATATTGTAGATCTGGTTCTGTCCTTTCACCTTTACATGGATTCTGAAGATTGAACTCAGGCTGCCATGTTTGTATAGCATAAACCTTTACTTTCTGAGACGTCTCACTGGCCCATCCATATTTCTTTATTTTAAAATATTTTAAAAATTTTATGGCCAGGTGGTAAGGGTGGGACTGGGGTCAAGATGGCACTGTCTAAACATTACCTGTCTCTCTAGAACCTTCCCTGGGCCTTTAACTAAGGAAGCAGGTTTTCCTCAGGACTTTCATTTGTCACCATTATTGGCAGTTTTGGGTTTCTTGTCTCTCCAATATCAATTCTGACATATATGAGGCAAAAAGAACACTCAAGAAACATCCCTGTGTCATTCTTTGATCCTAAAGTACCCAGCAGCTCTTTTCTTGTTGAGTCTGCTTGTTTCATTTACATATAATGGTCAGATTTCAGCTGCACTGAGCAGGAGGACTCCAGAAAAGCTTGTCTGTTCTGTCTTTCCAGAGGCAGAAACTGGGCTGAACACTTCAAAACCTTTACCCAGGCACAGTGGAACAGGCCTGGGGTCCCAGTCCTTGAGTGGTGGAGGGAGGAGGATTTGGATTTGGAGCCAGCTCAGGTTATACAGTTGATGGGAGATGTCATTCAATATGTTTCTCATATTGGTTAATGAATAAAGCACTGTTGGCCAATTGGAAAGCAAGACAGGCGGGACTAGGAGACTAGGAGGAGAGAGGAAGTAGTAAGGAGAGTCAAGATGTAGAGACCAGAGAGAGCAGAATGCCAGCCCCTCTTTCTGGTAAGATGAGACCATGTGGAAATATTTAGACTAATAGAAATGGGTTAATATTTAAGACAAAGCCATCCGATAAAAAACTAGTAACTGGCCTACTGAATTATATCGAATACAATGTCTCAGTGTGTTATTTGGGGCTGGCGCTGCAGAGGGACCAGACCGGCTGGCAGGAAAACCGTTCATAACACTCTGTGGGGGGAATATTACCATTTCTTCTTTATTATTATTATTATTTAATAACACAGTTTCTCTATGTAGCCCTGGCTGTACTAGAACTCACTATGTAGTTCAGGCTGGCCATAAACCCAGAGATCTGCCTGTCTCTGCCTTTCCAGTGTTGGGATTAAAAGAGTGCACCACCATTATGTTTTTCACTTTTTTTTGGTTCCACAAACAACTTTCCACTTGTTTTGGTGTTCTTTAATTGCTTTCCACCATTGTTTTGTAGTTTTCCACTTTCCATTTGTTTTGTTTTACTTATTTTTTGAGGCAGAGTCTCAATGTGTAGCTCAGGTTGGATTGAATTTCAGATCCTCCTGCCTCAGCTTCCTAAGTGTTGGGATTACTAGCATGTACCACAATGTACAATCTGGTTTATAATTTTTGTTTGTTTGCTTTGTTTACTTATTTTGAGACAGGGTCTCACTATGTAACCCTGGATGGCTTGAAACTCTACGTAGATTAGGCTGGCTTGGAACTCATAGACTCACAGAGATCCTCCTATTGTCTGCCTCGCAAGTACCCCAGTAAAGGCATGTGCCACCCTGTCTTTCCCCTTCTGAACAGCACCTTGCTACGTTGGAAATCTGTGTCCTTCTACCTAAGTGCCAGAACCATGTATGTGTGTAGGTGGAGTTTTCCTGTCCAGACCACCTTCTCCCAAATAACCAACTCAGAGGCTGAATATGAATTATAAATGCTCCACTGATAGTTCAGGTTTGTTAATAGGTAACTCTTATATTTAAATTAACTCATATTTCTTATCTATGCTTTCCCATGTGGTTTATGGCTTGTTACCTCATTTTCTACACATCCTGCTTCCTGGGTGGCTGGCTGGAATTTCTCTCAACTCCCATACCCTTCCTCCCATCATCCTTAGTTTGGCTTTCCTGCCTGTTCAGCTTTTTATTAACAAATGGAAGTAATATATACTCACAGTGTACAGAAGGATTGTTCCACAGCATATGTACCCGTAAATATACTCTTTATCTACTGTTTCTAAGTAATAGGTTTTCTATATCACAATAATAGGTTTCCCCACCAACACAGTAAGCCAGAACACAGTAAGCCAAATCAAGCTGAAGTGAAAAAGCCAAAGAACAGGTATATTTAAACAAAGCAACTCCCACGTGGGTTCTCCAGTCCCAAAGATCAGGGACTGGACCCCAATTAAAGCAGGGTGGTTATTATACAGCCTGTAGGCAAGGGGTGATGATGTGACCCAAGGATGGTCAAATCTGAATGCTTCACGTGGGGACTTGGGTGGCTGAACCCTCTCACCAACCCATTTTTTTTTAAATATTTTTTTTTTAAATATTTGAGCTTGAGTGTGTGTGTGTGTGTGTGTGTGTGTGTGTGTGTGTGTGTGTGTGTGTGCCAATAAAGGCTAGAAGAAGGTATGAAATCTTCTGGATTGGAGCTACAGGAAGTTATGAACAGCTGGATGTGGGTGCTTAGAACCAAATCCAGGTCCTCTGTAGGAGCAGCAAATGTCTTTACTGCTGAGCCATCTCTCCAGCCTCACAACTGTAATTTTCTAAAAAAAAAAAAAAAAAAAAAAAGGGGGGGGGGAGCAGAAGGATGGCTAATGGGTATGGTGAGTCATACATACATACATATTTTTTTAATGTGTAAAGATTTCAGATCCCCCAGAACTGGAGTTGTGAGCTACCATGTGGATGCTGGGAATTGAACCTGGGTCCTCTGGAAGAGCAGCCAGTGCTCTTAATTGATTAGCCATCTCTCTAGCCTGTGGAGGCTTATTCTCATAATCCCAGCATTTGGTATGCTCAGGCAGGAGGATCATTGTGAATTCAAGGTCAGCCTGGTCCAGTGATACCGTCTCAAAGACAAAAACAAAACAGCAGGGAACAGTTGGTAGTATCTACCTAATATGCAAGTGCTGGTTTGGGGGCTTAGGGAAAAGGCTCAGAGGTTAAGAGCAGTTGGACCTGGGTTCATTCTCAGCACCTATATCATGGTTCACAACCATCCATAACTCCACTTTTAGGGGATCCAATGACCTCTTCTGACCTAGTAGGGCACCAGGCACTCATGTAGTACACATACATACATGCAGGCAAAACATACAAAAATGAGATGTAATAAAAAAAAAAAAAAGTAATACTGGGTTTGATTCCTAGCACACCAGAAAAGTAGGCATGGTAGGCATGTAGTAAGTATTGGTGACATTACATTCACCTGGCACACACTCAGGTATACACCTAAGTCCACAGAACAGACAAATCCACAAAACATCCCTCAGTCTGAAGTTCTTAATTTTAAAATGATTTAATTTCATGTGTGTGTTTTGCTTGTGTGCATGGCCAGTGGTGACTCAAGAACAGGGTACTGGATTTCCTGGAGTTAGAGATGGCTGTGAGTCGCCATGTGAGCCTGGGAAATGAACCTGGGTGGTCTGTAGGAACTAGGCTTGGTGGTGCAGGCCTTTAATCCCAGTGCTCAGAGGGCACAAGTAGGTGTATCCTTCAGTTTAAGATCAGTCTGGTCTACAGAGCAAGGGCAGCAGGACCACATAGAGACTGTCTCAAAAAGAAAGTTGTTTCAAAAAATATTATTCTTTAGCATTAACTTTTAACATTTTTGTTGTTGTTGTTTTAGACAGTTTATCTGTGTAACAGTCCTACCTGTCCTGGAACTCAATTTGTAGATCAGGGTGGCCTTGAACTCAAAGGTCCACCTGCCTTTGCCTCCCAAATGCTGGGATTAAAGGTGTGATCCACAAACACCACCTAAATTTATTTTGGAAATAGGGTTTCTTTGTGTAGCCTTGGCTGTACTGGAACTTGATTTGTAGACCAAGCCTTGAATTTATAAGACATCTACCTGCTTCTGCCCTCTGAGTGCAGGGATTGAAGGTGTTCAGCACCACCAGGCTTTCAGGCATCTCTAAATGCACAGAAAAACAAAACAAAACAAAGCAAAAAACAAAAACATATTGACAGTGAAATGGCTCAGTGGGTAAATAAAAGGTGCTTGCCATCAAGCCTGAAGACCTGAGATTGATGTCTGGAACCCATATACTGGAAGGAGAGAGCCAATCAATGCAAGCTGCTCTCTGATCATGCCCCCCATACAGACAAAATAAATAAAATGCAATTAAAAGAAGCTAATAAGCCTAGCATTGGTGGAGCACACCTTTAGTCTCGGAACTCAGGAGGCAGAGGCAGGCGGATCTCTGTGAGTTTGAGTCCATCCTGGTCTACAGAGCTATTTCCAGGACAGGCTCCAAAGCAATACAGAGAAACCCTGTCTCGAAAACAAACAAAAAAAGAAGCTATTAAAAAATAATTTGTGGACAGCCAGGACCACAAAGAGAACCTGTCTCGGGGCTGGAGAGATGGTTCAGGGGTAAGAGCACTGACTGATCTTCCAGAGGACCCGAGTTCAATTTCCAGCATCCAGATGGCAGCTCACAACTCTTTTTTTTGGGGGGTGGGGTGGGGTTGAGACAGGGTTTCTCTGAATTACCTTGGAGCCTGTCCTGGAACTAGCTCTATAGACCAGTCTGGCCTCAAACTCAAGAGATCTGCCTGCTTCTGCCTCACAAGTGCTGGGATTAAAGGCATGTGCCACCAATGCCCAGCTTCACAACTGTGTTAATTCCCAAGATTTGACCCTTCACACAGACATTCATGCAGGCAAAACAAGAATACACTTAACCCTATTTCGTGAAACAAAACTGTGAGTATGGCATTGTGGCTGTCTATAATCCCAGTACTCAGGAGGCTCAGAGAGGACACCTGGGCTACAGTAAGATCCTGCCTCAAACTCTACCACCCCCATCAACTGTTGGGGTTTGAATTAAGGTTATATGAGGATACAATGAATTTGTGACACAGGCATGGGAACATCCAGTGTTGCTATTTCTCAAAAAGGAAATTTGGACACAGGATTGCCAGCGGTTCCTCAAATGATGTTCCCAAATCTCAAGATGTTTTTCTGAAGACTAGCAACATTGTTGTGCATTGAAATAAGCTTGAGGGGAGGACAGGAGGGTGCAGGAACTGGGATTGATATTTAAAACAAGCTTGTTTCAAATTTAAAAAATTATATTAAAAAGAAATAAGCTTGAACAGCCGGCCTGTGAACAGCAGCCTTCACTGCTAACCTGTGAACTCCTAACACTGCTATCAAAGGAGGTGTGATGATAAAAATGAGCCTTGTACAAATTGCACTCAGATGCTTTACTGCCTTGCCTCCTCCGGTTTTCAGCCTCAGCAATTCAGGTGTTAATTAGGAGAGGCAGCTTGGATGACCTTTCCTCACTGAAAAGCATGACACATGAGAAAACAAACAAATGAGAGGGAGTAATTCTTTAAATTCTTTATTTTATATACTTGATGAAGACGCTTTCGTGAAACTGTCTTCCCAGGGGAAAACAGCATGAAAAGCAGCCTCCAGCTGCTCTGCTCAAGGCCTGGGCTCCCCCTCGCCCACAAAGTGAGGTGGAGGGGTGTATTTCCCCTCTTTGATCAGCTTATCCCGCTGTCGTTTGATTTCATTCAGGCGCTTCATCTGTCAAGAAAAAAAAAAAAAAAAAAAAAAAAAGCACTGAGTAAAGGGAAATAGGAAAATAGGAAAGCCCAGAAAGTGAGGGCTGGAGGAAAAGCTACAGTTCAGTTTCACTGTTAGACTCGGGAATATTTTCATGCATGAGGTCCTGTGACATAGAGTTGACTTCTGTCTTTTGTTCTGTTTGTTTTTTAAAATTCCTAGCTGGGCAGGCTGGCACATGCCTTTAACTCTAGCCCTCAGGAGGCAGAAGCAGGTAGGTCTCTGTGAGTTCTAAACCAGCCTGTTTTACATAGCCAAGTTCCAGGGCAGACATAGCTACACAGAGAGACCTTGTCTCAAAAAAAAAAAAAAAAAAAAAAAAAAAAGAAAAAATTAAAATTCCTAAATGAAAATGGCACTGGCATTATAAAACAGATGTGTGTGCTACTGTATGGCTAAGGAGGGTGGCTGTACATGGCATGCCAAAGCTGGTCTTTGTTTTGGTGATGGGAAAAAAATTATTGGTCAACCAAAGAAGAAAACTTGGCAACATTTAGTTACAATATTTCAAAAGAGGACAGTTTGTTTTTGTATTATTTTAATTTTCAAGATAGAGTTCTTTCTTTTGTAAAGAATCTCCCATTTACCCTGTTTTAAGCATCTAGTACTTTTCAACTGCTGGCAAGAACATTCTAGGACACCCTTTGGATTGTCCATTTAGTGGTGCTTTCAGTGTCTTGCCCTTGGGATGTGGCTCTAAATGTGAGCAACATGTTATGTACCACTCTGAGGAGGAAGCTAATATTTAAAGCACCCCCCCCCAATTTTAAAACCTACCTGTATAGATTATAACTGATAAAAAAATAATAGTGGACTGTGTTTGCATTCTCCCCTTTAAAAAACATAGTGGAATTGAAATCACAATATCAAACAAATGCCACACCCTCCAAGAAGATAAAGGAAAATGCTAGAGGAAGGGGAAACAGCTTTAGTATATCACTCTCCATCCTGTTCTTCCCACAGGGTTTGTTATGGCCATATTCTATACTGTTACAAAAGTTTAACTGGTCACAGTTTTTGTTTTAGCAAGTTATGTAAAATACCATAAATTATGTATATGTTAAAAAAGTAACTTAACGCCAGGCTTTGGTGGCACAGGCCTTAAGTCCCAACATTCGGGAAGTAGAAGCAGTCGGATTTCAGAGTTTGAAGCCAGCCTGGTCAACAGATTTAGTTCCAGGACAGGCTCCAGAGTAATACAGAGAAACCTGTCTCAAAAAACCAAAACAAATAAGGTTACTTAACAAGAAATCTATACCCAAAGTTGTTTTGTATTTAAATGCTTAGCTTTACTTTTGTAAAGTGCAGCGTGCTCCCACATTTGTGTAATCTTATTGATCAGATGTTTAAAATTACTTCAAATACACCATTAAAATAATTATTTTATGATTAAAGAAACCAACAAAACACACACAAAATAAACTTCCTGTGCTGAGGCATGAGCTCAATGCTATGTAAATGCTGCCCCAGTCGAAGTTTACAAGAAGGTTTTATTATTTATCTATGTGTATTTGTGTGTGAGTATAGATGTGCCTGTATGCCCATAGAGGTGAGAACTGAGGGATAGGGAGTTGTAAACTGTCTGACAGGTGCTGGTAATTGAATTTAATCCTCCACAAGGGCAGCAAGTGCTCTTAACTGCTGAGCCAATCCTCCAGCCCACTAAATTAATCTTTAAAGAACTGAAAAGCCAGGCGGTGGTGGCATGAATCTACAGCGTTAGACTCTTCCAGGATAGCTAGAGTTGTTACACAGAGAAACCCTGTCTCAACCCCCCCTCCCGCGCCGCGCCCCCCCCAAAAGAACTGAAAAACAAAGAAAAGAACAAACTAGAAATCAACTCTCAATTTTTTAATAGATTCCTTTCTTTCTCTTTTGGTTTTTCAAGACAGGGTTTCTCTGTATAACCCTGCTGTCTTTGAACTTACTCTGCAGACTAAGCTGGCTTCGAATACAGAGATTCACCTGCCTCTGTCTGAGTGCTGGGATTAAAGGCATGTAACAACAAGACAGACTCAAGATTTCTAATATACATAATAAGATAATCTCAGTATGTATAAAAAAAAAAGGTAATTACAATACTGTTAAGAGATACATTTGTGAGCTTGGGAGCTAGCTCAGACACGATGCAAGCCTGAAGACCTTCAATTCCTCTGACCTCCACCATATACCTACCATGAAAATGCATTCACCCACACAATGAACACACATGCATACACACAAATCAATGCATTTGTACATGCTAAAATGTCTTAAAGATATTTAAAGACAATTGCGCATTGAGGCTCATGCCTGTTAATTCCAGCACCTGCAAGGCTGAAGAACACAAAATAAACAAACAAATGCCACCACACCCTTCAATTACTGAAAGTTTTTGATCCAGATAACTTGGTTGTAAATTTAACAAAAATCTAGATTGCCTAGATGAACTTGGAGATAAAAAAATTTCAGCCAGGCATAGAGGTGCACACTTTTAATCCCAACACTCTGGAGGTAGAGGAAGGCAGATGTCTGTGTTTGAGACTAGCTTGGTCTACATAGTGAGTTCCAGGCCAGCCAGAGCTACACAATGAGACCCTGTCTCAAAATAATAAATAGTCAAAATAAATAAATTCTACTTGATATACCTGTAACATAGAAATAGGCAAAGTGATGATCTAAAGTCAAAGCTTTCTCCAAGATTACAACCCACGTGTTACAAATTCATTCAGCTAAGACCTTTTCCTCCCTGAACCTTTGGTCAAGTTAGCCTACAAAATGTTATTAATGGATGCCTCCACCTTCTTCAGAAATACATCCAGTTGATTGCATCAGTTCATTGCTCTAAATCTACAGAGTTTGAGAGCTTCTCCAAGGAGGGCTCAATGACTGTGAAATTCCACCCCAAATTTTTCTTTTTAAATTAAAAAATATATATTTTATGTTATGTGTATGTATGGGTGTTTTGCCTACATGTATGTTTGTGCACCACAAGTGTGCCAGGTGCTGGTGGAGGCCACCTGGTGTCTGATCTACTGGAAATGGGATTATATAGTTGGGAGTGGCCATGTGAGTGCTGGGACTGGAACCGAGGTCCTCTGGAAGAGCTGCCAGTGTTCTTATTAATCAATGAGCCACGAGACATCTCTCCAGCTGCATCCAAAACTTTTCAGGAACAACCAATCAAATCTAGTGGGCAATCTTTGCTTTACAAACTACTGAAAATCTAAGGCCTAAATACGTGTGCAACTCTGACTACAGGCAGAGGAGAAGAGGAAGACACTAGGGAAGAACAGGCCCTCCTCATTACAAAAGCCTTATCATTTAACTACCTGTGAGCAAGCCACCGCCCAAAGACCAACTGAAAACATTGCAGATGGCCCAAGGGACTAGATGTAGTTCAGGGATAGAGCGCTTATCTAACACATGACCAAAAAAAAAAAAAAAAAAAAAAAAAAGAAAAGAAAAGAAAGAAAAAGAGAAAAGAAAAAGAAAGGGGGAAAGGGGAGGGAAGTAATTTAGCTCCCATATCCATTATTTACTGACCGTTTTGAATCGAAGATAACATTCCTTGAAATCATCATACTCTATCTTGCACTCTTTTTTAGCCCGGGTAGCACCAATTCCATGCGAACATTCTATCCATTCTTTTTCAAAAGCATGGCACCGAGCGGGAATTTTGTAGGGCTGTTCAACACTCTGGAATGTGAAATGACGATCTAGGCTAATGCCTAGCTTTTTCTGCACATCAAGGAAAGGCATAGCTATAAAAGAAGATAAAGAAAATAAGGGTGGGATAAAATGAGATGTTTCTAGAAAAAACAAGACAGTTCAGCAGGGCGTTGGTGGCGAATACTTCTAATCCCAGCACTTGGGAAGCAGAGGCATTCGGATCTCTGTGAGTTCGAGGCCAGCCTGGTCTACAGAGCTAGTGCCAGTTTTAAGACAGGCTCCAAAATACAGAGAAACCTGTCTGGAACCACCCACCAAGAAAACAAAAAACAAAACAAAGCAACAACAAAAACAAGACAGTTCTGATGGGAGATGTCATTCTGTATATGTTTCTCATACTGGTTAATAATAAAGCACTGTTGGCCAATAGGAAAGGAAGATAGGAGGGACTAGGAGACAAGGAGGAAATAGGAAGTAGTTAGGAGGGTCAAGATGGAGAGTCTGGAGAGAACAGTATGCGGCAGCCAGCTCCCGCTAAGAACACGTGGACATACATAGATTAACACAAATGGGTTAATAACTAAGGCAGAGCTAGCCGATAAGAAAGTAGTACCTGGCCAATAGCATAATATCAAATACAGAGTCTCTGTGTGTTATTTGGGGCTGGCGCTGCGGCAGGACAAGACCAGACAGTTCATTTGTGAAGTCCTAGTCCCCAAATATCTTCTCACCAAACTTTATACTTAACCAGGCTGCCTTCAAGTCACTATTGTAGCCAAGGAAGGCCTTGATTTCCTCATTTTCCTGCCTCCAACCTTCCAAGTGATGGAATTACTAAACTTTATTAGACAAGTTCTCCCAGCTGAATAATTACGGGGCTTTTACAAAACTCATGGAAAAGAAAACTAAAGTTAAATATGTATGTATATACATATATAGTCTAGGGTGAAAAAAACTGTTTTGGCTCAAGAGAAGAAAACAACCAAACAACAAAAAAGTCCAAGACAAAAAACCCAACAACCAAGAAAATGGAAAACAAAAAGATGTGCAGGCACACATTATTTCTTTACATTGTCCTATAGTCTTTCCATCCCAACCTAGACAAAGCTTCCTTTCGGAAGCTCTCTTGAATCTAGTGTTTCTTCTTTCATAGAAGTGGTCTGTAGGTCTGTAGGAGAATGCATGCTGTTCTAGCAGAGGATTCAAGTTTGAGTCTCAGCAACCAAGGTGGGTGGTTCACAATCCAGATTCAGGGGGATGTGATGCCTCTGGCCACAAAGGGCAGCTATACTCACATGCCCACACATAACTAACAATTAAATTTAAAAAGTACTTGGTTCATTTCTGTAACAAACTATTTGTATGTCTTCCTTATTAGATTTTGCTTTTCACAGCAAAATCTGAGGTTTTAGGCAATTGCTAAAAATAAATAAATAAAAATAATAAAAAACAAACAGGAAATTTCAAACAACTTAAATGGGTAGGAAATGGGTAAATTCAAGCCGGCGGTGGTATCGCACCTTTAATTCCAGCACTTGGGAGGCAGAGGCAGGCAGATCTCCATGAGTTCAAGACCAGCCTGGTCTACAGAATGATTTCTATCTAGGACAGGCTCCAAAGCTACACAGAGAAACCCCGTCTCCAAAACCAGAGAGAGAGAGGGTGAGAAAGAGAGAGAGAGAGAGAGAGAGAGAGAGAGAGAGAGAGAGAGAGAGAGAGAGAGAGAGAGAGAGAGAGAAGATTCTGGTGCTCAGTAGACTATGATACACACTTAGAAAAAAGACTAAATAGAAAATACATAGTAATGCTGACAGAGACAATAATCCCAAATGACAAAACTGCTGAAGACTGGAATGCAAGCACAGTACACATCACCCTGCATGCATAAATCCAGTGGTGAATTTAATTTACAAAGTTTCTTCCCTTTCTTTCAGCTTTTACTGTGCAAGTTACAGGCAAATGGGGGAAACCAGCTCTTTGTAAGCACTGGAGCCCACATTGGGAACTTGGAAAGAAACCTGAGAGTAAGAGTTCAAGGGTGGAACTCTCAGAAGATTAGAAAAAGTCTTCGAGATTTTGAGAAGAGTCTCAGTATCTCTATGACAACCTACAGCTGCCTGTAACTCTAATTCCAGGGTTGGCCCACATAACACACAAACACATACACACACACACGCGAGCAGTGAGTTCCAATATGGCAATGAGAATAGCAGTTAGGGCATGTGTGGGGACGGAGACCCTGGCACACAACACGAATGCAAAGGGCTCAGGAGGATGAGGGCCGAAATCACTGGAGGACCCGGGTAAGAAACGGGATACAACCTGGCATGGGAGCTAATCTCAGCATTTGACTACTGAGTGAGCTCCAGGACAGCCAAGGCTACACAAGAAACCCTGTCTGAACAAAAACCAAAGAGAGGCGGGACGTCAGGGTAGGAAGAAGGCCAAGGCAGTCCGGCTCGAGGCGGAGTTGACGAGGAAGGCCGGCGGGGGACACAGTTGTGGGGTGAAGGGGCCTGGAAAGAGGGAGCACACGCCCAGGACCCGGGCCACCCACAGCGAAAGGAAATTTGTCAAGGAGACCTCCTTGCGGAGCTCCCTGGCTGTGCAGACACAGTAGCGCCTACCGCACCAGAAAAGTGCCCTTGTCCGCTGCCTCGGTGCAGAGCACGACCGGCGGCTTCGGGGAGACGCAGACGCCTGCCGTAAAGGACACTCAGCAGTGCGACGTCTACAGCGCGACGTCGCAAGCCGATCTGCGCCTGCGCACGCGGCGGTCCCGCCTCCAGACTCTTGACAGCTGATGAACTGACCTTTAGGCCACTGTGCCTGTAATGAGTTCTCGATCTCAGCACTGTCACAACAGCTGATTGTTGTGCTATTTGGCCAAGGTCACACTCGGGAACGATTTTACTTCTCTCACCCCAAACACGCGTAGTAGTTCAAACTCGTGGGCCGTGACTCCAAAACACATGTGTACTTCGATGCTTCCTAACCTCCACGGTGCCTGTTTCCCTTTCTTAGTAAACGCAATAGCCGGCTGAAAAGAGAGCCCAGAGGTTAAGAGCACTTGTTGCTCTGGCAGAGAATGCCGGTGCAACTCTAGATTCAGGGAACTCGTATTCTTCTGAGCTCGCCGACACACGTGATGCCCATACAGACAAAAACACTCACATACATAACAAAATATTTTTTTTCTTTTTCTTCCTTTTTTTTTTTTTTTTTTTTTTTTTTTTTTTTTTCGGTCAGAAACAGGGTTTCTCTATATTGCTTTGGAGGTTGTTCCCAGAACTCGCTTTATAGACCAGGCTGGCCTCGAACTCACAGAGAGATCTCACCTCCTGATTGCTGGGATTAAAGGCGTGCACCACCAACGTCCAGCAACAAGGAAAATCTTAAAAGAAGATATAAGGGCTAGCATGGAGATGCACGCCATTAAATGCCAGCACTTGAGAGGCAGAAACAGGTGTACCTTTATGAGTTTCAGGCCGCCAGAGCTACATAGAGAGATCTTGTTTCAAACAAACTAATAGCTATAGAGTTGCTATAGGGACTGGTTAATCCTATGACATGGTGAAAAAAGTTCTTTGGCCAGGTAGTGGTGGCTCACCCCCTTAATTCCAGCACTCAGGAGGTAGAGACAGATGGGTCTCTGAGTTTGAGGCCAGTCTGATCTACTTCGAGAATTCCAGGACAGCCAGGACTACACAGAGAAATCTTGTCTCAGAGAAGAAGGAAGAGGAGGAGGAAAGGAAGAGGACAAGGAAAAAGAGAAAAAAAATCCTCTGATGTTATCAGCTGACATCCGCATAAAAGCAATCAGGAAGCTGAGACAGAAGGGTGTCTGTGAATTCAAGGCCAGCCTGAGCTACATAACCAGAGTCCATCTATTCCCCAAAAAGTTTCTGGAGAAACTTAATTTCAATCACTCTAACATGCTCCATCCACCTCCTTCCATCATCTAGGTGCTCCACATAAAATCTGTTTCAATTCAGTTAGTTTCCTGAACACTCAGTGGGAGTCCAGCAAAATATTGGCTCATTATGGAACTGGTAAATCATGCTACAAAGTTCTAGTAGCCACACCCTCCTTGTTTTTTTCTTGCAATCCTGGGGCTAGAACACAGGACACCATATGCTAACATATGTTGTATCACTGAGCTATATCTCCAACCACCCTTTCTCTCTCTCTCTCTCTCTCTCTCTCTCTCTCTCTCTCTCTCTCTCTCTCTCTCTCTCTCTCGGTTTTTTGAGACAGGGTTTTCCTGTGTAACAGTTCTGGCTGTCATGGAACTTTCTTTGTACACCAAGCTGGCTTTGAACTCAGATATCTGCCTGCCTCTGCCTACCAGGTGCTGGGATTAAGGGCATGAGCCACCACTACCTGGCTCACCCTTGCTTTCTTGTTTCTCAGTGGTAGCATCTTTTCAGTCTCTTGGGCAGGTAAGGTTATATTCCTTCCACCAGTTTCCAATATATTTAATTCCAGTCCTTGGCTCTTCAATCCATCTTGCATGACCAATCTTCCAACAATACAGACTTTATTATATCTCTCCTCAGAAATACCATGCAGCAATAATAGAAACAAGGGAAATCCCAATGTTTCCTGAGCCAAACACTATATGAAGGCATGTGATCAATAACAAATGACCGTTGGCCTCAGCTTGAGGAATGATAGCAGTAGGAAGTCTGACAAATTGGAAAGCTATACTGTAAGACACAGAAACAGCTAGCTCCATAGCTTCATCTTGTTATGCGAGAACTAAGGTATCAAATTTTGCATTTTTTTTTTCACTTTTTGAGACAGGGTTTCTCTGTATAACAGCCCTAGCTGTCTCAGAACACACTCTGTAAACCACACTGGCCTTGAACTCACAGAGATGCACCTGTCTCTGTCTCCTGGATGCTGAGATTAAAAGCATGTGCTACCACACCTGGCTCAAACCTTGTAAAATTTCAAGAGAAGCTAGAAATCTGCTGAAACCCAGAGTACTGCCTAAGTGACTTAACTGAATGTCTACTTGCACCAATCTTGTTTATGTTTGATGACAGGATGTCTGTAGGCAAGAATTTCCTCAAGTGGGTTAGCCATCATTGGTTGCCAAACAACTTCTAGCTTTATTAGCTTATCGGATACTGGAGATACTTGGAGCTGAGACAATGGTGGACAGGACAATTACACTTTGGCCAGATGGGTTAGTTATACATATCTCTTGCCTGCTACTTATTAGAAATCTTGTTAGAAATCAGAAGAGTAACTTGGGTGAATCACCTGAACTTTTCATCCCTCTTCTCAATGTAATTACATTGAACAAATCTCTTTTCCTGATTTTACTATTAATTTGGCTCTTCTTATAGGTTTTCTGAGGATGAGCCGCTGAACCCTGGCTTGCTGGAGCAGTCTGTGACTCCATGCCAGTCGCATTACCACATGCCATGGCCTTGTTGGGTTCCTGACACTAAGATAGTCAAACTGTTGTGGCAAATTATGTTATGAAGTGAGGCTGGGGGTATAGCACAGCGAGAGACTCCTACTCAGCATGGACACCCTGAAGCATACACACCACTCAAAAGAGGGAGCCATTACAGGGTGGTGGTGTCACACTTTAATCCCAGTACTTGGGAGGTAGAGTCAGGCTAGTCTCTGTGAGTTCCAGGCCAGCTTGGTCTATGAGCAAGTTCCAGGACAGCCTCCAAAGCTAGAGAAACCCTGTCTTGAATCCTCCCCCCAAAAGGGGGAGCCATTCATTCTTACTGAACTGTGGAGTCAATGTTTCACAATGCCCAAATTCTTAGGTTTGACTTCTATTTCCAAGTTTTGAGATTATACTGCCTTCCACTCCCTCCCAAACTCCTGTCTCCAGTTATGCAGATAAACATATTGTACATGTGTGTTGCTTCTATCCTTCTACCACGGAAGGGCGGGGACTTGAGGGAGTCAGTCCTAGGGGACTGAACTCTAGGGGCTCAAACAGGATTAAACTCAGGACATCAGGCTGGGTGACAGGTGCCCTTACCCACTGAGCTTGGCCTTAAGTTTGAACTTCTGCCTGGAATGCTAACACTCTCTCCCCTCCTCTACTCCATTCACACCCAATTTCTCTCGACAGTGTCTGAGGGAAATTCTGATTCTTCAGTTTGAAGTTTTTCATGAAGCCCTCCCAACCCTGTAAATCTAAATGTGAACAGGTCCCCACCATTGGACCTGTCATACTACTGGGTCCTCACAGGCAACAAGCCCTTTCCTCTAATGCAAAGGCTGGAAAACTATAACTCCCAGACCAAGCAGGAACCACCCGAGCTGCTGTTGCTATGGTGCCCAGGATTCTGCAGTTCTGTGCTTTGTGTATGAGCTTTCCGGTCCTTCATCCCTTACCTTCCACACCTTCCCGTCAATGCTTCTTTAGGGCCGTACAATAAAGCAAAGGACTTTATGCCTTTCTTCATCTCCTGGACATCCGAAGACTCCAAGACCCTTGTAGCTCAGGCCTAAGGGCCCAGCCCAAGCCCTCTGAACAAAATTCAGTGGCTGCCTGAGGACCAGGTGTCTGGGCTTCACTGGTGGGGTAGGGTTATTATCTCAAGTACCCTGGCCATCCACTCACAAGTACTTCTATTCTGGCCCCTTCACATAGTGGGAACTTTAAAAGCGTCTTTATTGTTATGCAGATCTAAACAAAATGTTAGCCTAAGAAGCCTTGCACAAGGGAAGGCCTGGATATTGGAAATTCTCAGATTATTTAAACCAACAGAGTGATTTCCATTTGGAGATGGAGGAAATACCAAGTTGAACAAACAAAACCAGGAATTCCTAAAGCAAAGTTGAGTTGGAAATAAAGCTGTCTGACTCAAGATGCCAGAGGTAACTGGAGGGTGATAAATATTCCATCCTTAGAACTCCCCTTTGTTAGTGTTGCAACTTGGATGGAAAGGTATTCTGGCAGTCAGGTGCCAAGGCACAAAGGCACCATAAGCTCAGCAGTTTACAGCTCTGTTCCAGGAAAAGTTTTCTCTAATACAAGTGTAACATATATGCTTCACTGGGCATTGACGTATCTGCTCAGGCCCCTGAAGTCTAACAACTGCTCTGCTAGAGTAGTTTTTCCAGTGTCACAGCTGGACTCTGTTCCAGCAAAATTGTCTCACTGTGCAAATCTCAAGAGGTTTATTGGGAAGGAAAAATCCAGGAGGGTGGCTGCCTCTAGGGTTAAAATCAGCAGTTAACTAAACAGAGTAGAGAGCTTATTATATAGGATTTCCTGGGGGTGGGGAGAGCTGAGCTTTCCAGTTGGCTTGGGTTTGGTGGGTTTTTGTAGCCTGATTCTGGGGCAAGCTCAGGAACTGGTGGGATTTCAAGCCCTGGTCTTCGGGGTCAAGTCAGGGTGTTTTTCCTTGGCCCTTTTTACACTAAACTCTTGGGGTCTTGGAAGTTAGAAGCAGGTGGATTTCTGTGAATTTGAGACCAACCTATTCTATAAAGTGAATTCCAGGACAGCCAGAGATATATAGGAAGACCATGTAGAAAACAACAAAAAGAACTCCCCTTGTGTTAAGATGTGACTCGGTAAGAGTGCTGGGTTCTATTCCCAGAGCCATATACAAAACCAGATATTGTGATGCAAACCTGCAGTCTCAGGACTTGGGAGGTGGCAGCAAGAGGATAAACTCACCCTTAGCCTCAGGTAGAAGGCAGCCTGGCTATTAAGAGCCTGTCTCATCTTGACAACAGGGTTTCTCTGTGGTTTTGGAGGCTGTCCTAGAACTCACTCTATAGACCAGGCTGGTCTAGAACTCAGAGATCCGTCTGCCTCTGCTTTCCAAGTGCTGGGATCAAAGTCATGTGCCATCTCCACCTGGCAAGAGCTTTAAACTCTCAATGACTGGCCTTGAACTTATACTTAGCATCTTGATCTTTGTACTTCTCAAATGTTGGTATCTTGGTGCATGCAACCTTGCCCAATGTATGTAAGCCATTTTATTAAAAACAATCCCGGAGAATGGACAGTCTGTCATTTCTAATTATGTCTACATATAAGTATATGGATGCCTGAGGTCAGAGACATCAGGTCCACTGGAACTGGAGTTACATGTGATTACAGTTACCTAAAGATGAGCTGTGGGAATCAACTCTGGGTCCTCTGCAATGGCAGTACATGCTCTCAACCTTGGAGCCATCCATAGCCCTTAATCACTCGCTTCCAACTTCATTTTGTAGGTGAGGGATTTGAGTATCTCTTAAGACCAAACTCATGTTTTTGTGCATGCTGAACAAACACTATCTCCTGAGCAGCAGCCCCAGCCAACTCTAATCCTCATTCTTGGATCACCTGGTACTCTTCTTCCTCTGAGGCATGCAGGGACATTAAAGGGTTAAAGAAACAGCTCAGAGGTAGTGAATTTGCCTGGCATGTATGAAGTCCTAGGCTCAACCCCCAATACTGTCAAAAAGACAACTTATTAAACACAGGTGAGTCACCACATCCAGCTGAGTAACTTAAGTAGCTCCTTGGACAGGTTTTCTGAAATTACACATTCCAATGCATCTTTGTAGTTTTTGTAGGTTTTATTCTTAAGGCAGGATTCCCACAGAATAGGATTTCCCTGTCTGGAAAATACCCTTAAGTTCTAACCCTAGAAGTCAAAGTTTTAAAAAAAATTATAAACACACATGCACTCGCACACATACAGGGTCTCATGGACTCACAGTCCAGGCTGGCCTTAAATACTATATAGCCAAGAATGACCAAGAACTTCAAAGACCCACAGGCTTCCAGGTTCCCAGAGTTCTCTAATGCCAATCATCGTGGTATCATACTCTGTGGTCTGAATGGATAACCCAAGAACAGCCTGTAGGTACCTCTAGCAGTTGAGAGGGTGGCATGACTGTTCTTCCTCAAAGCAACTCTTAGCCAAAAGCTACTTACAGGAGTTTAGAAGGGAGCACAGTACAGTGGCGTGTAATGGGCCTTAGGTGAGCAGCCTTTGGGGCTTGGCATCCTCACAGACCTTTAGCCACTTCATCACAGCCATTACTAAGGCTTGCTTCAAGGAACAAGTAACTACCCTAGAGAAAGAAGAGATGAAACAAGCTGTCCTTTAAGTGAGTCAACCACTCTTTAAGAGCGATGGTGGGCTCTAGGAGTCTTCAACAAGTTGTTGAACTATAGAAATGGTTATAGCAGCCTTAAACAGTTATCTGAATACACATTATCACAGTACCAAAAAGGCAAGGTAAACAAATAGCTTAAGTATTTTATTTGTTTGCAACTAAGCTTGTTAACACTATATAATGAAAATGTACAAAGAATAATGTTGCAGTTTTTGGTTAGATTTAAGTCAAAGACATTCATTAATAAGGAATCTTCAAATGTGAATACCCCAGAAATGTCCGTAAGCCATCGGATCTCAACAACGGTCTCTGAATATCACTTTACTTTGGAAAAGGCATTGGCAAACATTTGAATTAAAACTCAAGAGTTTTCCAAAATAAAGCCGTAATTAATAGAACTATTCTATATTTAAACTAAAACAATTCTAATAAAACTTTCCTTTCCAAAACAATAGTAAAGGAAACAAGGCATTTTGTTAAATGTGGTCCTGAACAAGTCACAGTAAAAATAAATGTATACGTAACTCCCACCTCCTCAAAACAGAGGCTGCTTTCTGCTCACAGCCTCAGGACCAAGGCAGAAAACAGCCAACAAATAACTTCAAGCAGGGAGGTGCCATAACCAAGCTCTAATAGTTGAACACGGAAGCCTTAGGGGAGTTTGGGGAACCTGGACAAAAGACCCAGATTCTTTTTTGAAACCGATGAGAAGGTGAAGTGGCTGCTCCCAAGTAGCAGTGCTGCAAGGCCTGGCCCCACCCTGCACTCCCCGTGTGATGCTCCGAGCACACCCTGATGTTCCGCTCCAGGGGAGAACTTTTCCCTGTAGAAGTCCAGTGTTCAGGGAGCTCCTTCCTTGACTTTATGAATGAGGTGAGCTCAGACTCCACAGGGTATTTTAAGGCTTGGAGTCAAAGTATTTTTCCAGCACAGCTAGGCAGAGTCCCGTGTGTTGATGGCCCGTCTCCAGTTTGTTTTAATTTCTCACCATGGATCTGCAAATTCAGGACTGCAGACCTTCCCTACATCATAATCATGTCTAATGTCCATCCTAACTTATGATTCAAATTCTGTGCCTGGAAACAGTCCCTGTATTTAACGATAATACCTACACATAAAACAATCCACTGTTACAACTTATATGGTCACCAAACATTAATGATCTTCTGTAGACCAAAAAAATGTTTCTAACCATAATTGTCGTGCATCAAATTCACAGCCAGAATCCCCAAGATCAAAAAAAGTTTTGCACAATACAAATAATAACTTAAAACACACAGACACACACACGCGCACACACTCTCACACACTTCTCACAGAGCTGTGCTTGGGGAAACTCCACGTGTTGAGTGCCACTGAAGGCATTCTTTGCTAAACTGCTGCTCCGGGTACTTTTGTTTGGAAAACCTATCACAGTAGGGTACAGCTGTTTAGTGGATGAGCAGAAAAGAAAGATATGCTTGTGGCAACCAGAAAGTTTTAAGGTCTTTCAAGTTGTATAAAATGGACCTGCAGAAACATTTAAGTGTTCTCAGGATGCAAAGTTGGAGCTGAAATGTGCTATCAAACCAGTTGCAAAAAGTGTACAGCAGCCGTCTCTTGAGGTCACACCTGGTACCCAGATAGGCAAGAAGGCTTCAGGATACATCTGCAAATTAGGGTTAAAAGACAAATGAAAAGAAGAATGAAGATGTAGTCTGGTGCTTTTTAAAACATACACTAGCAGTAAATGAGCAGAGTGAGCTACCACTTCATTTAAATGGCAGAATTTAAAAAAAAAAAATCTGTCTCAAGTTTTTCACACACTTAGAATTAAGAACTCTTGACCATTCACTGGATAAACAAACTTCTATAAACTAACCCAACGAACCACCTTTCTGAAGAAAATATTAACAAAAGAGACTGGTACTGGAGTCAGATAACCATAGGTGGCAATCTTGGCTGGCTGACTATAGAAATCTGAGCAAATTAACTAACATCCCTAAATATTGTGCTTACCAATAAAATGGGGTTAATATTAAAAGCCTCACCTCAAAGGGTACTGTGAGGACTATGTGAAGTTAGGGTGTACTGGCTTGACACCGATGTATTCTTCACCACTTCGCTTTAAAAAATATTTCAAAAATATTTTTTTTAAAGAGTTTTTTTTTTTTTTTTTTTTTTTTTAATTATTATTATGTATACAGAGACTGCAGACCAGAAGAGGGCACCAGAGCTCATTGCAGATGGTTGTGAGCCACCATGTGGTTGCTGGGAATTGAACTCAGGACCTCTGGAAGAACAGTTACTGCTCTTAACCCCTAAAGCCATCTCTCCAGCCCTCAAAAATATTTTTTAGATTATTTATTTTATGTATATGAGTGTTTTGCCAACATTTATGTTGTGCACTGCCATGTGTGCACCAGATGCCCTCAAGAGAACAGAAGGATTTAGTCCTGAAGTTACAGGTGTTTGTGAGCCACCACGTGGGTACTAGGAACTGAGCCTGGAGTCCTCTGCAAGAACAACAACCCAGGGCCTTTTGCTCTCAGGACCCATAATATTCCCAAACAAAACCTGGTTCTTAGAACTTAGAAATTCTAAAACTCTTTTATTTTTATTTTTTGTACATTGGTGCTTTGCCTGCATTTATGTCTGTATGAGGGTGTCAGATCACTTTGAGCTAGACCACAGACAGTTGTGAGCTGCCATGTGGATATTGGGAATGGAACCAAGGGTCCTCTGGAAGAGTGGCCAGTGCTCTTAACTGCTGAGCTATCTCTCTAGCCCTAAACTTGGGAGACTTTAAAAGAAAAACTTAGTATACTTACAACTTGTTGGCCTTGTCCCATATCGCCGCATAATCTGATCATGTGTGAATTTCACAAAAGATTCATACTGTTCTGTGAAGATATAATAAAGAGTATATATTTATCCCAGAAACCCATCCTTAATACCTCAGCTAATTTAGGAAGCAGGATGACATCTGTCTTCACTGTTTGCATTCTCTACTCAAACAACCCCTTTTCTCTCCTGTAATTCTATCCACTGCCCATGACCTCCCCCCCCAAAAAAAAAGATGTGTGTACTTGAAGTCCTTTCATCACAAAATGAAAACATGAGTGGGATTACAGTGAGATCAGTAACAGAGGGCTAATTAAGCAAATGGGTAAGGTAGATCCCCAACTAAGATTTAAAAAAAAAAAAAAAAAAAAAAAAAAAAGCTAAAAATGATAGCTCATGTTTGGAATCCCATTTCTTGAGGGAACTATTGAGTTCAAGGCTAGCCTGGTCCACACAAGTTCCAGACTTATTTTAAAAATTATGTGTATGTATGTGTTGGTATGTATATTTGAATGCAGACACCTTTGAAGTCTAGAAGATTATTGGATCAGCCAGAGATGGAGTTATAGGTGGCCTTGAGCTATCCGGGATGGGTGTTGGAAATTGAATCCAGGTCTTCTGGGAGAGCAGAAGCACTCTTTAACTGCTGAGTCATCTCTAGCTCCATTACTATTCTTTATCACACGAGGCTCTAATTGTCATTACTAATAGCTCCCTTTTATCCAGCCTCAGCTGACCTATATTTGCTTTTTTTCTATCACATCTCCCAAACCAAACAGTGCTCTACTTCTACATCAGAGAGACTCCTGTAATACAGAAGTTTGAACACGTTGGTGAAACTGCAGTGCACCAATCCTGACACCTGTTAGGAAGCCAACCACCTGTTCGCCAGCTGGCAGCCTGCTCAATGCCTATAATTCTGGAAAATTCTTACGTGTAGAGGTTGGCTTATCTGCTTTCAGAAATGTAAATCAGTCCTTTCATTCGATGTGTAAATAACACCTGTGACACCATCAAAGAGTAGCTGCAGTGCTCACAACACTGCTCTCTTGCACAAAGCCCTCTTTTTGGAGGCACCCCAACCGCAGCAGCACCCATGCCTCAGCCTACCTGCCAGCTTGGTACTGAGGATCTGCTCGTACTCCTCCCGGACTTTATCTTCATAGTCTTTTAACAGACGTTCACATATTATCCCCACTTGTCGGAGGGTAAAGGTGGGCTGGTCCTTCTTCATCCAGGAAGAACCTGGCAAAAACAAAAACAGAAGCCAGATGCAGTGGCTCATGCCATAACCCCACTACTCAAGAGGCAAAAAGAATGGAGTTTGAGGAACACATGGGAAACTTAATAATTCCCTCAAAAATAAAAGACTAGATAAAAGAGCACTTGCCTAGTTCAAGGCCTGACCCAAGCTCCAGTATCCCTTATCCCCCTAAAAAGATAAATCTTTACACAACACATTCCAGTTCCGTGGTTCAGAATTAACAGCTTTCATAAGTTCTGGGACTCAAACTCAGGTCCTCCTACATGGCTTGTATAGCTGGAGCTATCTGCCTGGTCTGTGCTCTAGAAGCAAAGCTAAAGGTAGAACAAGGAGCAGGGGAACAGATGTGTGTCGTGTGCTAGCTGAGCTGTGTACACAACAGTTCTGATGTGCTGAATGCTGGGATTAATGGCATGTGCCACCAACGCCCGTCTCCAGCAGAACTTTCTCAAACAAATTTCCTACAGTAGCACACCCAATACAACACTACATATGACTACTGTTTATATACCTAAAATAAGATTACTGCATATGAGCATTTTAATATTACTGGGTATGATGGCTCAAAGGTGTAGTCAGCAAGCAAGACTTCCACAAGATGGAGGACAACTTGGTCTGTATATTGAGTTCCATACTAGTCAGGGCTATATATGGAGACCTTGTCTCAATACAAAACTAGGGACCAGGTATGGTGGCACAGAACTTTTAATCCCAGCACTCAGGAGACAAAGGTAAGATGATCTCTGGGAGTTTCAAGCCAGCCAGGGTTATGTGGTGAGGTCCCATCTCAAAAGCAACTTGCCCAGGAGCTGGAGAGATGGCTCAGTGGTTAAGCACTGGTTGTTCTCCCAGAGGACCCAGGTTCATTCCTCACCACCCACATGGCAGCTCACAGCTGTCTGTAACAACAGTTCCAGGGGACCTGGCACCTCCCCACATACACATACATGCAGGCAAAACACTAGTGCACATGAAATAACTCATTAAATAACAAAACCTTAAAGCAAACATTAAAAAAAAAACTAGTAAGTTTAGATAAGAAATAATTTAGATCCATGTCATGGTTTGAATCTAGAACATTCATCCCATAGCCACATGTTTTAAGTGCTTGTTCCCTAACTTGAAGCAATATTTTTTGAAGGCTGTGGTGTCTTTAGAAGATGAGGCCCAGCAGGTGCAAATAGGTCACTGTGACAGGCCTTTGAAGTTTATATCTGGTTCCATGTCACCCCCATTTCCTGGTCTGTACCATATGAAGAGGAAGCCAAAAGCTCATTGCATGAATTGAGTCACTTCCCTATGACTCTGCTGCCACGGAGGACAATACCAGCTGAAACCATAACCTTCCTGCCTAAGTTGTCAGGCTGTCCCAGTACTGAGAAAGTAACACAGCACAGGTGGCTGAAGGACACCTGCAGCTAAAGAGAGGTAAACTGCTTTGAGCTAGGGTCTTGCTATATACCACGAGCTGGTATCACACGCATAATCCTAACCATAGCCTCTTAAATATGCCAGGATTACGGGTGTGCACCACCAAACCCAGCTCACAGATTCCGAAAATAGATTTCAACACCAAAGTATGCTTACCCGGAGAGCTTGGTGCAGCGAGTGCCGAGGAGGGAGGCTGGCTTTCTGAAGTACAGGCTTCACTCTGACTAAGAACAACTTCTAAATGTCTCCACCTCTGATAACGGCTATATTCTTGCTTTATGTTCTGAAAAATTTGCTCTAGTAAAAAAAAAAAAGAAAATAAACTTGAGCATTCACTTTGTAGTCATTTTCTTCAAAATTCCCACTCATAAAAACTTTAAGACAGCCAAGAAAGGTCTTATTATTTTATTCTACAAGACGCTGGGGTTCAAACCCCAAGTCTTTTCAACACTAAGCAAGCACTCTACCAATAACATACATCCCCATCCCAAAGAAGATATTCTGATTCCCTGTATCGTACAGGTAGCAATCTCTTCTTCATCCCTATGTTATTAACAGGTAAATGTTCACAGTGTACAAACCAGTCCTATAGCTCAAGACACAGTGTTGTTCTTTTCTATTTATGGAGCTGGTGAGATGGCAGGGTATAAAGGTGTTTGCTATGCAAGCCTGGAGCCCCGAGTTCTGCTCCCTGACATAAAACTGGAAGAAAACAACCAACTCTACATTTGTTCTCTGACCTCCACACACATGTATCATGCATACAACATATAAGTTTAAAAACATTTTAAATGCCTAGAATAGGATAGGGACTAGAAAAATTGCTCAGCAGTTAAAAGCTGCTGTCCTTCCAGAGAATCTGGATTTGATTCCCAGCACCCATATGGGGCTCACAGTGGTCTTTCAATCCAGCTCCATGGAATCTGAGTCCTCTTCTGGCCTCTACAGCACCAGGAGGCACACATGCAGGAAAACACATAAAGAAGTTTAATTCCTACAATAATAGCTATTTTGGTGAAGCCTCTCATCCAGTTTCCTTTATTTTTTCCTGTGGTAAACAAGCAAAAGTCAGACCTGCATTTTTGCTGAATTCACTGCTACAATTTAAAGTAAAATAAGTCATGTTGTTATTTTTAATTTGTTTTGTTTTTGGAGACGGAGTCTCATATAGCCCAGGCTGGTCTTGACCCTGTTGTATAGCTGAGATGACCACGAACTCTTCCTGAATATTCCCTTCTCCATTTTCTTTTTCTATGTTTTGGTTTTTCAAAACAGGGTTTCCCTGTGTAATAGTCCTGGCTGTCCTCAAACTCACAGAGATCTGCCTGCCTCTGCCTACATGGTGTGTACCACCATTGTCTGATACTTTGAGAAATGGTTTCAAACTGTAGTCCACATTAGTCTTAAACTCACAGCAATCTCCTTGTCTTAGTTCAGTTAAGTTTTACATTTCCACAAAACACAGTATTATGGGTGAGTCTCTTATCACTAAAGGTCTTTTAACAATTAAGTTTTTGTTCTATGAGAAGATGGTACATAACAAAAACCATTATGTATAACAGTCTGGAACACAACAGGGAAGGAGCTGAGGGCTACTGTTTGGAATTATCAAGGCTCATTAAAAGTGTTTCCAAAAGCTAGGTGGTGGTGGCACACATCTTTAATTCTAGCACTTGGAAGGATCTCTGTAAATTCCAGGCCAATCTGGTCTACAGATTGAGTTCCAGAACAGCCAAGGCTACAAAGAGAAACACTGTCTTGAAAACAAACAAAACTAACCAAACAAAACCCCCACATAATTAAAAATAAATTCTTTTTAAAAAAGTTTCTGAGCTGGGTATGGTAGCAAGCTAATCCCTGCAATCCCCACACTTGGAAGGATCTAGGCAGGAGAATCAGGAATCCAAAGTCATCCTCAGTTACACAGAGATTGAGAACAGTCTGGGCTACATGAGACAGTCTCAAAAAAGCAAGCTGGGTTGGTACCCTATGACTGTAACCTCAGTGATTGAGAAACAGAAACAGAAGGATCACAGCTAGGTCAAGGTCAGCCTGGGCTGAATGCGACCCTGACTCAAAACAAATATTCTCAAGCCTGTCATGATCCCAACACATTTCTGAGCTGGGCATAGTGATGCCAACTTGCAATCCCAGCTTCTCTGGAGGCCAAGGCAAGAGGATTGATCCCAAGATCAAGCCTACACTGGAGAATACAGTCAGTAAGTTGAAGGCCAGCCCCAGCACCTCAGTAAGACTATCTGAAAAAGTAAAATGAGAGCCGAGGATACAGCTCAGGTAGAGAATTAGCTTCACATGCAACCTACCCTCAATTTCCAGCACTAGAAAAACAAAGTTGATATAATAATGTTTGCTAGGACTCAAATTATTATTCTGAGTTAGTCATCACAAACTGAATTTGCCAACATGCAGGAAATACCAATTAGCAACTATAAAACTATATTCCTGGAGACAAAAGTGTCCAGAAGCATATGGGTTTCAAGTTTATATACACAGTGGCATAATACTGTACTCCTTCTCCAGATAATATAAAGGCTCCCCATAACAAAAGTAGAGACTGAATCTATGAGATGAATGCCTGCGACTCTAGTACAGGGAGGTGGGGGATGGGGGCAGGAGCATCACTTCAAAGTTTGAGGCCATCCTGGCCTATTTAACAAGTTTTCCAGACCAGGAAGTGCTTCACAGACCTATCTGAAAACCAGGAAATTTTACATTCCTCAACTCAGACTGTTCCAGTGTATAGTCTGCTTTAACCATACTTGTCAGGGGTGGGAGGTGCTGATCATGCTATGAGCAGTTTTAGGAAGTCATTCCAAATCTTTAGTTATTCAATGTAAATGGAAAATGTCTATCTGAACAGGTAATGGAAAATCAAAATCACATCTAGGTAAACTAACTCTGCCTAAACTCTAGAACACAGTGACAAAACCATGAAATCCAGCCTCTAGATCCTTGAATATAAGGAGGCTTCTTCTTCTTCTTTTTTTTTAAAAGTCCTACTCAAGTGCTTACATGTCAGATTCATTCAATACAAGCATGGAAGCAACTGCTATGAAACAAGAAAGGACTAGTATGAGGGCAGAAGGGCCCTGATGAACTCTGTCTCCTGTACAGCAAAGTGAACAATGGAAACACACAACTTCAAGGCTAGCAGGATCCACTACCAAGTCCAAGTTTCTAACTACAATCTATGCAGGAAGAACATGGTGCAATTTTCTTCTGAAGACCACCTAAAGCAGGAAACAACATTTATTTTCAAAAATGCCAATTTCTTTGTAACAGTTATGCTTTTAACCCTCAATTCTTTTATTTAGCTTTTGGCTTCCAGGTTATTTATCTGGCTAAATTCTTCCCCAAATTTCAGTGTTTCTGGGCTACTATAAGCTACAACTAAATAAATGTCTTTCAAAACTCAGCCCTGTGTGGGGCATGGTGGAGCACTCCTTGAATCCCAGCACCTGGGAGGCAGAGGCAGGTGAAGTTTTTTGAGTTCCAGCCAACCAGGGTTACCTAAAGAAAGCATGTCACCCCCCCCCCCCCATAAACCTCCACAGGCATGGGAGCAGGAGTCTGTAATCCTACTCAGTACAGAGGAGGTAGAGGCAGGAAGAATAGGAGTTCAAACTCATTCTTGGCTACAAGCAATAAGCAAGTGGAATACTCTTCAAATAAAGTAGATTGATTAAAAATAATCAAGCAACACATGCCTGAAAACCAGAGCTCAGGAGGCTGAGTTTAGTCATCTTGCATGTCTCTTCCCCTCAAAACCCCCAAAAAAAGTGAGGAGGAAGAAGAGAAGGAAAATTTTAAAATCAGATTGTTAAATTCATTCCCCCTTAGGTGATATCACTGTATTTTGGTGTTCTGTGACTGGTCTGCATAACACCCGGGTAGCTTGGAACTCTATATAGACCAGGTTGGCCCTGAGCTTGTAGCAATCCTGCTTTTGCTTCTCAAGTGCTGAGATTACAGTATGGAGTGCCAAACCTGCTTATTCTATTTGTAGAGCAACTGACAACATCTCTCCTATTTTACCCTTGAATCCAGAAGGCATATTTTACTTAAGATAAAAAGCATTAAATAATTTATTACTGCTTCACATTTCCTTCATGACTGACAATAAGCACCAAGAAACATGGAGTTGGGGTGTGTTTAATACTTTAAAAACTTAAAAAAAAAAAATAACAAGAGTTTTGTGTATTTAGTTTCCCCAGAACATGATAGAGGCTCTGGGTTCCAAACCCAGCACCCCAACAACAAAAAGAGGCCTTATCACAGAACTCTGACATATTCAGGCTTCTGAACACATTCAACAATGGTCTTTTAAAACTGAGGTCATCTGAACCACAACATAAATGGTACAGAAAATTAAGTACAGAAGAAATAAAACTTGTGGGGCGCGAGATGGCTCATCAGTTAAGAGCACTGGCTGCTCTTCCAGAGGATCCAGGTTCAATCCCCAGTTCATAACTGTAATTCCAGTTCCAGAGGATATGGTACCAGCCAAACACTAATGCACATAAGAATAAACGTGGGGGGGGGGGAACCTTCTTGCCTCAGCCCTGCCTTCCTCTGCTTTTGGGGTCCTCATAAAACAAAATTCACAAGAACAACAACAAAAACCTTCCAGGGTTGAGTCATTCTGTGCATAAGGTTATATATAACATTAAAGTCTTCAGGACATTTACACTGAAAAGATTCCACTATGGGTCAGACTAAGTAATGGATGTGAGACTACTTAGAAGTGATTATTGGAATCAGCCATGATCGGTTTCAAGTCTGACTCAAGCACTTGTGAGGCTAAGGAGGACTGCTGAGCTCAAGACAAGGCCTAGGCCCCTTGTGGGTTCTAGGTCAGTCTAGAGAGTGAGACACTGTCACACATCAGCAAAGGAAATGACTATTGAAATTAACAAACTCAAAGGAAAAGACACAGCAAAGTGGGTCTAGGGGAAAGGGCAGAGACACTGTTTAAAGAAAGTGTTCAGTGTTTCCTGAAATTCTAGGGTTAAGTGAACACATGCATAGAGATAAAGCCTGAGAGAGGTCTGCTGGTGGCAGCAAATACCCTCGAGTGGATAGGAAGAGGAAGGAGGGAATGAAAGCTAAAGACACTAGCGACTGAAAGAGGAGGAAAAAATTATGTAAAAGGATTACAGGTTTTGCTAATGCTTGAAGAATAAGAAAAAAAAAAAAATACAAAGAAACGACCTGACCAAATCCACTTTTGAGGGCTCATTTCCCGGATCCCTTTAAATTTGCTGAAGCTCTTTCCCTCCTCCTCCTGCAATACGATAGGTATCTTTACTGTCACGAGTCCTTCCTTTTGCCTTGGCTAAAATGAAGTGCCTTACCCACGTCAAGTCACGATATTAGATACTTGAATTCCTGGTACAGAATCTGTACACTGAAGGATTCTCAAATACTAACCAACCAATTACCCACTTCAAGCCATACGTGAGACAAGACAATAGCCACACAATAAAACATGGCCAGTCCATCTAATAAATGGGTTGAAATCATATTCCATGACTGCTGGATGGTTCCTGATCCCTAAAGACTTCTAGAAATCAAGTCTCCCTACAAGCTCCAGCACGGTGTGGCGCCGCACACCCTCACGCCCCCTCCCCTCTATTCGGCCCCTCACCCCACACAGGCTGGGTTCGTGAGCAGAATCCAATTTCCCATGGCCCACTGGATCTGCTGGGAGGTTCCGTACAGCGGAGGCAGGAGGCAGGAAGGGCTTCGGGGACCAGAGCCTTCGGCGGCCAGGGGTATCCCCAGCTCATCTTAGTGCCCACCCCTCCAGGCTCTCCAGCTCCAGGAAACCCCAAAAACCTACACTGTGGGGCCAATGCCCTTCCCGGATGTCTCTCGTCCCCGGAAGCAACCGAGCCCAGCAGCACCCCAGTTCCTTCTTCTCCTAAGGCCGAGGTGAGGGCTGAGGTGATTTCGGCCGGCGTCCGCGACCCCCGCACCCTCCCCATCCCCCACGCCCCGGCCTGGCTTCCTGCCAAGTCCGCAGCAGCAGCACAGGTTACCCGGAGTTGGAAGGCGACGCTCGCTGCCGGGCAGGGCAGGCTGCTGGAGACTCGTCGGCGGCATCTGCATCTGAAACGGCGGCGGCTCGGCGTCCGGGGGCCTGAGGCCCGGAGTGGGGCCGGGCAGAGGGGCACAGCGTCGCCGCTTGGGGGAACCGGGGCTCAGCAGCGCTGCCTCGAACTCCATGGGCCGCTTCAATGTCGCCCCGCACGCCATGCCGCGAAGGGGCCAGAGGCTAGACGCAGACGCGGTAACAACGGCGGCCCAGGACCCAACTGCTGAGCTACGGCTCCCAAGCCAAGCCGGCTCCAATGGCGCCTCCGGCACCCGGCAGCCGCGCTGGCCCCGCCTCCTGTGACGTCACGGGCGTGCGCCACCGCCCGGCGGAGGGGGGCTTAGCCGGAAGAGGTCCGCTCTAGGAAGTCCGCGGGCCTGGGCTCGGGCCGCGGCGCCCCCTGCGGAGGAAGTGGGCCGGTCTGGGCGGAGAGCGTGGTCGCCTAGCAACACTGGGAAGGCCCCCGCCTCCGCCCCTCCCAGGGCCCCCACTTTACAGGCTCAGCCGGGGTGGCCTCTGAGGTCTTTCGCACCTGCGCGGCAGGGGTCTGGGGGGGGATGGGAGAGACCTAGGGAGACCCGGGGTTCCCGGTGGCCGCGTGACCTGCTTTTGGACAGTCCTTGTCCCCGATAAAAGAGATGGTTTTAAAGGGTTATCAAGGGCTTTTCGCCGAGTCCCAGGAAATCTTCACAAGCATAGCCGGGTTATCTGAGGATAGGCTTTATTTAATCCACGAACCCTGTGCAATCATAGGCAAAATTGGAAGAGGTGTGTTACCAGAGAATGCATTTAGATATAGATGACCCGCTCATTAATCAGTTTACTAAATGGTTTTATTACGCAAAAAGAATTTTAAAAAGCAAAAACAAAACTACCAGAGAACTCTCTGGCTTAAACCGTCTAAGCAAGTGGTACCAGAGTGTTAGGAACTTCCCCTGATAGCTGATTTGGCAGTTGGCTTCCTCATCTGACTTGGCAACTCAGGCAGGTTCTTCCTCCAGTCCATCTAGATTCTCTGCCCCACTGTTAAGTGCTTTGATAGTCTGCAAAATGAATATAACACAAGGAGGTTCTGCATTTGGAAACTGTGGTTATTTTCTGGGGAGTAAGTCCAGTGCTTTCAAACACATCAACAGAGCAGACGATCTGACCCCCTCCCCATTCAAATTGTAATTATTCATACATTAATGATCGATCGTGACTCCTGTAATGTAGCTTCAACATATCTCTGTAATGGACTTTCCCAGGACAGTCCAAATTTGAGACACTAGTTTCTAATAGCCAAGATGGCTGTACTTCACACTTGGTTATAGAAGAGGCATACTACCTCCACTCCTACTGCTGCTACTTATTTTTTTAAACTACTTTTTTGGTTGCTTTTCTCTGAGTCCTCTTCTGTTTCTACAAACTCAAGATTATAACATAGGTCATGTATTTTCACATTTATTTTTTGTAAAATATGAGAAGCAATTCAAATATGGCCCAGCACAGCAAATTGCTGGTTTTCTGTTTGCTTTTGCCATATTGAAGTTCAAGCCTTGAGCCTCACTAGGCATACTACCCATGAGCTACCTCTAGTCCCTGTTAAGTAAGTTTATTTTAGCACATTTCTTGTCTATATAGACGTAAAGGTGGTTTAAAGTAAATTCTAGAAATAAAACACTAGAGCTAAACCAGGCAGTAGTGGTACACACGTTTGGTTTATTCATTTGTTTTATTTTTTATTTATTTGGTTTTTTTTTTTTTTTTTTTTTTTTTTGAGACAGGGTTTACTCTGTATTGCTTTGGAGCCTGTCCAGGACCTAGCTCGATAGACCAGGCTGGCCTTGAACTCAAGAGATTCACCTGCCTCTGCCTCCCAAGTGCTGGGACTAAAGGCGTGTGCCACCAACGCCCAGCTGTTTATTTGTTTTAAAGATAGGGTTTCACTATAGTTTTGGAGCCTGTCCTGGAACTCCTTCTGTAGATCAGACTGCCCAGAGATCCACCTGTGGTACATGTCTTTAATCCTAGCACTCAGAAGACAGAAGCAGGTGGATCTCTTTGAGTTTGAGGCCAGCCTGATCTACAGAAGTTCTAGGACAGCCAGGGCTTCCTACAGAGAAACTCTGTCTTGAAAAACCAAAGCAAGCAACCAACCAACCAAACAAACAAACCTCTAACAAATAGTAGAGCTAAAGAAAAAGAACACAATTATTTTGGCATTAAATGACCATAACTGAATTTAAAATTAAGTTCTGAGCTTCTTGGATGCCAATGAAAAATGAAACTATAGTGGAGCTGAATAGATATTATCTGAAAGGAATCAGTTCACCAGAGGACACAGATCATCATTTTGTTTTGTGTATCACTTAATTCTAAAGGTAGACTCTCATGACTTTATTGGGAAACTGTGAACGATGTAATTAAGCTTTCAAGATGACCTGTATGGTTGTTTCTTATGTTCAATAAAAGCCAAGGACATGAAAAGCCACTTAATGATGGTTATTTTTTTAAGGGGACTTGTTTAAGAGCTCCAAGTAAATTGTTTTCTTGTGGTATAAACAGATCCAAAGTGAGAGATTAGAAGATTTGAAAAGTATGTCCCTTGGGTAGTCATTCTAAACACACCTCTTTTAGCTAGGGTTTTACTAAGTGCTTTGATAGTCACTCTGATCCTTTAATGGAATATTAGTATTTTACCAGAGGAAGCTATAATTTGCATATATGTCTGACTGCTTCAAAACCATACATTCGTTGAGAATAATAGGGAAGCCTTATTCATCTATGTTTCCCCATTACCCACACAGTGTTTGAACGCAGCAGGGAATAGGCACAAAATAAATATTAGTCAAATGAATAAATGGCAATTATTATTCTATCTCTGAAAGTTGATAGACCACATTGCTGAACGAGGGTGGTTTCAGATGATTCAGAAGCCAAACAAGTAGGTGGTATATCCTATTATATGCTGCAGATGACAGCGGCCCAACCAGATAGATGCCTTTGAGGGAGGTGGATGGGCTGCTCTGACAGGATGGAAACTCAGTCCTTATGAGGTCACCACACTCCAGGTCAACTTTGTTGTAACTTATATAGAAACTTGACTAGGCATGTACATGCCTGCACCCCACACACGTAATTGAGTATCTCCATGTGTAAGGCATTATGCTATCAAGCTTTTGTGGTTGCAGATACTTTGGTATAAAAAGAGGCTTACTTCCTGCCCCCCCCACCAAGGGATGACAGCTACTATTGAAACAGTCACAACAACATATATCTAATTATATCTGTGACAAGTATCGAGAAGGAAAAAGGCAGGATGTGAGAATGTACAGCTGGGAGTCTTAACCTATCCTGGAGTCAATGAAAACTGAAGAAGCAGCATTTGAGTTACGAGCTGAAAACGAGTACCAGGTAAGTATGCTGAAAGAGTGTGCTCCTCCAAGAAGAGATGGCATATAGAAAAGCCTGTGACAGAAGGAATCCAAACTAAAAGTGTTGAAGGAACCAAAGAAGTCTCAAGTGGCTATGGTAAGACCATGAATGAATTCAGAGAGAAAACAACTAGAAGTTTGCGGTAAGATTTACATTTGAAAAGATTCCTGCTACACTATGGAGAACAAGAGGAAGAGATGAGAAATACACGAAGGAGATAATTGCCTTTTTAAAGTTTATTTTATTTTATTTTTTTAAAGGAGGGTATTGAAGCCAGGAGTGGTGGCCTATAATCCCAGCACTTGGGAAGTGGAGACAGGAAGATCAGGGCTACCCTCATCTACCTGGCAAGTGGGAGGGCAGCCTGGACTATAAGACTTTGTTTCAAAACAGAAAATCAAAATCTCCTTGCTCCTATATCACTTGTGTCCCTCCCATTCCACTAAAATAGCTAATGAAGGAAAGTCGGTGTAGATGAGTGAAGGTAAGGAGATGAAATCAACAAATCTTAGTGAATCTCAGTGTGGAGGCGAGGGGTGGCAGGGTTTACATGTTACTGCTAGCTTTTGATTTTTTTTGGCAGTGCTATTTCATGAGAAATTTTGCATGTGTGGGTACATGAATGAGTGAATGTGCATGTGTGTGCACACATGCCAGCCACAATACACATGTGGAGGTCAAAGGACAAGTTATGGAAGTCATTTCTCCTACCACACAGGTCCCAGGGATTGTCTTGTCAGGTTTGGTGACAGATGCCTTTACTCAAGCTATCTCACTAGCCCTTTTATTTCTGGAAGCAGAGTCTTACCTGGATGGCCAAGCACGATAACTCCTTTCTGTATCTCAGTACTTGGGATGCTAAGATAGGTAGGAGGATCAGGAGACCAAGATGAGCCTCAGTGACATAGCAAATTTGAGGTCAGTCTTGGCTGCATGAGACTCTGACTCCAACAAAACCAAACCTAGTCCAGGCTGGCTGGCCCTAAACTCAATTTTCTGTCTAGATAGACTTGAACATATGATGCTCCTGCCTCTGCCTCCTGAGTAGCTGGAGTTAGAAAACTATGTCACCAGGCCAGGCTTCTTTTGAGATTAGTTCCTCCTGTATACCCAAGCCTGGCCTAGAACTCACTATCTAGATGTGGCTGGCTTTGAACTGGAAGATTCTATGGATTCAGCTTCTTGAGTAATGGAGCCACACCATGCTCAGCTCTTTGAAGACTCTTTCTTTTCAAGGTTTATTCATTTTATTTATGAATATGTGTCTGTATATCAGCCATGTTTGTGTTGGAACCTGTGAAGGCTAAAAGTGGAACCTGGGAGTTATTTACCACTGTGCCATCTCTCCAGTTCCATTTATGAGTGTTTAAAAGTGGATAAAATTTCTAAAAAAATTGACTCTAATAGAGGTGTGGTGGCTTATGCCTATAACTCTAGCACTTGAGTCAGAAGGACCTTAATTTGAGATTAATTCAGAGTACATAGATAGATCCTTGCCCCAAACCAAACTGGATGTGGTAGTACATATCTGTAATCCCAGCATGTGAGAGGTGGAGACAGGTAGATCAGGAGTTCAGGATCTCAGCTACATCATGAGTTTGAAGCCAGCCTGGGCTACATAACACAACAAAACAATAGATTGGGAGGGTGGAGGAGATGGCTGAGCTGGTAAAAATGCTGCACAAACGAGGATCTAAGTGCAGATTCTCATCACTCACATAAAAAAGCCTAGTGTAGCTGGGTGGTGGTAGAGCACACCTTTAAATTCCAGCACTCGGGAGGCTGAGGCAGGTGGATCTCTGAGTTCAAGGCCAGCCTCGTCTACAGAGTGAGTTCAAGGACAGTCAGGGCTATGCAGAAAAACCCTATCTCAAACAAAACAAAACTAAAACAAAATGCTTGGTATGGCTACCCATGGACCTATAATGCCAGTGCTTGAAAGGGAGGTTGGTGGAGACCGGAAGATGCTGGGGTTTGCTGCCACAGGCCTAGCTCCAAGTTCAGTGTGCATATGCATGAACAGACACACACACACACACACACACACAAACACACACACACACACACACACTATTTAACAAGAAAAAGAGTGAAGGAATAAAATTTGATCGACACAAAGAGGGAAAAGAATAAAGTACAATTAGCAAGGTAAAATAAATATAGAATAATTTAACAGAAATAAAGTAGTCTCAAGTTTTTAATGATTATCATTAATTTTGAGACAAAGTCCCAGATTTGCAAGGCAATCTTACCTCTGGCCTGTGAGAGTTTGGATTACAGGTGTGAGGCGCTATATTTGATTTCTCTCAGTGCAAATGAATGAAATTATCCCACTGAAAGAAACTGTCACTTTGAGTTTAGAACCAATACAACTATACACTGTATATAAGAAAAAGATTTGAGTGTCTGGTGGTGGTGGCACACACCTTTAATCCCAGCATTTGGCGGGCAGAGGCAGGTGCATATCTGTGAGTTTGAGACTAGTCTGGTCTAAAGAGCTAGAACAGCCAAGGCTACACAAAGAAAGAAACCTTGTCTCAAAAAAAAAAAAAAAAATTAAATTAAATTAAAGAAAGAAAAGAGGGATGGAGAGATGACTCAGCAGTGAAGAGCACTGACTGCTCTTCCAGAGGACCTGAATTCAATTCCCAGCAACCACATGGTGGCTCACAAACACCTTTGATGAGAACTGGTACCATCTTCTGGCCTACAAGGACAACAGCAGGGAGAACACTGTACACATAATAAATAAATAAATCTTAAAAAATGTAAATAGTTATATAAAAAAAAAAAAAGAAAAGAAGGAGGAGGGGGGGAAGATTTGAAACACAGAGATAATCACGCCCTGTGGTAAAGTCCTGTGATCCTAGATACAAGACTGAAGTGGCGAATTATAAGTCCATGGCCTGCCTAAAGAGGAAGTTTAAGACCTATCAAACCCTATCTGAAACAAACCAAGAGACAATGACAAGAGTGGATTTGGAACACAGCAGCAGTGGTGGAGTAATTGCTTAGCAGGGTCCAGAACCTGGATTCAATTTCTATTACCATAGAGTTAGAAAAGTAGACTGGCTAGAGTGGGGAGATTTGAACCCCTGCATGGCTGACCTATAATCTCAACACTAGGGAGGCTGAGGCAGGAAGACGGTGAGTGCAAGGCTTGTTTGGGCTACATAGCAAGACTGAGTCTTAAGGAAAAGTTAAGGGGTGAAGAAATGGTTCAGCAGTTAGAAGCACTGGCTGCTCCTCCTGATGATCTGGGTTCAATTCCTAGAACCCACATGGCAGCTAACGCCTGACTATAACTCCAGTCTCTGGGGATTTCACGCCCTCTTCTGGTTTTGGTGGGCACCAAGCACTCATGTGGTACACAGACAAACATGCATGAAAAATACCTACTCTCATAATAGTTTTTTGAACGTTAAATAAATAAAGGTGTAAGCAAGGGCTACATGGCAAAGCAAATGCAGGGAGAGGCAGAGAGGCAACACTGATTTCAAGAGCGAACTAAAGTACTAAGACTTAATTGACTAGTGGTGTCGTAATAAAAGGCATAACTTAACTTTTAATAGCCATACAGTGTAGCACCTGAGCTACAATCTGTTCCATAAAACGAGCGAAGGTCTAGAGATCCAAATAAGAGACAAGACAGGAGGTCATTCGTTCCATGGCAATGTCGGAATGCCGAATACCGTTTATTGAGGGGATGGAGTGTGCTGACTTACACTTACAGCACAGTGGAAAATAACAGGATTTTCAGGCTTAGCTCCTCCCCACCAGGTGTGTGCTAGCAAGACAGGAACAGTACCACTGACAACTCCAGGGGGCAGGAAGAGTACCAATAGCAGCTCTGGGGCAAGAAGTTCTGGCCAGCAGCTTCAGGCTTGCTCAAGGTGCCTCAGTGGTCCAGGCAGGGCCCTACAATACAGTAAGTAAATGACAGCTATATACATGAAAACATCCTATAAATATGAAAGATGGCTCAGTAGGTGAAACTACTTGCTATGCAAACCTGATCATTTGAATTTGATTCCTGGAACCGGTGGAGGAAAGAGAAAAGGTGTCCTCTGATTTCTACACATGAACTGTGACATGTATGTGTCAGCACTCATACAGGCACATCACACACATGCATGCACACATGCACTAATAAAAAACAATGTAAAGCAGAAATTATTAACCGAAGACTATTCGATAAAATACAATCTAATGGATTTAATTAACTTATTCTTATATTTGTTTATATGAGTATATGTATTTTTATAAATATGTCAGAGGGCATGTGCATATCATAGCAGTTGTGTGGAAGACAGGGCAATTTGGAGTAGTTGGTTCCTTCCTTCCCTCATGTGGTTTCTGGGGATGGAATTCAGGTCATCGGGTTTGGTGGAAAGGTCTTTATTTGCTGTGCCATCTCAATGGTACAAGCTCAAGATTTCTTGTGAGCCAAGGGTTCACCAACACATAGTCTTTTATGTCACCACTGAGGAGGGATGAATAGAGAGTTAATAAATGATGATAAGTAAAGGAGAGGAAAAGGCAAAAGAAAAAATTATGTTGCTGAATGCCATGAAACTTCCAGAAACATGGAGCAAAGACAGAGCAATAGCCTGGTAGCAGCTAAGGCCCCTATACTCCCTTCCTCTTGTCTACAATTACACCCACTACTTACCTGCTCTCTGCATGGCACAAGAGTGTAGCTTTTCTTAAGCCACCAGAGGTCACTCCATCTCCCTGTCTCGGGGTGCAGAATCCTACTATTGTACTAGGTGCCCTGGGCTTTCTTTCTGTGGCTCCCTGGCTGTTCTGTGCCGCCTTCTTTCTGCTGGTGTGGTGGCTGCAGGAGCAGTTTCTATCATTATTGGGGAGTTAGCTCTCTCCTTTCTGCCAGATTGCCAGGCGGCAACCAAGCAAGCATGGGTTCAAACACCAGTCCTGTTATGAGCTACTGTGAGAGCCTTGGGCAGTTATAACCTATCCGAACTGCACTTACAAATGAACCTGCGACTGGAGAGGTGACGACTAAGTGGTTAAAGGCCCCAGCTGCTCTTCCAGAGCACCCACGTGGCTACTCACAAATGTCTGTAGTTCCAGTTCCAGGGGATCTGATGCCCTCTCTGGAACTAAGCACACACCCAAAGCACAGACATACATGCAGGCCAACACTCAAACACACAGTAATAAAATTGGAAAAAAAAAAAAAATAAAACCTAAAAAATAAAATAAAATGAGCCTGCATTACTAGTTAAGTGTCCTAATTAGCTGGATGGTGTATCTCAGATGGTCAGGAAGACTCATAGTTACTTTCTTTCTTTATATCTGTCTGGGATTGAACCCAGGACCTTGTATATACTGGGCAAGTGTCTACCATTGAATTGTATCCTTAGCCCATCTGCTCATATTACAAACTGGGCAAGAATATTTTTGCACAGTGCTGACACTAATATTTGGTTAATTTTCCTTTATGTCTCAGTCCCCAGCTTTTAAAACTTGTTTTCTTTTCCCCCACATAGTCCTCAGTAGCCTGTAATTCACTATGTAGACCAGGCTGGCCTTGAATTCACAGAGATCGACCTGCCTTTCCTCCCAAGTGCAGCACCACAACCACTATTACACGATTAGACACATACACACACACACACACACACACACACACATTAAAAAAAAAAAAAGACTGAGAATACAGCTCACTTGTAGAGTTCTCATCTTACATGCAGGAAGTGTTAGATTTAACTCCCAATAAAGAAAAAAAAAAAAAAAAAAAAAAAAGGAAATGAAATTCCCTCCTTAACATGGTGAAGAGTCAAATAGACATCCGTAGGCACAAGTTTATCTGGATTCTTCAGCTTATTGTCCTAACTTGGTCAAAGGGAAGTTGGACACAAGGCAGCTTCAAGAGCAATATCATACTTTACCACTGATACCATGGTAACAGCAAAAGTTGTAGGACAGGCCAGGACTGACTAGAACCATGATGACTCAAGTAACCAACCAGCATTGCACCACATTCCACAAAGATCCAAGACTCTGCACTGACAGTGAAGTCTTAGGGACCACCTGGGTAAGAACCACACCGAAGATACACTTTACCATTGTCACATGCAGCCCATGGCTGGGTTAATTGATCTGGACTTTGGAGAGTACATCTCTGCATCTCTAAGATTACTTGGGGTCTGAGATTGCCTCCATTGCTATAATACTTGCCAAATGTGCAGGAAACCATGTGTTCAGTCCCTAGCACTATGTAAACTGGGTAGGGTAGTACCTGCCTTCAGTCTTTGTACTGGAGAGGTTGAGGGAGGACTATTAGAAGTTCAGTGTCAGCTGGGTGTTGGTGGCACACCACTTTAGTCCCTGCATTTGGGAGGCAGAGGCAGGCAGATGGATCTCTGTGAGTTCCAAGACAGCCTGGTCTACAGATCGAGTTCCAGGACAGACTCCAAAGCAATACAGAGAAACCCCGTCTCGAAAAACCAAAACCAACCAACCAAAAACAAAACAAAATAATTAAAAAAAAAAAAAAAGAAGTTCAATGTCATCCTCAGCTACACAGGGAGGTGGAAGCCAGCCTGAGCTATGAGAGACTCTGTCAAAAACAAACAAACCAAAATAGAACAAACAAACAAACAAAAAAAACCTACCCGAAAGGAATTCATATTTGAGTGGAGACCTGAACAAACTACGCTGTGCCTAAAATGTGAGAAGTGGTATGTGATGGTTTGAATGAGAATGTCCCCTAGGCTCATATGCTGGCATCCTTCATTCCTATTGGTGGAACTGTATGGAAAGGATTGGGAGGTGTGGCCTTGTTGGGGGAATTGTATCATTGGGACAGGGCTTTGAGCTTTATGAGCTCTTAGTTACTGTTCCAATGCCATGTCTGCTTGCTTACATGCTTTCGGCCATGATGGTCTGAAACTGTAAGCCCATTAATGGTTTCTGTTGTCAGTTGCCTTGGTCATGATATTTTAGCACAACAATAGAAAAGTAACCAAGACAAGCCAGGTAGTGGTGAACACACCTTTAATCCCAGACCTTGGGAGACAGTGTTGGGTCCATTTCTGAGTTCCAGGCCAGTCAGGTTTATAGAGCAAGTTCCAGGACAACCCTGTCTTGAAAAACCAAGAAGAAGAAGAAAAAAAAAAAAAAAAAAAACTAAGACACATAAGCTCTCTGAACATCTTTGAGCTTATATATGACTTCACCCTTCAGTCACTCAGTTATGATTGTGTGTGTGTGTGTGTGTGTGTGTGTGTACACTTGTATGGAGGGCAGAGATCAACTTCAAGTGTTTTTCCTTGTGTGCCACCATCTTTCTTTTTTAAAATAATGTTTTATTTTATTTATTTACTTTTTGCTTTTTTTTTGGGGGGGGGGGCAGGGTTTCTTTGTGTAGCCCTGGCTGTCCCGAAGCTTGCTCCTGAATTCTGGGATCAGGAGCCACCACCACCACCACCAGTCTAAAAATTAATTTGTTTTTATACGTTATAGTGTCCTGCCCACATTTATCTCTATGCACCATGTATGTGCAGTGGCTGAGGAGGCCAGAACAGGGCATGGGGCCCTTGGGACTGAGTTACAGGTGGTTGTAATCTGTCATGTAAGTGCTGGGAATTGAACCCCGGTCCTCTGAAGTACAGCCAGTGCACTTAACTGCCAAATTATTTCTCTAGCTCCCATTTTCTTTTTTGAGACAGGGTCTCTCACTATCTTAGAATGTGCTAAGGAGGCAAGGCTGGGGGCCAGGGAGCCCTAGGGAGCCATTTGTCTTCACTTCAGTCAATGAGATTATATATGCACGACACTATGTGCTTCTCCTCACTCCCCTTTTCCTTAAAGATGGCTTCCTATGCTTGCAAATCAAAGAAGCACATTTCCCCATGTACCATCTCCCCTGTCCCCTTGTTAAAATTTTGAAAGTGTCTGTGGCAGTATGTGTGCTCATGCAGATTTATGTCACTGGGGACTGGATCAGAGCTCCTTTAAATACTGCTGCCCAGTGCACTCCATTTGCAAGATAATCACTGGCTTGGTTTTGTTTATTAGTTAAGACTACCTTGGGCTGCAGAGGTGGTTCAGTATTCTTACAAAGGACCCAGGCTTCCTTCACAGTACCTAAGTGGTATCTCACAACCTTCAAGTCCAGGTCCAAGAGATCTGGTGCCCTCTTGTGACCACCATGGGTACCCAGTACCTGGTGCACAAATATACATGTAGGCAAGCACTCATATTAAAGTACTAAAACAAACAAATAAATAAACAAAAATACTTCCTCAATGCTTGGAGGCCATTTTAAAGTCACGGAGATACACATATGTTGTGGGCATTATCAGAGAAACACTAATGAAGAAGTAACCCTAGAAACAGTTCCTTTTAAAGCAGAAACAGTTTATACAGAACTGTGCAGCCAGCTGGATGCAAGGAGGTACCCGAAATGCCTACAGAAATCCTCTATTCCTCTAACATCAACTTTGGGATCTTCTGAGGAGCAGTCAGAAGGACACTCTGTGGCGTGTGCCCTGTGAACAGCTCTCAGCTGAAGGCATTATCAAGTGAACACCAATTGTCTTATTTACGAAACTATTACTGGAAGGACAACAAGTGTAAGGTCTCGAGTGGAGTATGCGAGAATATGTCCAGGGCTGGCAATATGGCTCTGTGGGTAAAGACCCCTGCCACAGAGTCAGACAGACAGAGTTCAATCACCACGACCCACTGGTAAGAAAGAGATTCGACTCCTAAAAGTTGTTTTCTGACCTGCAAACATACACCATGACACACCAGATAAGTAAGTAAATCATAACTATAATGGAAAAAGGAAAATAAATCTACACCATGGGCTAAATGGCATGCTGTTTTGTTGGTAATGATGGAAGAGTTAAGCAATAAAAAAAAGCCTCTGTGTTTAAGTTTTTACTTCTAATAGTACCTGGGTGATGATGTTGCACACTTCTAATCCCAGCACTGAGGAGGCAGAGTCAGGGGGATTTCTGAGTTTGGAGCCAGCCTGGTCTACAAGAGCAAGTTCCAGGATTTGTTCCAAAGCTACACAGAGAAACCCTGTCTCAGAAAATCAAAAAAGCAAAACAAAAACCAAACACACACACACACACACACACACACACACACACACACACAAAAAAAAAAAAAAAAAAAACTGGTCATCTTTCCAAATTCTCTTTGATATGTTTTGGTGAAAATATGTTAGTTTTGCTAGGTGGTAGTGGCACATGTCTTTAATCCCAGCACTCAGAGGCAGAGGCAAGCAGATCTTTGTGGGCTCTAGGCTAGCCTGGGTTACAGAGCGAGTGCCAAGACAGGCTCCAAAACTACACGGAGAAACCCTGTCTCAAAAAAAAAAAAAAAAAAAAAAAAAAAAGAGCTAGTTTTGTTTTTTTGTTTTGTGTACCATCGGGGATAGACAAGGCCTCTAACATGCCAAACAAGCACCCCACCACTCAGCCACACCCAAGCCCAAAGGTGATAATTTGGGTGATGGATAGGGCCAGGGCTCCATATGTTGCCCAAGCTACCTCCAATTTCTTGAGCTTACTGGGTCCTTCCACCTCCACCTCCCAAGTGCTGGAATTACAGACAGTGCCATTTTCCTGTCCCTGAATATAGTCATTTTAATGTGGTTGGGTTTATTAATATTTTCTTTACTAGTGCACTTCTGAATTTCTCAGAAGAAGCTGTGTCTGTATTAAAGATATTAAAGATCCCATAGACTGACCTTGGCGGAGTAGAACATTAAGGTGATTGTGGACTCTTGGAACCCTTCTATGCCCTCAGGGCAAATCTGGTTCCCTACCCTTACTCCCCTTTTCTGCCCCGCCCCCAGGATTCTTTACATTGTAGCAAAAGTCACTTATAAATGAAAATGTCTTTACATTTCAACTACTTTCCCTCCCTCTCTCCCTTCTCCTTCTTTTTTAATATATAGACCAGCTGACTTCAAATTCACAGAGATCTGCCTCTGCCTCCCAAGTGCTGGGATTGAAGGTGTGTTGCCAACACTCCTTCCTTCCTTCCTTCCTTCCTCCCTGTCTTTCTCTCTTTCTGTCTTTCCCTCTCGCTTTCTCTTCTTTCTTTCTTTCTTTCTTCCTTCCTTCCTTCCTTTCTTTCTTTCTTTCTTTTTCTTTCTCGCTTTCTTTCTCTCTACTGAGATAGTTCAGGCTGTCCTCCAATGACCTTTATCTTCTGATTTTTTTTCCCCATCACCTAAATACTGGGACTGATGGAGATTTAATGGGTGCTTTCTGTATGCACTAGGTAGACAGTGTGACTTCCAACTCGGAAGTGGCAAGCACTCTACCAACTGAACTACCTCTTTTCCCCTTCTCTTCCTCCCCTCCCTCATCTTGTTCTTTTGTATACTGGGTTTTCCATGAATTGCTAGTATATTGTACATCACAAACAGAATGTCTTTGAATTATATATGTGTAGGACACTACAACAGGTACCACAAAAATGAAGAAATTCTAAAGAGACATCAGTGTCTCTCAATTTATAAACTATTATTAAACCAATAGACCCCAAGCAAATGGGAATTTCTCCTGGAATCTCATGCTGGGAGAAGGAAAGGCCCCCAGGCAAGGGGTAGTTTGTCTACCAGAGACTTCAAACAGTCCCGACAGCTTGTCAGATCACCTTACAGGCTGAGCCTGAAGTCCAGACAATCCTGGGTCAGTGGTGGGCAGGACCACACCTTGACCAGGACTGCTTAGACATGCATACCCAGCCTTCTTTCTCCATTTAAGCTTTGATCTTACTTTGTCTCTCTTCCCTATGTGTCCACACTGAATAAATTCAGACACCAAATGGTGCCAAGAAGAGACTTGACCCTTGGGTTTGAAACCATTCCAGCTCCCAGTGGGGACATCTCAACAGATGGTGTTGTTTGATTTGATCTGGGGCTCTGCTGCACACAGAGACAACCTGCTCTTGAGAAACATATAACCTTTGACAAGGAGAGAGAGCAATACAGATGCTCCAAGTCCCTTGAAGGGCTTATGCGGGTAGAGTGGCCGGAGGATGCGTCTCTACTGCGCCTGCTCCCCGTTTCCTGGATTTCCAGACTTGCTGCTTTCAGTTTCATCTACAACAGAGTGCCTTTTCTACCATACATTTGTATTTTCAGAGAAGGGAAGAGAAGATCTACCCTTGGTCAACTGTTCTGTTTCTCAGCTTCAGTGTCTATGAGCAATGCTGGTCATGGAGGACACATGGTAGGCATTGGTGGGGTGAAGAGGCAGCTTCAAAGGACCAGATGGCACCTCCATCCTTGTCTGGTTTTTGACCTGCAAGCTCATTGCTTTTGGAGGGGAAAACAGTAAAAGCTACCCACCCGTTAGTAGAAAACTCAAAGGGAAATTTCAAATAAGAAAAGGCCCCCTGGGTCTCAGTGTTGGCTGGACTGTCAAGGATGGTATGGCTGGGCTGGAGTAGTGTTGCAGTGAAGACCAGTTCACCGGGCTCTGAAGAGATGTGATCTTGTTGAATTCACCATAGCTCACTGTCAGCCTCTGGACTTCACAAGCTCAGTCACCTGAGTCCTATTAGCGAGGTTTCTAAGAAACTGATACACAGAGCCAGCAGGATGGCTCACTAGTACTTGCTGCTAAGACTTGAGTTTGATTTCTGGAGTGTACAAGGTAGAAGGGAACCTACTTCTGCAGATTGTCTTCTCACCTCTACATTTGTGCTGTGCATGGAGAGAGAGAGAGAGAGAGAGAGAGAGAGATTTTTGTTTTGTTTTTTGAGAGGGTTTCACTGTGAAGCCCTGGCTGTCCTGGAACTTGCTCTGTAGAACAGGCTGGCCTTGAACTCAGATATCTGCTTGTCTCTGACCCCTGAGTGCTGGGATCAAAGGCATGCTCTACCACTGCCCAGGTGTGTGTGTGTGTGTGTGTGTGTGTGTGATATTTTTAAAAATATAAGGGTGCTGGAGAAATATCTCAGTTAGAAAGGTTCTTAGCTTACAGCAGGAGGACCTGAGTCTGGGTCTCTGGCACCCACATAAAAAGCTAAGGATAGGAATTCCTGTTCCCAGTGCTGAGGAGACTAAGATGGGTGGACTGTTTAGCAGTCTAACAGAATCACAATCAGAGAGCTCCAGAGTCAATGACAGACACTACAGAAAAAAGAAAACAAAGAATGATTGAAGAAGACACTTGATATCCATCCACCTCAGGCTGCTGCATGCATATGTACACACATGCACGTGTACCTGTACACCCAATGATCACAGGTATGAACTTGTATATATCACATCCATAAAATAAAAACAAATTGATGTCCAAATTCTAAGTGAAAAATGTATCAATTTAAAATATTTACTATGAGTGCATTAGCCTTCCCTGAATCTGTTTTGCAAACACCTTTGGAAATCCCAGTTCAATGTCAAGTCTCTCCAGCATGGAGAGAAAAATAGGACTCAGCTTTGCTTCCTAAGGGTTTTCTATCTTGTGTGTGTGAATTGGCTGTGGGTAGATGCTTCTCTGAAGTCATATGGTCAATTCTCTCCCAGGAAGTAGCCTGTTCTTCATAAAATCCTAACAAAGGCTGGTTGCGGACTTCTGCAGATCCATGAAACAAGCACTCTCTGTGGTGTCGTTTTGAGACCGAATGCCTTCCTGTACCCTTGGTGCTTCCCCAGCTGCCAGGGTGGGTGTTCCTGAAATCACCTGTTCAGAGAGATTCTGAGAGATTTCTTTTCCCCTGGCTTTTATTTTTATTTTTATTTTTTTGTGAATGAGATCATGGGATGGTTGCTTCAGGGACTTGGCTATGATTACAACTTGATAAGGTCAAACCATGGGTCACAAAGTTTGCACAGGTGGTTAAGACACGTCTTTAATTGTATAGACTTGTTTGTGAAACTTCTCGAAAATCGCAGGTTGACATCTGGGAAAGGCATAAGACTATACTGGGAGAAAGGCTATACAGTGAGAGGAGAAATAGCATACATGTTTGAGCCATAAGCATGGTCATTCTTAGTTGAAATGTCTATATAAAAGGATTATTATCTCTATAGGTAATGCAACTAATGGTAACTGTGCTGGAATTCTCCACTCTCAGAGGATGAAACTTGAGCAAGGCTCGGGAATGAGATTCCTTTTCCTCCTCGTGTTCCCTTAATTTTCTGTTCTTGAATCCACAGGCTCTTTCCTTCCTCCCTCCCTCCCCTTCTCCTTCCCTCCCTCTCTTCCTTGTCTCCTTCCATTCTCCCCTTCTTTCTATATATAGTTCCCACTGGGTTTAAGAGCTCAGTCTCCAGTCCTGGGAGCTGAAGTTAGTGGCTCCATGTGGAGTCTCACGTGTTGTATTGATTGTACTAAGTTATTACTCAGGGTGGCCCCAGAGTCCCTTAGTCCCTCACTTCAATGGCCTGAGTCCCTGAATGGTCTGGATTCTCAGCTCTGGACTCTGGCCCCTCTCCTAGCTTTGCATTGCCACGGTCCACATGTTCTGGTTGGTATACCTTTTTCCCTCTGATTTCTCTCCCTGTGTAACCCATCTTCCATGGATTCTCTTGCCATTTCTATGCAAATCTCCCCTTTTAAAGATAAGCCTCAGTACATAGCTTTCAGTGAGCTGGAACTCACTGTGTAGACCAGGCTGGTCTCTATCTCCCCAGAGCTAGGGTCAATGGTGCGTGACACCATACTCTCTGCAACTGTCGTCTATTTTCTCAGCTGTTTGCTGCCTCTTGAGACCCCCATCCATTCTTAGGGTGTTCTGTGCCTTGGGGAACAGCAACCAATAAGAGGAATGGGGACCAGGAAGGTGGGGGAAGGAGGTGGTCGGGGTATAATTTCCCTGGCCCTGCCTGCTCCATCAGTGACTGGTTTCCTCTGCAGCTCCCCCTTACAACCTTGTCTCCAACTCCACCTCAAGCTGGGTTCCACAAACACTGCTGCTTACTGTCCCTGGAGACCCAGAGGTGGTAAAAACTTCCCACTGATGGCTCCTGGATCTTCACAGCTCTTAGCTGTTTCCTTTCCTTTCCAGATCCCTGTAAATCCACTTCCAAAAGGACTCCTTATTATGCATATGTATGTGTGGCTTCACGAGTTTATGTGTACCATGTGATGCAGTCGCCCTCAATGATCAGAGGCCAGGGCCAAAGCCCTTGGAACTGGAGTTCCAGACTGCTGTGTCCTGTTTGGTGTGTTAAGAACAGGATCTGGTTCCTCTGCAAGAGCAGCACGGTGCTCTTAACCACTAAGCATTTGTAACAGCCTCATTCACTAGTTTTCCTTTCATTCTAGCTGAATGGGCCCTCTCCTTCCTGTTGGGTACCTCAGTGATGTCATGAACTGACTGCTTCCTGGACCTTTGCACAGGTGTTTCTGAATCCGCAAGTCCAGATCTGAGTTAATACATCAGTGCTTACCCAGCGAGTACCATCCAACCTGTAATACAGGTTATCCCTGTGTTAGTCAGAACTTACAGAATCACTCTCTCTCTCTCTCTCATATCAGGCTGTGGATGAGCTAATCCCACAATGGCTGCCTATGAACAGCAGGTCCAAGACTCCAGTTGTGGTTCAGTCCACCAGGCTGGATGTCTCAGCTGGTCTTCAGATATACCCTGGAGTTCTGAAGAGGTAGGCGCTAACACCAGTGAAGGAATGGACTTGCTAGTGAGGGCAAGGGCAAGCAGGTAGAGGGAGGTGTCCTTCTTCCATGTCCTTTGTGCAGGCTACTGGCAGAAGGTATGAGGCAGATTAGAAGTGGGTCTTCCCACCTCAAAGATCCAGATTAGAAGTGGATCTTCCTACTTTTTAGATGACGTAATTAAGCAGAAATCTCTTACAAGTGTGCCCAGCCATTTTGTGTTTGAATTAATTTCAGATATAGTCAAGTTGGCAACTAAAATAGACATCACACCTGGGATTCATTCTAGCTAGCCAGACTTTAAGTTCATCTTGGACATTAAGTTCATCAGCACTATAATACTATTTACTTATTTTATGTATATGGTGGGTGTTTTGCCTGCATGTATGTCTGTGCACCATATGCATGTAGAACCTGCAAAAGTCAGAAGAGGGCATCAGATCCTTCAGAAGTGGAGTTACAGATGGTTTTTGAGCTGCCATATGGTTGCTGGGTATTGAACCTGGGTCCTCTGGAAGAGCAGCCAATGCTCTCAACAGCTGAGTCATATCTCCAGCCACAGTGCTGCAATCTTAACTTTTGTTGTTACATTGATAACTATTAAACACAGGGCCAAGACATATATCCACCTTTTTTTTTTTTTTTAAAGACAAAGTCTTATCATGTAGTTAAGACTTACCTCAAAATTGTGATCCTCTTGCCTCCACATCTCAAGTGTCAGGATAATAGGCATGTGCCACCATATCACCATATTCTGCCTTCCTCTTTTTTTTTTCCTTCTTCTTGATCTACCTTCCTCTCAACACCTCTGATTCCTGATTCTGTCCCTTCCTTTCTCCACTCCTGATCAGTGTTCTGGATTAAGAATCCATTACTCAGGGAATCCAATGTCCTCCATCACCTGCAGATACATTTCTCTCTCTCTCTCTCACTCACACACACACACACACACACACACACACACACACACACACACACACACGGTCCACATACAAGTAAGCAGGCACACACATGTAAATGCTACCTTTAGGTGGTGAAGGTATAATTCAGTGGTAGAGCAGTTGCTTTGCATGTGTGAGACCTTAGGTTCCATCCTCAGCACAAAAAATAAAATAAATCCTAACTGAATCTGACTTCACCATTCTGTCCTCTCTGAGTCTCTCCATGTCTGTAGCGTAAAGTCTGAATAGTTCCCAGCAAGCCTTGCAAGGCCCTTCCTGGCCTGACCCTTCTTGCTCACAATTCAAAACTTTGGTGGCTTGTCTTCCACACAGGGAAATCTCCCTGATCATGCTGCCTGAATCTTGGGCAAACCTTCAGCGGTGTACTCCATTCTTTGTCTATCTAGTAAGCAGGAGGGCTGTTAACATACTTCCCCACTCTCAGGACCTGGCACAAGGCCAGTCATCCTCAACACATTTTAACTAGATAATCAGGGACTAGGATAATCATTGCACTAGGTCGGAGGCTCATCCCATCTGTGGGCAGAACCTAGGAGCCTTGTGACTAAACTTCTGTCCAAAGCCATTAAAAAAAAAAAAAAAAAAAAAAAAGTCATTTTGTGGAGTACCAGGCCTGAGTCACACCAGAGTGTGATCCAGGACCATCCCATGCAAAGTATCTGAGATCCCACAGTGCAGGCCAGAAGGCCAACCGCTCAGTCACAGACAGAAGGGCAGGACCAGGAGGAGGCATGGATAGCAGCGCCCAGGAGAAAGAGCAGGGCGGCTGTCACAGGCTCCCTGGCACAAACCCAAGTAGGAGGAGGCCAGGACTCATTCATCCAGGGCCAGCCCAGGAGAGACTGCCTAGCAGGCTGGCCCAGCCTAGGCCAGGCCACTAGGCGGAGAGGGGATTTCCTTTGACTCCTTCCCCCTTTAGGAACCTGTCTGGACGATTTTAGTTCAGGGAAGGCAAGAGGAGAGCCCGGCAGGCTGCAGCTCAGGCCAGCAGGCAGATCCTTTTGCGGCTTGAAGAGCAAGATCGGACTGCATTGTGGGACCATTGTTCCTCGGCCTCCCTAGGTAAGGTGCAGGGATTGGGGACAGGCGACGGGAGTGCTGGAGGCGGGTGGCAGGAATTCCAGCTGATGGAGGACATTGTGGGAAAGGAAGGGTGCTGCTGCTTCCAGAATCTACCTTCCTGAAGAACCTAGAGTGGCTGTTTCGGGTTCTGAAACTTCGTTTCAAAGTTGGCAGCGCTTTGGCAATGGTTGGGGAGAGCACCAGGGAGTTTAATCCTGCTTCCTCACTGACTGTTCACTGCCTTCACATCACCACTTTCTCGCCAATATCATCCTCCAACTCCTGGGGTTTATTTTTATTTTTTGGGGGGGAGGAGTGTGTGTGTGTGTGTGTGTGTGTGTGTGTGTGTGTGTTAGCGCGTGCTAACACGCCAGATAAATGTTTTACTATTTAGCTACACCTGCAACCAGACCCTCAGGCACTGTCTCTACCCTGGCTCTATCTGAGCAGTTCTTCCTCTGTGATTCCTCAGCCTCTACCCCAGCCCTGAGGGGGTTAGACAATCTCACCACTTCCAGCAAGGACTGTTTCCTCCTTCCTGGTACGGACTCTGAGGGATTTCACTCACTCAAGCCAGCATTCATTTATTGTGTTCATTTGTTTACTCATTAGTTGAGCGCGCACTTCAGTTGTCTGGAGAGAGGAGCACTCCATTTCTCCTCCTATGAATAAGAAAATTGAAACTTACCCGCACATATCCACAAGCTGACAGGCAGGCAGCCGGGCGATTGGGACTTGAGTAGGAGTCCAGTCAGTCCCAGAGAGGCCTGGATTCCTAACCCACATGTCCCATTTACTTCCTGGGCCTCAGTGTCCTCATCAGTAAGATCATGGGTTTTGTTTTGTTTGTTTGTTTTGAAAGACGATAAGGAGCTATCTGAATCAAGAACAGGCTGGGTGTCCCCCCACGGTGGGGCCTGGATAAACATCTATGCTTTCTCCTTCTTCCTCCCTTTTTCAGCCACTCCCCTTGCTACCCTTGCTATAGGCTTATAAAGACAGCAAACCCTGTCCTTGACAGGACCTGGGTGGCTTGTAAACTGAACTGAGCAGTGGGGGCAGGTGCCCCAGAATGCTGGGAGCCAGAAGGTGTGAAGCAGCGGGAGACCAACTTCTGGCTGAAGGTCTAAACATTTGGGCCAGGTCTAAGACCTGCCCCTTATGCTGGGTTTCTGACTTGGGGCCTGCCCTCCCATGTAAAAAGAAAAAAAAAAATCTGTTTTATTACCTTTTTTTTTTTTTGAGTCAGGGTCTGATTGTGTAATCTTGCCTGGTCTGGAACTCACTATGTAGACTAAACTGGCCTTGAACTCCCAGAGATCCTCCTGCCTCTGCCTTCCCAGTGTGCCACTACTCCCAAACCCTCCCCCCATTAAAAATTGTTTGACAATTTTGTACATTTATAAAGTGAATTGTAGTCATTTTCACACCCCCATTCCCTTCACTAATCCAATCCTGCTCCCTCATCCCCATTCCCCTCCTCCCCTCTCCATGCCCCCCCCCATCCCTCTCTTTCACTGGTATCCTCAATGTCTCTCCATTGATTTTAGTTAGAGCTATTTATGGAGTGGGTTATGGGATTATTTAGTGTTAAAGAGACAAATTATCTGTGACACACCACTGAAGAAAATGATAGGTCTTCCCCAACAGGCAAAAACTGTTCACAGTCCCCCAGCCCCAGCTGGGTCTGAGCACACAACCATCTAAAATGCATTGTCCTGGGCTTGTGAACACCTGTTGTCTCAACACCCAGGAGGCTGAGTTCAAGGCCAGTCTGGGCTATACAGAGACCTTGCCTCAAATACCAACCAACCAAACAAAAAGACAGTATTTCATTAAATAATAACCATCACCCTCATCCCCATAGGATTAACCTAAGGCCACATAGCTAGTAAGTATTGGATCTAGAATTCAAATTTGGAGATTAGACTTTACGCTGTCTGCTCAATTCCTTGTCTTTGGAGGTCTCTGTGTGGGGGACAGAAAGCGAGGCGTCCTCATCCCCTAACTACAAAAGCACCAACCCTTTCACTTCTTCTCTGGGCTGTTTTAGCCAACTGTGGGGAGACACTCCTGTAGTTAGTTGATTCATTCAGTCTTCATTCATTCATTCATTCATCTATCCATTCATTCATTCAGTGCTCTATCTGCCCCAGGAGACATAAAGATTCTAAAAGGGCAGTAATTATCTTGGCATCATGATTCATGCCCATAGTCCCTGGGTTGGAAGGTGGCAGCATGTGTATTTGGATGAGTTTGAGGCCACCTTGGGCTGCATAGCAAGTACTAGACCAGCTAGGGCTGTACAGCAAGACCTTGTCTCAAATGAACAAAAAAATCAAAGCAACCTAGGCAAACCAAGGAGGCAGGGATGGTGTGTCTCTATCACAGTTATACAAGCAGTGTGTCATCTATGTTCTTGCTATAAGATTGCTCAGTGAGTTTTTGTGAGTAAATGAAGCTGACTAATATTTAATGATGCATTCCTTGGACTGTGTAATAGGGATTCAAAATGGCTAGAAGAGAAGTCTGGTACTCAGGATGCCCACAGTCTGTTAAAGAAGCAGTTACGACACAAAGAAAACATCCCAGACACAAGCAGAGGTTGGTGAGGGGCCGCGTCTGCTGTGTTCCCTGCTGTGGTATAGCCCTAGCACCTCTGCAGTGCTAGCTATATGGCAAGGCTTCATAGAGCAGATGGAAAGGGACTCAAATTGGGACAACACATTAGGAGGGAAGATGTCCCAACAAAGGGCAAAGCTCAGGAGGAGACCTAAGGCCACAGTACAGGGTGTGGTGGTGGGGAAGCAAGAACTGAGATTGGCCGGAGATGTAGCTCAGTTGGTAGAGTGCTTGCTTAGTGTACACAGGCCCTGGGTCTCATCCCTAGTGCTTCGTAAAAAACGTGCAATGATGGGTGCCAATAATCCCAATATTCAGGAGTTGGATGGACACAGGAGGGTCAAATCGGAGGCCATAGCCTCAGCTACAACTGTTAGAGGCCAAGATTCTGGCGAGACGGTCAGCTGGTGAAGTGCAGGCTGTGTTAAGTATGAGGCCCTAAGGTTGATCTCTGAACTCTTGTGAAAGCTGTGTGTGGTACCATATAATTGTAATCCCAACTCACAGCTCTAGGGGGTGGAGGATCTTGGGGCTCCCTGGCTAGCCAGAGGGCCTAATCAGTAAGTAGCCACAATGTCACTGTCACTTGCTGTTCCTGACTGTGGATTCAGCGTGATCATGTGATCAACTACTTTAATCTCCTGCTGAGTGGTTCCCAGTCACTAGGGTCTCTGAACTTTGTGGCAAGAGAACTATTTTCTCCCTTAAGTTGCTTTTGCCTGGCGTTTTATCATGGAAAGTAACTAGTAAAGGCAGTGAGAATTGACTGCATTGGTTTCGTCAGAGTAGTAGATAAGCGTATTTTTCTGGAAAATCCTTAGAATAGGGTCTGGCTCACAATTAGCACCAGTGGGTAGATTTAAGTAAAACCAATACTGTGCATCCATAGTAAGGCATAGCCCCTTCCCTCTATTCATCAAATCTCCTTTGTTTGCTCTTTCTCAGGAAAAAGCAACCTCTGATTATCTGTATGAGCTTTTCTGGTTTCTTTGTCTCATTTTAAAGATTTAATTATTTATATGAGTGTTTTGCCTGCATGTATGTATGTGCACCATGTATATGCATGGTGCCCATGGAGATCAGAAGGAGGTGTTGGATCCTCTGGAACTGTAGTTACAGATGGCTCTGAGCCACCATGTGGATCCTTTGGAAGAACAGCATTCACTCTTACTGGCTGAGCCATCCCTCCTGCCTCCATGTGTAGCCCAGGCTGGCCTCAAACTCATGACCCTCCTGCCTCTGCCCCTTTAGCATATCCTACCAGTGTGCAACACTACAACTGGCTCCTTCTATTTTTATGAAACAAGACCTTTCTATATAGCCAAGGCTAGCCTTGAATCGCAACTCTTCCTGCCTCCGGTTCTAGAGCACTGGGATCATAGACATGCACTAACGTACCCAACTTTCCAATTGTCCTTCTGGATATTGTACCATAGAAAGACTGAGGACCGATAGAGGTGTGGTCACCTTTGGAAGGACAAAGAGAAACAATGAAGAGAGCTGAAGGCTTGGAGATGTAACTCGGTTGGCAGGGTGCTTGCTTAGTAGATGTTTGAGTAGTTTTTTTCCTGCTTGCCTGGTTCCACGGCCACGCCAGGCCCAAATAACACACATAGATTCTGTATTTGACATAATGCTGTTGGCCAGTTACTAGTTTCTTATCAGCTAGCTCTATCTTAAATATTAACTCATTTCTACTAATCTAAATATTTCCACATGGTCTCATCTTACCGGGGAGAGGGGCCATCATTCTGCTATCTCCAATCTCCCCATGCTGACTCTCCTCCCTACTACTCCCTACTCTCTCCTTGTCTCCTAGTCCCGCCTATCTTGCTTTCCTTTTGGCCAATAGTGCTTTATTCATTAACCAATAAGAGAAACATATTTACAGAATGACATCTCCCATCAAGTAGGCATATGCATATACATGAAGCCTTGAGTTCAATCCCCAGCTTTGCATAAACTGGACATGGTGGCCCAGGTATAATACTAGCATTTGGGGATTAGACGTAGGAAGATTGAAAGTTCAAGGTCATCATAAGGAGGTTGAAGCCAGCCTAGTCTATATGAGCTGGGACCCCAACCAAAGGATAGTGTCACAAAGTTAGGGTGGGACTTCCTATCTTAATGAACTAAACAGAGAGTCTGTCACAGGGAAGCCCAGAGGCTTGTCTTTGGTGATTCAAGTTGATAGTATTAACCCTCACACCATCCTTTTACAGACGAAGTTCTTGGGCCACCAGGAGGTTTTTTCCTCCCTGAGACAGGGTTTCTCTGTGTTGATTTGGAGCCTGTCCTGGCACTCGCTCTGTAGACCAGGCTGACCTTGAACTCATAGAGATCTACCTGCCTCTGCCTCCAAGTTTTGGGATAAAAGGTATGTGCCACCAGCTCCACCAGGAGGTTTAATGTAGGCTGCTGGTGTAGCTCAGTGACATAGCACTTGCATACCATTTGAAAAGCCCTGGGTTTCATCCCCACAAAAAAAAAAAAAAAAAAAAAAAGATTCAGTACATTGCTCAGGTTGCTTAGCTATTAAATGATGAAATCAGAGTTTGTATTCAGGCCCTTTGAATTCCTCTGTAGTGTGTTCTTACTCAGCATGTTAGTCTGTTAATTCTAAGGTCCTTTGGTCTTTATTTATATATTATAAAATTAGAAATGAGAAGTGCCGGAAAATCAGTAGTTCAAGGCCAGCCTTGGCTACAAAGCCATAGAAAACCTTGGGCTACATGTTAGCCTTTCTCAAAACTACAAAATGAAACGAAGTCTGGTGGTACAGGTTTATGATCTCAGCTCAGGACACTGAAGCAGTTCAAGGACAGCCTGGACAACTTAGTGAGACTGTGTCAAAGTTAGAGAGGCTGGGATGTGGTTCAGTGGTAAAGTGCTTCTTTAGTACCCATGAGGTCCTGGGTTTGGTCTCTAGAACCCTTCCAGAAAAAGTACAAGAAAGGGCATATTGTCTCAAAGTTCCCATGGGATTCAGCGGCAAAATGGCGGTGGACAGGTATGCACAGGCTTTGCCCTGGGGAAATGAGCTCCTGGCCTGGGATAGGGGAAATGACTTTTCCACAGGCAAGCAGGGGTGCACTGGAGCAGGACCAGGCTTTTCCCACTCCATTTCCTCTCCTCTTTCCTTGCTCATTTGCTTGATGGTCCATTCAGGGCTCATGAGCTAAGTGCCTCTCACTCTGCTAAGGTGCTGGGGGTGTAGATGGGGTAGAAAGGGAACAGTTCTGACCTTCCTGCAATTAGTACAGACAGACAGTAAATATGCTAGATATTTTTAGGTATGATGAATGTTTAGAGCAAGGAAGCAGGAAAATGTGCTAGAGTATTGGAGTGGAGGAAGGCGTAGGCAGAGGAGACTTCCTAGGGAGGTTCCAGCTCTGTGTGTGTGTGTGTGTGTGTGTGTGTGTGTGTGTGTGTGTGTTGCTGTGTTGGGGTTGGGGGCTGGTTAGAAGGAACCAAAGGTGCAATGTCTCTGAGACAGAGTGTCTGATGAGTTTCAGAGATAGAAAGAGGTCCCCATGGCTATAGCACATTGTTGGGAGAGTGATGGAAGCTGGGTTCTATAAAAAGGCAGGAGCTAGGACATGCACCCTCTGTATTTATCCCGAGGACAATGGAAACAGCTATGGACTCTTTTCTCTTCTTCTTTGGGTGCTAGGGATGGAACTGAGGCTGTTGTGCCTGTGAGGCAAGCGCTCTAGCAAGTGTATCTACACCCCAGCCTTGCCAAGGCTTTTGAGCAAGTTGATGTACTTGAGTGTAAGGTTTGTTTCAAAGAGTAGGCGGAAGTAGGGGGAGGTGAGGGCTAATTTTGGAGACTGTTTCAGGTTGAGTCATCTGCAGTCTGCTTTATAGAAGGGTACAGAGATGACCAGTGTCAGTGGGAAGACCCAGTGAGATGTCCTCTAACTCGGTGTATTGATAGCCAATGCTATGTCTTAAGTAATTCCCAATAAGTGTCTTAACAATGCTTTATTTTGTCATGATTCAATGGGTCAGGAGTTTGGGGAAGTTGAACACTTTTTCTGTCAAGAGGTGTCATCCAGTTGGCTGCATTCTTGACTGGGAAGTCCAAGAAGGTTGTCATTATTGGTTTGGTCACTTGTAGCTCTTCTACAATAGCCTCAGCCTCCATGCTGGGAGTATGGGCTTCTGCGAAGCATGGTGGCCTGAGCATGGTCAACACAAGTATCTCTGAAAGCCTGGCCTTGGGCAGTGCCCAGCACTAACTATTTCTGCCATGTGGCATTGGTTAAAGCCAGCCACAGGCTTGGCTCCATGACTTAAGAAGAGAGGAAACCAGTTCCATCTTAGTGGGAGGAAAGACAACCAGTGTGCTCATCTTCAGCCTGCCATGATAGGCTCTGGAAACTGCATAGCGGCCCCACTGTGCCCGGTGCTGACCCATTTTTCATCTAAATCACACGGCACTGCTGGTTGCCGCAATTCTTAGGACTTTTTATTTTCCTCTGAATAGGAGAGGAGCTGACTTTGTTTTGTTGTTTGTTTTGCTTCTTTTCTTCCTTCTTCTATGGCTTTCTAGAGCCTAATACATACCAGGCATCATCTAGGGACTGTCTGCCAAAGTGCGTACACACACACACACACACACACACACACACACACACACACACACTCTCTCCATGAGATTTGGTGGTCTCTAGAGAATGGTTAATGTAAGCATACACAGGGGGAGTGGTGAAAAATGTATGCAGGTTCTCCATCTCTCTCGCCCTCCTCCCCCTCCCCCCTGTTTTCTTCTCCCCACTCCCCCCTCTCGGTACCTTCCCCCTTCTCTCCCTTCTCCCCCACTCCTTCTCCTCTTCCCCTGCTCTGTCTGCCTCTCGGTGTCTCTGTATTTGTCTGTCTCTCTGTCTCTGTCATCTCTCCCAGGCCCACAGAAATCTGCTTGCCTGCTCCTGAACTCCAGAGTGCTTGATTCCAGATGTGCACCCGTGCTGTGTAGGACCCAGCTCAGGGAACACTTCACCTTTTGAGCTACTTTCCCAGCCCTGCTGATACCACCTCCTCCTCTTCTCTCTGCCTCTAGCTCTCCTCCCACTCCCTGGTTTTGTTGTGGGTATCCACCAGAGAAGACGCCCTGACACAGGCTTAAGCCAAAAGAAAGTCTTTATTAGCCATCTAGCGACTACATTGGGTGTTCGGGATCCCAGTGTAGCACTAAGTTTTTCTCAGGGTGAGCTTTTAAGCACACACAAAAAACTATGTCCTGGGTTGACATATTCAGTTAACAAGAACACTTGGCCAGAAGCAGAAATACAGAAGCCAAAAAATTAGTACATTTAGAGATTTTCTAAGAATTATGGGCCTTGATGGATTAGGTCTTTGTTTTAGTTTTATTATGTGGTACTGTCTACATGCTAAGTTTTATGGCCTCACTGGTATGTCCATCATGGAGTTAGTTGTGCAAAGGTCTGGGCCCTGTTATAGTTTCTTTCTTTCTCCTTTCCTTCCTCTCTTTCTGTCTGTCTGTCTGTCTGTCTGTCTGTCTGTCTGCCTGCCTGCCTGCCTGCCTGCCTGTCTTGGATGCCCATTTGAAACTCTCATGCCCAGGGGCTGAGTGGTTAATAGCACCTGAGTTCATTTCCCAGAACTTCACTGAGAACCTCACACCCCCCTGCAATTCCACCTCCAGGGGATGCAGTGCATCTGGTCTCCTAGGATACTGCACTCATATGCACTTATCTGTCCCTAACCACACAGTTAAAATTAAAAATAAATCTTTAAAAAAGTGAAGCTGGTGTGGGATGGTCAACTTTAATCCCAGCACTTGGAGCTAGGCTTGTCTACATAAAGAGGAATTCCAGGCCACATAGTTGGACTGGAAAATAATAAATCCTGTATGATCCTGTCCCCAAAAGCTTCTATTGAGCAGAAGAGAACCCAGACAAATGGGACCCTATAATTCTGATGTGAAGGTAGGATTGGGAACCATGGCCCTAGGCGTAGGACTTCCCACCAACAATTTCCCTCTCCAATTAGTTTGAGGAAGGAATCACAGGACAGGGAGACCAAGCATTTTAGGTTTGTTCATAATGGTTCTAATTTTAGCACGGACTGACACACATCCTGAGGAGCTCCTAGTTCAGTGTAAGCTGGGGCAATTGTTTACCATGATGGGCCATTATTTAAAAGGCATCTCACAGCTAGGTGAGAACACCTTTAATCCCAGCACCCTTGAAGCAGAGGCAGGAAGATCTCTGTGAATTCATGGCTAGCCTGGTCTACATAGTTCCAGACCAGCCAGGGCTATGTAGAGAGACCCAGTCTCAAAAAGCAAACTATAAGTAAGTAAGTAAATAAATAAATGAAAATAATCTCAGTAGGGTATGGTGGTACACGCCTGTGATGCCAGCATTTGGGAGGTGGAGGCAGGAGGATCAGAGGTTGAGTTCAAGGTCATCTTTGGTTACATGGAAGGGAGCCTGAGCTACATGGAAACCTGTCTCAAAGGGGGAAAAAAGGAGGAAGGGGTTGGAGAGAAATCCTAGCCCTGAGGAGGCAGATAGGAGAATCTGGGGCTAGCTGGCTAGCCAGCCTAATCTATATATACTTAAGCCTCCTAGGTCCCAGTGAGAAAACCTAACTCCCTCCTTCTTTACTTCCTTCCATTCTTTCTTTTGAGACAGGGTTTCACTATGTAGCCCTAGCTGTTCTGGAATTCACTATGCAGGCCTGGCTAACTTGGAACTCACTATGCAGGTGGGTGCTGAGATCACAGTGTGTATCACCCATGTGCAGCTCAGCAGTTATTGTGTTATTATCACTATCATTACTATCTACTGGGGTACATGCACCTATGTGATGTGCTAAGTGGCTCTGGGAAGAGCAATGTGATATAGCTGTGGGCCTCAGGGAACTGGCTTTGCTGTCATCTGGAATGCAAGCTGTGGTGTCTTCTTTGCCTTAACTGTAAATGGGAACAATATCTTCAGCATAGGATGGAAGGGAGTGTCTCCCAAAACCACACAAGTGGGAGGGACTCTGAAGACTGGGTGTGGGAGGAATTATGATAGTCTTTGAATGGAAGTAACACATACTATTGTGTACACCACCCAAGCTATGGGAATACTAACATACTATTGTGCACACCATCCAAGCTATGGGTATACTAACATAATATTGTGCACACCATCCAAGCTATGGGTATACTAACATACTATTGTACACACTACCCAAGCTCTGGTTCCTTCAACCCTGAACCACAGCCTGGCCAGTGGAGTCCAAGGAAGGAGAATTGAGTGCACAGTGAGCCATGGAGAAACTGGGGAAACAGAACTCTCTCTACCTTAGTTGCCCTTGTGAGGGAGGGCCAGTGGGCTTTGCCTCCAGAAGAAAAACTTTTAGTGATGGGGGTTTGTGAAGGCAATTATTGTTTTTAAATCTTTTGCCTATTTATTGCAAGTTGTGTGCTCATAGATGAAGCTAAAAGCAAACAGTCACAGCCACAAACCCATAACACTGAAAAACCAGTTCTTAATTTCTGTAGCTAAAAAAGCATCCTTTCAGGCCATGACCACAGAGAGATCACTGCGGGCTCTGGACCAAGGCATAATGATGGCTTGCAGTGTGATGAAGGAGGCTGTTAATCTCTGTGGCTCAGAAGCTCAATCCCTGGCCTCATCAATTACCCAGGTTGCCTAGCAACGCCACCAAAAGCCTCCCACTAGGCCCAGCTGGGCAGCAAGTGGGTGCATCCAGCACAGACTGCTTGGCTCCCTGGCCACATCAAGGCTGGCCACAGCCCCGGGAAGGGACTCGCCTGGTACTGATGAATGGGTGGGACCAGCTTCGTGAAAAATACCAGTTCAGCTATTTGAAACCTACTTGTGTGGCTGCAGTTAGGAAACAACATAAGCAAATGACCAAAGTGTCTTCCGTCAAAGAAGAGTTGTACAAAGAACATTAGCCCAGCAACCTTCCTGAGCTAGGTAAAGAAGAGAAGGTGAGCCTGACTTGGTCCTTCCGGTTCTGAAAGAGAGGCAAATCCTGTTCTTGTGTCCACTTGGTATCCCTAGGGTAGCAATGGTGGTGAGGGCAATTTCCAGCCCTTACCCAGAGTGGTGACCTGAAGATCAGATTCCATTTAGAATTCTCAGAGTTTGGTCTGGGTCTGTCTGGTCAGCCAGAGGGGAGGAGATAAGGTGGTGTGTGTGTGTGAACATCATCAAAACAAAGATGTGAACTTCTATAACGTGTGGTGCTTGGAAAAACATGGAGGAAGGGGCTGGGGAGCTGGCTTAGCAGCTGAGAGCACTGGCTGCTCTTCTGGAGGACCTGGGTCCAATTCCCAGTACTCACACGGTGGCCCACAACTATCTAACTCCAGTTCCAGGGGATCTGATACCGTTTTCCGTCTGCCATAGGCACCAGGCATGCACATAGCACACAGACATGCATGCAGGCAAAACACCCATAACATAGAAAATAAATAAATAAAAATGGAGCAAGAAAAAGAAAGAGAAGGGGAAGATCCAGGAGCTTTGGAGTCAGAGGTTTCAGACTCTCTTTCGGTAAGTTACACTGGGAGCCTGAGTTTCTTTGCCCATGAGACGGGGTATTAGTGCCTTGCTTTACAAGAATGCACACAAACTGGGCAAGGTAGCTCATGCCTAGGCCCTTTGGCTCTCCTAGGCCCTTTGGCAGCCATCACAGCATCTTGGCTCTACAGATCTCAGCTGACAGCTCCTTGATGCAGAACAGTGACATTCTCTGTGTGTGTGTGGGATCACTGTGTTGATCCCACACACACAGTAAAGACTGGGCCATGTGTGGATTCAGTCTCTCTCTCCTTTCTTTACCTAGTCTCTCTCTCTTCTTTTTCTTTACACTTCTGCTTTCTTTTTACATTTTTAAGGGGTGGGGGCTTATTTTGGCTTACAGTTTAAGAAAGGATACCATCTCTTACAGCTGGGGAGCCGTAGCCACAGGACTGTGAGGCAATTGGTCAATTCCTGAGTCAAAAGTAGAGAGTGGACAGGAAGTGGGGCCAGATTAAAATGCCTCAAGACTCACCCAACCCAGGCATGGTGGTGCCTGACTTTAATCTCAACACTCAAGAGGCAGAGACAGACAGATTTCTGTGAGTTCAAAGCCAGCCTGGTCTGCAGAGCAAGTTTCAAGCCAGTCAGAATTAGATGATAAGACATTGTTTTTTGTTTGTTTGTTTTGTTTGTTTGCTCTGTTTTATTTTTGTTCTTGTTTTGTTAATCTAAGCACATTTAGCTGGCTGCCCAAATTTAGGTCACACCTCAATTCTGGCTGCCTAGAGCCTTGGGGAAGGAAGCATCAGGCACATTGGCTTCTGTGACAGGAGGTGGTCCCTGCTGCCTATGAAGAAGAGTTTTGGAATTCCCCAAGAAAGTGGACAATTAACCAGTGTTAGCAAAAGAACTTACTGGAAGTCCTTGACTTTCAAAGATTAAACACACATGATTTGTTATTTTATTGGCTACTGCTACAGTCAGACCCATGTGAGTGAATGTGAGTTGAAAGGCTGGCTTTGCCTGATAAACCTTTATGTATTATGTATGTTCTGTGATCTCAGTGATTATGGCCTTTGTTTCTTGTTTGGGGAGTAGAAAAGACTCATATGGCTAGGGACATAGTTTAGTTGGTAGAGTGCTTAAGCAACATGCACAGTACCAGAGTTCAATTCCCGGCATCTCATAAACTGGGCATATGTCTTTAATTGCAGCACTTGGGAAGTGGAGGCAGGAAGAGCATCAGATGTTCTAGGTCATCTCTGCCCACAGGGAGTTCAGGACCAGCCTGGGTGAGGTTAGTGATGGAAATGAAGGTGGCCAAGGAAACACCAGAAAGTGGAGTTTTTGGTGGTGGTGGTTATTTTGTTTTGTTTTTGTTTTTGGAGACAGGGTTTCTCTGTGGCTTTGAAGGCTGTCCTGGAACTAGCTCTTGTAGACCAGGCTGGTCTCGAACTCAGAGAGATCCACCTGCCTCTACCTCCTGAGTGCTGGGACTAAAGGCGTGTGCCACCTACTCCCGGCAGAGGTTTTTGTTGTTGTTGTTATTTTGTATGTAGTTGAAAGTAAATAAAAGTTTTGAATTGAGTGGGGTGGGATGCCAAAAGTCAATGATGTTCTAGATGACTGATATCTGTAGATCCACTCTGTGTGTTTCTTTCATATAGGTATGGCTTTGAAACTTGCTGAGTGTTGGCCAGTTCAGGAATTACTCTTCAAGAGGGAGATGAGGGAGTGGGGAGATGTCACAGTCTGTAAAAGGCTGGCTGTGCACACAAAAAGTCAGATGCAGCGATGACAGTGTGTAATCCCAGCATTGGGAAGGGGTAGGTGAATCTCTGATGCTCATGGCAGGCCAGCCTAGGTTCGGTGGAGAGCTAGGGAGATAGTTCAGCAGGGAAAAAGGCCTGCTATAAATGTTCCACAATTTGAGTACAGATCCTCGGAACCCACAAAAAGCCAGATGAGCTGGTGAGTGTCTGTAATCCCAGCACTGCCATGGCCTGGAGGTGAAGACGGGAGTCCCCTGGAAGCTGGAGTATGCTGCACAGTGGTAAACAAGACAGATGCTATCTCAAAAACAAGGTGGGAGGCGAGGGCCATCACTCAAGGTTGTCCTTTGACCTACACATGCACAGTGTAGCATGTGCAATCCTCACACACAAACAGGTACAATCACATCACCCACACACAAATAAATAAATATTGAAAGTGGAGCCCGGCGCTGGTGACACATGCCTTTAATCCCAGCACTCTGGAGGCAGAGGCAGGTGGATCTCTGTGAGTTTATGGCTAGTACACACACACACACACACACACACACACACACACACACACACACACACACACACACGCACGCACGCACCTGTAACATGAGTTCTAATAGGTCTTTATAATAAAAGCCAGGAGTCAGATATAGGGAAAAACGCTGAGAGATCAGAGAGAAGGAGCAAAACCACAGCCACCTCACCTACTAAACTTCCCAGCCAGAAGAAAATTGAGCTCCTGTCTCCACCCAGCCACATTACTTCCTATCTGTGTGTTCAGACGTCCAGACCTCTAAGGTTAACTAGTGGCTAGCTCCACACTCTGATCTTCAGGCAAGCTTTATTTGTTAGAGTATAACAAGATATCACTACACACACCCAATTGAACATGTACACACATCACACACACGGGCCCACGTAAACATTGAGACGAGTTGGGTGTGGTGGCATTTACCAACACTAGAGAGATAGAGGTTAGGAGTTCAAGATCACCTTGTTTCCAACAAACAAATACAAAAAAGAAGCAAAATTTTACTAAAAGATAAATAGAGGCATATCTAACTAACCAAACATCTCTTTTCTTTGGGACCTCAGGTGCTGCCAACTACTGGTACTGCTGAGTATTAGCGCTGCTGAGCATTGTTACTGCTGAGTATTGTTACTGCTGAGTATTAGCGCTGCTGAGCATTGTTACTGCTGAGTATTAGCGCTGCTGAGCATTGTTACTGCTGAGTATTAGCACTGCTGAGTATTAGCACTGCTGAGCATTGTTACTGATGAGTATTGTTACTGCTGAGTATTAGCGCTGCTGAGCATTGTTACTGCTGAGTATTAGCGCTGCTGAGCATTGTTACTGCTGAGCATTGTTACTGCTGAGCATTGTTACTGCTGAGCATTAGCTGGATAATAGCACCACTGAGTATCAGAGCTGCTGAGTAGTAGTACTGTTGGGAGTACTGCTGAGCATTATTGGTATTATTGCTGAGTGTTAGTACTGCTGAGCATTATTGGTATTATTGCTGAGTGTTAGTACTGCTGAGCATTATTGGTATTATTGCTGAGTGTTAGTACTGCTGAGCATTATTGGTATTATTGCTGAGTGTTAGTACTGCTGAGCATTATTGGTATTATTGCTGAGTGTTAGTACTGTTGAGCATTATTACTCCCGGGTATTATTACTCCTCAGATAATTCATTTCAGAAACAACTTTACCTCTGTGCTTTTAGACTCATGTAGGGACTGAAATGGAGTCACTTAAAATTTTCTGGCCATAATTTAACTGTAGCTTTAGGAGAGATTAAACTGAGGCAGCTGAAAGGTAACTGGGGAAATTCCCCAGGGGGTCTCTCATGAGCCCTCCCCACCGTCCTTTTATTTCCTTTGTCCTGGTAATTTAACCCTGGGCTTCATGTATGCCAAGAAAGTACTCTGTTGCTGAGCTGTGTCTCAAGACATCTTTTTCCTTACTGATGTTTAATTTTGTTGTTTTGCTTTTTGAGAAGGTCTTTATATGTAGCCCTGGCTGTCTTAGAACTCTGTATGTACACTAGGTTGGCCTCAAACTCACAGAGATCTGCCTTCCTCTGCCTCCCTAAATGTTGGCATTAAAGGCTTACATCACTACAATCAGCCCTACTGATTTTCATTTCTTAAAAATTCTACTTAAAAATTTTATTGTGTGTGTGTGTGTGTGTGTGTAGGTCAGAGGACAACTTAAAGAGCCCGTTCTCCTTTGCCATCCTGTGGATCTCAAGAACTGAACTTGGTTCTTCAGGCTTGACAGCAGGTTCCTTTTATCCAAGAAGCTCTACTGAGTTTTTTTTTTAAATTCTTATTTATTTTATTATTTTATTCTATGTATATGGGTGTTTTGCCTGCACATATATCTGTGTACCATTTGTGTGCAGTGCCGCCCACAGAAGACACAAGAAGCTGTGGGATCCCTGCAACTGGAGTTCCAGCTAAGAGCAGTTAATGCTCTTAACCACTAAGCCATCTCTCTCCAGCTCTGACTTACTTTTAATGTAGGCAGCTGCAGCAGAGTCCTACCTTTTCCAGAGCATGAACCAGGTGAGGTCCCAAAGGAAGAAAGTGTTCTCTATATTTTAATTTTTTTAAACATTGTTTTATCTTTGAGACAGAGTCTTGCTAGGACATATCCCAGGCATCGATGCCCCAAGCCTCTGCCTCAGCCTCCTAAGTGCCTGGACCACATCTGACTCAGGTTTCTTTTTCTTGTTTTTCCTTTTTTCCTTTTCTTTCTTCTTCTTCCCTCCCTCCCTCCCTCCCTCCCTCTCTCGCTCCCTCCCTCCCTTTCTCTCTCTCTCTCTCTCTCTCTATCTCTCTATCTCTCTCTCTCTCTCTCTCGACCTGGTTTCTCTGTATTGCTTTGGAGCCTGTCCTGGAGCTAGCTCTTTAGATCAGGCTGGCCTTGAACTCACAGAGATCTGCCTGTCTCTGCCTCCCGAGTGCTAAAGCCGTGTGCCACCAACACATTGCTCTGACTCAGGTTTATTTTTGTCTCTTTTGCTTCCACCTCTTTCTCATTCATTCATTCATTCATTCATTCATTCATTCATTCATTCATTCATCTGTCAGGCTTGCCCTGAATGTGCTTTTCCAGAAAGAGCTGTCTTGCTGGCCCTTTGTTTATTTGTTTGTTTGTGGACCAGGCTGATGTGAAGTTTTCAATCCTCCTGTGTCAGCCTCTAGAGAGCTGGGGTTACAGGCATCTGCTACCTACCATCTGTGCTGGTGTCTTTATTGAAGACTTCTTGTTAGCTGGGCATTTTGGTCTATGCCTATGACCCTGGTACTTAGAAGGCTGAGGCAGAAGGACTATAGAGTCAAGGCTAGGACTACAGGGTGAAATTTTGTGTTACCAAACCAAACCAGGGTATCTGCTAACGTTGGGGGAAGGATTCTGGCTCTTGGTTCCCAGGAGAACAGCTCCATTGTAAATCAAAAGACTAGAGGCATCCTAACTGTCCACCCAGTTGTTCCCTTGGGCAGGGTGAGAACATTTCACAGCACTGCCGTCCAGTTTTGATCTTTGTGTGTGTGTGTGTGTGTGTGTGTGTGTGTGTGTGTAGGGGGGGATTTCATCAAAGAATAGGTAGCAGAAACTGGCAGCACATCAGGAGGTGTGTCCTGTTGACAGGAAAGGAAATGCCAGGAGCCCTCATGACCTTTGCTTAATGACTAATGCAGCAGTCAGAGGAGTAAATATCCATTTGAGTGACATGGTGATGGAGTGACCCAACAGGCCATTGGATAGCTGTGGGTGCTTTTGTATCTCAGAGGGACTACAGTGGGTTAAAGTGTCACCCGCTTTGCCTTGATGGCCATGCTGCATTTCCTTAGATGTCTGGAAATGTCATGTTGTTTATATCTAAAGGGTGCTTCCAGCCAGCTGTGGTGGCAGGTACCTATAATCCTTGCACCTGGGAGGCAGAGGCAAGAGGATCAGAAGTTCAAGACCAGCCTTGGCTATACAGCAAGTTAATGGCAACAAGAGAGCCTGGACTTTGACTCATAAAACCAAAGTTAATTAATTAATAGTGCTTCTCCAAGCTGTCCAGACCCCATGGAATTTATACACAGCCTGCACCCAAGTGAGGGCAATATGAATTACCTTAGACTAGACTTGCTTTGGGAGGTCCTGCATAGGGAAAGTTGAAATGATATATGCTGGTGTGGTAGCGTATGCCTTTAATCCCAGCACTTGGGAGGCAGAGGCAGGTGGATCTCTGTGAGTCTGAGGCCAGCCTGGTCTACAGATAAAATTCCTTTATGTGTTCTAGGGGGTATGTAGTGGCATCTTGTTCCACCAATAGACTTGAGGTAATAGCCTTAGGGTGTGGCTTGGCATGTGGACATGGAAGAGGAGGGACTCACTTGGGCTCTCTCTTAGGTTGTGGTCTCAGGATCCTGGATTACAGACCCTACCCCTCCAGGTATTGGCAGAACAAGATGCCACTACAGGGGTCAAACTCAGGTTGCCAGGCTTGTGTGACAAGTACCTGTACTCATTAAATCATCTCCACAGCTGTTTTAATATTCAGAGAAGCCACCAGTTGCCTTCTAAAGGTGGCATCACCTTGCACCTCACATACCTCCCCCTTTTCGGCCTTTTTCACTGTTGCCAGTATGGCTGGTTGCTAATATTTCCGAGGTACTTAACTTCACTCTGAATTCCAGGTGTGGGAGATCAGGAGGAGCAGGAGGAATGGGAGGCTGGCAGAGATTTGGAAGGGACACCTGTGAGTGCCAGGGCTCCAGGTGTTGGAGATAAGATGAATCGGGGAGATACTGACAGGTAGGGAGGTGGAAGCAGGATAGCCACCAAGGAGAGGCGAAAACAAGAGACTTCTAAAGGCAGGTCTGTTGTTACAGCCCCAAGTAGCCAGGGTTCAGAACCTGATCTCGTTGCAATGCCAGGGAGACCACAGACATGCATAGTATTGCCTCTGCCAAGTGGGCCTGGTATCTTTCCATTGCAGGGACTACGTATAGGCATTTACACACCTAACATAGTGAGCTTGAAGTCGTTAAACTTCTGGACATTTTAGACTCTGAAGGAAGAGGAAGGTCTAAGAATGTATCTTAGATTTTTATTTCTGTGATAAAACTCCATGGCCAAAAGCAAATTGGGGAGGAATGGATTTATTTCAGCTCACAGTTTATACTCTATCACGAAGGGAAGTTAGATCAGAACTCAAGGCAGGGACCTGGATGTAGGAACCAAAGCAGTGAGCATGGAGGGAAGCTGCTTATTAGCTTAGTCCTCATAGCTCACTCAGCTGGCTTTTTTATACTGCTCAGGACCACCTACCCAGAAGCAGTGGTGGCCCCTCAGAGGGCAGGGCTTACCCACATCAATCATCAATCAAGAAAATGCCCTGCAGATTTGCCCACAGGATAACCTGATGGAGGCATTTTCTCAGTTGAAGTTCCTCTTCCCCTCTAGCTTCTGTCAAGATGACAAGAAATCTAACCAGAACACACGTCGTCCTTATTTTCCTGGTTCCTCTTATAAATGTAAAGTCGCATTGTCAACAATGTGGAATTTTATTCCTTCATACAATGATCATACATGGTAATTAAGTTTATAATGGGGCTGCTTCCTGGGAGAGTAATAATTCTTAATTAAACTTATTTGTTTGTTTGCAGTGCTGGGGATCTGCCCCACAACATGCTCGAATAGGTGAGCACTGTACTGCGGAAGCTGCATTCCCAGCCCTGACCTTATTTAAATGCTTTAATATTTATTATGATGCCCCCAATTGCTGCCATCATCTCCACTTCAGAATGGAATCTGAGGGGGCACCTAATAGGTCAAACCTAGAATTACCATGAATCAGCATGTATACTCTATGCACCAAAGAACTAAAGGCAGGTGTTCAAACTAAACCTTGTACAGGGTTGTCCTGAAAGATTAGTCACAATAGGTACAAGGTGGAAGCAACTCAGTATCTATCAACAGATGTGTGGATACCCAAAATGTGGGTTGCCTACACACTACAATATATTCATCCACATAAGAAAGAAAACTGTAGTTCACGATTCAACATAGATGACTCTTGAAAACATGTTAAATGAAAGAAGCCAGGCAGAGAACACAGGACAGGTTTCCTGAACTTTCCAGACATTACCAGTTCACAGAAAGCAGATTAGTGGTTACAAGAGACTAGGGTGAGACTACAAGGAGGCAGTTGCTGCTTACCGAGATGGGCTTTTTGTGAAGGGTGGTGAAAACCTTTTTGGAACCGATCATGCTAATATTTGCACAACATTGAGTGTTCAATAAAACCAAGCTGCTTTAAATGGTTAAAATAGTTTCATGTCACTAAACGCTTTTTTTTTTTTTTTTTTTTTTTACATTTATTTATTTTGTGAGCAGAGGGGGCCTAGTGTCTCCTTTATTCTTAGTTCCAGGGATTGATTTCAAGTCCTCAGGCTTGACGCTGGGCTATCCTACTAGCCCAAGGTTCTTGTTGTTTACCATAGTTTTAAAAAGTAACTTGGGGCTCAATGCATATGGCTTTCTTGAGGCACCCTTACAGTTGGTACTGGGACGAATTCAGCTTTTCTGTTGTGGAGATGGACTCTGGCTGTGTTGCCCAAGCTAGTGTCACACCCCTGGGCTCAGGTGCTCTTCCCACCTCAGCCTATTGGCTGTTAGAGGACTGAGCTTTGGTTTCTTACTTTGGTTTTCAGAAAGGTCTCATGTATCTCAGGGTGACCTCCAATTGGCTATGTAGCAGAGAATGGCCTTGAACTTCTGGTCCTACGGCTGCTGCCATCCAAGTGTTGGGAAGACAAAGCAACCACACACAGGTTATGGAGTACTGGGGATCAAACCAGAGCTTTGTACTTGCTACACAAGCACTCTACCACTCCCTAGTCCCCAGACTGTTGGCTCCATGGATATACTTTCTATATTTAAAAACAATGTATCCAATTATTTATCTACTTTATTACTTATCTCTTCTAGCCCAGGCTTGCTCTCCCTTCCTTCCTTCCTTCCTTCCTTCCTTCCTTCCTTCCTTCCTTCCTTCCTTCCTTTCTTTGAGACAGGGTTTCGCTGTGTAGCCCTGGCTGTCTTGGTATTCCTCTGTAGACCAGGCTGGCCTCTAACTCAGAGATCTGTCTGCCTCTGCTTCCCAAGTTCTGGGATTAAAGGTATGCATCACCACATTCAACTTTTTGTTGTAAATTACACTTAAAATTATTTTCTGTGTGTTGTGTGGAAATCAGGAGATATCTTTCAGGAGTCGGTTCTCTCCTTCCATAGTGTGGATCTGGAGGATTGAATACAGGTCATCCAACTTGGCAGCAGACCTGAGTTATCTCACTGACCCATGTTTTTTTTTTTAATTGTTGTTTTGCTTTTATAAAGAAAAGAACACATGGCTAAGGTATATATGCATTAGATTCTCTGTTTTAAATTTTTAAAATTACTTTTTATTATGTGGGTGTGTACCACAATGAACATGTGAAAGTCAGACGACAATTTGCAGGATTTGATTTTGTTCCTGTACAAAGCAATGTAGATCACAGGGATCAAACTCAGGTTGCCAGGTTTGGTAGGAAGTGCCTTTACCAACAGACTGACACACACAAACACACACACACACACACACACCACCACCACCACCACCACTACCACCACCACCAACAAAAACAAAACACCAGTCTTACCTGCCTCAAATCCCTGTGTTTTAAAACATTTACAAAACAATAGGTGAAAACATATTTGTGGCCACTTAGGGGGAGACCATCTTGATCGTCCTTAGCTGCCTCATCCTGCACACCAGAGGCTCATCTTGTTTCCCCGACATTCATGTCTGTTTTAGGTGGCAGGAGGACCAGGCCAATGGCTGCTGCTCACGATGTGGAGATGGAGAGTGTGAATCTGAACATGGAGACAGGGGAAAAGGGAGAGCTGGAGGAGGAGACCATGAAAGAGAACAGGGAAGGGAAAGACTTCCCCAGGAGCAGAAAGGTCCACAGGATTGTCTCAAAGTGGATGCTTCCGGAGCCGGTCCGAAGAACATACTTGGAGAGAGCCAACTGCCTCCCGCCACCACTGTTCATCATCTCCATCAGCCTGGCTGAGGTAAACACCGCCACGTGAGGGGCCCTCACATCGGTTCAGACTGGAAGTGGAAGAGGGCATAGAGGGACAAGGGAGCATCCATGAATCCTCGTCCACTCGCGGCCCTCAGAGCTAATTTGCTCAGTCGCTGCCAGCTCAGGGGTTGGTTTCAACCATGATGAAAACCTGCTGCCTAGTGTTGACCTATTTCACTCAGTTCAACCATTTTAGCTGATCTTTAGGAGCCAGGGAACTTTGGGCCTGCAAATTAGTTTTTCTTTCTTTTTCTTTTTTCTTTTCTTTTCTTTTTTTTCTTTTCTTTTTTTTTTTTTTTTTTTTTTTTTGAGGTGGGTTCTGACTATGTAGCCTAGGCTGGCCATAAAACTCATTATAATCCCTTTGTACCAACTAGCAGGAGCAGGGCATTGGGATTACAGTGTGCACTGCCATGTTGAGTTTGCAAACTGGCTTTATCTCATGAAACAAAATAGACTGGTTGGTCAGGTTGGCCTGGGGTATATATTTAGAACAGCCACCAGCTGTTTGAGCTTGCAGAGGAAAACTGGCATCTGCTGTGGGTGTCTACTTTGGGCTGTTGGGATATGTTCTCCATCTATGATCTGTTCAGCTTTCCTGATTTCCAGAAAGAGGGCAAAGCTCAGAGAGCTGGGAATGAGTCACCCAAGGGTGTGTCTTAGTGACTGGGAAGGGCCGAGTCCCTCCAGTGCTTTGTGATACCAAGGTGTTGTTTCTCCTGAACTGCTGTCTTATGAAAGAGTTGGTAGAGATGGCTGCCTGGAGGGCATGACTTGGGGCATTAGGATGCCTCTAGTGTAATCCTCTCAATTCCCACTAATGCCCTAGCTTTAGTAGTCAGGGTTCCCCAGAAGAACAGGATCAATAGGGTGTAAGAGGTGGGGTGGGTTGGGGGGGGGACTGCAAAACGAGGGAGGTGTCAACTCTCTAATCTCCAGGGCAAGCTGGGGACCCAACAAGGGTTTTGTGTTGAGGCCATGGCCATGGTCACGGTCAATTGCTAGTATACTTCTTCTTTTTTTTTCTTGTGAAATGCAGTCTTTTTTCTTTTTTTAAGATTTATTTATTCATTATGTATACAGTGTTCTGTCTGCCTGTCTGCCTGCAGTCAGAAGGGGCACCAGATTTCATTACAGATGGTTGTGAGCCACCAGGTGGTTGCTGGGAATTGAACTCACCTCTGAGCCATCTCTCCAGCCCATACAGTCTTTTTTCTATTAAGGCTTTCATCTGGAACTCACACGCGAGATGGAGGGAAAAGGAAAGTAAATTAACTATTAATCTCATCTTAAGAAATTATCTAGGTACCCACGGGGGCATGACCTTGTAATCTCAGAACTTGGAAACTGAAGCAGAAGGATCTTGAGTTTAAGAGAGCCTGGGCTACAAAGTTTGAGGCTAACCTAAGCTATATAGTGAGATGCTGTAACTAGGTAATTTACTAGCTAGCTAACTAGTTAATGGATAGACAGTACACAAAAAAGCAAAAACACTCACAGAAACATCTGGAATGATGCTTGAAGATATCTGAGTCTATATGAACCTTGCCAAAATGAACATAAAATTAACCATTGCAGAATCCAAACCTTTTATGGTAAATGTGCAAGCATTTCCTGTAGTAGGCTTGCTTGGATTGCCAACCAGCTCCCAAATCAAGACAAAGAGACTTATTATCAATTATGAATGTTCCGGCCTTAATTTAGGCTTGTCCCGCTAGCTCTTAAAATGTATATTAATCTGTTTCTCTTCATGTACTTTTGCCTCAGGCATTTTACCTTTCTTTCATTCTGTATGTCCTACTTTTCCTGCTTCCTTTATAGCTGTTTGGCCACAGACATCTCCCTCTCTTTTTCTCTTGTTCTTTTCTCTCTCAAGCCTAGATTCCTCCTCTTATTCTCTCTGCCCCCCCCTCCCCGCCCCCCCCCATCCCTCTGCTGCTTAGCTTTTGGCCAGTCAGCTTAGGCAGGCAAGTTGAAACAAATGTATCTATCACATCTTTACGTTGTTAAACAAATGCAGCACGAACAAATGTAATACATGTAGGCATGTGGATGTAAATTTGATCCCCAGAGCCCTTGCAGAAGAGCCAGGGGTTGTGGTGTATTCTTGAATCCCAGCACTGGGGAGGTGGAGACAAATGGATTAATTCCCGAGACTTGCCAGCCAGCCAGCCTAGCCTACTGTTTGGGCTTCATGTTAAAGAGAGACTCAGTCTCAAAAAGCAAAGTATTTGGCACCTAAGGAATGACACCTGATGTGTACTTCTGGCCTCCATGTGTATGTTCACACACATGAAGATCAGCACACACATATAAACCTGAAACTAGTTTTCTAAATTTTTATTATTTTATGTGTATGGTGTTCTGCCTGCATAAATATCTGTGTGCCACATATGTGCCCCATGCCCTCAGAGGCCAGAAGAATACTTTAAATTTCCTGTAATAGGAGTTAGAGATGGTTGTGGACCACTGTCCTCTAGAAGATTACTCTGGTGCTCTCAACAACTGAGCCATCTCTCCAAATTTCTAAAACTTTTTGAGGTGTCATATTGGTGTTCAAAAACTTGAAAATATGGATCATTTTATATTTTATATTTTATATTCAGGAGGTTGAATCTGCACCATTAATTAAACTCCAGGCTTTACTTAGAGTTGATGGGTTTTCTCACTAATGTCCTCTTTCTTGTCCTCTGGTCCTTTCCAATACAGAGTTTCACACTGCATTAAGTTGTCCTGCCCCCCCAGGCTCCTCTGATACATGGCAACTTTTCAGTGGTCTTTCGTGACCTTGATAAAGATGAGGTATATTGGCAGGTACCTTGTAGAGTGTCCATGTCTGGGTTGTCTGAGGTTCTTTTTCATAGTTAAACTAGAGTTGGGGGTATAGGGGAAGAATGGCATAGAGACAAATTGCCCTTCCCATCACATCAGGAGATTGGACCTCACACGATACCACTGGGACAGTGATTTTCACCATTTCAGTAAGATTGTCTGCCAGGTTTCTAGGCTGTGGCGTCAGAGTGAAGGTGAGGGACCCGGTTATGTTAATCAGGGAGGGTGACAGAGAACACAGTGACAGCAGAGATTCGGGCAAGCAAGGAGAAGGGGACTTAGAAAGTCTTCCTTACAATCTGCATCATGAGGAGGCATGATCACTGTGGGGGGTGGTGGAGAAATTAACTCCAACATCTTCGGAGCCCACGAAGAGCTAAGTTCTCAGACACGGTCACTGCTGGTGGGTTTGAATAGGGCCCATCTGCAGAGGAAGTTTGTTAACCAGCATGCCTACCCCTCCTTGACAGCTGGCTGTGTTTATTTATTATGCTGTGTGGAAACCTCAGAAGCAGTGGATCACTCTGGATACCGGGATCTTGGAAAGTCCCTTCACTTACCGCCCTGACAAGAGGGAAGAAGCCTGGAGGTTTATCTCATACATGCTGGTCCACGCTGGGTAAGGGATGATGAGCAAGTCAACGTCGTCATTAGAGATCAGAAATAATTGTTAGGCTGGGCAAGGTGGTGCATGCCTGTCATTCCAGCACTTGAAGCAAGAGCAAGGTCATGGCAGGTTTGAGGTCAGCATAACCTATGCATTGAATTTCAGGTCAGCCAGACACATCACCAGGCTCTGTCTTAAAACACACAAACAAAGACAGGGGTCTAGGAGATGGTTTAGAGGGTAAAGACACCCGTCAAACCCAACAACCTGAGTTCAATCCCCAGAACCCACCAATTGGAAGGAGAGAATTGACTTCTGCAAGTTGTCTTCTGACATGGGCACACATGGGTACACATGGGCATGGGTGTGTGTGCACTCATGTACACACACAGATACCATAAGATCAAAAAAAATTTTTTTTTTTTTTTTTTAGACCAGGCTGGCCTCGAACTCTCAGAGATTTGCCTGCCTCTCCCTTCCAAATGTTGGGATTAAAGGCATGCACCACCACCACCTGGCTAAGATTTAAATTTTTTAAAAAAGAAAACAAAGCATGCTGTAATGGAGCACACCTTGAATCCCAACACTAGGAAAATAGAGGCAAGTAAATTCTGAATTGAAATCTAGCCTGGTCTGTATGGAATTCCAGGTCAGCCATGGCTATATAGTGACACCCTGCCAGAGGATCAGGGAGTGAGATAAACAAAAAACTCAAATTGCCACTAATCTGTTTGGGACATTTATTATTATTGTTATTGTTATTTGTGTGTGTGTGTGTGTGTGTGTGTGTGTGTGTGTGTGTGTGTGATGTGCACTGGTGCCCTCAGAAGCTAGAAGTACTGTATTCTGCACAACTGTCTAATGTTGGTATTGATACAGGAATGTTAATGAGTTGGATGCCTTTAATCCCAGCACTCTGGAAGTAGAGAACTCTGTGAGTTTGAGGCCAGCCTGGTCTATAGAGTGAGTTCCAGGACAGCCAGGACTACACAGAAAAACTCTCTTGAAAAAAAAAAGGAATATTAATGAGATGAGACCAAATCACTGTCACCATAAGTAGGTCATCTGCCTGTTGGATGTTCCCAATGCGCCATTTAGGGGATGACGTAGTAGAACTGAGTCATCAGTCTGCCTCCTCCAAGCACACTGTAAAAAGCAATTTGTGAGCATTCTGACTGATGCACTTTATGAATTAATTAACTGGCTCACTGCCAGTGAGTAGCAGAAGGAGGCATAGAAACAGTATAGGCAGAACTGGAGAGAAGGCACAGTGGTTAGGAGCACGTGTATGTGTCTCCTCATGGTCTCATGTATGTGTCACCTCAGTGCTGTGACAAGTGGAGACAGGAAGATTGCTGGTGCTCAGTAGCTGCCAACCTAGCTGAATAACACAGGTTTCAGGCTCAGGAGAGACCCTTCTTTAATGCAACAAGGTAGAGAGAGAATGATAGAGGAGGAGACCCAGCGCCCTCCTCTGGCCCCAATGTGTAACTGCACACACACACACACACACACACACACACACACACACACACACACACACAGAAGGGAGGAATCAAAGTAAGAAAGATAAGATAATGAACAGGGAAGGCTATGTTTGTTTTCCAGTTTTGTTTATTCTTCCTTCCTTTGTCTATATAGTTCTTGCTGTCCTGGAACTCACTATGTAGAGCAGGATGGCCTCGAACTCACAGAAACCTACCTGTCTATGTCTGAGTGCTGGGATTAAAGGCATGCACCATCACTGCCTGGTCATTTACAGTTTCTAAAATGTGAGAGCCTTTCAAGACCTCACTCAGAGCCAGACAATGGTGCTCACCTGCAATCTCAGCATGTGGGAGGTAGGGGCAGGAGGATCAGGAGTTCAAGGCCAGCACAGGCTACACGTCTCGATAAATGTTTTAAAGCATTTCCTCAGCATCTTTGGCTCCCTATGCCCACTGAGGTCAGCAAATAGCTATGGCTATCCTACTTCTCTGGGGGATCCTTGTGGTGTTAGGTGAACTGTGCTTCACCCATGTGACTCACCCCACCCTGGATTTAAAATGATCACATTTTTGGTCAGTAGTTAAATAACATACAAGGCAGGGTGCTTGGTGCTGTGCATAAAACCCAGAGTTTCATGAATGCTAAACAAAAGCTGTACCCTCTGAGCTACAACCTGAACCCTTGAGGTTTTTTTTTTTTTGAGACAGGGTCTCACTATGTAGCCCTGGCTGTTCTAGAACTAACTATATAGATTAAGCTAGCCTTGAACTCACAGAAACCCACTTGTCTCTGTTTCCCAGGAAAAGGACTAAAGTTGTGATCCACCAAGACTTTACTCTTTAAATTAGCTGCACTGGTCTTTGTTTCCATTGTAATTTTTGTAAAGCACAACTTACACATTTATAATCCTAAAAGACTTTTATTTGCTTTACATATTGATGTAAGATTTTATTTCAAAACGAATAAGAGGGAAGCTGGAGAGGTGACTCAGTTCTACCAGAGGTCCTGAGTTCAATTCCCAGCAACCGTAAGGTGGCTCACAGCCATCTATAATGGGGTCTGGTGCCCTCTTCTGGCCTGCAGATGTATATGCAGAGAGAGCACCATATGCACAAAATAAGTCTTAAAAGAGAAGAGAAAAAACAAAACAATAAAACAGATAAAAGAGTTGCCTGCTTAAAAAACTAGACTACAAGTCGGGCGTTGGTGGTGCACACCTTTGATCCCAGCACTCGGGAGGCAGAGGCAGGCGGATCTCTGTGAGTTTGAGACCAGCCTGGTCTACAAGACCTAGTTCCAGGACAGCCTCCAAAACCACAGAGAAACCCCATCTCAAAAAACCAAACCAAACCAAACCAAAACAAAAGCAAAAAACAAAAAACCTAGAATACAGGAGCTGGAGAGACAGCTCAGTGGTTATGAGTGCTTGCTGCTCAGTCATGAGGTCTGTAGCTTTGATCCTGATACTCAGGTGGAGTGGGTCGCAGCTTCTGTGACTCCAGCTCTACAGGATCTGGAGCCCTCTTCTGACTGCCATGGGCTCTGTCTATCTTAAAAGATAGAAAATAACATTCTAGCAAGTTCTCATATAGAACTGTCACATGCAAGTCTCCCATGACCACAGCTGTCTGGATATGTGACTGGTGTTTGTCTCTGCAGAGTCCAGCACATCGTGGGGAATCTTTTTATGCAGCTCGTTCTGGGTATTCCCTTGGAAATGGTCCACAAAGGCCTCCGAGTGGGGCTGGTGTACCTGGCAGGAGTGCTTGCAGGTCAGTGTTCTGAGGGTAACACGGAATCATCACTTCTGGGCTCTTAGGATTGAAGCCAAAGGTGTAGGTGTTTACAGTTTATTGCACACTAGCAGCTGATATGCATAATTATAATATGCTAGGGAATATGGTAAATGTTGGAGACCATTTAACTAGAGATTATATATTAGAGATGATACAAACACATGAAAAGTTACAGTGGCTGTCCTCAGATTATCTCACAGTCTTATAACATTTATACACTTTGAAACTACAAGCAGCTTGGTGTTTGGATGGTGAAGGCCCTGATATGCTAGACTAATGAGTCTGGACATGTTTTCATTTTTCCAAACATGGTTTCTCTGTGTAGCTCTGGCTGTCCTGGAACTCACTCTGTAGATCAGGCTGGCCTTGAACTCACAAAGATCTGCCTGCCTCTGCCTCCTGAGTGCTGTGATTAAAGGCGTGTGCCACCACTGCTTGGCTCAAAATCCACTTCTTATCTTTTTATTTATTATCTGGTGAATATGCGGTGGTAAAGTTTCTCCCATTTATTTTGTTTTGTTCTTGCTTTCTGAGATAGGATTTCACTATGTAGACCAGACTGACCTTAATTTGTGGCACTCCTTCTGCCTCTGTCTACCACATGTTGGGATTAAAAGTGTGTGCTCCTATGCCAACTTCTCATCCTATGTATATGTATGTATGTAGTGTATAGTGTATATATGTATGTATGCATGTATGTGTATGTATGTATGTAGTATGTGTATATATGTATGTAGTATGTGTGTAGTATGTGTGTGTATTTGAGAGAGATTGATGAGATGTTTCTTCTCATCCTCCTCTTGTGCCTCCCCTCCCCCTCCCCCTTCTCCTTCCCCTCCCCCTTCTGAGAAAGTCCTTCCTTCCTAAGTGCTTCCTCAGCAGTCCTTTATTTATTTTCATGTGTATGGGCATTTTGCCTTCATGTACACACACATGCAGTGTCTGCAGTGACCAAAATAGGCATCAGAGCTCCTGGAGTTAGGGGTGGTTGTGAGCCACGATGTACATGCTGGGAACCAAACCTAGGAAGAACAGCTGGTGCTTGTAACAGCTAAGCCATATCTCTAACCCCAAAACATTGGTTTTTTTTTTTTTTTTTTTTTTTTTTTACACAAAATAAAGATAGTATTACAGCTTAAGGGAGGTCATGAAAGGAAAAATAAAAAAACCCAAATAGTAAAAGTAAGAAGTATAGAAAGGACATCTTAATGTTTACCTTCTTTTGGTCCAGGAACCTGCTTTAGGACTGGGTTAGGATGTGAGTTTCCTCTTGTTTGATTGAACCTTGTGTCAGGAAGCATTCTGAGGCCACCTCCAGGGAGATGGCTCAGCGGGTCCAGCTCTTTCTGTAGTTCTAGAAGATAAGAGTACCTGTAGTACACAGGACACGGTTTATCACACTTTGCTGCTTTTTGTGTACACGTGTATGTGTATGTGTGTGTAGACTCTTGTGGAGGTCAGAGGACAACTTGTTGGAGCTGTTTCTTTCCTAACACCACGTGGATCCCAGGGATCAAGTTATCAGGCTTCCCAGAAAGCTTTTACCTGCTGGGCAGTCTCACTGGCCCGGCTGAAGTAACAGCTAGCAAGGCTCCAAAACTTCACGCAGCACTTTCATATGATACGTGTAGCAACTCTTTTACATCCCCCTAAAGCCTATTGGGAACCATTTGATTAAGATTTCCATGTTACAGACAGGAGACTAAATAATGTCCTGAAGTCATGGTGAATGGTTGGGCTCCAGAGTCTGAGCTCTTGTCTCTGTTTTACTTTCAGCAAATGTTTAATGTTTCAGAAATAACCTGCATGCCTGAATCTACACGGCACACAAGGGCAAGATGGAGTTGTTGCATGCCATTTTCTTAATGGTCAAAATGTGCCATATTTTTACTTTAGATTTTTATTTAATCCTACTTCATTCATAATTCTTACAGTTTTCTATCTGATCTTTTATATTTTATTTCTCCAGGTTCCCTTGCCAGCTCCATTTTTGATCCCCTTAAGTCTCTTGTGGGTGCCTCAGGAGGAGTTTACGCATTGATGGGAGGCTATTTTATGAATGTGATAGTGGTAAGAATTTGGGGAATGGAAGGTTTTTGTTTGTTTGTTTCTCGAAACAGGGTTTCTCTATGTAGCCCTAGCTGTCCTGGAACTGGCTCTTATAGACCAGGCTGGCTTTGAACTCACAGGGACCCACCTGCCTCTGCCACCCAAGTGCTGGGATTAAAGGTGTGCACCACTACCTGACATAGGAATGGGGGTTTTTAAGACAGGCTCTCATGTAGCCTAGGCTAGTCTGGAACCTGATATGTAGCAGAGGGTGGCCTTTACTTTGCTCCTCAACCAGATTCTAGATCTTTGCCTTTTTATTCACAAGGATGACAAGCATACACCACCACACCCTGTTTCTGGACTTCAAAAAAAAAGTTATTTTATTTCATTGAGTATTTTCTCTGCTTGTATTTATGTGCACCATGTGCATACTTGGGGTCTGTGGAGGTTAGGAGAAGGGGTCTGGAGTCCTGGAAGTGGAGATGCAAATGTTGTGAGCCATTGTGTGGGTATAGACTCAAACCCAGATTCTCTGGAGCCATCTCTCTAGCTCCTGGACTTCTTTGTTTTACTGAATTGTTTGACCACTAGAGAAAGGCAACTCCCAGTCCTGCTGTAGTAAACCCTTTGGGTTATGCTGTCACCAGGATACTGCTTAGTCAGACACCTGTAGTTTTATTTTATTGAGTTGCTGCTCCCTCCTCTTTCATATAATAAACATTCTTCCCAGGGAGCTAAAGTCCAATTAAAAAATAATAGCCTTGAGCCAGTGAGATGATTCAGTAGGTAAAGACCTTGACACCAAGCTGGACACTTGGGTTCAATCCCCTGCATCCACATGGGAGGAGGAGAAAACCTATTCTCACATCTCTTGTAATCTCCACATGTGAGGCGTGGGCATGTCCACACACACACATGCACAGGCATAGCCACACACAATACAGTTTTGAAAATGTAATTTAAAAATAATGGCCTGCCATTTCCAGTCTTGTAAAAAAAAATATTGGTTAATTCTCTCTTAACTACCATGGGGAAAGAAGATGAAGTAGTGAAAGAATATTTACCAGAAAAGCTTAGAAATATTTTACCATACTTATCACTCCATTTATTGACATATTAAATGTTGATTTTATGTTACTTGTATTTAGCTACTGGTTAATGAAATTGTGTCATTTACATTATAAAATTAAGCATTATGTTTGTTTTATGGTGCAAAATACAGCAGCATTGTCCTTTTCTGGTGCATTTGAAAACATGGCTGTTGCATCTGTGGTTTGCCTAGCTGGATGTGGTGGACATGGCTTTAATCCCGGCACTTAGGAGGCAGAGACAGGCTGATCTCTATGAGTTCCAGGACAGCCAGGGCTACACGACAAACCCTGTCTTGAAAGCAAAACCAAAACTAATCAACAGTGCTTTAAATGAAATAGTAAATGAAGAGGAAGTCAGGTTGAGATGCCATTTGCTTATAGCTTATATTCTTATCACTTTACCAGAATTTTCGAGAAATGATTCCTGCCTTTGGAATTGTCAGACTACTTGTCATTATCTTGATAGGTAAGTGAGTTTTGTGGACACTTTGCACCCTTAATCTCCAAAGCCTTCAGAAGGGCTCCTTGGGTTTCCCAGCCGTACTGTGAGGGACGATTGCTAGAACTGTCTGGTGGTAGAGGTGCCTTGGTGATGTGCCAGGGCAAGCTCTGGGTGTGCCCTGTGCCTTTCACTTAGGCTTTTGGTTCTGGGTTTTCATTTTCATGTGATGGAAAGTATATAATTTTTGTCTGCAAAGGAAAAGCTTAGAGACTACTGAGATAATCTATCTTCCTAAATTTCTAAAATTTCAATTTGGGGGCAGCAGGAGGGAGGTTTCACATAGGTTCATGTAGACCAGGATGGCCTTGAACTTGAGATGCAACTGAGATTGATCTTGGAATCCTCATTCTCCTGTCCCCACCTCCTGAGTACTAAGATTATAGATGTGCACTGTCTTACCTGGTTTTATACAGTGCCAGCGATCCAACCCAGGGTTTTCTGCAAGGTAGACAAACACCCCACCAAGTGAGCTCCAGCCACAATCTGTGCCTTACATTCTTTGTGCATAAAATGTCACTATTACCCTCACTTGGATTGCTAAGGCAGTAGTTCTCTATCTGGTCTCTCTGCTCCTGTTCTTGCTTCTCATTTTGCATCTTACAGCCAGATTGATCTTTCCCAAGCCCTACAGAAGCAAGAAAACCAAAAATCTCATCAGACTCATGTCACCTATACTTAAAACCCTCAAAAGCCTTCCTGTCATGAAATTGTGAGTCATGGTCAAAGTCCCTGCTCATAAGGCCCCTCAGCATCTCTCCCAGCCCTTTGCCTGGTCCCATCACTCACCTCTCCATCTTTAATTCAAGTCCAGAAATTCCTGGAAGTCTCTCTGAAACACAGAAGACTGACCCTGGGCCTTAGTTTTTCATTCACCTATCTAGGGTGCAGAGAATTTCATTTTTAATGTTTCTGGTTTCATGGTTCCTGTCTATAATCCTAGCACTCTGGAGGCCAAGGCAGGAGGATTCCTGCAAGTTTGGGCCCTCTTAGGCTAGATAGTAAATTCAAGACTAGACTGGGATATGTAGCAAACCCCCATCTTGAGCAAAATAAATAGAAAGAAGTTCCTAGATGCCACGGACCACCCCAGCTGGGTATGGGGGTTCCTGGGACAAGGGTTCTTGAAGACTAGGTGGGTAAGGATCCGGTGGTGACAAACAGAAACAAACACAGAGGCAGTTTGAATCTGAGTGTATTTTGCAGCAGTCAAGCCAGGCTTTTTATCCAGGATAAAGAATAGCTTCCAGAGAGTGTGTTCATTGAAGCAAATCCAGATAGAACAAACAACAATATCCTGTTAGGTACAGTAACCTACAACTTATTCAAAGCTAACAATAAATCAGAAAATCATTCAAGGCTAACCACAACTAACTGCCTATTTTCTAAGATCAGGTTAATAAATCTTTATGGTCAGTTATTGTTTAATATTTGTTGCCTAGCTCTTAAGAATCTTTGAAATATTGAACTATTTTGACTTTTTCTTATCAAAAGACTTTCTTTACCAATGTTTAAACCTACTCTCGATTACACATGTATAGCCATATGAAGTTTTATTGTTGGGAAAGTTTTCATCAATACTATTTGTACGTATATGAATGACGTGAATGATTTGAAAAGCTCTGGTTTTCCTGGAGACGAGGTCATGGTCAGTGACCATGTCTCAGGGGACAGTTTCTCATTTGTATCTTTTGTTTAAAATGTCAGCATAGGCTTTCAAGAGCATTTTGATAATATGAGAAAAGAATAGAGGAACAGAGATTGCCATGAGAACTATGGCTCAATACTTTTCTCCGGCCAAGAGTTCCATGACCAGTTCCAGGAGTCCTTCTTTTGAAGTTATCGCATCAGATTGTGGAACTCGTCACACAGAATCTACTGGATTTGGTGTGGCACCTAGATGATTCTGAACCTGCTGATCTGAGGGACATTTCTGCCTCAGGGAATTCATGCTTGTTCATAAGTGTCTGGAAGATTCTTGCTTTACAAAACAAGCATGACTTGTTCCATCCAGTGAAGGTTTTTTGAAGAGTTTCCCTGATCCTTCTATTAAAAGTGACAAGCCTGGCTGATGAAATGTTTGGCTCAGTGGGTAAAAGTGCCTGCTGCCAAGCCTAACATCCTGAGTTCAATTCCCAGGACCCACATAGTGGGAGCAGGGAACTGACTTCTGCAAGATGTCCTCTGACCTCTACAAAAGTACTGTGGTACACAGGCACACACCCGCACATACACAGCCACACTTACACACTAAATTAACTAATTAAAAATAATATTTTAGAGGGCAGCTTATTCCTGACACCTGAAACTCTTCCTCATCTCCATTTTCTCTGTAGCACTCAATGTAACATGGCATACTGTTGTCTTTTTGTTTGTTTGCTTGACTGGTTTTTAAAGTAGGGTCTCACTCTGTAGCCTTGGCTGGCCTGGAACTTGGTATGTAGACTAGGCTGTCCTCCAACTAACAGACATCTGCCTTCCTCTGCCTTGAAAGTGCTGGGATTATAGGTATTAGCCAACATCCCTGGCAATGCACACCCCCCTCCCTCCATAGCTAGGAGCCATCTGGTCTGCTCTATGCTCTGTCTACCATGAGAACAGTGCCGTCAGGCAGAAAATAATCAATACTTACTTCTCTGATTAGCAAACCCACACTGAGTCACTGATAACATCCACTTCATTGGGTTGTTACAAGAATTAATGAATTAATGGAGAGCTCAAAGAATAGCAGCTGGTACAGCAGCAGAGTAAAACGACACCGATGTGAGAAGCTAGGTTTCACTGGGCTGTCTTCTCTTCTAGTTGCATCAGACATGGGATTTGCCCTTTACCGAAGGTTCTTTGTTCCTGCAAATGGGTCTCCGGTGAGTTTACTTCCTACCTTTGTGCTTGAGTGTGCGAGTGCATGTACACACATATAAGCTCACGTTGTGTATGTGGAGGTCAGAGGACAACTTTCAGAGTTGCTTCTTGCATTCCATTTTGTCTCTGACTCCAATCACACCATAGGGATTCTGGGATTACAGATATGTACTGCTGTACCCAGCCTTTTCTTTTCTTTGTGTGTGTGTGTGTGTGTGTGTGTGTGTGTGTGTGTGTGTGTGTGTGTGTTTTAGAGACAGGGTTTCTTTGTGTAGCCCTGGCCATCCTGGAGCTCAGTCTGTGGACCAGGCTGGCCTCTGCCTCCCAAGTGCTGGGACTACCGCCAGGCCCAGCTTTCTTACAATATTCACTGCTGTACCAAACTTTCCCACATGGATTCCAGGACTCAAACTTAAGTAATCAGGCTTCTGAGCAAGAACTTTTTTACCTGCTGAGACATCTTTCCAACCTCAATTTTTCCTTTTTTTGTTTGTTTGGTTTTTAAAGAAAAGATTATTTTCCCATCAAAAAGAGTCATCATGTCATCTCAGCACTCAGGAGACTGAGGCAGGAGAATCTGGTGTTCAAGGTCACCCTCAGCTACATAGCAAGTACAAGGGCAGCCTGGACTAATAACAACAAAATAAAACAGGCAAACATACAAAAAAGGGGAATGCCTCAATGGATGAAGAGCTTGATATGCATGTGTGAGGACTGTAGTTCAAACCCCCGGCACTCAGGTAAATGCCAGAAAGGCCCATGTATTCCCAGTCCCCGGTAAGAGGAAACTGGGATCCCCAGGGTAAGCCACCTGTATATACATCCAGAATGATGGAGCTCAGAGCTGAGGAAAGAGACTTTAACTCCCTGGGCATGGTAATATACATCTTTCATTCCAGCACTGGGAGGCAAATGTAGGAGGATTTTTGTGGGGCCTGGTCTACATAGTGAGTTCCAGGACTAAATAGAGAGTTCCTTTAAAAAAAATGGAGAGAGAGAGACCTATTTCAGTATATAAAGTGAATGGATGCAGAATTGATTGAAAAGGGTAGCTTGCATATACATGTGTACCCACAGACAAACATGTGCATGCACACACATCTAAAATGCACATGTATGAACAACCAAAAACATTCTCAACTGCGTAGCTAGTTCAAGGCCAGCATGAGATATATGGGGCTCTGTCCAAAAATAAATAAATAAAAGTGGAACGAATATTGCAATGAAATTTTGTGTTCAAGTACACTATAAAGAAAGCTGGCATAAGTGATTTTCAGTGGTTAGCTTTGAATGTGGTAGTACATTTCTTCTGTTATTTAATATTATTTAATTCTCCATCTCAACAGTTTATGACAATAGAGATAATTCATGGTGGCCACTCCCACCCTGATCTCTTGGCTAGCTTTCTATGCAGAGATATCAAGAGAAAAAAAAAAGTAATGGTTGTTCTGTCTTGTGTGCTGAGAGAGTGGATGAAGATGACATGTTTTGTTAGGGTTGGTGGTACACACCTATAATCCTAAGAATCAGGAGACTGAGGCAGGAGAATTTCTTTGAGTTCCAGTCCAGCCAGGGTTATAGAGCAAGACCTTGTATCAAAGAGAAAGAAAAAGAGAGAGAAAAAGAAAGAAAGAGGAAGGAAGGAAAGGAGAAAGAAAGGGAGGAAGGAAGGAAAGGAGAAAGAAAGGAAGGAAAGAAAAAGGGAGGAAAGAATCAGGCTGGTGAGCCAGTGAGATGGCTCAGGGTGTCCGATGCTTCCTATGCAAGTCTGATGACCTATGTTCAATTCCTGAAGATGTGGAAGGAGAGACTCGACTTCACAAAGATGTCCACTGTCTTCTACATGTACCCTATGGCACATGTACCCCATCATAATACATATACACAATAAGTTACATGAAAAAGAAACTTTTTTTGTAGCCCTGGCTGTCCTGGAACTAGTTGTGTAGATCAGGCTGGCCTTGAACTCACAGAGGTCCACCTGCCTCTGCCTCCTGAGTGCTGGGATTAAAGGCATGCGCCACCATGCCCAGCTTCACATGCTTTACAACATAACCTTGTCTTGGGGTTTGTGTCTGCTTAGTGGTGAGATCCACAGCTAAAATATATTTCTTTTTCCCCTCCTTTCTTCGAAGGTGTCCTTTGCGGCTCACATCGCAGGTGGATTTGCTGGGATGTCCATAGGTTACACTGTGTTCAGCTGCTTTGACAAGACGCTGCTCAAAGATCCCAGGTTCTGGATTGCAATTGCTGCATATGTAGCTTGTCTCTTATTTGCTGTGCTTTTTAACATCTTCCTGTCCCCAGCAAACTGACTCCCTCTATATAAGCCAGTTAATAAAAGTGCCACATGGGGAGGGATGCGAAACTTTGTGAAGAACCACAGACATCCCAGCATATGCTAAGAATCTTATAAAGAAGATGGGACAGCACCCAATGCATCACTTCTGAGAGGAGCTTCCAATGGGAAGGAAGAAGAAAAGTCAGGATCCGAAGGCTGAGTCTCATGCATAGAGTACACGTGTATTAGCCTCTGAAGGGGGACTCATATACTGGGGGATGTAATTTGGAGATTCTTTGACAGACTCCATGAGAACTGTACTATCCTGAGAATAAACACTTTTTGTATCTGTGTTGGACTCTTGGTTCTTGTGGCTCTGAGGCAGAGTGCTCCTGATCCCAGGATGGCCAAGAGCTGGCTGAATCCAAGGAGGACCTAGAACTCTGGTCTCTGTTTACATTAAGGGCTGCCAGCCTTTGAGGTGGCACTCTATCTTCTAAGCCAAATAGCTGTGTTCTCTGCTGAAAAATGATTGTCAGGGCAGGAGAGATGGCACAGTGGTTAAGAGTCATCAATTCCCAGCACCCACAAGTCTCCCACAGTCTCTGATGGAGGACTGTACCTGTTTAAGGGTACCAGAATATGGATTATGACATGAAACCTCATACTTTTTCCTGCTGGTCTAACAGTGCCATGGTTCCTGGCTTCTGAAAGAGACCTATAAAAATACAGAACTGGGCTGGAGAGATGGCTCAGAGGTTAAGAGCATTGGCTACACTTCAGAGGTCCTGAGTTCAATACCCAGCAACCACATGGTGGCCCACAACCGCCTATAATGAGATTTGGTGCCCTCTTCTGGTGTGCAGGCAGACATGCCAGCAGAATACTGAATATACATGATAAATAAGTAAGTTAAAAAAAAAAATACAGAACTAAGCCTTCTGAGGATACATGCGTTTGGTGGTAATACGGAAAAATTAGAAAAAAAAACTCTGGACTTCTAGTTTAGGTTCTAAGGGCATCTAAGATCCCATACAAAACCTGGAATTTACTTTCTGGTGAATATAATATGTGCTTGGACTTCAAGTAGTTAGTGGCTCTTCTAAGAGTGGGTGAGGTTTAGATGGGGGAGTAGTGTCAACTGCCTGTACCTCCAGCACAGGTACCCAAAGTCTACCTTTAAACTAAAAATTCCCATTGCCTCCTCACCCCAAACACTGTCGACGTTTTGGTATGTGTCCTTGCAGATCCATTTCTACCTAGAGTGAGAGGAAGGAGAAATGGATTTTGGCTGAGGGCTGGCTTACCCACTGCACCGAATATACTGGATCTATCAATATCGAAGGACAATTTGAATTCTTGGTGTTGCTTGGTTTTTTGAGAAGGGTCTCTCAACATAGGCCTGGCTATCCTGGAACTTACTCTGTTGACCATGCCGGTCCCCAGCTCACAGAGATCCACCTGTTTCTGCACACACACACATTTTACACACACACACACACACACACACACACACACACAAAGGCCTGGAGAGATAACTCAGGGTCCTTGAGGAAGAACATCATTTTGGGAGACAGTACATATCAGACACAGCAGTGTGGGCCTAAAAATGAACAATAGGTTTCTCTGTAAGACCTAGAGAGCACCAGTTAGGTATAGTGATGCTTGCCTTTAATACTAGCATTGGAGGAGGGTGCAGAGGCAGATTCAACTCTATGAGTTCGAAGGCAGCCTGGTCTACATAGGGAGCAGAGTTCCAGGCTAGCCAGGCTTACAAAGAGAGAGACCCTGTCTTAAACAAAAACAAACAAAAATCCATAAAACCTAGAGAGGAGGGATAGCTAAAAATATAAGAGAGCCCTCTCTGTGGGCAGCATGAGAGGGAGGGGGCTGCAGGAGCAAGGGTACCTTCAGAAACTTCCCCAAAGAAAAACATGACTTTAAATCACCTCATTGGGTAGTGGGAAGTTCACCATCACTGACTTCATTTTACCCAGCCCTCATGACAGAGAGCATGGGGATGCCAGGAACCGCAGTCAGGGGCTGTTCACTCTAGCAGAGGGTGGCTTTTAAACTCTCTTTCCTAGAGAGAGAAGTGTAGGAGGCATGGCCTGATTTCATCACCCCTAGGAGCTAGCGTCTTGATGGGACAGGTCCATGATCTAACAGCAACATGGCAGGTACATAAATATTTCTTTGTAAGTCTTCAGCGCTTGTGTGCCTGCCCTGAGCTCTGGCAGGCTTGTCCAACAGGATAGCTACAGACGGATATGGCCTAACACTTGTAGATAACAGTGTCATATTGCAATGTCAAAAGGTTACATTCCCCACTCTTTAGCATCTGAGGTGACCAGAGGAGGAATGCAAGTGGTCTAAAGTAAACACCACAACTGGAATATAAGAACCAAGGTTACAACACATTCATGTAGTGACAGGTAACCAGGCTGCTACAAGTGACTCTATTGTGCTGTTTATTGGAAACAGTATCTTACGATAAAGCCCAGGATGGCCTCAAATAGTTCTGCTTCAGCCTCCCAAGTGCTGGGATTACAGGCGAGCACTACCAAGCCCTCTGTGACATGTGAGTCTGACAAGCCTGCACCCCCTTGTCTCTAGACACTACTCACTGAAGACATCACTGGTTGACCATTGGTTGCTTTGAGCTCCGCTGTTTCTTCATGCTAGGATTAGATCTGTCCCTGTTGGTCTGACTTGTTCCCACACTGAGGGAGGGGGGAGTGACACATGTCAAGTGGTTAGCACCAATTAACTTTTTAGGGCCATTTTAAAGTTCATGTATTTGAGGCAGAGTGTGGTGGCTTGAATGAGAAAGGATCCTGTAGGCTCATATATTTGAATGCTTAGTCACCAGAGAGTGAAACTGTTTGAGAAGGATTAGAAGGAGTGGAGGTGTGGCCTTGTTGGAGAAAGCGTGTCACTTGGGGTAGGCTTTGAGGTTTAAAAATATCATACCAGGTCCTCTCTCTCTCTCGCTCTCTCTCTCTCTGCCTGTTGCTGCCTGTGGGTCAGGATGTAAAGCTCTCAGCCACCAAGCCAGTGTAATGCCTATCTGCTTCCCACCATGACAATCATGAACTCTAAAACAGTAAACAAGTCCCCAATTACACGTTTCTTTTATAAGTGGTACCTTGCTTATGGTATCTCTTCACAACAATAGAACAATGACTAAGACAGTCATTTTGCCCCCGTGCATGTCTGTACACCACATACATGTCTAAGATAGTCATATTACCCCTGTGTATGTTTGTATACCACATTCATGGCTGGTGCCACAGAGGGCAGAAGATATGGATGTTTGTGAGCTGCCATTTGGATGCTGGGAATAGAACCCAGGTCCTCTGGAAGAGCTGCTAGTGCTCTTAGCCATCTTTCCAGCCTCTAGTTCAAGTTTCTTTTTAGAAGTTGTACTGGAGAATGTTAACAGCTAGTTACAGACAAGGCGAAGTAGTCAGAGGAAACCTGCTGAAATAAAGAACTTTGCAGATACATTGCTTAGGTCACGTGTGTCCAGTGTCCTTATTGCTTGGCTTGCACAGAGTCTGGATGTGGCTAACTATCATTGCCTAAAGAAAATACTCATAGTACAATTGGGAAGCCACAAGCATAAAAGCTAGAAGTTTCAGCTGGGAGGATATCAGCCGGGAGTCCTAAACTTTGAGTCTTAGAAAGCTTCTAGCATATAAGAGCCAGGTATACATACATAAGAGCCAGTAACAATTGCATGGAAACAAACTTCAGAACCTTTGGCTTGGTAGGATAAATCCACAACATTGACAAAAGTAACATTTTAGACTTTCTACAAATTTGGGGGGGGACAGTTCTGTGGTTTGAATAAAAATGGTCCCCAAAGGGATTGGCACTAGGACAGACACGTGACTTTATTGGAGTAGGTATGCCCTTATTGGAGGAAGTGTGTCACTGTGGAGGCAGGCTTTGAGGTCACATATATGCTCAAGCTTCATTCAGTGTGATATTCATACCACTTCCTTTGCCTACAAGATGTAGGACACTCAGCTACCTCTCCAGAACCATGCCTGTCTGCACACCACCCAGACACTTATCCTACTGTGATGATAATGGGCACTGTAAGTGAGCCACCACAATGAAATGTTTTCCTTTATAAGAGCTGCTGTGGTCCTGGTGTCTCTTTACAGCAATAGAAATGCTAACCAAGACAGGTTCTAGCCAGGCAGTGTTGGCACAAACCTTAATCCAAGCATTCGGGAGGCAGAGGCAGGTGGATCTCTGTAAGTTCTGTAAACTCTGTAAGACCAGCCGGGTCTACAGAGCAAGTTCCAGGATAGACAGCTAGGGCTGTTACACAGGAAAACCCTGTCTTGAAAACCTAAACAACGCAAAACAAAAGACAAGTTCTACAAGTTTTAACTATTGCATGGTTATCACATGTTACAAAAACAAAAGATTCATTTAGTAACCACACTGAAAACATGCTACTTTGCATGCATTAAACTGAATGTGTCTTTAATCTGTAAGCTTTTGACTTATATATTAAGTTCTGACACAGTTCTGCAGCTCTTAGAGTCTCAGGCAAGTAGGAGACTAAATGTTCTAGAATCAGTTTAAAACAGCCATTTTCAAAGCGATTGTTTAGTGTTTTGATTTAAAAGATATTTAAGTGAGTCTCGACTTAATTAAAATAATTTTTTAAAAAAGTATGAAAAAACTACCAGGAAACTTTTTTAATAGCCTTGGTTTAAATCTTTGTTAAAACTCATCAAATTCCCCATCTAAGTACAGAAAGATCCAACAGTATCAATTAAACCACATATTTAAGTTTCAAGATGTCTGAAGATGACAGGCAGCTCTTTATGGGTGTAGTCGGCCTTGGGATTTCCCCAGGCTTCCAACAGGCAAGTACTGTATGAAGCACACAACATATTTCAGACACAGCTGCCCATATCTACCTGCTATACACTTTAAGAGCAGAACACCTGAGCAGCCACCTTTTTCTATGTGGGAAATGTTTCTTCTAGCAAAGGCTGCCAGCTCAACAAGGACCCACCCATATGTCCTGGGTCTCCCTCATCTCCTGTGCTCCAAGACTAGACTGTGTTTGGATTATGAAGCTGAGCTCTCAGGGGTGACTAGAATGAGATGTAGTCACCACCTACAACAGGGAGAAGAGGCCACTTTGGGTGAGTGGGCTTGCTGGGCTGCCTTGGCTCTCAGCTCACACTTTCCTTGCTGGCCTGCTTTTACTTTGATGTCCCTTTGTGTGTCTTCTTTGCTTCTAACATCTACATCCTTGTGGCCTTCCATTGTTGATGAAATAATTTAATTGGTGGTTGAGAAAGAAACACCCAACTTTTAAATGCAGTCTGGGCACTATTCATTTACATTTTGAACCCTTGAAAAGCTGAATTACATTAAAAGATTTCTTAAAATTATTTTTCACTGTACGCAGGTGTGTGTACCATGTGCATCTGAGTGCAGGTGCCCTCAAGCCAAAGGCATAAGATCCTTCAGAGCTGGAGTTACAATTGTATGCCACTTGGCAGGGCACTGGGAACCAAATTCAGGTCCTCTGGGAGAGAAGCAAGTACTTTTAATCTCTGAGCCGTCTTTTCCAGCCCCTACATATGATTTTATTTTGTTGTATTTTATTTTGGTTTTATGTAGCTCTGGCTGTCCTGGAACTCACTCTGTGGACCAGGCTGGCCTCAAACTCAGAGATCTGCCTGCCTCTGTCTCTCGAGTGCTGGGATTATAATGTGCACCATCACTGCCAGGCTGGTTTATTGTCAGGATTTATGATGTTTTGCCTGCAGACTTGTAAATACATTGTGTGCATGCCCAAGTCCCCTGGAGCTGCAGTTATAGATGATTGGGAGCCACCATGTGAATGCTGGGGATTGCCCTCAGCAAGTGTAGCTGGTACTCTGAACTGTCTCTCTAACCCTGCCATCCAATTTTTTAAATTTAATTTATTTTATTTTATATAACAAAGTCCAATTAAATGAAAACAAACATCTATACACAATATTTGGGAATTTGGGCGTTGTTCTTTCCAAACTACTTCCTGCTCCTGCCATCCAGTTTTAACCTACATATATTCTAAGGCTTTTACAGAGACCAAAAGGTTAAAATATATTGCTTTATTTTATAACAATAACCAGATGAAGTTTTTGGCTAAGTAACAAACTTCATGTACTCTGCCAAGTAGAAACTTACAAAATTGCTTTACTCTTTACTAAGATCTTAAATCATCCCATTAAGATGAAACTCATGTCACACCAGCACAGCGACCCTTTCAAACCGCTTAATGAGTCCAAGTACTAAAAATGTTATAAAAGTGGGCAGTTCAAAACTGGATTTGATCAGAAAACCTTTGCTTTTCTTTTACCAAGATGTCCTGTTACTGAAGTTCTGTCTCTTGGCAATCTTAATTCCCAGAAGCATTTCTTTCAAAGACTGAGGTGAAAAGGTAAGATGAGAACGCAAGGTGCTTCCAGGTTGGCTCATTGTTCCCTTCCAGTAAGAGTTCCCATATGGTTCACCTAATAAATACAGTAGCAAGAACACAGTGCCCAGCAGGAGGGGGAGGCTGCTGCATCATAGTTTCAAACATATAACATAGTTTCAGCACAGGCTGCTGTCAATAAACAAAACAGCTAATTAGACTCTCACCAAGTTGCAAGGATCAGTTGGAGAGCCCATTATAGACATAGTATTATTTACAAACATGGATATTGCTTTATCAGAGACCCTACAGCTAAATGTTGCTGTAGTCAACACTAGTTTGAGCTCAGTAATTTTTACTGTGAACATACTTGTGAAATTGTTGGGTAGACAGAAGACAGGCATTAGCAGGCATGGAGGCCACCTGGGATGGACCTTCCCTTCAGCATCAGCTTTGGATACCATCACCCATTTCCTTGGTAACAAGTGAGGGACTTATCATGATTGTCTCTCCTCCGTGGAATGGAGGAGGGTGGAAGGGTTGGGGCTATATTGAATCCAGTGAGAAAGAGCCACTTCTTATGGGTCAAAAGAACACGGAGTGGTGACATGATATTCTACTGTGTCCCAAATGTTGGCCCCTCCCTCCTTGCAGGTGCTAACAGGACTGTCACTGTTGTTTGCCCACTTTTATGAATTCTAAATCAAGAGCAGTAGCTTGCCCTGCACTCAACCTTCCTATCTTTTCATCAGATACTTAATGAAATGGAAACAAGTCCACCCTCAGTGTAGTCTCCTTTCGGATGGAGACCCTCACGCATGCAGCTTTTCACACCTCTGGCTCTGAGCTTGCTTGCTTCTTTGGATCCTGGCTCAATAATGAATCCCTCTTCCTCTCCTCCATCTCCTTCCTTCTGATGGCTAGTAAGACTTCCAGCACACTTTCTCTGTTTTTCCTTCAAAACTGTAATAAAGTAGTCCTCAAGCTTCCTTCTGAGTTCATTTAGAACATTATTTATGAATGAGAGCCATAAAGAACCAGTAACTCTTTCCTGATAACATAGCCATGTATCCAAATACCTAATTTTAAGGCATTCTTTAAGCAAAATGTAGGGTCCGGCCTGGTGACACATGCTTTTAATCCCAGCACTCCAGAGGCAGAGGCAGGCAGATGTCTGTGAGTTTGAGGTCAGCTGGGTCTACATAGCGGGTTCTAGATTATTCAGGGCTACTATATAGTGAGACTATCTAAAAAAAATCCCACCAAAACCAAAAAAATTAAATAAACAAATATATTATCAATTATCAGTTAACTGAATAGCAGGATTATCAAATCTCAATGATGACAGAATATATAGTATTTCATTTGAATGAAGGCCCAGAATTCATGAAATGAATTAATCTTTGAAATTTAATTTTAAGTTTGCCTAGCAAAAAGCAGTTTGGAGATTCCTGAGTGCTTAATAAAAGCGCACACTAAACAATTTAATCATCTTTTAGGCTGTAAGATCTCTCTCTTATAAACCCTGTGACCTTCTTCTCAGCCCCAATATGGCCCAGACACTATGCCAGAAACACAGAGGGACACGTCTGTCTTTCTACAAGGGCAGAATTTACTGAATAGCAAATAAAGTCACAAGGTTTAGCAGTTTCCTTTACATTTTTCCATTAATTTTTTAAAAAGTATGTGTACATGTGTAAGTATGTGGGTCAAGTTCCCTGGAGCTAGCTGGAGTTATAGGCAGGTGTGAGCCACCTGACGTGGGTACTTCGAGCTGAATACAGGTCCTCTGCAAGAACAGCATACTCTTAACCATCTCTCCAGCTCTGGCTGAGCAGTTTCTGTCATAATCTATCTACCTTGGTAGCCTGGCCAAGGTGAATGAAGGTTCTTTTATTCCAATCTTAATTACTAGTGTTAGCTCTCATATCACACAGCACAGAGCACACAGCAACTATACCCATACATGTTAACGTAGATTGCTGAACGAATTGTAGCACAGTTCAAGAGGTTTCAAAAGTGGGCTGAGGGAGAGTCTGTATTGATGAGATAATCAACCAAACTAGTTCTGGGAGCGGGTTGCTTCTGGCACTGCTGAGTGAGATTTGGGAGCGAAGCTGCAGAGTTCAGCCATGGGGCGAAAGCAGGAAACTGGAAATAGATGCTCAGAAGGCAGGCAGCTGAGTAGGCTAAGTCCCCACAGCAGGGGACAGAGCCAAGCTGAAACTCAAGATATACTCAGGGAATGATCCTTGATGCACACACACGGGGCATCAGATGACAGGTTGAGGTGGGATCGTACCAGGTCAATGTTAGGAGTCCATCAGTTTATGGAGTCCAGGAGAGGGAGCACACCCTTTCCTTATTTTGATGTATCTAATAAGCTCTTGGGTCTGGTTTTCCTGATACTGTTTTAATACATCTATGTAGAAGGGTGAAAAGGGCCAAGGTAAAAAACACCCTGGGACGAGGGCTTGAAATCCCACCAATCCCTGAGCTTGCCCCAGAATCAGACCACAAAATCCACCAATCTCAAGGCCCCACTCCCAAGAAACCCTATGTAAGTAGGGTCTGTACCCTCTTCAGTCTGCTGCGTCTTCTCGGTAGAGGTGTCCACCCTCTTGTATTCATCCTCCTGGATAAATCTCTTGAGTGAGGTTTGCTGTGCAGTGAGACACTTTTGTAACAACTTTCCCCTGCGGGAGCTTTTCCTCTAGTGCTATACTCCTGGGGACTTCCCTGCATCTGAGCAGAGCTGTAACAACTTCGATGGGGAACCCCCCCACCCCCCATGTGTTACACTTGTGTTGGGGAAACTCTTCCCTGGAGCAGAGCTATAAGCTGCTGTCCGTACAGTGACTTTGTGGTATTCCTTGGCCTCTAACTGCCAGGATACTTTTCCATCCAAGCTGCAATGCTTATACGTGTGCCCCCACAGATTCAATTGTCTGTAATAGACTCACAGCACCACTCCCTTCCTAGTCCCAGGAATAAATCCTTTGTGCAGCATGGGTGGTAGACTTGCAGTTTCTATCTACCCAGGGGACTGCTGTCACCCTTCTCTCTCAAAATGAAGTCAAAGCTACTTGTAAAGGTCTGTCTTAGGACAACACACAGCCAGAAGAAGGGGAAAAAAAAAAAAAAAAAAAAAAAAAAAAAAAAGCAACTTTGGGTAGCTAGTGGTGGTCCATGTCTTTTATCCCAGCAAATGGGAGGAAGAGACAGGCAGATCTCAGTGAGTTCCAGGCCAGCCTGGTCTACAAAGTGAGAGAAACCCTGTCTCAACAAACAAACAAACAACCCTCCCCAAAACAAACAAACAACAACAACAACAAAAAACCAACTCAGAGTAGGGCATAGCCTGACCTCAGCACTTCATTTTCAGGCTTAACAATTCAAAGTGTCAGACACAATTCTGAAGGCAAGCAAACAAGCTCAAAATTAACATATCAATTAGTTAACCTTTCTAGAGAGTCCTTGAGAGAAATCCAGTAAAATCAGTCTTTTTTTTTTTTTTTAAGATTCAAATTTGCTAAGTTCTTGAATCTTTGCTAACCACTTTTTTGAAGGGAGAGAGGAAACAAACAGAACAACTCCAAGGATTAATATAGCCTAAAAAAATGTCTCCAAAAGATGCACATGTATGTGCATATGTAGCTATAAACATAATCATTTTGTAAAAGCACAGCAAGCGGCTGGAGTTTGTTACATTTTTTTTTAGGAAGGCCAGCGTAGACTGACTGCACCAAGCTGCTTTAGATACCATCGAAAGAACCGTAGGAAAGACTTCATGTATTTTATGATCACGTTCCCACACCAGTGACCTCCTTGATACTCCTGCCTCCCTAACTCAAAGGATTCTACAGAGCAGTACCGGCTCAGTGAAACCCAAGAAGCCTTCCCTACCACAGGCCAGATACCCAAATAGACTTACCATACAAATGGCATAATAGTTCAAAAATAGTTCTACAAAAGTGAAACAGCTCAGAAGAACTGGGGAAGACAAAGCTAGTCAGTCACCAAACAAAGTCACCATAAACCGTTCCAAATGACCCCACCGTGATCAAAAGAGCCCCAAACAAAATGGGAGGTGAAGTGTTAGGTACAGTGGCTGGGAGAGATACAGGGGACCAAACTTTCTGAAGAGTTCCAAACAAATTCTATAAGCTCCTTTGTTTCACCAAAGAGACAAAAAAGCAGGATGCTGGCTAACGTGGAAACCTAAGAAAACTCCTTGGAATAAAGAGATACTGGCACTGCTTGGGCATTCTTTCCATGTGGAGTCATCTTGCTGTGAATGGCTGCCACTCAGAGTGTTCTGGCTGGGTGATCAAAACGGTTACCAGGATTATTAAGGACAAAAGCCACGTCCTGACATCTCTAACTAGCCATGTCTGATCATCCATCTCCAATTCCCCAGGGAACTCTGGCCCTTGTCTCTGGTCTTCTGCCTGTCACACGTGTTTCACCTACCCATAGAATGCCTATGTCCCTCCCCATACAGGTGGTATTCATGGATGCTGCTATTCCTAACATCAACAGTCACCGGGACCAAATCACAACCCTCTTCCCCATCCTTGCCCACACAGGGTAGTTGAAAATCTGGGATTATGAAGAGAGTTCCTGGGTTCCCAGACCAGGGCAATGGTGCAGTGTGGAGACCAGAGGCTGGGGACACTTTGGGAATGAGTGGGAGCACAACAGTGGGGAGAGAAGAACTACTGAGCCCTGAAAACTCTGGTCCCCACGGGGAGGACTTGGGAGGTAGGGGAAGCCTTGGACCTCAGGAGAGAGGTGGAAAAGGGTTTCCAAGCTCTGGGCTCCCACACTTGAAGACTGGGAGACAGAGTTTGAACTTGGGAGCCAAATCTTGAGCCTAAAACCCTTGGATGTCAGATTTCTCATGGTTACCCCAGCCAACAGTAGGGTGAACTATGGACTAGCCAGAACTGGGCTGACCCGCCTTTACCAGCAACTGGGGAAACCAGGACATAGTCTCCTACTTGTCGGCTCTAAAGGTAAGTGCCAGGGCCCTCACCTTGGTGACTTGCCTTCTTCAGAGTTGCTCTGCCAGATGCTTGGAGTCAGGGAGCAGGCTTGCAGAGTGTAGCAGAAGCTCTCTTCGAAAGTCATGGATGTTTTTCCCAAGAAAAAGCCAGAGGCAGTAATAATTGAAACCTATTTAAGAGTAAAGACCATGTCTTTGCTTAGCCAAAAAAACAAAAACAAACCCAAAAAACAACCAACCACAAAACAAAAACAAAAACCAAGAAAATATAAAGCTATTCAAATCCACAAGATACTAGGAAGGTACAAAAAGTACCCATAGACGCCAAAACCAAATGTTCTCCATAAGGTGCTAAAAATCCTTGTTTTCAGGGAAGATCTAAGACACAGTGTGGAACCTTTACAGAGGGTGTGGTGAGGCAGAACCAAGTAGAGGGCCACAAGTAACATCAGATATACCAAACGAACTAGTGGCCTTGAAGGACACGTGTTGAAGGGCATAAGGACCCAGTTAGTGTGGGCAAGCTGAGTTAGCCAGATTCCTCCAGACTAAGGCCTTCTTTGCGGACAAATGAGGGAATAGAGCCTGTCACCAAGGAAGAAACCAAACCAAGTTTGCTAAAGAGGAGGAAGGCCCTGGCATGGGAGTTTTCAGTCAAAGAGCATCACGTAGAACTCTGTCCTGGCATTGACAGGTTAACTACAGCCACTGGCTCAGGACTGTCACAGAGAGGAGGCCACAAGAAGCCTATTAATGAGGGAGAGGAGATAGTGAGACCCTCCCTCAGTCTGGAGCATCGCAGTAATGTCGGCAGGTGGGAGAACAAATCTGCTCAAAAAGAAGTGTTTCTATGAGCAGGGTGCTTCACAGAGCCTCACCGGGCAACTCCAGTAAGACATAAGGAAACAAGAGGCAGGCACAGCTCCTAAGCTCCTTGCACACGATGAGGCTGGCTTAGGCCCAGAAAGCTGAGACTACAAGAAGTTCCTAGATGAGAAGCTGGAGATGTGGAGCAGGTGAATGTCACATAGCCTTAGATGAAAGAGGTGGGCTACCCATTAAGGCCAGAAAATACCTATGTCTCGTAACTCTGAAAATCTCCATGGAAACCAAACATCAAGTAGTCAATGATGGGTAGGCACCCTTGCCTTCAAAGTTGTCATTTCTTTCAAAGCTGGTGATATTCAATCTCTGGGAAAGAGTGGTTGATGGGAGATGCCATTCTGTGGATGTGTTTTTCTTATTGGTTAATGAATAAAGCACTGTTGACCAATAGGAAAGCAAGATAGGTGGGACTAGGAGACAAGGAGGAGAGAGGAAGAAGTAGGGAGGAGTCTCAAGATGTGGTACCAATAGGGTAGAACTCCAGGCCCTCTCTCTGGTAAGATAAGACCATGTGGAAATACTTATTGATAGAAATGGGTTAATATTTAAGACAGAGCTAACTAGTAAGAAATGCTAGTAACAGGCTAACAGTTTTATATCAAATACAATGTCTCCGTGTGTAATTTGGGGCTGGCGCAGTGGTGGAACCAGACCAGCAGGAAAAACAACTCCTAACAAATGGTATAGATTTAATGTAGTGAATTTGACGTCCCCTTTGGCAAGCACTGGGACAAAAAGGCATGTCAGCAGTTGACACCAGAGAAACAGAGAGAATTTATCTCTATTTATCTCTCTGTTCAGAGCACAAGGGAAGCCCTGTTGTCCAGTCAGAGCTTCATCAGGACGGTGGGGGGCACCTGGCACAAATATCAAGGCAACTAAATGCCACCGCCTGTGGCATCAGAGTCCCTAGGCTTCACCGCCTTTCCTCCTTTGTCCAAAAAGAAAAAAATGGGAATTAGGACAAACCGGGGGAAGTCTGGTTTCAGCTCATGCTTCATCCACTCCGAGCCATCCTGACTATGTGCTGGGAGATTTCCTTGCTCCACGGTTTTACTGAGCCCTGGAGCCCATTTAAAACCCTGCATTCCTGTTATGTGGACTCCACTCTGGTGCTCAGCTCAGGGTCCTCCTGGAAGCCACTGTAGTATGGGTTAAGAGACCCTTGAAGGCTGGGCACTCCTGGTAGCAGTTAAAGAACTTTCTGCTCTGATGGCTGGACTCTTAAACTCTGGGTATGCTCATGCCACTATGGATGGTGATAGATTATTTATGATTTATTAAAGCTTGCCTGAGAGTTCAGAATGCAAAGCTAGCCACAAGCCACAGAGATCCGGCAGTGGTGGCACACACCTTTAATCCCAGGACTGGGGAGACAGAGGCAGAGAGATCTCTGTTAGTTCAAGGCCACACTGAGCTACATGAAACTGATCCAGTCTAAAAGAGAAACAGAACTCACACAAAGGTGATCCTAGCACTTGGGATCCCACACCTTTAATCCCAGCACTAGGGAGGTGGAGACAGGAGTGACGTGGCTAGGCGGAGAGGTATAAAAGGAAGAAGCAAAGGGTCTCATGTGAAGGTTTAGTCTCCAGCCATGTTGAGGAGAGGCAGTAGTCTAGGAGTGCAGCCTGAGGTTTGGTGGAGAGCATTGCACTCTGAGGATTCTTAGAGCTAGCCAGATTACCCTTTCAATCTGAGGAAGAGGTAAGAGCTAGTGGCTGCTGGCTTTGCTTTTCTGATCTTCAGCTTGAACCCCAATTGTCTGTCTCTGAGTTTTTATTATTTGTGTTACAACCATGAAAAAGGGTGTGGGATCCAGGCTCCTCTGGAACATTCTTTCTCTGCCTCAAGGCTTGCAGGATTTTGAGGATGTGATTGTAACTGGGGCAGCACTCCTGTAAAAGCCAAAAAACTCCTATCTTGAAGACAACTCTTGTAGGGTACCCCATGACTTTAGCTTCCATGTCTTTTCTGGCCAGCCCTCCCGATACTGTGTTCATTACACCCAGCTGAGAATATTCCTTCAACATCACGTTGGCAAATCTTCCCTTTTCCCAATGCAGGCAATCGTTGGCCTATGTATCCTGTCCCTTGAAGCCAACTTATTCCTGAGGTTCAAAATCAAGTCTTTTAGAAAGTTCCATCCTCTAGTCACTGATCCTTAACAACTGGCCTCAGCAACAGGAGATCCTGTAGATGGAAGGGGCATTCATTTCAAAAGTTGCATCTCAAGTGTCTTGAAGTCACCCTAAAGGATCCTTCTTCTTCTTCTTTTTTTTTTTTTTCTGGTGGTGGGAATTTCAGAAATTGTCCCACACAGCTGGTTATTTCTAGCCATATCCCAAAGCCATGAAAGGACGTCTTTGAAAAGGAGGTGATTTTAAAAGTTGCAATATAACCTCCTTTGAGGATGAATTAACTGTTGGCCTCAGCACCGGAAGGTCCTTATTAGCAGGGGGAAGTATTGCTAAGATGCCATTTCTCCAGTGGTTTCCTGTAGCTGGTGGCGCCATCATCAGGCAACTGCAGATGCTCATCTGGGGAAATCTGTTTTTAAAAAGGGCATCTTTTAAAATGTTGCAACCTCAAGTCGCTGGAGGTTGAACAGTTGGCTTAGAAGTTGAAGCAGGAATTCTGCATTAGAGAGATCCCCAGAGGGAATTGTGATCTTTGATCCTCTCTCTCAACAAGAGAAAGGGCCCTTTTGGTCACTCCAGAGCCACCATTTTGGCTAATTCTAAAGAACTGGAGTGAGTTTGACCCTCAGACTAAAGAGGAAGGTGATTGTTGGATTCCAGTCTTTTAGGCTCTTAATCAAGCTGGCACCCTTTTCTTTCTGCTCCTTCTTTTTCTCCTTCCTTCCCTGGCCTTCCTCACTGTCCCCAGTGGGAGATGGCTTCTCCAGTAACTGCCATGTGCACGAGCAGAGTGAGGTCTCAGAGACCGCTAACGGTGGAACTTCCCAGGTGGTAGCGGGGCAGCCTTGTGGAAGGAGATTCGGAGCCCTGTGAGCTGTTCCCTAGTGAACACGGTGCAGACCGCAGAGCAGGGTCTGCAAAGGCTCTTTGGCGCCTTCAGTACTTCATGCACTGTGGGGCGTTGCTGAGTCTGGTTTGGTAGTCATCTACCCACTCTGCCAGGATGCTTCTCCAACCAAATGGGGCGCTGCCGAGGTCCAGTCCCCAGTCAAAGCCCATCTGATGCCAGAACCGAGGGTCTACAGGGTGGTGGTGAAGTCCAGTAGCTGCAGTGATGCCCGCAGAAATGGGTGGTGCTCTTGCCCAGCCTTTCCCAATTTGTCTTTGGGGGTAGCCTCTTCCAAAGCTGCTTACCCCGGACGTATCCCCTATCTGATGACATTCTTAGCTTTGGGATGGTGGAAGCTAGTGGACTCCTAAGAATACATTTTAAGATTAAACAAAAAAAAAAATTAAGATTTATTCAAGTTGTGAATATTTTGCCAGCATGTATGTATGTGCACCATATTCATTCATGCCTGGTGCTCTTGGCAATCAGAAGAGGCTTTGGATGCCCAGGAACTGGACTTAGGGATGGTAGTGAGCCACCATGTGGATGCTGAGAACCAAACCCTAGCCTTCTGAAGCAACCAGTGCTGATGCATCATTTCTCCATCAGCTTTAAGATTTTGACCCCTCCACAAGCATTCAAGGTCAGACACAGAGGTGGGCAATGAATGGCTTTCTAAGGGACTAAAATAATTTGACTTTGGTCTACATTTTAACACCATCTATAATCTTGAAGTTTAGTTATTTGGCCTCATGGAATCTTCTAACAGAGGCACAGCTTCCTCCCTACCTTCCTCCTTCCATCCCCTTTCTTTTTTCTTCTCTTTCCCATCTCCTTCCTTTCTTCTGGGAACTTGAGTTCACAAAAGTAAAGTATGCATCTACAGATCTTCTCCTTATGTTACCAATGTCCCATATCTTTTAATTGTTAGGAGGGGCTGGAGTGCAGAATTAGCAAGTCTGAATATCATTTAACAGAATTAGTAAGCACAAACTTACTAACGAGAGGGTGTGGGGGCACATGCTTTTAATCCCAGCTCCTGAGAGACAGAGGCAGGCAGATCTCTGTGAATTAGAGGCCAGCCTGGTCTATATAGAGAGATGTTAATATTATTAACAGTTCAGATTCAGAGATCTTAAGTTATGCCTCTTAGAAGGGTTATATAACATAAAGTTAACCATTAACATCATTATTCTGAGGAACTATGTAGCTAGCTGGCCTGCACACTAACTTAGGTTTTACTTTTGGAGCAAACTTTACAATCTTTAGCTCATTGGTGTGCTGGCTAGTTTTATGTCACTGTAGAGGAGTGAGCTTCAGTTGAGAAAATCCCTCTATTATATCTGGCTATAGGCAAGCCTGGAAGGCATTTTCTTAATTAGTGATTGATGGGAGGGGGAGGAGGCAGCCCATTGTGGGTAGTGCCATCCTTGGGTTGCTAGACCCTGGGTTCCATAAGAAAGCATGTTGAGCAAGTCATGGGGAGCAAGCCATTAAACACCCCACCTCCCTGGCCTCCATCAGCTCCTGTCTCCAGGTTCCTGTCCTACTTGAGTTTGTAAGCCTCCTTTTTGTGGGGAAGACTGGAGACAGAACAGAACCAGATGCTATAACCCAGTTGGACCTAAGGAAACTGATTGCAGCTCCAAGGGTGGGAGTGTGGTCAGGTGAAGAGGGTCAGCTGTACTGGGTTGGGGGTACCTCCACTTCTAAGAGTACTAGGGGGTGCTGGACACTCAAAGATCACTTCCTCAGACCCAAGGAAATGTTTATACTGACCAAAAGGAGAACACACCCAGTTGCTACTGTTGGATGGAATGCTGAGGAATCGGCGAGTTCAAAGGTAGTCTGTTAAATAAGGACTGGAGATAAGGGATATGGTCCCAGTGTGGCTCAGATCCCAAGGGGAGAGCACAAGCACCAAGGAAATCTGTCCCAGGTTTTGGAACCAAATGTGAGTGGGAGTGCCTGGTTTCAGCATTAAAATGTAAGTATGAGTGTTACAGCTCTGGAGCTGCAAAGGTGTCCTGACTTATAGGGAAGCCAGGCAGCCTGGGACAGCTCTGGAGGATTCTGGAGCCCTGCTGGACAGCTCAGTCCTGGAGAGAAAGGTGTCCTGACTTATCGAGAAGCCAGACTACCTGAAGCTGGCCTCTCAGCAGATATATAGCAATCCTGCTCCTCTCCTAAAGAGGCTGTTACCACTGAGCTCCGCTCTGTTCCCTAAAGGGAACGTCCTAGCAGAGTTAAAGCTTCTTCTGCCCTTCTTTAGCTATAGTCTACTAAAGCAGAAGTGGGGACAGAAATGTAGCAATCTCCTCCGGCTCCAGCAAAAAGTTATTACTTTTCCGCTATAGATTTGCTTAGTCCACCTAAGGGAACATCTCAGCAAGTTCTTCTATTCTGCACCGGCAAATGAAGATCTCCACCCAAGACTCTTTTGAGAAAGAGATTTATTTGGGAAGGAGGAGTGCAGAAGTGTGGCTGCCTCTGCTAGGTTGGTGAGGGACAGCCAACAACGAAACAGGCAGGCAGACTTATATATGACCTCTTTGGGGTGGAGTTTTCCCAGGGAGAGGTTTTTCTGCTCAGGGATTGGTTAGTTTGGTGGGACTGAGATGGCTCTGATTTCAGGGCAAACTTTTTCTTTCACTGGTTCTTTTTTAGCTTTATGCACTAATTTTATGGCCAGGGCATATTTCTTTCACTGGCTCTGAATTTAGGGACAAAGTGTGTTTCTTTGGCTCTAGTTTCAAAGCCAGGGTGTTTTCTTTGGTTCTAGGCCCAGGGATAAAGTGTTCCTTTCACTGACTCAGGTTTGTTTCTTACTGACTCTGGGTTCAGAGTCAAGGTGTTCATGGATTGGTTGGTTTCCTGGTTGGTGCTTAGGGATTGGTTGGCCCTGTGCTTTAGTTGGTCAGGGGCAGAGTTGACTCTGGTGTTGGCCAAAGTGGGTTTCTTTGACTAGGCCTTTTACCCTATAGAGTTCCTGCTCTGATTTCCTTCAGTGATGAACAGCAATGTGGAAGCTTAAGTCAAATAAACCCTTTCCTCCCCAAGTCACTTTGATCATGGAGTTTCAGCACAGCAATAGTAACCCTAACTAAGACAGAAATTGGTACCAGGATAGTGGACTATTGCTCTCATAGACCTACGTGTCTGAGGACCATGGAAGGACTTTGGCAGTTGGGACTAGAAAAGCCATTGAGAGTCAGTAGCCTCTCCTACTGTTCAAAGCATGGTGAGCTTGGAAGAAAAGACTGTTGAGAGAAATGCAGAGGATGGCGACCTGGCTAGTGAAGTTTCAGAGGAAAGTTTAAAGGTCCTACGAGGTCATTTCCTATTTTAAATTAGAATTCTGTCATTATGGTCAGCTGTGATTTAAGAACAGACCAGACCATAGAAGGAAAACCTTTTTCTTCCTGGAAAAGTTGATGCTGGTCAGCTGGAGCTGAGAAATTAATGTCGAAGAGACCAGCATCATTGAGGTGAAATCTTTTCAGAAGTGTTTCCTCGGAGTCAGCACCCGGACGCTGTATTCCAGAGGTGAACAAGGTTGTAGCTTGCATTGGCAGTCAAACTTGGTAGTGTAAGAGTCACCCAGGTGGTACTTGTTTCGAAGGCATAAAGGGATCATGGAGAGCTGCTGAGGCTTGGCACTATGTGGCAGTGCTTGGATTCTTGAAAGCATGGGTACTGGTCTGTCCATGGGGTCCTGACAGGGTACAACCTCAGCTGCTGCCACTAAAAGCTGTTCTGTGGCTACCAATGGAACCCAGTCTTTTCTGTCTTCCAATGTGGAAGACAGTGGCGCTCTAGAAATCACCCATAACTATAGCACCAGATTAAGAAGCTGAGGCATCCAGGCTCAGGGATGAAGAGGCTACTGGATTCTTAGCCTTTCCAGTATGAAGACAGTGTCACTAGAATGTGTCCCCCCTCGTGTGTGTGTGTGTGTGTGTGTGTGTGTGTGTGTGTGTGTGTGTGTGTGTGTATGAGATATGTGTTTTAGGATACTCACACACAGGTCCCAAGCATTTATATGGAAGTCAGATGACCACTTTTGAGTTGGTTTTCTTCTTCTGCCGTGAGTTACAGGGATCCAAGTCCCATCATCAGACTTGTGTGACAAATGCTTTTCTACTCCTGAGCCATTTCTATAGCCCCTTTTTATCTTTTGTCTTGGAGTCAAAGCCTGTGTGCTGACAGCCCTAACAAGCCAGGCCAGTTCAACCGACCAACCACCCTGTGACTCCCTAGAGAACTTCCCCTTCTCCCCCAATGATCAGCCTTCCAGAGCTCACTTCTCACTGGCCATACCACCCCTGTGCCATCCATATCCCTTATCTTCCTAGACACTGAAGTCCCTAACACCAACAGACACAGGACCCAAGGCTTCCCTGCATATGGAGGTCAGCCCAGGTCACAGCCATCTTTCCTCTAGCCCCGCCCACTGCATCACAGACAGGTAAGGGTAGCTAAAGTTGTGACTCTCCAGAGTTCATTTTCTCCAAACCCAAGGCAACAGTAAGTGTTGATGGCAGAGGCTGGTGAACTTCACAGTGTATTTATCTTGCAGACAGATCATGCCAGAGAGAAGAAAACTAAATACTAAAGAACTTTCCCATCACAGTGTAGGATCGATGATCAAGGGACAAGGCTCTAGTTCCCAGAAGTGTGAGAGGGAAAAATGAATTGGCAAGATTTTAACTCACCCAGAAGATTGTATGTCACTGTGAGCCTCCAAAGATTGGGCAGTCAAGTCTCAGGGCCAGTAACTAGGGCTCATTTTGCACCACAGGCTGTGAAACTCCTCAAGGCTGTGCCAGGCCACAGCAGGGTGTTGGCTGGTGTGGGTTCTCGTCAGGCAGAGTTGGCTGACTTTTTACAGCAACTGGAGAAACCAAGACATCACCCTCTACTTGGAGGCTCTGCTGGTGAGAGCTGGGCCTCTGACACTAAAGGCTCCCCCTCGTTAGTCACTATAGAGATATTGCAGAAGGGTTGTGGTACATATCAGAAGTCAGGGATCCAGGAAAGCTCCTTTATAAAGACATCGTATAGGGTATGGCCAAAGGAAAATCTCGAGGCAATGCCGCCAATAGAGACCCATGGGAAACGAAGGATAATGGCCTTCCCTAATAAGGTGAATACACAAGAAAAACCTCAAAGCCATCCAGTACAGAGCCATGAGGACTTGTGGAAGGACATAATCATAGGAGACAGCAATGTATCACTGAGGAGGAGGCACAAAGTGGTCTCAGAGTACCCCAAACTTGATATTTTTGACAAACACAGCCTGGAGGGAAGAATGATCCAGCCCCAGAAGAAGCAGTTGCTGAAGACAATGTTGCCAATTTACAGATTGGGAAGGAGACATGAAGAGGAAATACAGACATTAAAGCAGGAGAAGATAAAGAACAAGAGAGTTAAGGAGAGGGGAACCTGGCTCCAGTTCCTACCAGACAAGTCATTCTTGGGGCAAAAGCAGAGGCAGCTGGGCCCACTGGTTTTGGGAGGAATGAATCTGCTTGACAAGAAAAAGACCTTGGAGCTGTCAGCCAAAGACCATCATTTGAGGTCAGATTCCAGGGTGCACAGAGGGAATCTACAGGTATTGGCTCATGAGGACAATGAGGAAGCCACAAGAAAACAGTCAAAAAAGGAGAAAAGAAGGATAAGGATGGAGTGGTGGGATCCCACAATCTGGGGTGACCCAGTCACACTGGCTAATCGTGAAAAATCTCCTAGCAAGACCTGTTCAGAATTCCACAGTGACCTGAGGAAGCTGAACTTCCCCATTGGCAGATCAAATTATTGAAATCCTGTTTTTGTGTCTCAAGAACATTAAAGGTCTTCATTAAGGTCCCGAGGCTGTGGTGTCTGGCCAGGGCAATAGTCTGCTGAAATCCAGAGGTCTCCCAGACAGCTCCTACAGGGCAGCCTCCTTTTATCCCTCCTGTCTCTCCTGGCTGGCCCTCCTGAGATTATGTCCATCATCCCTCTAGGGATTTCTGGGACATCATGCTGGTGAGTCTTCCCCTGTCCTGGTCTTTGTCTGTAACCACTGGCCTCAGGTGAGGTCAGCCCACTCCTGAATTCCCTTCAAAAAGGTGGTCTTTCTGGAAGTTTGTCCTCCAGGACCTGGTGGTGGGCACCTTTGCCTATAACCATAGGCCCCAGGCTAGAAGATCCTTTGTAGAGTGGGACACCCTCACCAAAGTTGCCCTAGGAGGTCCTCCTGAGGGGAGGGGGTGTCCCTCAGCTTGAGTTGCTCTTGAGTCCTGTTACTGGTACCCACGGCCCAGCATCACATCTCTTGAAGTTGCCCCATCTTTGGAGGGCTTTTCTGGAAGACCTTTTTGGAAGCTGTGACCCCAGTCCTGGATTGGTCCTTTGGTCCAGTGTCTGGAGATCCTCTGAGGGAAAGAATGCCTGCTCCAATGATGAACCTTGAGACACTTGCCAACATCTTAAGATCCTGTTCCTGTGGAAGGATGCTGTTAGGGATGACCAACTTTGACCCTCTGTCTCTACAAGACATGGGCCCCTTGGGTCCCTTCAGAGTCATTGTTCTGATTTCTTGTGAGGGACCAGGATGAGTTTGGTTCTCAGGTCCTACTGAAAGCCATTGTTTTGTTTCAGGTCTTTGGTTCTCATCGTAGCTGGCCCCTCTTTTCCTTGCTTTCCTCATTCCTTCTGGACCCTCTCTTAAATTCCTGGCTGTGGACTGTAATGGATTGTACAGCAAAGGCTGGGTGTGAGCTATAAGGAAACCCCAGTGAATGCTAAGGATGAAAGGGCCATTTGTAGGGTAGGGACAAAGCTGGGCTGACCTCAATTTGCAGATTGGAGAATCCAGCCTGCTTGGTCTCTCTGAGGTCTTGGGGACTGGGACAGAGTCTGATGTTTGTGAGTCCCCAGACCACGTGCACTGCCTGTGGAGAAGGCTTACAGGCAAGGCCCCCTCTGCATGGGGGCGGCAGCATAAGGTCACAGCGCACCTTCAGGCTCTGTTGGGATTTTTGGGCTATCTCACTGATCACTTCCAAGTTCAGCACGGTGCAGAAGGCAGAGGTCGTTGCCCACACAGTTGGACTAAAAGTGTGACTTAGACTGCTAGTGTGTCCAGAGTTACTCCACCCAGTGCCACAGTGTAGAGGTGAAGCCTAAGTTCCCAAGGAGGACTCCCATGGTGATGAGCATTGTTGGGGTAGGGGTCACAAAGGCAACACCAGGATGGCAATTGAAGGGTTGCATGAGGACTGAGCAGCCCCCTTGGGGCAGATGAGCTGGGAGCCACACAGACAATTGGTGTCAAAGAGGTCATGGCTGAGGAATGGATGTAGATGACGCAGCTTGTTCTAGAGGGGGAAAAAATTAAATATCCATGAGTGGCAATCAATGTAGTTCTTTCCCACAACCCAAGTAGTTCACCTCCTCAGTTGCTTTCCCTGATAACCCTTCCTCATTTTGTCTTGACAGTCTCTCTCCACCCCTTCCCCACTCTCTTTTTGGTTCCAAGATAGCATTTCTCTGTATAGTCCTGGCTGTCCTAGAACTCACTCTGTAGATCAGGCTGGCATCGAACTCACAGAGATCTGTCTCCACCTCCTGTATGCTAGGATCAAAGGAGTGTGCCACCACTCCCTGGAGGCAGTCTCCCCCCCCATCTCTGTAACAGTCCTAGTGTCTAGGAAGTCACTTTGTAGACCAGACTGGCCTCAAACTCATGGAGATATGCTTGCCTCCCAAGTGCTGGGATTAAAGGCATGTGCCACAATGTCTCTTAAGTGCCTGCTTGCTCTGGAGCAGAGGTGTGGGGATGTCTCTTGTCTATGGCTCCTTCTGGATGTAGACTGGGACTCACATGCACATTTTTGCATGCAGTCACTGGTAGACTCTATTATGTTCTTAGACCCTGTTTCTTTTTATACTAGAAAAACTTGTTTTGTGTTATAAGGGCAATGGTGTGAACTTCTGATTCTATAGCAACACCTGGGTGTAGTAGGTTACAGCATTTTTGGTGAATCTCCTTTGTTCCTATGCCTGAAATTTGGAATGGTGTTGTCCTAGTTTCATTTCTGTTGATGTGGTAAAGTACCTTGACCAAAACAAAACAAAACAAAACAAAACCTTAGAGGAGAAATTTTATTTCACCTGACAGTCTCAGCAAACAACCTATGGCAGGAGAAATGTCAGTGTAGGGACTTGAAACAGCTGGTAACAATACATCCACAGACAAGACAAGCAAGAAATAAATACATGCATGCTTATCTGCTTGCTTGTGTAACACAAAAATAAGACCCAGAGACTGATATTGGGGTTCAAGCTTCAAGCAGAACATCAGAAAAGCAAAGCAGCTGGCCACTAGTTCTCACCTCAAGCTCAGGCTGAAAGGGCTGATCCATGAGCTCTTCACGCTTCAGACTGAAGCCTCTCCTCAGTGTGGCTGGAGAGAATCCAGAAACTATCTCAGAGCACAGTATGAGACACTGGGCTCCTGTCTTTTATATACATTTTCTGGGCTGGAATTAAAGGCATGTGATCCCTAGTGCTGAGATCATCTTTGTGTGAGCTGTTTCTCTTTAGAACTGGATCAATTTGTGTATCTCAGTGTGGCTTTGTACTAACAAAGATCTGTCTACCTCTTAATCCTGAGTCCTGGGATTAAAGGCATGTGCTTGGCTTCTATGGCTTGTGGCTGACTTTGCTTTCTGAATCTTTAGGCAAGCTTTAATAAATCACAAAAACATTATCACCACATGCTTGCTCACTTGTGGTCAGCTGTATTTCTGCACTTTTCTACAAACTTCAGGACCCTCTGTGTAGGGCATTGGGCTGCCCACATGGACTGGAATTTTCCACCTCAGTTAAGGCAATTTTCCCCCACAGACATGCTCACAGGCCAATCCAATCGATATAATCCTTCACCAAGACTCTTCCCCATGTGAGTCTAGATTGGTGCCAAGTTGGCAATAAAAGCTAACCATCACAGATAAATGCAAAAATCACTTTTTTAGTTTATTTATTTGAGTGAGGTTCTCTCTACATAGATTAGGCTGCCTTTGAACTCACAGAGATTCACTTATCTCTGCCTCTGGAGTGCTGGGATCAAAGGTGTGTGCTACCATGTTCAGGGTGTCTTTTGTTTATTTTTTTTAAATCAATCATTTTGTTTGATGTCCCCCTAGTTTCCATTCCTTACTATTTTAAGATATTTTTAAGATGGAGTCTCTGTGATGCCTTGGCTGATCTGGAACTCCCTGTATAGAGCCAAACTCACCTGACTCTGTCTCTTAAGTTGAGACTAAAGGTGCGCACCACTGTGTCCAGTCTGTTGACTCTGTTTGTCCTTGTCAGTGTCCTGTTGCTGTGAAGAGATACCGTAATAAAGGCAACTCTTGCTTACTGTTTCAGAGGGTTAGTCCATTGTCAACATGGGGTGGGGAGCATGGCAGCCGGCAGGAGGGGATGGTCCTGGAGAAGGAGCTGAGAGTTACATCCTGATCCACACTCAGCAGGCAGAGAGAAACCCTGGTTCTGGTGCTTATGGAACCTCTAAGCCCACTCCTAGTGCCAAACTTCCTCCAATAAGGCCACACCTCTTCAACGGCTACACCTCCTAGTTCTTTACAAATAGTCCATCAACTGGTGACTAAGTATTCAAATACATGAGCCTATGGGGGACATTTTCATTCACACCACCACACTGTTTTTTATTCTCCTGTTAATTCCTTTTTAAAAAATATTTATCTATTTTTATCTTATGTGTATGGGTATTTTGCCTGTACCTTGTGCATGCTACCCAAAGAGTCCAGAAGAGGGTGATGGAATCCCTGGGACTGGAGTTGGCTGTGAATCACTATGTGGTGCTAGGAATCCAACCCAGGTCCTTTGGAAGAAGAATCAGTGTTAGCCTTGGAGCCATCTCTCCAGCCCTGTGTTAACTCTTGAAGAGACAATAGTATGCACTGTTCGTTTCTCTTTCTTTCTTTCTTTTTTCTTTTCTTCTTTTATTTATTTATTTATTTATTTATTTATTTATTTATTTATTTATTTTTTGAGATAGGGTTTCTCTGTGTAGCTTTGAAGCCTGTCCTGAACTCGATTTGTAGAACAGGCTGGTCATGAACTCACAGGGATCCACTTGCCTCTGCCTCTATCTCTGCCTCTGCCTCCTGAATGCTGGGATTGAAGGCATGTACCACCACTGTCCAGTCCAGAAATGACTTACTAGTGTCTTCCTCTGCAGGATCTGTGTAGAAAATCGGGCAGAGACAATCCATAATATGTTACATTAGTTTGATCTAACGAAGAGGTGGACTCATTAGTTTATATTACAGAAAGAACAGGTTTCTGTATTCTTGAAACTATAAATATAGTAGTTAGGAAAGATGAGGTCCTTTAAGTTTAGTAATGAGATAAACAGGTCACATGAGGTTAAGCATCAGGACAAAAGGCATTAATACTTCATATTGGTTGTATAAACATTGAGCTGACAGATGTGTAGGTTTGTCTTATTCCAGGAAGCATCTAATTCTCCCAGTTCAACAGTTAGAATTATCCTGTAAGCATTTTAGCTGAGGAAGCCCTAATGGCTTTCAATTGTCTGGTCCATACCCTCTAATTCATGGTAGACAAAAGTTTTGTTTGTTTGAGATAGGGTCTCTATCATAGTGTTTGGTTGCTGTGAAATAACACCATGACAAGTGCAACTCTTATAATGGAAAATATTTAATTGGGCTTGCTTACTGCTTCAGGGGTTTAGTCCATTGTTATCATGGTGGGTAGCAGGGCAGCACTCAGGCTGACAAAGTGCTGGAGAAGTAGCTGAGAGTTCTACATCTGGATCCTTAGGCAGCAGGAAGGGAGAGACACTGGGTCTGGCTTGAGCTTTTGAAACCTCAAAGCCCATCTCCAGTGACACACTTCCTTCAGGCAATAAGGCCACACCTACTGCAACAAGGTCACCTCTCCTAGTCCTTCTCATGTAGTGCTACTCCTTGATGGTTATGAATTCAAATATATGAGCTTAAGGGGGGGGGCTTTTTGTTTAAGCTGCCATAGTCTCACGGTGAAGCCCTGGCTGGCTTGGAATTCACTATGTAGACCAGACTGGTTCTGCTTTCTGAGTGCTGGGACTAGGGGTGCCACCGCCGCCAGCATTTTATTTTTAAATTTAAAAGAACGTATTAAAATCCCATGTGGCCTCAGAGTTTGGTTCTGGTCCAGACAGCAGTAACACTATCAAAAGAAGGTAGGGACTGGGTTGACGGGATGGCTCAGCAGGTAAATCTACAGACCTAAGTTCAATTCCCAGGTCCCATATGATAGAAGAAGAAAACTGATTCTTGGAAGTTTTTCTCTGACCACACATATTTACAGACATGCATAAATAGATGTTATAAAACTATTTTTGAGAGAAGATGGGGATAATTTAGATTGCAGGCTGAGGAGGGGCATCTGTTGCTTCTTATTCATTGTCACCTTTGTCACAGAAGCAGCCAGTAGAGACAGTACAGCTGCAGCCACCTGCTTTTCCCATGGAGTTGGCTCCTGGTGTCTGGTTTTACTTGTGTAGCCTCTGCTATTCATGGGCCAGGCTAGGGAAGGGCGAGGCTGCACCCTGAGAGCTCTCCAACCAAATGGGCTAGTTGGCTAGCTGTCAGTCACAGGCGTCGGAATGAAAAATAACCAGAAATCACTGAGGGAAATTTTTAGCAGTAAGATAGAAAAATGTATTTTCTCACATGAAGACTTGTTTGGCAAAGGAAAAAAAAAAAAGATAAAAAGAAAAGAAAAAAAAAGAGAAAAGAAAGTTACACTTTCCAGGGCCTAGCTCGGGTGGGCAGGGCCTAGCTCGGGTGGGCAGGGCCTAGCTCGGGTGGGCAGGGCGGCCTCGGGTGGGCGGGGCCCTGGGCAGGGGGGAGCTCGGGTGGGCAGGGCCTAGCTCGGGTGGGCAGGGCCTAGCTCGGGTGGGCAGGGCCTAGCTCGGGTGGGCAGGGCCTAGCTCGGGTGGGCAGGGCCTAGCTCGGGTGGGCAGGGCCTAGCTCGGGTGGGCAGGGCCTAGCTCGGGTGGGCAGGGCCTAGCTCGGGTGGGCAGGGCCTAGCTCGGGTGGGCAGGGCCTAGCTCGGGTGGGCGGGCCGCGGCGGGCCGGGCCCCGGCGCGCGGGCCCGCCCGCCCCGGGCCCCCCCCCCGGGTGATCTCCAGTTTTCCCGTGTTTTCCTCAAAGCACTGGAATAAGTACATGGAATAAGTACATGCAAATGGCAGTACTGATTAGAAAGGAACACACTGTCAAGAATAATATGGGGGGGGCTGGAGAGATGGCTCCGAGTTAAGAGTACTTGCTGTTCTCCCAGAGAACCTGAGTTTAGTTCCCAGTGCCCATGCCAGGTGGCCTTCAATGCCTGGAACTGCAGCGCCAGGGGCTCCCCACACCCTCCTCGGCCCGTGGTTCCACGGGACATGACACTCTGGCCTCTGTGTGTCCACGTGTGCGCATACAGAAAAAAAATAATATTCGGAAAAAAGTCTCGACTGCATGAATTGAATGAGTGAAGTGCTCAAAAAACTCAGATTATTGTTTTTGTTTGTGGCTTCCTTTATGGGGTTCCAGGAAGTCTGGTTTCTGTGTTGGCTATCCCTGGTTGTCAACTTCCTTATGTCTGGAATGAACTATAATCTAGACATGGAGGACACACTTGTGATATGCATCTTGAGGCAAGAAGACACATACATGCCTTTGATCAGGATCTTGAGACAGGAAGACACATGCCTTTGATCTGGGCTTTGAGACAGCAAGGCACGCCTTTAATCTGGGCCACACCTTCTGCTGGAAGGAAAGTGGAAGAAGGAAGGGTTTGTCCATTCTTTGCCTGCTTGCCCTCACCTGCCAGCACATCCATTCCTTCTGGCATTGGAGCCTACTTCCTCAGGATTCCAGTGGATCAGGAGACCAGCTGAGACACCCAGCCTTGTAGGACTGAGCAGCTACTAGATTCTTGGACTCTCCATTCACAGCTGGCCTTGTTGGACTGTAGCCTGTAAAACATTCCAATAAACGCCCCCGCCTCCCCCCCCCAGAGAGAGAGAGAGAGAGAGAGAGAGAGAGAGAGAGAGAGAGAGAAAGAGGGAGCGGAGATTCATTGCATAAATTCTGTGACTCTAGAGAACACTGACTAATGTACAGTTGCTAAAGGGACATTGTAGCAGGTTTTATTTTGGTTGAAAGATTAAGATAAAAAGACATATGCATGAAAATTATGCATAGGAATATCATCATGAACAAGGGACTCTCCAAAATCATTTACTTAGAGGACACAATTTGTCTTATTGTGCATTCTCCTGAAACCAGTCTAGCCTGGATCAGCTCATTTTGCAAAGTTCCCAGTTGTCTAGAAGATACTAGGAGGAGAAATCAATTGCTCAGTTTAGTGGAGTTCTAAGCACAGTTAGTGTTGGTCTTTGTTCCTGTATTGCTAACAGGTTGATAGGCACTTTTTTTTTTTTTTTTTTTTTTTTTTTTTGAGAGGGATGAAATCTGCAGTCCCAGGTTGCTAAAATAATTATGTTCAAAGGGTTAAGTAGCCCAAAACCTCAGGTAGGCTGAGAAACTCTGGACAGGAAAGACATGGGCTGTTAGGATTCAGGAAGCTTCTGACAAAAGACCAATATACTAACCTCCTTTAGTATTTATTACTTTGAGACGAAGGGAACCAGACATCAGACCTGTACATGGAATCTTCCATCCCCAAAGCTCCCTTTTCTGTTCCCTAAGACTCTTGATCTGATTGTACCAAGGTGCGCGTACCCACTCTATGGAGAGACCACTGCCCTTTCACTGTTCTGATGAAATGGCCTGCACATCTGCTCTGTACAGGCTGGTCTCTTCATTTCCATGCTGCCTCCATCAGTCCTGATGTAACAGTGCTGGCTTGCCGGCCTCATCTCCATACAGAGTAGTCCTAGAATTAAATTTGAATAGACATTTTGACAGTATACAGGGTTTTTGAGAATTTGACAAAAGCATATTATGAACAATTTCACCATCAAGTTTTAGGTTATCTTTCTTGGCAATCCTATAAAAGGGTTGGTCTTGTCAGCTTTGTTTCTAAACATACATTTGAATGTCAGGCTCATCAACTTCAGGAGGAAACTAGCTCTAGGTTAACATTTCAACTAGTTGCCATTTTAGATAGAACAGTCTTAATATCTAAGCCCTAGTCTAAGTAGCCTTGGCTGTCCTGGAACTAGCTCTATAGACCAGGTGGCTTTGAACTCACAGAGATTCATCAGTCTCAGACTCACAAGTGCTGGGAACAAAGGTGTGTGCCACCACCTAAGTGTTGTTCTTTTGATACAACTATTGCCTATAAAACACAAACAAGAGACTCAGCGCCCATGTGGAGTTTATTGAGGGGAGAAAAAGGGAGGTAGCTGGTGGGCAACCAAAAGGAGGGGAGAGAGAGGAGAGAGCGAGAGAGAGAGAGAAAGAGCAAGAGAGAGAAAGAGCAAGAGAGAAAAGGCAAGAGAGAGGCACGCTTGGTGCAGGTAAACTTGTGCATGTGTAACTGAGTCTCCTGGCAGCCAGGTAAAGCTTGAGCAGCCAGGTAAGTCATGACGCAGAGGAGACATGGACCTGAGCATCCCGCCCATCGTCCAGGGCAGGGTCAGTAGGCTGCTGGTTCCCAACACTAAGAGTCCATATTTTGATGGTTACATTAATTACACCAGAGATCTACTTGACACCCTTGTTATTTTGTCTCAGCTGCTTTAACCCCCAATGACTGAGCTGAACCTGGAAGGCATTCCTGTCACAGAAGACACCCAGATAGCTTAGAGCCTGTCACTCAAAGTTAGTTCTACAGAACTGAATGCCTCAGAGCACTCTGAGAGATGATGCTGACTGTCAATCAGCACCAGAACAGCTCAAAAGGAACCCAGAGGAAATGAGGTACACACTAGAGAGAAAGTGGGGACATGTTCTTGATTCTAAAACAGATTTAAATGCTCTCCCCTGCTCTGCTTCACCAGAGAAAGGAAAACAGATGGTGCTGGCCCAAGCAGAACCCTATGAGAAGAACGTCCTGCCAATGACATGATTTTGGTAGCTGCCAGGAGTCCTTCAAGCTTTTCCTGTCCCTTTGGAGTCAGCATGCTCGGAATAGCTGATACCCAAATGTGTCCCTTTTTCCAGGCTTACTTCCATACAGTTGTTATCAGTGTTATTTTGTCTTATTTATCTTACCATTATTAATATTGTGGGGTGAATGTGAGAATACAGGAGTGCCAGCGGGTGACACATGCCTTTAATGCCAGGAGTTGGGAGGCAGAGGCAGGAGGATCTCTGTGAGTTGGAGGCCAGAGTGGTCTACAGAGTGAGCTCCAGGACAGGCTCCAAAGCTATAGAGAAAACCTGTCTCAAAAAACAAACAAAAAAACCAAACAAAAAAACGGAGGAGAGAGAAAAAGAGAGAGAGAGAATGAGAACACGAGCATAGAGTTCACAACATACATGCGAAGGTCAAAGGACAACTTTCAGGGGTTTGTTTTCGCCTACCTCTTAGAGTTCTTGAGACCTAAGTTAGGTTTTCAGGCTTGTATGACAAGCCCTTTTATACTCAGAGTCATCTGGTCCTTCCAGTAGAGGTCTTTGAGTCAAAGCGTCTATGCTGGTAACCCTAACAATCAGAGAACTCCCCGCTTCTCCCCCAATGATCACTTCCAGAGCTCACTTCTCACTGGCCATACCACCCCTGTGCCATCCATATCCCTTATCTTCCTAGACACTGAAGTCCCTAACACCAACAGACACAGGACCCAAGGCTTCCCTGCATATGGAGGTCAGCCCAGGTCACAGCCATCTTTCCTCTAGCCCCGCCCACTGCATCACAGACAGGTAAGGGTAGCTAAAGTTGTGACTCTCCAGAGTTCATTTTCTCCAAACCCAAGGCAACAGTAAGTGTTGATGGCAGAGGCTGGTGAACTTCGCAGTGTATTTATCTTGTAGACAGATTGTACCAGGGATATCTTGTAGAGAGTGAGTGTGGGATCAATCAGTGACAAAGCCCTAGACCCCAGGAGTGTGAGAGGGAAAATGAATGGCCAAGAGCTTGTCTCACACAGAAGACTGAATGCCACGGAGAGCACCCAAAGACTGAGCAGTCCTGCGTACTGGCCAAGCTCTAGGGCACATCCTGCAGCTCAGGAAGTAAAAAAAACCTGGAGCTCTCAATTCAAGAGTATTAGTTTGGGTACTCTGTGGACTGGCCACACACAGTCACTTCCCCTTTTCCAGAGACCAAAGAGAGGAGAGCATCACCCCCTACACACAAGCTCTGCTGCTGAGTGCTGGGACCCTGCCCCTGCGGCTTCTTCCTCATCATCCATCTCAGGGATGTTACAAAGTGGCTTTTCTAAACTAGAGTTAGGGACTAGAAGAGGCTCCCTTACAAATCCAAAGGAGGCATGGACAGAGAAAAATCTTGAGGCAACAGCACCGATAGAGACCCAGGGAAAAGGCAGGACACTGGCCTGCCCTCATCAGGCGAATAATCTAGGAGAAAAACCTCAAATCCCACAAGGTCAGAGCCATAAGGACTCGTGGAAGGACATAATCATGAGATATGGCATTGTATCAGCAAGGAGAGGCCAACAAATGGTGTCCCAATACCCCACACTTACTGATGATTTTGAAGGACATGTCCTGGAGGGAAAAAAGATCCACCTGAAATCAAGGCCACCAGTGCAGGAAGTATCGTGCACATATAGTTTGGAGGGGATCCAGGAGGAAGTAGTACAGATGTCAAAGAAGGAGAAAGCAAAGGAGAGGAGAGCTAAGGAGAGGGAGGCTCAGTACCAGTTCTCAAGAGAAAAGGCATTCCTCCAGAGAAAAATGAGGGAGCTGGGCCTGGTGCCTGGGGAAGAAACAGGCCTGCTGGACAAGAAAAATACCCAGGTCTTGGAGCTGTCAACCAAAGACCATCATGTGAGGTCAGGTCCGAGAGTACACAGAGGAAACATACTTACTCAAGATGACAATAAGGAAGCCACAAGAAAACAGCCAAAAAAGGAGAAAAGAAGGATAAGGATGGAGTGGTGGGATCCCACAATCTGGGGTGACCCAGTCACACTGGCTAATCGTGAAAAATCTCCTAGCAAGACCTGTTCAGAATTCCACGGTGACCTGAGGAAGCCAAGCTTTCCTGTAGGCAGATTGAGTTATAATCTGCCTACAGATTATATTTTTGTGCCTTAAGAACATTAAAGGTCTTCATTAAGGTCCCGAGGCTGTGGTGTCTGGCCAGGGCAATAGTCTGCTGAAATCCAGAGGTCTCCCAGACAGCTCCTACAGGGCAGCCTCCTTTTATCCCTCCTGTCTCTCCTGGCTGGCCCTCCTGAGATTATGTCCATCATCCCTCTAGGGATTTCTGGGACATCATGCTGGTGAGTCTTCCCCTGTCCTGGTCTTTGTCTGTAACCACTGGCCTCAGGTGAGGTCAGCCCACTCCTGAATTCCCTTCAAAAAGGTGGTCTTTCTGGAAGTTTGTCCTCCAGGACCTGGTGGTGGGCACCTTTGCCTATAACCATAGGCCCCAGGCTAGAAGATCCTTTGTAGAGTGGGACACCCTCACCAAAGTTGCCCTAGGAGGTCCTCCTGAGGGGAGGGGGTGTCCCTCAGCTTGAGTTGCTCTTGAGTCCTGTTACTGGTACCCACGGCCCAGCATCACATCTCTTGAAGTTGCCCCATCTTTGGAGGGCTTTTCTGGAAGACCTTTTTGGAAGCTGTGACCCCAGTCCTGGATTGGTCCTTTGGTCCAGTGTCTGGAGATCCTCTGAGGGAAAGAATGCCTGCTCCAATGATGAACCTTGAGACACTTGCCAACATCTTAAGATCCTGTTCCTGTGGAAGGATGCTGTTAGGGATGACCAACTTTGACCCTCTGTCTCTACAAGACATGGGCCCCTTGGGTCCCTTCAGAGTCATTGTTCTGATTTCTTGTGAGGGACCAGGATGAGTTTGGTTCTCAGGTCCTACTGAAAGCCATTGTTTTGTTTCAGGTCTTTGGTTCTCATCGTAGCTGGCCCCTCTTTTCCTTGCTTTCCTCATTCCTTCTGGACCCTCTCTTAAATTCCTGGCTGTGGACTGTGATGGATTGTACAGCAAAGGCTGCAGCATAGTCAAGACAGGGCAGAGCCCTGAAGAGGGAAAATTCTCAGTTGCTCAAAGTTGTCCATTGGTATCTCCATGAGCAGACTAGAGAGTCAGACATGCTGGGCCACTCTGAGGCCTTTGGAAATGGGAATGCCAATGAGGTGCTGGTGAGTTCCCAGACCAAGGGCTCTGGCTGCTGAGGCTTGGTTACTACTGCTTTTGGAGGAGGCCAGTGCCTTGATGCCAATCAGGTGTGGATGGACACACCAGGGATGCTGTACTGGGTGGTGTCCTGGGCCACCTCAAGCTGAAGAACCACCCTGTCCTGGCTTATAGCCTGAGGTGATATGGCACTTCACAAACCCACTGGGGTTTAAAAAAAAAAAAAAAACTGAGACCATTGCCCATATACAGTTGGGCAAGAAGTATGTCTTAGGCAGAGGTGGCCATGGGTCAGTTGCATCTACCCACAACCACTGATCATGTGAACCAGGACTCCTAACAGCTGTGATGATGCAGGCAGCTCATGCAGGGGGTGGATGAAATGCTGTGACAGTGGCAGGCCAGCCACTTACAGGAAGGGGCACAGGAAGGAAGGTATGTGGACACGGTGAAGGAAATTTTAGAATGCCAGGGCATGGCCATCAGATGATTCTTCTAAACAACTCAAGTAGGTGGATTCATAAGTGTCTTGCCCTGCCAGCCCCTCCTCACTTTGCTTTGGGGAGTCTCTCGGAAGCTGCTTCCCCTGGGGTGGGGATGGGGGTTGACCCCTGTTAGTCATTTTCCATGGCTCCCTTTGAAGTGGACTGAGTTCCACCTGCATATTTTTTGTGTGCATCATTGATGGGCTATTTTTAATATTAGTTGGATATAGGTCTATATGTTACATGTACATGCACAGATACACAATTTATATATGTGTGTATGTTTTGCATACATGTAAGTCAGTACCATGTGTATTCCTGAGTCTCATGGAGGCTAGAAGAGGTCTTTGGATTTCCTGAACTGTTGTTATAGACTGTAGTGAGTGCCATGTGGGTGCTGGGAAACCAACATGGGTCCTCTGGCAGAGCAGTTTTTCCAGTCCTCCTTAGTCATATTTATACTAACACATTATCTTTTTTATGATAACATTTTTATTTAAATTTGAAATAAGCTTGTTTTACATGTCAATCCCAATTACTTCACCCACCCCTCCTCCCCTGTGCCCCCCCAGCCCATCCCCTTTCTACTCCCCAGGGAAGGTGAAGCCTTCCATGGGGGAATCTTCAAAGTCTGTCATGTTATTTGGAGCAGGGCCTAGGCCCTCCCCCAGGTGTCTAGGCTGAGAGAGTATCTCTCTATGTGGAATGGGCTCCCAAAGTTCATTCGTATAATAGGGATAACCAAAGACTGCCCAGTCTTCCTAATACCCACATTCAGGGGGGTCTGGGTCAGATCTATGCTGGTCTCCTAGCTATCAGACTGGGGTTCACGAGCTTCCCCTTGTTCAGGTCAGCTGCTAACACAATATCTTATTTTGTGTTTTTAGGGGTAATAGATTGGATATGCTGATTCCATAGCAAAACCTGGGCATGGAGACATGATGGTATAGTTTTCTGTATGGACCTAATACCTGACCAGAGGTTTTCTGATGAAATCTGCTTGTATCCCAGGCCTGAAATTTAGATTTTTTTTTGGAGTTCATTTTAATGAATCATTTGTTTGACAGTATGAGTGTACCAATTTGTTTTCTAGTATCAGTTCCTTAGTGTTTAAAGGGTATTTTTTTCCTGTTAATTCTCTTTAAACATTTTCTTTTCTGTTGTTTATTTTTTATCCCTCAGTCAATTCTTTTTTTAAGACAGGGCCCTATGAAGCCTAACCTGGCCTTGAATGGGACATGTGTCTATGTAACTGTGGATGATTTTGGCCTCCTGATCCTCCTGCTCTCACCTACCAAGTGCTAAGACCCTGAGGTGTGCCACCTTGTCCACTTTCTCTGATTCTGGGGATGGAACCCTGGGTTTCTTGCATGGTATGCCCACACTCTTCCCACTAAACTACATGCCAGGTACCTGACTGGTAATTTTGACTTTTTGCATTTACATAGACACTGGGAAAGAGCCTGCCTGGTTCCTGGCACCCCCAATAAGCCAGTCTTAACTACCTGTCCTCAGCAAACTAAAAGACACAGCAAAGTAAAGATAAAGGAAAAAATTCCTTTTCAAGGGCCCACAACTCCACCTGTCACCATCTAGGGACTCCCCTAGACCAGTGGTTCTCAACTTTCCTAATGCTGTGACTCTTTAATACAATTCCAACCATAAAACCATCTTCATTGGTACTTCACAACTGTAATTTTGCTACTGTTATGAGTTGTAATGTGAATATTTTTGGAGATAGAGGTTTACCAAAGGAGTTGTGACCCATAGGTTGAAAACCAGTGCCCTAGGTTTTAGGGACCTAGAGACTTGTAGATTGGTGCTGAATTTCAGGATTAGCCAGCACTGTGAGGCAGAGCTTGAAAGCTTTGAAGAACATGTATGTATGTATATTTTTTAAAGATTTATGTATTTTATGTGGACAGGTGTTTTACCTGCACATTTGTATGTGCACCATATACATACCTGGTTCTTGAGGAGGTCAGAAGACCTTGGATCCCCTGGAGCTGGAGTTACAGCTGGTTGTGAGTTTCCATGTGGGTGCTGGGAAACAAAGCTGGGTCCTCTGCAAGAGCAATAAGTATACTCTTAACCTCTGAGCCATCTTTCCAGACCCCCACTAAAAGAATATTTAATATGGGCTTCTTCTGCTCTCTACACTTCTAAGTGTCTCTCTCTTAACCCTCAAGTCTCAAGTGAGCGAGGTCCTGAGAATGTGTGCATGACTATACCAAGACCCATGGGAAAATTGGCACATCCCATCCTCCACCATAAGGCTCAGTGGGATGGCAAAGGCTTTTGCTGGTCTATGCATGGATACTGATAGTGTATGCAGAAAATGTCCTTTCTCCTCTCGATTATGGCCTAAAGACTGCTCACCTACAGAGGCTCAGTTCCAGCACCATGTCTGCCTGCATGCTACCAGGTCCCACCATGATGATCATTACTAAACCTCCAAAAACACAATCGACCCCAATTAAATGTTTTTCCTTTAACGATGTCTCTTCCCAGCAACAGAAACCCTAAGACAGAAGTTGGCTGCAGGGACTGGGGTTTTGCTGTGAAAAGCCTGACCATGCTTTTGTTTGGAGGAATTTGGACTTTGGGGGTTTAGGTTAGTAAAGAAGTGGAGTGCTGTAAGCACTGCTTAATGGACCTTATCAGTAGGGGCATGGAAGATGGTGGTGTTACCAGTGAGTACCTGTGGGGGGCTGGCTCACGAAGTTTCAGAGGCGAAGAACTTTAGTATGTTGCCTAGAAATCATTCTTGTGATATTTTGGTGATGAATATGGCTGCTCTTTGCTCTTGCCCAAAAATTTTGCCTAAGACTAAAGTGGAGAGTTTTGGATGAATGCTCTTGGCAGAGGGAATCTTAAAACTGCCAAGAACAGACCCTGTTGTGTGTTAACTCTAATGAAGATTATAATGAAAGGGAGCAAGCTGAGCAAGGAAAGCATTTGAGGAGAAAAGAAGCACCAGGAAGTGGAATGGAGCTAAGCCCTGTGTCCAAAGAGATAAATGATTATGAAATGGATAGGGGTGGGGGTGGGGCTGGAGAGGTGGCTTAGTCGTTAGGAGCACTTGACTGCTCTTTCAGAGGTCCTGAGTTCAATTCCCAGCAACCACATGGTGGCTCACAACCATCTATAGTGGGATCAGATTCCTTCTTCTGATGTGCATGAAGACAGAGGACTCACATACATAAAATACACAAATAAATAAATATTTTAAAGAAATGGAAAAAAGGGAGTGGTGACCATCCCATCCAACTAGATTTCCAACTTGTGAAAAGGAATTAAAGAAAAAGCTTAGGGCCAGGCGTGGTGATACATATATTTAATCCCAGCACATAGAAGGCAAAGACTGGTAGATCTCTGAGTTAGAGGCCTGCCTGGTCTACAGAGCAAGTTCCAGAACAGCCAAGCTTAGACAGTGAAGGAAACCATTGAAAACAGAAAGTTGGTGAAGATGTAATTGAACAAGGGGGTCACATTCCAGTCCCAGTAAACAGCAAAAATTGGCAGCTTTGGCCACTTGGTTCTAGAATTAAGGATAGAAGAAAGCATTGTTGGACTTTCTTTGCACTACTAGCTCCCAAATAATGACACAGAGACTTATTATGAAAGCTTGGCCTTAGCTTAGGCTTGTCATACTAGCTTTTCTAACGTAACCTGTTTCTATTAATTACACTCTACCACGAGGCTTTTAACCTCTCCTCCATTCTGTACTTCTGACTTCCTGCATGCCTACATTCTAAGGTCCACCTAACCTTTCCTGCCTAGCTACTGGCCATTCAACACTTTATTAAACCAATCAGAAGGCACCTTAGAGCATAGGCACAGCTTTACAGTGTACAAAAAGATTATTCCACAAGAAAGGGGCAATAGAATTTGCCCTTGTGACTAAGGAAAGCTGCTGAGGCCAGGCATGTGTCAGAGGTATCCCTGAATGGAGGCCTAGAGAGGCCATTGTGTGAAGCTGTGATTTAAAACCCTGGATTGCCTTGGAGACCTCCAAGACTATGAGAAGCCAAAGCCATGGGCTACCTGCTGAGGAAAGCTGCTAATGGAGAGTGGAACCAGCCCAAGAGAAAGAAGTGTGTTACAGTCAAAAAAGCTGAATGGAGTTGGAGATCTGGATAGTGTTTTGACATCAGATATGGAGATAAAGAGTTTGGAGTTTGCTCAGCTGGTTTTCAGTCTTGCTTTGGTTTAGTATTTCCTCACTATGTTCTTTTTGCTTGTTTTGGAATGGTAATGTATGTTCTATGCTTTTTTATTTTGATTTTATAGGGGATTACAGTTAAGAGACTACATGAATCTCAGAAGAGACTTTGAACTTTAGACTTTAAGTAAGTTTGAAATTGTTTTAGGCTATGGAGACTTTTGGAGTTGGACTGAATACAGTTTTGCATTATGATATAGTTACAAGTCTTTGGGGGCCAGGAAGAGGAATGTGGTGGCTTGAAAGAAAATGGCCCCAAAAGGAGTGGCACTATTAGAAGGTGTGTCCTTGTTGAAGTAGGTCTGTGGTCTTGTTGGAGGAACTGTGTCTCTGTGTGTGGGGGTGGGCCTTGAGGTCTTCTATGCTCAAGATCCTGCACACTGTTACAGACCACTTCCTGTTGCCTGGATATCAGTTCCAGCACCATGTCTACCTGCATATCACCATGTTGTACTATGATGAAAATGGACTAAATCTCTGAAAATGTAAGCCACCCCAATTGAATATTTTTCTTTCATAAGAGTTGCCATGGTCATGGTGTCTCTTCACAGCAACAGAAACCTTAAGTAAGACAGTCACTTTTGAGCACATCATGAGGAGTCTGCATGCTCTATGTATGCTCCCTGGGTATGACCATGCTTTATTTATAATAAATTAAAAAAAAAAAAAAAGGAATGGTCACACTCACAAGCCTTACACTTACTTCCTTCATCTAGCTAACTGCTGTCTAACATTTCAGGGGCGCAGTTAGCTTAGGGATCAATGAAGGTGCTGATGTAGTGGCTTTTTCAGGGTTGAACATGTGCCTTTCACTGCAATATGAAAAGACTTGACTATGAAGGTATTGCCCCTTCTTACTGGACTAATGGAGAAGTCTTATTATCAGAAAGAGGTCATAACAGGTAGAGCAAACCTTCAAGATAAGCAAACCCACAAGATAAGCCCCAAGTAGTAAATATCTCCAGGTAAAGATACCATCCTTAAATCCTGTTTGAGGTAGTCATTCACACTAAGGACCTATAGGATCAAAGATGCAGCAGACAAGGCCATAAGAGGTAGGGGAAGAGAATAAGATAAGAGTTATTCCTTGGGTTGGAGAGATGACTCAGTGGTTAAGAGCACTTGTTCTTGAAGAGGACTTGGGTTCAAATCCCAGCACCCTCATGGTAGCTTACCACTGTCCTTAATTCCAATTCCAGGGGATCTGACATCCTCATTGGGACCAGGTGTGCATTTGGTTCATCCACTTACACTTAGGCAAAATGCCTAGTGTCTCTAAGAGACATGCCCATGATCTCACATGATGATTCTGAGAAGCACAGAGCTCCAAGCAGACCTCTCCAAGCTGCCTGTCTCACACCAGACACCCAAATGCTTTAAGGCCCATTACACAAATGGCACACTAGCCCAAACATAGCTCTATAAAACTAAAGCAGCTCAGATGAATGAGGAAAGATAGCCAATCACTAAGTGGCAGTCACCAAAAATGGTTAAAAAGAACCCAAAATGCACAAAAGAGCTCCAACCTAATGGAAAGCCAGAGTCTAACTGGGGAAAGATGTGGTAAGGGTCAAGCTTCCAAAAACATCCAAAATGAAGTTCAAATGCTGTTTCTCTGCTTTACCTGACAGAGCAGATGATGCTGGCTAATGCAGGAAGCTTAAAACAAAAAAAACAAAACAAAACAAAAAAATCTCCCTGGAAAAAAGCAATTCTATAAGCTGTTTGGGGCAGTTCAACTTTTTGCTCTTCATACAGGATCAGCTTGCTGCCAATGGCTGCCACTCAAAATGTCTTTCCTGCAGGCTGACTTGACAGCTGTTATTGAAGTTATCAAAGTCAGAGCCTGTGTTCTGGCAGCTCTGACTAGTCAGGCTTGGCCACCCATCCTCCAGCTCCCCAGAGAACTCTGTCTCTTGTCCTGGCCTTCGGCTTGCCACAACTCCCCTCTCATCTACCTATGCCTGTGCCTTTCCACATGAGGGTGCTGTTCCTGTCAGGAGATAAAGGCACTGAAGACTCAGTAGGGCCTGAATCACAGCTCTCTCCCCCATCCCTGCCCACTACATCATACACAGGCAGGGTAGTTAAAGCAGGGGCCCTGCAGTGAGTTCCTTAGTTCCCAGACCAGGGCAATGGTGCAGGGTGAATGCCAGAGGCTGGGGCCGCTTTGGAAATGAGTGGTGTGGTAGGAGCACAACAGTGGGGAGAGAACTGAGCTCCGAAAACTCTGGTCCCCACGGGGAGGACTTGAGAGGGGAAGCTTTGGTCCTCAGGAGAGAGAGGTGGAAATGGGTTTCCAAGCTCTGGGCTCCCACACTTGAAAACAAGGAAGGCAAGTTTTATTGTGTGCCCTCCAAACAGCGCTGGGGGTTCATTTTGCTTTTCAAGTGGTCAAATGCTCACTGTTGCCCCACCCAACAGTTAGAGATCTACAGGTTAGCAGGGGAGAGCTTACTCATCTTTACCAGCAGAAATGGGAGGAACCGTGATACTTTCCACACTTACAGGCTCTGCTGGTGACAGCCAGGTCTGTGCCTCCAATAGCCTGCTTTCATTTGTCACCACAGAGGTACTGTAGAGTGGCTCTGATAGATGCTTGGGGCTGGGAACAGACTTACAGAGTGCGGCTCCTCAAAGTCACCATGGGTAGATTTTTCCCCCCCAAGGAAAGACAGAGACAGTGACAATAACAACTAAGACTGATTTAAAGGGAGGCAAACACACAACTACCCAAATTCGTAAAATACCAGCCAAATACAGCAATGAAAGTTATGTGCTGAAGTTCAGACCAAGTTCCAGCTAGAAAAACCAACCAAAAATAAAAACAAATGAGAGCCAGCTGTTGGTGGCACTTGCCTTTAATCCCAGCACTCGGGAGGCAGAGGCAGGTGGATCTCTGTGAATTCAAGGCCAATCTGGTCTACAGAGCTAGTTCCAGGCCAGGGTCCAAAACAATACAGAGAAATCCTGTCTTGAAAAACCAAAAATAAAATAAAAATAAAAACAAACGAGGCAGGAGGTGGTGTGGAAGGACCTTTCAGATGACACAGTGAGCTAAAACAACCTAAAGGACCACAAGTAGTGTTCAGATACATGAAAGAAACGCTGCAGGGCAGGCAGTAGGGAGAATTACAGCCATCATAGGGAAGGCAGGAGTGAACTTACTGGCTTAGGAGGGGAGGCACAGTACCAGCTGTTGCAGGGAGCTGGGCCCAAGGCCATGGGAGAGGACAAACCAAGTCTGCCGAAGACAAGTCCCAGGTCTCTTACTCAGTTACAAGGCCTTTTATTTTTCATCCCTGGTATTCCCAACTACTTTAATCCTAACATTGAAGCCTAACCTAAATATATATAATATATATATATATATATATATATATACATATATATACACACACACACACACACACACACACAGTTTTTTTTGTTTTGTTTTTGCTTGTTTGTCAAGACAGTGTTTCTCTGTAGCTTTGGAGCCTGTCCTGGAACTCCATCTGTAGACCAGGCTGGTCTCAAACTCAGAGATCCATCTGCCTCTGCTTCCCGAGTGCTGGGGTTAAAGGCGTGTGACACCAATGCCTGGCTATATTATGTTTTTTATATGACACCAGAAGGAAAACGGAGGGAGGAAGATCGAAGCATCATGTCTTTTGAGTAGGATCAGCAATGGAGGTCTGCAAGCAGCAGGACTGGGATGGTCTTCAGAGATGAGTGAGAAACCAGAGTGTCAGAGCTTGGGATTTTAGTTATCTAATTTCAGTTATCTAAAGAGATTTAAAAAGGAAAAGTTACATTTATAAGACTTAGAAAGATAGCAGATTTAGCTGTGAAGTCTGTCAGCAACTGTCTCAAGAGTGGGGCTCCTGGGATGATTAAACAGATTATCTCATTAAGGGAACAATTATTTCTCTCATCTCCTTAGCACACCTTCAGGCACACTGGCTTTCCTGAGGAGTGGTCTCTTGCTCAAGTGATTGACAGGTCCAGTTGGACTAACTCTTAAGGGAGGAGACAATAGTATTTACTATTCCAGTTTCTGAAAAGATTAAACTGTTATATTCCAATTAGGGCCAAAGGTCAAAGTCAGATTCCATTCTTTTGACCAGGGGGAAGTAGCTTCCCTTTAATGGGCCTCAAGCAAGCCCTGATCTATCTACCCTCCCTTCCTTCTCTTTCTTCCTCTTTCATGTCAGACTGCTTTATTACACCTTGAATAACAAAACAGTTTAATATTATAGCATCTTTCTTACATCTAGTCCTCTTTCAGTACACTAACTTTAAAATTAAGTATGAGTTGAGGGGAGCCCCTGGGGAGATAGCTCCATGGGTGAGTCAGCTTGCTGTCAAAGCATGGGGACCCCGAGTTTATTATAGGTGAGAGCTTAAGACTCCTACAAATCTTTTGATCTGCAACTGCACTGTGCCACAAGCCCCCTCCCTCAATCCCCACAAAAAAGTAATAAAATTCCATCTGGATTTCCTTTAGACAGCTATATGGTGGGACTTGGAAGACAATATACATTGAAGCATAAATAGAATTAATCCTGTTTTTTAAATTAACTTTTTGTTTGTTGTTTTTTTGAGATAGGGTTTGTGTAGCCCTGGTTGTCTTGGACCAGGCTGGCATCGAACTCAGATTAGTCTGCCTCTGCCTCCAGAGTGCTGGAATTAAATTCGTGGGCCACTACCGCCCAGGGAATAGAATGAATTCTTTGCAAAGAAGTCAGAACAAAATCTAGCCAAGTAATGGGCTGCACCCAGAAATGTTCTCAGTAGAAACCCAGCAACACACATTTAAATTTATTTTCTGCACTTCGGGTAGCTCCTGACGCTCACTGGATAAAGTGGGCAAGCATTTTGGATGAAGGAAGAAAGAACTAAACAGACATACATACTTATTACTACCTGTAATTCTTTTCAACCTGTTGGCACAAATAATAAAACACGCAAAGAAATTAATGTTAAGTCCCCGAGGAAGGGGGAGGAAAAACTAATAATAAAGGCAGGACCACGACTTTAAAAGTCACTGCTCTAAACCAACATTGCTGTAGAGATAAGCAAGAATAGCTTTCTCCCAGCCAACTGTATCTGTAAACCTCACTGGGCTTAGTGCTTACATGCAGGCCCTGAACAACGGGGCCCCCCAACCTAGGCTCAAACTCTTTATGCAGCTGAGGGTGACCTTGAACCTTTTCCTGGTTCTCTTGCCTTCACAACCCCCGTGCTGGGTATTTTTCTGAGCATAGAACCTCGGCGTTGACCGGTCCGCAACACTTCCAAAGATTCAAATAGACAAGGAGTGTGCCCATTACCACGTGGTGATGAGCTCTGTCAAGAGGCGCTGACTCCAAACCGCACCACACAGGGGCTCCAGGATGGTCGCCAGGATTTACCTAAAGCTCGCGTCTTGCTAGGCAACCAAATCTCCACGGCAACCGGAAGAGGAAGATGCGGGGCTGTCCGGAACCGCGGAGGGCGGGCGCACGCAGTCTCCCTGGGCTCCTCGGAGACGGGGATACACAGCGTCCCGGTCGCCATGAAAACAGGCCACACCCCGGCTATCTCGGCCCGTGCCTGCCCAGTGCGCAGACGCGCATGCCGTTCCGCGCATGAGCAGTGCGGCTTGGAGCCCGCCAGCCCGTGTCTCCGGCGCCAGCTACGCCGCTGTGGCTGTCACTATGGCCCATTACAAAGTGAGGGGGGCGCGGCGTGGCTCGGGGCGTGCGGGCGGCGCCGGGTGGGAGTTGGGGCGCGTGCAGGGCTTGGGGGCGGCGGCGGGGCGCGCCGTCTCCCTGCTCCGGCCCGGGCTCCGGTCCCTGACCCGCCGTGTCTCCTCAGGCCGCCGACTCGAAGCGCGAGCAGTTCCGGAGGTACTTGGAGAAGTCGGGGGTGCTGGACACGCTGACGAAAGGTGAGCCGGGGCGGGCGGCGGCTGCTCGTGCCCGCGCGCTCCCGGCCAGGTGGGGCCCTCACGGGAACCGGCGAGGCCTTGGGGTCCCGGGGGTCGGGCTCACGTCGGCTGCGGGATGTCGCCTCGCCCCCGTGGCCGCTCTCTGCCTGGGACAGAAACTCTTGCAGCTGTTGCAAAGTCTCTCCAACTTCCGTTGCTTTCCTTCGAGCAGCCGCAGTGGACACGTTAGCGGGAGACCTTAAGGTCCCAATTGCTCCCGCCTTAGAGTGTGCGGGATCTTACACATTTTCCTTTGTACAAAAGGCAACTAAGAAAACTACTGGGTTTGGAAAAGGGTTACTTCTCCTCAAAGCTGGGGAAACATAGACAATTTGGGCTGTGGCTTTTCAACTCTTTCGGCCTGTAGTAAGTCCTACTTTGTGTAGATTTCATAATTAAAGTAGAATTAGATTTTGAAGAGCGTCAGAGCATGTAAAAGTGTCTATATTGGTTACTTTAAAAAAAAACTGAAGCTTACTGTTAAAGTACATATCCCTTCCTTTCTGGCTGTAAGGCTAGAGAGTATGATGACCGAAACCAGAGGGACCCTCAGAGAGATAAGCTGAATTAGCCTGACAGGCAGTATATGGAATGCCTGCTACTTGTTACTCAACATAACATTGCCTGGTGCTTTCAAGGGGTTAGAATGGAATTGCTGGTAGGGATTGAAACCTTCATCCTTTTGAGAATAGGAAGTGTCTGGGAAATCACTTGTATCTGCTGTTTAGGGAAATAAAGGCTAGGAGAAATTCTGGGAGAATTTAGCAGAAAGCAGGGCTTTTAATTCCCTCACATGGATGAGTTGACAAGTTTGGATTACTACTACTTTCGATTCAGATATTAATTTCCTATATCTTTGCAAGTCAATGTGAGAAAATTGTAAAAATTACTGTGTGAAGGAAGTGTCACAAATGCTTGGAATTCTAGTTAAAACTAAACCCCCTCATGTTTGTTTCTTTCATGTAATGATCTTATTCTAGCCTTGTGTTCTGGACACCACATAATACAGCCATGGAACTGTCCCCACTGTCAGGAGCTAGTAGCTTAGTTAGGGACACACATACTAAAACACAGTGCCAGCTAGTGGTAAATGTATAACTTAAACAATAGCAAGACTAGGGGTTAAAGATGTGACATTGAGTGGTAGAGGGAAGACCTTTGAACAGAATAACAGATAAGTATTCTTAATCTGAAATTTTGAAATCTGAATTTCTCCAAAGCCTGTTACTGAGCATTGATATGGAAAATCCCATACTTGACTGTATAAGTTATGTCAGTCAAAATTCAAGAGTTGAATATATTTGCTTATACAAGGTCATGTTCATATTATGTAAATGAACTTCATGTTTAGGCTTGGATGTCTCATTATGTATGCATAGAAATTCCAAACTAAGATAAACACTGAAATAGTGCTGGTCCAGGTATTCTGTTTGTGAGGGTGGGTAGGGAGTTGGATTCATTAAGTGGACAGAAAAGAAGTAAAAGGCAGGTGGAAGATAGTTGGAGATATCCGAATACAGAGAATATGCGCAGCCTTCAGGCTGTGTAAGAGATTGGAAATCTTTGCATGTTCCCACCCTCAATCTTGTTAAATTCAAGTCTCCTAAATAATATCTAACAGCATAGTATCTACTGATATAATTTAAAACTTAATAATAGGGGTTAGGGATTTAGGTCAGTGGTTGAGAGCTTGCCTAGCAAGCTCAAAGCCCTGGGTTTGGTCCTCAGTTCCCGGAAGGGGGAGGGGGAGATGACGACACCTGGGAAGGGGGGGGGAACATATCTTTATACAAATTTACATTTTCCTATCCAGCAAACATTTCAGAGAGGGTTTAAAATTAAAATAGTTTTTAATGTTAAAACACTGTAAGAAGCCAGGCATGGTGACATGATTTTAGTGCTCTAGTGAGGGAAGGCAGATCTTGCATTCATGTCTTGTCTGGTGTATATAACAAGACATGCCTCAAAAAAGAAAACTAGAGCTAGGCTGGAGAGATGGCTCAGAGGTTAAGACCACTTGATCCACAACCATAAGGACCAGAGTGGAGACACAACTGAGGGACTGACACAGACTGGATGATCTTCAAGTTAAAGGCTTGTTGGCTGCTAGTTTAGCTAAAAATGCAAGCTCCAGGTTCAGTGAGAGACCTTGCCCCAAAATGTCTAAGGCACATGCAAAAAGCAAGGCATCTTGTCTTATTTCTAAAATTGTACTTGACAGACTAAAGTAGGAGACCAGCCTGGGCTAGAGCGAGACTACATCTTAAAAACAAAAAACCAAACCAACCAACCAACCAACAAAACCCCTAGAGACAAAAAACATCCATAAATAAGGTGGATGGGTAACAAATCATTTGGAGTAGCATTTTGTTATTTTGAGCAGGATATCAATCCTGGCTTTAAATAACCTCCAACACTCTGAAGGCAGAGGCAGGAGGATCTCTTGAGTTCCAGGCCAGCCTGGTCTACAGAGTGAGTTCCAGGACAGCCAGGGCTACACAGAGAAACCTTGCCTCGAACCCTGCCCCCCCCACCCAAAAAAAAGAAAAAGTTAGATTCTAGCTGGCCTGGTGGTGCATGTCTTTAATCCCAGGACTTAAGAGGCAGCAGCTAGACACAAGCAATTGCTCTTAGTTCAAGGCCACGCTGGTTTACATAGTTCATCCTAGAGGTGTTCTTTTTTTTTTTTTTTTTTTTGAAGAAAGTAAATAAAGGTTAAATTCAGTTCAGCTCAATGGAAGAAAATGGGGGAAATGGTTTTGAATATGTCATTTTTTTTTAAAAAAAAAGTAATACATAGGGAATTGAGTATTGGAACAGACTAAGAGATGGTTGGCAGATAGTGATGATATAAGTGTGCCAATTTCTCAAAAAATTGTGTATTTTAGTGTAAGTTAAAAGTACCTATTAGCTTGCTGTTTTTCATACTGTATTTACATTAAAACTCCCCCTACCCCACACCACGAGACAGAGTTTCTCTATATTGCTTTGGACCCTGTCCAGGCTGACCTCGAACTCAAGAGATCCACCTGCCTCTGCCTCCCAAGTGCTGGGATTAAAGGCATGGACTAAGGAGACATGTAAATTGGTTTAGAACAGGACTTCTTAATTTGGACTCTTAAAAGTTATACACATTGAACAGCTACATTTTTTACTTTTGTCAGAGTTGGGTGTGGTGACACACACTTATGAGATAGCTGAGGCAGGAGGATTGCCATGATTTTGAGGCTGGGCAACATAGTGAATTCTAGGCAAGCTTGGGTTACCTGTCTTAATTATACACAAGCTCAGGTGTCTGCACACTCAGATTTCTTTAAAGGGTTCTTAGCACTAGTTTAGAGAACTTGCTATCTGAATATTGGATTCCAGGAGGATCTATTCAGTAGATGAGTGGGACATCATTCACATGAGGCACTAGTATATTTTTGAATGCCATCTGAGCATGTTGATTACTGGTAACATTTTTGGTTGGTGCCTAGCCTGTTATATATATAACTTCTTGATTATTCTGAATGGGATGCTTCAGTTAATTGCCTAACACTTACATTTCTTTAGTTAGATTACATCAGACTTTTTTGGTTTTTTGAGGGTTCCTTGTATCCCAGGCGTGCAACTCATAGCTTTTTCATGAATGAACGGCCTCAAACTCCTTATTCCCCCGCCTCACCTCCTTGGTACTGAGATTACAGGCGTGGACTACCACACCCAGCTTTCTTAATTGTTCTGCCATTTTCCATGTCCCACTTCCGTCAGTCTTTCATACAGCATTCAAGAATGAGCTTGCCACCCCCTTGCTTTGAAACTGTTGAAATGTTTGTGGCCCTTAGGATTCTAGTTTAACTAAGCTTTTCTCAGTTTTACATTTTCTGACCCTAGACTACTTTTCTGTTTATTACTCAAAAAATACTTGACACATTAGTTCCCATTTTTATCTGAAACACAGCTAGGTCTTCTCAGGTCTGCCTCTGATGCTAAGTATTTCTCCAGTCTCACTCGGAAACTCAGTAACCACTATTGCAGTTCAATACTCTCTGCATTCCTTGTCTTTTGCAGTGGACTGTAAATTTGTTGCAAGGAAGAACACTGTCTGACTTATTCACCACTGTATAGGCAATCTTAGCAATCGGCTTGCCATACAGCAGGCAGATAGTATTTACTGAGTTTCAGAATATTTCAGCCATCTACACTTGAGACTTCATTGCTTTTCTTTCTCTTTGGTTTGCAGTGTTGGTAGCCTTATATGAAGAACCAGAGAAGCCCACCAGTGCTCTGGAGTATCCTTTTCATCTCTGAAGTCAAAAAGGCCTTATTTTTGACATTTATTTTGTTCAAATATATTAAGCTTTAAATACTTTTGTTTATTGAAAAGTTCTTTTGAATCTTCACATGACCTTGGACAACTACTGGTGGTGTGGTGGGTGACTTTCCCCCCAGCCTCATTCTTCTGAGAGTACATTCTTAACACTGATGTTAGCTTTTTAAAGCATCACTTAGGAGCTGCTACCCCGGAAAACCCAGAAATAGAGCTGCTTCGCCTAGAATTGGCAGAAATGAAAGAGAAATATGAAGCTACTGTAGAAGAAAATAAAAAACTGAAAGCAAAGGTAAATTTAAAAAAGAAATTCAAATTAAAAAACAATCTTGTCTCTAATGATTATCTGACCAGATCCTTACTGCAGGCCAGGGATGTAGCTCAGTGGTAGAACATCTGTCTGGCATTTGCAAAGGTCCTGGGTTCCATCTGCAACATGATACAACCAGAGTGAACAACTAAACCCAAAACTTGAGCAAATGGGCAGCAGGGAGGGACACTGAGTATCCGTTTGAATCAAATGCACTGCAAACAAGCCTCATCTAGGAAAATCCTGAGACCAGCAATAAAGAAGAGGGAATTGAAAACCTGTATTGATAAAAAGGCGGGGATACCAGTTAATATTGCTTAAAGTAGATGGATAATTTTAAGGTTCTTAAGCAGTTTAGGTCATTATAGGTCACTGCTTGGGTTAAGGGCCACCTAGAATGGGGCAGTGCCCAGCCTGCACTTTCTCTAGCATACTGCCTCCAGGTTCACAAAGACAAGAGTAGCTGCACTTGATTTTATCTACAGTTTTTCCTTGGTTCAAACTCCCATGAACTTGAACATCTACAAAAGTCTTTGAGGCTTACCACATTCTGAACTACATGATGTACTGTCTAAGTCTGACAGCCAATTGAAAGAAGTCAAATTTGAAGTTCAGTGTTCTTGTGAGGAACCACAAGCTTTTATAAAAGGAAATGCAGTGTCTTAGATTATCAAAGATACTGAAGATATAGTCTCTATGTAGATCAGGCTGGCTTTTCAAACTCAGATCCACTTGCCTCTGTCTCGCCAGTGCTGGGATTCCTACTTTACTTTTTTAAGTTAGGCATTACTTTTCATTAACTGATTCACATAATTCTTCAATTTTGGAAAGATAGACTGTTGTGTACCTAGTATTTGAACAATTCAGTCATGAATTGAAACTAAAGTTTAATTCCCCAGCAATGCTAAAGGTTTATACAAAAAGGGATTTTGTTAGTTTTAATTTGTTAATCTTAAATAAGCAAATGGTTTAAGGATAAGTTCAGAATTGATTACTGACTCAGTAACTAAGTTGAATATAATATCTAATTTCATTGTGTTACTAAGTTTTTTACCCAATTTAAATAAAATTCACCTAAATCCTCTGTCTTTGCCCCATAGCTTGCTCAGTATGAGCCACCTCAGGAGGAGAAGCGTGCTGAATAGGATTCTTCTCAGTTGAAAAGACACTGAAAACTGGTTTTGTATCACTTGAATAGCTTGTATAGTATATAATCTTTCCTGAAAAGATGCTATAAACTTTTAATATGTTAAATCCACTCATCACACTTTAATGTTATAAACACATATACATAGAATCACCAATAAAAACTCAATATAACTTTCTTTGGGTCTTAAAGCAGGAAAATCCAAAGTAAATCTCGAAGAAAAGCTAAAGAGCCACATAACTTTTCACTTTCAAAGACATTTTATTATTATCCAATTAGGAATGATGGTACTGGTTGTATTTTAGCTAGGAGATTTAACATGGAGCTATTCCTTGTTGAGAACTTGAGCACAGTAGGCACACTCATTCTTGACAGTGTATTCCCAGTAGACAGCTGGACAGATCTGTGATGTATGATGCTTCTGCATGGATTCCCATGCGTCTTGCTCCTGTGTATAATATGGAACAAAGAACTCTTCTTTGCCACCACTTTGCCTTAGATAACTTGTGTGTGCCAGTGTGAACTCTGACACCACATTTTCTTTCTATGCAATCATGCCCATCTGATAATGCTGCCTTGCTGTGCTGTGTGCTTTAGTGTGTCCTGGTTGCACAGTTGTCTGTGTTTTCAGTTTGCTTAATGCTGCAGCTATCTTGATTGTAATTTACATAGCTTCCGACATGACTGCACTCTTACCCTGCCTTACTTAGTTCCTTAATTGAGCACAGAAGAGAGATAATATAAAATTCTGGGTTCACACCAGCTGGGACGTAAAGGGGGATGAACCATTATGTCACAGAAGATTATAATAGGCAATTATATAGTGCTTCCCTCCCCCCACAAGGTATTTTTCGAACCTTGAATTTTATCTTTATTATCCCTGTGAAGTAGGTAGGGCAAGTATGAGGGGAGGCTGGGTACTGAATTTTTAGGCCAATGACTGATATTTATATGAATTTGTTGCTAACTGCAGACCCTTGGGCAGGTCAGTTATGGCTTGAAAATTCACTTTCTCGTCTGTATCATGAGAACTTGTGCTGCCTACCTCACAGGGTTGTTGTGAGGTCAAATGAGAGACTGTACATGAAAGATGTGTAAATGGTAAAGTACTAACTTGTTTTGTTAGTCTTCTTTCTTTTTGGGTAGGGGACAGTCTCATGTATCCCCCACCTCTCCCTCCGGTGGTCTTGAAGTCCTGATCTTCTTGTCTGCAACTTTTCTGAATGCTGGGGTGATAGGTATTCACCACTACATCAGGCTTTCTCCTTTCTCTGGGAAGACTCAGCGTCAGATGTGTTGTTGATCATTTTACTTTCCTCATTTCATGCTTTCTATCGTTATTGTTAGGGATCCTGTCTTTAAATTTTGATCACAGCACACATCCAATCAAAGCTGGTTTAACCAGCTAAGGCACTGGCACCTGCTAGAAACTCTGACCAAGCCATTTACAAGGGCATTGTAATCAGTCATGTTGGCAGGATTGTGGCATTGGTCTGCATTTCTTCAGTCACAAGTTTGTTTCTGGAGGGTGGCCAGCTGCTACTAGAATTCTTTCAGCTGGACAGATTTCTCTTCTTACGGGTTTGAGTGCCTCCTGGATAGACAGCACTGGTCTAAGTGCTGGTCTGGCAAAGTTTCATTCAGTATGAGACATATGTAAATATCTACAAGGTGGGTTAGGATGTGCTGACAATTGTAGGAATAGCAAAATGGCCAGCCTCATGAGGATTTGGAAGAGAAGGTACTTAGCTTCTTTATTCAGTTAGTGTGGCAGCCATTTTGTTGATTACAGACAACTACATTTTGTTTTGTGGCAGCCCCCCCATCCCCCAGGTACTATTGTTATTTATTTATCCTAAGACAGGGCTCACTATATGTAGCTGTGACTGGCATGGAACTTACTGTGTAGCAAATGGTAGCTTTGAACTCAAGATCCTCCTGCTTCTGCTTCCCAAGTGCTGGGATTAAAAGGTGTGCAATACCGTGCCTGGTCTACTGTTATATTATGTCAGTTGCTCTGTGACTGTCTTGAACCATCCATCCTTTTGTGCATTACTTGCAGCATGTGGGTTAGAATACCACTTGTAGGTAAAACTGACTTGGGCCAGCCATTGATATTTAAAAATTCAAGGTCTGGGGCTGGAGCAGTGATTCGGGTTAAGAGCACTGCCTGCTTTTCCAGAGGACCTGAGTTCAATTCCCAGCAGCCACATGGTGGCTCACAACCATCTATAGTCCTCTTCTGACATGCAGATATGCATGCAGACAGAGCACTCAGATTTAAAACAAACAAACAAACACACACACAAACAAAAAACCCATAAATAAATCCTAAGAAAAAGATTTGAAGGTCACTGGCCATGTTGAGCCACCTGCCATGGACCCTCTCCATCATTTCTATCAAGGATTTGAATGAAGACTGTATACAAGATGGAGCTGAATGCAATAGAAATGTAATTCACCTCGTCAGTTCCTGTTACATGTCAGCTGATTCATCTATAAAATAAAAATTATAGGCAGAAGTACTTGGGCACAGGACTGAAGAACTCAATTCAATCCCTGGATCCTATAGGTGGCAGAAAAATCAGCTCCCAAGAGTGTCCTTCCACATGTGTACACCTGCATGCACACATTACATATAAAATAAAAAAGTTCTGAACAGACATGATGGTCCATGCCTGTAATCCTAGCACATAGAAGCAAGAGGGTCAGGAATTTTAAAGTCATCTCTGACTACTTAGGAAGTTAGAGGCTAGCCTTGGCTACATAAGACCCTGTTTCAACAACCCCCACCCAAAGTGGTGTCTTTGTGTGTGTGTGTACAAGTACAAGATACTTTCACATCTTACCTACCTTACAAGGTTACTGTCTGGATCAGATTAAATACAATGGGTGTAAAAGTGCCTTGCAAACTGTAAAGGGCTATCTACAGATGAGTTGTAGTAATGCCACTTCTGTAAGTATCACAGAATTGGAAAGGCTGGCTGGTACTTTGGAAAAGGGTTTAACGTTGTAATCTGGAGTACCTAAACTGCTGGGCACAAAAAAGCTAAAAGTAGCAAGTCATAGCAGTTAAAAAAAAATGTAGTTACATACATTTCGTGGGTAGGGTTTCTGACAAAATACTAGCCCCAGTGATCATTAATGTGAATTATTTATATATCCAGGAAACTTAAACTTCCATCTGGAAAATAGAAATGTCCAGGTGCTAAATAGGTCTCTCTGAAAGCTAAAAAGGTCATGCTGTAGGTGCCAGGTATCTGAGGGATGCTGACACGAATGTATTTTAAGGAAGAATGATCAATAGGGAGAAGGGATGTGAAAGTATGGCTGAGTTGTCTAGTGTGGTTGTCACTAGTTACACAGCAGTTAACTCAAAACAAAAACTCAGTTCCTCAATCACACCAGCAGCTTTTCTAGCATTCATTCATGTGGCCAGCAGGTAGGTACTATCCCAAACAGTACAGACATAAAATGTTTCTACCCTCAAAGTCCTACTGGACAGTAATGTAGAAGCAATGATTGAAGTAACTGAGAATAACAGGGAGCAGAGCAGACTTTGGGGGTCTGGAACTCACTTATATCAGGTTGAGAAGACTTGGTGTGTACTGAAGACTGTACTTGAATAGTATCAGGGCTGCCATGAAGAAGGAACTACTATTTTGTTTCATTTTGGGCTTTGAGGACTATGACTGTGGGCTTGAAACTTTTCTTTTTTTGAGACTGACAGATGTTAGCAGAAAATAACTGAATTCCTTTCTGGTCCTCTTGCTTTTGCTTCCTTGGTGCTGTGATTACAGGCAAGTGCCTAGGCCTAGCAGTGTTGAGGATGGAACCTAGGGTTGCATAAAAGCTAGGCAAGCATTCTGCCAACTGAACTACAACCCAAAGCCCTTGTATAAGAAACTTTATAAAAAATATATTTTTATTTTATGTGTATAAGTGTTTGGGCTGCATGTGTACCATGTGTGTGCCTGGTATCCTTGGAGGCCAGAAGAGGGCACTGGATCCCCTGACACTGGAGTTAAGGGTGGTTTTGCTGAATGTGGGTCCTCTGCAAGAGAACCAAGTTCTCTGAGCCATCTCTTCAGCCCAGGATAAAATTTTAAGCAGAATAGAGCTTTGGAGCTGGCTCAATGGGTAAAGCACTTGTCACATAAATGTGAGGACTTGAATTTGAATCCCCAGAACTCAATGAAAAATTGAGCAGATTTGTGTTATTTCTGTAATCTCAGTGCTCCTGTAGTGAGATCAGAGGTGGATAGGAGTCAGCCCAGAGGTTTGCAGGCTAGCTAGCTTTGTATATGCAATGATAAACAACAACAAAGAGATTTTCACCAAAACTCAAGGTAAAAGGTAAGAAGACCTCTACTCCTAGACTCCACCCAAAACTGTTAAAACTTACCAGAGCTATCCTTAAATTTGATTTCCTCTAGCAAACAGTTGGTTCTCTGAATCCATGAATTCAGCCAACTGGATGGGAAATTTGGGGGAGGGGTTGTATTGAGCCCATATAGACTTTATTCTTACCTTTACTCTATGCAATACACTGTAACAACTTTCTATACTCCCCATGACTCCTTTAAAAAAAAAAGGGGTTTTAGCTCAGGCTGTCAAGGAACTTGATATGTAGACTTGGCTAGCTTTGAACTTATTGGGGGAGCCTGCATCTGTGTCTAAAATACTGGGGTTTACCATGCCATTGTATTGGGTAATTAAGGCAGAGCTGATATAAAGTATGTGAGGTTTGTGCATAGGTTCACATGCATATTCCAATGTGTTCATGGGATTGGGGATGTCCAGTAGGAAGTCTCCCATAGATAGTGAGGGGCATGTACATTTACGTGCATTCTGTCTGCCTATTATATACTATGGAGTTGGAATTTTTTAGGTAAGGTTATGATGACCTCGGAGGATATATTCTGCCTTTAACTTGTAGGATCAGGCATAACCAATGTGCCAGGCCAACACAAGCTTACTTTTTTCTCCACAGTCAAGTCAGTCTCGCTGATTAGGAGATAAGGCTATGTAGTAGAATTTACCTAGCATACACAAAAGACCCGGAATTCCATCCCCAACCCTGCAGACAGTCACCCTGTAAAACTATGACCCGTGCCCCAATTCCTTTTAAATGTACAGAGCTGTACTTTAAGGTTTGTCAAATTTCCACTTCTGGAGTCCGAGACGTGAAAATTCTTGTACGGCTTTCTGAAGCATACTTTGGCAGCAAGCATTTACCTTCATTATTCCTAATTCCTCTGATCCCTAATAACTAGGAAGTCAAAGATAATGCAGTACTCAAGTTTCTGGATGGAACACTTTGACTAGGTCGGAACAAGAAAGCTAGAGTCCGTTGAATATTAGGATAGCAGGATTCTGTCAGTAATCTGCTTGCAGAAAGATAAGGTGTTTTAGCATGCTTGTATTTGTTTTCCTTATCTGCTCCAGCTACCAGCTAGGGCAAGTATCACTGGGACTCCCATCTGCCCTCTGGCTGGCTCCTACTTTATACACTTTGCACATCCCAACCGCATCATCGGTCAGGACTGGCTCACACACGACCTCCTCTGGACTTCCTCACCCAATTCTGGAGCGGTTCATCTGTGCTCATGGCCTTCACGCATAAAACCTGTCCTGAGTATACTTAAACAGATGTCCAATCTCTTTTAACCTTCAAGCAGCTCGAGGGCAGGCAGGGACAATTCTGTTTCAGTTTCGAGTGCCCTCCTGGTGGTACCCAGGACCTGGCAGGCATCATATAAATACTGGCTGGGTAGCTGCAACCGGAGGAGGAGGGGGTGCAATGAATTCTTACCCAGACGCCCAGAAGCATCTTCCCTGCGGTGCTTTCGGAGCCCAGAAGGAGGCGGGGAGCGGGGAGCAGCTCGGCGCGCGCAGGGCAGGCCGAGGTGCGTGAGGGATGCGCCCAGGGCGAAGGCCCGGAGCTCGACGAGAGGCGCGGCTGGGTCGATCTCCTCGTGACTCCTCCTCCCCCCACCCCCATCAGCCGCTACTAGTCAGGTGATTCCAGGCACGTGATGCACACCACCTTCCCTGCTGCTCCAGAGTGGCACCCGGCCCAGCCAATAAGGAGCCGAAGCTTGGCGGTAGTCCAATCAGGGCCGGGTTTGGGGGCGGGTCCAGCGGCGGCGGCTGCTGCCGGGGGCGGCGGCAACAGCGGCGGCAGGGGGAGGCGGCGGCCTGGCCTGGCCTGGCCTGTCAGGGCGCGGGCGGCGGCGGTCCAGCACCATGTCCCTGCAGTACGGGGCGGAGGAGGCGCCCCTGGCCGGCAGTTACGGAGCAGCCGACTCGTTCCCCAAGGACTTCGGCTACGGTGTGGAGGAGGAGGAAGAGGAGGCAGCGGCGGGCGGCGGTGGTGGCGCGGGGGCCGGCGGTGGCTGCGGCCCGGGCGGCGCTGACAGCTCCAAGCCAAGGATCCTACTCATGGGACTGCGGCGCAGCGGCAAGTCCTCCATCCAGAAGGTGAGCGCCCCGCGCCGGGCCTCCCGCCCTCGCTCGGCCCGCGGCGCTCAGGTGGCGGCCGCCGGGGAGGCCCGAAGAGGGTGGCGGCCTGGCCCAGCGTCCCGGCGCTCGGTCCACGCCTGCGAGCGCAGAGCTTGGGCGCGACACGCTCAGGGTCCCCGAACTGGGCCTTCGCGTCCGACTCTGCCGGCCGAGGGGCGAGCGGGGCGAGCGAGGAGGCGACGCTGGCTGGAGGGTGGAGGCAGGTGCTGGGCACCGCCCTAGGTCTCCGCCCTCTGGGTCGTAGCCCCTGTGGCGTTGAGGAAACCGACTACCCTCTCCAGTTCTCACGTGGAGAACTTGGTGAGCGTGCTCTCCCGCAGCACCTCACTTAGGTGAACCGAGTTTGCAGGGGTCCCCTCCCAAGCTCTGGGCCGCAGCAGCGCCAGAAAGAGTTGTGGCAAAGACTGAGCATCGAAGTACCTTTTGTTATTAGTCTGTTGAAGAACTTCTCTAACGTTTATTTGGGGGAGGGTCCCATTACTGCACCTACTTTATTTAGTTCTGGTCGACTGGTGATTGCAGTTACAGGTGACAGTCTCTTGTAACTGGTCACAAAGATTTTTGGAGATAAGTGTTTTGCATGAATTCGGACATCAGTGCGTTTACCTTGGATCCGAATAGACTTTTTATTTTTGGTGAACACGGAAATAGGGACAGGGTTGAGCTTTTTTTTTTTTTTTTTTTTTTTTTTTTAAATTTTTGTTTGTTTGTTTTGTTTTCCGAGACAGGGTCTCTCAGGGTTTCTCTGTGTGATAGTCCTGGCACTCGCTCTGTAGACCAGGCTGGCCTGAAACTCAGTGATCCACCTGCCTTTGCCTCACAAGTGCTAGGATTAAAGGTGTGTGCCAACACTGATCAGAGTGGCAGGGTTGACTTATTTCAACAAACATCGAACTTCTGATAAAACTTGCTTTGCCAACACCCGGGCTTTCCCTGTTACTACCCTGACACAAAGGTTTATCCAAATCTTTGGTATTTTGTGGATGCGGCCTTTTTAAAAAAGGAGCTACCCTCTCCCCTGCCTATGCTAGACTGTTTTATTTACCTTACTTCTCTTATCTGTGACAAAAGTTGGGCTTTTGGGGGGGAAGAGTGTAGGCAGTATATGTAGGCTTGAACACTTGGCCTTACTTGTTAGATAAGCAAACTACCACCATGAAGCTTGTAAGGGCTTTTTCTCTCTTCCAAGTTAACACTGAGATGCTGTATTATAGGATTGTGTCAGGCAAAAGCTAAAGCTACATCTCCAACCCTGCTGGTTCTCTCTCTTCCTCTTTCTCTCCCTCCCTCCCTCCCTCCTTCCCTCTATCCCTCTATCTCATCCCATCTCAGGCTGGCCTTGGTTGAATTTTTGATCCTGAGTCTACCTCCCCAGGGCTGAGTTTGCAGGTGTGAGCCACCATTGCTAAGTTTTACTTGGTGGTTGGGCTTTATGGATATAGACTAGTGCTACATTTCTGGCTCCCTGCTGGTTTGCTTACCGACTCATTGACTTTACCATTTCTTTTCTCATGTAGCTGCCTCTGTCCCCCTCCCTTAGCCTCCTGTTTGGATTGTTGGTTTGTTTTGTTTTTGAGACAGGGCTTCTCAGTGTAGCTTTGGAGCCTGTCCTGGAGCTCACTCTGTAGACCAGGTTGGCCTCAAACTCACAGAATGCTGGGCAGGATTAAAGACGACTACCGGTCGGCCTCTTTTCAGATTGTAAACTCAGAGCAGGATCCAGTCTATTTTCTTTTCTTTCTTGTTCCTTAGAGCCCGAGGTAGGGATTTGTGTTATTTTTGAATGAGCACAAAGTTTTAACTTTATATAGAACAGATTCATGATCTTAAAGCATGTTTTGACAAGTTTTAAATCTTTGACAAAACACAATAGAGCCTGGCAATTTCTGTACTGGAGGAGGCAATGGTGACAGGATTGAATTTTGAGTCTGGGCTACATAGCTAAGACCCCTTTTTCAAAATAAAACCCCCTCCCTCCCAAAAAAAAAAATCAAAAACTACAAACACTGAGAAGGAAAAGCCAATACATGGAAACAGCATAATCCACTAGTAGTAATGTGGTTAAAATAGTGAAAGGAAACCTCATCTTTAAAGTGGACAAGGGAAGTTAACTTGTGTCTTTTGTCAGAAGTAGAAGGATAGTACCAGTAAATTAGCATCTAGTTAGTACCTTATTTCAAAGTTTTGCAGTTAGTGTCATGGGATTTTTAATATGAATTCTGTAGTTAAATAGTTGTGAAATGATTTCTGTTTCTCTTAACAGGTGGTGTTTCATAAGATGTCACCCAATGAGACTCTCTTTTTGGAAAGTACAAACAAGATTTACAAGGACGACATTTCCAATAGCTCCTTTGTGAACTTCCAGATTTGGGACTTTCCTGGACAGATGGACTTCTTTGACCCAACCTTTGACTATGAAATGATCTTCAGGGGGACAGGAGCATTGATATATGTCATTGACGCACAGGTAGTTAGGCAGAAAGTTGTGTGTGTGCTTCTTTTCTCTGGTGGCAAAAAGATGTAGAAACAGAGGGAAATTGTTTGTTTTCCTTTGTCATGTGCTTGAAGCTTCTCTCTTTACAATAGATTCCATGACAGTGTAAGACATGCAGCTTCTGAGGGATTTTTTTGGGAGCAGACCTGCCATTGTACAATTCCAGGAGATGTCATTTATATTTCTTGAGTCCCCGTTAATGAGCAGTTACCATTGGCTTTCTACCTTATTGGTTAATAGTAGATACTGCTTTGTTAACTATTACAGTGGTCACCTCACCCATCGAAGTATCCCATCAGGAGCCACAATATAAGAAAGAATATGAGGAATGAGTCCATTTTATTTTTTCTGATTTGTTTAAGTTGAGTTCAATCTAGCAAGATATGCTGAGGGCCCACTGTATGTGGTAGGCAGTCAGCAGGATGGGCTGTATCCCTACCCTTGAGCTTACCTATTATATATAAGCTGAGCTAATCATTGTAGAAGATGCTTTTGGAGTGATGCCAACTCCGCAGTGAGTTTTTTCTTATATGTGATCTGATTTACAGAGTATGGTATGGGTAGTTATTCCCATTTATAGATACTTGACTTGAGGTCAAGATTTAAACAACTTGCGTAATGGCAGAGCTGGGATTACTTTAACAGTTCTATTGGGAAGAAATGTACATTTCTTTATAGTAACAGCGTTAAAAATTCAGGCATTGACTTGGTATTTGATTTTCTAAAGAAATTGAAGAGCTTTTTACTAGTTATATGTCAGCATTTCTGAATATTTATGAATAATTAGGGTAGCCTACTTTCTGTGGTTGGGGAAAGAGGTGGTTTGAGGCTTTCTTAACTTGTTACTTGTGTTTTATAAGATTTCTTGTTAAAAATATTTTGTTCTGACTTTCAGGATGACTACATGGAGGCTTTAACACGACTTCACATTACTGTTTCTAAAGCCTACAAGGTTAACCCAGACATGAATTTTGAGGTTTTTATTCACAAAGTTGATGGTCTGTCTGATGATCACAAAATAGAAACACAGAGGGACATTCATCAGAGGGCCAATGATGACCTTGCAGATGCTGGGCTAGAAAAGCTCCATCTTAGGTAACAACATGCGTGTTTGATATGAGAGCCCTGTAAATGTATTCCCATCTCTGTCATTACACACACCAGCTTTCTGTGACTGGTGGGCCCTTCCCCAATTCTGTAATCATTTTGATCTCTTTGTTGAATTCCAAGCTATTTTGTAAGCTTTGTGTTACTGAGAAATTACTTTCCCTTTTTTATTTTCCTGATGATTGAAGTCATGTGAAGTGTTTCCATTGGCGATCTTGCAACTTCATCTCAAGGGACTGGAATCAGGCTGTTTCCTCGTGGCATGAGTCTGCTTTGGGACTTCTCCCCTCTTGATTTCTTCACTTTTTAACCCCGGTTGGCTTTTGCAAGAAATCTGTCATAATTTTTGTGGAAGTTGAGTTTGGGTCTTGTTGATGTCTTAGGAAGAGCCTTTCAAAGGTGCACACTTTCAAGTTTGGGCTGACTCTAGTGTGTCTTAGCTTTTAAAACAGCTTAGACTTCTTAGAAACTTGGGGGGTTAGATAGATTCACTTTTGGCATTTATATAGTGCTGCTGTTGCATTTGAAGAACTGCTGGTTTACAGTTAAATATTAAGAACTTACCCTAAAGAAGGCAAGCTAATTTGTATTGGTGATCATGTATTTTGTGTATTTGTATTCTAAAAGTGTATGAGGAATGTTATTGTATATCTTTTGTGATATTGGGAAGAAATGAGTATTTACAAGTACATAAGAGGATGTCCTTGATCATAAAAACAGCTTAAAGGGGAAACAGAGAAGAGATGCAAGTGTAATTTCCGTATCCCTGCTCTATTATAAAAACTTCCTTCTATGCTCAAGCTAGTTGTCCTATCCCTAAGATTTGTGGACATAGGCTGTAGAATCTTTTGGGTAGTTTGTAGGAAATATTGTAGGGAAAATCTCATTGATGCTCTTTCTTAGACTAAACACAGGTAATTCATACTTTAAAAGAATAAAATTGAGTCTATATAAGAGTTGGGTGTGGTCTTGTACTTTGTAATCCCAGCCTTGGGAAGCAGAGGCAGGAGGATCATTGCAAATTTGAAATCAGCCAACCAAGGCTACTTAGTAAGATCTTGTCTTGAAAGGCAAAAGTAAATAAATGTTTATGAGAGAATATAAAAGTGCCATCCCATAAAAGCCCTCAACTATAGGGATCTGTTAATATTTTTTTTCCTGGAATTTAAAGCATGTACTGGTAAGGAACCATTATGATTCCCTCTACTCGCTGTCAGCTACTGTTGAGTTCTCCAGCACATCCCATGTCTCAGCTATACTCAGAAGGGCCTACACTAAACCTCTTAGCCTCAGTAGAATTTTACATCAAGCTTTCACTATTTATGTGTGTTTTGGGATTGAATCCAGGACTTTGTGCATTCCCTTTGCAAGCATTATACCCTTGAGCACACCCCAAACCTCTATTTATACCAGCAGTTCTATGGATGATGTGCAGCTTGCCTTTGCATTTCTAGGAACTCATCTTATGAACATGTTCTGTGCCTTGCAGATTCTATCTGTCCCCAACCATCTCTAATCCTTACAGATCCTGAGGACTCTAACCTTGCTGAAGTTTTGCCTAAAGGAAACACTGCAATGTCTCTTCCTAACATGATAACCTCACCTCTAGAGTAGAGCCCCTTCTTGATTAGGTTCTTACTTTATAGTCTTGAAATTTTCTCTAAATCATCTCTAAAGTATAAACACAGTTTCTCATTTCTGATGTGGCAATGTGTATATAAGATATGTCAGGAATACAATTAAATGATGAAAAATGTCATCAGTGAAAAAAAAGCAGGTTGAATTGTCCATAGTGTTTAAGGGTCCCCTCTTTCAAATTTGTGGTGTTAAATTTACATGTGATTTCCTTACTGTAGTCCATTTGGAGTCCAACTCCTGCTCTTTATAGGTCTCCCTCCATCCTCCTTAGGCTAATTACCTAATCCTAAGGACCAGTGTAGTTCTTTATTCAGAAGAGGTTGGGTGTTTCAGGGTGTTGTGGCTGCAGACTAATTTGTTTAGTCAGCAAATCCTCGTGAACACTCAGGCAACTGTGAGGGAGATGACAGCTGCCTTTCTCCTGGAGTTTACTATTGAAGAGGACACGGCTCATAAGAAATGTATAGTGGAGTTTTAAGTACTTACCAGTGCTGTGAAGGATAGCAGATACAGGGTTACTATGTGTGTAGGCTGGTGATGGAGGAGAGGAAATAACAGGATCTAATTGTATAGCCCTGGAGCTCTGCTGTGTAGACCAGGCTGGCCTCAAACTCACAGAGATCCACTTGCCTCTTTCCAAGTGCTTGGGATTACAGGCTTATATTACCGTGGCGTCAGGAAAGAAGTTTTTGAGGTAACATTTTAGTAGACATTGGAATTGTATTATTTATTAATGCCACTGCTGGGTGTGGTGACAAAAGCCTGTAATCCCAGCTTTACTCAGGGAGGGAGAAGCAGGAAGATGAGAAAATCAGGGTCATTCTCAGCTATATAGAGTTTGAAGCCAGCCTGTCTCTATGCTGCTTTGTCTAAAAAAGCCAAGGTAAATAAAAACAAATGGCCCTGTCTCTACCTTCAGTTTTGGTCTTGACTTTTGTCTCAGTTTTGTGCTTGGGAAGTAAGCTTTAAGGGTTGGGTTGCAAAGCTTATGTGGCCCTCTGGGTTTCTCTTGGGTTCTCCCTCAGTTACCTTCTGTGTAATGCAGCAAAGAGGGTGATTGGCATGACCAGGTTGAGAAATGGTCTTATTATCAGAAATGGTGAGACTAGTAGACGGGTATATTTGAAAGTTAAGGAACTTGAAATTTAAGGCATTGTGATAGTAGTTACTGAACTTATTTTATGAAATAACCATCCTGTTTTGTATTTTTTTCAGCTTTTATTTGACTAGCATCTATGACCACTCAATATTTGAAGCCTTCAGTAAGGTGGTTCAGAAACTCATTCCACAACTACCAACTTTGGAAAATCTATTAAATATCTTTATATCAGTAAGTGAACTGTTTACTTTTAAATAATTTCCAATTTTATCATTGTTAAATGTGTTTGCATTTAATTCTCCAAAATAAAAATCAGTGACTCATCATGTAAGATAAATAATAGCATAAAGTATAGTTTAATTTGTTTTATTCTGTTTTTTTTTTTTTTTTTTTTTTTGGTCTTTTAGGTAAAGTTCCCTGTACTTCTTTAATTATAAGCTTCTTCATAACATCTGGGATATAGCTTTGTGGCAGAGCACTGCTTAGCATGTGAAAAGTCATAGGATCAGTTTCTAGCAACACACACACACACACACACACACACGTAATAATTAATAATGACTTCCTGCTGGATGTGGTATTGTACACCTGTAATCCCATCACACAAGGTAAAGGTAGAAGGATTGTAAAGCTCTGCCTAAAGTCTCCCAACCAAACATCATTTATTTTTGGTGTTTAATTGTATATTAAAGGTGATGTGAAAGGTTGGAGTAGAGTTCATTGGTAGAACATTTATTGAACCCTACATTCAATATCCCAGAACCATAAAAAAAAAAAAAAAAGATAAGAACAAAATATGGAGAATGTTACTTTTAAAATTAAGAATATTTTTTAGGAATTTAAGGTCTATGAAAAATTGCGTATTGTGATTCCTAAAAGAAACTGAACACTTACCCAATTTTGTTTTTTCAAGAATTCAGGTATTGAAAAAGCTTTTCTCTTTGATGTTGTCAGCAAAATCTACATTGCAACAGACAGTTCCCCTGTGGATATGCAGTCTTATGAACTTTGCTGTGACATGATTGATGTTGTAATTGATGTGTCTTGTATATATGGGTAAGTGCTTTACACATCTCTGCAAGATCCCAGATAGGTGGAAAACTTACCCAATTCCTACCTCTGGCTTATACTGAATGAAATGAGAATTTTTTATTTTTAAAATTACATTTATTTACTTATCATATGTGTGGTTATAAATGTGTGAGTGTGATTGTAGTACTACCTAGGTTGTGGTCAGAGGACAGCTTTGGGGAGTTGATTCTTTCTACTATTTTGGTCTGGGTGATAGATCTCAGGTTGTCAGGCTTGGTGGCAAGTACCCTTGCCCACTGTGCCATTTCATCAGCCTGAAGTGGGATTGTTTAGAACACGTGTGCCAGCTGAGAACATGATGTCTCTGTAAGCTGGACCTTCAGAAAGGACTTTGTATCATTTTCTCTTTCTTGGCACTTGGCAAGATTTAAACAAAAGAACCCACTAGAGTAAGTTATTTAAAATGGTCTGGGGACCAAGCAGATTTCTGTGAGTTTGAGGATAGCTTGGTCTACATAGTGAATTCCATGCTAGCCAGGGCTACAAATTGAGACCCTGTCTCAAACTCTTCCCAAGATGGTCTGAACAGCCAGGTGTGAGGCCATGTTCATCTGTAGAATCTCAGCTCTTGGGAGGATCAGAAGTTGAAGGTAGCCCTATCTATCGAACCAAACAGTAGTAAATAAAGCACACTAAAATGGTCTGAGTAAATGCCACTTCCTAATTTAAACTCAGGTTCCATGGAATGAGGGACTTTCTTTTCTTTCTTTCTTTCTTTTTTTCTTTCTTTCTTTTTCTTTCATTTCCTTCCTTCCTTCCTTCCTTCCTTCCTTCCTTCCTTCCTTCCTTCCTTCCTTTCTTTCTTTCTTTCTATGGTTTCAATATGTAGCCCTGGCTGGCCTAGAACTCACTATGTAGACCAGATTGGCCTTAAACTCACAGATATCTTCCCATGTCTGCTCAGCTTTGGCTGGTATTCTTAATCTTAATAGTGTCTTAAAAAACAAATAAGATTTTAGTTGGGCATGGTGATGCACACCTTTAATCCCAGCAATTGGAAGGCAAAGGCAGTCGGATCTTTGAGTTTGAGGCCAGCCTACTATACAGAGTGAGTTCTGGAACAGCCAGGGCTATGTCATCAGTGAAACCCTGTCTCAAACAAACAAGTAAAAAAATCATAATTTTAGTTTTTAGAAGGACTTGCACATAAAATATTTGATTCATACATGTGATTTCTGAAATAAGTCTCTCAAATACAGGTGCTTAGATAGACATTCCATAAACTCTATGTAGAGACTAAGAAAACACCAAAACCAGATGATTTTGTAGACTAGCCCTCTCTCCTCTGTGTATTAGCATTAGAATGCCAGGCTGCTTTCAGCATGTGTGCTTTCTAATTCACCTACCCATCCTGTTGGTGACTTCCTTCAGCTGCCTGTGACTATAGAATACCTTACCTTGTCTATATTTGTCTGTTCTCACTGATTATATGCTGTCTTTTGTTCTACTTTCTGTAATAAAAGTGAGGTGGTCTGTTACTTAATTCAGTGTTTTCCATTCTTAAAAATAAGATGGTTAGTACATGTTGCTTTAAAAAAAGAAAACTAGTCAAAATTTTATAAGCTAGCTTTACATTTTTCAAACTTGTTTATTTTATGTGTTTGTCCTCCATGGTGCTTAAGTGAAGATGGGATGACCTCTTTTGGGTGTGGGTTCTCAACCTTCTGCTTTGTTGAGACAGGGTCTCAATTGTTTTTTATGTACCGTGGACTCCAGACTCAATTGGTCCTTCTGTGCTGAACCTCCTTTCTCCACCTTTCCAATTGCTTCATTCAGCTGTGATGTCAGGCTAGTGCAGCCAGTGTTTTACAAGCTGAGCCATCTCTCTGGCCCTGTCACCTGGTTTTTAAACTATAATCAATTTTCATATTTTAGAGCTTTCATTTGCAAGCTGTATCAGTACAAATAAATATGAGGGAAGGTTTGAAGTCTGCTGTGTTCCATGCATCCCATGTAAGTGGGCATGAATGTATAAGATACTGATGCGTCACAGGAGAACTGTATTTGATAGTTGGCATTCATTTTATCTAAGGATACCTGCTAGTCTTTTCATTGAGAATTTCAGCACTAGCCAGGTTCCCTTTCCTCTCAACTGAACCCCTTTAGGGTGTGTTGCTTCTAAATCTGCTTCCTCTTGGCTGTGACCTTCCTGCTTCTGCTTGGACCTATTGTGACTAAAATTCAGATAAGCATACTTGCTTTTAAAAAGTCTTTTTTTTTTTTTTGTTTTTGTTTCTTTTGAGACAGATTCCCAAGTCTGGGCTAGCCTCAGACTTGACATATATTAGAGGATAACCTTGGACTTCTAATCCTCCTGTCTCCAAAGTGCTAGGATTATAGGTGTTCATCAGCACACACACCTGTTTTATGTGGGTGTGGAAGTTAGCTGTATCCCTAAAACAAAAACAAAAAAACCCTGTAAATTTTGAGTCTGCTTTTTAAGGTAATTAGCATATTTTATTTAACTTGATTATTCATCAAAATCTGTCTAATTTAGACATAAATAGCTGTCTAGATGCCTCTTGTTCTCTCAGCCCCCATAATTTGTATTAGCTAAGCAAGTTCGTGCTCACAAAACTGTGTCCCCAGCCAAGAATGTACATTTAATGTTCTTTTCAATTAAAAAGATTGTGCGTACACATGTCCGCACGTGAATTGTAGCACACATGAAGGTCAGAGGACAACTTTGTGGAGTTACTTCTCTATTTTACCTTAATGTGGGTTCCAGGAATTCAGCTCAGGTCATCAAGCTTACATGACATAACTTTCTCATGTTAGTGTGTAACTCGAATCATGTGGGTCCATCCACAGATGTCCATGTATGTCTGTATTGCTTGTTGTCAGCTGGTGCCTGCTCTCACTTCCTGTGTGGCATAGAATAGGATCTCCTTGACCTCTGGCTATCAGCTGACAGTACAGAGCACTGCATTTCCTCTTCTCCCACCAGAAGGAAGCAGTTTCTTTTTATACACATAAAGCACGTGGCTCAGACTTCCCTATTGCTTTGATATTGGAAACTGCTTGGGATTAAATTAAAACCCTAAGTTTGAGCCCAGACCTTGCCAAATATATTTTTACTTGTTGTGAATTAGAGTTTTAGGACTTTAAAATGGGCATAATTTTGTATTTGGATTACTATGTTTAACACACACACACACCAGTTAAGTGGCTAAATAGTGCAATAGTAACAATTCTCTGGATTTTTGTGAGAATCAAATTAATGCATGAAAAGGTAAGCTATAGAATTTAGAGCAATTTAAAAACTAAGCCTTCCTTCATGAAAACAATACATGAGATGGTAAACATGAGAAAATAAGAGGGAAACATTGTTTCCTTCCAGGTACCTGTTGGTAGTATTTCCTTCTTAGTATGTGTCCTTCACTTTTTTTTTTTAAACAAGGTTTTTGAATTGCTTTTTCTGTCTCTTTAAAACAGGCTGGCTTTGAATTTTCCATTTTCTTCCCTCAGACTCTTTGGTGCTGGTGCCTTTCCTCCTCCTTTGGAAAGCAACAGTACTTCTTTTAAGATTTGTTTGTTTATTATGAGCATGTGTCTGTGCACCTGCATGCGTTTTTGTGCACCATGTATGTGTACCCCTCAGAGGTCAGAGAGCACATCAGATTGCTGAGACTGGAACGTTGAGATTCCCTGCTGTCTGATGTGTGTGCTGGGAACCAAACCTGGGTCCTCTAGAAGAGCAGTAAGTTCTTTAGCTAGTAGGCCATCCTTCCAGCCCTCAGGCACAGGTGTATGCATGCTATAGTACTACATGTGGAGGTCAGACTTGGGGGAGTCATGTCGGTGTTTCTTTCCACTTGTGGATCGAACTCCAGTGGTTAGGCTTGGCAGCAGACTCCTTTACCTGATAAGCTGCCTCACCAGCCCTCAAACTCCATTTAAAAGTTGTTGACTTTTAAATAATTCTACCTCTCTCTGGCTGGGACTGGTCTTCTGTAAACTTTATTAATTTGAAAACAACAAAAGATGTCTGAGAAAGGGTGTGCTGGGATTGGCATGTAGAATATGCCCTACAGTACCTGGCTGAGGTGGTGACAGGTCCTGGGTGGTCATGTAGCTTGAGGGAAGTGGGAGAGGAGGCCCTCAGCTGAGCCTGCAGAGCACAGTCTGGGCAGGTGAGTGGCCAGCATGATGTTGGACATGTCAGTGGTCAGAGCTACATTATCACCTTTGTCTCCAAATGCTTGAGTCCAGTGGTGACAGAGGGATGTGCACAGCTTTGCTGTTACCAGAAGCTCCGGGGTTGTGTTAGGAATACCCTAGGTGATGGCTGTCTCAGTGTATTTAAGGCAGTATTGTTCCTTCTCAAAAAAACCTTTGGGGATGGGGTAGAAAGGTTTGCTCCTGTATACAATGTCTTGTTGGGAAATTTATAATAAATGGTGCTTTCTTTTAAAATAGATTAAAGGAAGATGGAAGTGGAAGTGCTTATGACAAAGAATCGATGGCCATTATCAAGCTGAATAATACAACTGTCCTTTATTTAAAGGAAGTCACTAAGTTTTTGGCACTGGTTTGCATTCTTAGGGAAGAAAGCTTTGAACGCAAAGGTAATGAAGCTTTTTTTAAAAAAAGCTGCCCATATTTATTATTCATTGTTTAAATTTTGTTCCTTTTTAAAAATTTAATTTTTTGCTGTATGTGTGTGTCCAGGTCTGCGTGCACCTGTGCCACTGAGTGTATGTTTATGTACTGCAGTGCCAGTGGATGCCAGAAGGCATTGGATACCCAGGAACTGGAGTTACAGGATGCTGTGAGCCATCATTAAAAAGAAAGCCTGTGGTGGTAGCACACACCTTTAGTCCCAGCACTCAGGAGGCAGAGACAGGCAGATCCCTGTGAGTTTCAGGCCAGCCTGGTCTATAGAGCTAGTTCCAGGGCAGCCAGAGCTACATAGAGAAACATTGTTTTAGAAAACAAAACCAAAACAACAACAAAAAAGGACTTACTTATTATTTTATATGTATATGTGTATGCCCGAGTGTATGTATGTATACTACATGGGTGTAGAAGCCTGAAGTGGGCAAAAGAGGCTATCAGATCCCCTGGAACACTGGAGCTATAGGTGGTTTTGAGCCATCATTGAGTGCTGGCAACCAAACTTGGGTCTTCTGCAAGAACAGCAAGCACTCTTAACTGTTGAGCCATTTCTCTAGGCCCCAAAGAGTTGTTTTTTAGTTTTTATTATTTTGCTTGAATGTATATTTGTGAACCATTTGTATGCATTGCCCACAGAGGCCAGAAGAAAGTGTCAGATGCCCTGGAACTGGAGTTATAGATGGTTGTAGCCACCATGTGTCTACTGTAAATCAAATCCTGGTCCTTTGGAAGAGCAGCCAGAGCTCTTAATCTCTGAGCCATATCTCCAGCCTAAAGAGTTGTTCTTTGACTGTTGCTTTGTTTTTGAGACAGGGTCTCTATGATATAGCTCTGGATGTTCTGGAACTTGTTATGTAGACCAGGCCATCTTTGAACTCACAGAAACCCACCTGCCTAGTGAATGCTGGTATTAAAAGCATGGGCCACCACACCCAGCTAAAAATCTGTTCTTAAGTTACATTTTTGGTTATGATTTCTCAGGTTCTTGAAGTATTGCACCATAATGCTAATGGCTATCTTACACATCAGTTTAAATACTTCCATACCTTCTGTCTACATGTAGCCCAGACATTCTCTTTCCTTTTATATTTTTGGTTGTGAGCCTCATCTTTAATGGCTGAGCTATCCCTCCAGTCCTCTGTTTCCTTTTAATCTTGTGCTTTAAATCAAGTTTTTGTTTTTGTTTTTTAAAATCCCATCCATCCCCTTTTCCTCCTTTGTTGGCTCTTCTTGCCTGTGGTTTGTTTCCCATCTAAACCAGTTCTCAGCTATCTCCTCTTGCTGCATTCGATGGCCTCTCTTACTCTGCAGGCTCTTTAGTCTTCTAGATCATGTGGCTGCCAGTCCTTCCTTGGTCACAGCTTTCTTCTTTGGGTCACCTTGTATATTTTTCTGTCTCCTGTTTCCTTCTGGCTGGTTTTCTTTGTTCTTAATCCTGTGTTCTTCAGAGTCAAATCTTTTTACTTAATTATTACTCTTTAGGACAGCTTCTCCACTTCATGGCTTGAGAGTTTGTTCTTGCCTACTGTGGGCTCCCGGGATTGAATTTAGGTTGTTAGGCTTACTTGGGAAGTGCTTTTGTCCATTTTGAGTGAAAAAAAAAATTACACCTGCAACTTTCTGGATGTCGTTCTAGTACCAATAGTGAGACATCTCCACTTCAGTATTTGCCAGTGTTGTGGCCAGTCATCATTGATTGATGGTGAACCCCCCCCATCTTCTTTTCCTTTCTGACTCTTTCCTCCCCTGCTTCTGACATGTGTTATGCCATTTTTCTTATGTTCAAACTTCAATGGCTTGTGGTCAGGTAATTGGTGTTTTAAGATTCCTTTGTAGGTTGTTCCATAGATGGGATTTCATGGTCTTCTTTTTTCATTCTTCTGCATTGCTCACATTGAATTTTTTCCCTCCCTCCTTCCCTCTCTTTTGCTCTCTCACTCTCTCGCTCTCTTTCTCCCTTCTGGCTTTTTCAAGACAGGGTTTCTCTGTAACTGCCCTGGCTGTCCTGGAACTCACTTTATAGACTGCCCAGGCTGGGCCTCGAATTCACAGAGATATGCCTGCCTCTGCCTCCTGAGAATTAGAGTTCCAGGACAGGTAGGGCTGTTACATAAAGAAACCCTGTCTCAGAAAAAGAAAAGAAAGAAAATCCCATTTTTATGTCTGTGCCTTAAAAGAAATATTTATATATAAAATATTTTCCATATTAAGCAAAACATGTGTATTTACTTTTGACCTTAAGAACCAATGTGTTGTCTAGGAGGTAGTTCAGTGGTTAAGATCACCTCCTGCTCAATCAGATGGCTGTAGCAGCCAGGTGGAGTGGCTCACAACCACCTGTAAGTATAGCTCCAGGATCTGATGCCTCCTGGCCTCGTGGGCACTCTGTCAGGTGCACACACCCACACACATATACACAGAGTTAAAAGAGCAAACACGACATTCAACTGCAGTTTTCTGTATTTTTTTTTTTTTTTTAATCTACATCCCTTTTTTGGTGTTGTGTATTTTATTTTTCCTATGTATAATTTACTCTTTTATTTCAATAGTATGCAAATGATACTAAATTGAAGTTAGTTTTTCTTCTTGTTCAAGTTTATTTTTTGATATTTCCCACTGTTTGCATATTGAAGTTTATTTTTGTTGCTAGACATTTAGATTTTGTCCTTCCTTCCTTCCTTCCTTCCTTCCTTCCTTCCTTCCTTCCTTCCTTCCTTCCTTTCTTTTTAACTGTTTCAAGATAGGGTTTCTCTGTAACCACTCTGGCTGTCCTGGAACTCACTTTGTAGACAAGGCTGGCCTCAGAAATCCACCTGCCTCTGCCTCCTGAGTGCTGGGATTACAGGCATGTGCCACCATTGCCTGGCACTCATTTAGATTGTTTTAAGATACAATTAATTTTGTGAAAAATACCCATGGATTAGCCATATATGATGGCTCATATCTTTAGTCCCAGCACTTGAAAGGCAGAAACAGGATTGTTGTATGTTTGAGGCCAGCTAGTGTCTTAGGGTTTCTGTTGCTGTGATCAAACACCATGACCATAAACAGCTTTGGGAGGAAATTTTATTTCATCTTACAGTTACAATCACAGTTCATCGATGAGAGAATCAGGGCAGGAACATGAAGGCAGGAGCAGATGCAGAGGCCATTGAGGGGAGCAGCAGTTTGCTTCCCCTGGCTTGCTCAGCCTGCTTTCTTATAGAACCCAGGACCACTAACCCAGGGATGGCACCACCCATAAAGGCTGGGCCCTCCCCCTCAATCATCAATCAAGAAAGCGAGGCAGCATTTTCTTATGAAATTCCCTCTTTCCAGATGACCTACTTGTGTCAAGTGACATGAAACTAGCCAGCACACTAGGACTGTAAAACAAGATTCTGTGATGAAACAAAGCAGGCTGAAGATGTAGCTTCATTGTTAAGAGTGTTTGTGTAGCATGTAGGAGGCTCTGGGTTCACAATCCCTAGGACCACATAAACTGGGTATGGTGGTACACACTTATAATCCCAGCACTTTGGAGATGGAGGCAGGGTCAGGAGTTTAAGATTATCCTTGGCTGCTTAATGGGTTTGAGACCAGCCTGTGCTGCATGAAAGAGTGCCTCAAAAAAATGAACAAACAATAGTAACAGCAACAAACCCTAAACCAAGGCCAATGCCCATGAACAGATTTGCTTTGCACATGAGTCTTTTGTCTCTAGGGTGAGTATGCAGGAATGGAATGGATAGACACATTTACAAAGGACTCTCCTAGTGGCTTTACCATTTACCCCCTCACAGTACTGTGAGGGTGTTTTCATACTGTTTTGTAGGTATGAAATGATACTTTTACATATTTGGTCGTCAATTAGAACAGATATCTTATCATGGCAAGCACCTTTTTGTAGACATTCAGGTTTCTTTGGTAACTTGTTTCTGTTACATTGAATTTATTTGTGTATATGTGTGCACATGTACAAAAGTAAGAGAACTTATTGAAATCTAGCCAGTATATCCAAAGTTCAGCCTCATCCATGAAGTTTTCACTGCCAGCTTTGCCCTGCCTGCATTTAGCTCTCCCTTCTGTGGACGTATTTAGTTGGCAGATTGTTTTGATTTGTTGTATTTTGGCTTTCTGCCCCAGCTAGCATATGCTTGAAATTGTGGACTGATGCAGCTTCTTTTGACACATACTTCCGCTATCCTGACTTATCCAGTCCACTATAGATTACTTTAAGGTCACATAATGTCTAGATAGGCCACACAGTGCTTTTTAGTGTTTGATATGGACAAGTATAGGTGGGATAGTCTTCCTGTGCTGGTGGGTATATATGGTGGTTTTAAGAATTAAAGAGCTAGCTGTTCAGTTTGGGCATTTTAGGATTTCAAGCCTAGTGCCTCTATATAGTTCAGGGGAGGCTGGGAAGTGGAATGCTTTAAGCTCAATATCTGCTGCTTGTTCAGAATTGGGGTTCCACATGTAAAGATGAAGGGGGAAAATGTCAACCTGCCTTTCTCTCACAAGAGAAACCTTTGTTCACCCAAACTCTTAGGTGGTTGTTCAGCAGTTCCAAAAACAGATGGAAAGGAGTCTCCCCTCCTGAAGATGAGCACAGGCTGCAGGAACCCTGCTGAGCTTGTGCCTGTGCATCCTGCCTGCTTCCTGCAGACCTCACTAACTGCTCTTCTGGGCAGTTTGTTCGTAGAAAGAATTTTACTCTGATTCAGATTGCATTAATGTATCTACCTTCCCACTTGATTTTTTAAAAAAAAAATTTTTAATGGTTTTTAGCGGCAGGGTTTCTCTGTGTAATAGCTCTGGCTATTCTGGAACTAGCTTTGTAGACCAGGCTGGCCTTAAACAGAGATCCGCCTGCCTCTGCCTCCCTAGTGCTGGTATTAAAGGTGTGTGCCACCATTGCCGGCCCTATTTGATTGTTAGATTATCAGCCCTTCCTGTCCACTCCTGTCTTAAAGGTAATAGTGTTAGCAGCTGAGTTCTTGCTTTACCCTGATTGCAATGTGGAGAATTTCAGATAGCAGAGAGCTTCACAGTTAACATTAAGTAGACAGGTTCTTTCTCTCTCTCGCAGGTTTGATAGACTACAACTTCCACTGTTTTCGAAAAGCTATCCACGAGGTGTTTGAGGTGGGTGTGACTTCTCACAGGAGCTGCAGTCACCAGACCAGTGCCCCGAGCCTGAAAGCATTGGCACACAATGGCACGCCGAGGAATGCCATCTAGTGTGAATCTCAGCAATTGAGGCCCAGTGCCAGCTCACTCCTCACTCCAGGGTCAGATGCCATGTGCTGCAGGACACGGGAGCTGCTGCCTATGGGAGTCTGGAGATGATGGTGGAGTTCTCGCTTAGATGAAAGCTCTTCGGCTGGCTCTGTGCACCTGAAGCTACTATCTCTTTAAACTACGGCACAAAAGAATTACAGAGAACTCAGAACTCAGTGTGTCTTTCTTCTCTTTGGGTCCTACCTTAAATAGTTGGAGTAATTTGGACCTGGAGGTGATACCAGTTATCCATCTTTACCAGTGAATGTTGCTGTCAATTCCAGCCTAAAACAATAGGAAAACCGAGTTTTATACGCTTTCTTTAGGCTTTCACTTGAGTAGTGTCTAAAGACCTTGCTTTGCTTATGTTCTAACACTGCCTCTCAGAGCTCAGATCTCACTGTACCTCTCAGACCTCAGAAGATGCAGCAAAGGATGTTTCTGTGTTTGTCCTGAAGAAAAGAGGAGGTGTGCTCGGCATCAGGGGAGAGAGAGAGAGCGCCAGGCTCAGCAAGGGCTGCATCCGTTCCCTGGATGTGTAGAGGAGAAAACTGAAATGAGAGAATTTCCACAACTGTGTTTTGGGTGGCACATGATGCACTCTCTTCATTTGATCATGATCATGCATAATGTAACAAAGGGAATTAAGACAGAAAGGTCCTCCCCACAATTCCCTACAGTGAGGGGACAAACTCATTATGTCACTGAAGTACTTAGCTCACTTTTCTTTAATTTTGATGCCATGCCTTTTATTCTATGCTGTGTAAGCTCTTTAAGAATTGTTTTTTGACCACAGATGACCAAAAGGCTCTGGTGGACTGCCCACTGTGGTTCAATGGGACAGTGTTTGTTATTTTACATACCCTGTTTCTGGTATTCTGACACCAAGTGTCATCTGTGGTACTTTCCTTTGCCTAGGATATGAATTCATAATTGTTTCTCTTGTTCATGGCTGATACCTTTCCCATTGATTTAGACTTACTCATTTTCATAACTGCACATGCCCAGTAGTCACATTCCAAAGCCACTGGGCCACTTGAGTGCATCAGCGCCGCTGTTGAGTAACGTACTCAGGTCTGTAACCTAGCAGTGAGACTTGGAGCGCTTCCTGCAGATGACTGACTGTTGAGTATTTACATGGACCATGGTGATATCCAAAGGAAAAATGCTTTTATATTTATAGATTATTTCATTGAACTATATGTAAAAATGGGTATCAATAAATGTATTTACTCCAAAAAGTTTTCCTTGTGTTTGAGAGTGCTTAGTTGGTTAGATGTGGTGGATCCTCTCTTAGCAGTTCTTGCTGTTACTGCCATGGTTACCATTCCTTCTGTTTCAGGACTTTCAGGTTCTGTCTTGATGTCATTTCCATGGCTCATTTCTGCTATGGGGTAGGAGGTATGAGAATGTGTTAGGATTTGGGCTTTTATGTCAACAGTCCCACTGGTAGTGGAAGTGTCCAGAGCCTGGCATGGCTTGTGCATTACCTCCAAGCTGAGGGTAAGGAGACTACGAAGTGGAGCAGGAGTAGAAGACAGTGGGTGAGATGACTCGGCTGTTGAAACCAAGCCTGATGACCTAAGTTCAACCCTTAGGATCCATATGGCAGAAGGCAAGAACACACATGCAAAGTTGTCCTTTAAATTCTGCACATACACTGTAGTGCACATATGCCTTTACTACCTAACAATAAATGTAAGAGAACCCCTAAAACCATGGTATCAAGTCTCCTAGGTACTCATTAATAACCTCTGCATATCAGATTTACATAAAAACATAGGTGAGCCTAAGCTGACTGAAGAAATACTCATTAACCAGAAGAAATATTTTTTGAAGGATGTTTATTTTCTTAATTTGGCCAATTTAGAAGCTAAGTTTTGAAACTTTATAATAGAAGTCACAAACATGTCTGGGGAAAAAAGTTTATTAAATATATCTATTTCCTGTTAGACACAGCGGCAACAGGTCAGGATGGTAGAGAACCTTGCTGAGAGCTGTGGATAGGGTGCTATGTACCTTGAACTCCAAGGCATGTCCTTCCTCATACCTAAGCCAAGCCACAGCTGTAAACCCAGGTGGCCAAACATAGATGCAGCTGGTGGCAGAGGAGAGCATGCACTCCAGCCTAGCATCTGTACTCATTTGCTTCCCGCCTAGGGTTGCAGATACTGCTTCAAGATTTGCATAGCACAACTGTTGTGACATGCACATGTGGCCTTAGCTACTCAGGGTCAGAAGGGTCACATAAGCCAAGAGTTTAAGCACCTTCCCACCCTCCACAACTGATATGACTTTACAAAAAAAAAAAAAGCATAGTTTAAAGCTCCAAGGCAGGAGAATCAATGAAAGTTTGAAGCAGCCTGTTGTACATAGTTCTAGGTCAGCCTGAGTTACACAGTGTAAAGAAAAACAAAACAAAAAACCCAAGTGCAAGGGTTATTAAGGAAAAAGAAGTGAAAAATAGTTTTTTTTTTAAAAAAAATGGATGTGGAAAGGAAAACATTCAGAAGGTTTACCCTGAAATGTGTGGGTCCCAGTGGCTGTTTACCTACCACTACCTCAGAGCTGGGTAAAGTTAAAGATTGTCCCAGCATCTTTAATGCCCTCTGCAGTGAGGCTGCTAGCTAGTGGTCAAAATGCTGCTTTCCCAGCGCCCCACATTCACAAGTGCACAGATATAAATGTGGTACATATGTGGCCATGCAGATTATAAACATTACCTAACATATTTTGCACATACATGGATACACACAGATTATAAATTATAAATGTATATGTTCTATGTTATATGCACGCGTGCCTATATCAGTGTGTCATTGGTGACTTTTGTTGATTTTACATGAGCTCTGTGCTGATACTGAGACGTGATTTAAAAGATTGCATCATTCTCAGATCTTATTGGGAAAAACCCTGAGATTCATAGACTTTGATTAAGGCTTTTCTATTTGTCCTTTTCTTGGTTTGCTTAGGCCAAGCTGGTCTCAAACTCACATCTGCTTGCCTGTCCTCCCAAGAACTGGGATTAAAGCAGTGTGTTTCTCTTAACAAAATGGCTTTGCTGAACGGCCTCATGAGTTACAAGACACCCAAGGATGTGAGGGAGTAGCAACTACTATCAATCATTTTAGGTGGTTTATAGTGAAGTCTTCATAATGTGAGGTAGTATTCCATTCCTGTTGTAAAAATGGGGAAACTAAAGCATAGAGAAGGCAAACTGAAGTGCTGGAGTTAGAAATGGAACTCTGTTTACAGAGTCTCTACCCTTAAACTAACGCGTGACCTTGCTGGCTTAGGAGTGGGGGCTTGTTTACGTATGTAGGGCAGAAAAAGGATTCTACAGTTCAATTTGGAAGCATGCATACTGTCATTTTTTTCTGGGAGATGGACATTGTACAGTCATTGTACAGACATTGGAGAATCTGAGGAGATCTGCAATAAATGAGCCTGCTTACCCTGGCGCATAGTTCATATGCCTGTTTATTTGACCCTAGGAAATGCCTGTAAGGCAGTATGAAACATTTTGATAGGATTGGAGTTTGGCTTTTATTTTTGGTGCCAGGGTGAGGGTGAGAGTAACATACTCAGGGAGGCAAATGCTTGCTTTCTACCTTTATGCTACATCTCCAACCTGGGACTGATTTTTAATACAATTTTCCAAGTGTCTTGCCTGAAGCAAGCTGGTTTCTTGGCTGATGGTTCTGCACCAATACCTGTAGGTAATGGGGGGAGGGGCTTATTTCACCAGCGTTTTCTCAACATGCCAAGACTGAGGAAAAGCCTCTACATGTGTGAACTGCCTCACACCCAGACTTTGCTGTGGAGACAAGGGCTCTTTCCTGGTCTGGGCAGTAAATAGCATGCCTGCTTTTGTTTGTCCTGTCTGGTGCCTTAGCATCTGGCCTCTAGGTGGCGGTGTTGTACTATGTTAGTGCATAGTTTCTTGGCTCTGCCTGTTTGCCCAGTTTTTGAAAGTTACTGCCTATACTAACTCAAGGGATTGCCTAACTTAGAGACCCAAAGATTTTCTGAAGTCATCCCTCTGGGAAGATATTCAACACTTATCTGAGAGATTGTTTGCAGCTTTCTCATTTCAACAAGGGTTAGTTAGGATGAAGGTCACACCATCCATGAGTGTTAAGTTACAAAGGGTCCTTAAGATCCGAATTCCCCTAGGAACCAGGACCTGCTGTACTCTTAGCTGTTTGTTGTAGATGTGTTGTGAGTACCCTAAAAGACTCCCATGGGAAGAAGTGCCACAGGTTTAAATTAAAATACCAGCTTTCATCACTTTCCTTTGCCTGAAATGAGGTTTACTGAAATTATTTCACACTTGAACTTGAGAGAGAAAAATCGTAAAGGAAAAGGCCAGCATCATGTGACCTACAGTACCTGCCTTCTTCCAGGGCTGGTCATCATTCTAAAACCTGTGCTGTGACTTTGTTCTGTGAAGACAAACTTGAGAAAATAGATACATCAGTGTACCTCCAGATCTGTTTAATTATAATTTAGGATATTGTGTATGCAGCAACCTCAGTTAACTCAATGGGAGAGACACACACATGAAGGTAGAAGGGGCCTCGTTGGAAAAAAGAAAGGGTTCAGAGGGAGGGAGACAAGAGAAGATAGTGGGTGAACATGAACAAAATACATTTTACATCTGTATACATATTTTGTTCATATATGTATATATACACACTATATATGTATACATATAGAAGATGGTAAACACGAACAAAATACATTTTATATCTGTATACATATATAAATTGTATTTTGTTCATATATGTATATATACAATATATATGTATGCGTATATATATATATATATATATATGAAGTTACCAAAATAGAAACAATTACAAAGGACAGAATGAGGAGCTAAATGATAGGAAACCACCTTCACCACCACCACCCCGCCTCCCAGACTTCAAAGCAAGCTCTTAAAGTGTCAACTTTCTCTAAAAGTTTCTTTCACTCTAAAAAACATCATCTGAGCTACCTCAATCAAACATCAAGGCATCTGGGAGGTGATTGATTGGGTTTCTCATAACCACCTACAGAAGCATGGACTGTAAAAGCAGAAAGTTAATATTCTGCAATGCTCTTTTTCTGTTTGTTTCTTTTAAAATTATTAACTTGGCTTTGTGTGTGTACCTGAGTGTATGTATGTGCACCATGTGCATCTGAGGAGATCAGGAGAGGTGTAGGGTCCCCCGGAACTGGAGTTATAGATGGATGGTTGAGAGGCACCATGTGGGAGCTGGGAACCAACACCTTGGTCCTCTGGAAGAGTAGTAAGTGCTCTTAACTGCTGAGGCATCTCTCCAGCTCCTTGTGTTCCTTTCAAAATCGAGCCTTTCGGGTGAGCTGTGCACATCTCTTTCAGCGTCCTCTCCTGCCACCATCAAATCGCCACACTGCATTCCAGGTAATGAGCCAGCTCAAAGGGAATGGTAATTCATTTGAGCAAACCAGGCCTATATTGTTCCAAAAAATGCAGTGCCGGAATGCTCTGTATAGAGGCTTTGTTCCAGAAAAGGCTCTGGCTTGGCAGCTTTGGGAGATGGGCAGAGAATCAGCCCAGAGCACTAACAACCTTTTTTCTAATGCCTGTCTTGCCTTTGGAAATGGGTAGGTTTGTAATTTCCATGCGTGGAGGCTGCCTTTGTGCTCCAGTGTTTCTCTTTTTGGGTTAACGTTTAAGACAGAGCTTTTGGGTTCTGTGTTTCTACTACATGTCCCTGTGGTAGCCTCTTGGCAGAAATGGGATAATTGAGAAAGGCACAATGTTTGGCAAAAAGGACCTCTTGTGGGGGATTGTGGGGGATTGCTAGATTGCAATAGAGATATCCTCTGACCAGCTGTTTGAGATGAGACTGGCTGGCACCACACTGAGAACTGTCCAGACTTAGACTATGTCAGCAGAAGAGAAGATGCTACGAGGCAGGAAATGCTTTCTTACCTCGCCTTAAACCCTTTCTTACTGGGTGGTGCACTCCTTTAATCCCAGCACTCAGGAGGCAGAGACAGGTGAATCTCTGTGAGTTTGAGGCCAGCCTGATCTACAAAGCAAGATCCCAGGACAGTCAGAGCTGTCACACACAGAGAAACCCTGTCTCAAACAACAACGACAATGACAACAACAAAAAGAAAGGAAAAGAAAACCAGAGTGATAGTGAGGGTGGGCTGAGGCACTGAGCAAAGCAGGCCACATGCAGGGTGGGCTTAGGTCAACTGGTGGAAGGACATGGCTGAGAGGACAGTTAGGATGTTCTTGGCAGATAGTGGGGGAAACCAGATGGCTGGGAAGGATTGTTTACCACCAAGGTTCAACTTATAAACCTGGAGAGTGAGGACAGACAACAGGCCCTAATTTTGCCTAGGGATATTAGTGATCTCGGAAGTCCTTCAAGCTAGAGACCTGGGTTACCGTATGTTCCTGAGTATATGTATCTATGTGTGTGTGCCTCTGGAGCTCTCTCTCTCCTCTTTCCAGGAGTTACTTGTTTTTTACTTTTTTTTCAGGTCCAAAATAATGGTCAGAAAAATACTTGTTGAACTAGTATGTTCATTCCCCCTCCTCCTCGAGTCTAACCCCAAAGCTCCTTTTTTTAGATTATTTTCTTTTGTTAAAAACTGCAGAGTTGAGTTGGAGAAATAGCTCAGTTGGTAGAGCCCTTGCCTAGCATGCACGAGGCCCTGGATTCTATTCTTGGCGTTACATAAAATTGGCCTTGGTGGTATACATCTGCAAGCTCACCATGGGGGAGGCAGGTGGACCTCTGAGTTTGAGGCCAGCCTGGTCTACACTGTGAGTTCCAGGTTGGCCAGGGCTACATAGTGAGATCCTATCTCAAAGGAAAAAAATCCAGGTTAAGTTCTAATGACAGTTCTATTTTTATTATTATAAGCAATAGTTCTGAGGGCCCCACTCATACCTCTTCTTCCTCCATCCAGTTGAAACCATTGTTAGGGTCTACACTGCAGATGAGGGACCAGATGCAACTAGAGGAGGAACTTGTAAGAACGTATTTCCAGGTGTGTGTGTGTGTGTGTGTGTGTGTGTGTGTGTGTGTGTGTGTGTGTGTGTCCCATCTTAGTGCTGAGATTAAAGATGTGTGCCACCACAACCAGCTCCATATTGTTAGAATGTTCTTTTCTTTTTCCCATATTTGTTAACTTTATTGGCAGAGATTGGACTTGAAAGCTCATCTGTCCAATGCTAGAGCAAAGCCCTACCTTCTTGGTGGCAGAAGGACTTGGAACAGTGCATCTTGGAACTCTTTGAGGTAGCTACACCACCCAGGGTAGAGGCCCAGTGTTGGTCAGCAGACAGCTTTTTTTCTTGGTCACAAGGAGAGACCTGTGACCAAATTAGGTGTTCTCAACCTCTCTTGTAATTAGGGGTTGCAAGTTCTAGCAACACAGGAAGGATGAAGCAATTCAAACTGCTTCAAGGTCCAGCCCCAAGTCCTGATCCCTCTGCCTACAGTGTTACAGATGAGCACAAAATGCTAAAACTTCAGTCTCCATGGAGAAGGACTCAAGATACCTGGATTTACTGTTGAAGGGCTTAGCCCAAACCCTCCCATTGGATGGATGTTTGCAGGGCAGATTTCTCTGGAGGTGAGCCTTCAAGATCAAGGGCTTTGTTACAGCAGCTGGTCTTTGCATGACAGATATACCTGCAAGCTGTATCCACTGTATGGATCATGATCCTTGGTTTGGAACTCAGGACTGTAGTTGATGGGAAAGGAAACAATCACGGCCAATAACCCAGGCACAGTGGTGCCTGTAATCTCAACACTCAAGAGGTGGAGGCAGGGGGATTGTGAGTTCAAAGCCAGTTTAGACTATACAGATCCTGTCCCCTCAATTTTTTACTTTTATTTTTAGTTTTCAAAGGAATGAACTGGGAAGATCCAGTTTTTGTGTCAAGTTAAAAAAAAATTCAACAATGACATTAACTCCTTGACCAGAATTTCTCAGATCACAGAATTTGAAGTCTGAGGTCAGGGAAATGCTCTTTAAAATAAAATTCTAGTGCGGTGGCTTCACCACATGAGTATAGGGATCGGTGGGCAGGGCACAGGGTTCCTGAAGCCCCTGAACTTGTGTGCAACATCCAGTGAGCAGGCTAGCCGGAGCCTGTTTAATCTCCCTTGCATTCAAAGGATGAAGTGCTAGCTTTTAGTCTATGTGTGAGCTGTTTGGGAGGTTCCTCTAGACCAGAAATACAAAATCAGACTTGGCTGCACGTTCGGGATTTTACATTTTTTTTTTTTTTTTACCTTGAAGTTTCCAATTCAGCCCCTATCTATGTAAAATCTATAAAAGGAGGGTTTCTCTTAAAACTGATACATTAGCACTTGTCACAAGTTGAGCAAGTGCAATAGTCTGGGGGAAGGAAGTCATGAGTCTAAAACCAACTGTCCTGTGGTCAAGTAGAACAGTAAGCTGATAGTCTTAGGGACCAAGGCAATCTTCTGCCATCACCTCTTGGCCAACAGCCTCTTTTTCTCTGGACCTTTGAGTCCTTTGTCAGTTTGTTCAGGTCCCTAGCTGGGTTTTTTTCTCTAGTGAGCCTTTAGACTCTGCTTTTCCCTTCTTGATTTCTCTTCTTAGTAGGTCTCCTGGACTATGTCTCTCTTTTCCTTCCTCCCTTTCCTCCTCCCCCCACCCTTTCTCACTCCCTCTGTGTTTGTGTGGGCCAGATGTTGCTGTCTTTGTTTGAGACCTCATTGTTTGAGACTAAGACTTACTGGACCTGGAGCTCATTGATCCAGCTAGACCAGTGCAGACTTCCTAATACTGCGACCCTGTAATACAGCTCCTCATGCTGTGGTGACTCCTAACCATAAAATTATTTTCACTGCTGCTTCATAGCTGTAATTTTGCTACTGTTATGAATCGTAATGTAAATAACTGTGTTTTCTGATGGTCTTAGGTGACCCCTATGAAAGCATCATTTGACAGGTTGAAAACCTCTGAGCTAAACTATCTGGCTAGCCACTCCAGGGATCCATCTGCCTCTGCTTTCCCAGTGGTGAGGTTATGCTGCCACACCTGACTTTTTTTTTATATGGGTGTTGTGAAGCCAAATTTAGATCTTCATGCTTACAAAGCAGTTTATCTAGTCTCTACTAGGTAGCCCAAGCTTGCTTAGACCTACAATCTTCCTGCCTTAGCCTCCCAAGTGCTAGGATTATAGGTGTACACTACTGTGTCTGGCTCAACCCCTCTTTTGATGGTATTGATGTTTTCAAAATTTTATTAGCATAAGGTAATTATGCATAATAATGGGTTTCATTATGACATTTTCATACATGCAAGTAATGTATTTTGATCATATTGACCATTGTCTCTCTTCCCACTTCCACTCATCCCCTTCTCTTTCCCAATCAGACCACTTTCTAGTTTGTCTTTTTTTCCTCTCTTTCCCTCCCTCCGTCTCTCTCTCACTTCTTTTTTCCAGTTCTTTGTGTAGCCTTGGCTGCCCTGAAGTTTGCTCTGTAGACCAAGCTGCCTGCTTATGCCTCTGGAGTGCTGGAATTAAAAGCATGAGCCATCACTACCCAGCTAATCTATGTCTCTCTCTCTCTTTCTTGTGCGTGCGCGTCCATGTGTGTGCCTGTGTGTGTGTGAATCCATGAATTCATGAATTTAATCAATTATTTATAGGTGCTTGCTGAGGGCTGTTTATGTGAGCATGTGCGCCTTACCAGTGGCTACACCACTGAAGAAAGCATCTTTTCCTCCTGAAGGAACCACTAACTGCTTATAAGGCCTCAGGGAGGGGTGGTTCTTCACAAGCCCACCCTCCTCCATGACAGAACGTTGTGCAGTTAAAAACAAACAGCTATGGAGAGTCATCCTATACTCAGATGTCTGTGTCCTACAACATGCCATCCCTTCCTTTGGCTCTTATATTCTTTCTGTCCCCATATCCCCGGTGTCTCATGAGCCTTGGAAGGCGGTGGTCAGAGTGTCCCACTCAATGGTCTCCTGTGGTGTTCTGGTGCTGTGTGTGTAATGAAGTCCTGGAACCGTTAGCTCTAGGAGGAAAGGCAGGGCCTGGCACCCCCCACCCCCACCCCGTGCTGACCTCATAGTTTGTCTCCCACTGTGCATTCAGTCCAGACCTCACTTCACTGAGCTCAGGGATGATGGGACCACTATAAACAGTACTGCCAGAGGTGGTTCCTGTCATGGAAGACTGCTTAGGAGTCGTGACTTCTGGGTTCTGCCATGGATGACGGTCAGGCTCAGTCACAAGTACTGATTGTCTCCTGTGGGCTGGGGTAGAGCCAGATACTTATTCACACATCCATGTATTTATGGAGTGCCTACTGGTTGCAGGGCTCTGTTCTGGGCTCTGTAGATATATCATATATATATATATATATATATGTGTGTATATATATACACACATATACATATATATGTATTATATATATACATAATACATACATACATACATATATTGCAGTGTTGATTGAATTTCATCGTGATGAAAGTTAGGACACAGAGGAGACAGTGACTCCAGAGAAGTGACATGGCTTCCCTGAAACCATGGAGCTGGTGAGTGACTGTGATCTGATTCTGAGCTGCACAGGCTTACTAACCTACCAAGAGTAGTAGGGAAAGCGAGCTGGGAGAGGGGACTGAAGAACCGTGTTGATTGTGTGTTTGTGTTTGTGTAAGAACGAAAGCTTCTTTCTGTCAGAATGTACTATAAACAAAACAAGGAAAACTAGGAGATATGTTTGCCACGCATAATAGACAAAGTTAATATTTTTATACACTTTCACAAATCAGTAAGAATTGCACGCCAAAAATAAAACAGGGGAGGGTATTAGTATGTGATACGCATGGATAAAGTAGAAGAGACCAAAAATATGAAGAGCCATAAACTCACTAGCGATAGAAAAAATGCTAATTAAGATAATAAGCGTTCTTTCCCCTTTATCAAGTGGGCATCTTTTCAAAGGACAAGACGCCATGTTGATGGGATCTTTCAGACAAGCTTCAGCAACCAATTTTAGGATGTTCTTAAATAGATCGATTCTTCTACTTTTTTTTTTAAAAATAACATAGATTTGAAAAGCTTTATAACTTTTGGGGTTTTTTTTTTAACCATATTAACAGCATCTTCCAGTTTTTCTGGAGTAAATGAATATGTATCCTTTTTATAATTAACAATATACATATATTCATTTTTTAAAAAGATTACAAAAATAGAAAAGAAAATGAAGAGATGTTTGTTGGTTTTACACGTATCAGAATAAGGTTTTCGACTCAGTAGGGGGCAGAGTCTATCATCTGCTGTTTCCTAAGTGTCACACTGTCCTTCCTTTGTGTGCCCTTGCCTGTCTGTCTCCTTGTGGCTGTCATTCTTTTAGCTCCTGATTGGAGCCCGGTCATCAGTGCCTGGAGTCCTGTGCCTGGGGGGCACAGAGCTCATCCCATCGTTGTTCATGTCTTCACTAGTGACATGACCCAATCTTGCTGACTCCCCAGTGTCTTGGGGTCACTAAGATATAGTGATACCAGGCCCATCCCCCTCCAGCTAAGCAAGGCTGCCATGTGACATATTGTCATTTAGTGTTGAGGACTACTGACCTCAGACTGCATCTAGTCACTTTGCTGTGCCCAGGCCTCAGTGGTGGGACAGAACATAGGCTTGTTGAAATAAGTGCATTTGGCCTCCCAGCACTTCAAGAACAAAGGGTCAAAGTACCTGCGCACGCATGTGTGTGTGTGTGTGTGTGTGTGTGCGTGCGTGTGTGTGTGTGTGTGTGTGTGTGTGTGCGCGCGCGCGTGCGCGTGCGCCCCAAGTGCCAAACAAATGCACATGAGGCATTAGATGTGTACCTGCTAATCAGTACATTGCCGTTTTCTTGTAAATTCTTGGGTTGTGACAGCTCAGAGTACCAGGAGTTAGTATAAGGGTTATTGTGAGAATTTCAAAGCAAGATGAATTTTGATTCACTTAACTGAACAAAGAAATATGTTCCATGGCATTATATTGACAGGAGCAATAATTATCCATCAAGGATAGTGAACTTCCTCATCGATGTCACTGTGTAGGCAACCGATAAATACAGGATGAATGAATGCACTAGAAGCTGGAAGCAGGGCAGGATGGCATCTCTCACTTCCTACTAGTGTCTTGTTGGACTCTCCAGCCCCTTCAGCCCCTTCAATGCCACTTGGCATCACTCAGCTTTCACTTGGGACATTAAGTTGAATGTCACTGTTTTGAGGGGATGCTGTACCCAAGTGACTGGCAAACACTAAGTAATCTTCAAAGTAAACCAACTTGTGGGCTGAGACAGTGTTCAAGATTGTTCATTAAAGAAAACCTGGGCCCATGTAGAAGGGCTGTCACTGTCACTCTCTCTCTCTCTCTCTCTCTCTCTCTCTCTCTCTCTCTCTCTCTGTGTGTGTGTGTGTGTGTGTGTGATTTGTTGTTTTGGGCTTTTTTGCTCTTTTTGTTGGGGGTGGGGAGACAAGGTCTCATGTATTCTAGGCTGGCCTCAAACTCCGATGTAGTTAAGGATGGCCTTGGACTTTTAATTCTTTTGCCTCTACATTCGAGTTATAGGTATAGGTTATAGGTACCACACACACATTATGCAGTGCTGGTGGTCAACCTAGGGCTTCCTGCATTCCGGGCAAACACCCTGCCCACTAAGTCCCATTCCCAGCTTCTCCTAGCGGTTGTTTAATTGTTCATATGCCAGCTTTTACTTCCACGCAACACTCCTCCCCCTTCCCTTCCTCCTCTGACTGAGGACCCGGAGACACAGGTGGGAACCCCCATAACTTCTCTGCTTGCATCTGCTCTGTAGGCAGGAATGGGAGTGTGAAAGCAAATGTCACTGCTGCAGCCATAATTTAAGACGTCCTTTGAAAAAAAATTCCAATTTCATCATTTCACAGAAGAATAGATCAATATTTCTACAGTTAAGAGTTTAGTTAAAAACCCTGCTGTGCAATGAAATAATGCATCTGCTATTGGCGTAGAGCGACTGGGATGTTAATTCCTTGGTTTTGTGTCAGTTAAGGGCAAATTAGCCTTCCAGCACTAGTCATGACTCATTATGTCATTATGTAGAAGGCACTTACTGTACCTCCACTACTATGCAATTTAGATCCAATAAAAATTGTGACAGCGTTTTTATCCACTTCATTAAGCTACTAATTTCTTGTAAAAAAATGTACATTAATCTTTTTATAGCTTCATGCAGAGTGGCATATTTTTAGACTCTAACATTGATTAGGTCCTGGTTAAGAATAATTTTCACAGTACTTTTAAGAAATGTAAATAAAGTTACAATAATTTAATTTTTCAACATAGTTATGACAGTATTGATCTTCAAATGAACATGTTGGCTGAATTAAATGTGGAGCCCAAATGAAATACAGACTGAATATTTAAGCACGTAACCAATTACAAAGCTGGGTTGAACAATGCCCTGCAAACAGAATGAAGGGAGGAAGCGTGAACCTCCACAGAAAATACTAATTGCTCACATTTTGAAAGATGTAAATGGGGACTTTCTTCTTTGACATCTGACTTTTCTTACCCAAATGTTTAAAAAATACAGTGAAGAAAGTCTTTCCTCTTTGATTTTTCATTCTTGTGAAGTATTAATGGTGCTCCCGTTTTACTACAGTAAGGACAGTGCGCTGGGTCCAGGGGGGACAGTGTCCAGGGTTCTCAGTGGGCTCTGCAGGTGGTCAAGTGGTCAAGGGCAGGGTGTGCCCTTGGTGGCAGAGCTATTTCTCTTTGCTCCAAGGACAAACCCTCCGCAGTGTTTGCACATTGCTGACAAAGCCATGAGTCACGTCCTCACTGCCGGAAAGGTGAGCTCGGGTGGGTGGGTGGTGTGCGAGCTGTGTCTGATGAGCTCACTTCTCAGATCTGGATCAGCCTCTCTCCGCCTATAACCTTGCTCTCACTGTGAACTGGGCTCTGACTTTGCTCCCCTCTGCCTTCCCAGGCAAGGGAAAGCCATCTCTGACTTGTTCCAGGCACCACAAGTCCGCTGTGCCCCTCCAAGGGCCATGCAAATTGCTACAGGGGCAGATGGCTGGTTAGACTCTACAGTGGGAGACAAATACCGTCAGAATAGTATCATATTGAATTCAAAGACCCAGAGTCCCAGAGTAGAGTGTCCCCTTCCTCAGCCTATTGCTATCTTCTATAGGAAGGCTTTGTGCTGGGCCACAACCAAGGGCCACTCTAGAATCTAGTTGCAGGTTCTAAAACTTGTTGTCTTCCTAGAGGGATGCCTCCCTGGGAGTCTCTGCCTTCAATGCTGCAAGGCTCAATTCTTTAACTTTTCTGAGCCCCGTGTGTTTTCAGAAAAGGTGTTTTGTTTTTGTTTGTTTGGCTTGGTTTTTCAAGACTCTGAGTAGCCCTGGCTACTCACTCTGTAGACCAGGCTGGTCTTGAGCTCACAGAGATCCATCTGCCTCTGCCTCCCAAGTGCTGTGATTAAAGGTGTGAGCTACCACTGTCTGGCAAGAAAGGGTTTAGATGTAAAAAGCATTCCTTGCCTCACAGCATCTTCACTTCTGCAGACTCATACAAGTCTGAATGGTTCTCAGTGTGATGGCAGTTTCATCTCAATAGGAAAGAAGCTACAACAGTTTGTGGTGATGGTCACTGTATGCTCTGTGTCTGGCTCTAGAGGTGTGGCTTATTTAGGGACTTCTCTTCAGCACATAGCCCAAGTTTTCCTTTGGCCCCTGAGTATCCTCTTGAAAGTGTGTTGTTGGGCCGACAATGGATGTCCTGCTTTTGGTTTTGTCTCGGAGCCTTGCTTACAGAGCCTCTTTCCCTGGCGTTATCTAAAGCCACCCCTTTTTGCCACCACTCCAACTGTCTCCCAGCTGTTCATAGCTGTGCCATGTTCCCGTGTGTGAAGCCAGATGCCACTGATGTTTTCATTTGTAAAGCTTGCCTTTTTTTTTTTTTTTTTTTTTTTTTTTTGTTTTTAAAGGCAGTTTCATATAGCCCAGGGCTGGTCTCAGATTCCCTATGTAGCTGAGGTTGACCTTGAAGCTCCTGGCCCTCCTGCCTCTATCTCAAGTGCTGGGATTAGGCATGAGCCACTTGGTTTATGCAAGATTGAACCCAGGTTTCTATGCATGTTAGTCGAGCCCTCAGCCACCTGAGCTACAGCCCTGGCCCTCATCTGTATAGTCTTTTCCTATAAGGAGGCACAGGCTATCTGAGCCCTTGTTGCAGAAGATTATCCTCATCGCTGAGAGGCAGAGGTGAGCCAGAGAGACAAAGCAATGAAATTATGCACGTGGAACATGGTAGAGCCAGATGCCAGGGCCTTGTGCTCCGGACATCAGAGCTTCCAAAATGCTTTTGCGTGGGACAGAATGATGGCTCAGTGTTCAGACATTGAGTTCAGTAGCTGAAGTCTCAGACTCCACCTCTCCCCCTCCCATGTTACCTGGTTTCTCAGAATCTCTTTCGTCTTTTTTTAAGATTATGAGGACTAAGCCGAAAAATGTGAATTGATCTTGTGTGTAAAGCAAGGTATCTGCGATTATTTTCATCATCATCATCATCACTGCTTGTTTGTCAGCATCTTCCCATTCCGTGATGCAGGTACTCATGTGTCCCCTGATGATCACAATAGCTAATATCCACAGGGGGCAAGATGAGGCTGGGCAATGCTTAGTGGGGTCTCCTCAAAGCCTGCTGCTGCCCGTGCCCAATAGCATTTTGCTAAGGTTCCAGCCTTCTTCCTTTCTTCCCTGCAGGAGCCCAGGATTAGGGATGCTGAGTCTCATGGCTGGTTGGCTGATCTCCCAGTCTCAAAGGTAGCCTGATGTGGTGGCTGAGGAAGTCAGTTCCAGTCTACAATAGGAGCTTAGTAGTGCCTTAGGCATCTAACCTCTCCCTCCAGGAAGAGCTGGTATCTGGGGTCACAAAATTACTCCCCATAGAGCTCTTTCTGCTTAAGTATAGGGTTTGGTATGTGCTGCTGTCATCAAGGCAGCCTGGGGACTGGCAGGAGGTTAAGTTCTGTTTCTTTGCAAAACAACAACTCCTCTGAGGTTTCTATAAATAATCAGTTCCCTATTATGACAACATGAAGGAGTAGTTGGTTGCATCTTCATAATTAAGACTTGAAGAGAAGTCAATGACAATGAAAAACACTATTCTCTGCTTTTCACTCTCCTGCAACCTCCTTTCCCTTGCATCCTGTGGTCCTCTCCCCAGGGCACAGCTGTTAGCCTGGCCCCAAGTTTCTCAGGCAGGCCTGGATCCTTGTGCCCTGAGCATCAGTGGAGGGAGGAGGAAGCTGTGGGCTGCCCCTCCCCACTAAGCTGGGAAGTCCCAGAGAAGGAGAGGTTTCAGTTTGTGGGTTCCTTTGCCAGATGGCATTTGATACGAATATTGATGTTAATGGCGTTTGGATAATGACACTGTCTGTGGTAAGGGCTTTATTACTGTTATGAGCCACACAGTCCTGAGGGGAGCCATTCCGTTTAGTTACCTTTGTGTGTGTGTTGCAAATGTTTAATAGACAATTACCAGGAGGCTGTGTTCTAGGGGGTTAGGGTGATTCTGGCTTCTCAGGCAGGTCCTGAAGCCAGCCCATATGGTGGAGCTGAGGTGCCTTGGAGGGGACTAATGGCTGAGGTTACCCACATTCCTCTCATGCACAGAGGGGTCACCCAAACTTTCCCCAGCATTTCCACTCTTGGAGGGTGAACTCTGTTGCAACCTTTCTCCATAACCAGGTACATCAAAACCCTACCTTTTATACTTCCGGGGATGGGGGGCCCGAGATTCTTCCTATTAAAAATGAATAATAAAATCCTCCGCTTTCATCTTAATGGGGTTAGTAGGAGGTGCTTAGCTTTTTATAGCTACCTAGATGATCGAAAAAGGCAGACGAAGCCATCACAAAATTAAGGAAGAGGTCATTGTTAGAAGAACAGAGACTAGAGTCTTTTAAAAGCATTTCTGGTCTTAATTCAAAGCGCCTCTCTGGAGTGCTTTGGGAAGCAGGCCGGTGGCTTTCCTTTGCTGAACCGAAGCTTTGGCAAGGTGGGGACCACGTAGCAGGCTCCACTTGGAGTCCTGCGGAAGATCAGTCCCTTCGGAGCAGAGATGACACTTCCAAGACAGATCATCTGGCCGATGGTTAGGCCTGTTTTCCTACATCCTGCAAAAGCTTGACCCTTGTGAGAAATGGATGAACGAATGAATGGGAGGGACCTCAGGTGTTTTTTGGAGCCTTGTCAAATGGCTTTAGAGATGTTAGCTGGTGGTTGCTATGGACCAAATACTCCTGGGATCTTAGCTATCCAGAGACCTGGGAAATCAGGAGGCCCGGCAGAACTTCTGGAAATAGCTTTGAAATGGATTGTTGTGTGAGCTCCGGCTGTGGATGGCCTGGCTCTGAATCAGAATACAAAACAGACGGGATGCTCTTTTAGTCCTTTCAGACTAATGATTTTGTCCTTTTTCCCTCTCCTCCTCACTTTATTTCTTCATCTATAACATCTGCAAGAGGGCAGCCAGACTAATAAAACAGTGCTAAGCCTGACTAATGCCAGCCATTGATCCGAGGGTGGGACCCGATTAATCAATGGGATTTTAGCTGTGTTTGCTTCCCCAGGGGACAGGAGGCCCAAAGACAGTTCTTGCCCCTGAAGAAGGGAGGATCCATGAATCTCCATCTGTGAGCTCTGGGAGGAGGCAAGATGTGGGTAACTGCAGCAGGAGCAGTCTTTGTGACCTTTTCAGAGATGCTCCTAGGGTTTTGGGTGTCTGCTTGGGGTACTCACTGGCTCTGGCTATGTGATGCTACTGAAGAATTTGCTGGGCTATGGGGATAGCTGCCTAGAACAGAGAAAACCTCACTAGACACACAAGCAGTTATAGAAAATTTAAGCTGAGTATGGATACCCAGACTGAAGAGTGAAGAGTTCAGTTTAAGATTTTATATATATATATATATATACATATATATATATACACACATATATATACATATATATACACACATATATATATGTATATGTGTATATATATATATATATATATCTATATATATATATATATATTGAGCTGGGTGTGGTGGCTCACACCTTTAATCCCAGGACTTGGGTGACAGAGGCAGGTGGATCTTCATGAGTTCAAGATCAATCCAGTCTACATAGTGAATTACATAGGAGAAACAGAGCTACAAAGTGAGACACTGTCTCAAATAGATAAGTAGGTACATAGACAGACAGACAGACTAGAGGGGTATCCATCCACAAGATGGCTGAGTGTGTAGCCTGATAACCTGAGTTTGATCCCCAGGATCCACATGATGGAAGGAAAGAACTGACACAGTTGTCCTCTGACCTCTACACACATGCTATGGCATGCTTGCATGCACATACAAATACACCCATGCTTGTGCATGAATGCTCATACACAAATAAATATAAAAATATTGAAAATGGTCTAGAGGGTGGGGGGTATAGCTTATTAGTAGAGTGCTTGCCATGCATGCATAAAATCCTGGACTTGGTACTCAGTACCACAAAAGCCAGGAGTGGATTCATGCCGGTGACCCTAGCACTAAGGAGGAGCAGGAGTTCAAGGTAATTCTTGGCTGTAAGTGGAATTTGAGGCCAACTTACATGACACCAAGTCTCAAAGCAAAACAAGACCAAAAAAAAAAAAAAAAAAAAAAAAAAAAAAAAGGCGGTGCGGCTGGACATTTCTTTTATTCCTTACATACATATGTAATAAATATAACCTATGTAATACAATTCTCACATTATGTATAATATATATAATAAAAATTTAAAGTTTCCATTAAGTTTATGCAGAGATAGGAGCTATTGGGCATGGTGGGAAATGCCTGTAACTACAGCACTTCGAATATAGGTGTAGAGAATTGAAGGCACACGAATATAGGTGTAGAGAATTGAAGGCACACGGTCATCTTCAGCTGTATATTGGTTCCAGGTCAGCCTGGGCTCTCTGAGAGTTTGTCTCCAAACAATGAAAAACATAAAATGGGGTAGGGACTGGAGAGATGGCTCAGCTGTTTAGAGCACTTGCTGCTTGTTGAGAACCAGGGCTGGTTCCCAGGACACACATGGCACCCATAACTATAACTCCAGATCCAGACAATCCAGCACCCTCTCCTGGCCTCCTCAGATGTGCACACACATGATGCTCATGCATATATGTAGGCAAAGGTTCAAACACATAAAATAAAAATGAATAATTTTTTTTAATTGAGCTTTATTCTGTGTGTGGTAGTATATACCTTTAATCCCAAACAAATAAAAAAAAAAAAAAAATCGAGCATTTCTTACCAAAGCCCAGGTGTGAGCTAAACCTTGATGTTGGTGACTTTTTGGTGCTTGTTGTTTTGTTTTGTGGTGGTGCTGGGGACAGAACCCAGGGCCTCCACCAGTGCTAGTGAAGGGAGCAGACAAAAGCACCTTGGTGTAAGTACTGCCATTTTGACTTCACACACCATTTTACCTTAGGGTGAAATAAAATTCAGGTTCCCAAGCCCTAGGGGAGCTGAGAACCTTCCAATAGCTGACCAACCTCCCGCTAAACCAAAGAATAGTCATTATACATCATTAGTTCTCTGGAAACATTATGGTTGTTCCTAACAACAGAAAGAACAAATGAATCTGATTGGTTGGACTAAAAGACTTGCATTGTATGTAGGTTGACAATGATGGAACACTCAAGGAATGCCCCTAATCTCTAAATTCTGATTAGTGAAAATTGTAACTGTAACTTGGCAACAAGTATGTGTGATTTTTGTGCTTACAAACCCCACTTCTACCCCTGTTCAGGGCTGACAGGAGGCTCCCAAGTCCTTGTCCTGCAGCCCTGATCAATCAGAGATCCGCTTATGTGACTATTAAAATCTTTGGATCCCGTAAGTGTATCTCCTTCTTAGTGGTACACAATAGGCTAGGCGTGATACTAGGCAATGACTCTATCTCTGAACTATAACTATAACTATAACTCTAGTGATGACCATTTCCTTGCTTGCCTTCATAATTTTACAAATAGCTTCTTGTTTCTTTATATAAGTAGAACCACACTGTACATGTGATTTTCTGTTTCGTTTCTTTGATTCAAAGTGCAGAGATCATCCAATCTGTAGTGAAAAACAGAATTTGATTCATTTGTCTTGCTATTATATTTTTCCTCTTCCTTTGCATAGAACTTTCAAATCTTTTGTGTTTGTGTGTGAGTACAGTGCATGCATGCCAGGACGTATGTGGTGTTCTGAGTACAGCCTTGGGTACTGGTCCTCACTGTCCACTTTGTGTGAGGCAGGATCTCCTGTTTCTTGCTGTCTACACCACAGTAGCTGGCCCACAAACTTCCAGGCATTCTCCTGTCTCTGACTCCTGTCTTTTAAGTGGAACACTGGGATGAGAGATGTTCTATTGTGTCTGGCTTTGCGTGGGTTCTAGATCTGAACTCAGAGTCTCACCCACTGAGTCTTGTCCCCAACTCATAAAATTTATCATAAAAAATTGACCAGAATTCTGCCACATGAACTGAAGTATATTCTTTGAGATGACACAGCTTACAGGGTGGGTATTGGATGTCAAAGATTTTTTGTTTGTTTGTTTCTTTTTTAAACCTGTGATGCTGACTTTTCATTTTATTTTAAGCTTCAGAGACCTGATTATTTCATGAATCACCTCAAAACATTCACCAGTTTCAGGAACACATGATTTTGCTAGGATCTACATCTCCATGACAGAGGACAAGGGCAGTAAATAACAGAATTCCTGGTTTTGCAGAGGAGGTTTAACCTAGGCTGTGAGTCCTCTATGGACCACAGCTGTTTTATCCATCTGATGATATCCCCAAGGCTCAGAATCCAGTCAGTACATAAATCAAAATGCTTTCCTATGACAGAGGAGGAAAGCTTTCTGTCCAGGCCTCTGTAGGATGAAACACATCTTCCTAATAGTGTGATATAGGGATCTACCAGCGGCCATGAACGGTTTCCTTGGTAATGTGAAGGGTCGCCACATGTGTGTGGTGGTGCATGCCTGCGATCTTGGCACTTCAAAGCTCCCACAGAGGGATCATGAATGGGTTTCAGGCCAGCCTGGGCTGCATCTTCTTGATGCATCAAGGGTCTTGACTACCCTTGGGTTACTCATATTTTACATTCAGAAACACTGTAGAAGAAATGGCTGTGTTAGTCAGGACTCATCATGTTTCCAGAAATCGTGTAAAGGGAGTTTGGGGAAGAGAAGTCTTCTAAAGCAATTGAAGTCATTGGTATGCCTCTGTGGGCAGTACCTTAGCCTTTGATTGGGGGTTTATGGCCACCTAGGCCTCTGCAGATGCCTCTGAGCCTGGGGCTATCTGTAATGAGTCTTTTTCTGTACTGCCAGCCCCAAATAATTGCATGGAGACTTCTTATTAATTAAAAGCTAGCCCTATAGCTTAGGCATGTTACTAACTAGTTATTATAACTTAACCAGTTTATATTAGTCTACGTTCTATCACATGGCATTACCTCTCTTTCAACTTGTACCTCCTGTTTCTTCTCTGTGTCTCCTGGCTTCTCTTGTGTGCCTAGATTCCTCCTCCTCTTCCTTTCTCTCTTGGAAATCCCTCCTGCCTAGTTATTGGCCATTCAGCTTTTTATTACATCAATCACAGCAATATATCTTCACACAGTGTATAAATATGCTACAACAGCTCCCTGCTCTCTGGAGTGCCTTCTGCTGAATAGGGAGAAGAGGCGCCATCTTTGCTGTCCCTGTCAGCTAGGCTAGACCGTAGTCTTCTGGACTCTTTCTTTACCCCCGGCCCTCAGATTATCTAGTACACCCAAGCATTGGGCAGCCCACTGGTAGCCACAGATGAAAATATGTGTGCCTTGGCTGGCTTCCATGTATTTATTTGTTTTTTTTAAAGCTTGCCATTTAAAGAAATACATAAACACAGGCAGGACAGTCAAGGCTTACAGGGAAGTCTATGAAGGTTCACAGTCTTCATGGGACCCATGCCAGAAGTAAAACACCAGTATATCTGCCCCCCCCTTATTTTTGGGTGGGATGGACAGGGTTTTATGTGTCCAGGATGGCCTCAAACTCCCTATGTAGCATGACCCTGAACTTCTGATTCCCCTGCCTCTACCTCCAGGGCGTTAGGATTTCTGCTGAGTTCTGCCATACTCTGTTTATACAGTACTGGGAATGGAACCTAGGGCTTTGAGCATGCTAGACAAACACTATGAAGTGAGCTATATCTCCTGCCCATCTCTGTAATTAAACAAAAATGAGTTTACTGTGTGTGTGTGTGTGTGTGTGTGTGTGTGTGTGTGTGTGTGTCTAATGGGGGGTGGTGGAAATAAGTGAACAAATTGTTAGAGTTGATTTGATTTCCCCCCCACTCTGTGGGTGGTTTCGGGGTTTGAACCCATGTTGTCATGCTTGGTGACTTTGTCGACTGGCGCCTTTAACTGCTGAATCATCTTACCAGTTTGTTGTAATTTTTAAGTATGTGTTTATTTGTGAGATTGTTCATTTAATCAAGCTTCCCTGAAAGATGTGAATCCTAAGACTGTTCCGACTACCAAGGTCGTTGGCGAGTGTTTCTTGGGTGAGTGGGGGCTGGGTGAGCGCTGGGGAGTTACTGGCTGGAGGAAAAGACTAGTTTGCTTGACCTGGTCCAGGTTTCAGTACAGACCCGGTTTCAAGGTCTCCAAGGACGCCACAGGCATCCCCAGACTGGCCCACAACAAGGGAAGCTCTCGCAGAGTTTAAGGAGGCGCCGCAGGGAAGCCCGCCTTCCTGGAAAGTCACGCTTAGAATTGTCTTCAAAAGCTGCAACGCAGCCCCCGGAGTTTGAGCAGGAATAAATCATTAGCATTTTATTTACAGTTCTGGGTTTACAATTCCTAGAAGATGATCCTGCTGTTCAGAGCTGATCTCTGCTTGGCAGGCTTGCACAGCGCCTCTTTCCATCTCCCCTGTCTGGGGGACAAGATTGGCTGTTTGCTTGGGCAGGGAAAGAGTGGTCTGGACAAGGAGGTTGCATTTTCCAACGACCGGAATGAAGGAGTCGTGTTCCCTGGTATACGGGGAAAGGAGGTTTGACCAAGAATGGGCTGGGGGATGAGGTCGCACAGCTCGAGATGATTCTGAGCCTGGGAGTTCTGGCTTCCAAATCAGCCAGGAAAAGCGCAGACCCGGGGAACCTTTGGCTCTGGGGCCAACTGGAGTCCCCGACGGCATCCGCCGCACCCGCTAGATGGCAGCCTCGGTCTCCGCCGGAGACCAGCGGGTCGCGCTAGCCAGTCCGACTGGAGGCCACAGGAAAGCGGCTTTGGCACCCAAGACCGCCTCCGCTTGCTGGATGGCCTTGAAGAGTGGCCGAGAGAAGGGAGGGACTGGGAGCTGCCTCACTGCTGGGATGGAGCATAGGTTTTGAAAGCTGTGATGGCTGACCCTCGCCACCTGCCCTGCTTGGGCAGTGACAGATGTGAGACCAGGACGGAAGGCGCTGTGGATCCAGACTGGGAGCCATGGCGCGCGACTCATGCAGGTCCACTGACTGTAGTTAGATTTGGGCCCCTTCCATGATTGAGACATCGGTTGTCAACTCTTTCCAGACTTGAGTGTTTTGTGCTTCACACTATCCTGGCCATCCTCTGAGCCTAAAAGATGCCCCTCTCACACCCAGGATCCACAAAAGCCCACAGCTACATCTTTGGATAGGCAAGAGATGGCAGCTTCTCTGAGGCCAGTGAGACTTGGAGTCCTGGGCTCAGCTATGAAGACAGGGCATGCAGAGAACTTGGTGTTGTGGGAACCCTGCCTTTTCTAAAAAGGGAGTGGGCCATAGGGAGTTAGTTCTGTCCCTGGAATTCATGAATTCGTGAGATCATTGATCTCGTTCTGTTAGGTTCACAGTCTGAGATCTCTAGCTTCAAGGGCATTACCGTTCCAAATCAGCCTTCTGGGCAGATGAGGTCAGGGTATATGACCCCTTTCCTTCTCTCCAGTCTAGCTCTTTGGCAGTTCTTTCCCCTAAGAGAAGATTTCAGCCTGCCCTGCCTTGGTTTACCTGCCATCTGTCACCATATCTTGGGTGGCAATGGTAGAACTGTGATTCAGGTTCTGAGAAAGTGGACTTTTTTGCTACAGTGGCTGGAATCATCCTGCTCTCCCACTCCAGAACTCCAGCTGCCTTGGAGCCTTCGAAAAAGACTTTTCCATTTTAATTAAAAATTCTGCATTATTTATTTACTTTGTGTGTATAAGCACATGTGTTCTCAGGTCATCTCACCAGCTTCCCACTCACTGGCTTTCCTACCTTAGATCCCCAAGTCCTTCAAGGCTTTGGATTTGTTTTGAGAATCGCCAGAAGCCTTGATTCCAGGTGCATGGGCCATTAGGCCTCAGGAGTGGAGCTGGGTGTCTGGGAGCATGGGTCTCCTTGGGTCAGGGAGAGTCCCTAGGCCATTCTCTCTGTACAGGTTAAGCTAGAGGAGGGCAGCTGGGACATGGAACTAGGAATGCTTCCTGATCTTCCCAGTCACCCTTAAGGAAAGCTGTCTGGCTTGCTAGCCAGCACAGGGAAGAGTGGGGAATTGCTATCCAGCACATGGTCCTCGGTTAACATCACAATTTCCATGACAGAGCTGCTCTCTAATGGAGCCTGTCAACTCAGCTTAGGCTGCAATGGCTCAGAGCACACTGCCTGCAGCTCCAGGATGTGGGTTCTGAGGCGTTAACCCTGCCAGGCGCACTGAGGATGCACCTATCAGGCTCACCATCAAATTATTTTGTAATCACTTCACACTGACCTGCAATCACCCAGCAGGCAGTGGTGGGGTGGGGTGGGAGTGAGTCTCCCCAGGGGTCCCAGCAGGGGTACTGACCCCAGAAAGATCTCTGTCCCCTTTACTTACCAGGAGGCCTCTTTGACAACCCTCAAGGGCCTAGAACAGCCATCCTTATTGGCAAAGGGAGATGCTGTTTAGGGCAATGGTGTCATTCCTGAAAAGGGGGTGGGGGACCAAACAGTTTGAAGTGCCCATTCTGTTTCTTGCTCTGCACTTTTTGCCTGGGCTTCTTGGAACCTGCAGGAAAGGGAGGAGGGAGAGAAGGGGGTGGCAGAGTTCACATCTCTACCACAGCCTCTCCAGGAGTGAAGGGTGGCTGTCTGCTCAGATGGCAGGGGGAGGGGGAGGGAGGTAGGACGCATGACACAGGACACATCTGAACAGTTCCCTCTGTGGGGACTCAGCCTCCCACACCTAAGCTGGGGGTTCTGCAAACAAAGAGCCCAGTTGCCAGGGAGTGTGACACTGGACCAGTTACTTCTGTCATTTGATTTAATGAGACCATCCCTTTGGCATTCATGAGACTCTGTGCCAGTCTTCAACCCCCATCCATCTCTGGCCATGGGCCCATGTTGATTACTTTTGTTTGATATAGTTTTATTGTCCAGGTTGGCTTTGAACCGAGGACAATTCTGCATCAGCTTCTCAGTGATGAAATTACAGGTGTACCTTCCAGATCTTGACTTCTTTACCACAAAGCCAAGGAGTCTTTTGTCCTCCATTCCTTGAGGCTCAGGAAACATGAGGAGTCACCTGAGTTTTCTTAGGCTGCACTGGGCTAATGAGCAGTCTACCCTGGGAGGAGACCAGGGTGGTGGTTGGTACTGGGCCAGGTTTTCCCTTAAGGGAAGTGTGTTTTAAAGTTCCATTAATTGAGGGTCCTAGTTAATTAGCAAATTCAGGAATTAGATTCTGTTTTGTCTGTCTTTTCTCTCTAAAATATTCTTAGTGAGTTTCTCATGGCTGGGAATTCTGCAATCAAAGCCTGGGGGTAGGGACTGAGGGCCGAGGGGGCTGACTTGGGAAGAGTAGTGCCTCCTTTGGAGAATGGTTTTGTTTTGCAGCATGGCTCCTGTCAAGTCTCAACTTATAGTTCCAGAGTCAGACTTGTGGGGTGCTACCAATGCTGGGGACCAGCTGCCTAACTATGATCTCACCAACAATAACAATGACTGAAATAATAAAACACAAGGCTGTAGTGATGGGGGTTAAGAGCACTTGTTACTCTTATAGAGGATCAGGGTTCGATTCCCAGTACCCATACTGGAGCTCATCTATAACCCCAGTTTCAGGGGATCCAACAGACACCTGAGGTACATATATATGCATGCAGGCAAAACATTTGTATGCATAAAGTGAAAGTAATAAATAATTAAAAGATAATAAAACATGCCATTTGCATTTCTTGGGCCTCTACCACATATCAGAGGCTGTGTGTTTTATAGCAGTTCCCTACTTCTGTCTTCAGAGCATGCTTAGAGGACAGGTGTTGCTGGTGTTCCCATTTCACAGAGGTGGAAACTGAGGGCCAGGCAGGTTACTTAGCATGGGTAAAGTGATACAGCTGGACAGGCTCAGAGGCAGAAGTTAGCTCAAGGCTTCTGACTTCAAAGCCTTGGATCTTGGCGCTCTGCTCTCACTACAGGAACCTGCTGTTGCCTTGTGGCAAAAGCATGTGTATGTGTTTGCAAGAGTTTCACAAATATTTGGTTTTGCCTTCTCCATTCCCCCGCCCAAACAGCAACAATGCAAGCTCCTCCCCTCTCCCCCCAGGGGTCAGGCAGATCTGAGAAGGAGAAAACCTGTGGTTTCTATTGCTGGCTTCTGGAGGGAGGTGGTGTCTAAGGAGAGCTTGCTTCCCGGTGAACAGCTGATGTACTCAGCATGAAGTCACATGAATATTTCCCATGCGCTATCTCGTCTGTTCTCAGTGTGTCCCCAAGTCTAGCTGGGGCTGGACAAACCTGAAACCCTACCTCAGCACCCCAAATGTTTGCCTTTCATCTCTAAGGACAGGGTGACAGGGCCCTGTGTGGGCTGCTCAGCAGAGCCAGCTGGGAGTTGGCCCAGAGCCATGGAGTGTGAGAAACTTTCAAATTTCAAAACCGCCCTGGGCCAATTTAATAAACTTCTGCCTCCTCCATCCTCTCCACAGTTTTGAATTCTCAAATATTCACACACACACCCCCATCTAAGATGTGCACAGCAATGGATGAATTTTGGAATGTTAATAATGCAGAATTTTACAGCATAGCAAGGTGAATTCTCAAGGGGTAATGGTTAACATCTGCTTTCTCTCTTTCCAAGATAACAATGAAGAAACCAATCCACACAGCAAGCAGGAGTGCGTGAGATGAACCACCAGTCCCTCTGAAAAGGGGTAAGTTGTCCCCCGATCCAGCGATCCAGCGCTAGGCACAAAAACCAAAACACTCAAGTGCAGTAAGATTGACAGTACAGGGGGATGGGAGGCGGGAAACAAAAGCAAAGTCAGTTTCGGGGGGGGGGGCACCATCTAGGCGGTGAACAAGACCCCTTTTCTTCCAGGGGGTCTGAAGATGACAAGAAACTATCTACGTCCTCCCAGTGGGACAATTCTTAGCAATCAACATCAGAGCTGTGGTCCTGACACGTCCTCTGGGAACAGCAGGATTCATTGTGTCAGGAGGTGACAAAGCAAGGGCGCCCCTCCCCCTCCCGTTCTAGAGATGGGCTCTGGAGTACCAGGGCTCTGAGCCTGCTCTCTCTCTTTGCAGGTTTTTGTACTCCCACTGTTAAAAGTGTCCTTTGTGAGCCCCCAACACACATGAGCCTAGGACAAGTTTCAGGTCTAGGGACTACAACGCTGATCTAGTGGGTAGGGGGTTGCTGAGAACACAAAGTAGCTGGAGTGTAGCCAGAGAAATGAATTGGCAGTTAGGAGCACCCAAGCTGGGATCCCCAAACCGGCATCTGGCCGCTCACAACCTCCTATAACTTCAGATCCAGGCTATCTGATATTCTCTTCTGGCTTCTGTAGCACACATGGATACATACAAATAAAAACTAAAATTGAAATGCAAACAAGCAGCTAGAGCCCACACTTGCTTTCTGACATTTGTCTTACCCCCCCATCCCCCGCTTTTGAAATGGGGTCTGGCTATGTAGCCTAGGCTAGCCTCAAACTTACTATGTAGCACAGGATAGCTCTGAACATGGGTTACTCCTCGTGCTTCAGTCGCCCAAGCACTGGGATTGCAGCTGTGAGCCACCGATTTCAGCTCATTTTATTTCTTTTGAAATCAGTGACTTGGCACCAGCTGACTTGGGATATAATTTCTCATCTAGCCCCACCCTCTGGGCTCACTTGAACGTCCCATGAAGATACAAATCCTGAAGCAGTACAGACATCCTTTTTCAGGAACTCCCTGGGTCACTTTTATCAGTTAAGGAAACCGACCCAGAAGTTATTTTTAAAGATGAAGGGTGTCAAACTTGTGTTTGCAGCTATGCAGGGATTTTTATCACATTCCCCCTTTCTTCCTTTTTGCTGAAGCAAAGGCTAAGGCTCCCCCGTGGTGCAGTGGTACCTCCTGAAATTCAGAGGAAGGTGAAGGGATGAGCGGCCAAGCTGCCCTGCACAGATGCAACTGTGAATCTTGGAAACCCTGAACCAACACTCAAGCTCCTCTCTCTTGCTTGCATAATGCAATTTAAATCCCTTGTTAATTTCCAGGTCGGGTTTCATTCATGAGGATAATCTTTAATTGATGTTAAATATAGGGATCAAGTGAAGCGCATTATTTCTTTTTTACAAAGTGCTAATTGTTCGTGTTCTCATAAATTATTTTCTCCGCCTGTGTAGTGGGTCTTATGAAAGAACTTTCCAGCCAGTGCTTTTAACCTCATCGTATGAATATTATCCTGTAATCATCAGGTCGTTTAGATCCTTCCTGTGCAGATGAGCCTCGTGTCACCCTCCAGTGTCGAGGAGAAGAAAGATGAGCTGTGGAACGTGCGTATATGTGGGTGGCTCGCAGACGCTAAAAATATTTATATCCAAAACATTTTAAACTTTAAGTAGATCTCTTCAGCTACTTCTGCTCCTGCAAAGACCCTTGAGAGTTTCAGCCCCAAATAACTCTTTTAGTTGAATAAAAAAAATTTTTTTTTATTGAGACAGACTCCCTGTGTAGCCCAGGATAGCCTCAAATTTATAATCTTCCTGCCTCTGCCTCCATCTCCCAACTATTGGTAGTACAGGTGTGCAATATCATACAAAGCTCTTAATTGATTGATTAATTAATTAATTAACACTTGTTTATTTATTTATTTATTTTGAGCATGTGCCTCAGAACATGTATGCCAGTCAGAAGACAACATGGGGGTCTGTTTTCTCCTTCTACCATGTGAGTCCTGGGGATGGAGCTGAGCTCATCAAGCTTGGTAGCAAGGGCTTTTACTCTCTGAGCCATCTGCTCAGCCCTTTCATTTTGGTTTTAATTTTACCGTTTTTGACACACATACATGGACAGTTCAGTGGCACTGTGTTCACAGGGCTATGTCAGCATCATCACCTTCCCTCTCCAGAATCTAAGGCCCTTTGCACCTGTTAATGACAGCCAGTCTCTGCTATGCTCAGCAGGTAGTGCTCTCTTCCCTGTCTGTGACAGTGATTATCCTAGTAAGTTCCTTACAAAAGACTTGTAGAATATTTGTCTTCTCTTTCTTTCCTTCTTTCTTTTGTTCCTTTCTGTGCTGGCTAGTCTTATGTCAACTTGACACATAAGGTAGAGTTATCTGAAGCGGGAGAGGGAGACTTAATTGAGAAAACACCTTTATAAGATCCAGCTGTAGGACATTTTCTTAATTAGTTATTGATGGGGAAGGGCCCAGACCATTGTGGGTGGGGCCATCCCTGGGCTGTGGTCCTGGGTTCTATAAGAAAGCAAGCTGAGCAAGCCATGGGGAGCAAGCCAGTAAGCAGCATCCTCCATGGCCTCTGCATCAGCTCCTGCCTCCAGGTTCCTACTCTGTTTGAGTTCAAAGTCCTAACTTCCTTTGAAGATCAACAGTGCTATAGAAGTATAAACCAAATGAACCCTTTCCTCCCCAACTTGCTTTTTAGTTATGGTGTTTTATCACAGCAATGGTAACTCTGAATAATATACTTTCTTTCTTTGACATAGGGTCTCACTATGCAGCCCCGAGCTCACTGTGTAGACCAGGCTGGCCTAAACTCACAGCGATCTGCCTGCTTTTGCCTCCAGATTTCTGGGTTTAATGGTTTGTGCCTGGCCTCATTTTTTTTTTTTTCTTTTTGACAACGCTCCATGTAACCCAGGTTAGCCTCAGGATCACTATGAAGCCAAGGATGACCTTGAATTTCTTATTCTTCTTTGAGCACTATGCTAAGTTAAAAATGAAAACAAAACAAACAAGCAAGCAAAAAACAGTCTCAAAATGTCAAATACTGGCCAAGTATCTGTTGTGTGACCTGGACAGAAGTGAACAAACATCTCTTTATCAGAGACAGGGCACAAGTAGGTAGCGGAAAGAAACAGTTCTATCCGGGACTAGCTTTGCAAATCAACAGATTTATTGGGGTCCCTTTCAGGAACATGGGTGATTTAAAGCTTACCCCAGCAAGGAAGAGAGCTTCCAATGCATCCTTCCCAGAGGTCCCTGCCCAGCTTGTAGGCAGATCCCCTAATGAGTCCTCCCACCCCTGAAATTGTTTATTTCTTCTACAGGGAGGACATGAATCTTGTAACTCTCTGTGCAATCTGATTCTTGTTTCTGTGAGCTTCCCGTGAGCATCTCTCCTTCATCCAGGAGGAAAGAGTTCAATTAGAAGGGAATTACCACAGAACAGTTGGTAGCACATACCTGTGGTCTGAAGAACTGGAGAAGTTGAGGCAGGAAGATTGCTTGAATCCAGGGGTGCCAGACCAGTCTGGACAACAGAAGGAGATTCCATCTCAAAGATAAGAAGGAGGAGGATGACAGTTGGAGGGAAAAGGAGAGGGAGGGAGAGGGAGAGAGATAATGCTGGGGCTCTAGCTCAGTTGACAGAGTGCTTAGGTAGCTCACACAAAGGCTTGGTTTGATCCCTAGTACTGCATAAACCATGCACCCTTAATCCAGACCTCATACTGTGCTTCATGCAAGGATATAACCTATGTAAAAGCAAGGAAGGAGCTGGGTGGTGGTGGTGGTGAACATCTTTAATCCCAGCACTTGGGAGGCAGAGGCAGGCTGGGATTAAAGGCATGTGCCACCACCACCCTGGGGATGAGATGGTTTTTTGAGGAAGTGATGCAGAGCAGGGGCAGAGAGGATCCCATGGGAAGGGACATCGGAACAAAGGTCCACACAGGAAGGAAGGCAAGAGAGAATGGGGCTGGGAAATGAGCTCAGGCACATGAACACATGCACACACATATAGATTAATTAAAGAAATAAGTAGCTGGATGTAGTGATGCATGCCTTTGATCCCACTGGGGAGGCAGGAGCAGGTGGAGCTCTGTGAGTTTGATGCCTGCCTGCTGGTCTACATAGTAAGTTCTGGGCCAGTCAGGGTTACACAGTGAGACCCTGCCTCAACAAATAAATAAATAAACAAGCAAACAAATAAGCAAGGAAATGAACAAATAAATAAATTAGGAGTTCAGGAGAGTTGTTATGCAAAGTAAATGGAAGGGTGGAGGGCACCTGGAATTTGGAGGCAGAGTTCAATGGTACTGATGCTGACAGCCATTCTGAAGGTGGCCGAAGAAGATACTTTGTCCTAAGGAGCAGTCTGTTTAGGGGTGAGATGGAGGTCCTGCTCTGGCTTTAGAACCAGACAGGATAAAAGGCCATGCCAGGCCCCCATTTCTGATGTTGGGATTCCCGTGGTCCTGGGTGGGTCAGAAAGCTTACTGCTCTAGCTGAGGAAGCCAAATATCTTTGTTTTTCTTCCCTTCTGTGATTGTTTCTGAATGGATCACCATGGCCAGGCTTTTCCTGAGGACCACTGCCTGCCCGAGGATGTCACTGTAGCACTGCCCAGGCCTGCATCTAACTGTTACCCAAGGCACAGCCCCTCACAACCTGTCATAGCTTTCTGGTGGCTGCTTGTGGCTTGTGGCAGGATCTATTTTTGTTACAAGAATGCATTTTTTTTTCTATTCTCCAAGTTTTCAGCCTGCCTTTCAAATTATTCTGCCCCTGGGATTCTTGTGCAGGGCCAAGCATGAGTGATTGAAGGGATGGTATGGTCACTTCTGTAGAAAAACAAGCTTCTTGAAGAAATGGTACTGCATGTGTTAGTGGGGAGTTTCCTGGAAAGTGAAGGGAGGGGGGAACACAATGGGGCAGCCTAGTAGGTCCCTTCAAAGATTACAGGGACTCGGGTTCAGCACACATACGACCCCAGAGCACTGGCTGAGTGGCATGGAGGCAACAGAGCTGTCTGTTATGGGAGGGTATGATTCTGGGACAGCCATCCATCCATCTTCTTGAGTCTAAGTAGATGACCGATAAGTGACCGGAGTCCTCTTAGGCTTGATATTGCCCAACATCCCAGCATCCTGGAGCCACCCTGGGATAGGGACAAGAACCAGTAATGACTGAGTAAGTTTCCCATAGTTTAGAGGATTTACACCCTCTCTCCTCCATCACATGAACTTGAAGAAAATGAAAGTATTCCTTGGACTTGCATTTGAAGATTGATACTTAACATCCAGCATGCTCTCCAAGTTAGCAGCCCTGATCCAGAGGAACACTGAATGGGAGCTGGGAATTGCTGGTTCTCCAGAGGAGGGCAAGGTCACAGGTTAGAGACAGGATTTTTCAACTGTGACTGCACCCCTCCATCCCAGCACACCCCCCACCCTCAGCGCCTTCCCTTCAGGATTCCATGCATACCAGGCTAGCTTCAAACTCTATAGGCATATGTACCCTTGCATTTCCAATCCTCCTAATAATGGGTGCTGGGATTACAGGCATGCACCAACACACCTGGTTTATGGGGTGCTGAGGACCAAACCCATCAACTTCATGTGTGTTAGGCAAGTCCCAGACACTGCTGAACTCTTTAAATGAACTTTGTCTGCATTGGTAATGCTTCTACCATTCTCTTCTACCTTCTAACTTGGTTGAGCTTAAAATTTTATTTTAGAATTTGCAATGCCTGGGATTGAACCTGTGACCTTTTGCATGCTAGGCAAGCACTGTATTACAGAGCTATAGTTCCAGCCTAGTTGTTTTTGTTTTGTTTTTGGGACATTCCTTTCTTCTAACATCTTTAGAAAAGTGTGTTTATTTATTAGTTATTCTGGGGTGTATGTGTAGATGTGTCCGTCAGAGGACACTTTTGGGAGTTGAGGCAAGGTCTCTTGTTCTGCCACACTGAGCACTCCAGCCCTCAGGCTTCTGGGAGATTCTGTCTCCACCGCCCATCTCCCTGTGGGTGTGCTGGGATCACAAACTCGTATCACTTCCCGCCACTACATTTATCCTTTTACATGTGTTTTGGGGATCAAAATCAGATCATCAGGTTTGTGTAGTAATTACTCTCTGAGTCATCTCCCTGCCCTCTTTCAAAAATATCAAACAGTTTAATTAGATATAATTCACATATCATAAATACAGTGGTTTATAGTGTATTTACAGTCACATAGTTGTAGGCCCTGTCTAGTTCCAGAACCTTTAAATCACACCCCAAAGGAGCTTGAGACTTGTCCTCGGTCCCTCTCAGTTACCTTTCCTCTTCCAGCTTCTCACAGCCTCATCTACTTCCCACCTTTATGGATTCTCCTGTTCTAGACATTTCTTACAAATGGAGCCACACATACATGGTCTTTTGTAATTGGCTCTTTCACTTGGCATAGTGTCCTGAAAGTTCACAGAGTAGTGGACCCCCATACTTCATACCCTGGTAAACTCATAATCCCTGGAAAATAATATTCCATTGTACGGGAAGCCCATATTTCACTTACCCACTCACCACTGGCAAACACATGTAACACTAATAGGAAATTCATGTACATTAAAAAAAGATTTATTTTTAATTTATGTGTACATGTCTCTCTCTTGATGTATTTTTTGTTTTGTTTTGTTTTTTTTTGAGACAGGGTTTCTCTGTATAGCTTTGGAGCCTGTCCTGGAACTAGCTCTGTAGACCAGGCTGGCCTCAAACTCACAGAGATCTGCCTGCTTCTGCCTTCCGAGTGCTGAGACTAAAGGTGTGCACCACCAATGCCCAGCATGTCTCTCTGGATGTATGTGCACATGCTTGTGTGTGCCTAGAAGGCCAGAAGAGGGCCATCAGATCTCCTGGAGCTGGAGTTATCCACAGCTGTGTGTCACCTGGTACTAGGAGCTGAACCCAGTCCTCTGTATGAGGAACAAGTGCTTTTAACTGCTGTGTCACCTCTCTGGTCCCCTCAAATACAGGCTTTGTATATCTGTGGCTTTTAAAAAAAATTTAACTTTATTTTATGTGCATTGGTGTAAAGATATCAGATCCACTGGACTGATGTAACAGATAGTTGAGAGCTGCCATGTAGGTGCTGGAAATTGAACCTGGGTCCTCTGGAAGAACAGCCAGTGCTCTTAACTGCTGAGCCATGCGTATCTGTGTTTTTATCTCCAGATTATACCTAGGTGTAGAATGGCTGGGTCATACGGTGACCCTAGGCCTCACATTTTTGTGGAGATGTCAAACTCTTTCCAGTGGTTGGGGCATTTTACATTCATACCAGCAATGCATGGGGGCGCTGGCTTCTGCACATACTGTCTCTCTGCGTGGCTTATAGCCACTCCAATGTGGTATTTTGATGCTCATGTCCCTAATGTTAATGATACTGAGTGAACATCTTCTCATGTGTTTATCAGCCGTTTATATATATTTTGGAAAATAACTATTTATGCCCCTCCCTAGCTAAAATTTTTTAACTGATATGTAAAAAAAATCACTAAAATTTCACATATTAATAGAGTGCTGCCACACAGTGTTTCAGTGCATGTATCCCTTGTGTAATCTGGTTAAACAAATCGATTTCCTCAAACATTTGTTGGAGTTGTATCCCGCCGGTAGCCTGTAGCCAGGAGAACTCTCAATGAACCCAGCACAAAGTCATAAACTTAAAATATTGTGGGTTCTTTTTTTTTTTTCTTCTTTTGTAGTTTTTCTTTTGTACCTCAATTGTGTGATTCTCAAGGGCAAACATTTTAGATGACAACATCATGTCACGTGTAAACCCTCTGTGTTCGAACTCTTTGAGATACATAGTATATAATGGCTGTCTCTGGTCACCTACAGTTCAGACATTGGAACTTTGGACTCTTATCCTGGTGTGCAGCTTAGCACTGACTGGTCGACCTTTCCCAGCCTTTCCTCCCCCTGCTCTCCCAGCCTTTCCTCCCCCTGCTCTCCCAGCCTACGGTAATGGCTATTCTACTCTTAACCTCTATGAATCAACTTTGTCACAGTCCTTATGGGTGAGCGCATGCTACTTGCCTCTCCAGCTTATTTCATTTAAGCTCTGCCTGTGCTGTGGCAAATGACGGGCTCTCATTTTTAATGACAGTAGTATTCCTTTCTAGCTTTGTAAGGCACACCTGTCGGTTCTCAGCTGATGACACCTGTGTTGTTTCCATGTGAACCCATGCTGCAATGACTTGGGAGTGAGGTTGCACCATGGACACTCAGTTTTCATCTCCTTTGAACCAATGTCCATGGTGAAGTTGAGGGATTGTATGCCAGTTGTAGCTTTCAGTTTTTCCAGCATGGTGTGTAAGGGTTCTGCTTCCTCATCCGGAATGTGTTTGTCTTGATTTTTCTTTCTGGTAACAGCCATTCTTGCTGGAGTTAGATGACCTCTTACTGTACTTTTGGTCTGCATTTGTCTGGTAATTTAATCATGCTGAACTTTTTTTTTTTTTTGAGTCAGAATCTTATCTATCCCAGGCTGGTCTCCAACTTGCTACAGCTGAGGATGACTTTGAACTTCTGATCCTCTTGACTCTGCTTTCCAAGTGCTGGGATTACAGGTGTGATCCACCCTGCCCAGGGTATATAGGTCTGGAGCTTCGGCATGTTAGCTAAGCACTGTGGCACCTGAGTCACATTCCCAGGCCTTATTGCTATTGCTGAGGTTTTAGGGTTCCTTACATATAGCAAATATTTCCTCTCATCTCTTACTTTGTCTCTTTGTAGTGCTGAAGCTATTCAGTTTGATTGTGATCTGTGCTTTTGTACCCTATGCTTTTGGAGTCTCTTTCTTCCTTCCTTCCTTCCTTCCTTCCTTCCTTCCTTCCTTTCTTTCTTTCTTTCTTTCTTTCTTTCTTTCTTTCTTTCTTTCTTTCTTTCTTATAGTTTGTCTTCTTTTTGTTACTGAGCAGTAATAGTTCTATATGTTCTATATTCTGGCTGGAAGTCCCTTACAAGATATCTTATTTGTAATTTTTTTTTAAAAAGTCATTTTGGGGTTTGAATGAGAGTGGCTCCCATAGGCTCATCTGTTTGAATACTGGGCTCCCAGTTGGTGGAACTGTTTAGGAAGGATTAGGAGGTATGGCCTTGTTGGAGGAGGTGGGATGGGCTTTGAGGTTTCAAAAGACTACACTATTCTTGGTGTCTCTTTTTCTTGCTTTGTACTTGTGGATCAAATGTGAGCTCTCAGCTGTCCCTGCCACCTACCCTTCTCTCTGCCATCATGGGCTCTGACCCGTTGAAACTATAAGCCCAGTTACATGTTTTCTTTTGTAAGTTGCCTTCGTCATGGAGTTTTATTGCAGCAACAGAAAAGTAACTAAGACATTGGGGTAGTCTTTTCACTTTTTCATAGCACAAAGGTTTTTAATTTTGTTTGAGACAGTTCTTATGTTTTCCAAGCTAGTTTTAAGAGTCATTACTTTTTAAAATAAGTGTCTGTGCATGTGAATGCAGTGCCCATATATGCCAGAAGGGGGCGCTGGGTCCCTTGGAGCTGGAGTTAACAGGGGTTTGTGTGCTACTGAGGTGGGCATCTGGAAGAGAGAGACCTCAAATCCTCTGAAAGAGCCACACATACTCTCATCTGCTGAGTCGTCTCTCCAGCCCACTTTCTAAGTTTTTAAATTCTGTTTTGTTTAGTCCTCTTTGTCTTCCTCCTCCATTAGAGCAATGAGTGCTCCTGTGTTCTGTTAATTTTCATGTGGAATGGTATGTAGAGAAGACTCTAGTGTCCCACATTTGCTGCATTATCTTGGCACCATTTTCAAAAATCAGGTGGTCAATGCAGCACCTTATTTCTGCAGTTTTGGCACAGTCCTCAGCTGTGACCTGTCCTGGCTTACCGCACCTTTTAGAGCTGTAGACTGGTTTGTCCTCCTCATCTCTCCCCTTCCCAGGTGCAGGCCCACCTGCCTGACAGGGTGGTGGATACGGGCTGCCACTCTCTTTGATGCCAGGGCAGCAGACAGGACACACTGGGTGTCTGGACATTTTAGCTGTTTCCCAAAGGCCATTCTTTCTCTGCTCTCCTTGTTGGAACTGGCCAAAAACCTTCCTGGAGCTGAGGACGCCCTTGGGCCTGCCTATCTTAGGGGTTATCAGGGCTCTCCTCTGTTGCTTCCTCCTCTAAGAGGATGTCAAGAACTCTGCCAAGTCCAAGTGAATGTGTACTCTATTTCCTTGGACACAGGAATAACAACCTCTAGGGGCAGAGAAAGAATAAGCCGGCACTAGGGTGTTGAATCCTGTATGACATGTAGTGTTAGCCTCATCTGTGAATGCTGTGGATCAGGGCTCGTGGACCAGGGCTCGTTGGTCCCCACAGGGCCAGGAAGCAAGGCCTGGCCTATTTCCCCAGGGCACATGGGAAAGCCAGCCAGGGCCAGATCCAGGGTGCAACTTTCCGACCCTTCCCTTATTTCTGGACCTTCCTTTTTCTCCTGTCCATTGTATCACGGGCTGGGCAGGCGATGGCCGGAGTCCTCAGGGTCCCCGTGGTCCCTGGGGACCATTGGTTGAGTCTGCAACCCTGTGCCTTGGTGGCCTAGAGGCTCAGGATGCTGCCAGGGTGGCGCCAAGCTTCCCTGGCTGGAAAATGAACACAAAAGAACAAACACAGAGGCCTGCACTATGCTAATGCGGCACAGCCCAGGCCACCGTCACGCGGTGCCTCATCATCACCGCCTGGGCCCCGGCCGTGAGCAGCAGGGCGCTTGGCGGCTGATGGCAGCCCTGATAGCTGTGGGGCTCAGCGGGTTTCTCAGAGCCCCAATTGCCAGTACAGTTCGGGGGCGGGGATGGTGGGGGGCGGAATGTACCTCTCTGTTGGATTGAAAAAGTGATCGATGCTAGACTAAAAAGTTCTCATGGTGCAGTGGTGCACAGAGGGATGAGCCAGGTCTTTCCACCCCACCTTCCCGAACCCCTGCGCCCACATCCAGACTGGTGTGTAACCTTGCAGGTTTCTGAATATGCACAGCAATTTGGTTTTTCTCATTCTCTCCATCCCCAAATGCACTCCTGGTATACCGGCTGGCCTCTTATTTGCTTCTTTTTCATGGAGGAATGTGCCTGGAGCGCTTACCACACTAGCAGGCACAGCCCTGTCTAATTCTTTCCAAATGCCAATACCGTATTCCACAATACCATGGTGAAATAATTAATTAACTTTTCTCCAACTACTACTAATTAAGTATTTGCTACACACAGGCCTTTTAACTAAGCACCTTTCATATATGGTCTCAGTCAACCCGCAGGAGAGGTTCTAGCAGGCAAGTGTAGCAGTTTGTTTCAAGAGCTGTGAAGAAGCTGAGTGCCTGAGTGGCCAGAGGCAAATTCAGGATTCTTGCTTCCCCACCCCCATCCCCCTCAGGCTCTGCACAATGCACTACCCAGGTCACAGACCTTAAGCTATTTTCCTGTCCAGGCAAACTCCTTATCCCATATGCAAGCGCTTTTGTTTCTGTGGGATTCTGCAAGTCTCATCCGGGTGGTTCCAGACCAACGATTTTGATCTAGGAATTAAGAGCACAGAGACCATCACTTTACAAGGTACACGATAGAGCGCCTGGATAAAAAAAAAAGAGATGTCCTGTTTCTTCTGCAGACATACTCCTGTATCTTTCAAGGCATTTTGTATGTGTTTCATGGGTATACTTTGGGTCTAACGGCTGACCTCCAAGGGTGGGGTTGCGGCTCTGTGGGATCGCTGTACCATGCACTGTATTCCCAGCTCAGAAACTGGCGGCCACGCTGTCCTGCTTTCTCCAATTAATATGTGTGGAGATCATTCTCTATTGGCATATGTGTGTATCATTTATAATTATATGTATATATGCAATTCTCTTTCTTGTCTTTTATATTCAATTGTTTTTTTTTTATTATTTATTAAGGCTTTTGACAATTCCAAAGTAAAAATAGCAAAATCAAGGATACACTGACTCATTTTTATCTTGTCAGGAAGACGCATTCAATTCGTCTGTGCAATTACATTTGCTAATTTCCAAAACAATTTCTGGGATTTGTATCTATATATGCCCCAGGAACATACAGGGAAGATCACACTGTTCTCTGAATTTCAAATTATGTTTTCTGTTTTCTGTAGTATTTCATGAATTCATTATTTTTTCTTTGTCCATTTTTTGTGTGGTATACATTTGTGTGTATGGTAGTTTTTGTGTGAGTGTGTACATGGGTGGGTGGGTGTACATACGTGGGTGTGCCTGGAAACAGAAGCCTGAGGTTGATGTGGGAAATCATCCTCCCTGGCTCTCCCAACTTATTCAATGAGGTAGGATCTCTCAATCAAACCCAGAGCTCACTGATAGGCTGGCCTTGTTACCCTGCTTGCTTTGGGCTGGAATTACAGGCAGATAGCCACACCTGCCTGACATTTCTGGTCCTCACACTTGTATAGCAAGTGTTTTATCCACTAAGCTACCTTCCTAGCCCATGAATATATTTGTAATGTTTAAATCTTCCATCTATCAAGAATGTAGTATATGTAAGAAGACAGGTAGAGGGGCGGGATGTATCTGCTGGTAGAGAGCTTGCCTAGAATGCATCAGGCCCTGAGTTCCATCACAGTACCACATAACTTAAAAAAAAAAAATGAAGAAGGAAAGCAGGGGTTTAGCTCCTAATGGACAGGCTAGCTAGCTGAACCAACACTATCAAGTCATCAACACTGTCCTTTTTCTTTTTTTTTTTTTTTCCTGACAGCCAAACCTACACCAAAACATGTGCAACTTGTCTCTCTAGATTCTCCGTTCTCTCCGTTCTCTCCATTGGTTTTTCCATTAATTAATGCTTCCATAGCGATTAGTACAATTGCTGGAGCTCTGTAAAATCTCAGTCTGCCAGTCTGTCTGTCTGTCTGTCTGTCTGTCTGGGTTTTTGAGACAGGGTCTCACTATGTAGTCTTGGTTGGCCTGAAACTCACTATAGCTATTTATGTGTCATCATGTCCTGCCCTGTGTGCTATCTTTGCACATAGTGCTTGGCTTCCAGGAAGTGTCTCACTGGTTCTTTCATGGAGCTCGTCCTGCATTTGGAGCCAGCTCAGTGGCAGAGCGCTTGTGCAATGTGCACAAGGCCTTGGGTTTGGGAGCATGGGCCACATGGGAGTAGAATTCAGAGACTCACTTGTCATTGCCTCCATCTCAAAGTGTCACATGTCACATTTCACTGTTCAGAACTAATTCTGTGAGAAACAAGAAATCTAGGGAGCTCAGGAGATAATGCTGTGGCATTTTCTGGGAAGTCATATTGGGATCTTGACTAAGAAGACTCAAGGAAGCTGAGACAGGAGGATTGCTTTAGTTTTTTTTTTTTTTTTTCCTGTGTGTGTGTCTGAGTGTGTGTGTATACATGCCATGGTGTGAGTGGAGGTCAGAGGACATTTTAAAAATTAATTTAATTTTACTTAATTTTATGTGAATGCATGTATGTCTATGTGCCACATATGTGCTTAGTAATTGTGGAGGCCAGAAGAGGATGCTAGAACTGGAGTTACAGATGGTTGAAAGATGCCCTGTGGGTTCTAGAAGTTGAACCCATGTCCTTTGGAAGAGCAGCCAGTGCTCTTAGCCTTCTCTCCCATCTCCACAGGACAGCTTTTGAGAGTTGGTTTCTTCCTTCCACTATGTGGGTCCTAGAGACTGAACTCAGGTCATCAATCATGGAGATGAACATGTTGACCTGCTGAGCCATCTTTGCCAGCCCCTCAGTGACATTTTAAAGTTTCACTCATAGCCTGCAATTTCCCACTGTTTGTTTCTTTTGTTGTTGTTGTTATAATTGGATTTCAACTTCATGTATGTTTTCTAATGAGTTGTAATTTATGTATAGCAAAGATATTCATTTTTACATATTGAATGTATAATCCATCGTCTCTCTGAAATCCATAGGTTTTCTTATAAAATTAAGTCAATTAGGGGCTGAAGATGTGGCTCAGCAAGCAGAGTACTGGTCTTTTAGAAAGCCCTGCATTTGATGCCCTAGTGTACAGCTGTAATCCAACACTTGGGAGGTAGTGGTAAGACATCAGAAGTCCAGAATCTCAGCTACTCAGAGAGTTCAAGGCCAGCCTCAGATACATGAAACCCTGTCTGAAAACAAAATTGGTTTGGGCCTGGAAGTAATGATCTCACCTTTAATCCCAGCACTTGGGAGGCAGAGGCAGGTGGATCTCTGTGAGTTTAAGGTCAGCCTGGTCCTCAGCGTGAGTTCCAGGACAGCCAGGACTGTTAAACAGAGAATGCCTGTCTTTGTTTTGGATTAAACAGTTTTTAAATTGTGTATATTTGTATGTCTGTATGAGGGTGTCTCACATATGTGCAGATGCCTGGGGAACCTAGAGGAGGGAGTCAGATTCTCTGGAGCTGGAGTTGTATAAGGCTGTGAGCACCTGGGGTAGAAGCTGGGACCCAAACTCAGGAACCTCCTTTTGATCATGGAGTTTGGAAAGAAACCAGGGCCAGGTGTGTTGTCTGTATTTTCAAAACAAAGTATCTTTAAAAAAAAGTTCTGGCACACATACCAACACCTGAAATTCTGTCTTCTCTGGGAATCTGAGGTGGCTTGACAGCTCTGGGCTGCTGCTGAAGGACAGCAAGCCTGAAGTTCAAGAGCTGTCTGTGGGGACTTCAGCCCCTCCCTACTGTAGAGGACACAAAGGTCCCTATAGGCATTTGCATTTGAAATGTGGTGGGTACTTTCAGAGTGACATTATGTAATAATGATGACAGCAGCTACCCAGGGCTTGTTTATGACCTTGCTCGAGCTGTTTGTGCTTGACCAAGGGTGAGGCCAGTGCAGCCCTTTAACATTCTATTATGAAAACTTTCAGACACGAAGAAAAGATGAGAGAGTTGCATGGGGGCACACCCCACACCCAGCACCTAGCTGGTACAGCATTCTGCCCTCGTTGCTTTAATTATGTAACTATCATCCCTTCTGCCTTTCATCCACCCCTGAAGTTGTCTTCATTTTTTGATGTATTTCAGAGTGAATTGGAGGCATCAGTACATTCTATCTGTAAAAATTTCAGCTTGTATAACATTAGCTGGAGTTTAATGTCTGCTCTCAATACTCCACAAGATTTAAAAAATTTCATGTGTTTGTGTGTGTGTGTGTGTGGGGGGTTTGTTTGTATACCTGTGTGTAAGTGTCTGTGCTTGCATGTTCATATGTGTGTGCATGTGTGCCTACGCATGTACATGTGACCATGGAGCTCTTGTCTGGAGTTGGTTTTCTCCTTCCACCATGTGGGTCCTGGGAATTGAACTCAGGTCATCAGGTTTGGTTGCAGGTGCCTTTTCCCACTGAACCATCTTACCAGACCTGTTTTCAGTACTTTTTATCCAAGTAAAATTGGCACCCACTTCAATGTATAAACTTAAGTCTGCTCTTCTGTGTGCTCTGACAAATTAGTCCCCATTCTGGTTATGCAATAGTCACATCATTCTAGAAAGTTCTGTGGTGCTTCTTCCTAGCTCAGTCCTCCCCCCCCTTACCTCAGTCAACCACAGCTCAGTTCTTTCCTCACAGTCGATTAGTTTGACATATTCTAGAACTTCGTGGAAAAGGAATCAGGCTCCTGTCAGGTTTCCTCATCAAGGGAAGACACTGGAGAAGGTGGCCATCAGTAACTCAGAGTAGAGGCCCTGTCAGGCCACAACCTGACCATGTGGCTTCCTTATCTGGGATTTCCTGGTCTCTAGAATTGCTACGTTGGATGTTGGTTGTCTGAGCTACGTGGTCTACTCTCTTTTGTTTTAACAGTGTGAACTGACTAGAACACACCACAGACAGATGTCTGAATTAACTAATTTTAAATTGAGTTTTTGATAGTTTAATGCATGTATTTGATGTATTGTGAACTTGTTCACCCTGCTGTACTCATCCACCTCCCACTCCTATGGACAGTTCTTCTCCCCAACTCATGCCCTCCTACCTTTATGTCTTACATTTCCATGCAGGTCTTATGTAGGTGGCCATAGCTCCTGTGTATCCATACTTTTTATCAGCCTTGTATATCCAGAATGCAGTGTTTCATAGGATTCCTCCTGTCCTCCAGCATTTATGATCTGTTTGTTCCCCTTTCCATGATGCTCCCTGGGCCTTGCAGAACATAACATAAATGTCACATCTAGGGATGACCACTCAATACTTATTCATTGTCAACATTTTCCTGCTTGAGTCTCCATATTAACCATTGCTCACTGATGGGGATGTCCTTCTGTATATATGTTTCTCTTATTGGTTGATGAAAAAAACACTGTTGGCCAATAGAGGCAGGAAGATAGGCAGGGCTAGAAGATGAGGAGAATGCTGGGGAGAGAGGCAGAGAGGTGACTCCAAGAGATGCTATGCAGCAGCCAAAGGAGTAACAGGTCCAGGCATTCTCCTGTAAGCCAAGACCACATGGAAATACATAGATTAATAGAAATGGGTTAATAATTAAGACAGAGCTAGCCAATAAGAAGCCCCAGACATTGGCTAACAGTTTTATAATTAATATAAGTCTTTGTGTGCTTATTTGGGGCTGAATCAGCTGCGGGACTAAGCTGGAAGGAAAACTCCAACAACAGCCCACTGTAAGAAGAGTCTCTAGAAAAGGTGCATGGCATTACTAGACTAAGGGCATAAGTATAAATATTTAGAAGGTAGTTTAGTAGCATACCTATTTAGTTTAATATTAGTAGTAAGTTCTTCTCAAGGGACTGTGTCATCCCCAACCATGGTTTTTGCTCAGGTCTCCAGTACCAGATACTTGACTTCTTCAGTTTCTGAGTAGTATGAATGACAATGTTGTGAACATGTATGCAAGTCTTTTATGCACACATTTCTTCCTTTCTCTTGGGAATATAGTGAGGAGTACAATTGTTGATTACAAGATATATATTCAGGTTCGTAGGGAAAGTACAAGAACTCTTGGAATGCCTTATGTGTTCATCAGCAGTATGTAAAAGCTCTGGTCTCTCTAGAGCTTTGCCTATGCTTGATGGTGTCTGGCCTTTGCTTTGGCACTTAATGTGCATAAAGCTGGTGTTAAGGAAATAGCCTTATTCTATGAAGAGTTTTTCTTTCTGTCCTCAGTATCTGGTATTGAGGTTCACTCAGGTTCTCTTTCGAAGGTTTTGACATTAGTATGATACTGGCTCTAAAAAATCAATTAGGAAGACCTGTGATTAAAAAAAAAAAAGATTTATTTTGACTTTTAGTTTAATGTATGTGTATGTGCCTGAGTTGTTTGATGTGTGTTCTGGGAACCTAACCAGGGTTCTTTGCAAGAGCAACATGGCTTCTTAACTACTGAGCCTCTCAGTGTGGTTTTTATCAGACCATTGGTAGATGACTTTTGCCTCATGAACAATTATTAGTAGACCCATCTACCTCTTGCAGTTTGAGCTTGGCCTATAGCTACAATACACCAAAGCAGTCCTTGAAGTCATTGTCTCTGAAGCCAGAGGAGTCAAATCTCAGCTCTATCCATTCCCAGCAGCACAGTGCAACCAAAGCGCAGAGTGACAGAGTTAGAGTGTAGAGATAACCCAGCCTCCCCAGCCCTCCTTGAGATGGGGTGGGAGGGGCAATATTAGAATCTTCTTTCTAGGGTACTTAGGGGCAGCAGTGACAGGCACAGCCACTTTGTGCTGAGTCCGGCACACAAGAAGCCTGGAAGAGAGCCCGCCCCTCAGGTGACTTGACTCAGTTGAATTGTTGTTGCTCTCTGCCAGCCCAAAGCGCCACTGTCCCTCCCCTGGTGGCAAAGCCTTCACAGACACACAGTGAGAATGTGAGAAGTGCCAACCAGGTTCCCTGATGTCCAGCTGGGCTGGCGAAGGGTTGACCTGCTGGCTGCCCAAAGGTGCTGCCACATCATCCGTACCTTCGCCGAAGAAGTGGCATTGGTGATGTCAAAGCCGGCTAGGTTCATGCGTCTGGCTTTGGTTTCTATCTTTTTCTTGTTTCAGATAAATCTCAGTGTTGGATTCCCTGGAACTGGAGTTACAGGCAATTGTGAGCCACTGATGTGGGTGCTAGGAACTGAATTTGGATCTCCTTGCAAGAGCAGGTAGAGCTGTCTCACTTTGTGACCCTAGCTGGCCCATAACTCACTCTGTAGAGCAGGCTAGCCTCAAACTCACAGAGATCTGCCTGCCTCTGCCTCCTGAGTGCTGGGATTACAGGTTCAGGAATCTGCCTGTTTGTTTGTTTGTTTGTTTTATCAACTGGCTCTGGGGCTTCCCACTTACTACCCTACCTTGGTGGGAAGACAGTTCATGACTCTCCCCAGTGTGAGGGAAGGAAGTTTAGGAAGTGTGTGTGGGGGGAGGGGGCGAAAGATGATTCAACTAAGAAGGTGTTAACAGTATGAGCATGAAGACCAGGCTTTGCTCCCCAGAACCCACATAAAAGCCTAGTGTGGTGTGTGTGCCTGTAATCCCAGTGCTGTGGAGGGAAAGACAGGCGGATTCCTGGACCTGCCAGCCAGCCAGCTCACCAAACCCTGAATTCCCAGGTAAGTGAGGGATCCTGCCTCAAAAACTAAGGTGGAGGAGCAATTGAAGAAGACACTGGATGTCAACCTCTGACCTCCACATTCAGGTACACTCTCATGTGTGCACATGCACACACACATATATGCATGACTACACAAATGCATGCATGCACGTGCACACGCACACAGGGACGTATACATGCATGTACACACACAGGAACGGGGAGCTGGCATGAGGCTGATGTAGATGGGGATGAACCTTCTGTTTGTCCCTGCAGGTGTTAGAGCAGAGGCTGAATGGTTGGGCATGGATTCTGCATTGGGTGATGGGGGTCAGGTGAGGGGTGTGTAAGGTGTATAGGGGTGGAGCCATGGGCGGAGTGACCTGAGGAAGGAGGTCGGAGGGGGCCAGGAAGGCGCTCTTTTCTGGCGTGACTCAGACAGGAGAGGATCGGGTTAAATTTCCTGGTGTTCATCTGTCTAGGTTGTAAGTTATTTCTCCCTAAATAAACATCTATTCGGCCTATTTGTTTATCCTGATCCTTATTTACCGCAATATTCGTGTCTGGATATTAAAAAACTATTGGGAAGAGCTTTAAAGGCACACAGATCTGAGTGTGAACCCACCTCTATGCCTCCGTGTGGCCTCTGACAAATTAATGCGTTTCAGAGCCTCAGTTTTCCCATCTGTGTAATAGAAGAATAGTTCCTACCACATTGGAGGCCACGAAGAGCAGCTGCAGCAATAGGGATAAATACTGTTTCCTTTGCTGGGAGATTCTGTGAGTAGGCAGGCCCTTCCCTACTGTTCAAGAAGATAAGAAGCATGGCTGGTTTTCACTTCTGCCCTCTGCATAGCACACCCCAGCCACCCACAAGACGCAGGTCATGCTTGCTTTGAAATTTCCTTGTTAAAGGGTTTCTACTGCGCATGGATTATGTCTACACAGCCAGGGACGAATGTCTTTGTGATGAGTGCTGTTAACTCGTGTGGCTTCTGTTATATTTTGGCTCTATCGGCCGCTTTCCCTCAGATTTGGTGAGATGAGTGGCCTTGACCGGGATATCCTCTTCGGCATGATGGTCCCCCCTTAGAACAGAACTCTGGCTGCCTTGACACCTCCCAAAGGCATAAGGAAAGTGAGGTATGAGTATCTATTGTGCTGTGGGAAGAACAAAAGAATAGAGCAAAATTCTAGCGCCAGCCATCTTTGGGTGATCAGCTAGCAACGTACGATGCATAAATTTCTGAGAGAGAGATTTCGGGTTTGAAGCACAGGCTTGTCTTGAGGGTTGATGGTTAAACATTATATTCGAGAGTGACAAGATGTAATAACAAAAAAAAATTGGGAAAATTTCCCTATAATGGCAGATGGAGATTAAAATGCATTTGGGGACATTTCCAACATACATGAACATAATGGAAAAAAGTAAGTCCTCAGTTCTAACCTGTGGGAGAGGAGCTTTGCCCTCACCTCTCCAGCTGAGAATGTGCTGGAGGCTGGCGGCTGGCCCCAGGGTCCTTGGGTAATTAGGGGATGGGGGCTGGTAAACAGCTGCAGTAGTGGGTTAATGAGATAAAGCGATTCTGGAACAGGAAAGGAGTTTGGGTTCAGAATTTGAGATCATGAGATATGCCAGCCCTGGTGAAGGTTTACTCTATGACTTAAGAAAGCAGAAAGGTGCCCACTTTGCAGTGTGGGCCGACTGAGGCCTGGAAACTAAGATTTTAGAGGTTGACCAAGGCGTCTGGTGTATTTGAGACAATGATGCTTGTTGCCATCTTTTCAGTCTGTCCATCTGGGGACCAGCTGTTCCCAATGCTGACCTGTACACACTTACCTTCTGGGGGTCTCAATTAGCAATGCAGAAGAGAGAGATCTTCAACTCCCGACAGTGGTTGCATCCCATGGAGTGCATGTGACAGAGGTCACCCACACACACCTGTAGTTGACCCTTCCTGGAGGTGGTCATATGGGTGACTCAAGGTGTGTCACCTCATCGGATTTTGAAAACAGTCCAACAAGGTGTTTCTTGGAGCAGCAGAATATCCAAGGCTACTTGTTAGCTGTGGGATCTACAGTAGGCTGGGATGGAGCCACAAGTTGTGGCATGCTTTGCACTGTCTGATGTGGTTTGTCCCTAGCCCTGTTCCTCTATCAACATGCCACTCTTAAGCCTTCCCCAGTTCTACTGGAACCCCTGAGTGTGAGCGGATTTCCTGTGGATGCTGTTCAGGGCCTGAGATTTGCATCTGGCGTGGTGTAAGTGTGGTGTGTGTGTGGTGTGGGGGTGTTTAGATGTGTGAGTTTGAGGTCTCAGCATCCAGGAAGGCTGGAGAAATTCTTGCTTGTGCCTCTTAGTCTGCAGTGATACTGAGTTACCGTTGTCAATAGCCTCAACAGTTTTTACCCCATCTGGAACGTTTCATCTTCACAACAGCATTGTAGACTACTTCTGAAATGTCTATCTGAGAAATATCTTCCAGCGCTGGGAATGAAGCAGTGACCCATGGAGAGAGGAGGCAGGGAACAAGGCAGCAAGGAAATACGATGCATCTGAAGGGTTGGGACCACTCAGCCCAATCTCCATGAGTTTCGGAGGTTGCTTTCGGGACCTCTGTTTTCTGGCTGACCAAAGGCCACACCATTTCCCACAATAGCCTTTGGCTCCTGTCCTTTGCCTTGTGCCTCAGGCTCTCAAGGGTGGACAGCTTCCCAGCGCCCCCACTGTCGGCTCCATGCACCCAGCAGCCACCAACAAAAGCACCAGGGAGAGGAGTCTTTTCTCCAGAGCACTTATTATTATGGGCTAACGGTGCCGGGTGGAGTGCGGGAGAACACTGACTTCCAAATTCTGCTCTGGCACCTAAACCTAATTTAGGGAAGTACACTGTGCTGAAGAGAGATTGCCTCTTAATTTCAGATTCATGCGGAATGCAGGCGAGAAGGCAGAATCCCTTAACATAACACGGGCCTTTTGGTGCCGTAACAGAATAATAAATCCTTGAGGAATTCCCCAAGCAAAGGTAAAGTAGGATAATATACATTTCTTAATATTGCAGAAGTTTCCTTAATCTTATTGTTTAAACTTTTCAATAAACTGTAATGTTTATTAGTAGTTTTTCATTTCCCACTGTCAGATAATTCCTTTTGCTAAGTTGGGATAAACAGGGCCCCCCCCAGTGCCTCTGGTTTCAGTTATGTGTGATATATATCTGACCAGACACTTGATGTAATAGAGAAGTATTGTGTTTTCTACCACAGTGAACTTAGAGGTTCAGGCGTGTTAATGCAATTGAATTGATTGTAATATTTTATAAAAGTTTCTCCACTGGAAATGTTGTTAGTGATCTGAGTTGTCTGGGGTTATGAGAGCACATATGGAACTTTCTAGACGCCTCTGGGCAACTACCAGGGTGTGACAAGGGGGTGCGGTGTCAAGAGTTCATATTCTGGTTTTCTAGACATTCTGTGTTAGTAGTTTTTCTCACTACTATGACAAAATAACCTTATGAAAGAAAGGTTTATTTGGGCTCATGACTTAGGGGGATGTAGTCCACCGTGCAGCAGAAGATGTGTCAGGGACAGGGGCTTAGCTCTGGCCGCAGGGGTGTGAGGTGGCTGGTCCCAGTGCATATGCAGCCAGGAAAGAGAGATGAGTGCCAGCACTTGGCTCATTTGCTCTTCTTTCTCTTTTCATTTAGCCTGGGATCTCAGCCCACTGGGGTAGAGTGAGTCCTCATTGGTTAAATCTCTCTTGGAAATGCTCGAACAGACATACCTAAGGGTGTGTTTCCTAAGTAATCTCAGATCCAGTGAAGCTGACAATGGTGAGTGACCATCACAGACATATACATGGAAGGGAGCAAGGGGTGGGGAGGGCAGGAGAGCTGGCTCAGCAGTTACGAGCTCTTACTGTTCTATAACCCAGAACCCAGCCTCCACTGACTCTTGTGTTCCTGAGCACAGACATACATGTAGACATAATTTGAAATAATAAAAATAAATCTGAAAAAAAGGAAACATGGCTCTACCTTCTCCCATAATGGCTGCAATTTTCTTTTGTTTTCTTTTCTTCCTCCCTCCCCTCCCTCTCTCCCTCCCTCCCTCCCTCCCTCCCTCCCTCCCTCCCTCCCTCCCTCCCTCTCTTCCTTCCTTCCTTCCTTTCTTTCTTGGCCTCTCTATACAGCCCAGGGTGGCTTTGAACTTGAGATTGCCCTGCCTCTGACTCCCAGGTGCTAAGCCATCATATCCAGTGACAAAATGTATTTATGTTTGGTAAAGGGCTTGCATTTATGCACTGTGAACGTGGTTTATCAGGTTGCCGAGCACCTCACATTTTGAGTCTCTCTCCTGTGGAGAAGTTAGGGGAACTGCACAAAATTAGAGATTGTGTTAAGTCCCAGGCCACATTCTCAGCCTCATGGTGGGAGGCAGCAACCTTAATCACTACAGAGATTCTATCAAATGCCCTAGGACTTGTGCTCTTCACCATATCCTCACTGGGGAGAATCCTATCTCAAACGATCAGCACAAGGGATGAAGAAATTAATTTTTACCTTCACTCTCTTTTTTTAATTGATTTTTCTCTCCTCTTGGAAATGGCAAATAGTTTAACATTGTTAGCAAAATTCTCTCCACTCGATAGTGGGGCAGGGGTGAGGGAGCGATAACAACATAAGAGGGGAGTGGGCAGAAAGAATCCTACTCAGCTAATGAGGTGTGTAACCCAGCCATTAGTTCTGCCTCAAGTCCCAGCAGCCCCAGATTCGGCTGGTGGCCTCCAGGTGTTTAGTTATTCCTGGGGTTGTGGTCTGCACACCCTCTGACCCCCTGCTGTGTGGCTTGGCATTCTGGTCTTCAAGAATGAGAAGAGGGCAGGGTGGCCTTGGACTTTTTTTCTCCCTATGCAGCTGTGGGATGATGGAGGGCATACGCTGGGCAGAAGCCTGTCGCTTTCCTCATGCCTGATCCCAGATCCCCAGCCTTCTAATATTTAGCGAGAGGAACAGCCTGAATATGATTTTCCGAAGAGGTGAGACTGAATGGAGCAATCAGCAGAGAAGGGCTCTGAGCTCCCCTTCTGTGATTTTATCTTTCTTCATCTTTAAATGATGCTCAAAGATGGGCAGGGCCCGTGGGGCTGGAGGCTCAGAGGTGAGCCTGTCTTCTTGAACAGGTTGTCCTTGAGCTAAGTCACTCTTGTGCCTTAGGATGTAGAGCTGTGCTCAGGTCTGAGGATAGAGCTATAGTCATGAGCTATTTTAATTTTAAGGTAGTTAAAATAACTGAGAAATTAGAGTTAACCCCTCATTCGTACTAGCTATGTTTTAGATGCTTATTAGCCACGTGTAGCTAATAGCTACGGAATTAGATAGCACAAAAGCACAGAACGTAACCACCAGTCCAGAAAGTTCTACTGAGCTGCCTCAGCATGAAGCTCTCTGGCTGGGTACCCAATTTGAAGGACACACACACACACACACACACACACACACACACACACACACTCATATATATTCAGGGTACAGGACTGGACATCTCCACAACTCCCTGCTGTTAAAGAGGCAGAGTGAACCCTTGAGCAGGAAGGGCAGGAAGCTCATGAGGAAGGGGCACATGAGTCCAGGCCTGCCTTCAGCAGCTGTGGGCCTGAGTGGCATGGAGCTGTACTGCAGACTGGCAGGTTACCATGATGGTGCTGTAATTCAGTTATTCTCAGCTGGCCTGAGGATTTAGCAGTGAGACAGCCTGCCAGGCCTTATGGAGTGAAGCCTCTGAAGAGAAGGGTGGCATGCGCACTATTAGATTAGTAGATTTGTACTTGCCCTCTGGGGCATGTGTGTGTGTGTGTTTGCTTGTGTTGGGGCCAGTCAGAAGTCAGCTTGGGGTGTCACCCCTCAAGTGCTGTCCACCTCAGTGTTTGAGCCTCACTGGCTGGAGACTTAATGGTTAGTGGAGGCTGGCCAGCCAGTGAACCCTGGAGATCCATCGGCCTCCTCAGTGCTGTGGTTACCTGTGCATCCGGCTTTTCCCATGGGCTCTGCTGTTTGAGCTCCGCTCTGCATGCTCTGCATAGAAGCACTTTACTGACTGAGCCATCTTCCCAGCTCCTTGCCTCTCCCCTTCTTGTTTATATGAAGTACTGCCCTGTTGGAAGCCTTGCTAATGCTGGGTAGGCTTCACCCCTCCAGGCGATCTAACTCCTGGAGAACATAACCTTTTATGCACAAAACAACCAGTCAAGATCTCCTGTTACCAACCCCTTCTTTTATCCAACTCCCAAACACTAAGCCAGTATGTAGAGCTTTGTCCTAAGTCTCCCCTGGGCCAGAACTGGGTAAATGGAGTCCACTCTACAGCCCAGACCCTGTGGTAATTATTTAAACTCCCTAATCTTAAATTTGCTTAAACGTGCCTTGCCTGTCTCCTCCCACTGAAACCATAGTGAAGCCCCTGGACCATTGTGGTAGTCTGAATGAAATGGCTCCCAGAGGCTCATAGGGAGTGGCACTATTAGGAGGTGTGGCCTTGTTAGAGGAAGTGAGTCACTGGGGGTGGGCTTTGAGGTCTCAGAAGCTCAAACTAGGCCTGGTGGCCCATTGTCTCTTCTTGTTGCCTGTGGATCCAGATGTGGAACTCTCAGCTACATTTCCAACACCACATCTTCCTGGCATGCCACCATGTTCCCTGCCATGACACAATGGACTGAACCTCTGAACTGTGCACCAGACTCAATGAAATGTTTTCTTTATAAGAGTTGCTGTGGTCATGCTGTCTCTTCACAGCAATGGAAACCCTAAGACACCTATATTCTTCCCGCTACTCTCTTCCTCTCAACTGAGCTTGTGTTCCACCACGTGGCTCTGTGTGGTCTGGGGCACTCTACCTCCTGGGAACTCTAAGAAGGAAATTCCTTCCAAGGCAATTGTCTCTGTTATCTTACCTGTATCGAAGGGAAGCGGAACCCTTGCCTGGAGGTGCAGGTGTTCATAGAGTGCCTGGGCAGCTTGCACAAAAGCCCTAGCTATCCCCAGCATGAACGAACTGGGTGCGATAGTTCATGACTGAATCAGCCATACTTGGGAGGATGAGGCAGAAGGATTAAGAGTTACCCTCACCTACATAGTAGACTCAAGGCCAGCTTGGGCTGCTTCAAACTCTGTCTCAAACAAACAGACAAACAAGCAAAAACTCAGGGGCATTTAACATAGTTATTTAGTTACACTGGTAGGAGAGGCTCTAAGGAAAAATTCAGGGGGCTAGGACAGGAAGCTTTGATGCAAGGAGGTAGGTAGTTGGGGAAGGACCCCCCCCCCCAGAAAATCAGCAAGGGAGCTGAGACACAAGCACAGTGGAGTTAGTGAGAGTATGTGGGAAGTTCAGGGAATGTTGTTGCAGAGGGAACAGAATACACTAGGCCTCAAGGAAGGAGGGAGGTGGTATAGTCCAGGAAATGGAGGGCTTCACTCTCTCCACGGAATCAGTGAGATAAAGACAGGCCCCCAAAAGGCATTGGCTGTGATTGGACACATTGTGTGCAAAGGCTGAGCATGGTAGCAACATTGTATTCACAGACTCTTCCTGCTAGGGACTCCAGATGGCCCCTGTCCTATGTGTGATGTGCAAATGAGCCCTGGGTTTCTCATCCTTTCCAGAGCTGGAGTCCTACCTCTTCGCTAGAGATTGTATCAGCCTGGCTTCTAGATTATAGGAGAATGTCCAAGGAAGGAGTCATGGCTTGTGGCTTCTAAAGACAGCTGTACCAACAGGTGCCTGACTCCTGCTGTTCTTGCAATGGGAGATTGACCTTTGACCTTGAGCCTGAGTGGACAGCTGTCATTGCTTTGATTAAGAAACTTTGGAGGAAATGAGGCTGCCTGGCTTTGGAGGCCAAGACATGAGGAAGCAGACGGTCATCTTGTCTATTCTCTCTCTTGTCTCCTCTTGCCTTGCCTCAAAGCTCTGGCTGTCACCTGGGTTATCTGACTGCCATGAAGCTGACACACTGGAGAAATCACAAGAGCCGAAGTAGAGAGAGATGATGGGGAGACACAGCAGCTCCCAGCGGGATAAACCAGCCCCACCGTACAATGCTGCTTTCCCCATGATTGTACTAAGACTGTCCTGCTTGCTGCAGTCCCCATGACCATACTGAGTGCAGAGCTTATACCATCACATCTTGGGATCACTCGTTACGTGTCCTAACTGGGGCAGTGAGTCTGGTGGGGTCCTCATCTCAGGTGGGCTAGAGCATCCCTGGCCGGTGTTGCAAGCAGCAGGGTGTACTTTAAAATGCAGCCAGACTCTGATTTCAGGCTTTGGACTTTGGTTTAATTTCTATTGAAGCTCTGGCTGGAATGCCCCAGAGCGGCTTCCACAAAGAAAAGGTCTGCAAAGCAAACGGGAGTGGCAACATCTGCCAAAGCGCATGGCTGGTGTGATAGAGAGCCAGCTGCATCACCTCACACAAACAACCTGTGTACTCACCACCAGGCTGCCTCAGTTCACCCAAGCAGGTCCCAGATGGGTCTGTTAGGCCCACAGCTGGCTTCCTGTGGTTCTTAAAAATCTACCTCTCATTTGACAGGAATGGACAATGAAGGCATCCTCACCAAGAGAGCTTAGACTCTGCCAGGCAAGATGTCTCTACTGAAAGAAGTTTCAGTTTTGAATTTTTTTTTTTTTTTGATCAAGGTGTCATATATCTGGGATTGGCCTCAAACTCACTGTGTAGCTAGGGTTCACTTTGAACTGCCGATCCTCTTGCCTCTACCTCCTAAGTGCTAGGATTACAGGTGTGCACCATCACACCCTGAATACGATGCTAGGAAGAGTTAGGGCTTTGCTCACACTATGTAAGTACTCCACCCCAGTCGTTGAAGGAGCATCTGTAGTTACCTTAGTTTTGTGCATGGGTGGAGATTGTGGACCAGAGAGGGAAAGTGGTATCTACTAGGGTGCCCAGCAGTGGAACTTCAGAAACTGAGTAGGTGACCATGCTAATTCAGCCCCACACAGGAGTCTCACCCATCTTCCCAAACCCCCTGGCAGAGGGCAGTTGGCATAGCACGACGGGGCCCCACCTGCCCAGCCTGGAAGGCCATGCACCTATTTTGCATGGGTCTAAAGTCTTTTTCGGGGATTAAGCAGTGGGCCCATCAACCTTGGAAAGTCGTGTCCTCTCTGGGTAATGCTAGACTTGAAGATCTCCGAGTCCCCTCCCCAATCTTGTCAAGAAGAGGCTCTTTGAGCCCACACCACCCCCTCCCCCATAGCAAATATCCACTCAGGTTATAGCTCCTGTTTGCAAAGCGAGCTACACAGATGCCTTAATTATTCAGGCTGACACCGCCAGCTCCCAAATCACAAGGTTGAGAAGAGATCATAGGAATATAATCAATGTGAACTTGAGTGATAATCACTGGTCCCCGGGTGGAGCAAAGAGAAGAAAACCCTCTAAATTGCTCTTTTTCTTCTACTTTGGCCTCGATCCTGCCAGCGGACAAGATAAAACCGCCCTCTTCAATAATTAATGAGTAGGCACCAGCGCCCCTGGCCTGGGCCCCCAGGAGGCCTCTTGCGGTGGCTGTCCTCCTGGAAGCTAGGGCGCGTGTGCACAGCCACGTGCGCCAGCCTGGTCTGGGGCGCAGCACTGAGTCACAGCGGCTGACCCAGCAAAGCGCTGCGAGTGTGACCGGAATGAAGGGTTGCTCCGTCTGTCTCCGAGGTGGCGTGGCAGATCAAATCACAGCGGATCAGGCGCCGAGATGTTGCCTTGCTCTGAGTGACAGAAGTTAATAATTAGTGACAATGATTGACAGATACACTCCATCTGCTGCTCCGACGCCTAGGAGCAGTTATTCCACAACTGTCTGCGGGCACAATGAACTCCCCCGGGATCGCGGGCTGGCCTGTGATTGACAGCTGCCTCCAAGAGAGACAGGCCACTGACGGAAAGTCGCTGTCAGCAGAAGCGCTGTGGTCCCCCCTCCTCCCCGTGTTCCCGCCGAGGCTCACTCGCTGTATACATTTATTCTGTTTCATTTATCATGTCAGCCGCGGTTTTAAATAGATTACTAGCTAGCCTGTTTTTTAACTGGAGAGTTTTCTATCCGTAAATTAGAAATATCCGCGTACGTGGCGGGCTACTTCCTGGGACCAAGGCTTTCTCTTGTTCTCTGCGTGGATTCAGGAGAGGCAGCAGGAGCTTCCAGGGTTTAGGATGTACCGAATCCTTCCATTATAATCAAAATGGACTGTTTAACCAGAAGCCCTGCAAAATAGTGCTGAGCACCGAGGGGCAAACTTGGGCTCAAAATTCCAAACTAAATTCTGAAAGCACCCCCACTAACACACACACACACACACACACACACACACACACACACACACACACACACACACACACACACAAGCCCTGAGAAATAAGCATGTCTCTAAGCCTGGCTTTCAGTGACTTAACTTGTAACAGTTGCTCCTTAATTTTGTATTATTTTTTTGTATTTCAGACAGTGGGGGATTCTGGGACAATTGGAAATCCCATGTTCCCAGGGCAATCTGTTTACTCACTTCTGGATTTTTATGGTCAAATCTGGTGCTAACTAGTTGGATGGGTAATCCCAACTGAGGGTTGTAATTCCATCCAGTCCAGAGGCCCTTGCTTCTTCCCGGATTCCTTCCATTCCAAATTCAAGCTGCATCAAGTAGCCCATGTAGCCAAGTAGCCAACACCTTCCAGTTCCATTACAGACAGGGAAGCAAATCCAGGGGTTTTCACTAGATGGATGGTTCCTGCTTCTAATTTGTTTGGTTTCTGGAAAAGTCCACTTTAGTCTGGCTTCATTTAGGATCCCACATATGCTTTTGGCCACCACTTGCTCTGCTCTCCTCCTTCCCCCCTGATGTCACAGCATAATGCAAGGGGCTGTTCATTGCGTTATGGATAAAAAGCCCACTTGAACCCCGCTGTTTAAAATACAGTGAGCCCTGTTGATATTGATCTTATTCACAGTGCTTTCCCGCATATGATGTCCATCTCTTAAAGTATGGGTCATGTTTCCTCTTAAGCTCTTTCCTTATCTTATTCCCCTAAAATGATATAAACAGTTTCAGTATTCTTGATAATTAGGTATTCGGGCAAAGAAGAGACATCCTGTTCTTTTTTCAAGTTTTTAAATGATCGGGATACCAGAAAAATGAAGTCATAGGGAATACAAATGTTTGCTTCTCATCTAGGATCTGCTTTGCTTCTCTAGTCCATAAAAAGCAAATTCATGAGCACACAAGCCACTGGCAGCAGCTGAGACCACTCCCTGGTGGCCAAACCAGCCTCTTGTTGCCCTGGAATAGCCCAGTTGTCGGGTCACATAAGAGTGCACTAAATAGGTGTTCAAGTTGTCTGCCTGGCGTCTCTCATGTCCCCTCTAGACAGACTTTGAAGAGGGCCTGGTGATGGAGCTTATTTGTTTGGTCTTGGCCCACTGGGTAGAAGGTTAGCAGTCTCCATTTTCCTTCTTAGATCACCCAGGGGGGTGCTGTGGCCTGAGCAGGCCACCACTCTCTCCAGGAATACTGGAGGGAACAGGGTGATGTCCTCAGCAACTTTCTCTCTACGGAGGAACTGGACCATCTCCAGGAACCAAACTCCTGATGAATGGGGAACAGCAAAGGCTGAGGGAATCCTCAGGGGAGCCATTCACGGGACTTGTGGGGTCAGGGAAGGTGGGAAGTGATGAGGTTTCTCACTGGAGTGCAGGGGAAAGCCCTATCATTAGGGGGTGGGAAGTGCAGGGGTGTCACTGTAGGGCTGGAGAAGGCGGCCTGTCATTCAGGCCTGGTGTGTCATAAAGAAACTGAACACTTAACATTTGCCTTGTAGGGACGATCCCTGTGGCTGGTAGGGTGGAGGGTGAGTTACAGTGAGCACGAGACAGGAAGCATTGGATGGCGAGGAAGAAGCCACAGAATGACAAGAATGATTTTGGCCTGGGTCAGAAGAACAAGGGTAAGAAAGGAGTGGTGTGGACATCAGTGACAGGGCCATGTGTGGGGTGGCTCTCTAATTGAGTGACTAGTGCTGTTTTTTTTTTTTTTTAAGATTTATTTATTTATTATGTATACATCGTTCCTCCTGCATGTATCCCTGCAGGCCAAAAGAGGGCACCAGATCTCATTACAGATGGTTGTGAGCCACCATGTGGGTGCTGGCAATTGAACTCAGGACCTCTAGAAGAGCAGCCAGTGTTCCTAACCTCTGAGCCACCTCTCCAGGCCTAGTGCTGTTTTTTTAAAGATGGAAAATTGAGCAGTTGAAGTAGAAGGAAGACGAGCTAAAGTCTGCAAGTGTTGAATGGGGAAGCTCTAGATTCCAGGCCAGCTTCATGGTGTGCAAGGGGGCAGTAGCCCAGGGCTCCAGGCTTGGTTGGATGCTTGTCTATCTTGACATCTCTCCTAAGATTTGAGTAGTGTCCTGCATTTTCATTTCCGATGACCCGGTGTGTGCCTGCAGGAGGAAGTCAGGGAAATGCTCGATTTCTTGTTCTAAAAAGCAGGGCTGCAGAGGGAAGTAGGATGCTTTAGTGTAAGGAGAGGTACCCCAAGCCCTGGGGGGAGGACAGCCTTACCCTGAGAGGGGATGACTCATTGAAGGAGAGCAGGGGGAAAGAGAAGGGAGCCAAGAGCCAGACTCTGAGATTGATGGAACTTCTGTGACAGCATCTAATAGGGGGTAATCCCCCCACCCCACCCCCTCTCCCTGTTGCAAAGACTTTCTTATCTGGTGAGAGGCAGGAGAGGCAGCAGAAAAGGTTAGCCCTGCCAGGTCTGAGGATGACTAGCTTGGTCTCATGTTACTAGCTAAATGGCCAATTCACTCAACAAACAGACAAATTGTGGTGCTTTGAATAGGTATGGCCCCCATAGACTAATGTGTTTGAATGCTTGGCCCATAGGGGCTGGCACTATTAGGAGGTGTGGTCTTTTTGGAGTAGGTGTGGCCTTGTTGGAGGCAGTGTGTCACCATGGAGGTGGGCTTTGATGTTACATATGTTCAAACTATGCCCAGTATGGTATGTAGTCTCCTTCTGCTGCCTGTAGATTAAGATGTAGAACTCTCAGCTCCTTCTCCAGCACCATGTCTGTCTACATGCCGCCATGCTTTCTGCCATGATGATAATGGACTAACCTCTGAAACTGTAAGCCAGCCCTAATTAAATGTTTTTCTTTACAAGCGTTTCCATTGTCATGGTGTCTCTTCACAGCAATAAAACAGTAACTAAGAAACAAATCTTATGAGAAATTTTTAAATTGGACCTGATGTTCCATGGCTACAACCCTAGCACTTGGGAGGTAGATGCAGGAGGATCAGGAGTTCAAGGCCAGCCTCAAGTACTTAAGGAGTTTGAGACTACATTGAGTTACAGCAGATTCTATCTCAAATGAAAGTAAGAACGAATAAAAGAAACTACTCTCATGGACATTGACAAATACTCTCCAGATTTCAAAACATCTTTACCTATGCATCCAGTGGGTATTTATTGAGCACCTATTATGGGGCAGGTGCTATGATGGTAAATCAATGAACAAATAGGCAAAAATCTCTACCCTCAGAGAGCTTCTGGTCCAGTGAGAATAGACAGATAGTGGTAAATAAACAAACTATGAAATGATACATTATAAAGTGTTAACTGCTTTGAAAAAAAAAAAAAGCAGCTTTCCTTCTTTTTTTTTTTTTTCCTCCCTGAAAGCAACAATTAGATGACCTTTTATCTCATGTAATACCAGGGAAGGGCTCTAGGCAGGCCTGATGTCCTTGGGTCTGGCTTCTTTGCCAGCTTCTTTTGTGATGACTCTATTAGCAGGCGCAGTTGCACCTCATGGGCCAAGCTCAGAGGTGCTAAGTAACCCCCTGTATGAAAACTAGGAGAGGGGCTTCTTCCTCTCTTGCTAGCAAAAGCCCCGAGGCCCTCAATATGAACTGGCTGGTTCCTTTGTCATCTTTGGGACCCAGACAGTTCATTTTGAGGGTCTTAGGACTTACAAAGACCCTGTGGGAAAGTAGGCCTTAGTTCTACTTCACAGGAGAGAAGGCCTGAGGTCAAGAGAGGCTAGGGCCATTGATAACATACAGAAAGCTAGCTCCTAAGTGCTTTCTCACGAGCCTTTCAAACTCTGACAGCCCTGGAATCTGGAAATCCAGCTCTTCAGAGAAGGTAAGGGAGTAGTCAGAGTCCTTCATCAGGTAGAGAGCCAAACTAGGGCTTGAACTGTCCCCTTCCCTTCCCCCTCCTTTTAAAGCAACGGTCTCATGTGCCCCAAGAGGACATCCAACTCACTATGCAGCCAAGGGTTACCTAAACTTCTGATCCTCCCACCTCTACCTCCCAAGTGCTAAGATTCCAGACAGCCTGGGGCATTCCATGCATGCTAGGCAACCACTCTACCTACCAACTGAGCCATTTCCAGTGCCAAGAAAGGGTGTTGCTATGTAGTCCTGGCTACCTGAGATCCTGTCTTAAAACAAAAGAAACCCCTCAAAATTCAACAATGTCAATTTAAAATGGGCATGAGATTTGCATGCTGTCTTCAGTAATTAATATTTGTGGACTGTATTGTACATAAGTCATAGAAAGATATTGAGCAGTATAAGGCCTTAAAGGAATGCAAAATGCAAGTTAAGATCATGAGAGGTGGTGACTCAGTGGTTAAGAGCACTGACTGTTCTTCCAGAGGACCCGGGTTTGATTCCCAGAACCTATGTGGTGGCTCAAAATCACCTGTAACTCCAGTCTCAGGAAATCGGATGCCCCCTTTTGGCCCCCATGGGCACTAGACATACATATGGTGCACAGACATACATTCAGACAAGACACCCATATGGCCTTAAACTTGGGTTGTATCCAGCAAGATGTGTCAGGGCAGAGTGACAAGTGATTTCAAAGGCCTCACCTCCCACAGACATACGCTGAGGCTGCGAGTGGCTCATGAGGCTCACAGGTGGGCATGAGGGGGTTAACGAGGGGCAGACAAAGGGTACCTGCGAGGTCAGAGCCCTGCTAACAGTGTGCTGATTTAGATCCTTAGAGCCCCGCCTGTGCACCTCTTGCCTCGGACAGTCAAGGAAACTGACCCCGGCCATGTTTTTCTTTTAAGACTGCCAACATGATTGTCCCATTTCACATCTCCACTAGAAGTATATGAATGATTTATTTCCTCCACATCCTTTTCAACTTTTAATATTCTCAGTGCTATCTGTTTTTTTTTTTTAAAGATTTAGTTTATGCCTGTGGTGTGGTATTTTGCCCGTGTTATGTATACCAAGTACATGCAGTACCCATGGAGGCCAGAAGAGGGCGCTGAATCCATCCCCTGAAACGAGTTAGAGTTAGGTTGTGAGCCATCATGCAGGTGTTTGGGACTGAACCCAGGTCCTCTGCAAGAGTGACCTCAACCCTTGAGTCCTTGCCCAGGTTTTAAACCACAGGCAAAATATAAGTTATTTTCTGTTTGAAGAAGGAAACTTAAAAACTAGGAATGGATACAGAGCAGTTTCTCAGTCTCCTCTACGGTAACATGTTCTCTTTGAGGTGAAGTCAGCCCCTGCAGGGTTGAGAAGTCACCTACACCTGACATGACTAAGGCTTTTGGGCTGGGCCTTTTTTGATAAGGTGCTTGACCAGGGCAGAGGGGCTCAGAGACCACATGAAGCAGAAAAGAATTCATCCCTGGGGACTGAGGGCCTGCCCGTCACTGGGGGTGATGCTCCTGTTTGCCGGGGGGGGGGGCACACACCCCTGTCAAGCGCTCTGTCTATGAAGACTTTCAGTAGGGCTTGCTATTGCCAAAAGTGCCGAGAGACTCACAGAATCGTCGGAGCTCCCTTCCAGAGTGACCACATGACAGGACTGGCTCAGGACTCCAGGGATTACTTCTTCATTCTCAGGATGGCTGAGAGTGAGGAGAAGCAGGGTAGACAGGGCCTCTGAACAGAACAATGAAGTGTCCAGTTCACATGCAGTGGCCTCGTGGCTAGCTCCAAGGGACCCAGAGATGTATCGAGGGCTATTGTTTCTGAGGGCAACTCTTGCATTTGAATTTAGATTTTAGGTTTGTTGTCCTTTTAGCCACCATGTCAGAACATCTGCTTCAGAGTAGAAAGGCACTTTTAAAGTAAATTTTATTTTTAATTTGTGTGTGTGTGTGTGTGTGCGTGTGTGTCTATATATACACTGTGTATGCAATGCTGTTGGAGGCCAGAAGAGGGCATCGGATTTCCCTGGAACTGGAGTTGTAGGTGGTTGTGAGCTACCTAACGGGTACTTTTTGTTTTTAAAAGCTTAAGCTTGTCTCGGATTTATAGTCCTTATTTTCCCCTCCCATTCTGGGATTGCAGTCACGGCTGCCATGCAGGTTTATACAGTGCTGGGTGGAACCCCAGGTTTTCTGTATGAGAGGAAACCACATCTCTGTCTGTCCCTTTGAAGTCACTCTGTGATCCCTGAGCCCTATACAGAGGACAGGGTAAGGCAGGGATGTGTTCTAGGTCCTAAAGCAAACTGATAGTTCCAGGACTAGAATCCAAGCATCTGGGCTCTTAGGTCAGCAAGCTTTCCAACACCGTGGGCTGATCGAGTAACTTATTCTGCAGTGATTCCTAAAACTGTCCTAAAAGAAATATCAATGGAAGCTTTATCCTAAAACACTTTACTTCTCAACTCAATATGAAATTAATCCTTGTTCTTCTGAGAGCTTGGCATGAGCTCGGCCCACATCCCTGTACCCCTCAGCTGTGATGATGACCTCATCTCTGTCTTCACTAGGTCAACATGGGTGAGAGAGGACTGTGCTCAGTCAACAGACCTCCCACCCTCTGTCATCAGGCCTCTCCCACAGCAAGTTTTTTGGGTGCTCCAGAGATGAAGCCCTGAGAGTCCTATCATAAACTGGGTCACCTCCTGTGTGGCTTGTCATGTGGCTGTGCACATAGAGAGGAGACCTTTCCTGGAGGATTTTCCTCGTTCTCATGAATGTTAGTCACTGGTCACGTGGTAGGACTTTCCATTTGACTCATTTAATCTTGACAGTAGCCCCCTTCCACCTCCCATTTTCCAGATGAAGAAACTGGGGACTTTCTTAAAAGCCTGGACAGGAAGGGGCAGATTTAAATCCAACTTCAAGGGTTCATGTCACCCAAGGCTGCTTCATCCCAGGACTCTCCACCTTTTGTGGGTTCTACCAGTTGTAGGGAAAACCTAAAGTGACATTCTCCCTGCACGTGGCTCATTTGGCTTTTTAGATATAGTGGCCACACCTCCTCTCCGTGCTCCAAGAAGGACTAGCTGGGGTCCCTAAGAACTGTCCACCTCAGGGCCAAAGCTGATGCAGTCACATGGTCAAGCTCGTCCTACAGCTCCTCCTCCTTCTGCTTGAACACTTGGCAGCGTTTTAACAGATTCTTCTGTGTGGGGACTCCTTCCCTCTGCGCAAGTGCCATGGTGACTGTCATGTGCTTTCTGCCTTCCCCTCTCTCCAGGGTTAATTGTGGAACACAGACAATGAAACAAGTGATTACAAGATTCTGGAGGGGGCCTAGCAATGTGAAGAACTCCGGGAAGCCTGTGGGGAGCCAGCCTGGGGTGCCATTAGGGAGGCCTTCCTGGAGGAGGCAAGGCTGAATGTGTTGGGCAAAGACGGGACAGAAAGGGGTCTTAGGTAAAACCTAAGGAGAAAGGGATGCTTCCAAGACAGTTCGTCCCTTCTCCACTGTATCTCTGCACACATTACTCAAGGCCAGGCATCTAGGAATCAAGACGGGTCCCTTAGACAGTGCTCTTGGCCTTCACCCTCTCTTCCCTTTTCTTCTTGGGACACTGCTGTGTCTGGATGTGATGCTGGAACCACTGCAGTTGTGTTGGCACCATGAGGAAGGCCAGTCTAAAGGTAGAACTGATTCATTGAAGATATGAGATGGAGGAATTAAAAACAACAACAACAAAACAAGCAAACAAAGGACCTGAGCTCTTGATAGTGTGCAGGTCTTGCTCAGCCAGCCCCAGAGCTGAGCTCATCTCAGAGGTTCCTGAGTGAAGTGATCAGGTCTTTAGGTCTGAATCTTGCTCTGCCATAATGTTGTCATGTGGCTTGGGGCAAGGTGTTTGTGAGGGTCACACATGTTAATGTCATGAACAGAACCGGGCTAGTCGCACTTTGGTAACTCAGTCTTCCCTAAAGCCTGGGGCTGAGGGCAGCCATGTCTCTAAGGAGCATCTCTAAGGAGCTGTATGGGGGGGGGGGGTACTGCCCAAGCAGAGTTTGCTAGTAGAGAAGAAGACAAAAGCTGGGCTTGGTGGTGGAGTTGGAAAGTAATCCCAATAATACTTAGAAAGAAGATGGAGGAGGAGGATCAGTAGTTCAAGGTCACCCTTGGCTGTACATAGAGAATCTGAGACCAGCCTGGGCTGCTTAAGACTCTTTTAGAACAAAACAAGCAAAATGCAGAAAGTTATTTCTGCTGTGAGAGCAGCTAGTTGAGTGCCTGGTAAAAGGCAGGGAGTCAGTGTGTTGAGAACTTCAGATGCGGTGCGTGCCTGTGGTTCATGGTGGATGGTGTTGTTAGTGGGCCTGGTCTAGGTGTGGAAGGTCTAGAGCTCCTGTGGTATCCGAGGGACCTTGGTCCTAGGGATATTGCCTGGTCAGGTCAGGAGAGGAAAGGCTTCGGGTGGTTCCTGGTGTCACTAATGTGCATGAGTGTGAAGGTCCTGCCAATCAAAACAGAAACTTTTCTTCTGCCGCCATGTCTGGTGTCTTTTGTCTTTCATTGTAACAAAATCACCATGAACCCTTTATCCCCCTGGTATTCACTGGAGGGGGGACGAAGACGACAATACCAATATAGTTAGGTTTGGGGGACTGTTGAAAGGTTCAAGGCTCCAGAGTGAGAGGTTAGTACAGTGCTTTGCCACAATTTCTTCTAGTTATTTAAGCAATAAAGGGCCACATTAAATCCCCAGACAGCCATTTTAATGGTGGTGGCTGATTTCAGTCCAGATACAGGCTGTGCCTGACTGTGTCCCTCTCCCAAGTCCCCTGCCTTTCAAATATCCTTATCCGAAGCAGAGAAAGTCCCTAGGATACACTGGGGCTTCTTCCTGACCTTAGGCAGTGGCGCTTTAAAGCTAATTCAGGCCGGGAGCTCAGATTGACACTTGAAAGCTACTGTGGGGCTTCTGCAGGTTAGAGGTTAATAGTTGCTGAAGCTGCAGTTTGACTTGAGAATCTGAAGTCTTGTTCTTTCATTCTTTTCTCCCTTTCCCATCTCTTTTCCCCCTCTCTTCTCTCCCTTCCCTTTGCTCTTTCTTTTTCTCTCCATTTAGAAAGCTTGCTACCTCGTCTGTCTCTGAGGGCAGCATACACATGACCACGGACGACCCTCGGGAGCATTCTGGCTGTGCCAGGCTGGGGTTTCTCAGTGGACTGGAGGCAGGGCTTTTGGAAGATGCAGGGTGTGAGGCATCTGTTTCTTGGGTGGTTTGATGTTCTATCGACTTTGAAAGTTACAAACCTAGACTTCATTTAGGAGTGTCACTCACCCGTTCCTTACCTGTCTGTCACCCTCACTGCTGTCGAGCATTGCCTGTCCTACAGCCCCAGGGTGCTCCCCTCCAGGTCTGAGGGCCAGAATCCATCTTCACAGACTCCAGCTTCAGTACCAACACCTCACCGGCTCCCCTCACAGCAGCCTCCTGATTGGCCTTTGTGCTCCTCTTAAAGTCCATTCAAATCACACCATGACTGTCCCTAATTAGAGCCTCAGACTATGAGCCTTGGTCTAAATTTCACTGGGAATGAACTCCAAACCTTCTATCTCACCAATGTCTGGGCCTTTTCTCTGCAGCGCCCCTCCCATCACCCACATCCACCCTCCCTCCTCTCTACTGTCGTCATGACCCTGTCTTTCTCTTCCTACAGCATCTACTTCTGCCTGGCGGCCACTGTGGATGTCACATAACCGTAGGAGGCTCTTCTCTGGGGTGAGGCAGGGGTCTCAAGCGCCTCATGATCCAGGCCCCAGTACTGCCCCCTCAGAAAAGCTTTTTCAAAACTTGAGGTCTGCATTGCTGTTCCTGATTCATTTACAACATATGTCCCCACCTAAGGTTTGCTTATTGAGTTATGCTTTACATTGATGTTCTGCTTTCCTTACTAAGACATTGCCAATGCACTCATTCTGCCCAGGACAGTTCTGGCTCACGGTGGGCCTGACTGGCTGTTGGCTCTTTGATGAATGCAGTCCTTACTGCTAGAGGTCTGGGCTGCCAAACCCAGGCCCCCTTTCCTCAAGGGACAGGGACAGCTACCCAGCATGTGGCACTAGCCTCAATCTCACCATGCACCCTACAGCCTTACTTGCGTGCTGGCCCTCTGGAGCTCCAGAGTCAGGGAGCAGCCTCATGGCCTTTAGTTTTGGCCAAGCCTGAGGACATTTTTAAAGGTGTGCCTTTTAATTCTCCCCACTTACATGGTTTCCATATCCAGTCAATCACAAAGACCTAAAAATCAATAAGAACAAGACAAATAGCCCAACAGAAAACAAGCCGACATCGGTGAAGATGCATATTACAAGCAACCAGCATGGAACAGATGCTCACCTCACCAGTCAGCCGAAAGAAAACCCAAACCAGCCGCCTTTCCCCCTCCTCAGGCTGAGGGGAACTTATAAATATGGATAACCACCATTTTAGTGTTGGGAAGGGGTGAGGAAATGAGTCCTCTCCTTCACGGTGGGTGGTATGGGGAGCTGGCGGAGTACCTTTGGAGGATCACTTAATAGCATCCATCAAAAATCAAAATGCTACAACTGGCCTGCACAGCCAGGAGGTATCTGCCCCAGAGCCATCCTCACAGGAGGCGTCTGAGCAGGGATGGCTTCTAGAAGCTAAAAGTTGATAGCTACTTAAGTGGCCACCACCAATGAAAGGTGGCGTAAACTGAGGCTCACTGGTTAAAGCGAGCACAGCGTGGCTCTGACGGAGTGGTTCAAAAGGGCAATGTGTGTCTTTAAGTACCGGTGTGACAACACACCCGAGAACTGCAAGACCCACTGCAAAGGGAACCCTGCAACAGTATGGGCAACTCCATCTTATATGACTAAAAGAGCCACGTATGTAATATATGTATGTGTAATATATGGGCATATATGTAATAATAGCAGAACTTCCTCACTCTTCCTGCCCCTCATGAAGAACATGAGCCTCCCCGCGCTGGCCCACTGGTGTCCCTCCTGCAGCTAGCTTTCTCTTTTCCAGCCTTTTAGCATCAAGCTTCACAACCCACAAACTATTCCGAAGGCTCCCCTAAGCTTCAGATATGTGTGTCCACCTTGGGAGGCCCTCAAGATACCTCCAAATTTGGATACCCCCTTTTCTTCTCTCAGTGGTTAGTGGAGACGGTACTTCCTGGCTCAAACCAGAAACTGTGTTGCCCTCTGGGATGCAACCACACTTTTTAACTCACATCACCACACAAGTTACCACGTTCTGTAACTTGCCACCCTGGATGCCTGGATGAGGTCCCCCAATGATACATCCTATGATGTATCCTATGAACCTGAAAATATCTCCTTTCTTTTTGCATTACTTGGCATTGGACCCAGGAATGCATACATGCTAAGGCACACTCTTTACTGCTGAGCTATATCTCTAGCTCTCAATGTTACCTTAGATGGCAACAACCCTTTGTAGATGGGGCTGAACTAAGGATTTTTTGCAATGGAGCAATCGCCCCGAATTATCTGGGAGGGCTCTAAATACAATCACAGGTGTCCTTATAGAGGGGGAAGAGAGGTAGCTTGGGCGCAGAAGAGGGAGAAGTGACCATTAAGCAGGAGGCTGAGTGACTTGGGAAAGGGAGGCAGGGAAATGGATTCTTCCTGTGAAGCAATGGCCGTGTGCTGGAAGGGTCATTCCAGAGGAGGTCCACTCAGTTTGGAAGGCGGGTGAGCTCCATTTCAAGTTTGGACCAAGGTGGGCACTGGGGGCTAAGTGCAAGGACTATTTAAGGTGTCACTTGTGAGTGGGTAGAGATGGGGACAGGGAAGAGAAGAGAGAGATTTGGGGAAGATGGTCTGTGGCTTATGGGGATAGCAGCCCCAGGAGGAACGGTGGGGCTGCAGAATGGAAAGGAGACTAAGGCTTCAAGAAGGCTGGTTCTGAATCAGCTGAAAATGGGGTCACTCAGGCACCCGACTGACAGAGGCAGGAAGGGGAGTAAACTTCTGCGTAATCCAGATCACGCCCTGCCTCCATGGCGGCTTCCCAGAGAGAAAACTCTTCCTAGAGCCTCCTTCAAGGACAGGAGCCTCATTTGTTCTGTCTCAGAACAGACTCTCACGCTGAAGCCAAGCATGATGCAGCCATTTTTCATCCCCGTCCTCAGCCCCAGCTCCTGCCGGGAGCCCTCACCCATTATCTCTCAGCTTGGCATGGTCATCAGTTTGGACCCAGTCAGGGAACCATATCTCACGGAGATTTCTTGATATGTTATCAGCAGAGGGCTTTCACTTTCTAAGCATCTCTGAGAGGGTCAGGCCAGCCTGATGGGATGTTAACTATGTGGAGGACTTGAGAAGGCTTCTATATCATAGTCAAACAGTGGGTACCTTTTTCCCTTAACTTGGAGATTCTCCAGAGCCCTAGTGCAGAGGGAACTATGTCTGGGTGACATTTTGGCTCACAGATGCAGTATCCTGGGGACCCCATGGGGGTGCGAGGGCCAGGCTCAAACTAATTCCCTGAGGGAGATGACGATAAGAGCTAACAAATTGACTCTATATTTATCTACCATTTAGCCATCCATCATCCCATCCATCCATCCATCCATCCATCCATCCATCCATCCATCCATCCACTCATACTACAAATTGTCCTGTTAGCTTATACAAGTATCAGGGATACATATATTGGTATGCATTTTGTTGTTTAGACAGGTAACCAGATACTTATAATACTGAGGGCCAGAAGTCCAAGTGTGGGCATAGCATAAGACTAAGAAATACCTAGGTAGAAAAAAGGAAATGAGTGAAGAATATTCTGGAAGGGGGCTGTAGTACATACGAAGATCCTGGTGCTGGTGGATGTTCAGGAGGAGAAAGTGATGAGTTTAAGGAGCAGTTCAGCATGGCTAGACTTAGTGTTCATGCGCATGTGTGTGTGTCCACATTCGTGTCTCAGTCACTGTTCTGTTGCTGTGAAGAGACACTATGATTGTGGCAACTCTTATGAGAGAAAGCATTTCATTGGGGCTTGCTTTCAGTTTCATCATGGCAGAGAGCATGTCAGGAGGCAGATGTGGTGCTGGAGAAGTAGCTGAGAGTTTTACATCTGGATTGGTAGGCAGCAGGAAGAGTGAGACACTGGGCTGGTATGAGCATATATATATTTGGACAAATGTATGCATGCATACACATATACATGTACAGGTGTGAATGCATGGATATGAGTGCATGTGGGTATGTGAAGACAGATGTGTGCTACAGGTATATGCAAACATATATGTGTATGTATGCATATATACATGTGTATATGCATGTGAATGATGACATGTGATGTATGCATGTTTATATGTGTATGCATGTATCTCTGTGTGTGATGACACAGATGTATGTGTGCAGCTGCATGCAGGTGTGTGTGTACACACATGTTCACATGTACATATATATATGCATATATCTGTGTGTGTGGTCACAGGTGTATACATGTAGATAATGCACATCTATGTATGTGTGTGTGCATGTGTACATGTACATGCATAGGTGTGTTAGGTGTAGGGTACTACAGCCAGGGGAGATATTGACAGACTCTCTTTAAAGAACTCAGAGTTTAATGAACAAAATCCAGAAGGGAAACTGTTTTGAAGGCAAGCTCTACCTCCCCTCTGGATCATTGGTCCTCAAAAAAACCTCCCCAAGGGAAGAGGGCATGGGAGGAGCTGACCACTGGATCAACATGGGCAAAATAGGACAGCAAAGGGGAGAAGCCTGTGGGTAACTGCACTGTTCACCTGGCCCATTCCACTAGTGCAGGAAAAGGTTAAGAAGATGGCCAGCTTCATTCTGCCTTGCTCTTGTCTTCCCAAGACTGCACCACTGAGCTGGGCATATACCGGTGGGTCATGTCTCAGCCCTGGACAGTTCTCCCAACAGAGTGGAGACTGCTAAACAGTTTCCCAGGCCAGTGGCTGGACCACTTGGTCACATACTAGACAGGGAAGCATGCAGGCTAAGGGACACACTCTGCTCCTGGCCTGGCTTCTCACAAATGTGGGTTTGTTGTTTATCTAGAACATTTTCTCCTCCCCTGAGAGTTAGGGTCCTAACTAGGAATGTGTATACATATGCACAACACACACACACACACACACACACACACACACACACACACACACACACACTTGCCTGTGTCAGCATGTAAGGCTACACTCCTAGGACATGACAGCCAAGAATTATTGTGGATGTTTCTATGGGGATATTTATGAATGAGATTAACAGTAGTTAGTTATGAGTTACGTAGGTGGCCTTACCCCATCTGTTGATGGACTCATTCTATTACAGACGACCCTCTGGCTTGAACAACAGCAGCCTCATATTCTGGGTCTCCACACTGTTGATATACTCTGGAGATTTTGGACTTTTTGGCCTCCATAATGATGCAAACCAACTTCTTAAAGTACATTTCTACACAGGTCCACGTCCCATTGAAGTGATCTAGGCAGAAAGAGGCCTGAGGGCCACAGCTGCATTTGGAGATGTGAAAGTTGGGCACATCTGGACCATCTATATGGTCACCTGCAGTGTGTGTAGGACACAAGGTGGCAGGCATCTTCTGCACCAAGGGGGGGGGGTGTTCCTATATCTTCCCAGTGAGTTTCCCAAAGATCCCACAAAAGCCCTGTGCTCAGGGTAGACTGTGAGACAGATAGCTCATCTGGATAGGAAAGAAGGGTACCTTCCTCATCTGGATAGGATAGAAGGGTGCCTCACATGCCCCCAGGGTAGACAGTGCAGGAAGAAGTCTTGAGAGAGAGAGAGAGAGAGAGAGAGAGAGAGAGAGAGAGAGAGAGAGAGAGAGAGAGAGAGAGAGAGAGAAGCAAGAACTGGAAACTAGAGCCCTGGTGGGAAACTTTCCCATCTCAGCTTGTACTCTCTCTAGGGTGACTCCACTTTCTCCTCATTGTGTTTTGGCTTTGAATGCCTTCCTTCTTCGTTGTTTAAGGCTGCTACCTGCTAACTGCCATTTGCATCTTCTCAGTCAAGAATTGCAAGAGGAACCTGATTGGCTGGTAGAGAGCTAGTGCACCCCCTTCTCTGGGTCAGGTGCTTCCTTTCTCAAGAAGCAGCTGGGGCTTGGTGGAGCAGGTGCCCTGGGATAGAGTCTTGGAGTGCTCCCTTCCAGGGTTTCCAGTGGAGCAGTTTTAAGTTCAAGCTAAGGAAAGCGATGGCAGTGAAAGGGCTGGTGCCATGGCAGCCTGTGGAACATAGAAGATTGTATTAATTGGTGAGGCTGGGGAAAAGATTTTGAGGTTAGATCATGGAGGCTCTTGAACCAGGTCAGAGACTTTGTTTTTTTTTTTTTAAAAAAAAAAACACTCCTGTGGCCAGAACCTGCAGGATGACTTTAATCAACAGCTCCAACCCTTCAGGCCACTCCGAAGTGGCTCACTTACTTGGTAAAGTGACACAGCTTGAAGGCAGTCACTAGCTGGGGAACGCTCTGCGGATGATCCTTTTTTTTTTTTTTTTGATGGATGCTTGAAAGGAGGCTCAGGCTTTGGAATGATGTACTTCAAGGACTCTTGGCTTTTGTATGTTTCAGTCTCGATTGCAACACTACACGAACGTGGTTTTTTTTTGCATCGAATTAAAATTAATCTAATACTTGACAACTCTGGCTGGATGCCTGCCAAATATGGAGACTCGAGATGCTTCCTGTAAATTCTGCCACAGAACATTCTTACAATTCAGGGAACATCTCATTTACCTCACTGCCGTGCACTCCCGACCCGAACTCTCCAGGGACTCCTTCTGGAAGCCCCTCTTGCATAAACGTGAGCACACTGTGTGGCAGTTACTTTTTCAAATCAGAATCATCTCTAGGGAGCAGGGTGATCTGGGGTGCAGGGAACAGGTCATTTAGATGAACCACCTCTGCTCCAAGTCAGTCTTGGAATTTTTCCAGTAATAATCTCTTTAGTCGTTAATGGCCTGCTGGGTGAATCTTATTATATCTCCTTGAAATAATTTAGATGCTAATATCTTGCAGTGACCATCATGCAGGGAATTCGAGGCTGGAGGTGCTGGTGAGGAGGGATGAAGGCTCTCTAATGCTGGGGTCCTTTTCACAGCTGGAGGCTGTCATTTGCTGGGCTAGTTGATGACACCCTAGCAACCAGGCTTTGTGTGTCCTCACATCTAAAAGGGTCTTGGGTGGGGTGTCCCAAAGTTCTCCTTTCTGACACAAGCAGGTGGATTCCTGGTGAGTGACATAAGTGCATTCTAAGTAAAGAGTTCAGAAGAATTCTGGGTAAATGATGGAGGGGCAATGGTGCTTTTGTTGGGGTATAAGTTGAGGGTGGGATGCAGAAGGCATGAAGGAAAAGGCTTCTACTAGACTAGGGGCTGAGATGTTTGGCTTCTAGAGCTTTTTAAATTTATATTTCTATTTTAACTTTTTGATAGAAAGTCTCATGTAGCCCAGACCGGCCTACAATTTGTTAGGGAGCTATTCTAGTTTCCTTTCTGTTGCTGTGATAAAGCACTCGGACCAAAAGCAATGTGGCTTCAAGGAGGTTTACTTGGTTTACACTTCACTTCTGGGTCATAGACCATCACTGGAGTCATGGAGAAATGTTGTTGCTTGCTGACTGGTTAGATTGCCCAGCCAGCTTTCTTATACAGCCCAGGGATGAGGCTACTCATAGTAGGCTGGGCCCTTCTACATCAATCACCATTCGTGATAATCTAATTAGTCTAATACTTGACAAATCCTGGACATGGCCACAGGCCAACCTGATCTGAGCAATTCCTCAAATGAATGTCCCTCAGATAACTCTAGGCTGTATCAAGATGGCAGCTGAGGCAAACTAGGACAACAGCCAAGGATGACCTTGAACTTCTGATCCTTCTGCCTCCACTTCAGGCTTATGCCACTGTGTCCAGTGTATGAATGCAGTGCTGGGGCTCCCACCATGGACTCATGAATGCTAGGCAAGTACTCTACCAACTAAGTTACCTTCCCAGAACTCTAAGGTGTGACATCTAGTTGTAAGGTTGTTGCTATTAGTTGAAGTTCCTCCCTCCCTCCCTGCATTCCCCCCTCCCTCCCTCCCTCCCTCCCTTCCTCCCTCCCTCCTTCCCTCCTTTCTTCTCTCTCTTCATCTTCCTACCTTTCCATCTTACCAGTCTCTCTGCCTGATGGTTAGGAACCATTCCATCGGGTATTCTTCCCTCCTGAGGAGTCAGTATCAGCTGGGACAGACACACATGTGACCTAGTGGTAAATTCAGAGCCCCGGGGTGGGGGGGGGGAGGGAAAGAAAACTTTGCTTGCAGGATGGTGAGGCTTTCACCCACACTTCTTGGGCCCCAGCTTCCCAGAATCCTCAGAATTCCAGCTAGATCTCTAGCATCTTTCAGTGGACAAAGCCTGGCTGGGTCATTTCCAGTTCCTTGGAGCCTGGTGTCTGCTTCAGCCCTGGGGAGCCCAGTCATAAACGGCTGAGTCTGCATTGAGGAACTTAATGGAGAGCACCAGGGAATATACCACCACTTAAAAAACAAGTGATAATGTTGTTGACATTTGAACAGAAACATTTCTTCTTGGATGCTGGAAAGGGTGCTAATGTTGTTTTCTGGGGCAGGAGGAGGTGTGGATATACAGCTGGGGGAGGGGCTGAAATGAGCTCAGCTGTCATCCTGAGGAAGCAATGAATGCCCTTGTCCTGTCTCAGTCTACCTGCGAAGGCTATTCCACAGTGGAGCAGGAGTACCTGGGGATTTCTTTTCCCAAAAGCGGAGCCCGAGTCAAAGAGTGGCAGTGGAACGCTATCAGAGCACACCAGCTACCACTAGAGAGAACCACGCTCCTTTGGGGACCCCCTAATGGGATGTGCCCGGACATCACTGACACACAACCTCTGGGTTTCTTTTTTTCTGGAGAACATACACTCACATTTCATGGATTCCTCGTGGGGGTTTGACCTCACACACCACATCTTTGTAACACTGGGGTCGCTGAGTCTGGCTTTGAGCTGGAAGCATAGAAGGCGTGTAGCTAGCTGGGAATGGAGGGCAGTTAGAAAGTGGGGTAACAAAGACGAAGAGGAACTCACAAGCCTGCGCTGGCGCCCGGTGGGAGAGAACTTGTTCCTTTGATGGCATGTGGTGGGAGGAAATAAGGGCCAATGGTCACTGAGCCAAATGCATTCTCCTGGACCTCAGGTCAATGTAAGGCAGTCCAACCACCACACTGTGTCCCCTGCACCCTCCGGGGCTCTCATAGGAAGTTTTGATTTTGTGTGTGTGTGTGTGTGTGTGTGTGTGTGTGTGTTATCGGGAATGGGATACTGGGAGATGTAGTATCAGGGAGTCAAATTGCCACATTACAGAGGCAGACAAGGGTTTGGGTCTCAGGGGTTTGTTTCGGAACTGACATCCAGGAAACATGGGGTGGGCGGAAACAGGAGGAGGACAGACCACAGAAGCCAGGGAAGAGGGAGTATCCAGCTAGCACCTGGGCTCAATCCAGCAGGGGAATCTGGGAGTAGAAAGTAGTCATATTTTTCATCAGGACCAAAGGCTCCCCAATAATGGCATAGAGACTTATTAATTAAACTTGGCTGACAGCTTAGGCCTATTTCTAACTAGCTCGTATAACTTTAACCCATTTCTATTAATTTACTTTCTGCCTCGTGGCTTTATTACTTCAATTCTGTACTGGCCATCCTGTTTCTGTTCTTCTCCTCGAATCTCCGACTTCTTCTCAGGGTCCTCTCTGCTCCCCAAATCCTGCCTAGCTATTGGCTGTTCGGCTTTTTATTAAACCAACCCGCGTGACACATCTTCACAGTGTACAGAAAGATTATGTCATAACAGTAGAAGGTGAAGGAATGTTGAGGGAGGGGGAGTAAACAGGGCACAACACTGAACAAGTCTCAGCTCATCAGGGGGCCAGGGAGCTGCATTCTGCCTGGGTGAGAGATGCATACAATCTCAGATGGGGTCACAGGTGCTCTTGAGAGGCAGAGATGAGGGCAGGGAGGGCACAAGTTCTCAAGCACTGTGTGTCTGGTTCTTTATTTCTGTGTTTCCTTTTGTGGTGATGACATAGCTCCTGCTTTCCTCAGAAGTATGTGTTTATATGATACATGTATGTGCATGTATATATAATGTGTATATGTTGAAGTATATGTGTGTGTATATACTACAAGCTTATATATGTATGTGTATATATTTGTATTGTATATATGTATGATACATGAATGGTTGTGTATACATGTACATGTATAATGTATATGTGCATAAATGTGTATATATATATGTGTGTGTGTGTACATATATGTATGTCTACATTGTGAGAAACAAGTGTTTTTTTCTATCAAAGGTAGTTAGTCCTGCAAGGACTCATATTTCCTGAACTGACCGCTCCCCCTATGCACCGACTAGCCTGTCATGTAAGGCTGTAAAGCTGGGCCCTGGCTAATGGGGTGAGATGCAGTTACAGACTGCAGCAGATGGAAGCTATTTTGGCCAAGTGTGCTTGTTAACCTGGTTTGGGGTTTGACACACCCTTTATGAAGGAAAGAAATAGTCTTGCCAAGCTACTTTTGTTTTGTTCTTATGTTCCTTTGTGTGACACGGATTACCCTTCATTTGTTTCTGTAGTGTGTGTGTGTATGTGTGAATGTGCCATGGACAATGTTGAGGCCAGGGGACAACATTCAGGGCTGGTTCTCTCCTTCCTCTGTGTGGGTCAAAGTCAAGCCATTAGGCTTGCTGCCAAGTGTCTTTAGCTGCTGAGTGTAGCAGGCTTTCCTTGACCACCAGCCTCCAAGCCATGATACAGAGACTTATTATTGATTATGAAAGCTAGGCCTTAGCTTAGGCTTGTTTCTAACTATCTCTTATAACTTAAATGGACCCATTTCTATTAATCTATATGCTGCCATGTGGCTTGTGGCTTTTACCTCTCCTCCTACATGTCCTGTTTCTTTTCCATTTCCTCTGGGGTCTCCCCATGTCTACATTCATCTCCTCCTCTTTTCTCTCTGCCTGGAAGTTCCGCCTTACCTCTTCCTGCCTAGCTATTAACCATTCAGCTATTTATTAAGCCAGTCAGAAAATTCCTTGGCAAAGATAGATCCTTACAGTGTAGACAAATATTCTTCAACAGCTGAGCCCTTTCATTGGCCTCAGGCATCCTTCTCTTTTATTTATTTATTTATTTATTTATTTATTTATTTATTTATTTTCTTAGACAAGTCCCGCTTGGTTCAGAATGCCCTATGTTGAGCAGGCTGGCGTCAATCTCACAGAGACTCATCTGCCTTTACCTCCTGAGCACTGGGCTGAAGGTGTGTACCACCACAACCAGCCTCTCTCTTTAAGGTAAAAAGAAAAAAAGTTTAAAGATGTCAGAAGCCCTTCAGCAAACTCCATCTTCTGTTCCACAGCCCACAGCTGCCTTAACCAGCCAGAATACACATGCAGGAGCTTGTGACCTCCTGCTACTGGGACAAAACTGGCCTGCTGTAAACCACAGAAAAGAGAAAAGGCATTAAGTAAGCCTTTAAGGGAAGTCTTGGTTGTGTGGCCTGAGAGGGCCCCTGTGTCTGAAAAAAACAGAACAGCTCCCTGTAGTTAGAGCCTAGGAGATTCTCAGTTTAGTACTCAGGGCATTCTGATCTGGCTTGGCTGAGGGGACTGGCCTCCACCCTGAGCACACCTCCCGAATCTGAGAGCAAGCTTTAGAGGACAACCTTGAACTTCTGATCTTCTGTAGCAAATTTTTGTGGGCTTCCAGCCCTCAAATCATGACACAGAGACTTACTATTAACTATGAAAACTCAGCGTTAGGCTTGTTTCTAACTAGTTCTTGTAACTTAAGTCAACCCATTTGTATTAGTCTATGTGTTGTTGCACAACTCATGGATTTTCTCCTCCTGCATGTTCTTCTTCCTCTGCTGGTAACGTCCCCCCCCCACTTCCCTGAAACCGCTCTGTCCCCAGAAGTCCTGCCTAACCTCTTCCTGCCTAGTTATTGGCCATTCAGTTCTTTATTGAACCAATCACAGTGACACATCTTCACACAGTGTAAAAGAATATTCCACAACAATCCTCCTGCTCCACCTCCTGAGTACAGGGATTATAGGCATGCACCACTATGCCTAGTTTGTGTGGATCTGGGGATTGAACTCAGGGCTTTGAGAGTGTTAGGCAAGCGCTTTACCCACTGAGCTATATTTCTAGCCCTATGAGAGCCATCTCCATCCCTATTGTATGTGTGGAGGCTAGAGATTACTACCAGGTATTTGTTTTCCTTTCTCTCTGTCTGCCCTATCTTTTTGAGACAAGGTGTTTTCACTGAGCCAGGGGCTCACCAATTGGCTAGGCTGGCTGGGTAGCAAGCCCCAGGATCCATCTGTCTCTGCACTCACAAAACTGAGGTTAAGTGACCATGGGCTCTCCAACTGCATGCCAGAGAAACTGGAGAGACTTTGACAGTCCAAACTAGCACAGTGCCTGCCACTTGGCTTTCCTCTATGCAAAAAAAAAAAAAAAAAGAAAAAAAAAAGAAAAAAAAGAAATAAAGAAAGAACTGAGGTTACAGACTCCGGCCACCATACCTGGCTCTTATGTGAATGCTGAGGATTTGAACTCCGGCCCTCATGTTTGCACAACACTTTATCCAATGAGCCACCTCCCCAGCCCACCAAGCAGACTTATTTTAAAGGTATGAAAAATTACACATTTTCTCATCCCTGTAGTCTGCTTTAGTGGTGTGATTTTCCTGCTCACTTTCCTTCAGGACAAACTCAGTCTTTCACAGAAGACCTGGCAGCTGGGTGCGCGTTGCTAATTCTTCTTAGGCAGATGACACTAAATAAAAACCTGGTCACCGGATTCAGCCTGAATTCAAACCAGTTGCCACCTGGTAGCAATGTGACCTTGGCAAGTGCTCTCTGACCTTTGGGTTTCTCCAGCAGGGCTTATGTCGGTCTCTACCTTCAAGCACTGTGTGAGGATTCCTGTTTTAAGTGATGTACGGGGAAGGCTCTGTAAATGCTGGCTGGTCCTCCTTATGACCACCCAGGTGGTTTCTACAGCTCAGCTGGGAGGGGGGGGTCCCTCCTTTGAACTAATTATATAGTGTTAATCCACTGGGTAAGAATAAGATCACTATCATAATTTTTGAGCCAGATTTGAAGCAAGCCAGGATGATGGACTCTGGCTAGGTTTGTACCTGGGATTCCCAGAGAATGGCCGTGAATTATGTTAGTTGGATGCTTATAAAGGCAAAACCTGTAAGACTATGTACTTTCTGCTTTCATCCAATTGGGGGGCAAGCATGCATTCTGACATATGTTCTGCCTACATACCTCCAGCCTATGTGTGCTCAGGTACATCCTGTGCAGTTAGGGCAACCAACCTTGTTTATAGAACTGAAAATTTGTGGCTTGCTATCTTACATGAATAGCCCCCAGCATTCAAGGGAATTATTGTCCTTGGGCAAGTGGGGCTAAGAGGTTAGAGGCATTTTGTTTCATAGATTTCTAAAGCACAGTAATTGAAACTTAAAATATAACTTTAACCCTCACAGTGGCCCAGGCTGGCCTTGAGCTCATGGCATTCCTCCTCCTGAGTTTTGGGATTACAGGAGTGACCACCACACATAGCGGTACTTATAGCACAAATTACACCCCCCACATACACTCCTTTTCCTTTGCCTACTTGCCTCACTAAATATTTATTGGCTCTGTTCAGGGTTAGGAGCACAACTCAGTGAAGAACAGGACTGTGGACTGGAGTCAGCAAACAAGAAACAGGCCAGGGTTCCATGAAAAACGTGGGTACATCAGAGGCCATGAAGGGTGGTGGCTAGAGGAGAACTCTTATGGGTGGTGACAGTTAAGCTGATGGCTAAGGGACTACAGAAGCTGGTCAACTCGGGAAGTCCAGAGATGACAGGGGATCGTATTGGGACCATCTGGGAGCTGTTCAGTGGGCCTGTGAGGACAGTGCTACCGGTAATGAGGACTAGGAAGAGAGGATGGCACAGGGCAGGAGATCAAGGATGGGCATAGTGATGTGGCCTGCAGGCAAGCGTCTTGCAGAGAGCATTGAAGATGGAAGAGGTGAGCTTTCTGTGTGAGAGGGTGAGACACACAGGAAGCCCTGCTAGTCCCTGAAACCTCCATTCTGACCTCAGATATTCTCCAGCAGTTTGGGTTGAAAGACTTAAACTAGCAAAGAAATGAAATGAAGCCCAAATAATTGGAATGCTGGGCGTAATTTGCTAACCACCTGCCCTGAGATAGCAGGATACCAAGAATTCACACTGCCCCTCCTTTCCGTGAGTCAGCAGGTGGTAAATAGGGTCCTTAAGAAACAAAGAGATAGCTGCAACTCTGGTTTGCCCAGACAAGATTAATTAGCACACCCCAAGGCCCTAAGGTCTGTTGACCCTAACAGCAAGACCATCCGGCCTCGTACTCAATGGACAGAGGGTCGGTCACACGACCCTCCCTAGCTTGTGGGTTTTGCCTTTAAAAATGCCTGTGCCTGGGGAATGGAGCTTCTCTTTGGCCTGTGTGCTGAGGGAGCCTGTTTGCACAAACGATTCCTGTTCATTAAAGCCTCTTGTGTGTTGCAGCAACTGGACTGGACATTGAGTTCTTGGGGGTACCGACTGAAACTGGGAGACTCCTCATTCTGAGGGTCTTACAGGGTCAGGATCTCCTCTGCTCTGGCCTCATGTTGGCCCACCTAAAGGCTACACAAAAAAGATGCTGGGGTGTTCTTTGGGGGACTCTGACCCAACTGTCAGACTCATCGATCACAAACAATCTTTCCTAATTTAGTTGAGTATCTTTAAGAATATTCTCATTTGCACATTTGAATACATTAGCATAATGACTTCCACGGTGGCCTCCCAGCCTTTGTATACCTGACCCACCCACTCCACCCTGTTCCTTCTCCAGGAGGCTAGTCAACCAGATTCCCCATTAACCTGATCAGGGGACTAAAAGCAAAACTATCTGAATTTCTTCCATAGCTGATTCCAGAGTGGTCGTAAGAGACCTGTCTTCCAGGTGGGCAGGCTATGATATTAGGGAGGTATCTCTTAGTCAAGATGAAAGGGCCCAGTCTGCTACAGAATGCTCTGGTGCCTGCACCAGGCTTCCAATGAATCACATCAAAGGCCTCCTAGCCACTGCCCGCCCCTTCCAGCTGTGGGGAAAATGGGCTCATTAGACCAGAGAGCGAGTGGTGTTTACATTAGGCACTGCTGATTTACAAGCCCTGAGCTGCCATTTTCCCCTCACCTCGAGCTGGGGCTCAGGAGAGCCCTCTACTTGCCTGCAGTGGCTCCTTTGAAGGTTCAGCAGGCTCCAGAAGAGGATCAGGAGAACACCCCTTCCTCCCCTCTGCCTTTCTGCACTAATTAGGCTCCTTTCAATTGAACACTATCTAGGGGTGGGTAGAGACTAGCAGGGGACTGTCGGTGGAGGCCTAGGCATAATTGTGTTGATTAAGAAGCACAAGGCTGGTGAGGTTGTCTTCTTTCAAGATCAAGTCTCTGCACTTGTGGGAGTCTTGATTTTTCTGGGCCAATTTGTTTGTGTTGTCCTAATTGCCCAGAGAAGGATGTTTCTTATAAAACTCCGGTCTGTGGGATACTGTGCAAGTCTATATATCCTGAGGCTCCAGGTTTGGGGTGTGCACCGTGAAGTCTTGTCTTTGAGTACCAGGCTAAGAGTGTGGCAGCATTGGGGACAATCCTGCTGGGTGTGTCAGAGGCAGAATAAGCAATTGGGATAACCAGAATGGCTCCTGGACCCCATGTTCCCTTGCAATTGATTGGGAGTCGCCAATGGACTGTGAGTAGATGTGACACATGTCTATGAAAGGCCAATGTCCCTGGAGCTGGTAGGTCCGCCCTCTAGCCTCTTTTTATCTTTTATACTGTAACTTTGTGGAGTCATACACCCCAGACAGAGGGAGGCAGCCCGACTACAACTGCCTTTATGGGAGAAACAGACTTACTGTGTTAGCTCTAACATTTCAGAATTTGGTTAGCTCTTCTTGCACTCTACTGTAGGTTGTCCTAATACATGGCCCCAGTGAATGTCACCTGCCCTAGAAAATGGCTGCCTTGTCTCTTCTGAGAGACATTCTGCCAAAGCCAGCATAAAAGGAGAGCCTTCTCCATCAGTTTGGAGCCCCTCTTTTGAAGCCTGAGTTGCAGGGTCTGCTCAAGCTTGGTTTTCTTAAGAGAGCAGGCTTGCTAGGGTCAAGTGTTCACTGGTTCACCAATCATTGAGCCCAGTGGATGGGGGCATTCTGACTGTCTGACCCAGTTTGGGTTTAGAGTCAGGGTCATGGTCAAGGTTGGGCTGGGTTAGGTTTGGCAGTCCCAATCAGTGGGAAAAAAGGATGGCAAACAGACGAGAGTGTCAACTATAAATGCTATTTCTTGGCTGCTGTGAGCCCAACTCTTAACACATTGCTCTGATGCATCACAGAGACCATGGCTAAGGCCCCAGGAAAGTTGTTTGGCCATTTATAAAAAATATAAATGCACGGAGGTATGATGGTTCTACTGGTAGCCGGAAGTATGAAACATTCTATGAAGAGGATTTTAATTACTTTGATGCCTGTGTAGTTCTGCAGGGACCCGGGAGGCTGAGGGATGGGGAGGAGAAGGATGGGAGTGAGGTGATGTAGAGCTCCTGCACAGTCACCGGGAGAGGAACATCTGAGCTTCTCCTGCACAGCATACTCCCTACGTGTGTGTGTGTTTGCAGAGAGCCCACTGTGGTCTGCCCTGGATTGCTTTCTATTCATGACAAAATGCCATGATCAACTAACAGGCCATTATAAAGGGAAGCCAAGGAACTCAAGACAGGACTCTGAAATCAGGACCTGAAGCAAGGACCATGAAAGAACTCTTCTGATTGGCTTGTTCTTCATGGCATGTTCAGGTACCTTTCTTATTCCTCCCAGGACTATCTGCTCAGGGGTGGCACACCTCACAATGCCCTCTCATCAATAATTAATCAATCCCACAGGCTTGCCTACAGGTTAATCAGATGAAGGCTTTGTCCCTCATCCCACATCACCCTAGGTGGTGTCAAGCTGTCAAAAACCTAACTGGCACAATTGACCTCTTGTCAAGTTGACACACCTTGGAAGAGGGGACCTCAACTGAGGAGAGGGATTGCTCTCCACTTCCAAGATGGTACCTCATTAATGTATTCGTAGGAGGGGTAAACAGGGCAAATGTGGGTCCTCACGGGTGCTCTCCAGCCCTTTAATCACTTTCTGTGCTGGCTAGTTTCATGTCAACTTGACACAAGCTAGAGTCATTTGGGAAGAGGGACTCTCAATTGAGAAAATGCCTCTGTAAGATTTGTGCATGGCAAGTCTGTAGTGCATTTTCTTGATTAATGATTAATGTGGGTGAGTCCAGTCCACTGTGGCTGCTTCCAACCCCCTGTAGGTGGTCCTGGATGGTATAAGAAAGCAGGCTGAGCAAATTATGAGGAGCACTCCTCCATGCCTGTGCCTCAGCTCCTGCCTCCAGGTGCTTGCCTTGAGTTCCTGCCATGGTTTCTCTGTGTGATGGAAGATGAGACAAATGATGTCTCTGTGTGATGGACTGCAAGCAGGAAGATCAGATAAACCTTTTCCTCCTCAGGGTGCTTGTGGTCATGGTGTTGTATCACAGCAGTTGCGACCCTGACTAAGGTGCTTCTTAAAGGTCTCTGACTTCCTCTGCACTTTCCGTTCAGCGAGTGATGCTTTGATGACATTTGCAGCTCCAAAAGAAATAAATAGAACAAGAGGCAGGACCTGGCCCCAGAAACTGCAGAGTGAGGGAGGAAAGTCTTTGACCAAGCTGTGGCATTGTCAGGACACAGCGGCTTCCCCCTTCTGGACCCTCTTGTGGGTCACCCCTGTGCTTGTAAAGCTGGAGCACTCCTGAAGGAATATTTCCCATAACCTAGGATGTTACTGAGTGACAATGTTAACCCTTCTCGGCTCATAATGACAGACAGGCACACAATCGCCTGTGACTCCAGCTCCAGGGAATCTGATACTCTCTTTTGGCTTCTGTGTGGACTACACAAATGTCTATAAACCCACACAGAGATGTATACATATATACACAACTAAACCTAAACAAAACAAAACAAAAACCTTTTCTCTAAGACTCTTCTATATGCTTGGTGCTGTGTCCTCTGGGTAGAGGGTGTGAGATGTGGGTTTGCCATGGCTGCCCAAGGGAGAGTGGAGGTTGGCAGCATAGACCTCCTGCTGATGGAAAATTTGCATGCGCATACTTCTAGGCTCAGGGGAGGCATGTGGCTCAAGTGTGGCTAGTGAAGATGCTCCTGGGTCTAGGCTGAGTGTCCCAGGGCTCTGGATTCATCATGTGACTTGACAGGACACTAGCCATGTGGTCCTGGGAGAGCCAGTTGTATGGGAACAAGGAAGGCAATCTGCATCTCTCCCATAGATAGCTGCTGACCTAAAGAGTTCTGTATGTCTGGGATACACTGAGGCCCATGGCTGAGATGGCCATTCCTAGACAGGATCCATGTGGTGATATTTTGTTTATGATCTAACAAATAAAGCTTGCCTGAAGATCAAAGTGCAAAGCTAGTTAGCCATAGAAGCCAGGCAATGGTGGCACACACTTTTAATCCCAGCACTCAGGACACAGAGGCAGACAGATATCTGTTAGTTCAAAGCCACCCTGGGCTACACAAAATTGATCCAATTTAAAAGAGAACCAGAGCTCACGCACAAAGGTGATCCCAGTACTTGGAGTGACATGCCTTTAATCTTAGCACTAAGGAGATGGAGACAGGAAGGGATATGGCTGGGTGGAGAGAGGACTATAAGGCAGGATGAGTCAAGAGGAACAGTGCAGTGTCAAGACAGTCTAAGGAGCAGTGTAGTCTAAGCAGTCTGAGGATGGAGCCTTAGGACAGGACCGCCCCTTTGGTTTGAGCATTCGTAGAGGTGAGAACTCTTGTGGCTGGCTGCTTTGCTTTTCTGAGCTTCAGCATTAACCCCAATAACTGACTCTGAGTTTTTATTAAGAAGAACAATTAGAACTCATGCAACAGAGCCAGGCTGCAGGCCCAGGCCACTGGGAAATAGTCTTACCAAGGGTGAGGAACTCTGGGGTTCTCAGTCAGGTGAAAAGCAGTCAGGGTTTGAAGAGGGACGGAGGTAGGTGGCTTGACCTCCTTGTATTCTAGAACATGCTTTTGCAATACTCATTGGCATTGGATCCTAGTGGCCATGGCTGGGCCATGGGGCCTGGAATGGGGGCTCTGACATCTTTTAGCCACTAGAGGAGGACTATCTGCCACACTCACTGTGCTGGGGACTGCTTTAGGGCGGGTGGGGAGGACAGGAATGGAGGGAGGGGAACTGTGGTATCCCTTCTGCCGGGAGATGCACAAGAACTCAACTGGAACCTGACAGCTGCAGAGGAGCTCTGTAACAAGTACGGTTTTTCTGCCCGCCACCTGCTCTTGTTCCGCCACCAAGCCAGCCCCAAATAACACACTGAGACTCTGTATTTGATACAATACTGTTGGCCCGGTTACTTGTTTCTTATCGGCTAGCTCTGCCTTTAATTATTAACCCATTTCTGCTGATCTATGTATTTCTCTTACCAGGGAGCCGGCGGCATACTGCTTTCTTCAGACTCTCCATCTTGACTCCTCCTTCCTACTTCCTATTTCCTCCTTGTCTCCTAGTCCCTCCTATCTTCCTTTCCTATTGGCCAACAGTGTTTTATTATTAACCAGTATGAGAAACATATACAGAATGACATCTCCCATCAGAGCTCTGGTCATGATTCTATCAAGGTCATTGGGTTGTGTTGAGTCTGCCAGAGGACAGGGCGAACAACGGGAAGTGGCATGTGGCCCCAGGAGAAGTCATAGAATGATTGTTCCTGGCCTATTGGAGGGACTCAACTTCAGCACCCAATTTCTCATCCACCAAGTGTTTAGTGTGGGCCATTATTGCGCTGAGAAAATACTTTGTGTACATGTTGTACTACTTCAACCTGCCCCCGACTTTGTGATGTAGGAAGGGGTTATTATTTGTGGATTTGAAGAGATGGGCTCAAAGAGGTCAAGCTAGAAATGGTGGAGCCAGGAATTGAACCCAAGTCTAGCTGGCTCCAAAGTGCAACCATGCTTTTTGTGCAGTCTCTCTACCCTGTCTGGACTTCCCCTGACCTTGCCCACAGCCCTCCAGTCCAGGTCCAGTCCAGGCCTATAGTTTTCCTTTCCACACTATGGTTGTTTCCTGGACTTTTCCAGCCCAGGGCCTTAACTCACACCAATCATTAAATCCACGACACTTGATCCTTCCCCAATTGTAGGTCCTAGCTTAATGCCATGTCTCTGGCCTCTAGTCAGACCCCTGGCTGTGACTTCTCAGAACACCCCCTCTGCCCCATGAGTTGGTACCCTTTCCATTATTCTGCAGTAAGATCTAGGAGGGCAGAGGACAGAGGGTGCTATTCTTAGCTATATCCTCGGCGTGAGGGACCAGAAGTACTTCTGTATACATATCACTCAGTCTAGGCTAGTTTCATCCTGTCTGACTCTGAGATCTTCCTCCTTGTAGTCTCCACATCTTAGCTTGTTGTCTACTATATGCATGGGCTCTGTGGCTCCATGTTGGTAGGGCCTCAGTTCTGTACCCAGCCTGTTCTGCTTGAGGGAGGCTGGGCAGACCCTGGTGGGACTTGGAGAGGCCAGCCAAGGGCTTGATACATCTTTAGGGCATTTGCGACATGGGAATAGAAATGCCTTGGCCTCGTGAGATATTGTGTACTGACATTTGCACCATGAAATCTCTCTGTCGTGCACAGGCAGGAGACACTAACACTAAGTCAGCTTTTAAGCTGGACTACATTCTTGACATTTCCACCCAGATGCCTGAGCCAGGAAGAGCTTCCCATCCTGTTGTGCATCTCCAAATAGTCTCAAGCGCAATAGAACTTGACTTACGGCCCGCGGCAGCTTGCTCGTAATTCTAATAACCATCCCGAATTAGATCACTTCACGTTCACCTTATCTCTTCCCTCATTCATCTTCTGGTCAGGTCATTAGGAGCGCTACAAGTCTTCCCCAAACCTTGGCATTCTATTATTTATATATTATACACATTTCTCTAGAGAGACCCTGCAACATGGTGACATAGCCAGCAAGGACTGTCTTTCTTTCCTGAGGACAGCTAGGACACATTCTTTGCTTTGTCCACAGACTCGTTTAATCCACTGATATTTAAAAATTTCCAACTCGTGGCACAGTAAGGTGAGGTGGGTTTCTGGGGATCTGAGCTCCATGCCTGGAACCTACACAGTAGAAGGGAGGAACTGACCCCCAAAAGCTGCCCCCCAACAACACACATGCATACACATTGACAAAATAAAGGAATAAATCTAATTTTAAAAATTTCAACTGAAAGCATGGCTAAAGGGCCTCTTTGTATGGCTAAGTGAGTTGGGGCAGGTCTGAGGATATGGGCCAGTGGCTACAACTAAGCAAGGGAGTTGGGAAAGCATTTGGTAGTTCTAAGGAGGGTTTTGGACACTGGCATGTTGATGTGTCCATCTTATGGCAAAAGATGTTTAATGTGGTCATACCAAAACAGAATAGCAGGCTGGACACTCCCCATACTTTCAATGTGTGTGTGTGAGTGTGGAGGTCAGAGGTGGATTAGGGAGTCTCCTTCAGTTGTCCTCTGCCTTATTTTTTCTTTGAGACAGGGTCTTTCCCTGAACCTGGAGCTCTTCAGTGCATCAAGGTCAGCTGGCCAGTGAGCTCCAGAGATCAGCCTGTCTGCCATGCCATTGCTGTGGTACCAGGGCTATACCAGCACTGCACTTGGCTCTTTACAAGGGAGTGGGGTCTCCGTAATCAGGTCCTCATGCTTGTATGACAAGCGCTTTACTGGCTGAGTCTGTCCACCAGCTTGAAATCCACTGTTTGAAGAGGAAATGTATCTTTATTATTTGCTTGTTTTCCCTGGACTAAAAAAAAAAAAAAAAAAAAAACACGTATGTGAAAAAACAAAACAAACAAAAACCAAAAAAACTCCAACCTTATAAAACTGTATAGGGTAGAGAGTGGACATGCCAGATAGCCCCACCCCTTGCAGAGAAGATAGTGCCGTGGGTGGTATCCTAGACTTTTTTCACACACATTCAAACCCAAGCAAGAATGTAACAACCTAATGCTTATTACACAGTATTGATTTAAAATGATGTAACCCAAAGACAGCCTGGGTCTTCCCTCCATTTCACACCATTCAGTTTCACCAAGCTTATTGGGCGGGGTTAACAACTGGGTGAAGATGCCTACCACCCACTGTGACAATAATAAAAGAGATGAAATATTAATGCCCTTCACTTTAGTCCCTGTCAAAATGGCTTTTGTCCAGGGGCCAAGACAAAAATGCCTTGCCTGTCCAGTCTCATCTCCTGTGGCTACTAAGCTCATTCCTCACTTAAAATTTTTTCATTGTGTGTGTGTGCATGCGTGTGTATGTATGCTCCATGGTGTATGTGTAGAAGTCAGAGGACAACTTTAGAGAGTTGGTTTTCTCCTTCCACTGTGTGGGTCCCAGGGACAGAGTTCAGGGTTGCTATACTTGATGGCAAGTGTCTACCTGTTGTGTCACCTCCCTGGCCCTCACTCCCTGTTTTTGTACTCTGAGTAGCCTCATGCAACTTCCAGTCTCCAGGGCTACCAATGTAAAGCATCTTCTCTTCCAGAGAAGTCCCTTACATTGCCTTTCCCAGGTCTTTCCTAATCTGCTTCTGGGACCCAGGACAATGCAGAGCAGAAGGAGGCAAGGTAGCCCATATTTCAGTGTGATTCTCTGCCTTCTCAAGCTCCAGCCTTCCTCTTTGGGATGTGCCTTCATGAACAATCCCACAACTTCCTGAACAATCCAACAAAAACCTTTGTTTCCTATGAATTTCCAAGCTCTGTTTCCAGTTTTCCTAATACACGAGGTTAAGATCAGTTATCATTAAGGTGTTACCATCAGGAAGGCTGCCTACACCCTGTAAAGTAGTCTGTCATTGGCCCGAAGTTGAGCAGCACTGGACTACTTCCCATTTACAAAGCAGCACTTGGGTACCTGACTTGCTGCTGCAAGGGTCATGTTCTTTTTGTTTGTTTATTTGTTTGTTTTTTGAGACAGGGTTTCTGTGTGTAGCTTTGGAGAACTCTCTCTGTAGACCTGGCTGGCCTCAGACTCACAAAGATCCACCTGCCTCTGCCTCCCGAGTGCCACCACCGCCCAGCGTTGTCAAGGGTCAACTGAATTTATGTCATGTACTAATTTAACACATCAAATGGCAGAACAGATGGGCTCACTGCTCAGTCTTTTCTCCAGGAGCCAAACATGGTAACAACAGTAAAAAGGTAAAAGAGTATGCAGGAGAGCAGTATGAACAGTCTTGTGATGGTGGCTTCTCAGCCTCTTCCAGGAAGTCATTGCCCAAATGAGAGACCGCCACTGTCCGCTGTGCATACATTGGATCATGAGTAGACAGAAGAACTCGGCTCCACCTCTGGCATGGGCTTAGGAAGCTAGTTCCCCTCACTTAGCCTCAGTTTCCTTGCTAAGTTGGAGGGTAACACGCCCTGAGATTGTCTTACATACAGTTCATGTGAGAGTCAAGATGGTAAGGCCATAGGTATCCACACATATGTCTCCTCTGGGATTGTCTAGAATCCAAATATGTTATTTGTGGGTAGGTAAGATGGATGCTCTGTCTCCCAAACACAGATGGAAGAGGGTCAGGTACCCACGAGCATGGGCTCATCGTCCATGCTTAGCTGGCCAGGTACTGTTGCCTTGTGCAATGGTTCTTGATAGACAAAGTAGGGGCAGATTAGAGTTCATCTCGGTTGTCTGGGGTAGGGGGTGGCTGAGTTGGCGAAGTGCTGCTTTGTAAATGGAAAGTTCTGAATCTGATTCCCAGCGCCCACACAGAAGTGTCAGGTGTGAAGATACACACTGATTGTAGACTAGTGCTGGTCAACTTTGGGCCAATGACAGACCCAGTTTTACAGGAAGCAGGTGGCCTTCCGGATGATCAAATCAGATTGTGCATTGGCCTCCATACACATGCATGCACACGTGTATGCGCGCGCACGCGCACGCGCGCGCGCACATACACACACGTGTAAAAACTAAAATAAACAGCAAATAGAATTTGAAATGGCCATGGAGCATGCATGGGAAGGTGTGTTCTCCCCAAATTCTTCCTGACCTGTTGCTACTTATTTGTGAACCTGTTTCTTGATTTTAGGCTGGAAATTGTCAGTTTTTGTATGCCACTGAAGTCACCTGTACTGGGCTTCCGTTATCTGGGGAAAGAGCCTTGATGCAGAGCCCTTTGTGAGGCATGTAGGGATTTCCCAGTGTGAGATGGTCCATGGAAATGCCTTCCTGCAAGACAGGAGGGAACCAGCTCTGCACTGAGATGCGATGTAGCATTCTAAGCTGCATGGAAGCCAGAAGGCTCAGGTTCAGTTTGCATCACAATCTACACAGGGCACAAAGGCAAAATCTTTTTTCTACAACATTGTACTGAGATGTGTTATTATCTTCCCCACTGCTTCTCCTAGTTTATTAATGACAAAAATCAACCTAAGGAAGAAAGGGTTTGCTTTGGTTCATACTTTGATGAGGAAGGGGCTGCTGCTGTAGGAGTATGAGACAGCTGGTCATGTTGCTTTGTAGTCAGGAATCAGGAAGAGATGAAATTGCTGCTTCTCACACTTTCTCCTTTTTTTTATTCAGTCTGGGACCCCAGCACAGTGAATGGTACCATTCACGTTCTGGATAGATCTTACCTCAGTCAAATGTTTGTGGAGATATCCTGTCTGAGTTAGGGTTTCTATTGCTGTGAAGAGACACCATGACCACAGCAACTCTTAGAAGGAAAACATTTATTTGGAGTGGCTCACTTACAGTTTCAGAGGTTCTGTCCATTATCATTGTGGTGAGGAGCATGGCAGAGTACAGGCAGAGATGGTGCTGGCTACATACATCTTGATCAGAAGGCAACAGGAAGTGAACTGTCTTTCATACTGAGCAAACCTTGAGCAAAAGACACCTCAAAACTACCCTTCCCACATATACACAATGACACACTCTTTCCAACAACTGCCACTCCCTTTGGGGGCCATTTTCTTTTAAACTACTACACACTATTGATGTTTAGTAAGGATCAGGAGAAACAAATAGGCCGAATAGATGTTTATTCAGGGATAAATAACTCACAACATAGACAGATGAACACCAGCAGGTTCCTGGTCCCAAGGATGCCTCTGGAAGTGCTCCTGTCCCTGTGCTGCAAGCAAGAGAGTTCTCCAAGCCCCCTCCTCAGCCTTAGTTCCCCCAGGTCACATCCGGCCCTGTCTCCACACCCTCAGAGACACTTTCTAGCTGAGTCTGAAATGCAGTCAAGTGGATACTGGTGATTGATCATCACATCTAGAATCCCTTCACGATAGTTAGCTTGATTATGGAAACTGCTTCAGAGGGCAGGTCTGCCCGCCAAAAAGGAAGAGGGCTAATGGTTAGCTTAATCTAGCTAAGTTGAATAAGGTGATATTATACAACTGCTAAAAGTGTGTGTGGGCAGAGCGCCTTGGTAACACGAGGTGTCTAAAGTCTAATCCATGTAACTGTAAAGACAAGAAAACTTACTTAGTTGTACTATTGTGCTGTAATTAATTTTATTTATTTATTTTAACAAAACATGGATTTCCCTTTCTTCTTATTTATAGTACTTGATTTAGTCAAAATGGATTATGTCTAGAAGAAATATTTATCAGATTATTATGGAGACAGATTGAGTGACAGGAACGCGGAAAAATTTCAGGCCATCTCAAAGGCTTGGAAGTTAGTGCCCTTTGGGCTGTATGTCCCATTTCATGGTGACTGCCCCAATGAATGGGAGGTGTGAATAATGTTTGCTGAGGGGGTTGAAAGCCAGGCTTTCCCTCAATATAGACACCATCAGACTGTGTCCTGATTCCTTTATGATTTCTGTATAGGATTTATGTTTGAAGTGATTCATGCACTTGAATTTAGTGCTTTTTAGCTTATAAATAATGAAGCAAGATAATGATAATCAGAGACTTCTATTAAAATGTAGTATTGTGCTGGCTAGTCTATGTCAACTTGACACAAGCTAGAGTTACCGGAAAGAAGGGAAGCTCAATTGAGAAACTGCCTCTGTAAGGTCCGGGTATAAGGCATTTTCTCAGTTGATGGGAGGAAGCCAAGCCTATTGTGGGTGGTTCCATCCCTGGGACTGTGGTCCTGGATTCTACAAGAAAGCAGACTGAATAAGTCATGATGAGCAAGCCATAAAGCAGCACCCTCTGTGGCCTCTGCATCAGCCCCTGCCTCCAGGATCCCTGTGCTGTTTGAGTTCCTACCTGACTTCCTTTGAGGATGAAGAGTGCTGGGGAAATGTAAGCTGAATAAATACTTTTCTCCCCAGCTTGCTTTTTGTTGCAATAAGAGAAACCCTGACTAAGACAAGTTGGCACCAGGAATGGGGTGTTGCTATGATAGACCTGACCATGTTTTGGGCAGGTTTGTGGGAGGACTTTGGAACTTTGGGCTAGAAAAGCCATTGAGTGTCGAGAGCTCAATGGAATGTTCTGCGGGAGATTAGAAGATAAGAATGTTGAGAGCAGTGCAGAAGATGCAGGCCTGGCTTGTGAAGGTTCAGAGGGAAGTTCAAAGACTCTATCAGGGCCACTTGCTATTTTGAATTGAGATTTTAGTATTCTGGTCAGCTGGGGCTGAAGAGTTGGCCATAATTAAAAAGAGACCAGCAATACTGAAGTGAAACCCTTGCATTCCTAGATGGTTGACGCTGGTCCGCTGGAGCCAAGAAATTTGCAGCGATTGAGAAGGCGCCAGCATCATTGAGGTGAAATCTTCTGGGAAGTCTTTGCTCAGGGTCAGCACACACAAGCTGTGTTCCAGAAGTGGCTGAGGTTGTATCTTGCACTGACAGCCAAATTTGGTAGTGTAACAGTCACCCAGGTGGTATTGCTTTTGAAGGCATGAAGTCATGGAGACATGAAGTGGTCATGGAGAGCAGCTGAGACTTGGCACTGTGAGAGGTCAGGAGAGGCCATTGATGAAGGTGCGGCTTCAGTGGCAGTTGAAGGCCCAGGACTGAAGGGTCGTGCAGAAAAGTTTAGGACTCAAACCTCATGAAGACAGCCTATGAGAGGCTATTGGTGAAAGTGCAGCCCAGTTGTAGCAGAGACCCCAGCAGAAGATGTCTGTACCATGGGATGACGACCAAGGACAGCAGCACCAGTGGAGTGGAGCCAGCCAGAGCCTAGATGAGCCATGTGTGCTGAAGAGGGCAGAGCTGGAGAAAAAAACCCAAGGAGGAACCAGGAAAATCATGAGTGAATCCCAGATAATTGGACGTTGAGTTATTTATACTGCTGGGGTTTGGGTTTTGCTTGGTTCAGGTTGTGGCTGTGCCTTGGGTCTTCCATCTTGAAGAAGGTATTTAATTAAATCCCACAGTTGAGAAACTGAATTTTAAAAGAATGGATTTTTAAAAGAGATTGGCTATTTTAAAGGAACTGAAATTTTAATGTGTTTGAATTTGTAAAGACTGTGGGACTTTTAAAGTTATTTATGTTTTTAATGTGAGATCTTGGGGACAAATAAGATAGGAAGGGTTGTGGCTTAATAGTGATGTGTTTGTGTTTCAAGTTGACAAGGGGACAGTTGTGCTGGCTAGTCTTATGTCAACTTGACACAAACCGGAGTTATCTGTAAGGAGAGTTTCGTTGAAATAATAGAAACCTTAACTAAGATGAATCTATTCACTAATAACTATAAAAAAGCTCTTTAAAAATGGACACAAATAGGGCTGGGGATGATGTGTTGGTAGAATGCTTACCTAGTATTTAAGAAACTTTGGATTTGTGTGAGTTCAAGGCCAGCCTGGCCTATAGGACAAGTTCCAGGACAGCCAAGGCTACACTGAGAAATCCTGTGTCAAAAAACAAAATAAAATAAAACAAACAAACAGAAAAAGAAAGAAAAAAGAAAAAAGAAAGAAGAAAGAAGAAAAGAAAAAGAAAAAAGAAAGAAAAAAGAGAAGAAACCTTGGGTTAACTCCCCAGCATCACATAAACTGGGCATGGTGCATGCCTATGATCCCAGCACTCCAAAGGCAGAGGCAGGAGGATCCAGGATTCGAAGCCATCCTCAGCTACATACCGAGTTTGAGGTCATTCCTAGCTACATAAGACCTTGTCTACAAAACAAAACAAAACAAAGCTGTGCTACAGAGGCCTGAAGAAGCAGTTGGTTCTTCAGGAGCTGGTGTTATAGGCCACAAGGAGCCTCTTGATGTGGGTGCTGGGAACTGAACTTCAAGATCAGCAAGTGCTCTTAACCACCGAAGTGTCTCTCCAGTACCCACCAAAGAAGCTCTGTGCAGAGACCCCCTGCCCCATCCTACCCGAGTCTTGCCAGAAGCACTTCCTCTGCCATTCCCCTGCTCTTGAGTCTACATGCTGGGCAGTTTCTGAAGAGTAGGAGACCTATGGTTTTCCATTTCTGTCAGTTCCAGTCTGGATCAGTAGCAGGGATGAAGGGCTGGCACTACAAGGAGCCTAGGCCTGGGTATAAAAGATGCTTGGGTGCTGTACACATGTTATGGAGGGAGGATAAAGACAGCAAGGATCTGGAAGTCCTCTGAGAACTCTGCCTGACAGTTGCTGGGGGAGGTGAGGTCTGTCTTAGTATTTCCCCTGATTCTGCTTCCTCTTTTAACACTTTTTTTTTTTTCAGTGCTGGGATCAAACCTAGGGCTGTGAGAATGCCGGGCAACTGCTCTCCCACTGAGTGTGGTACCTCCAGTTCCTTCCTGACTCTTGATCTTTCTCTCCTGCCTCACTACCTTCCGCTTTTCCCTAGATGATTCCACTTTCTAACTCACCTTCCTGCCTCCCAGCATCCCCATTGGATGGAACCTAATATCTACACATAACTCCTGGCTCTTAGGATGCCACTCTCCTCACAAGGCCATCATGAGATGCCTTCTACCTCTGCTCTCCAGCCAGTTCTCTTACCACAACCTGACCCACATTTGCACCAGCTGCCTCCGCACCCTGAGGCCACTGTCATTCCCTCTACCAGGAGTGCCTTCTGTCTTATCTTTCCGAAAGATTCTTCTGTCCCCTGAAACTCAGCTCAGGAAGCCAATCATCTGACTAGACCTACTGGCCTCCCCTATTTGTAAACGTGTGTGTGTGTGTGTGTGTGTGTGTGTGTGTGTGTGTGTGTGGCGTGCTTGTGCATGCATGTGCATCTGTAGAGGTCTCAGGCATGCTAGGCTGGCTTGGAATTCCTAAGAAACTGAGACTGATCCTCTTGTCTCCATGCTCCAGTGCATGTGATACCACACCTGATTTATGTGGGTCTAAAGATTGGACCTGGGTCCTCAGCAAAGAGCAGCCGGTGTTTTTGACCACTGAGCTACACTCCCTTCCTCAGTCATTCTTAAATGTCCATGAGGCACTCTGCTTAGTGCCAAGAAGATGAAGGAAAACAAAAGCAGTGTCACGTCTGACCTTGTGGGGCTTCAAGCTGCATGGAAGGAGGTGGTCATTATAGAGAGTTGCAGATTGTAAATGGTCCGCACAATGACAGTACAGGTTTTCTCAGAGGGGCAGCCAGGGCTCCTCTCCAGAGGTGTGGGGCAACTGTAGGCTCTGGGTCCAAAATAGAACTGCCGAGAAATCTGTCCATGAATCCATTAGTGCATTTTCCCCTTCTTATCCTAATGGGTTGGGACCTGTGTGTGTGTCTCCCATCTTTACTAGGGTGACCCTGTGACTTTTTGGAGGGCTGGTTCACTCTGAGAAGAGAATTGTTTTATGAATGACCTTTGCAATGTCATGGATATGGCAGAAGCATTGTTTGGTAGTGTATTTTTCTGTTTCCCATCTTTAGAAAATTATTTATAATAAGTGTATTTGTGCATATGTGTATGTATGTGGGTGCTTGTGTGGAGGTGTGCATGTGTGTGTGTGAGTGTTTATGTAGGGGTATGCATGTGTTTCTGTACATGGGTGTTTGTGTAGGAGTGTACATGTGTGTATGTGTGGGTACTTGTGAAGAGGAGTTCATGTGTATATGTGTGGATGCTTGTGTAAGGGTATGCATTGTGTATGTATGGATGCTTGTGAAGGGGTATGCATGTGCTTGTGTGGGGTTGTGCATGTGTGAGTGCTTGTGTACAGGTATGTGTGTGGGTGTTTGCATAGGGGTGTGAATGTTTATTAGTGTGGGTTCCTTGTGTAAGGGTGTACATGTATGTGTGTTTGTACAGGGGTATGCATGTGGGTGCCTTTGTAGGGGTGTACATACATGTGTATGTGTGTGTGGTGCTTGTGTAGGGGTCTGCATATGTGTGTGTGCTTGTGAAGGGAGGCTTGTGTATGTGGAGGCTTGTGAAGGGGTGTGCATGTGGGAGTGTGTGGGTGCTTGTGTAGGGGTGTGCATGTGAGGCTGGTGGGTAACCTCAGGAATCATCTTTAGTAATGTGTCTATTTCCTTTGAGGCAGGCTCTCTTATTGGCCTGCAGCTCACCTCGTAGGCTAGACTGTCAGGCCAATAAGCCCCAGAGATCCTCCTGTCTCAGCCTCCTCAGTGGTAGGGATATGGTGTGGACTACCACGTACAACTTTTTAAGTGAGGCTTCTGATGACTAAACTAGTCCTTCATGTACTTTACCAACTGAATCACCTCCCTGACTTCAGCCCTACTTCTAATCTTTTAAAAAAGTCAAATCCCCAGCCAGGCATAGTGTTGCACATTTTAAATCCCAACATCAAGGGCAAAGAGTCAGGAAGGCCTCTGAGAGTTCAAGATCTACATGATGGGTTCCAGGTCAGCCCGGCTACATAGTAAGACACGCTACAAAAGAAGAAAACATTTCCTGGGGCTGGAGGAGCCGGTACTACTCTTGCAGAGTTTGATTCCCAGCATCCTTATCAGGTGGCTCACAACTGTCTGTAACTCTGACTTCAGGGAGCTCTGACTCCTCTGGACTTGGCAGGCATTGGCACTCATGTGTGGACACCCACTGTGATGGCTAGTTTTATGTCAATGACAGCAACTACTATCATCAGAGAGGAAGGGACCTCAATTGAGAAAATGCCTTCATAAGACCAGGCTGTAGGCAAACCTGTAGTGCATTAGTGATCCATGAGGAGGCCCTAGCTTATTATGGGTGGAGCCATCCCTGGGCTGGTGATCCTGGGTTCTATAAGAAAGCAGGCTGAATAAACCATGGGGAGCAAGCCAGTAAGCAGCACCTCTCCATGGCCTCTGCACCAGCGCCTGCCTTTGGGTTCTTGCCCTGTTTGGATTCCTGTCCTGACTTCTTTCAGTGATGAAGCCTAAGCCAAATAAGCCCTTTCCTCCCCAACTTGCTTTGGTCATGGTGTTTCATCACAGCAACAGTTACCCTAAGACACCCACCCATATGCAGCCCACACATACCCACAATTAAAAACAATGGTAAAGTAAACCTTAAAAAATAATAAAAAACACAATGAATTTTCTTTCCAATTGAATATTCCACAGAACTTCCTGATTAAATGTACTGCCTCTGGCCCTTCTGGGTTAATCTTTACTAATCAGTGGTGAAATAAGTTCCCTGGTGTCTGTACATCTTTTCACACTCTTAGACAAATAAATGAAAAAATTAAGGTGGCCTTGTGACTTCTGCCATTCTGCTGGCACAGTGTTTGCCTTCTCACTTCCACCCATACAAACCGTGACACGAAGGTCACCGAGATCCCTGGACTTATTTAGATACAGCAGGGACATCGTTGACACTGTCATGGGGTTAACCCAGATATTTCATAGTTTGGAGATTTTTCAACTAATGAGAGGAATCAAGCAACGTATTTGGGGAAAGATTAAGGTCACTGGCCCTCATCTGAGTTGATTGGTGTCTTGAAATGAGATGTTAATTGTGAAATTGATAGGCAGATTTCCATTTGATTTCTTTTACCCCCAAATAGTTTGTTTATAATGAAAATAATTGAGATGGAAACTGTCCAGTTCAATCACTGTAGTCTCCTTCTGTTCTCAAGCCACAGAACTAAACTGTGGTGCCTCAGTGCATGCAAGTCACAAAGCCTTTTATTTTTGTCTCAGATGCTGGAGGGCAGAGGAGAGAGAAGTTGCTTAGAGTCTGGATGGACTAACGTTAGAATTACAAGCAAGCAAACAACAAACCCACAACTAAAGAAGATATAGGGCCATTTTTTGCATGTGTAACAGATGATTTTCTTTGTCTACAATTAAGGTTATTATACTTGATTCCTTCATGTAACAGGCACTCATTGGGCACCTAGCCTACGCAGGTGCTGTGCTGTGTTAGGGAAACAAAAGTGGACAGGAAAATTGGGTCTCAGCTTGAGTTCTGGTAGGGAGGGCTCCGAGCATAGCAGTAGACAAGATGTTTTTCCACGGTGGATTGGCCTGACTGCCTTGTGGAAAATGTGTTAGATGGGGGCTGAGTAGGAGAAATGAGATGGACGGTGTGATCTACAGGGTGGGAGGTGGCAGTTGCTTAGACTTGGTGGCAACAGTGGGGAAGGGGTGGGTTGGGAAGTTGAGTGGAAAGAACTGGCTGACAGACAGGCCATGGTGGGCAGAGAGATGGGGAGACTCTTCCACCACATGAGCTGATGAGCATGCCAGGTGCCATGCTGCAGGTGGGAAATGGGGAGGCCAGTCAGTTGCTCCTTTCTGGATGTCTTGACCGGGAGACTCACCCGCCTGTTCTGTCAGGCTGCTTCTGGCTTCCCAAGGAGGCTGTGGAGTTTGGTCCTTCACTGAGGGTGACAGGACCATCTAACCTGAAGGGAGCACTAGGGAAATGATTTTCATGGCAGTTTAGAATGGCAGAGATGTCTTGGCCAGCTGCCACCCTGGAACATACGGGGGGGGGGGGGAGGGAGGAAGAAATTCAATAAAATGAACGGAAACTTCCCAGTGTAAATATTGAAAGGGAGAAGCGTTGACTTGGCAGCAGTCCTTTGATTGTGAATGGAGAGTTGTAGAGTGTCTCTATAAGAGCCAGATAGGAGAGGATGACCAGATGTGTGTTTGAGCAACCTCCATAGCAGGCCTGAGCTGGGTTCTCAGTGAGAAAACATCCCTCACAACATCTGGGCATCTGACCCGTTACCCAACATCTCTGCATTTGTGTTTTGAAAGGTTTTATCTTCCCAAAATATTCACATTATTATGTGATCACCAGTTTGTCCCCCACCATATTTTTCCCCAGAGATCTACCACGCTACAGCTTGAAAATGTTCTGACAACATAAGAGAGTGCTAGGACACGAACTGCAACAATTACAGCCAAAGCAAAGGTACCTTTCTGTAGGCATAGGTCTTCCCTTGCGTGAGTGGGCTGTGATGTGTAACACCCACCCTCCAGACAAACTTCTGTGCCCTCGAGGCTCTCCATATACAACTGTAAGAGTATCCCAGGTGATAGGCTCAGGATATTTGTAAATAGAAATTTTCCCATCTAGTCTGGGTCACACTGGACCTGTTTGCTCTCCACCACCAGGCCCCACAGCTGCTTAATGAAATAACTACTCAGAGACTTGATATACATTTATAATTGTCTAGCCAATGGCTTAGGCTTCTTACTGGCTAGCTCTCTCTTAAATATTAACCCATTATAACTACTAATCTATATATTTCCACATGGTCTTATCTTACTGGAGAGTGCCTGGATGTTCTACCTCCCCAGTGGCTACATGGCATCTGTATTTTGTCTTTCTTTTCCCTGTCTCCTTGTTTGGAATTCCTGTCTAGCTAAATCCTGCCTGTCCATTGGCCAAAACAGCTTTATTCATCAACATGCAGAAGGACCTCCCACATCAGGTATTCTGTGACCTTGACTGTGTATCTAACTGAGATAGAGCAAAAGAACCTGAGGTGCCTAAGAATGAAATGTTCTCTACCCTTTAGAAAGAGCTATGTGGGAGCTGGAGAGATGGCTCAGAGGTTAAGAGCACTAACTGTTCTTCCAGACGACCAGGGTTAAACTCCCAGCACACACATGACATCTCACTTCTTTCTGAAACTACAGTTCCAGAAGATCTGGCACCCTCACACAAACAAAACAGCAATGCACATAAAATTAGAAAAGTAAATTTATTTTTTAAAAAGAAAGAGTTATACAGTATTTTATGTGTCTATATTTTAAAAATGTGTTTGGCAATGGACACATGGACGGACACACACACACACACACACACACATCTGACAGAGGCATTTATTTTGGCTAAGGTTTAGGGTGATTCTGTTCAATTGATTTTATGTGGATATTGTCCAACTAGGATGAACAAAGCAGTACTCAGAATCTTTGCTGACTTCACTATCACCCTGGCTACTCTCCTGGTACATCACTGACTTAGTTAGGGTTTCTATTGCTGAGAAGAGACATCATGACAATGGCAACTCTCATAAGGAAACATTTAATTGGAGTGGCTGGCTTACAGTTTCAGAGGTTCAGTCCATTATCATCATGATGGGAAACATGGTGGCATGCAGGCAGACGTGGTACTGGAACTGATATTGCTACATCTTGCAGGCAACAGGAAGTCAACTGTGGCACCGCGTGGTATCCTGAGCCTAGGACACCTCAAAGCCCACCCCCACAGTGACAGACTCCCTCCAACAAGGCCACACCCACTCCAGCAAAGCCACACCTCCTAATAGTGCCACTCCCTCTGAGACTATGAGGGCCAGGTACATTCAAACTACCGTAATCACCCAACTCACTTCAGTTTTCCTAAAAGAACTTCCTTTGTTCTAACCTCTTAGTTGTTTGGGGTAGAAAGTCTTTACACACATAGCAAAGAGTTAGCATTTTTTTTTTCAATCTGTTAATACCAAGTGTTCACAGCCAAAAGACACTGGGGAAAGGAATACAGCTTGTATGTGTGAGCACCTTTCCCTGAAAGGGCCTAGCAGAGACAAACCCATCATACCAGGCCAGAGCACCCGTAAAAGTGATCATGGCCCTCCCATAAGTGGTGGTGACTCCTGGAGTCTGCAGCCTGATAGATCCTGCAGATCTTGGGGCCACTTTCATAGAGACCATGGAAGAGCCCACATTTAGCAGGGCATTTCCCCATGAAGAAGGATGCTGGGTTTGGATGTGGGATGCTGCCTTGGAGAAAGAGGTGGGAAGGGACAGAGTGCTAGCAGTCTAGCACCCCAGTTTAGAGGCAAACTCCATTGCTTCAGTATTTGAGAGCTTAATGGGACACACCAAGCACATGTTACACTGTATGAGTATGCAGCCGTCCACCCTGTGAGATTTAGAGGCGTCGATGTTGATCTCTTAGGGGAAAGGTGTAGTTGTCTAAATGAGGAGAGCCTCTACAAGCTCATATGTTTAAATACTTGGTTCCCAGTTGTTGGAACAGTTTGGGAAGGATTAGAAGGTGTGGCCTTGGAGGAGGTGTATTGCTCAGGGCAAGCTTTGATGTTTCAAAAGACTCAATGCTGTTCCTAGCATCTCTCTGTTTGCCTCATACTTTTGAATTCAATGTGAGCCTTTAACTACCACTCCAGTGCCTGCTGCCATGCTCCTTGCCATGAGGTGTCATGGACACTTAGCCCTCTGAAACTGTAAGACACTGGACACAGAGAAGTAACTAAGACAGGCAGAAGTGAGAAGACAGGCAGTCTAGAAAGGAGAGTAAGTAGGCTTTAGGGGTGAGAACAGAGATTGGCTCCACTTTAGTGTCCTTTCTTGTGGGTGATAGCAATCTGGGGAAGGGACTCCCCAAATCCAGGGTCTCCCAGACTCAGACCTATCAATTAGACAGCAGATAGCTAGAGAGGCTCTTTTCCCCAACTGTACCCTTTGGCTTCCAGGACTTACTTTTGATACCACTTTCTGAGTCCTAACCACAGCGGGTGTGATGTTTACTCCCTTGAGAAACAACTTAAAGGACGGAAAGTGGACAACTATCCCACACTGTCTGGTTCTTGAAGGCCTTTCTGGCACACACTGTGACAGGAGCCTCCAGATGGGCTGGATCTGGGAATGGACAAGGGCTTGAGGTTCTGTAAAGAGTCAGGATGAGACTGTGGACCACATCTTAGGCTCTGCCTCAATCTCTTCAAATGATCCGGGCAGGCATGGCTCACTCAACAGTACAGTCCGCTTTGGCTCATCAGCTTCTTGTTAGAGCTTGTTATGTTTTCCTTACTCCCTCACTCCAGGCAGAGAGCCTGAAGGAGCTGCTAGGCTGGATGGACAGGGACCCAGACCTGTACTAAAGGATGATACAGGAAAGATGCACATGTCCTAGCAAAATAGTGTTACAGTTCGAGGAGTGCACAAGGCTCTTCCACTTCATCCCTGCTTTCTTCCTATTGTAGCACTGTGCACACAGAGCAGGGTTTATAGTTCTCCTGTTACCAACAAAGGAACCCCAGCCTAGGGCAGGCTCAAAAGGTGATACCCCAAAGTGCAAGCCTCAGAAGCAAAGCTTCTCTCTGGCTCTCCCATCTCCCACCCTCGTTCTCGCCTGATGCTAGCAAAGATACTGAATTACTGTCCCCAAGGTGAGTCATACTGGTGGGGTGGGGTTCTTTGAGAGTGGTAATACCTTTCTCAGCTCTCAGTGAGCTTAAGCCAGGGAGCTAGGGTGCCTGAGGGTCCCCAAAGCACTGAGAGCCAGTGGCTTGTGAGTTCATTGTCTTTTGCCCAAGAAAAACAAGCAAATGCCAGCAAGGAGTGAGCTGAGGGAATGGAGGAGAATTGTTAAGAAAAGGTGAGGAAAAACTCCTGAGAGTAAGAATGCCTCTATGATGGCATGCCCAGTGACCTTTATGGGCCTTATGTTGGCAACTGGGCTCTGCTCATTCTGGGCTATGCCAGTAAGGCAGCCCCCTGCACTATGAACACCCCCTAGGACCTACTGAGAGGTCTTCATCTGTTACTTGTCCAGTCAGGGGAGTGGTTAGATGTGACCAGCTCATGACTACCATGGGCCCCGCCCATTAGTGACTAAGGAGGGCTAACTCCTGTCTCAATAGGAGCCAGAGCCACTTTCCCCTAAGCCAGTCATGAACCCTAACAATACTCTTTCACCTGCTGCTCTGTGTAGGAGCTGGGCCACAGAGGCATTAAGATCCTCATTGCAGAGCCCAACCACACATCATGGAGGAAGAAATGCTACAACAAGGGGGTTGGAGAGATGGCCAAGAGCATTTGCTTCTCTCATCAAGGACCCAAGCTCAGTTTCAGCACCCACATGGTAGCTCACAACTGTCTGTAATTCCTGTTCCAGGAGATTGAACGCTTTTATGGACTCTTTAGGAACTGTACACATGTGGTGTACATATATACATTAAGGAAAATACTCACATGCATAAAAATAAATAAATCTTAAATAAACACTACAACTCCCAGAAGAGCCTGGACAGACAGGTTGCCTCTTTTAATAACACCGCTTTTGTCCAATCATGTCTCAACTGTGCTTTATCAGACCAAAGCATTTACCCTGGCGCTTTGAGCCACGTCTTTTAATCTGAAGGGTCTGGTGTCATATAAAAAACTATGATCAAATAAATTCATGTTCATTCAAAACACAGCTCTCACCTCAAAAGGAATAAAAAACAGTTTGGTGATTTTAGCCAAATGTGAGTGGACATAGCTAAAACACCCGTTCTGCCGTAGAAGTGGTCACATGACATTTTATTAGTTACAGAACAAAGAGAGTCATAAATCAAATACATTGGTGGGGACTGCAGGTGGGTGGCTCATAGCACAGCAGGGAGAGCTAGCTCTGCTGTAGGTTTAAGGTGCTGATGACATTCTTAGCTTTTAGACTGGCGAAAGCTCGTGGACACAGCTAAGATACATCATAAAAGGCTTTGACAGTCAGAACGAGTATGGAGCAGTAGAGAATGGATAGTTTTCAAAGCAACCAAAAATAGCCCAAGACAACTTGGCTCCAGATCTGCAATATTCAAACTCCCCATAGCCTTGATAGTTGCTCAGCTTGTAGAATTTTTGTGCATGTATGGTTCATTTTGGACTTGGGGTGCTTTTTGTTATTTTTCTGTTGTAACTTGTCAAGTTGGTTTTTTTTTTTTTTTTTTTTTTTTTTTTTTTTTTGTCAAGTTGATACAAGCTAAGGTCATTTTGGAAAAGGGAGATGAGAAAATGCCTCCTTCATATTGTCCTGTAGGCAAGTTTATGGGGGGCATTTTCTTGATCAGTGATGGATGTGTCTGTGTGTATGGGCATCCCATGGTGGTTAGTTCCCCCTGGACAGGTGGTCCCGGATTGTTAAGAAAACAGGCTGAGTAAGCCATGGAGGTGGAGCCAATAAACATTGCCCTAGGCTTCTGTTTCAGTTCCTGCCTCTAGGTTCCTGTCTTGAGTTCCTGCCCGACTTTCCTAAGAGATGGAGTATGATCTGAGATTTGTATGATGAAATACACCCTTTCCTCCCCAAGTCGAATTTGGCCATGGTGTTAATCACAGTAGTAGAAATAAACCAGAGCACCTTTTATTTCCTTTTCTTCCTCCCTTCTTTATATATATATATATATATAATATATATTTTTTTTTTTTTTTTTTTTTTTCCAGTTTCTCACTGGCCCTGGCTGGCCTGGAACTTACTATGTAGACCAGGCCTTGAACTCACAGAGATCTCCTTGCCTCCTGAGTGTCACCTTTATGATAGGAAAGTATCCATTTTCATCTACATGGGTAGGAAAGAGCCTTTCTTTTCTTCTACTTCTACACATGCAACAAGCTCACTGGGGAGCCTGGACTTGAACCCAAGGCTCTGCACTGATGAGGGAGAAGATTCTCGGTGAGTAATATAGTTAACTATTAAGAGTGGAGAGATGGTAGTCTCAGTCCCAGTGAGGGTTCCTAGTTCCATCTGAAAGCCACCCTAGGAAGTAGACTGAGGTGTTGATGCTTGTCTCACATTCCTCTCCCAGTGCAGCACTCAGGAAAAATCATTTCATCCACCCACTGCCTCCCTGCCCCCCCCCCCCCGCAAACAGCTGAGCTGCAGTATGCTGCCCAGTGCCCTGTGCTCAAGAAGTGGGAGCTTTAAAAATCATTTATCTACAATGGAAGATTCGGTGTGTGTGTGTGTGTGTGTGTGTGTGTGTGTGTGTGTGTGTGTGTGTGTGTGTGTGTGTGTGTTGGCAGGAGTTGGGAATGCAGAGGGGAGCAGAGAGACCCTCAGGCTCCGTGCCCAGTCCAGATTTCCCAGGAGGGAAACCAGCCTCCGGCAGCAAGCCAAAAGTCTCCCTCATTGCTCCAGCAAATGGGGCCTGGAGGAGCTATGCATGTCCCCACTGCTGATGGGTAGCAGGAGGGTGAGGATAAAGGGCACCATGTGCCCCCCAGGACCCTTACTGCACCCAGAAGGAAACCCGAGTATTTGTCTTATTTCCTGTGGACCATTTGGACTTATTTTCTCAGTCCAGAAAAAAGCTGCGGTGTAAACTAAGGATCCGTTCTAGGGGGCCTGTTGGCTCCTTGGAGTCTGTAATTGGGGCATTGAAAGGATACGGAAAAAAAGCTCACAGAAGAGTGGATGATCTTTTATACTTAAAGTTCCCCCCTCCATAAAAGCGACGTATTACAAACCTCTTTCTCCTCTCGAACATTTCTTGCTAAGTGCATTCTGATGCCACATTGAAACGCAAAATAGCTGGAATCAAGCAGGCTCCGAAGGCTATTTATATGCTAATCTCTATTTCCCAAGCCGAAGCAGGAACCTCGAGCTCCGAGCTGCTTCTAATGATGGCTCAGCTTTAACCTCTCTGGAAGAAAGAAAAGTATTTTCCTTAAGAAAACAACTCAGTTTCTTTAAGATGAAATGTAATTATCTATTATCAGATGTCCCTTAAAATGCAAGGCCTATTAAGGCTGCTAAAAATATTGAAGCCCTAATTTCACCATAATAGCATTTTAATTTCAGCAAATCACGCTGCTATTGTTACAGGACATTTTGTGGTAGGGATGTGGTAAGAGGTCCATCTTAGCTTTTTTTCTTAACATTTTCTCTTCTTTGAGAAGTACAATTAAATCATCGCAATCATCTAACCTTGCTCGACACAAAATTTTACTTATGAAGTGGGAAAACAATGGTCATTAGCATTTAAAAGAATTTGTTTTAAAAGTAGCTAAAGTTTAATTGCTTTAAATATTCTTGTTGGAATGTGCAGCCGCTGTTGGTTCAACGTTTGTATTAAAGAGAGACGGTGTTTAATTGATTGCTGAATTTCATTGAAAAATATTTACTTTCTTTCTGGGCAAAGTACAAAAGAGATGTCTTGATGGACCCTCAGGGAGGAATGATTTGGTGTGCGGGGTGAATGCTCTGTGGGGGAGTTGCTGGCCAGGTGACTCACCTCTGCATTTGGGATTGGAGAGAGAGAGAGAGAGAGAGAGAGAGAGAGAGAGAGAGAGAGAGAGAGAGAGAGAACACGCTTATATTGTTGCTTTTCTATCAAGTTTCTTGAAGGACCTCACAACCCCTCTTTGTGTAGACAGCAACATAAAACTATGGTCCCAGTGCTGCCCTCTGCAACTTATGTTTCCTTTGGATCCCATGAGTGAGGACAGTGGGTAAGACATGGGGAATGCGGTGCTGGGTTTGTCAGCACCACATTCTCACCTCCTCAGTCAGGAGGGGCGAAGGGTGGGCCTCTCTCTGACAGGTGTTCTGCCCACACCTGTTCCTGAAAGCAAAGTCCTGACCAACTTAGATCACCCCAACTTCTCCCTCCCCTGATTTGACATGCCGGACCACCTTAAAGGGGCTGGGCCACTGTGAAGTCCCACTGGTTTTATAGGACTCTTGAGTGGGGGGCATGGGATGAGTGTGGGGGAGCAGGCTCATGGCTGGCAGGAGGAGAGGTGATGAGCAGTGAGTGGAGAACGGCATGGGCGCTACAGGCCACTGGCTAGGTTGGTGAAGGAGAAATCAGTACTGTTTGAGGAAGAGTGCCACACATGCTGTCAGTTTCTTCCTGGTGGTCATTTATCTCCACAATGACATCGTGACAGAGGCTGCTATCCGTTCTCTAGATATGGAAACGGAGGCTGGGCTCCATTTACTTCAGCTTAGTCATCCAGTGGGATCCATTTGGTGATATCATCTGTGCTATGTATGCTTCTGTCAGCGTCTGCCTGGAGCTCCTCCCTTAATTCTTTGTGGTCTAGAGCTGGTTTGATTAGATT